>NC_086386.1:21299072-22665501 GCF_036588685.1 Mytilus trossulus | reverse complement strand
AACGCGAAAAGGCGAAATAAATGGCCGCATCCGGCCACCATACATATATTTATTTGGTTGATATATATTCTTAAACTATATAGTCAAAACAGTATAAAACCGCCAATCCAATATTTTACGTAGTGATATTCATGATTTTTTTTTGTCTTTGAGACGACCTATCCATTTTACCTGTAAATTGCATATGTCATTAGTGGTGTCGAGAGATGTTGGAAAAGTCTATTACACCTATATGTACAAGGTAGACCAGAACGGTAGAATTTACAGTTACCCACACAGCTTTGTTTCTCGAATTTGCATTTGTTTAAATCCTGACACGAGGATGCAACAGCAGCCAAATAAATCCATTTTTGTTTCCAACTGTCATCGTTTTATTTTCTTTCATTAAACTCTAGTGTTCAAGACTTAGTCAAGAATCTGTCGAATAAATATATTCGGATGAGCCCTGAACATGTTCACTTGATACGCTTCTCTATTTTTGTGGTCCGGATGAGAACCACTTTTAGGCAGAATAGCATCATACAGCCGCTGGTTTCTTGCAAACGATTCAAATCGTGCCTCCTTAACAGCAAATGTTGCAATACATGATGTAAATAAATGATTCTATGCTGCCAATGTCTGTGTCTGTGTATTGATACAAAAGCGGGGTAAACAAATGTATATTACATCAGGGAATACTTTTATGTGTGCAAAGTTTACCCCTTCACTTTACCATGAAATGCCAACACAGTGTCACAACCATTAAATGCATAGTAGAGAAGAAGAGCGGCTACACGAGGCCCAAACGGTTTGCTATGACATGTAGAGGAAATCATAGAAATCCTATATTCCTTCAAAAACCAATTCACAATTTGTCCACAACTTATCTTGCGAATGCTACTACATCTGTGTAAGTAATACTTTTAACAATCATTTTCAGCAGCATGCTTATCATGGATAATGATCCGTATTTCTGTTTCTTCATGGTAAGGGAATAGCTAGGAATTATCCGTATTGAAATTGCAAAGAATATTTTCACCTTGAATAACATAATCATTTCTATAATTCACTAGAGAAATATTTCGGCAAGAAACCTGAGAAAATCCGTTTTGTTGTCATCTTCACAGTGAAAACTACTCCAAACCCTTGGCGTGTTACCAATACCACCAACTTTCCGTTTAGCACCAATATCTTGACTTCTTTCTCGTCCAAGCCTTTAAATCATTAATTTGATAAGCATCAAATACAATGTCTACTCTTGGATACTTATCGGTGCAAGATGTTAGGCTATAAGGCAGTATGGCATCATTTGCATAATCATCAGGTATGTTTTGCCCCACATAGTGGCCAGGAATAAACTATTGCTGCTCCACCAACGACAAATGCGTCAGCACTTGGATCAGTTGATAGAAAATTGCAAAATGTTTCAAGTATACCTCTTTTCTGCAATTTAATTCCACTGTTTAAAGTGACATTCTGAGAAAAATACAGAGGAGCATTTTGGTTTTCATGGCTAAAGACATCTTCAAAGTCAAACTGTCTACAAAACAAGAAATTAAAGTAGAAAGAAGAGATTGCAATCATTTTTCAGGTTCTCCAGCTTTATTTTTAAGAAAGACGATTCCAGTTTCATTTTACGCCTTTTATAGGGAATTGTTCTTTTCTATCTTGTTATAAAAAGCAGATTCTCTTTCGTTTTGTATTTGTTTAAAAGATATCCGTATTGTATGGACCTAATATCTTATATACATATCTTACCTGCTTCCGAATCCAAAACTTCCATATCTGACGTCTATTCTAGGAAGGAATTTGCAAACTAGTTCATCACTTTGGAAAGCCCTTTAAAGGTTTTTTTAAGAAATACTTTTGTGTATCGTAGGAGGGTCTTCGTTTATCTTTTATAGAATCACTCAAACCACTAGATCTTTAAAATTCATCTACCAGTCTACTAACTTCTGGTCGAGCTACCATCAATCAAGTCCTAAAGGGATATTCGGTTGAACGTATGGTACCAACATCGCCCTTTACAATTGCATTATTCTGTGTTTGTGTCTGATCACTTGTGATATAAGAAAACAACTATCTGGTCTAACGCAAAGTACAATTACCACTCGCAAATTATATTGTCACCTGTGGGTGATGTTCGTGGAGGAATGCCATGCCTCGAAAATGGATCACCATTGGTAACCATCGAGCATATATTAAATGATCATGACAAACAAAATATGTTCCCTGCCGAGTATGGACTGTAAGAAAGTACGATATGGGGGCGTACATGTACTACCGAAAACACAAGAAGTTATTAATTCATAATTGAACGCCAGAAATTAACTGTGGTCGAGATGAATCTCTTTCCTTTCACCTATTGATCAAATACTTGATCGTCACAGAGTCATGGTTTATATGCCCTGCGTTTATGGGTTTATAAAAGAGGGACTAAAGATACCAAAGGAACAGTCAAACTCATTAATCTAAAATAAACTGACAAACTAAAAATGAAAATGACAAACAGACAAACAATTTTTGTACACATGACACAATAGAGAAAACTAAAAAATACACAAAATGAAACCCTACACAATCTAGGAGATATAAGCTGACATTATCAATTCAGGCAAACACATGCTGCCATCGATGTTCGTATTTAGTTCGCATTACATTTGAACATATATTAAAAGAATCTGCCATTCTAGGTCTTGCAATAACGGCCTCAGTGAGGGCACATGTCCATCCACTATCACGCAATATTTCACTCACAATTTTTAAGTCATTGTAATGTACAATCCATCAAACATAAACTTATCTTCTCCGTACAAATCCGGCAATTCCCACTGAAATTGCTTAGCCAATTCCAATGTGGTTGATCTGCAGCTAAAATTATGATTGCCCGGGATTAAGAAAGTTAACCACCTATTCTTCTTATTCAATGAATGCTTGATGATAGCACCTGAAAGGCCGTGTTTTCAAAAAAATGCATTATAAAAGTTACACGAAATTGAACAAAAGAGCCTACATGTTTAGAGGAATGATATGATGACAAAGATATGTTAACAAAATCCAAATCCTCATATGTAAGATGAACTACGATTTACATCAGAGTGCCCTTATATATATATATATATATATAGTGCGTGCAAATCTCTCTTTATGTCTATAAATAGTCTGTGCATGCGCAAAATTTTTAAACGAATGTGTATCATAACCTTTAAAAATGGTACCAACAAAATGCATAACGTCATTAAAAATCCAAAAGCACTAAGTAGATAATAATAAATTCAAATGATTTGTGTGAATTTTGTATCACTTTCGCGCATACTTAAACCCTGAACATGTAAAATATTCATTTCTAGTATATATGTCACATTGAAAGAAGGTAGCCACCAAATCTGATAATATTTTATTGAAAAAGAAGGTCAAAGAAAAGGATTTCCAGAAAAGTACGTATTTTAAACCGGTAAAAAACAGTCCTTTTAGAAAAGATGGTGGCCATCTTGAACAAATGATTTTATGGCCAACAGTTTTTTCTAAAAAAGTTTATAATAATGATGTTTTCGTGCTAATTTTCATGCTTGTACCATCATTTGCACAATTCCCTACTTTTTGCTTGCTAATATCTTCCACTAGCATAGGTTCAATAGACTTTTTGAATTGAAACAAAGTACAAAGGGGTGTCACCCTTGCATCAAAATGACAAATCGAAAGAAATATGGTCTCCATCGCTCTGCTCCTCCAAACATAAAATGTTGATGATTACTTCAAAATCAAACACCTGAAGACTGCCTCGGTGAGAATTGAGAAACTCACCAAAGCAGTTTTTCATTTCCTATCGTTAATTATCCGTTTTTAGATGGTTACGTTCCTTTGTCCATCATTCGTAAATATAGCTCAACATGCAGACTTCTTATACGTTCAGGTATTTCACATCCTATTTTTTTATGAAAATATTCTTTATAAAGCTCAAAGGTGTCAGTATTCACCTCAGAAACTTGCAAAACCTTTAAATAGACTTATTTAGAAGGGATATAATAACGATACTGTTGTCAAGTCATTAAATATTGCATATTTTGGCGTTAATATTGAGTCACTGACAGTTGTTGGCATGACACGGGTTATGTTGTTCTCATATATGTTATGATGGTATGACACTAAACCCTTAACGGGAAGGACTGTGCTTGATGTTCAGATGATAAAATCATAAACTTTCAGTCCGTTTAATTGAAGTCTGGAGCTGGCATGTCAGTTAACTGCTATTGGTCTGTTGTTATTTATGTATTATTGTCATTTTGTTTATTTTCTTTGGTTACATCTTCTGACATCAGACTCGGATTTCTCTTGAACTGAATTTTAATGTACGTATTGTTATGCGTTTACTTTTCTACATTGATTAGAGGTATAGGGGGAGGGTTGAGATCTCACACATGTTAAACCCCGCCGCAATTTTGCGCCTGTCCGAAGTCAGGAGCCTCTGGCCTTAGTTAGTCTTGTATTCATGTGTTCATTATCACTGAACTACATGTAGTATATATTTGTTTAGGGACCAGCTGAAGGACGCCTCCGGGTGCGAGAATTTCTCGCTACATTGAAGACCTGTTGGTGACCTTCTCCTGTTGTTTTGTTTTTGTCGGTTTGTTGTCCCTTTGACACATTCCCCATTTCCATTCTCAATTTTATTAGATAAGCATGTGCGGTATTACCAAAATACGTTTAATAGTTCACATTATAAACATAGCCTTAATTTAAAATCTACAAATACTCATAATATGAATGAGAACGGATATTTACTGTCATATTTCTGACTTTGTACATGCAGAAAAATGTGCACTGAACCTGATTTATATATAGCTAGCTAAAAAAGACATAATAAAGTTCTTATGCTTATATCAACTTACCCCCAGAAAGATTTAATTAAAGCCTTAATAATTTTACATTGTTAATTAATCAATCCGTATCCCGTTTTAGGTCACCTGACCTAAGAGGTCAAGTGAGCTTTTCTCATCAATTGACGTTCGTCGTCGTCCGTAAATAGTCGTCGTCCGTCATCTGTTTTTCGTTTTTTATGGTCAACTTTTTACAAAAATCTTCTTTTTTTAAACTACGTAGCAAACTTTACCAAACTTGGCCACAATCATCATTGGGGTATTTAGTTTGAAAATGTGTCCGATGTCCAGACCCAAAAAACCATGACTTAAAATAGAACATAGGGGTAAAATGTAGGTGTTGGCTTATTTCTCCTACACTAAAGCATGAAGAGCAAATCTGACTGATTAAATTTTTTATCCTCGGTGTTCAAAGGTCATCAGACGGATATACATACAAATTCATGTAACAAAAACAACCGGGTGGAAGTGGTCGGGTAATAGATTTGACCTCGTTACTTAGGTGTTATAGATAGGCATGATAATAAGTCCAAAGAGATATAAAATTGTTTGTAATGGGGCATCTGTTATAAGGATCAATTATACGTTGAAATTAAAAATATTCAGTTCAAACAAACGCTTCAGTTAGTACACAGTCACGTAAGATAAATTATAAAATCACTTCAATGTTTTAAAACAATACCAAAATTTGAAGTCCTGATCATAGAGAATATTTCGTTTCGTAACACGCCTTTTGAAGGCAGTGGTGGGTCAAGGGGGTCTTGGGTTTTGCCCTCTTTTTTAGTAATGCTTTTGTATGGTGAAATATGGTTTGATGCCCCTTTCAAATTGCTGGTCAGTGGATCCATCCCTTTATGGTATGTGTCGCTTCAATTTGTGTTGCAACGACAAATATCTATAGACAATTTGAACATTTAAGTGACTAGTAATTGGTCTGAGGACAACAATAATATTGCGTCTACCATTTATTTTTAAACTAATATCGATAAAAAGACATTGGGGCGTGTGACACACTTGTTCAAGGTGAACTTACCTTTGTAAGAATGTATATCAATGACAAGGATTTTTTTCATTTAGCAGCATTTAGACCTGAATGCAAATAGATTTAGGAAGATGTGGTGTGCGTGCTAATGAGACAACTCTCCATCCAAATAACAATTAATCAAAGTAAACCATTGTAGGTCAATGTACGGCCTTCAACACGGAGCCTTGGCTCACACCGAACAACTAGCTATAGAGGGCCCCAAAATTACTATCGTAAAAACGGGAAAACCAACAGTCAAATCTATATAAATAAGAGAAACACGAAACACATATAAATTACATAAACAAACGACAACTACTGTTCGTCATATTCCTGAATTAGGACAGGTGCAAACATTTGCAGTGGGATTAAACATTTTAATGGTACCAAACCTTCTCCTTTTTTTCTGAAACTATAGAAAAGCATCACAACATGAAAAAAACCACACGATAAAATATCAATTGACAGGCTTAACTCATTCAAGAAACGTAAATTAACAACTTTTAAACTAATTAATTTGATCTGCGATATCTGAATGCAAATGGACAGTTTATGAAATGTTAGGGACAAAGATTAAAGGCCGAAAAGGCAAACAAACAAGTCCAAACAAAGCCATGGCAAGACACCACTGCGAAATATTTAACCCTTCGAAAATAATCACTTTTGAACAAAACGGTTTTGATAATACAGGTAAATCTTTAAGTTTATACAAATGTAGTACGAACAAGTGAAAAATTAAAGATATTCCAAATAACCTAAGCTGGTATATAGATCAGATCCATATCAATACAAAATAACAAAAAAGTATTAAAACAGTATTAACAGGTCGAATTAACAAAACGATTTGAGAGCACTTGCAGTTATTGACAGCTAGTCAAAAGCCAAAAACAATTAATAATACAAAAAATCATGCATCAGAGACTAAAACACATCCAAGGGATTTAGTATTTTAACGTGATGAACACATGTATTGTGCAATGCCAAAAATAAATGTATCGACAGGTACAGTAGTAGGATAGTGAGGAGCGATTTCTATAGAGATAAACATTAATATGTTTGTGTCTCTATACATCCCGCTTCTAAAGAATATACAATTTAGTTATGTTTCAATTTCACAGTGTGGGAACGGAACTGTACGGTTTTCTAATAATTTGGTCATTCGGGAGACTTCCAAGCGGTGCTCCGACATTCGAAAATAACAAGTTGCTTGATGGAAACTTTGACGAACTCTTATGTTCCTATATAACGTTTCTGCTTCAAGTTTTGATAGCTAAAACATTCTGTATGTAAATCTGAACCAATAAAATAATAAGACGGATATATACATCGAAACGTTTTCCTTAGAATGGTGGAGCTCCGTGTAAAACAATCAAAATGGTCACACAACAGCGATCAAAAATGTCAAATAAACATCGAAAAATCAATGTTTGCTACCTGTATATTCACATGTACCTTTTCTGATATATTGTCTTACCTGTCTGAAAGTTTCAAAGCCATTGTCCAAGTACACGGGTGTCATTCGGTTTATCGAGAGAAATGATCGTGAAAGAATATCTAACGGCGGTCAAGTATTGAGAGACGATCGTGAAAGTTCTGGTAACGAATCGTGAAAGACATTTAATCGAGAAGGCATATGAAAGTTCAGTAAATATTCTAATTTAATTAATTACACAGACACATTTACGAAAAAATAAAACTGTCTGTCAAAATGGTTCAACATTATGATCAGTATGTCAGAATATCCAGTTTCAAAAGTACATAGTTATTACAACACGACAAAAGGCAGATTGCTTCTCGACATTTCGAATAAGACAATGACATAAAAAAATGTAAACAAACACGATTATTCACAAATTCGACTAGATAAACTACGTTTATCAGAATAAGGGCATTGTATTTGAATTAATTAAACGGTTTTCATAGTTATTTTGTATAAATATAATCTGAAACTTGGTAAATAAAAAACTATCTACACAAAATTGATTTTTTTTGGTTGGGAAAGATTACGTACCGCATTTTTCAAGATCGTGAAAAGGATCGTGAAAGATCTGATGCTATGAAGACGTTCACATTATTTTTCCATTATATGATAATTGAAATTTATAATTGATATTGAAAAAGGCTAGATAGGTTAACATCCTCAATAGTTTTAAGCCAAACAAGTAAAATATTGAAGAGCATGGAGAATCCAAAATTTCAAAAAGTTGTACCAAATACGACTATGGTAATCCTTAGTTTTTCGAAAAATTCTAAGTTTTGTAAACAAGAGATTTGTATCAAATGACCTCATTATTGATATTCATGTCAACATCGAAGTGTTGAATACTGGGCTGATGATACCCTCGGGGACGAAACGTCAACCTGCAATGGCATCGACCCAGTGGTGTAAATGGTTATCAAAGGTACTAGGATTATAATTTAGTACGCCAGACGCGCAAATACATTAAAATTATTATTTGGAAATTTGTGAACATTTTGTTTATAAACTAGTTGGATGATTGTGGGATGAATTTTTTTTTATTGTCATGTGAAGTCCTCACTTCTCATAAGTTATAGGATACCGATATTTTGTATATTGGATCCTATACTAAATGTCCGTCAAACAGGATTCGCCTGACCCTGAATTTGCCTCATTTCATGGATGAAGATTCACTTAAGTGGTCAAGTTCGCATCGAGGATTCGTTAAGCTTTAGGATAACTCTCTGTTATTATGATTGTAAGATGTATATTTTCGACTTGTGCTAGGTTTCAACTAACATTGAACTCAATATCATGCATCATTCGGCAATGTTGTTTTATGTTGTTTGGCCTTTTCAATATATACATTTTGTACCTGTATGCTATAGCGACAAGGTGTTTCGTGTATGGTTTACATGTATGTCCGATGTTTCTTATATGACCATGATGACTTCAATTGTGTTTATTAAATGATAGTAAGATGTCAATGCCTGGTTGTCGGTCAGAGTTCATATACTTTTGACCTTATGTTCCGAATTAATTGGCAAAGCATAACTTTTACAATTGTCAGTTTCTAAGGCACTGTAAGGATCGGAACACATTTATTTGGTGTACGGGATATTTGTAGAGATATGTATCGCATGGTTCATCTGACCATGAACTTTTTTGAAACATTGACAATATTAAGCGCATTTGACACTTCGAGTAAAACACTTGATAGTATAGACGTTCAACAAATATACTATCATAAGTAAAGCAAACAAGACATTACAGCATTTACGCCTTGATATTCTATAGTCTGTAGTATATAGTCAATAAAAAGTTCTGTTGCACAAAATGTTGGTTATCGTTCAATCCAAAATTACACATGAATTGTGCCTTTTTTGCTATGAGTTTTTGTTTGATGGATACCAAAAGATTTGGTTTAAACGTTGCATATCCATATTATTGGTTAACTAGTGTCGGTCTGTCTGAATTGCACTAGACCGATTCACAGAGCTGAATCTTTCACACTTATTTAGACACGTTATTAGTTTGTTTTTTTAGCTCATCTGGCCCAAAGGGTATCTAGTTTAAAAAATGTGTGGCGTGACCCGGCCAACCAACCAAGATGGCCGCCATGGCTAAAATAGAACATAGGGGTAAAATGCAGTTTTGGCTTATAACTCAAAAACCAAAGCATATAGAGCAAATCTGAAATGGGGTAAAATTGTTAATCAGGTCAAGATCTATCTAACAAGAAATTTTCAGATGCCCCTAAATAAGTAGTTTTAGGAAAATGTTTGCTGTTTTTGGTTATTATCTTTTATATTATTAAAGATAGAGATAAAATGTAAACAGCAATAATGTTCAGCAAAGTAAGATTTACAAATAAGGCAACATGACCAAAATTGTCAGTTGACCCCTTTAGAAGTTATTACCCTTTATAGTCAATTTTAACCACTTTTCATAAATCTTAGTATTTATTTACAAAAATCTTCTCCTCTGAAACTACTGAGCCAAATTAATCCAAACCTGGCCACAATCATCTTTGGGTATCAAATTTTTAAAATGTGTGGCGTGACGTACCTGGCCAACCAACCAAGATGGCTGCCACGGCTAAAAAAAGAACATAGGGGTAAAATGTAGTTTTTGGCTTAAAACTCAAAAACCAAAGCATATAGAGCAAATCTGACATGGTGTAAAATTGTCTACCAGGTAAAGACCTATCTGCCTTGAAATTTTCAGATGGATCAGACAACCTGTTGCTAGGTTGCTGCCCCTGAATTGGTTATTTTAAGGAAATTTTGCCGTTTTTTGTTATTATCTTGAATATTATTATACATGGAGATAAACTGTTAACAGCAATAATGTACAGCAAAGTAAGACCTAAAAATAAGTCAACATGACCAAAATGGTCAATTGACCCCCTAAGGAATTATGTCCTTTATAGTCAATTTAAAAAAAATAATAAAATTTGTAAATGTTTACTTACATTTTCCACTGAAACTACTTGGCCAAGTTCATTATAGATAGACATAATTGTAAGCAGCAAGAATGTTCAGTAAAGAAAGATAGACAAACACATCACCATCACCTTAACACAATTTTGTCATCAATCCATCTGCATCCTTTGTTTAATATTCAAATATACCAAGGTGAGCAACACAGGCTCTTTAGAGCCTCTAGTTTAACTTTCGAGGTAAAGTGTTGAATAGAAAAAAAAGATAATAGCTTTAGTGTTCATCCTTATCAAAATAGTTACAGGCTTCAACCACTTGCAGATTTATCAAATTGTAAAAGAAATACTGATTTCTGATTATTAGTATTAAGTCTGGTAACGCAATTTTCTTTCGCGATCGAAATAATACGTTGCCTGATCTTTCACGATCAAGATTGATGGAAATTCAACAAATTCAAGGTTTTCATAAACAAGTTAACGCTTTTAATGGAAGGAAATACTTTAATTTTACTGTACTATCAGATACACCAAAGATTAAAATTCAAAAATGTCATGATATTCTGAAATATGATCATTATAGGTACTAAAAGCGTGTTATTTGTAATTAATTTCATAGACACGCATTGCGCCTTTTGTGTTTTTTCAAAAAGTACTTCATATTTTCTTTATCTTCTTTCACAGTTATGTTGAGGAAGTTGAACCATTTTGACAGACATATTTTTTTGTTCTGATTTGTTCCACGTTTTGAAAATTAATCGATTTTTTCAAAGATTCTGAACTAGAACGTTCATTAAATGTCTTTCACGATCCGTTACCAGAACTTTCACGATCGTCGCTCAATACTTGACCGCCGTTGTATATTCTTTCACGATTTTTTCTTGCGATAAACCAAATGACACCCGTGAAGTAGAAATCCAAATATATTCATTTTCTCCATGTCGGATATTTTTAATGACTGTACAATCGCTCGCAAGTTGACTGTAATATCACTCGGAGCCTTCCTGTAAATCACTTGGAGCTTTCCTGTAGAATTGCTTGGCCAAATTTATTAAATAAATTGCATATGCATTGCATTGGTTGTTTATTGCTGTCCTATTTGTTCATCTATGGTATTTGAAGTGAAAATAAGCACAAAACCAGTCATTTTGACAATTAAGATTCTATCAAGGAACCCTTTTAAGGTGACTATATCAGAAACAAAAACAAAACGTGTACACTACACATAAAAAAGAAGATGTGGTATGATTGCCAAAGAGACAACTTTCCACAAGAGACCAAAATGACACAGAAATTACCAACTATAAGTCACCGTATGTTCGTCAACAATGAATAAATCCAATTCCGCATAGTCATCTTTAAAATGTCCCGAAATAACAATGGAAAACGACTTCGGAAAACTAACGGCTTATTTATGTACAAAAAATGAACGAAAAACAAATATGTAACACATAAACAAACAACCACTGAATAAGTATACAAGACAAAGGCGAAAATTAGTCATTTCTTTAAAGTCAGAACAGAAAAAAAGATTTATGGAAGGACGTCTTGATAGTATTATTTCCTTTACAATTTTACCCAAAACTAAAAGAAATATACTGGTAAATAATTAAAAAGGTGTTTGATTGGAATGAAGTCCTTCTTTTTTTTTTAGACTACACTATATACAGTGTGTGTGATGGATTTGAATTTACTCAATGTTTTCTCACATGTATATACAAAAGAAAGTTGTCTATAGGTTACACAAAGCTGGTTCTTAAACGTTTGTATCAGGGAAAACATTTTTCTTTGACTTTTAAAACATGTAGGGGACCTGGCAGTTTTTAGCAGTGTACAAATGAAATCGTCCGGAAAACTGCCGGCTTGTTGTCATTTTGAGGTATGCAATATTTCACATATTACCTATTAACAACAAAGGTTCTCAATTACTAAAAAGAGTTCTAAAAGATAATTTCAAGTCAGAGTAAACATAAACTTCCTAATATACAGTCGAATTTGTCTATAGGTTACACAAAGCTGGTTCTTAAAACGTTTGTATGAGGGAAAACATTTTCTTTGACTTTTAAAACATGTAGGGGAAACGGATTTTCGAACCATTCACATATAAGATTTTTTGTTCGATAACGTTAATTATACGACTTTTTTTAATATGACTACGTGAACTTGAGCCATTTATTTTTTATTGGTCTTTAGGAAGACAATTAACAATTGTGCAGTGAACGGAGGCACTTATACATAACCTTATAATTCTGTTTGGAAACAAACATAAATTCCCAATATATAAGTAAACATGTATTAATATACATGTATTATTTGTCGTGTACATGATTGGATTTTGTAGATTTAACTACCGCACAGAAAAAGTATCATGGATTTCGAGGCTTTCATGTTCAAGGTTTTGAATTCTACCCTTTTTGAAAACCTGCGGAAAGCTCTACAGTTCCTTAAAACATCAATTATTATCTTTTCCATGATTTTCATATTTTTCCCTGTTTGTCTCTGTTGTTTTGATTGTTGGAACGATTAGTGATATCTAACAATATGTACGAAAACTTTCTGAGAATTATGAATATTTCTTCTCTGTCAGATATGGATCACTACCAATGATGAAAATGAAATGCTGTACATCACATCGATCTTACAGAGGTTTAAATTTAGATATAGAGCAATTTTGTCTTCATCATTTCTAATGTTGAAGGGTACATATTCCGTATTTAATCCTTTACGTATACCGTTAAAATAGAAATGCCAATGACAGAGGTTGATTATAAAAATTGTTATAATATGTTAAAAAACTTCGACTTAAGCAATAAAAACTTACACGTTGGACATGAAATATTTTGTTGATGAAGAAGATTAAATTATGTCACTTCTGAAATAAGTTTGTCGATAACGTAACTTTTTCTGACGGTAAAGAAATGCGAATTCGATCACTTCTCTGTTACGGACTGTACCAAACATATATTGTATTGGATTTCAGAAGTTTTAATAAATATTTAGATGACAAAAGTATCATGGAAAACATAAACTGATCATGAATGTGGCAGAAAAAGTTAAGCATTATCTACTTAAGAGTTATAATTAGTCATATGCCACTAGAAACTATTACAGCAAAATGCATTGACTAGCTTGCTTGCTAGCTGGACCGTGAAGTCATAAGAAGTCAACTGGCGAGCGATTGTACAGTCAATAAAAATATTCGACATGGAGAAAATGAATGTATTTGGATTTCTACTGAGACAATGGCTTTGAAACTTTCAGACAGGTAAGACTATATATCAGAAAAGGTACATGTAAAAATCCAGGTAGCAAACATTGATTTTTCGATGTTTATTTGACATTTTTGATCGCTGTTGTGTGACCATTTTGATTGTTTTACACGGAGCTCCACCATTCTCAGGAAAACGTTTCGATGCATATATCTATTTTGTTATTTTATTGGTTCATATTTACATAAAGAATGTTTTAGCTATCAAAACGTGAAGCAGAAACGTTATATAGGAACATAAGAGTTCGTCAAAGTTTCCATCAAGCAACTTGTTATTTTTCGAATGTCGGAGCACCTCTTGACAGTCTCCCGAATGACCAAATTATTGGAAAACCGTACAGTTCCGTTCCCACACTGTGAATTTGCTAATGACAAAATCGATATAAGGGTCAATGTTAACTATGTTCAGAGATCTAATTACAATATTGGTACGATAACCCTTACTTATAAGTTTGTTTAAAGGTTTCAATATTAAGACGATTTATTTACAATTACAGGAGAAAAATCACTGTTATAACATGCTTTACATGTCATGATGAGTTGAGAAGAGCACAATTAATGACGTCATAAGTGAATTCGTGGTAGACTTCGGGTTAGAGATCGTAGAATGCTACACTTAGTCATCAGTGTTAAATATTGCTGTTTGTTTCATATTTTTTATCCTAATGATGAACCGAAGATTATAATATACAGGTAAATTAGAAATAACCCCATCGAATTTAATCATTCTAGAAATGCTCAAAACTACACAGTAGTGAGTAACATAATATGACCTTTATGTCGTGGGCCGCAACACTCTTGTTGTCATGGCGGACTGTAAAGTAATTATTATAGTAACGTTTTATCTATCGCAACTGTATTCTAATCTCATTTAAAAACCACATGTGTGGTCATTTATGGCAGACGACACAAAAGTTTTCCCATCAACAAGCATAAGAAGAAAAAAAAAAGTCCCGTAAAATAACATAAAACACGCTAAATTAATATTTTCGACATTTCCGGTAACAAGAAAACCCGTATAGAGGTATACACTATTTATTAACTAGATGTAATGGTGAAGATTAGTATCTCTTTTAAATGAGCAGTGCGTACAATCGAAAATTTGGACAGTATGTCTACATAATGATACAGACGAGGACAATTTAATTGAGTCATCTATATTTTATGCCTAAAAACTTATAAATAAAACACTTTTTTATTCATTACAGTCATGTGCTATTATATATTAGACCACACTAAAATGACTATAGATTATTAAATGAATTAATTAATAACTTAAATATGTACATGAATAAATTGTAGACCTCATACATACAGATCAGTCCCCATATAAAATGTAACGATAAATCAAAGTCATCCACTATTCGTGCTGATACGGGGAAAAGAAGAATGCTCAGCTGAAATATGTAAGTTTATAATATTATCCATTCTGTAAAGGGAATAATATGAATTAATATTTTTATAGCGTTCCACATTTTTCAATACCCAAAAAGAGTCTGATACCCAGTTTTTTCATGAATATGCTACAGAGATTGACTCAAAGTCAATAGACGCTAATGATGTGATCAACCAATCGGTCCGTACTTTTTTGACACAAAAAAATGATGGAAAAAGCACCAGTTTGAGTGTGCATTTCTGTAAATATTGACAATGCAATTTCCCATAGAAACTCTTTTTATAGCTTAAATCCTAGAATGTAAAGTTCTAATGCACTACTATTTTTTTTCAAAGGTCAAAATATAGGACTGTGCGGCATATTTGCAACGTTTATATGCCCCGAACTTCTAAAAATTAAAACTTAAACTACATTTCTTAACTACCCCTAGCTTGAATGTAGGATTACCACATATTTCAATATAAACAATATGCATTTTTATATTTACTTGTAACATTCCTAAGTTATTTGAAGAGGAGCAATCGTCCTTACGTATACAAAAAGACATAAGGCATAAACATGTCAAAATAAGTGAAAACTGCACACAATCACATTTATGATTCAATTTTGATTTACGGTCCAAGATTTGATAAAAAAAATCATAATAGTACGAAAAAGACCAGCGACTGTCAAAATAAGTAGAAATACAGCATAGTCCTACAAAACTAAACGAACCGGTTACAATGTAAATATGGTCGAACCAATAGGAAAAAAAACATAACAGTCATCATTAATAAGCAAAAACCTAATGCTGAGAAAATATGTGGAAAATACACAAAAATCCTCGAAAAATCATACAAACAAAATAATTTAGCACCCATTCTGTCTGAATAATGAATAGGGAATATAAAAACCAACTTATTTGTTGATAATAAACATTGAACAGCTTGCATTAGCAGAACACTCATCAAATTTCCAACAATTCAGACGTAACGGTGTGCTTTTCATCATATATAAGAACTGCATCAACAACTGAAAAGATGCATCTTTTTATCATCAATTTGCTTATTTACACTGTGTTCGTGTATCATTTATTTTCAAAACAGACCGTCGTTTAATAAATGTTTCACTGTTAAACTCCGTTGTATGGCGGGATTTTTTGATTGCAATACATTGACAAAAACAAGAAATTTCATCCTAGAAAAAATCGAAGGAATATAAAAAAAGAAGATATGTCATGATTGCCATTGAGACAACTGTCCACAAGAGACCAAAATGACACAGACATTAATAAATATAGGAAGGAAGTTTGTTTAGACACTAATACATTGTTTCTTATAATACATGGAGAAGTTGGTTAATCATCAATAAGAAAGCAGCCCAATGAAACAAACAATCAGAAATAGGGTGTTCAACAACACTACAGGTCGCCAAGCAGTCTATCGCCCCGTGGCTATGATAGTTAACTAACACACTTTATGATCTACAAGAAACACTAAATGAACATGACATTTTTTTTAGAATGAAAAGACAAAAGGTAGAAAACAATGTTGCTAGAAAACATAACAAGACGAAAACGAATAGAATATATGGTGGTATTGGTTGGGTTGTCGTTGTTTCCGCTTTCATGACTGTTTTGCTGGTTGATGGAGTGCTTTATACACTTGGGATTTTATACATAGAATTTCTGAACGAATTTAAGGAAGGAAAAGGAAGAACTGCTTGGATAACCTCTCTTATTCCGGGAACTATGCTAACAGTTGGTATGATTATTAAAGCATGACTTTTTTGTGTTTATATCACTATGTATCTTTTTAATGTTTTCCTGTATAATCAGACAAATTGATTAACATTATAAATTGAGACCATGGTGTGGAGTCGGGCTTTATTAAATTGAATCTATTGTTTTGAGTCAGTACATCATCAAACGAGTGACTGTCTTTTCCAAACGAATTATGGTTGACAGAATCACCCCTCCTCTATAATAACACAACGAGCAATGATATTTATGTTATGCACGAGTGACTTTTAAACTTGACGTTCTCTTTTAATCCTCAAAACGAATTCAAGATCAAATAATTGTTATAAAATCATACATACTAGACAATTATGAACTGAATATTTGTACTATACTATGTTGTTTTTGTTTTGCTTTTTGTCAAAGCTAATAAATGGAAACAATATCAATATAAACAAACTTGTAAACGTAGATGCATTTTTTAAGAATTGCGCTAAAGGAGTAGAACAATACGGTTTTATTTACAATACAAACCAGCAGATGTGGTAGTATTGTCAACAATACTCTTCACAAGTCACTGGGGTAAAACTGATGACCGTAACTGCATTCACGGTCATCCCAAGATGTCGGATGAAAGATTAGGTCAGTTTCTGTTTTGTCTGTTAAAGGTCGTGAAAGTGTTCCTATATCATTTTCTATACAAATCATGCATTACAACGAGGTAAATTTATAAAAGAATCACTCAGAAATCACTAATTACTTCCGAGAAATGTGCATGAAACGGGAAATTCGATTTGAAAAAATCGCTCAGATGACCGTAAATCACAATCAGATGACCGTAACAGAATCAGCGATTCATAACAAGGGTAGCCGTAATTGCTTTTAAGATGACCGTAATTTGTAAATGATGACCGTAACTTTTAAAGGATGACCCTCAAATCTAAGAAATATCCATATTTATATAACTACCATTTTGTATCAAATGATTTATCGTGTTGGTATAAACATATTTAATATGAGAGTATTATACTATAGGTAGAAGAAAATAAGACGTGCTTCAAATGCAAAGATTACCATATGTATCTTTTTTACAGTAGAGGGTTTAATTTTTAAAATGAATTTGCAAAGACATGCAAATGAACAGGTGGGGAAAACATGCTACTAAGCGCGATAAAAAGACACCTTACAAGTATAATGAAAAAATACAGTGCACAGCCTCCAACTACTCGACAAAAGATTTTTTTTTTATTTCTGGGATTTCTTTTAATGACATATAATAAATACACATTTTTTAAAATGCCAATACATGTACACCCATTGATATTATATCGTCTTCTATTTTGTCGTGCAAACAAAATAACAGAAATATTTTGAAAATATCATACGACTAAACTAGTGAAGGTGAGCTCCATCAAAGTAGATCCTTAAAATAGTCTTGTACGGATAGCGTATCACAAGGCAGATAGTTATCAAAGGTACCAGGATTATAATTTAGTACGCCAGACGCGCGTTTCGTCTACATAAGACTCATCAGTGACGCTCATATCAAGATATTTATAAAGCCAAACAATCAAAAAGTTGAAGAGCATTGAGGATCCAAAATTCCGAAAAGTTGTGCCAAATACAGCTAAGGTAATCTATGCCTGGGATAAGAAAATCCTTAGTTTTTGGAAAAAATCAAAGTTTTGTAACAGGAAATCTATTAAAATTACCACAGTATTGATATTCATGTTAACACCGAAGTGTTTACCACTGGGCTGGTGATACCCTCGGGGACGAAACGTCCATCAGCAGTGGCATCGACCCAGTGGTGTAAATAGTTATCAAAGGTACCAGGATTATAATTAAGTACGCCAGACGCGCGTTTCGTCTACTAAGACTCATCAGTGACGCTCATATCAAAATATTTATAAAGCCAAACAATCAAAAAGTTGAAGAGCATTGAGGATCCAAAATTCCGAAAAGTTGTGCCAAATACAACGTTGTCAATTTGTATATCTACAGAAATGTTATTCATACAGTCAGGATTCTACTTCTTCAAAATTTTCTCCCCATTACGCCAGTTCATACTCACAATCGTAGAAATGGAAGCCATTGTAGGGATGACGCTCTGCCAATTTTGCTGTTGAAAACTGATAAATTTATCCACATAGCACCATTGCGATCAATCGTTATATGTCAGTTATATTTTAAAGGACAAATGTATCTACTAGCTAATGAGCATCATTTAATGATCTTGTCTGCATTGATTAAACTTAGATATTGTCTATTCGAATGGCAGGTGGAATTTTCGAAAATTCTAAATTATTTAAAAAAAATATAATTAAATATTTCGTGGATAAGGGCAGACTTAACATTTTCAGTGGTTGAAGATTAAAAACCCTAGTTATCACACACAAGAAAATCATATCTTTTCGAAGATATCCATTTTCATCATCCAAATTAAAAGACTGTCGAAAAAAATAGCTATTCGAACACACCTACTCTGTTTTTTGTGATTCATTAGATAGGTATTTCACTTGACCCATGTATTTCATCTTTTCGTACTGTCATTTTTGTTTTACTTTATAAAGTCAACCTGTAGCTTTGATATATAAAAATGATAGAATCTGAAGCGGGATGCTATATCAAATACTCTTGCTTTGTACGTTTAAAAGACAAAATATACACCCCAAACATGCCCTAACATAAAAAGGTGCACTCGATTTTCTCTTTTCGATACAATCGTTAACTATTTTGGGGATTTTTTTCTTGATTCAAATAATCGATAGGCAGACACGAATATTTCTGAACAAAAAGATTGAAATGTTCTCCGTCCGTGGTAAAAAAAAAATCAAAAAAATCGGAGGGTATGCATTTTCTACATCCAACGGTACCCAAGTCGTCGACTTGATATTTATATCTTATTGTTTTGCATAACTATGTAATAGATACATTAAAAACTTATGCAAATGGTGTTTTTAAAATAATAAACTTCGTAATTGAGAAGAAAAATGTCGTTTTATTAGTTTCTATTAACTTTTTAGAATTTTGTTACTATATCAAACTTTACAGTAAACATTTATCGTTTTCTCGATAAACAAAGACTTAGAGCTTCGATTATTTAGTTCTATTTCAAAGTGTTTTCGCCTCAATATCACATGTATCAAGACAAATTAAGATTTTGATCTGTTTCCTCTGGAACAATACACATGGGCTCGATTACCAAATATTCGTATGTATTATTAAGTGTTTAATGCTCCATTTATTGACATTGTTTTTCTGGTCTGTGCGTACTTCGTCCGTTAGTCTGTTTGTTTGTCCGTTTGTCCAGCTTTAAGTTAAATAAAATTGAAACTTAGTACACATTTTCCCTATGGTATGATCTTTTTAATTCTAATGTCATATTACAGTTTTATCCCATTTTCACAGTTAAACTAAACATAGAAAATGATAGTGTAGATGAGGCATCCGTGCACTAGTTTTTCAAATTTTCATCGTATCGCTGTCAATTTGTGTTAAAATTTTAATGTCGTTATCAATAAATATTTCATTGTTTACGAGAAAATATGCAATTTACTATCATTGTCATAAATCAAAAATACGGCCAATTATATTATAGTTTAAAAAAGGAAATTTATGAAACATATTTATATCCGCTAACTGATCCCCTAATGAGATTGATAAACTCAACAAAAAAGCTTTGAATACAACAATACGGATATTTCTTAGAATTGGTGGTCATCCTATAAAAAACGTTATCAAAGGTACCAGGATTATAGTTTAGTACGCCAGACGCGCGTTTAGTCTACATAAGACTTATCAGTGACGCTCATATCTAAACATTTATAAAGCCAAACAAGTACGAAGTTGAAGAGCATTGATGATCCAAAATTCCAAAAAGTTGTGCCAAACACGGCTAAGGTAATCTATTCCTGGGATAGGAAATCCTTAGTTTTTCGAAAATTCAAAGTTTTATATTCAGGAAATTTATAAAAATGACCACATAATTGATAGTCATGTCAACACCGAAGTGCTGACTATAAAAGTTACGGTCGTCCTATATAAATTACAGTCAGTCTTTACAAATTATGGTCATCCTTTACAAGTTACAGTCATCTTATTACCAATCACGGTCATCCTTGTTTTATGTTACGGTCATCTTGAAAATATTTTGATTAGGATTTACGGTCATCTTAACGATTTTTTTAAATCGAATTTCTCGTTTCATGCACATTTCTCGGAAGTAATTAGTGATTTCCGAGTGATTCTTTTATAAATTTACATCGTTTCAATGTATGATTTGTAAAGAAAATGATATAGAAACACTTTAACAGACAATACAGAAACTGACCTAATTTTTCGTCTGACATCTTGGGATGACCGTGAATGCAGTAACGGTCATCAGCTTTACCCAAGTGACAAGTGACCAATTGTCACAGAAATTAACATCGTACTGTCTTCAACATCAATCAAAACAAACACCGCATCGTCATTTATAAAAAAAAACTCGTATTCACAAATGTAGACAAAATCAAACGAGCAAAAATACGACTGATCAATGTACATTGTACAAGAAAATAAAAGATAGCAAATATTTAATACAACTACCACTGTATATTACAAGCCCTTGACTTGGTTAAGGCACATACAAGTCATGTTGTGTTTTGCTGTAGAAGCATTAAGCTTAATATACTAACAGTATCTTGCTGTTTCTATGTAGTTTTGAATAAAAGAAGGATTATCTACTGCATGCCTTAGTTGGTTGTATGCAAATCTTGTAAAAAAAATTATTGGGTCTACAATTAAATGAACGGTAAGTTAAGTTCAATGAGGTAAATGCGTGAGAATATAAAGTCGCGCGAAGAAGGATTTTATATCTATATGTATTTATATTTAATTTTAAGGTCCAATTACCGGTGCTTTGACAAATCTTTGTGGGTGCCGACTAGTATGTATAATTGGGGCTCTTCTATCTGCCACTGGATTTTTACTCAGTTGTTTTGCTAACAGTGTGTATCACTTGTACTGTTCCCTTGGAATTATGGCAGGTAAATGAAAGACAAAAAGTATTGTATGTTTTACACATAAATGATAGCATCATTACTTTCTGTTTGTGTATGTATGTTTTTTAAGTTATGTATGTCGCTTATAGCCAACATTTGACTGATGAATGATTTAATCTTTACGCCACTTTCATCAACAGAGTGCGTTTAGTATTTTTTGGCAATCGGTCTGTAGTGGAGGAAGCCAGAGTGCCCGGAGAGACCCGGCTGTGGTGAAAAAGTAACACTTATATTCAAATAAATAATGAGTCAAGAGCACCTGTCACGGGTGAGGTTCGAATTCACAGCCCCGGTGTTGATAGGATGTTGAAACAGTGGTTTGACAACTTGGACCACTTGGCCACTGATACCACTTACTTTGTGCATAGGCCATGTTGATCAAATAGTTTTATTGGAATTAAACATTACCCGATTATGACTTTGAATTGAGATTGGTATACCTATTATACATTAAATTTCAGTTGAAAATAAGACCTTTCCAGGACCCTCTTTCAACAGGAAAACGGAAAGAATGGAAATATCTATATGTTTTCCTTTCTATTTCCAACTTTTTTCTAATTCAAGACAATAAAAACTTAATGTATTTAACAGCATTGATATTTTTAAAAAATTTCAAGCTTTATTCTAGAGAGCAACTTGGAATAATGAGGATGTGTATGGTGTACCAGAACTAATGTTATATTTTTATAGGGCAGGCATTTTGAAAGAAGTCTCTTCTGGGAAATGACAAACAAGGTTTATTATATCTGTTCCGGACCATATGAGTATTTGGACCATACGCGTATGGTCATGACCATATGGGTATATACTCATATGGTCCGACCATACGCGTATGGTCGGACCATACGCGTATGGTCGGAGTAATTAACAGGTACATTAATGCTTACCTCTTTTTATAAACATTTTAGTTGTTCCGTCATTAAAAAGACACTACCAAAGGTATTTTTTTCATTCAATTTAGTAATCCTCATAATAACAAAATAAAATAAGCAGTTTCAAACAGTAAATTTCATCACTAGTCAAAATTATAGTCAGCACATTTTTTTTCATTACCGCTATGTTATTACGAGTGAATGGGAAAATGTCGACCTTTGAAGTTAATTTCCAAAAATACTTTAATGAGCTGTTTTACTGTAACCTGATGTAAAAGTTGACAGGATGGAGAATCTAATAAATTGCTTACTTTTGAAACCTAATATAATTAGCATTAGCAGTGCAATATTCATAATTTTTTATACTTTAATATGTATACGTGTTTTGTTTTAAAAATATGAATGACGTCACCAGCAAGGACACTAGTTTATCATTTAAAGTTGTCTGGTGATATGATGTACCTCAGTCATTTTACGATATTGGATATCTAGAGGGTTTTCACCGTAGACACATCGGAATGACCCAGGACCCAAGAAAAGCTACGGTACCATGTTGACGTATGTGTCACCCTACGCATGATGATGTGAGAAAACTAGCTTTGACACACAAATGTAATGTTATTTGAATTGTAAATAATACAATTGCATGTATCAATCATTGCTATTTTATAGAGTTTTCTCACGCATATTATAGAAAAATATACCTATATGGTCCAAATACTCATATGGTCCGGCCCGTTTATAACCAAACGAGTATATACTCATATGGTCCGACCATACGCGTACGGTCGGACCATACGCGTATGGTCGGACCATATGAGTATACGCATATGGTCATGACCATACGCGTATGGTCCAAATACTCATATGGTCCGGAACATATCTATATTGTCTTAATTGCGTTCTTTAGCTATAAGACCAAGTTTAATCTACAGTTTTCTTCCTAATGCCCGCGTCACACTGTACCGATTTTTACGCCGATGGCAACACGATTATGGAAATTTTCAAAATCGGAACTGATTGTATCCAGATCGGGCTATTCGTAGTGCCATCTTTAACCATCTTCAATCATCGACCACTTTTTCTCTCCTTCGGGGACAACTTCGGGAAGGGTTCTAAATTTTTTAACATGTTTAAAAAATCCCAAAGGTGCGCCCGATGTTGAGGGTTCGTATTGAGTTCGTATCACCATCCTCACCATCGTGATGTCACCGGGAATGCATCTTTGAACATCGTATTGTATTCGTGTTTCCATCGTTTCCATCAGGCAGTTTTGACATTACGATGTCTACACGAATGAATCACGAAGCTACCCGAAGGTCTTACGATGGCAACAGTGAAGACCTTGTAATCCGGTCGTGTTGTCATCGAATAAAAGTACGAAGGCGACAAGATGGAACTACGACGGCAATAAATTCAGCTAAATGTAAGATAATTTTCGCACTAAAATTCATTTAAGTGCCATGCGCGATATGCACTGGTCAGTCTAATACGACAGTGAGGAAAGACGTTCACAAAACCTGGAGATCATATCATATGATTCTATGAGAACAAGAAAGGTGAGAGCGTTGTTTCTCTTAATTCAAATGGAACAAGAAGAGCAGCTACTACAGGCTCAGGATTTACTTTTACAAGTAAAATATTATTTTTTGTCAATTTTTCATATCAAGTCACATAATGAAAATCATAAACGCGCCTCGTACAGGTACACGTAAATAGGGAAACCAACTTTTTCTTAATAAATCTGATTTTTTATGTATCGTTTGAGTTGTTGTAACACGAATATTTACTCCATAACCATTTTGTTTTCTATATGTCATATTTTGCCGCATTTGTTGCTTTCCCCACATCCTTCCTTTTGTCTATATTATTATGATATTCTCCTGGAAAAAGCTCCTTTTGAATAAAAGGAATCAACGAACCCGTTACCTTACCTTTGAGATAGATCAGTAAACATGGACATAGTTATAGGTGATTTTTCAGACTAGTGCACACATTTTACAGTTTAAACAAGGCAATGCCGAGGGTGGCATCCCCTCGTATGTAACATATTGGGGACAAATATGGACACTATATTTGTATATCATATAATGACACATGCAGAAAATGGTAAATTGAATATGCATATTTGATACATAAACTATCTGTTTAGAAAACAACCAAACATTCAGTAACTAGAAATACCTTTGAAATTGTCTTTATAACCAGCAGATAAAAAAAGAGCAACCAATTACAATTTCCTGTGTATTATGCTATTATTATGTGTATTATGCCTTCGGCATATGCATCGCAAGCTGTACACGACGTCTTTTAGACATCGTATGGCCATCGCGCCATCATCGTTATCCATCGTGTAGCCTTCGTACTCCATCGTGTAGCCTTCGTGATCCATCGTGCAGGCTTCGGCTGAGATATGAAGCTTAATATACCCGTCTTCGGTTAACCTTCTGATGTCCATCTTTTGCTATCGTATATAATTTCGGCACCATCGTATAGACTTCGTTATTCATTGTACTTGCTTCTGTCACTTTTTGGTATTTTAACGAGATCGGAACCAACTTCGTACGAACTTACAATTTTCGCATTCGAGTGTCCATCGTATATAAAAATCGGGACAGTGTGACGCGGGCATAGGCAAATGTCTGTCCCAAGTCAAATATGAAAGTTGGTATCCAATCGTTTGATTCATATGTACTTTTATTTTGTTAATTAGTTAGTAAACGGACTTTTAGTTTTGAATTTTCAACGGAGTCTAGTAGTTTTGTTATTTTACTTTTTACTTGTATAGTTCGTGCTAAAGAACAGTATGTGCTACCATTCGTCCTAAGAATGTTTTGAAATGGTAAAAGTTGAAATAAAAGAACAAAGTTACATTGCAAAATATAAAAAAATATTTTTATTGCAATGCTTCAATATGAGGAGTCAAGCTTAATAAACAAAAACCTGTTTGTTTGAATATAACTCTTATATTTTTGAAGGTTTAGGATTTGGTGGTATTTATTTATCAACATTAGTATGTGTTGGGCAACATTTTGAAAAGAGAAGATCATTTGCTATGGGTATATCTTTGAGTGGTTCGGGAGTAGGAACATTTGTATTCGCTCCAATTGTGCGTATTCTTATTGAAGAGTATGGCTGGCGAGGTACTCTTTTGATAGAAGCAGGATTTATATTGAACATTATTGTCTGTGGCGCTTTCTTTCGACCGATGCTAAAGCAGAGTACGACCGAAAAATCTGAAATCAAAGGAGAAGCAATTGATTTATTACGATGTGACGATAAGTTAATATACATAAAAGAAAATTTTACCCCAAGTGATAAAAGTTGTACTATTGATGAAAATACAAGCCATGAAGATGACGTACACACATCAAAACAAGAAATAAAAACACAATCGAAATCTACAAAAAATACAATTTTGAGTTTTATTTCTAGACATTTTGATTTTGGGTTATTAAGACATCCAATATTTACCATTTTTGTTGTATCGAATTGCTGCACATGCCTTGGTTTTAATGCACCATATGTGTATTTGCCAGATCGGGCTGAAGAAAAAGGTATGAACAAGTTGGACAGTGCATTTCTTCTTTCCGTTATTGGTATTTCCAATACATTTGGGCGTATTTTATTCGGATGGATTGCAGACAGGAAGGGTGTAAATCGTCTTTTGCTTTACAGTACATCACTGGTTATTTGTGGCACCGCGAACGTTATGAATCCCTTTAATGATAGTAAAGTTTATCTTATGAGTTACGCATCTGTTTACGGAATGTTTATAGGTGAGTATGTATTCTTCTTATTCAAGAGTCGTTTTTTGCTTGGAACTACAAAGGCGTTTGAATAAACAAGTAAGTAAGTAAGTAAGTAATTAGTTTATTACAGTGTCACAATCTAACATTATACATAATATATTATACATCAGATAAAAACAGCATAAAAATATATTAGATTCCTGCCTTAAAAGACATATGAGACACTTTTACCTCATGCACATTAAATGCATACACAATTTAATACATTTTTCAAAAGTAAAATTTAAAAATACAAAACAATTAATTCGTAGATCAACAATTTTTAACTTAAAAGTACAAAAAGGGTAGAATTGATTTAAAAATCTTTAATAATATGCAAATAAATAATAATTAAAAATTTAAGTTCTTTAAAAGTTATAAATTTATTCTCCTCTTAAACATCAAATGCAATGTTTTAGCTAACAAAAATTGAATTTCATCACAGCTTATAATATTATTAAATTTCTCTTCTACACTCAAGATTATAAAAACATAGTTTGATAAAAAGGGTGAATTTAAAAGTTCCTCTCTCAAGTCCGAATAAAAATTACAGTTCATTCAAAAATGTTGTTCAGTTTCAATCGTATTTCCATCACAAAACTGACAAATTCTTTCATTTAAAAGTGTAACTGGCTTGGTGTAACGTCCTGTTTCAATGGCGAGTGGTAATGAACCACAACGAAAGTTTGATAAAGTTCTACGATAGTCTCTAAACTTGACGGATTTCACATAACTGCTTGGCTGAAGATTACTTTTATACTGTCTGAACGTCCTAAGTTTATTTCCATTTTCACAGTTTCGATCGTTATGCAAATCGCGTAGCCAATTTTCAGCATCCATAGTGTTTAACTTGTCTTTTATAATATTAACTTTTTGTCGGATTGTCATATTTACAAGGCTTTCATATAGTTTTATAAATATGTCATAGTCCATTCCGCCACATGAAATGAACTTTGTATAAAGTGCGGAGAGAGCTCTACTGGCCGACTTTCTTATTTCCCTCACTGTAAATTTCCAATTTAGATGTTCATCAAGCCACAATCCTAAATATCGATATTTACTGCAATAATCAATAATTGTGTCTCCAAAAAGAAAGTTAAAGTTCGATCGAGGAGATGCGGGACATCGAAAATGTATTATTTTTGTCTTTTCAAAATTTAAACTTAATCTCCATTTTGAACACCAGTTGCCGACTACATTTAACATCATTTGAAGGGATTCTGCATCTGGTGCTAGTAAAACAATGTCGTCAGCGTATAACAGGATAGACAAAATGCACGACTCATTGATCGGGATACCAAGATTCAGATTGTTTATTTCATCGACTAGATCGTTTACATACACAGAGAATAATGATGGTGATATTTTGCAGCCTTGTTTTATGCCCATATTAACGCCAAACATATCGGTCATATGGCCGTTTACTTTAACAGCATAGCGAACTTCTACATATAGCGACTGTAGTCCTTTTAGAAACTTTCCATTTATGCCTATTGACATCAGTTTAAACCACATCATCTCTCTATTTACAGAATCAAAGGCTTTTTGGCATCGATGAAACAAGCAAACGTTGATAGTCTTTCGATTTTTCTATTAGTTATAATACTTGTTAGAGAATATAAATGTTCAATGCAACCACGATCTTTTCTAAAGCCGTTTTGTTCATCGGCTAAGATGTTATTTTCTTCTAACCAGGATGATAAACGTGTGTTAAGAATATCTGCATATATCTTACAGGGAATTGACATCAGAGCTATCCCTCGATAACCTAAAGGATCACGATAATCTTTGTCTGGTTTTAATATTGGATTAATGAGTATGTTGTTCCATGTCGCAGGCACAACTCCATTGTCAAATGCAAACTTTATGATCTTGAATAGAATATTCACACACGAGTTGTTACGAAGAAATTCGGCACATATTTGGTCGAGCCCGCCGGCTTTATTAAGTTTTGCTCGATAAACAGCCTTCCCAACGTCATCATACGAAACATCATTATTTAAGATTTCTGAATCCTTTCCTGAAAGATTTATTATTTCATTTTCTAGTTGATGTTGGACAGTACATAGCAAGTCTTCGTCGTACTTACTATCAGTTACATTGAATAAATGCTCATACTTGCATTTCCATGTGTCATATACTGTTTTAATATCTTTACACACATTACCTTCTGAAGAACGCCTGTCATTCGCTATTCCTAATTTACCAATTTTCTTCCAAAAGTCTCTTGTGTTGTTCTCTGTCGAAAGATTCAGTAACTCTTGTTGTTGTCGCAATTGATAACTTCGTTTTTCTTTCCTCAAAAGTTTATCGAACGCATTTCTCGATGTAAGAAATTGTTCTCGCACACGTTTCTTTTTGGTACCACATCCTTTCCATTTCAGCCATACTTTTTCGTGTTCGCAGGTTTTATCCCACAGTAATTTGAGATTATCGTTCCAATATGGTTTGTATCTTGATTTTCCTTTTGCCTTCCTGTATTGGTTATCTCCTTCTGATTTTTCACCTATCTTGGATTTCACTTCATCAGAAATAAGTTCAACAAAACAACCGTAGGCAGCATCGACGTCTTGTTTCACAGTTAAATTATTTTCGATGTTTTGAATGACTTGTTCTATTTTTACTCGTACCGTATCGTCATTTAAAAATTCGTTTGGTATGGTCCGAGATCTCGGTTTACTAGGAAGTTTTTGAATATCGGAGTAAGACGCTAGTGGTGTTTTATCTTGTTGATTAGCCGATTCTCTCTTGATAGAAACTGTAAGTACCGAGTGGTCAGGTATTTGGTTCATGTCTTGCAATTCTAATTCGTTGGTAATATCAGACATGATTTTAACATCAAAGTCAGTGCACATATGAATGTTTTCATGGGTTGTTATTATGAAGTCGACCACTGATTTACCTCGTTTCGATATACACGTAAAATCTTGTTTTCCTTTTCTTCCATTGAGCATGCATAAATTACAGTCGACTAGGAAATCTATTAATAAATCACCATTCGTATTTGAACTATAATCAATCACCTCTCTTGGTGTTACATCATCAACTCCTTCAATGAAATCTGAAATGTCTGAGCATCTTGAGTTGAAATCACCTACTATATACATTTGTCCAATGTTCTGATACATATATACCTGATTAGTAAGATCTACATAAAACTGTTCAGGGTCGTTTGAGCGGCTTGAGCCTTTTGGTGGTAAATAACACACACATACACAAAAAGTTTCCTGTTCATTATCGAATTTAAGCCAAAGAATGCCTTTGGCGGTTTTATCTAAAATGTTAACCTTATATTTCTCTTCAATACTACTTTTTACAAATATTCCAACTCCACCCGAGCCACGCTTCGCTTTATGATGCTTAGTCAGTCTGTTATGTCCATAGAATGTATAACCGTCTATATCAAATTTGTTGTTTCCAACTAAAAAAGTTTCACACACACAGAATATATCAAAGTTCAGTTGTTCTAAAACACAATGTCTAAATTTATAATTTTCACTGTCAGTGTGTTGTGACCACCCGCCAACATTCCATACACCAAGCGTTAGTTCCTATGTTCTTTTGTATGGGTTATGATTTCTTTGAAAGTTTTTCACTAGCTTTCCTTGCAAAATTTTGTAGTCGTTCATTTTTCCAATTTCTTGAAGTATAGTGCGCATATTAGAGTTTTGGACCCTTGTCTCGTATGCAACATCACTCTCAATATACACGTTTCTATATTTTTGTGTTTTTCTGAGTTCCATTTTCTTTTCCAAAACTGTTGTTTTGTCTTGTTTTGAATTTAATCTTACCACTACTACACCTGGACGGGGACCATTTGATTGCTTTCTTTCCACTTTTTCCACTTTTACGTCTCTTAGCTTAAGTCCATCTCTGATCATGGAAATCACATTGTTTTTAAGCAGTTATTGTTGGGTGTTTCATTTTTATCATTGGGTAACATTTTAATGATCAAATTTTTCCCTCTATCAATTGTGTCCAAGTTTTTTGATTTCACGACGGATGCATACGTTTTTTCCACCGAGTTAAGTTTGTTTTTCATAGTGTCAAGTTCAGTTCTAATTTCGCTCTTAAAGTGGTCTATTTTGCTATCGAATTTCCGGTCCATCACCGAAACTAACTTCTCAGTAATCTTTACTTCAAGCCTATTTTCTAAATCTGTCATTTGTTGGGATAGTGTAGAGACAGCGGACTTCAATTCTAGCGAAAGCCCAATTACAAGTGATTTAATGTCAAGTTCATTGAGTGATTCGTCATTTACGTTAGGACGGTTGTTTTCGATACAATTTCTCTGTTTTTTTATTTTCATACTTAATTTTCTCCAAATTAGAGTCAATATCAGATAGCTCAGATATATTACGCTTTCTTGATTCGTTGCATGTACTTTTTGGTAGAGTGTTAGAATTTTCCGTATGTACAGTGGCTTCAACTTCAACGTTTTCCATAAGTGTAGACTGAAAAAGAAAGCCCTCCAAAAAAGAAAAAGGTATAAGATCTTTCGAAATCAAAACAGGGGAATGCGTTGATTGCTTAGAAGTTATAATGGCAGCCGAATATTTGTTTTCATTTAACCATGGGTTAGGCATTTATATTCAATGTATGTATCCCGAGCGATGAAATATTAGTATTCAATAATAAATGAAACAAACTCACATTCTTCATATAGATTAATTCGCATGTGTTATTTTATAACATTCCGAGTCTAAAAGAACTAGTAAAGTTTAGACAAGGTTTTAATTACCAGCATATAACAGAAAAACATAATGTTTATAGCAGCACAAGAACGAAACCAAAAGATTGAATGATTGATCACACAAAGACATTTCTCTCGTTCCTGATCATTGCTACGTTCTTTCTTTTCCTTTAACCTTGTATCCCTTTTTCATCTATTCCCGACGGTTTTGCTGAGTGGGAATTCGCATTGCTATACGACGTGTCACGGTACTTTTTTTTTTATCCAAAATTCATGTTTTTAGTTTTAATGTTATATTTGTTATTCTCATCGGATTTTATAAAATGTTTTAACGTAATTAGTTGTAAATCTTATTTTTTCAGTAATACATGTATTCGTGTCTTGTATTAAAGTTCATTAACCACCCTCTGTTTATTAGATTTTAGTTTGCTTCAACGAAATTTAAACGATATATTTGGTTTACAGTCTGATTCAGAAGAAACACCAACATCGCTGGATAATACAGTTAATTTTTTTAATCACTTTTACAATTTGATATTAATAACTATTTTAGTTTACATTGTTATTTAATGAATGGCTATTATTTATTTTGAATTTATTGAACCATAAAACTAATTTTTGACTCTTCACATTGAATAATCCGCGAAGCGGATTATGTAAAATGTGAAGAGTCAAAAATTAGTTTTATGGTTCAATAAAATCAAAATAAATTATTGCCATTCATTATAAATAAATTTCTATCAAAAATAAGTTTCAAAGAACTTTTTGTATTATTCATATTAACAATAATAACGTACACACATGTTGGCGCACGAATACACAACGTCAGAGTGGGCGTGTCGCCATCAAAATTGACAACATTGAAAATAAAACTAATAATTTAAACCAATCAGAAGACAGTTAATACACCAAATTTATTTATTAATAAATGTTATATCAGAATTACAAATTTAATCTTGATTCAGTCCTAATTCTATCTTATTTTTGGGAAATATTTTTAGAAATTCAAATGCGACTTCACTTTGTGGTTTATTAAGAATTTCAAATGTGAAATCAATTTGTGTGTTGAGGCTTTTGCTAACTCGATTGTTTTTTGTATTTTATCCGTTTTAATTCGGAAGTTAGTCAACACTTCGGTTTTGTCATGACTGTATATCTTTTATCGTGTATATCCATTATATAGTCATTTTAAAAGATATACTGTTTGCAAAAGTATGAATTATTCTACATAATAAGAATGTTCTTATCCAAGGCAGAAACCTATAGCCGTATTGAAACTTTTAGTCCTCAGTGCCCTTCAACATTGTTCTTGTTTTGACTTTTGAACTTTTTTCATCTGAGCGTCACTGGTTAGTCTTGTGTGGACAGAACACACGCCTGGCGTATTAAATTTAAAATCTGGTACCTTTTGAAAGCTATTATTCGTGTGTTTCCCTGTCCTATATGTTTTTCAATTTATTTGTATTATAGTCATGTCATGTAATGTAGTCATTTTAATGTTATATTTAACATTGCCATTAAAGCAGGAGGTTTGGCATTCAACAAAACCAGGTTCAATCCACCTTTTTTTCTAAAAATGTCCTGTACCAAGTCCGGGAAATGGCCATTGTTATATTATAGTTCGTTTCTATGTGTTTTACATCTTAATGTTGTGTCTCTTTTGTGTTTTTGTTCTCCTCTTATATTTGATGCGTTTTTTCTCAGTTGTAGCCCGGCTTTGTTTTGAACAGCGTTAAACTGGTATATACTACTGTTTCCTTTATGTATTTTATCATATTGATGTTTCCTTAGGTTATTTCCTTATACATTTTAAAAAGAATGGTGCTGCTTATAATACAAATAAAAACAGACGTTTTGTATAATTTAAATGTTAGTAAAATAATGAATAATTTCAATGTAGGTGTATTTATTAGTTTGAATGCTGTAATACTGGTTGACCTCCTAGGATTAGAACGTTTAAATAAAGCATTGGGACTGCTAATGATGTTTCAGGGAATTGCAACTTTCATAGGTCCACCTTTATGTGGTAAGAGTTACGTGTATAACATGTATAATATCTATAAAAACGGGTATTCGTCAATAAAAAAAGCTAAACGAAAAAGAAATTTATTTATCGATATACCGTGTAAAAAAATAAAGATTTGAAATAAAATTGAAAAAATGTTACAAGCACTAAAGAATGAACAATGCAGTTGATTGACCCGCTGAGATATTTTTCTCATTAGCAATATTTAGATGGTTAATTCGAAATTAAAATGTACAAACAAGACAAGTGTATTATACAAACTTGAAGCTGAAACCAACGGCGATCGCAAAATAATGAAATCATCAAAATCAAGTTTTTTAAATGATATTTTTAGAACTATAAGGTGATCCGTCAGGATTTGCAAAATCGAACATACATGTACAGTTGGTATGAATACAAGATATGTGAGTATACGTCAATGTTATGACAATACAACGACAGGAATGATACTCTAGATGGTAACATACAGTTTTAAATAATTGATAGTCTATACACTATTTCAAGCCTAAAAATGTGTATAAATTCAACAGAAACTGTCTGACTTAAACAACCAATTCTTCAAAGAACGAAATTCCTCAAGATATGACATACGGCAAATACTGATGGTGTTTCTGACATGAGACAAGCACGTGAACATTGGCAGCGTTAAATTAGTAATTAAAGACCTCAAACTCCAAAATAAAATCTCGATCAGTATATTAACAAAGTAATATTAATTGTTCGTTCTTAAGGAGGCTAGCGGGTACAAAAATTTCAGTAAAGAGTTAAACATTTGTTTTTTCATTACAAATTTTATTTATTACACTATTAGTTATTACTTTATGATCTGGTACATATTTCAATAACAACAATAGATTCGGTCTGGCCCCAGATGACTTCAAAAATGTGTATATCATTGAAAAGCTTCAAATTATCTCCCTTTGATGCAAAAATGCCATATTTTGGCATTAAGATTGAAATATCTTATTAAACTCATCGGTGACCTATATTTTTTAGTACTGTTTTCAAATACACTGTACAGTAACTAAATATAAATTTAAACGATTTCTGTAAAATAGTGTTTTTTTTTATTTCGATATTACCTCTATTTATTCTATTAGTTCATCAGAAAAAACAGAACATTAACAAAAATGTATGATTGTTTCGGAGGCTGATTGAGAGCTTAAATGAACGGTGATACCATTCTTTTAATTTCCTTTTTCCATTAGATATATTATGATAAAGTTCATTTATAAAAACATTTTAGCGATTTCCTATAAAAAAAACCATTTAAATACCCTCGAGCCCCCTTAAAAACATTGGTCGTGTTTCATTTTGCGGTCTGAGTTTTTAACGGATCATTTGCTCATTGACAAACTTAAAATTCACCTAAACGTGTTGTTATATACAAAATATTACTTTCAGGTTGGTTATATGATGAAACCGGAAGTTACAACATTCCTTTTCATTTTATTGGGGCTCTTGTTATATTTGGCGGCGTGGTGTTACATGTATGTCTTATTCCTCTTTGCAAGAGCAGATTGTCAAGGAATATATAATGCATTACACGAAAATAAACAGATAACAGTTTATATAAAGCTTTGTTTCTGCTATTTGTGTGTCAAAGGGAACAGTTCCTATATATTTTAGCATTTTTTTGGAGAAATAGCCAATTTTTAACAACATAATAGTAACTGATGTGGAATGATAGCTGATATGAACAATTGAATAAATGCATACGTTTTTATTGTTGGATTTTTTGTGTATAGACATTGGACATAAGGTTCTTAATATTGAAGACTTGCTCACTTTAATAAATAGGCCACTAGTCTAAATGGATGAATTCGTAACACTTTTTGCTAGTGGCATAATACTATATAATATATATATATATGGATCAGAAACTCAATATGGGAATTCAAGCTTTAGTCTGACCCCGTATGGGATACACTGACCCAATATATCGTTGTGGGTCACTAGAAAACTTTGTAACTAATAGTGCCCAAATATTTATGAACAATCTTGAAATAAAACAAAAATCTTTAATCGTATACAAATTGCTGTTATTGTTTAGAACACGTAGAAGAAATGATAGATTTTGCACCGATGTGAATCACATTTTAGTAGTTGATGTAAATGCGCCTGTCTATTATAACAGTGAGAGATTAAGCTTACTATACAACCAGGTTTAGTCACCATTTTCTAATAAAGGAATGCCTTTACCAAGTTTGGAATATGACATGTGTTGTCATTAGACCACTTTCGAGTTCATCCGTCATCGGAAAAAACTCGTCCATTATACGCGCCTTTATCACCGTCATCTGTGTGTTTAGGGGCGTCGTCACTTCCCTTCCAATGTTGAGCGAGTGGTTGGAAAATTATAATTCTATATTGTACGAATTATTCGGCAAATTGAATTCTGAAAATAGACAATCAACACTGCTGTCAATAGGGAATTGTCAGTAAGTACCTACATAGCAACCATTATTTCTAGTTTATCCTGCACAAAGACGATCACTAAGACGCTTGATGAACGTAAATAGTGCAGGGATACAGGCGAGCCCCTCTATCTGGTAAATGACGTCATAAAGGCGTGCATAATTGACGAGTTTTTGCCGGTGACGGATGAACTCGAAAGTGGTCTATTCGTTTGACGTGTTCGAGCTTTTGATTTTGCCATTTAATAAAGGAGTTTCCATAATACAATAAGACAATACCTTTGAAGTTTTATATAAAATATTTATCGGCATCACTAGAGTCTTCATCCATCCTATTTAATTGTTTGACTGATAAAAATAGCTTTAAAACATCCTCCTTCAGAAGAAAACTGCATACAGATGACGGAATTGTTCCATTCAAAATATTTAAACACTTGAAAAGTTGGTATCCCCTATAGTGCAGTCGGAGTTTGTTTCTACAAAAACTTTTAAGCGTTTTCACTGGTAGGCAAGGTAGCTCGGTTAAAGTATTTTTTTCAAAAGCTTTTATTTCGTTAGTTGACAGAGAATAATTAGTTATTTCTGACAGCAATTCAAATAATGCATCGTTATCTAAATTGCAACTCAGTGATTTAAACTCTACTATTCTGTCTATATCCCTGACTTGAAGTCGCATTGATGAATTAGATCTAATTATTAGATGAAAAATGTGTGAATCATATATGCTGTAATACGGCAACATAAATAGAAAGTCGTCAATGTTCCTTAAACCTTTGTCATGGAGAAGAAGATATTTCATGACATGAAATGATGGAACAGCGGTAGTTAACGACTGAATAGCTGGATTAGTGTAGAAAAACACGCTTGGGTTGGTATTTTCATATAAACGATGGAGAACAGATATACGATTATACTCTGGGTCTGCTAATTTGGCGTAATAATCTTCATACGTCATTATTACATTTCGAAATTCCTTGTACATTCGATTGGCTACACGCCGTGAACCTGCCTTCAAAAGTATCGCAACAATTTCTGGGAAATTTAGCTGCTCTGCCCAGACAAGAATACTGCATTCGTTAACTTCTGTATTTACATTAAACCCATATTCCACAAATTTGTTGATTGCAACAGTATCGCCATGCAGAATTGAAGTAAACAATATTGCCGTCAAAAGCTTCGATTTTTTTTTAATTACTTTCGTTTTCCAAGATAGAAATCTGGAACAGAAATCTGATTTGTCGAATATGGTTGAATAAATCGACCTTGCATCTAAAACAAAAACAAGAAATATTTGATATATCAATATTGTCAGATCATATCAAAAAGTGATATATACAGTGTATTTAAATAATGCAAACGTCATAGAGAAAGCAAATAATGATCAGTTGTTCGATATAAGTTTTAATATAGTAAAAAAAGTCACTTTAACATATCGTGCTGTAATGAATATGTTTTTCAATCTGATGTGTACGAATGGAGAGGTTTTTATTTTCGGAAGGTAAACGTATTTTTTTCTGCTCATTCGTCGCGTTGTTGTCCATTTGACAATTCCCCATTTCCATTCTCAATTTTATTTGTTGATATTTCTCTTTGATCAGATTAAGCAATTTAAATTGATACCTTATAGTGCGTCTTTCTGTGTTATAATATTATACTGTGTAAGTTAAGGTGAAGGTTAATGCCGTCTAACACATTCAAACCCGCCCCGTTTGTTTGCCTCTGCCCTGCGCCAGGAACTGTTGATCAATGGTTGCCTTTGTTGTTGTGGTTCGTGAATGATTCATGATTCTCGTTGTTTTCATTTACATGAAGATTAAAACATCAGTTTTCCTGTCCGAATGGTTTCGTTTGATGTGTTTGAGCTTCTGATTTTGCCATTTACTTAGGAACTTTCTGTTTTTAACTTCACTCGGGCATCGGTATATATATATATATATATTTGCGCCTGTCCCAAGTTAGGAGTCTCTGGCCTTTGTTAGTCGTGCATTATTTTAATTTTAGTTTCTTGTGTACAATTTGGAAATAAGTATGACGTTCATTATCACTGAACTAGTATTTATTTGTTAAGGGGCCAGATGAAGGACGCCTCCGGGTGCGGGAGTTTATCGCTACATTGAAGACATGTTGGTGACCTTCTGCTGTTGTTTTTTCTATGGTCGTATTGTTGTCTCTTTGACACATTCTACATTTTCAATTTTCTATGTGTTTGTGATTTTATTTTATATTGTCATTAGTAAGGCATTTTAATACTTGCTGTTTAGTGTGAGCCTAGATTTCGTGTTGAAGGCTTTACTTTTACGTATTATGGTTTACTTTTAACAAGTTTTGACTTGAATGGAGTTTTGTCTCACTTGCAAAGTCTTCTTACATTTAGTTTATAACAATACCTATTTGAAACGATCATGTTTTGAATCATATAGTCGCAATACTAAGACGAGACTTAAATTACCTGATTTGTATATCAAATAAAACAAAGATGCGTAAGACTCTAATGGCAATTTCTTTACAGAAAGTAGATATTCCAAGTCATCTACATGCTTGTGTATCATTAGGTTATTCATTGTGTCACTCAGTAAATTACAAAACTCCATGCCGCTTAAGTTCGCTTCTTTTAATAGACACTGATCGTTACGAACAATCTTGTAGAGGATTTTGAAATCGTTGAACATTGTAAGCTCTAAAACCAATGAAAATGCGCCATAATCACAATTCAACACTTTTCTATTTTTATATACGGTGAAATTTATCGGAGCACTTATTATAGATCTTGGGTAGTTCGATACAACTTCATACATTATGGAGGAGTTTTCATGCAAAACGGACAATAAAGGTACTGACAATTTATGCAGTAGTGTGAATAAAGGTACATCGTACATTTTTTTCTTGCAATATTTCAATAAGGATACAATAAATTTATTCTTTCCACAAAATATAGCCAAGTGAGTCCAGTAAACTCCAGCCGCCTGTTTCACTGAGTTACGCATTCTTTTTATAAATGGAGGAAAATTCTTCTCACATCTTTTCAATTGCCGTGAGTCAAAAATGTCTTGTTGCATACTTGTGTGATTTTCCGTATCGACATACGAATCGTCATCTCGCTTGGTAACCTGCGCAAAACCCTGATTCTGTAAAACGTGAGGACACATGCCATACAAAATACTTATTTCAAGATTATCTAAAATATTTTGTTTTGAAACACCATCTTTAAATCCTCCTTCTAAATACTTTGAGCATCCACAATTTTCTGTAGATTTGTCATTTGTTTGGATCTCTGTAAATGAAGCAAAAATATATGCTGAAGAAAAAGCATTAGGAAAGACAATAAATAGGTTAGTGCATGCATAATATGTAGATGTTAACACGACGATGGCGGATGCTACACGTGTAGCAGGATTTGTTTAAAGGTTATATTTTTTAGCATTCTACGTTAATCTGAATATTTCAGGTATAATTTTTTTAAAGTTACATATTTGGAGATTTTCTTAAAACTGAAAGACAAATATATGTTACAGTGACTTTGTATAATCAGTGATTAGGTAGAATCCCTGAAATTTTCAGGGATTATGTAGAATCACTGGCTAGTTTAGGGATTATATATAATCACTAGAAAAAACGTGAGGGGTTATAATACATTATAAATGAAATGAAGAAATAGTATTATTTATAAAGAATGAATTAAGTCAAATAATTTATTCTATAAAATCATATTAAAACATCATTATAAACATAAATTGTAAAATGGAAAGCACAATTATATATCAAAATGATAACCCCATTTTTTTTTTAAATATTTAATTTAGACAGTGTAAGTAACATATGTATTAAAATAAAACAGGGACGAAATATACAATGTACCAAAGGGACAGTCAAACTCATAAATCTAAAACAAACTGACAACTACATGGATAAAAATGAATAAAGACAAACAGAACCAGATGCTCCGCAGTGCGCAGCTTTATACGACCGCAAAGGTTGAACCCTGAACGGTTGGGGCAAGTATGGACACAACATTCAAGCTGGATTCAACTCTAAATTTGGATTGTAATTAAAAACTTGACACAGCATAGGTTTCTGACACAGAATAGGTTTCTGACACAGAATAAATGTGATCTAATGAACTTAAAAAAAAATTTTTGCCTTTGAGCAACTCACTTTGCTGTTGAATATTAATCCTCTCAAAAAATTGTTTGAAGACATTTTCTTTTTATTTATGAAATCTTAAATGAAAAAAATTGACCCCCCAATTTTTTTTTCACAACCCCCTTTCCCCTATTTCAAAACTGATCTCAATTCAAATTTCTAATGAAGTTTGCAACAATAACTACTCATTTAAATACATCATAAAATATTAAAATGTAAAAAAGTGCTTGTTATCACTGAATGGTAAAGATTGTTTTAATCTATCAGTTGGTAGTAAAAGTGAATATACATTGTATATTGTATAAAACAATGATTTAAGTTGATTCAACTACTATTCTGGACAAAGAAAGATAACTCCAATTGAAATCCAATTGGAATTTCTTGCTATTGCACAATATTGTGCAATTAGATATTTCTTGCTATTGTGCAGTACTGTGCAATTGAAAATATTTGCTATTGCACAATACTGTGCAATTGAAGATTTCTTGCTATTGCACAATACTGTGTAATTGAAGATTTCTTGCTATTGCTGAATACTGTGCATTTGAAAATTTCTTGCTATTGCACAATACTTAATATAATAATTTTGGATCCTGATTTGGACCAACTTGAAAACTGGGCCCATAATCAAAAATCTAAGTACATGTTTAGATTCAGCATATCAAAGAGGCCCAAGAATTCAATTTTTGTTAAAATCAAACTTAGTTTAATTTTGGACCCTTTGGACTTTAATGTAGACCAATTTTAAAACGGGACCAAAAATTAAGAATCTACATTCACAGTTAGATTTGGCATATCAAAGAACCCCAATTATTCAATTTTTGATGAAATCAAACAAAGTTTAATTTTGGAACCCGATTTGGACCAACTTGAAAACTGGACCAATAATAAAAAATCTAAGTACATTTTTAGATTCAGCATACCAAAGAACCCCAAGGATTCAATTTTTGTTAAAATCAAACTAAGTTTAATTTTGGACCCTTTGGACCTTAATGTAGACCAATTTGAAAACGGGACCGAAAATTAAGAATCTACATACACAGTTAGATTTGGCATATCAAATAACCCCATTTATTCAATTTTTGATGAAAGTTTAATTTTGGACCCTTTGGGCCCTTTATTCCTAAACTGTTTGGACCAAAACTCCCAAAATCAATACCAAAATTCTTTTTGTGGTCATAAACATTGCGTTTAAATTTCATTGATTTCTATTAACTTAAACTAAATTTATTGTGCAAAAACCAAGAATAATGCTTATTTGGGCCCTTTTTTGACCCCCAATTCCTAAACTGTTGGGACCAAAACTCCAAAAATCAATCCCAACCTTTCTTTTGTGGTCATAAACCTTGTGTCAAAATTTCATAGATTTCTATTAACTTAAACTAAAGTTATACATTGTAGTGCGAAAATCAAGAAAATGCTTATTTGGGCCTTTTTTGGCCCCTTATTCCTAAAATGTTGAGACCAAAACTCCCACTTCAATCCCAACCTTCCTTTTGAGGTCATAAACCTTGTGTTAACATTTTATAGATTTCTAATCACTTTTACTAAAGTTAGAGTGCGAAAAATAAAAAATATTCGGACGACGACGACGACGCAGACGACGACGCCAACGTGATAGCAATATACGACGAAAAATTTTCAAATTTTGCGGTCGTATAAAAACAATAGTACTCATGACACAACATAGAAAACTCAGGAATAAACAACACGAACCCCACTTAAAACTAGGGGTGATCTCAGGTGCTCCGGAAGGGTAAGCAGATCCTGCTCCACATGTGGCACCCGTCGTGTTGCTAATGTGATTACAAATCAGGTAAATAGTCTAATTCTGTAGGTCACATTTATGAAAGGGAAGGGGATTGTAGTTACAACGCAAGGAACATATCCGATATCATTTGTGAAACGGTTATTCCATAACGGTCAACCAACTCGTGATGGCGTCCGTAAAATTTACGAAGGGATGATTTCAACTTCACCATTTGGAACTCTTGGTTTAATAGCTTCCTTGCATCACATATGCATCACATCTGCTTCTATCACAATATCAACCTTTAAAAAAACTTTTCCTTACATATCAAATCATTTTTTTTTTTAAAGAAAAATAAAGTGTTCAGTAAAACCACCTCTTAGTTCTGCCTGTTTTATCATCATGACATTTAGCTGCATAATTTCTCTCAGTTTAAATTTTCTTGTTCATTTGACAAAAAAACAAAAAAACAAACAACCGTGACAAAACAAAACAAATGTTCCATAATCTTCTTTACCAAAAATAACAAGCTCTGGATTTAAACATGAAACATGAATATCCATTTGACGCTGGCTTTTAAGAAAAGACCATAAATTCAATTTTTCCCCCATTTTTTTTTTTAAATCGGGAACACTTCCCAATTTTTTTTTAAATTAAAAGTATAATTAATATTTTAATATACTTGAAATGTCTGAAAATTGGTTTCATTTAACTTGAAATGTCTGAAATTTGGTTTCATTTAGGGAGCTACCATTTGATTTTTATGGGGGGGGGGGGGGGCTAGGATTTTTTTTTAGTTGTAATCTCTGTCCTGCATTTTTATTTTTCACTCTATCCGGTCCTGCTTCTTTTTTTTTTTTTTTAGTTTATCCTGACTTTTTTTAATAACTTGAGATAGATTGTCTCAGGAAACTGTACCTCACTTTTATTTTAACAGGGCCGTGACTACATTAAGGCAAATGCCTGATGTTGGACATTTCAAAACCAAACGCTTGCCTCCATATCATATTGTGTTCACAACGAGTGCCTTGCAAGAAACAAGTTCTGTTTTCCACCAGATGTAGCCCTGATTTTTCAGGATCAAGGTATTGTTCTTTATTTATTTGTCTTTTGTCTATTGATTGCCCTTTTTATTCTGTTAGTGTTGCATTCCTTTTTTATCAATCTAGTAATTTTGTTATGAACATGAGTTTGAAAAAAAAAACAGCAGCCACAGACTTAACTAATTGAATTTCTTTTTTTGCTTAATGATGTATGGACATTGTGACATTGGTTTTTTGATGTTGTCTCTAGAAACTTGTCTTAAACTGAATTTATACATTTTGCTTTGAGACCAGAATATTGTCAAAATTTATTAAAACAAAACTTATTGATATCATAGCGACTTGACCAGTTTACATACTAAGCTCTGAATGTCCTAGTAATCCTTTACTGACTGTAACAAACAAAAGATTTGCTGACGAAGGATTACCTTTGTCCGAACTCTTAAGATGTTCTATATATATAACTCTACTAGACATATAATATAATTTGGCAACTGCTGAAGTCTCACTGTACAGACAAGTTCAATAGTTTATAAAAGTGCTTATTATATTTGACATATTTGAAATGTCCTGCGCTTGAAAAATGTATAGAACATTTAGACAATAATTTTATGTAAAACAGTTTACAAAGTAGAACCCACATACATTAACTAATAAACTATATGAAATAAAATAAACTGCATTTTTCTATAATTTACTATATATCTTTAAGATTATCCTCTTTGTTTAAAAGCAGAATAATTTAATTTGGCAAGGAATATGTTTATTTTTTAACAAAGTTTAACAAAGGATCCTTAAATTATTGATAATCCCTAGCTGAAATCATATTAGGGAATATGTAGAATAGTTATTAAAATGTTCAATAATTATGTAAAATCACTGGTCATTTTCAGGGATTATATATAATTACTAATGATTTCAGTGATTCTACATAATCCCTGATTATAAAAATGCACTGTAACATATATACACGGGTTTAACTATATGTAATGGTAGATTACGAAACGATCTGGCTGGACAATTTACTTTTTGTACTTCAAACGGAAGAAGTGTGAATGATTATCTGTTAACTTGTCCATGTGATTATAAATTGGTCGAGAATTTTAAAGTTCTGGAACATAATGAATTTTCTGACCATTCGCCTTTATTTTATGAAATTCAGACAAATCGAACGTATAATGAGGAACATTCTTCAAACCATTATACATATATAAAGTGGGATAATGAGAAAGTTAGCGATTACACGCAAGCATTACGGGAGAAACAAACTGATATGTTGGAACTAGTAAACAACATAAATGACAATGAAAGTGCGAACAACGCCGTAAATGTGATTACCGATGTTATATTTAAATGTGCGCTGAATGTTTTTGGTAAAACATCTGTTAAAAACATTTGAGGAAACATAAACTTAGTGCAAATGATTGGTTCGATCACTCATGTAAACTGTTTAGAAGTGAATTTCACCAAGCACGTCGTTTTCAGCGCTACCCAAACAGTCCCAATAGACAATTATACGTGACAGCAAGAAACGAATACAACAAAGTTAAACGAAAAGCGAAAACACGATATAAACGCGCACGTGGACAGGAGCTAAGTCGATTGGCTAAAGTGAATCCTAGAGAATTCTGGTCAAAAGTTAGACCTAATGGTCGATCTAGATGCGCGGCCGATTCAAAAGACATTTTTGAACATTTTAAAAACTTTCTTGGTACGGAACCTAGTGATTTATCAGAAGAAGTTAAAACATTAATAGACAACATTCGTTCGGAAGATCTTCACATAGACGATTTAGATAAGGAATTTACTGAATCGGAAATTGAATCTGCTATTAAATAGTTAAAGCGTGGTAAAAGTACAGGAACAGATGAAATCAGTGGAGAAATGTTTTTATCAGATTCTCAGCTTTTTTCAACATTTTTAACAGTTTTGTTTAATAAACTATTTGAATTTAGTATTTACCCCGATAATTGGATAGAAGGAATTGCTATACCTGTACCAAAGAAAGGGGATCTTTTAAACCCTAATAACTATAGGCCAATTATATTGATCAGTGTATTTTCAAAGATCTTTACTTCAATTTTGAATAATCGTTTACTTTGTTGGGCCGAGGATAATGAGATTCTTTTAGCAAACCAGTTTGGATTTCGCCGCCAAAAATCAACTGTTGACGCTGTATTTATTCTTCATGGAATAATATCAACAACCTTGTCGCAAAAAGAAAAACTGTATTCAGCATTCGTGGACTTTTGTAAGGCTTTTGACAATGTTGACCGTCGCATACTTTGGTATAAGCTTTTCAATAGTGGAATTAGTAGCAAGTTTGTTTCCATGGTGCAGTCAGTATATGCAACTGTGAACATTCGCGTTAAATGTGATGGATTACTTTCAGATGTTTTTCTAATAATACTGGTGTAAAACAAGGCGAACCATTGTCTCCTCTGCTTTTCATATTTTTTATTAATGACATTGCTGATGATCTACGTATGATTGATAATACAACTAGCGATAACATAAGCCTAAATGGATATTTGATATACTTGTTGTTATTCGCTGATGATACTGTGCTATTTGGAAAAACACCAGAAGCTCTTCAGTTTCTTTTAGATAAATTATTCATCTACTGTACAAAATGGAAAATTGGGGTTAATAAGGATAAAACAGAAGTTGTAGTTTTTCGTAAAGGATGGCAAAGAGTAAACCATTCATGGCATTATGACAATACGGAACTAAAAGTAGTCGATCACTATGTATACCTTGGAGTTCTTCTACATTACAACGGCAAATTTCAACAAACTCAAAAACGCCTAGCGGGACAGGGCAGTAGAGCGCTTGCAGCATTGTTGAATTCATTAAGATCTACTTATATTTCACCAGAACAGCAATGTGCTATGTTTGACAGTCTAGTTATGTCTATTTTAAACTACGCCTCTGAAGTATGGGGTTTTCATTATGCAAAAGAAATCGAAACTGTACATAATAGATTTTGTAGATTTGTTTTAAAAGTACCCCAAAACACGCCTGTCTGTTGTATTATTGGCGATCTTGGTCATTTACCTATGTATGTTACTAGGAAATAAAAGTTGTTGAAATACTGGGTTAATATTATAAACAAGAAACCAGATATTGTATATGAAATATATCAAGTTCTAGTTGCTGACTGTAATAATGGTAAAGAAAATTGGGCCACACATGTTCGTAATTTACCTTTTCAACTTGGATTTAATTATTTATGGTATACACAAGAGAATATTAATGTAAACTTTGATATTTTGAATGAACGTCTGTTAGATCAATTTTATCAGAGCTGGCGTGAGTCCTTAGCGAGCTCTGAAAAACTAATATTGTACAAAATGATAAAAACAGATTTTAAGATGGAACAATATATATCGAAAAATATCAATGTTAAAATGTTGTCTTTATTAAGATTTGGTGTATTAAAACTAAATATTGAAACTGGTCGTTACATAAAACAACGAAGGGAGGATAGAATTTGTAAATGTTGTACTATGCAATGTATAGAGAATGAATATCATTTTATTATGGTTTGTCCAGCATATAGACAGTATAGACTTAAATACTTCTCAAACTATTATCATACATGGCCAAATATCAACAAACTGTATTCACTACTACAAGTTCAAACAAAAACTGTTATTTACAATTTGAGGTGTTTTTTGCGTGAAAGTTGGAAACTCAGAACTTTCATATTAACGTAGTTATATTTATGTATCTAATTGTCTTTTTTATCAACAAAATGTTCATATTGTTAATTATGACTGTTCTCTGCATTTTCTTATACCTATGTATTAACATAAATTCATGTTGCTTACACATGATAATGTTGTTATTTAAATGTGCTATAGCATAATTGTGCTTATTGCAATAAACGTATTTATCTTATCTTATATCTTATATATATGTTACAGTGAATTTGTATAATCAGGGATTATGCAGAATCCCTGATTTTTCAGGGAATATGTAGAATCACTAAAATCATAAGGATTATATATAATCCCTGAAAATGACCAGTGATTTTACATAATCACTGAACATTTTAATAATTATTCTACAAATTCTCTAATATGATTTCAGGGATAATGAATAATTTAATGATCCTTAAAGTTTGTTTGATAAAAAAAAATGTATATGAATTTTATTTTTTTCTTTCATTAATTCCTTGCCAGATGAAATAATTTTGCTTTTAAGCACAGAGGATGATCTAAAAGATCTAACCAACACAGGGTTTCGGGATCAAGTTGAAGACTTCACAAAATTAATAATATTAACATTCCCTTTATAGCAATAGCTTTACATGCATGTATTGTTTGTTTTTTTAAAAGCCAGTGTCAAATGAATATTCAGGTAAATAAGATGTGGTGGTATTGCCAATGAGACAACTGTCAACAAGAGACCAAAATGAGCAAAGCCCATACCGTATAGTCAGCTATAAAAGACCCCGAAATGATAATGTAAAATAATTCAAACGAGAAAAACTAACAGCTTTATTTATGCTCTATTTTAAATCCACAAAGCATGGTATTTGTGATACATGTAAAGCAAATGGTGAAGAAGATTATGGAACATATGTTTTGTGTGGTTTTTTTTTAAATGAACAAGACATTCAAACTGTGAGAACTTAAGCATCTAAATGTAGGAAAAACAGGCAGAACTTAGGATTGACACATAGAAACATATTTTAGAGGAAGCTTGCATTTGGTGTAATATTCTCATAGCAATTCCACAAATGACATGGTAAAAAAGGAAAGGGAAACCCGAAAAACATAATAAAATGTACAATTGATTAAAAAAAATCTGAAAAATGATATAACCTGACTACAAAACATGGTATCTTTCTTGCTCGAACCGGTTCAAGGGGGTTGGGGGGGTACCTTCAGATGTTTTACTGAACACTGTATTTCATTTAGGCGTGTCGTTTAAATCTGATTTGATATGTGCTGGAAAAGGTTTTCTAGAATGTGGATATTGTGGTAAAACAGATGTGAAGCATATTATTTTGATATATTGTGTTTCATATTTTCATGTAGTGTGCCTAACATTTGAAAAAAATGGTTTATCATTTTACAATTTATGCTACTTTATAATGATGTTTTTATGTGATTTTATAGAATAAATCATTTCAATTTTATTTATTTTCTTTATAAATAAAACTATTTCTTTATTTCAGTTATTATGTAGAATCTCTGACGTTTTTTCTAGTGATTATACATAATCCCTGAAAATTTTAGTGATTAAATATAATCCCTAAACTTGAAAAAGATTATCGCCCCTGTCATGGCGGCGCCCATGAAAATTTCAAGCTAAAGAAAAAGAGTAACTTATCCATTTATTATGTGTTTATACATATAGTTATATAACTTTCAGAAATACTGTGGTAACAAATAACCAATACGAAAACAATATATCGAAAAAAATATACGTAGATAGATTGACTGATTGAAATTCGAATGAATAACATGGCGACAAAAGAAGATGTCACTGATCTTAAACAGATAATGATGAGTATAGACAGTAAGGTCACAAACTTTTCATCTAGGCTTGACTCCGTTGAAAAAAACTTGACTGAACTTATTAGTGATGTGAAATTTGAAGTAGGTCAAGTAAAATCTGACCTTAGTATCACAAACACTGAGGTAACACAACTTAGGCAAGACCACAATGAGCTTGAGAGAGGTGTGGGACATTTGGAGTCTCAGTTCAATTGTTTAGAAACTGAGAAATTAGAAAAGCTCAAATTAGACATAGACAAAAAACTTGCCTCACTCAAAGAATGTCAAGTACTACTTGAGAAACATGATAGGAAATACAACATCCTCATCTATGGAATCGAAAAAAAACCAAATGAGATAATTTGGGAAGTGCTTGATAACTTATTTGTTAAAGATCTTGGTATTGAAAAATTTAAAGTTGACAGTTTCCCTATTGCAAATGCACATAGGATTCCTGCAAAAGCTCCAGTTGACGGTACAAAACGCCCTGATGCAATTATTGTTAGGCTCATGCACTATGACGACAAGCAATTTATTATGGCCCAGGCTTACAAAGTTGCAAAAAAAAGGATAAGAATTGTTGATGATCTCCCCATTGTTATGAAAGAGGCACGTAACGATCTTGCGAAAATGGCATATAACATCAGGACTAAAGAAAAACTACAAACAAGGATAAGAGTAAGAGGGCTACACGTGGTTTTAGAAACCCGTCTTAATGCACGAGATGTCTGGAACGTCCGTAAAGACATCAGTTGTGTCTGATCAACACTTATACATGTAGAACAAACATAACACAAATTATATATATATGTATCTCTGGTTTTTTTTTGTGGGTTCTTTTGGTATATTTACTTGTCCGGTATAAATATATGTATGCATAAACAAATTTGAATACAAAAATGTATACTTAATACTTTAATATCTTTTAGGGTGTAACATAGCAGTAAGTATAGTTGTGTTAATGTTCTGTTTTTGTTTTACTTTTTGTGATGTGTGTATGTTGGTGTATTTTATTTTTTTTTGCGTTATTTGTTTGCTAAACTACAGCTTTATATTTTTATTTTAGTGCTTTCCAGCATGTACAGTTGGTAAAACAGGAATGTTTTCCTACTCCACTGAAATAGCCAAAATAGGATACTAGGTTAAACTTTGTATGTCTTATATACATATTATATAGACTCCAAATTATGAAGCTTAATGACTATTTTTTTCTCACGCTTAAATGAATGGTCGTAAGGTCAGTACTCACCCAATAATAGAAACTGTAAAACAGTTAGATTTACACAAAATTCATCATTAAAAGCCTTGTTCTAATGAAACCTTATGCAACAGATTTTTTTTTCTAAACTATTATCTGGTTTCAAATAATACCATGATAGAAGGTGAGATTATTACAAATGAATGATTAAGTGAAGCTGGCTTAACAAAGAGTACCATTAATTTGAAATTTATTGAGAAATTTAGAAATTTTATTTCTTTTAAAAGAGAATCAATCGCTTATCCTTATCAAACATGCTTTATGTTTTCCACTAGTGCTTACTGCTTAGCTTATATTAATATGATTTTTATTTGTGTTGATTTGCCTGACGCTTAATTAAAATGTGCATGACTGAAGCTTAATTTGTACATGTCAAGAGCTTTTATATTAGCTGCTATTAATTCTCAGTTACTTATACATGTTTTCCTGTGCTCATGGTGTAAATATCATGAAGTGCATTAAATATACACTTGCAAAATCCTGAAAATGTTAACACTACATGGACAATATCTACTGATTTTATTGAAAACCAAACATTTGTTTGTCTGTTTGTACAAAACTAAATATACACATTTTTATTGTCTTCATTAACCCTTAATTTCTTTCGGTCTGGGTCATTTGAATTGAAAAGAAAATAAAAACCTACTTTAATCAACCAAAACAGTGTATATTGAATGCATTTAGATTTTGATATGAAAACACATTATATGATGGAGATAAATTTTATTATAATTTAAATTAGATAGATTTATCTCCCTTTGTACACAGTATTTTTTGTATTAAAAAATATTTGAACACAAGTGGATAGGTTGCTCTTCACTACAATAGTAATTTGTTTTTAATTTTTATTATATCTTTGATATTTACACTATGATCTCAAATTTTCTTTCTTTTTGTTTCTTTTATTTTTTATGCTTGTTTTTCATTTTGACACAGTATTACTTATTATATGAAAACTATGATGTATTTAGGATACAGCAGGAAATTAATGCAGACAATGTAGAGGAGGTCAGACATTTCAGAGTTACACTATCACTTATTTATATAAAATACTATGGGAGAATCGATCGCATTACACTTATCAAATCTCATGTATTTATTATTCAGCTATAAAAATAAATGGATAAATGAGTGATAATGGTATAAAAATTGTTTCATACAACTGTCAAGGTTTAAATTCAAAGGAGAAGAGGAGAGATGTTTTGGATTATCTAAAAGCAAAAAATTGCCACATATATTGTTTACAAGATACACATTTTTCAGAAAAAGAAGAAATATCAATAAAAAATCTATGGGGAGGAGACTGTATTTTCAATTCTTTTGCAACAAACAAAAGAGGGGTAGCAATATTTTTTACCAAAAACTTTGAATACAAGATACATAGGATAAAAAAAGATGATCAAGGAAATCTGTTAGGAATTGATATTGAAATTGAAGGAAAAAGAATAACTTTGATATGCTTATATGGTCCAAATAAAGATTCACCTGAATTTTATTCTAGAGTAAGTGATATAATAGAAGACTTGAATAACCAATCAGTTATAATAACTGGAGATTATAATTTAGTCCAAAACCAAAATCTTGATACTTATAATTACCAAAATGTAAATAACCCGAAAGCCAAAGAGGAAGTTTTAAATATAATAGAAAATTATGATTTAACAGATCCCTATAGGGAATTGTACCCTGAACAAAAAAAATTTACATGGAGAAAAAATAATCCCATTAAACAAGCAAGATTGGATTTCTTTTTATTATCGCAAAGCCTTAATCAACATGTACATGATATACACATTCTTAACAGTTATAGATCGGATCACTCCCCAATAATGTTACATTTAAAGATGAATAACTTTATAATTGGTAAAGGTCTATGGAAATTTAACAATTCACTTTTACATGACATTGAATATTCAGCTGCTGTTAAAGAGACTATAAATAAAGTAAAAGAACAATATGCATCACTATACTACCAACAATTTGACTAGCGTTTACATGTACATTAAATGCCGCTATAAAAACAGTACTTTTAGGAAACATTACTAATCAGTACATTAAATGCCGCTTTATAAACAGTACTTTTAGGAAACATTACTAATCAGTACATTAAATGCCGCTATATAAACAGTACTTTTAGGAAACATCACTATTCAGTACATTAATTTTTATATCATTTTCAGTAATGTTGAGAAAAAGTTGATTACAGTACTGAAAATTACAGTCATTTTTCAGTACTGAAAATTTCAGCCATTTTTCAGTACTGAAAATTTCAGCCATTTTTCAGTACTGAAAATTTCAGTCATTTTTCAGTACTGAAAATTTCAGTCATTTTTCAGTACTGAAAATTTCAATCATTTTTCAGTAATGAAAATTTCAGTCATTTTTCAGTACTGAAAATTTAAGTAATTTTACAGTACTGAAAATTCAATCATTTTTAAGTACAGAAAGTTGTAGTCAAATTCAAGACCTTATAAAAAAAACTCGGTTATGCTATCACAAGGGGCCCTATCACAAATATCATAAGCCCCAAGGGTGAGTTGGGAATAGAAATATGCTCACTTGGTCCTATTCCGACCGGCAGTAAAAAGCTTGTTAAAGTGGGGCGTCCGTCTGGCTGTGAAAGATGTATCAAGTTTGCAGCTACGTCCTGTCAGAATGCATATATCGAGGTTTAATCCAATGCCTCAAGTAAAGAGAGTGACAAGATCTCTGGATGTTAAGAACCCTTGCAACAACTGTTCTTGTTGCATGGCAAAATTTCTGTCCCTTACTTAAATACCTTTATTTTCCAGTGGAAGTCGAAATTCCCCCTGATCATCATCGATATGGGCCTCTATTATTACAAGACCTACTAGTACCTGTTGTATTTATTGTTAACTTGTTCTCAAGAACCATCGTGAAATATTTGCCACTAGACATAAAGCAATCAATAAAAAATAATTTATTTTAAAACTCCATGGCTATATGTATTCTTTCATTTCAACACATTAATACATTAAAGAGGATTCTTTTGATGAACTTTATGACCACATTCTTTATGTGCCTGTTTCAAGCCACGACTTCTCATTTTTGATTGTCGTTATTTGTTGTATGTCATAATTGGTGTTAATCAATGTTTTTGGCGTAAACCAGTGCGTTTTTTTTTTCCTGACGATAAGTTTCGCTATAGTTACCAAGATGACTTTTACAGCTTTCCATGCGCAATGATGTTTTCATTGTTGATTTGTGTGAAAGGCGGAAAAGGAGCTGTCATAAAAACAGTCAAATTCAATCACATTAGCAACAAATACAAAACTATCAGACAGGGGTCACCAATACAGTTTTTCAATATTAAGCAGTCAGCACCATACAAGAAGTTCTGAATAGCTCCGAGAAAAAAAATAGATGTCATCTAGATGTAAAGCACAATGTCAGAATATCGTTCATCAAACTAAATGTATAACTACACAAAGACATATCTATAACATGACTTTGTCCGACTTGGGACAGAGGTGCATTTAAATATGGCGGGTTAAACCGATTTTGTCGACGTCTGACGTTGAACATTATGGTTATTTATATATTATCCTTGTTCTGTTGTTGTTAGTTGGGAGGCATACCACATCTCCTTGTTTTATTAATAGAACTAAATATGTAGATTATATATATGCAGTCGTCTATATCAAAACTGTTGCTCTTTCATACTTTCTTGTAGCACTTGAAATGCAATGACGTCTTTAATATAGTTCACGGTTCTCCTATAGATAGAAAAGATTCTTTTGATACCATGACAGTTTGTTATCAGTAATAATTTAAAAGTAATTCAAAAGAATAAGCACACGTTTCAAGATATTTTTATAACATTAACCTTGGATCAAGTCAGGAACCTGTAGTCTAGTGGTTGTGGTTGGTTCATTTCGGTCATATTTATTGTTTGTAAATTGTTTTGTTATACATGTACATTAGGCAGTTAATATTCTGATATGAATTGTTTCATATTCATATTTCACATGTTTAAACCTTTTATAGCGACTTTTACTCACTCTATGAAGGTCGTACAGTCGACTACAATTGCGTATATCTACCTAAAACTTTGGTGAATTATTATAGTTGTATCATTGAAAATTTAACAACATTCCTTATTTTTACCAACACTGATATTTTCTATTCAACGGCAAGAAAATAGAACTTTGCTTCGTATTATTCTTTGTGTGGTTTTAATATAGCATAAGAATTTTGACTGCAGTAGATTTTGAAGAAAAACTGGACTAATTTTTAGGGTAGTAAGGCAGAATCCAATTAAAATACATAATTCTAAATATGAAAAGAAATGTTAGTTAAATCTCCACAAAACAGTAACACTTCTACAAAAGATATTTCAGTCTATTACTAATTGGAGTCTTATTCGGTTTTCTTCATCTTTTACGTTACAAGTAAAAGAGTGTTCAATCGCAAAAAAATGATTTTTTTGTCCTTGACATAAAGCACTTTCAAATTCACGGTTAGTGTAAAAGATCTAAACTACAGACAAATCTACTACGGTAACCTATGAACCCAAAGTGAATCGATCTATCACATGATTTTTTTAATTGGAAATGAACACGAATCGAGTCTTCACAAGAATTTAACAGTAACTGAACATATTGTAGATAATATTATAGAAAGTAAATATGACTTTTTTGTTGTTGTCGTGAGCATGCTTTATACAACCTTTCTTTATTTCTTTCTTGTTGTTCAAATTTCTTGGTCCTCAACAATTAAAGTCAGTCCTGTAAGCTCTAACCAATAATGTCTCAGACAAATACAACTTATAAGATGCAACAAGAATGCTCAAGCTGAAACGTTTCGCCTGCTTTTATATTCACGAATTATTTTATGCTGATAGACCAAGTTAAGAGTTTTAGTCCATGTGTCACATACATCACACATTGTCAAAGATCCATGAAAATGAAGTCAATGTGAGATAAACCAATTTAAGTCAGAAAGACATGTATAGCTGACAATCATTATACACATGTAATATAGTTTTTCTATTGCTTATCTCATACAAGAAACAGCAAAAACAATGAAAATTACATATTGACCAATGAACCATGAAAAAATAAAGTCAAGGTGACTCGTCAGATGACCCCTGCTAGACAAGACATTTAAATCATAAAATCATTTCATACACTATATCTAGTTTTATCTACTAGTATTGCTAAAAGAAATAGACAAAAAAACTAAATTTAACATTGACTAATGACCTGTGCAAATTAGACAAATAATTATTATAGTTCACAAGACACATAGAAAACTAATGACTAAGTAACACGAATCCCACCATGGGTTTGATCTCGGGTGCTCCTGAAGGGTATGCTGATCCTGTTCCACATATAAATATAGCACCCATCCTGTTACTCATGTTATTACAAACCCGGTAAATAGTCCAATTCGGTAGTTCACTAATAGGTAAGTGAGAAATTAACATAATAACAATAGAAATTTGTTTTCAAGCAGTTGCTTGACAATGAAAATGAGGTCAAGGTCAACAGACATAATACAGACTTTCGTTATACATGTATAAGCCACAAGGTATGAAGCCTCCAGTTAAAGTCAATTACAAATATAAAATATCAAGCTGAATACAAATAGCTAACGCCGTAGGATTGTTATCTGTATCTTTCGCATGTCACAGGCACGACAATAAAGCAAGAAGACAAGCAAAGTCATGTACATCGATGACTTGCATCCTGGGTTTTAGTTGTATTTGTTGATCAACTTTGAAACAAATTACTCAGGGAAAAGGGTCTTCCTTGCAAAAGACAGAACAAAAGATTTTTTTCGAATCCATTTATCAACTTAATATTCTAAAAATAATTTATTCAAACGCCTGTACCAAGGTAGGAACCTTCTCATTGCTTGTCTCATGTAAAAAAAAACACAAAAAAATCTTTGTTGATTTAGTTTTCATTCACAATGCAGAGCATGCTACATTTATCAAGTGTCGATGGTATATTTCCCTTTTGATTTTTGTTTGGTGTTTTTTTATCGATTGATTGATGTCGGATACGAATGCAGTTTTTTTTTTTTGGGGGGGGGGATAGGGACCCATTCCTCTATATGGAGCTACATGAATGGTGAAAGCATAAACTTTCTACATGTCCCACAACATGGAAAGGACTATTTCAATATTTTGTACTTAAATGTTTCATTTAAAACTAATTTTTCTCTTTTGAGACCTTATCTGTAATGTTCATACAATAATTTTAATTTAAATTGTATATTATTATGAACGAGCTTCTGGTTTGGAAAATATACACTTATGGCAAGTTATTACAGGTTCTTTCGGTCTCTTTAAAAATACACCACTGTATGTCTCTTACAGTTTTGTTTAAATGTTCTTCCCTGCACATAATTACTTATTTGTATGTTATATTCTTGTAGGATGTTTATTCAATGATAAAATCCTGTTTAATAAACCGTATTAGACTCTTGGAATTCTTTATTCTGTTGCTGAAATCTAAAAAAAAAATTCAGGGTACAATTTTCTTAAATAATCATCAAATACTACAGTAACCTTACCAATCAGGGTTTTTATTAAGGAATTTAAAGATGAGTCCATATATTTAGCATTTCTGACATGTGCAATGGTGAGATTAAGGATTTTTTGTGATTTATAATTTATCATTGCCGTCTCCATGATAAACTAGAACAAGATAAAAAAATAATAATAATAACATTAACGGTACCAATTTTTCTGCACCAGATGCGCATTTCGACAACACTTGTCTCTTCAGTGATGCTTGTGGCCAAAATATTTAAAATCCAAAGCGTATATAAAAAACTGAAGTGCTATAATAAGTTAACCCTTAAAATTAGATCTATGAATATTGTTTAGTTATTGCTATAACATTGTTTTAATTATCCATAGTTCATGGATGGAGTATGATACATGCACATATATTATTTTTTAAATTCTATATTTTACTGATAAATATACTCACTTTTATAGTCAACATCACACTTTTACACTAACAGCAGCAACTACAGGTGAGACACAGAGTTCTGTGGATCCATTTAGAAAATGTATCCCTATGAAGATTTCTTGTTCCTTAGTTTGGTAAAATAATTAAGCTCATTAGTATGCAGAGGAACAGTTTTTACAATTTTAGATAAGTGAACGGACAATGATAACGGATAAAAATTTATGAATATAGCAAAGTGGGCTAAAACAAATATGACAACCAATTCTTTTGAATGGATTTTTTAAAACTTTACTATAGGCTGATAAGACTTGAAAGAAACATTTTCTTTCCCAACATGCCCAGAGCATGAAGAAAATTAACTCTCTGCAACTTAAAATGCAGGAATTTAATTGTGTACAAATTAAAATAAACAGCTGCGCCATGAGCGCATGATACGCCTGTCGTCTTGTGTGATAGTTTAATGCAATAATAATAAATAATTTTTGAGAAAGTTTTAAGCAATAACCATATATTGTTTTTGAGATACAGAGGGACAAATGAACCAAAAAAAACTAAATATCACTACAATAAAATTTTGAATCAAAACCAAAAAGAATACAGATCTTAAGATTAATGTTACAAAGAAGTATGTAAAGTTTTAAGCAATAATCATAAATTGATTTTGGGATACGGCGTGTCATGCATGTAAAAATGTCCTTCCCTTTTTTACAAAATACTAAATAACTGAAAAAATGAAATTTTAAATCATCACCAAAGAGTATACAGATCTTAAGATCAATATAAAAAAAGTGTGTAAAGTTTTAAGCAATAATCATAAATTGATTTTGAGATACGGCGTGACATGTAAAAATACCCTCCCCCTTTTTTACAAAATACTCAATAACTCAAAAATGGAATTTTGAATCATCACCAAAAAGTAAACAGATCTTAAAATTAATATAACTAAGAAGTGTGTAAAGTTTTAAGCAATAATCAAAAATTGTTTCTGATATACAGTGCGACATGTGAAAAAAACCACTCCCCTATTTTTTAAACTAAAGAAACTGTCCGAAAACCAATTGGGCTTCGGACGACGCAGACGACAACGATATCATACCATTATACGATCCAAAAAAATGTTTGAGGTCGTATAAAAAACACCTATAGTATAATACATTGTGACTTAACTCATACATTTGACACTTAAAAAAATATAATGACTTGTAAGAGTATTTGAAAGTAGATATACTTTTTTATTTTTTTATTTCATTGGATAATGAATTCCACGCTTTTGGGCCACTAAAAGAACCAGATGATCCGCAGGGCGCAGCTTTATACGAAAACAAAAGCTCCCCAAATCAATCCCAACCTTCCTTTTGTCGTCATAAACCTTGTGTGAAAATTTCATAGATTTCTATTTTCTTATACTAAAGATATTATATAACTTAGAAAAATGCTTGTTTTGTACCGGTTTTTTTGCCCCTTATTCCTAACCTGTTGGGACCAAAATCAATCCCAACCTTCTTTTTGTGGTCATAAACCTTATGTTAAAATTTAATAGAATTCTGTTTAATGAAAGTTCTTGTGCGAAAACCAAGTAAAATGCTATTTTGGGCCCTTTTTGTCCCTAATTCCTAAATTGTTGGGACCAGAACTCCCAAAATCAATCCCAACCTTCCGTTTATGGTCATAAACCTTGTGTTTAAATTTCACAGGTTTCTATTTACTTATACTTAAGTTAAAGTGCGAAAACACCAAATGTTTTCGGACGACGACGACGACGACGACGACGCCAACGTCAAACCAATATACGACCGAGACCACAGTTGGCTGTTCTTCTTCGCTTCGCTTCGTTGTTCACGAATATAGTCCCTAGTGTTTACTCGTTTAAACTAATATGATATGTTACTTGTAACTTTTCTTTTGATTTAAAGTACCTAATACAATACCAAAGAGCTTCCAAAACTTAAAATTACTGGAATTTATTACAGCTTTGTGTTAATTAACTTAATTCTCTGGTTGACGAGCTCTTTTGTGGCCGGTAACAGAGTAGAGAGTAAAATCACAAAAATACTGAACTTAAGGTCGTGATAACGTCGCTGTGAGATCGTAGCGCAATCTCTCCGAATAGAAACACGCTTTCGCTACGCTCTCGCACCGATTGTACAGCGACATTTGCGATCTGACGACGATCTTAGTGCGCTTTCACTACGACCTAATTTCGCCACGACCGCACCACGATTGTTTTGAACATGTTCAAAGTTGGCCACGCTCTTCACGATCTTGAAGATCTCACCTCAACCGTGGTACGACCTTACTGCGACCTACACGATCATCAAAATTTGCACTTTTTCCATAGATCGTATTGCGATCGTGGCTCAGTGGAACTGGGGTATAAGAGAAAACTCAATTCGGAACATCCATAATCACATGGCTAAATCAAATAACAAAACGCATAAAAAAAGGATAGACAAGAATTATCAATTTCCTAATTTGGTGTTTGTATGATCTATAAATTATATAAGTTTCTCACTGAATGTATGTATATATACAAAGAGGGTTACCAAAGATTTTGCGACGATGCAAATATTAAACTTTATAATATAAATAAATATCTTTAACCAACGAATTCAAATAGCAAAAGCTATGCAATTAACAAATGTATACTTATATAAGCTTCATGTAAATTATTATACCCCACGCAACGAGTTGCAGAGGGTAAAATGTTTTTGACCCGTCCGTCCGTCTGTCCGTCCGTCCGTCCGTCAGTCCGTCCGTCCGTCAGTCCTGTTTCTTGTCATCGCAACTCCTCTCAAACAGCACAACAGAATTTCACGACACCTTTTCAGATAATAAGGACATACTATGTAGTTGTGCATATCGAAGGGAACTTGCGATTCAATTTTTTTTCTAGGAGTTACGCCCCTTTGAACTTATTTATTTAATGTTCTACTGCAACAGTTTGTCATCGCAACTCCTCTCAAACCACACAACAGAATTTCACGAAACCTTTTCAGATAATAAGGACATACTATGTAGTTGTGCATATCGACGGGAAATTGCGATTCATTTTTTTTTCTAGGAGTTGCGCCCCTTTGAACTTATTTGCTTCTATGTACTTCTGCAACAGCTTGTCATCTCAACTCCTCTGAAACCACACAACAGAATTTCATGAAATTTTGTAGATAATAAGGACATACTATTTAGATGTGCATATTGGCAGGAAATTAATTTTTCTTATACAATTTTTTTTCTTACACTTATTTAATTTCTCCAATGACAATGTGGGGATGTGGGGTATGTGAGCGTGCTCACTTAGATTCTTTAATTTAACAATCAAATACATTAATTATGAAATTTTAAGTTTTACCAACGGCGCTTATAATTAATTAATAACACTGTCTACCACACAGCATTTCGGGACACTCCCTCTGGTATCTTTCCTCCTCCTTTTATAGCTGACTATGCGGGGGCTTTTTCTAATTATTGAGGGCATTATGATGACCTATAGTTGCTAATGTTTGTGTCATATAGTCACAGAGTCATCCTCATCGCTTCCCTCAATCTTTATTCTGTCACCAATAGTTTCAACACCTAGTCTGATCAAGTCTTGATCAGTAAGGTGCTGAAAAGTGTCATCTTCTATCCTATCATCTTTAAACTTTTTAATTTAAAAGATTTGCAGATTAAGTTCTGCAAGAGCACGTTGTATAGCAGACGACATGTTGACAGTATGAAAATAAATCCGAAAAAATTATACATGTTTTCGGTTATTTTCGGAAGTCTACCACCACCACATAATGAAAAAAAGCACTGAAAGTAATTGATTAACCACCTAGTATAATATTTTTTTAACCAAACATAAATAATTTTGACCACTCACTCAGATCATAAAGTTGTTTGAACTGAACATAATATTTATTTTACTGAACATAATGATCAGTCTACAGAACATAATATTTATTTCACTCAACATAATGATAACAGTACTGATAATAAAGTGCTGCGCTTTAGCGCATGATACGCCCGTTGCTCTTTTAACTTGTTTTTGAAAGTGTTAGTTATTGTCCCAAAATTGGAAAATCCCCCCTTTTTTAAGCATAAAAATTCATAACACGGAAATGTAAAATCCTAAATTTATAAAAATTGAAAGGGAGCTTACATCAATAGATATAAACAATTCACAAAAGTTTCATGGACATTGGTGAAAGCCTTTTTGAGTTATTGTCCGAAGTGTTAAAAATCCCCCTTTTTTATGAATAAAGCCCCATAAATCCAAAACTTAAAATCTGAAATTTATAAAAATTTAAAGGGAGCTTACATCAATAGATATAAACAATTCACCAAAGTTTCATGGACATTGATGAAAGCTTTTTTGAGTTATTGTCCGAAGTGTGGACGACGGACCCCCTTTTTTATGAATAAAGCCCCATAAATCCAAAACTTAAAATCTGAAATAAAAAAAACCGAGAGGGAGCTTACGTCAATGGATATAAACAATTCACTTAAGTTTCATGGAAATTGGTGAAAGCGTTTTTGAGTTATTGTCCGAAGTGTGGACGACGGACGGACAGACGGACGGACAACGGTATACCATAATACGTCCCGTCTAAAGACGACGGGCGTATAAAAAGTGTGTTTGACCACTGACTATTTCGGTTTCTGTAATCAACATAATGAGAAATCTACATAATATAATAATATGTTGACAGAAGATATTTTCAAAAGTACTGAATATAAAGACAATTTTAGTATATTGATTAAAGTGCTGAATATAATACCAGATCTGCACAATATAATGATTATTCTACTGATTATTATGATGTTATTGCTCAACATAATTGTTATACTACTGAACCATGTGAACATAATAAAAAGGGCACTCATAATCGAGAAAAAAACGCTGAAAATAATTAAATGTTCACAGCATTTACTAAATATGAACAACGGAAGACAGCTATCACAAATAGATTCTGGGTGTATCTGTGACTGGGAAATGTGTTGGTCTGGAACCACACACACACAATAAACAGTACGGTCTCTGACTCTGGGACTAGCTCTTGTAACAAAAGACGACTCTGGTTAGCGCGATGTATAATTTAATAAGTTCAGCATGGAATACAATTGTACAGAGTTGGGACTGCTCAGTGTAATACTAAATCCAATCTGCCACATCAAAAAAACAATATAGGTTATAACAAAACAAAACTACTTGTACTTGACAAATATTTCTCTAAATGAGTGAGAAAATTCAAATAAGGGATAACAGAAAAATTAACACATACATGTAGATAATAATTAACAATTATAGAACATACAGACTTATTTATGGGATTAAAGCCTTGGCTTGTCAAATACGAATAATCTGAGACTACTATAAAATGTGTTATAGTAGTCTCAGGAATAATAGATCATTTTGAAGTAAAATGTCGCCATTTAAAAAAAAAAAAATTAAAACATGAAATTACAAAAAAATGTATATCAGCTTAATCTTCTAAACTTGACTTAAATCTTGCACAATAAAAATATCAAAATCCCTAGTAAAATATTGCAAATATAGCAAAATCACTGGTTTTACAAAATCTTTAACAAAATGTCCAAAAAGTATCAAAATCAATTTTTGTCCATTTTTCCACTGTGACACAGCTATGGCATTCCATATTCCTTGTCTGTCAAATTATATTCATATATGGTATTTGAAATGAAAATAAGCACAAAACCAGTCATTTTAACAATTAAGATCCTATCAAGGAACCCTTTTAAGGTGACTATATCAGAGACAAAAACAAAATGTATACAATAGATATAAAAAAAGAAGATGTGGTATGATTGCCAAATAGACAACTCTCCACAAGAGACCAAAATGACAGAAATTACCAACAATAGGTCATCGCACGGCCGTCAACAATGAGCAAAATCCATTCCGCATAGTCAGCTATAAAACTTAAAAGGCCCCGAAATAACAATGTAAAACGAGAAAACTAACGGCTTATTCATGTACAAAAAAACAAATTGAACACATAAACAAACAACCAATGAATAAGTATACAAGACAAAAAGGAAAGGGCAGTACAAAATATGTTAAGAATCTAATCTACAATAAAAATGAAAATAATCCTCGTACAAAATAAATATTTATATATAAAAAAAAAGGTGACTAGATGCTCTGCAAGGGTAATTAGCATATTTCGAATTTTACTTATTACGTTTTTGACCAGCAATTTAAAAAAAATAATTATTGTTATTTGAACAATAAAACAAAGAATTTTTCATAATAGGATCGGGATATTGTAACTTGATAAAGAAATTCGAATGTGAAATGGTAGTAGCTAACCACGGATCCAAGAAAAGACACGTATTATATATGCCAATAAACACGATGTTAAAATAAGAAGATGTGGTATAGTTTCCAATGAGATTTTTGTTTACTACAAGCTATAACTACTGGAAGAAAAAGCTCAAGTAAAATTAAATGTTATCAAGGATTGGAGAGGCCTTGTTATCTGAAAGACAGAGAAAACAACATGATTTTTTTTATATCGGGAACTTTTCAATATTCCCAACTATAGAATACGACAAATTAACGAACAAGTTTGTTTTTTTAGTGAGAACAACATTTTATCAAACCATATTTATATCTTCAATATAAAAATAAGGAGATGTGATAGGATTTTCAAAGTTAAAAAAAATAAATGGATTTAAGCAATTATAGTCGGCAATAACAGGTTCCGACATGAAAAATAAGAATTAATACACAAACTGACGGCCTAATTCATAATAAAACAATTTACGAAAAACATATAATTATGACATACACGAAAAAACGGGCACAGGAATTAATTTGACCGGACATTTGCGCTTTTTACCTATAGTCGACTACCTGTAATCTTCATGAGAAGTAACCATTACGTAAATAAATTTAACTTAAATTTGCTATTAGTTAGTTCACATTTACAGTCTTGAACATGGAGTTTAAAGTTATAGAGACTAGTAAAGGAAAAAAATGTATGATGGATTTTTATATCGTTTCGACAAAACCCTAAACATTGGAGACCTTTCATGGAGGTGTACCGTTAAAAATTGTAATGCAAAAATTAAAACGGACAATGAGACTTCTTATATTCAGATGTTGAAGACAAACACTGAGCTACGGGCTTTTGACTTAAAACAGGTACATACAGAATTTGGCGGGGGGTAAAAATGTCTGTGTGCGCTCATTTCTAAAAAAAAAAAACCTATCACAACACAAGACCAAACTTTAAAAAAAAAATCAGTTGAATGATCGGATCATCATTTAATACTATCAATAACGATATCAGATCAGGTCACGGAACACCCTGAAATTCCACAAAATAAAAAAAAATTAGAAAAACTTGAATGGGGTTTCAATCACCAACACTCCCTCTCCCCTCAACTTTTTAGTGTGTAATTTAGGTATAAAAAATTGATAACAATACAAAAAATTACTAACTGATATTAAATTGTAACAGAAAAAGGAGAGAAAATCATTCCAGACATGTGTTGCAGCATTGGATTACAGTAGTTTTAATAAATATTTATAGGACAGAAGTATCATGGAAAACATAAACTAATTTTAAATCATGAATGTGGCAGAAGAGATAGTACACGGTTTATGTTCTTTTCATTGATATTGTTCAGGAAGGCTCAGAGTGATTGTACAGTAAACTTGCAAGCGATTGTACAGTCAATAAAAATATCCGACATGGAGAAAATGAATATATTTGGATTCTACTGGAACAATGACTTCAAAACTTTCAGACAGGTACGACTATATATCAGAAAAGGTACATGTGGAAATTCAGGTACAATGTAGCAAACATTGATTTTTCGATGTTTTTTTTAGACATTTTTCGATGTTTTTTTTATACATTTTTGATAGCTGTTGTGAGACAAATTTGATCGTTTCACATGGAATTCCATCATTCTAAGGAAAACGTTTGGATGCACATAGCTTTCTTATTATTTTATTGGTTCTTTATAAGAATATTTTAGCTGCCAAAACTTGAAGCAGAAACGTTACATAGCTATATATAGTAACATAAGAGTTCATCAAATTTTCATCAAGCAACTTGTTTTTTTTGCAAATGTCGGGGCCCCCTTTGACAGCCTCCCGAGTGACCAAATTATTAGAAAACCGTACAGTTCCGTTTCCACACTATGGTACTGGTCTCTTCGAATAGAATCCCGCTTTCACTACGCTCTCGCTAGAATGATACAGCGACCTTTGCGATCTTACCACGACCTTAGTGCGAACTCATTAATACCTGATTCCACCACGATTGCTTTGAACATGTTCAAAGTTGTATACGCTCATCACGAACTTGAAGACCTCACCACGACCGTGATACGAACTTACTGTGATCTTCAAGATCGCACTACGATCGTCAACATTTGCATTTTTTCACAGATCGTAGTGTGAACGCGGAATTAAACTTTATTAGTTCAATAGAGCCACATGAGCTTAACAAAAAAATATTACTACCCTTAGCCCCATATGTTTACCATTTCCTGGTAACAGGACACAATTTGGCAAAAAAAGAATTAAAGTGTAGAGTTTATAAATTAGCCAAATTATGTTTAATAAAAAGAAATAATATAGATATTCAGACATTTAAAACTTTTTTCAGTTTAAAAAAACAAATAAAAATAGTGTTCAAAAGTAAACTTTCGTTAAAAAAATATGGATTATTTGAAGAAGAAAAAAACAACAAATTACACACATTTAAAGAACATTTTAAATATAAAACATTCTTTACAAATAATATAACATAAAACAGATTATGTTTATCTGTTTATCTTTTAATACAAAAAAGTTATGTATTCCTGTCGACAGGAAAAATAAGTCCACAAATCAGAATTTTGAGCGTCCGTCGTCGTTAACTTATAAACAAATTTTCTCCTCTGAAACTACTGGGCCAAATTTAACCAAACTTAGCCACAACCATGATTGGGGTATCTAGTTTAAAAATTGTGTCCGGTGACCCGCCAAACTAACCAAACTAACCAAGATGGCCTCCATGGCTAATAATAGAACATAGGGGTTAAATGTATATTTTGGCTTATCATTCTGAAACCAAAGCATTTAGAGCAAATCTGAAGAGGGATAAAATTGTTAACTACAGTGGAGATCACTTCTAACCTCTCATTAGAACTGTCAGAATAATCTGTCATAGAACTGTTCTAACCTGTCCTAGAACAGTTCTAGCTAGAACAGTTCTACCCTAGAACTGTTCTAGGTAGAACTGTCAGGATCAGTTCTAGGAAGAACTGACTAAATCAGTTCTAGGTAGAACTGTCAGGATCAGTTCTAGGGTAGAACTGTCAGGATCAGTTCTAGGTAGAACTGACCAAATCAGTTCTAACCGTAGAACTGTCCAGCAGAACTGACCAAATCAGTCAGGACTGAAGAACAGTTCTAAATGACGTCACTGCACAGAGGGCACTTTAGAATTTAGAAGAAAAATCAGTTCCAATTACTTTACTATATTTAATAGCAGATTTTTCTATATTTTTTACTGATCAAAAGTTACATGTACAAATATCGAAGTGAATAGGAGGTTATCCAAATCATCGGAGAAATATTTTTATAAGATTGCAAATATAACATCATTGTTTACGTTTTTCGTTCCCCGTCTTTAACAGTCTCTTCGTAAATATAACAGTTACTCTGCATTTAATTCAAGGAAGTTTAATCTTAATTTACCTTGTTTGCCTTGGATTTACATTTATGATTTAGGATATATTCGAACATAGTGGAAAGACAAGAAACCAGAAATAGCAGATCGTATAAATTAATAGACTGCAAAACAGACATTCGAAAGAACTCTTTTTTTTCCAAAAACAATAGTTGAGTGGAACCATCTGGACGAGGTAACTGCATGTCAAAAGACAGTTGAGGGTTTCACGGCTGCCCTCCAACGGTTGGACTAACCAACCCGCTCTCCTTCCAGTGCGCATATATCCGCGATCGGATCCTGCACTGTGTAACATTTTGATTTTGCGCATGCTCGGTGCAACAGGACGCTTCTTCTTGACTACCTGAAAATTTTACCTAAAACACTTATTTATTACAATCTTTGGTACATTTCCACGATCAGATAAGTGTCACATATCATCTCACAACACAATCATCTGTAAATACTTACCCCAGGACCACCAGGAGGAAAATGAACTTTTTTCAATTTTGATTCGAAACTCAAACAGATCGAAAACTCATCACGAATACCACTTCCGGTTTAGTTCAAAACATAAACAATGTCAGTGTGGTTCACAGTCATCTATTTCTACCTGGCTACGACGGTAAGACAAACACACCATAGCCCCTTACATATACAAACAACTAGATATACGTCCAGAGAATACTCAATCTCTCTGATTCCTGTAACAACTATATCAACAGACACATGTTTATATCACTGGATTAAAATCACAGCTAATTACAGGAGTAACGAGAAGTTACTTAAAGATAAGAACTCTGCATATATAAAACTGTTATTATTAATAGGTGGTATTGAAAGAAACCCAGGCCCAAGAACTCCAAAATACCCGTGTGCCATATGCGACAAAGCTTGTCGGTGGGGACAAAAAGCTCTTGCATGTGATGAATGCAATAATTGGTACCACGCACCTTGTACAGGCATTGACTCGAAGGAATATTCAAGCCTTGCAAATATATCAGCTTCATGGTATTGCGTAGTATGTAACGCTCCTAACCACTCAACTGTTCTCTATGATCTGATTGATTCAGCTGATAGCAACACCTACTCAGTATTATCATCATGTACATCAGAAGTGAGCAAGACTGATTTAAATATATCATCTGAAATTGACACTAGTATAGGTGACCCTATAGCATCATCATCACCAAAACGCTCAGACACCCATACTAAAAGCCAGCAACAATCCAACAAAAAGTCACAGAAGCAACTCCGAGTACTGCTTATCAATTTTCAAAGCGTAAAGAATAAAAGAAATGATCTCCAGGTTATGCTGGAGTCCGCTCGTCCAGATATCATCTTAGGAACTGAAACTTGGTTATGCGACAAAATCAACACAAGTGAAATTTTCCCCCCAGAACTTGGTTACGATGTCATACGCAGGGACAGGAAAACAGACGCCCATGGAGGAGTCCTCATAGCAGCAAAGACAACACTTGGACTTAGTCATCTTAAGTCAGGGAAAGATACAGAACTCATATCTGGGAGCATCAACATAAACCAGAAAAAGAAAGCCATAATAACCTGCTTATATAGACCACCAAATAGGCTTGATCAACAAACTGCAAACAATGCAATACAAGACATCACTGATCTACGCAAAAAACACAAAAGTAGTATTTTCATCCTTGGTGGAGACTTCAACTTACCAGACATTGACTGGAAAAACTACACAATACAGGGTACTCAAACATCAAGAGATATTAATAATGCATTTCTTGAAATGGCAGCCAACCTAAACATACAACAGTTGGTAGACAAACCAACCAGGGGAGATAACACCTTAGATGTGCTTTTTACATCCCATCCAGGCCAACTCAATAGATGTAAAACCATACCACCTCTCGGGAACAGTGACCATGATATTGTTCTTCTAGACTTTTCACACGGCTTACAAAAACCCAAACAGCAAAAGAGAAAAATATATCTATGGAAAAAAGCTAACATCGCCATGATTAATCAACACCTCAAAGAAAAATACAACATCTTTAAAAACACAGATTTTGAGGATGTCAACAGTCTTTGGACCAACATAAAAGGCTTGATTTTAGATGCCATCAACCAACATGTACCAACCAGGAACACCTTAACAAAACATTCCCACCCATGGATGAACTCAGAGCTTAGACGACTCAGTAACAAAAAGCAGAGGGCTTATACCCTTGCCAAAAGCAGTGGGAAAACAAGAGACATAAAGAAATACAAATTTCTGAAATCGCAACTACAGAAGGAGGCTAGACAAGCACACAGTAACTACATGGAAGATATAGTAAGCGACGACTTGCAGAAAAACCCTAAAAGATTCTGGTCATATGTGAAGAGCCGGAAACAAGATGCATCCCAGATTGTGACCTTGAAGTCAAAAGATGGCTTCCTACATAGTGACACAGATACTAAGGCATCTATACTGAACCAGCAATTCCAGTCAGTGTACACCAAAGAAGATACCAGTACGCTACCTGACCTAGGCACAAGTCCACATCCAACCATGGACAATATCGTCATCCATGAAAGAGGTGTCTACAAACTATTAAAGGGATTACGACCATTCAAAGCAACAGGCCCTGATGAAGTTCCAGCAAACATTCTCAAACAGGCAGCTGAATCACTAGCTCCATATCTTACCCGGATGTTCCAGCGTTCCCTGGACGAGGGTAAGATTCCAGACGAATGGCGGAAGGCAAACATCGTGCCAATCTTCAAGAAAGGAGAGAAACACCAACCCTCTAATTACAGGCCTGTGTCATTAACATCCATAGCATGCAAACTGCTAGAGCACATTATACATAGTACAGTCATGGATCACTTTGATCGACATAACATTCTATGCGACGAACAACATGGTTTCAGAAGTCGACGTTCCTGTGAGACCCAGTTAGTGGTAACACTAAACCAGATTGCCAAAAACATGGACCAGGGGCACCAGACTGACATCATCTTACTGGATTTTTCAAAAGCCTTTGACAAGGTACCACACGAACGCTTGCTTTTGAAACTGGCATACTACGGGGTGAAAGGATCAACATTGAACTGGATAAAGGACTTCCTAAGCAGTAGAACCCAGTCAGTTGTACTAGAAGGACATACATCATCTCCTTTAGATGTACTATCAGGAGTTCCACAAGGGACAGTCTTAGGTCCTCTACTATTCCTGACATATATCAACGACATGCCAGATTGTACATCTTCAGATGTAAGGTTGTTTGCGGACGATAGCCTGGTGTACAGAAAAATTAGAAATCCTGATGATGCTGCAACTCTACAGAGAGACCTCACTGCTCTGGAAGAGTGGGAACACAAGTGGCAGATGTGTTTCCATCCAGAAAAGTGCACAGTCATGAGGATATCTAACAAGCGCAACACCCTGCAAACAACATACACCTTGCACGGACACCAACTAGAAGTTGTTGATAGCGGAAAGTACCTTGGAGTTACCATTAGTCAAGACCTACAGTGGAATAAGCACATTATTAACACCACAGGAAAAGCAACCAGGACCCTCGGTTTTCTCCGCAGAAACCTTGGCCGATGCAAACCATCTGTTAAAAACACAGCCTATTGTGCTCTCATCAGACCATCGATTGAGTACGCTGCCACAGTGTGGGACCCCCATCAAACCACATTGATCAAAGACATCGACCGGGTACAGCGTAAAGCAGCACGATTTGTCTACAACGAGTACACAGACACTTCCCCAGGGTGCGTCACTGGATTATTAGACCAACTCCAGTGGGATCCACTACAGTATAGACGAATTAAACAGCGACTCGTACTATGCTACAAGATACAGAACCAACTAGTGGAGATACAACCAGCTATCTACTACACACCTGGGGACAACAGAACAAGGGGTGGCCACAGACTTAGACAGATAAGAGCTACTAAGGAAGTTTACAACAACTCCTTCTTCCCACGCTCTATAAGGGACTGGAACCTTCTGCCAGGCACAGTAGCAGCTGCACCAACACTCGAAGAGTTCAGGGCCAGATTGCCAGTGTGCCCTGGACCCAGATACAGCCTAACTAGACATCAGTTTGCCAAATTGTACAGTGTAAATAGTTTTAATAATTTTGTTAATATTCACTTTTAATCAATGGAGAAGCATCCTGTTTTACCGAGCGGAGTTAGTTAATCACTCAAATATGAGGTCAACTCCTTAACGGAAGAAGAAGAAGAAGAAGAACATACAGATACAGATACAGAGGATTCTGTTTTGACAAATGTTCAAACGAAAATCGTACAGTGGATGAATCATGGGATTAATGAAAACAGTGTTGTTAAACGTAAAAAAAACTATGTGCATTTGCATTATATCGTTGCCAAACTTATCCATAACTGAATCATAACGATAATCATGATTATAAATAATATCTTGTAGTCTGGAACGTCAGAAAAATATACTCGATCTGAACATGAATGAAATATTTGCCACTGGACGTTAGGCTACAAACAAAACCAATCACTGTCCTTCTTCAAATTATATTAACAGTATAGTCAGTATACTATAATTCCAAGAAGAGAACTTCTCATACATGTACTTTTCATTTTAAAATAAAGTATATGAATCAATCATGTGAGTGTTGGATGATGCCTTTAAATAGTTTTGTTAAAAAGTCACTATTGTGACGGTTCATTATTTAATAATTTAATTTTGGATGTAATGAGTCTTCTGACGTTACTTTGTTATCAGCGCCCATAAACATAAGTTAGTCATGTGACCTTAACGTCATCAACGTTTTTTCATGGTTTGCCAAGGTTTAACATGTTTAAATATTTGTTAAAATGGAAATTAGAATTAAATTGTAAGAAATGACTAATATTTTTTTCTGTCTATTCGAAATAACATAAAAAATGTGGTGCTCACTGTTAAAAAAACCCGCTACACACTGTGAACTAATGAACATCACCACATTCATACATGTATTAAAAAGTCCGCATCTACCTCACGCGTTTTCACACGCTTTTTGACATGTCATGTCATGTCATGACATGATTTTCTATTGTCAGAGGTTGGCAAGTATGTACACACATTGTTCAGTGTGCACCAAATTTTTTATGTTATTTCTTCATAGACAGAAAAATATTACAGTCATTCCTTAAATAATAATATTATCGATACAGAGAGGAAATAATGGCACTCTACATGTAAATTGATGTGGACAAAATTTGGTGTCCAGGCTCTTTATCATAGTACAATATCTGTCCTGACATAGAAATATTATTGGTTTACAATGAGGCCATATATATTTACATGATAAAGAATATATGTTCAGTTTTTATTGATGCGGTCAAATAATGTTGTTATTAAAATGACTCAGTCTGATATATCGACACTACTGAAATATGTTAACAATTCAATATTTTGAAAAAAAAGAGGACACGCTGTCATTTGAATTATACAATCCATCGTGATCGGTTGTTGTCTGCTCTATGGTTGGGCTGTTGTTGCTCAGACACATATTTTTGTTACATGAGTCAGTCTGAGGTATGAAAACTAACTGATGTTTGTTTCTGATGCAATATTTTGAATAAAAGTAGGAAATGCTGGCACTCTCAATTGATGCTATTTTTTTTTTGTGGTTGCTGATTTCCAATATTGAAGTTATTAATAAACTACACTCCCTCTTGACCTAAAATTATAACTGAAGTACTGTCCAACTATATAGACTTGCATAAAAAAAAAAGCAAATAGTTTTGGTTGATGCGGTCAAAAGATTTTATGACAAGACTCAGTCTGAAGTATGAAAAATACTGATATTTGTTTACGATTCAATACTTTGAATAAAAAGAGGATATGGCACTATAAATTCATGCGAAAAAAAATTGAGGTCATTGTTTTCCAATATTGCTGTAACTTGTATATTATAGTCCCTCTTGACTTGAAATTATAACCAAATTACTGAGCAACAATATAGATTTGAAGAAAGAAAGAGCAAATAAGGTCAGTTTAAATTGATGCGGTCAAAGGATTTTATTACACGACTCAGTCTGAAGTATGAAAACTACTGATATTTGTTTAAGATTCAATACTTTAAATAAAAAGAGGATATGCTGACACTATAAATTCATGTGAACAAAATTTTGAGGTCATTGTTTTCCAATATTGCTGTAACTTGTATGTTACAGTCCCTCTTGATCTAAAATTATAGCTGAATTACTGTACAGCTATATAGATTTGCAGAAAGAAAGAGCAAATAAGGTCAGTTTAAATTGATGCAGTCAAAATATTTTATTACACGACTCGGGTCTGAAGTATGAAAACTACTGATATTTGTTTACAATTCAATACTTTGAAGGTCATTCTGGCACTTTAAATTCATGCGACCAAAATTTGAGGTCATTGTATTCCAATATTGCTGATACTTGTATATTACAGTCCCTCTTGACCTAAAATTATAACTGAATTACTGTGCAGTTATATAGATTTGCAGGAAGAAAGAGCAAATAAGGTCAGTTTAGATTGATGCAGTCAAAAGCATTTTGAATAAGGACATTTAGATGGACCCCCCTTTTTTCCTGGGTTGGGACCCCCCCCCCCCTTTTTAAACTGCTTGATCCGTCCCTGGTGGTTTAGGCCGGAATAACATATTACATTAAGGTCAGATAATTTTGCTATGTAAAACGAGCCATCCTGACTACCCGAATGACAAATGTAAAACAATTGAAATGATAATCCCCCCCCCCCACTATTAACGGCTTAATTTATGTTCAAAAAATGAAAGAAAAACAAATAATTTATGTAACACATCAACAAAAGAAATCACTGAATAACAGGCTGCTGACTTAGAACAGTCACATACATGCAGAATATGGCGAGTTTAACATGTTCTCTTACCGACGAAAAATTTGAAATAAGACCGGCAAAATAGCAAAACTCCTTATATTAATATTAATCGCTATTTTGCCGAAGCCTTTATATTTAGACAAAGAGTTCTTAAAACTTATAAAATAATTCTAGACGTAGAATTTATAAATCAATTTTAGCCGTAGGAATTATAAATCAATTCTAGCCTTAGAATTTATAAATCAATTCTAGCCGTAGAATTTGTAATCAATTCTAACCGCAGAACTGTTCTAGAAGTAGAACTGACTAAAACTGTTCTAGGGTAGAACTGTCAGGACCAGTTCTAGGTAGAACTGTCCAAATCAGTTCTAGGGTAGAACTGTCAGGATCAGTTCTAGGTAGAACTGTCCAAATCAGTTCTAGGTAGAACTGACCAAATCCGTTCTAGCTAGAACAGTTCTAACCTAGAACTGACTAAAAGGTGTCAGGCTGACAGTTCTACGTACTGTTCTAGAACAGTTCTCCTGACAGATTCTGACAGATTTAATGAGAGGTTAGAAGTGATCTCCACTGTAGGTCAAGATCTATCTGCCCTGAAATTTTCAGATGAATCGCACAATGGGTTGTTGGGTTACTGTCTCTGAATTGGTAATTTTAAGGAAATTTTGTCCGTTTTCTGTTATTATCTTGAAAATTATTATAGATAGAGATCAACTGTAAACAGCCATTATGTTCACCAAAGTAAGATCTAAAAAAAATCAACATGATTGAAATGGTAAGTTGATCCCTTAAGGAGTTTTTGCACTTAATAGTCATTTTTTTACCAATTTTTCATAAAATTTTTACAAAAATCTTCTCCTCTGAAACTACTGGACCAAATTCAACCAAACTGAGCCAAAATCATTATTTAAGTATATTTTTATATATCTGCTCTAAAATTTTCATATGAATTATACAACTGGTTGGTTGGTTGCTGTCCCCCAATTGGTGATTTTTAAAGAAATTTAGCCGTTTTTGGTTATTATCTTGAATGGTATCATATATAGAGATAAACTGCAAATAGCATTAATGTTCAGCAAATTAAGATCTACATATAAGTCAACATGACCGAAATGGTCAATTGACCCCTATAGGAGTTATTGCCCTTTATAGTCAATTTTTAACAATTTTGTTACAAAATGTGTTCCTCTGTAACTAAAGGGCCAAGTTCATTATAGATAGAGAAAATTGTAAGTAGCAAGAATGATGAGTAAAGTATGATCTACGAACAGATCACAATCACCAAAAAACAATTTTGTCTATCGTTTTCCTTTGTTTAATACACTCATAAACCAAGGTTCGCAACACAGGCTTTAAGAGCCTCTAGTTATCCTTCATTGAAATTTGATGTCGTCCCTTAGGCCGTTAGTTTATTTCGTCTTAATTGTTTCACATTTTTTTTTGTCGTGGCCTTTTATAACTGATATACAGTATGGGTATTTGTCATTTTTTGTCAAAGGCCGCACGGTTGGTTATAATTGATAATACTACTTCATTGATCTCCAGTTGATAGTTGCCAAATTGGCAGTCATACCAAATCTCCTTACTTGTTATGATATTGTATACATTTTTCGTACATGACTTTAAATTTCGCGTCCTGTCTAAACTATATATGAAATATTAGTCGCTTGACGTTAAAAGCAAACAACTAACAATCAATCAATTTTAACTCGTGTTTAATAAGTAAAAAATCAATTAATTTTTGGGGTTAAAAGGGGGAGGTGGCAGGAGGTCTTTGAATATAAATATGGTGGCCTGGTAAGAGCTGGAATCAATAGGCATGCTTAGCGACAAGTTAAGACTTTAAAAATGATAAAAAAAAATCCGCAAAAAATCGTGCTGCCCCATTCCCATCCTTAGAATAACAAAAGGTCGTACCCTTACTGTTATTGTCCGTGTGTTTTATTATTTATCCAGCTAGTTTTCCATATAGTGTCCTTCTAAGGAGGCAACTGTTTAATATTCTGGGGGGGGGGGGGGCTTGATAATCACAAAAATAAATGGTTTGTTCTGTGGTAGTTTCAAAATACATAACCTGACTTACAATGCATTGAAAATAAACTCTGCAGGTCTATTCGAACGTATTAGATGGCAACAGTTTCTTCATAAAATTATTTTTTTCCCAAAAAAAGTCGTGAAACACTTCCGAAAAGTTCATATAATAAGATTATTAATATTATTTAAAATATACTTGAAATGTCTGAAAAAGGGTTTCACTTGAGCTATATTGTGTCAGATACACATAACTCACTTTTATTACAGGGCAGTAACTACATTGAGGCAAATTTAATGCTTACGTTATAATTTTATATATACTCAAAATTGGAATAAAAAAGAAGTATCAATTTAGATATTTCTCATCAGACTCGTTATTTTTCCTTAAATCTTTTATTTATTTATTTATTTCAAAGTCTTATTTTCTGTCAACCAATGTATTCGCTGATACTGTTTTTCTTTTTAGCCCTTTCCAGCCTATTTTGCTGCAATATACTTGATACATAATTTTCTAAAGTTGTTATTTTACAATTTTTTATGCCTCAATTATGGGCATTATGTTTTCTGGTCTGTGCGTGCACTCCTCCATCTGTCTGTCCCACTTCAGGTAAACGTTTGTGGTCGAGGTAGTTTTTGTTGAAGTCAAAATCAACTTGAAACTTAGTAAACATGTTCCTTTTGTATTTGTCTGAGTTGTCATTATAGATGGTCCTAGCTGTCTTTTTTAGACGGTCCGAGTTGTCCCAGGACGGACATGTTCTGCAACCAACTAAAATGCCCCAAGTTTGAACACGTTATTTGATTTCGTGATCACCATACTAACCAAATGAAATATGAACTACTAACTTTGATATATTTCGTAACTTTTTACCTTAAAAAATTCTGGTCCTAAGTAGATTTGGAAGTTGTCGTCAGCAAAAGATTAAAACACCGTTCATTGCGGGCTTCCGTTGTCGTTGATTTCTATATTTTATGCAATGTCAATTTCATCATTTTATGCAATGTCAATTTCATCATGCAATACTTTCTCCGCAATCAGGGGTTCATTAAGGGATACAAACAGTTTGATATTTATGCTAATAATATATAACAGTTACGATTTAAAAATCAATTTTAATTTAGGTTACAGTAAGAAAAAAACAATATTAGATCAATTTCATAAAGATATAAACTTTTTAGTATTCTGAATAAAACTGGGGAAAGGAAGGGCGCAGTAAAATCTTGCCCTATCCCAGTTTCGCAGTCTCATACATATTTTTTGTATGAGGCTAAGAAACTGGGGAAGGGCGAGGTTCTACTGAGCCCTTCCCAAGTTTTGCGCCAAGCACAAAAAAGTTTATATTTTTCTGACATTGACCTAAAATTGATTTTATACTGCAACATAAATTAATAACATGATAAATTGATAGCTATTCAAATCGTAACACAAACGAAAGACTTATTTTCATCCCTTCATGGACCCATGATTGTGGAGAAAGTGTGCCATGATGAAATTGACATCGTACACAATAGAGCTTTGTTACAATATTTTATATAGAATAAACACAACTAGTTGCAGTATAAAAACATTTTATATTTTTCTGACGTTGACCTTATATTGTATGTGTAGAAGTACTTAAAGATGACAAAAAGTTAAGTTCTGAAAATGATTTAAATTTTCAGTACTGAAAAATGACTGAAATTTTCAGTACTGAAAAATGGCTGAAATTTTCAGTACTGAAAAATGGCTGAAATTTTCAGTACTGATAAATGACTGAAATTTTCAGTACTGTAAACAACTTTTTCTCAACATTACTGAAAATGATATAAAAATTTATTTACTGAATAGTGATGTTTCCTAAAAGTACTGTTTATATAGCGGCATTTGATGTACTGTTTAGTGATGTTTCCTAAAAGTACTGTTTATATAGCGGCATTTAATGTACTGTTTATTGATGTTTCCTAAAAGTACTGTTTATATAGCGGCATTTAATGTACTGTCTAGTAATGTTCCCTAAACGTACTGTTTATATAGCGGCATTTAATGTACTGATTAGTAATGTTTCCTAAAAGTACTGTTTTTTTAGCGGCATTTAATGTACATGTAAACGCTAGTCAAATTGTTGGTAGTGTAGTATACAACAGAGAAACATTAGAAAAGATAAATGACTTAGAAATTCAATTTACTATAACCGATCAACTCTTTTTAGAAACTTTATTAATAGAAATTAGAGGAAAATCAATTGCATATGCTTCTTTTAGGAAGAAACAAAAAGATAAAAAAGAAAGAATACTATTAGAAGATATTAAAAAACTAGAAGAACAAATATTGTCAGAAGAAATATTTTTTGAAATTGAAAAAAAAAAAACTGAGCTTAAAGTATTAAGACAAGAAAAGATGAGGGGTTCTTACATCAGATCCAAAGTGCAATGGATAGAAGAAGGAGAAAAACCTTCAAACTGTTTTCTAAATTTAGAAACAAAACATTTTATAAATAAAACTATTCCAAAATTAGTCAATGAAAAAGGTGACACTATCAGTGAGCAAGATAAAATATTAAAAGAAGCAAACAATTATTACAAAAGGCTTTATACTAAAACAGAAAGTTTGAATAAGGTCAACCTAAAAAATGAAATCCCTGATACTGATATTAAAAAAATAAATAATACCATCAGAGAATCTTTGGAGGGTGAAATTACTTATGATGAATTAACAACAGCTTTGCGAAAAATGAAAAATGAAAAAAGCCCTGGGTCAGATGGTTTCACAAATGAATTTTTCAAGTTTTTTTGGATAGATATAGGAAAATTTGTATTTCGGTCTATAAATAATGGTTACGAAAAGGGGGAATTATCAATAACTCAAAGACAAGGTATTATAACCTGTATACCAAAGGGAGATAAACCTAGACAGTTCATGAAAAATTGGCGACCAATAAGTTTACTAAATACCACATATAAATTAGCATCAAGCTGCATAGCTGAACGTATAAAATTAGTTCTACCCCAAATTATTAACAGTGATCAGACTGGTTTTATTCCGGGTAGATTTATAGGGGAGAATACTCGTCTTATTTACGATATATTATTTCATACAGAACTAAATGATTTACCAGGACTGCTCCTTCTCATAGATTTTGAAAAAGCTTTTGATTCTGTATCATGGAGTTTCATTGAAGAAGTTTTAGATTTTTTCAATTTCGGCCCCTCTATAAAACAATGGGTGAGAACCTTTTACAAAAATATAAGTTCTGCAGTTTCTCAAAATTGTATTTTATCTGAATTCTTTGAAATTCAAAGGGGTTGTAGACAAGGGGATCCTTTATCTCCTTATATATTTCTTTTATGTGCAGAAATACTTGGAATATTAATTAGAAAAAATAAAGAAATAAAGGGAATTAAAATAGATGACACTGAATATTTGATCTCTCAATATGCTGATGACACGTCAATTATTCTTGACGGTACACCAGAGTCCCTTGACGCATCTCTCCGCTTATTACATAAATATGCTGAAATGTCTGGTCTCCGAATGAACTTAGACAAAACTAAGGTGGTGTGGATAGGAAAGAAAAAATATAGTCAAGATACCATGTGTGTAAAGTGGGGATTGGAATGGGGTTCCAGTAGGTTTACACTATTAGGAATAAACTTTTCTGTCAATTTGCAAGAAATGGAATCTTTGAACTATTATCCTAAAATAAAAGAAATTGGAAATATAATCAAAATTTGGTCTAGACAAACACTTACTCCAGTGGGAAAGATAACAATTATCAAGACACTAATTATTTCAAAATTAAATCATCTATTTCTAACATTACCAACACCATGCAATTCTACTCTTAAACAACTTATTCATACACTATATTCATTTATTTGGGAAAACAAGCCTGACAAGATTAAAAGAAAAATATTATGTCTGGAACATAAATTTGGGGGGCTGAAAATGTTAGACATTGAAGAATATATAAAAGGGTTAAAATTAACGTGGGTCCGACGGTTGCTAAAAAACAATACAAAACTCAAAAAACTTATAGAAAGTACAGAAAATATTAATATTGAAGATCTAGTATTTCTAGGCCCACCAAACAAATGTAAAAAACCCTTTTGGAAAGATGTTTTTAAAGCATGGACAGAAATGCAATATAAACTTAAACCAAAAAATGAAGAAGAATTTTTAACAGTTTCACTTTGGAATAATGAAAATATTAAAATAGGTAGCAGATCTGTGTTTTATAAAGACTGGGCTAATAACGGTATTTTGTTAATTAACGATCTGGTAGATAATGAGGGTAAATTAATGTCGTTTGAACAATGGACAAATATTTATGAAATTAAATCTAACTTTCTAGTTTATAATGGAGTTATATCAGCAATAAAATCATATCAAAATTCACTTAAACATAATATCTCTATAGAAAATCTTTATAAAGTTCATGGACCAGTTCTACCAAATAATATTAGAACATTTTTTTTGTCAGTTAAAGGATCAAAAGATATGTATAATATTTTCTTCGAAAAAAGTAATACTAGGCCTACTTGTGAAGATAAATGGTCTTTAAGATTAAAAAAAAATTTTGATTGGAAAAAGGTGCATAATATGTCTTTCTACACCACAAAAAGCTCTAAACTTCATTGGTTCCAGTACAGAATAGTGCACAGAATCATAGGCACAAATGAATTTTTATTTAAAATTAAGGTAAAACAATCAGATAAATGTACTTTCTGTAATGAAGCTATTGAAGATATTGAGCACATATTTTGGACATGCCATAAAATTTCAGATTTATGGATTGAACTTGGTGATTGGATTTATAACCAAACACAAATATTGATTCCAGTTAATATAGATATTATTTTATTTGGAAATTTAGGTAACAATGGAAATGACAGGATAAAAAACTTAATAATACTCCTGACAAAATTCTATATTTACAGAACTAAACTCTGTGAAAATATTGTAAATTTTACAGGACTTAAAAACTACCTCAAAGAATCTCTGGTACTAGAAAAGAATTTATTTTTTAAAAGAAAACCTTTCCATAAGGCCAATATCTGCTGGGACCCCTGGCTTCCGATTTTAGAAGACTAGTTTATTATCAAAAATTGGTACATTATGTACCAGAATTATTTATACGTACATTCCTTTCCTTATCCACACCACCACCTATATTATAATTTAATACTGTTATATGCTGGTTTTATATATATGCTGGATGTTTTGTCTATGTTTATAACTACATGTAGGTTCCTCTAAGTTATTGCCTGTATACAAATATTTGAATAAATATATCCTGCAAGTAAAATATATTTATTATTTTTTTATTTTTTTTTATTTTTTTTTCCAAAATTCAAAACTTCTGTGTTTTTTTTATTTATTTATTCTTTATAATTTATTAATTTTTTTTATCTATTCAGATTTATTGATCATTCTATATTGATAATGTTTTTAGTTGGATATATTATAATTTACAATGATTTATGAATGTATATATTACAGTTAAGAAACTAACAAATACTAATCAAATTAATTATATGCTACTAACGGTTAACGAGGCCGGGATAAGGTACCGGTATTTGATGTATCCACTAACAAATGTAAAAATATCAATAAAGTATGATTACTTCCAAAAAAAAAAAAAAAAAAAAAAAAAAAAAAATATAATCCCTAAACTAGCCAGTGATTCTACCTAATCCCTGAAAATTTCAGGGATTCTACATAATCACTGATTATACAAAATCACTGTAACATATATATTCATATTCGATACATGTACAACAAATGAGTCAACATTACTTACCAAACCAAAACAAACATGACAAGTATAGTGGATTATCTTTGAACATGTTGAACTTTGTTATTAATTCATCATCCGTGTCGTTTCGAATATCATTAAAAAGGTCACATTTCTCTTTCCTAGACAACTGGCGAAAATACAAATCTACAATGGATAACTTATTTTTTTTTAGCATATACGAAAGATAAATTGCTCCTTACCGTAAAAGTTTATACTTTTATGCATGAAAATTGTAAAATATATATATAAGCAATAAAAAGCAACACTATTTAAATGACTGACAATAAAGTAAATTCTTCTATCCATTTTGTTATTTCTTACTTATCAATCATGTGTGTATACTATAGTTGTATGGTCAAATTTAACATCTACAATGTTCGCAACATTTGAGCGATTGGATTAAAATTAAAAGTCAAAATGTTAACGACTGTTGCACTTGGTCTTAATCAAATTTGCATGCAACACAAAACATTAGCAAAGTGTTGTTACGGATGAGGGATAGAGATATACCCTCCCATGACCTTCAACTGTGTTTTTGTTGAATGATTTTCTTTGTTTCGATCTGCTGAGTTCAACCTTTTTCAGCTGCTTTTATAGTGGGTTTTGGTGCTGTGCTGTTACATCACTTTCCCAAGTTGGGTAGGGATTAAGGGCTCACAAACATGTTTACCCCCACCTCATTTTTTTAAGTTGGTCATAAGACAGGAGTTTGAAATTTCAGTAGTTGTCTCTGGTTCCCATTTATTATAATTTCGGGGTTTTTTTGGTAAATTGTTTTGTTACAAAAAAGGCCCCCTTGTTTTCTCAATTGATTTTGTTTTCATATTGTTCATGTCTGTGGTTTTATAGACGAGTAGGGGCTTCGTCTTATTGTTTAAGGCCGTACAGTTGTCTTTGATTTCTTGCATCAACTTTATTTGAGCTTTGGTAAATAGTTGTCTCATTTGGATTCAAACCACATCTTTTTTTATATTCATCTGAAATTAAATCGAACATTTAAAATTGTAAATTTTTCATATCATTGCATTTTAGTGTTTTTGTCTTGTTAAAGAAGATTATTGGGATTTGAGGTCTCTAGGCAATAATTCCACTCCTATCCATTTTTTCAGTGTAAGTCTAAAGTTCTTCTTTCCTTCCTGATTTATCAATTTAAAAGAACCTTTTTTTGTTTTAGTTTAGCAAACAGAAGACAAAAGCTGTTAGACATACAAGCTTTATCTAAATTTGGCATATACGAGACATTTGAAAACATCAGATTTTAACAGATGACATAAACAAAAGATGTTAGTATAGCAAAACGGAAGTTCCGGTGAACTGTCTTGAGTTTTATCTGTCACGTGATTTCCATCACCATGTGAACATGAAATGTAGACATCGTGTATTACATCAATCTCCCATAAAGACAGAGTTATCGTCCTTTCCTCCTCAGATTGAGGAGGAAAGGACGATAACTCTGTCTGTATGGGAGATTGCATATATGTTGAGGAAACGGATGAAATGGTTTGATTTTATACTGCACACAATATTTAAGATACCCACAGTCTCACGGGAATCAAGATTACGTGCCGTAAACATAAACTATTTCTATACTAACCGTCAGCCGGAATGAAGATTCTGAAAGTGCTGGAAACTTTTAATACGTATAGAAATGACGTATTTAGAATCATATTCAAAACAGTGTGGTCCTGGCCATTGATTGACGACCTAAATTATCCCATTGACTGGAACAGATTAGGTGAACGTTTGTTGGTAACAATCACTGCTCACTATGTACTTTTTAAAGACACTGAATCTGTAGGGTCAACAAAGGTTCTCAACACATGAATAAAGCAATTCGAAAAACGAATCCGGAATAATACGATGTGTTGATTTATATCAATAATATAAATCAAAACATAAAGGTTATTCCTGAATAATTTTCGAATTATTTTATTATTAAAGGCGTTAAGAACCTTTGGTGACCCCACAGTTTAAATTCTATAATAAGTAATAAGTGAGCAATGGTCGTTACAGACAAACGTTCACATTATCTGTCACAGTCAATGCGATAATTTAGGTCGTCAATCAATGGCCAGGACCACACTGTTGTGAATATGATTCTAACTTTAAAAAAAACTTTATGTTATACATATAAATGTGACTGAAATTCAAAAGTTAAATCCAATAGTTTAAACAAACATGTGACATCAAGGCATGCATGCACATATTGAAATGTTTAGCATGCACATATGGACATAATGTGGTTGTAGCGAGAAGACTTGGTATAATTTACGTATATTCTCAATAATGATAATGTTTACATAATTATGTATTTTCTGTAAAAATAGAATGATTTATCTTCGTAGCATTACTGAATGAGCTAAACAGATTGCATGTTATCCAATTGCATAAAACTTTAAAAACTTCTTTCATAAAATAAATGTCGATAAATTTTCCAAGCATTTGATGACATTAGTTTGCGGTATAATTTTTAAAGGTAAAATACAAAAAACTCCGTCCAGTAGTCAGGAATCTACAAGGGGGAATCGACATTAACTCGCGAAGCAATCATACTCAATTCAACCCCTCGAAAACCATGTGTTTTATATAAAAGTTCATTGATTATGAATTATGAATTCGAATGACTTTTCCTATCGCATGATTATATTATATTCGCATTACTAATTAAAATCAATACACATGGTTGATGCACTAACTATAAACATGATAAATGTAAACAGTTTAACTCTTACCATAATTAAAAGAAGATTCCATTCGTTTTGAATGTTGTGTACTCATTACGTAAAATCACCCTCGCGTGCAGCACATGTATAATTTTGTTTTAACAAAATATTTGTAAACACTTATATATTATATGTTTTTCGACGGTCGTCTGCATATGTTTTTATCTGACTTCTGTGTATCGATCAGTTGTTATTAGAAGGGAGACAACTGCAAATACACTCATCATATATATACCAGGATTGAAAATTTATATGAACGACAGACGCGCGTTTCGTCTACAAAAGACTTATCAATGACGCTCGAACAAATTTATTAAAAAGGCTAAATAAAGTACGAAGTTGAAGAGCATTGAGGACCAAAACCAACACCAACAGTGTCAAAAATATGTTTAACAAATATTTAATAACATCAAACATGTGTGGGTAGATTGTGTTTCCTGCGGAAGTGGCATTTTAATATTTGTCTTGAATCTCATTTAAGGACGAGTAAGGAATTCATCTGGACACTGTTTTGGCTGTTCTACTAACTGGTCGAAAAAAAACAAGATGCAATTATAATGTCACGTCTTGTGATCCATTTGTTCATGTTATTTAGAAATCGTCAATGGCCGTGCTAGATTTGAACGTTGTTTTCAGATTAGACTATATCATGTAGATATAGCACACGATAACGCACATTTAGATCCTCATTATAGTATCATGATAATTTTTTGTATTTTAAACATTTCAATAGAAACACTCATATAGCTCCTAATTACAATTAATTAAAAGTTATCATAGGTGGACGAAAATAAACACATTCATTATTATGATTGAACTTTGAAGTATATATGAGATTGTTAAGATAACATATTTTCATCATATTTATCGCTTTGCTCAAAATAACTAGCTGTCTCACTTAGTGTTTGTTATGTTTATGAAGGGAATGAAACTAGGGAATACATTGTGTAAACCCCTGTTTCAGTAACCAACTCTATCTATTTTCAAAGTATGGTAAACGGTTCAACTGGTGTAAGTATAGACAAGCATGTAATTTAACGAACGTCATTTGTGTTTCATTTTGGACGGATGTATTAATAATTCTTTACTGTGAATATGAGAGTCAGGATTGGGTCTGACATTTCCTTTTAGATCTTTTTTCAGTCGTCGTCTATAAAAAAAAATAAAAAATTCTCCTCAAAACCTGCTGCTCAAATTTAACGATATTTGGCTACAATCATCTATAAAGTTGTTCGATAATCGTATTACAGATGATATCGGATATATGTATTCCTCATGTCGTAACTACAATTCCTTCCCTTTTCACGAATGTGACCTACCGAATTAGATCATTTACTGGATTTGTTATAACTTGATGTACAGTATGACCTACTTACCCTTCCGGATCATTGTTTTTCATTGGAAATAAGTCAGGTCTGTGAATTTGCACTACCTAACCATTCTACCCAGATTTCAAATATTCTCGATTATTGGTCAAGCTTGAAAGTACTTGGAAAGTATGGGCAAACTGGCAAAGGGTATTTAACATAAAAACACAGATAGTGCGGATATTCTACTCACCGTTTAGAATATATCTCAATTGGACTATAGTTACTTATTTCACTTAGCTTTTGAAGTAATCACTACTATGTGTGTTTGTCATTTTGTTTCTATAAAAATATGGTTATATGAATGTGGATTTTTACAGTATGTTCTTTGGGAGATACAACAAATTCGATATTCTGTAGAACGAAGAACAAATGCATCAGGTATATGTATATATTGTTTGATTTATCTTTTATCCTTATTTAATTTGACACTATTCCTATGGATTAACAATTCATATTTATGAATTTATGTACTTATGATAACTTAAAGTTCTTTTAAGTGCAAGAGTAGATGTACCTTTGAGATACTGATTTTGAAAATAATCTATATCTGTGATTTAGGGAAGACCTTATTTTAATATTATATATAACCTGTGTCGTTAAATGCTTATGTGCATTTTAACTATGACATGCCTTGAATATATATAGTATTGTCAGGCATTCTACATAGGTAAAATAGCACTGCTCAAATATGCATTCTTTTGTGATTTGTTAAGGAGTTTTCCGAGAAAATATTGAAACAATATGAAAAATATACAATCTGTCAAACTTTAATTTGTTTAAAATTTGAAACAACTGTAATAATATATTAAACATAAAATGTCAAGTATAGATCTGTCATCGCCATCGCCATCACAATCTTTAAAGACCAAAATAATTCAAAAACAGATATGTAATATCATGATCAATACTAAATAATGATTTTCGAAAATATTTTGTTTGAAATCGCAAAGATAAATTTAGATAATAAATTAACTCTTTATAAAAAAAGTAAAAAAAAATCACAAAATTACTGAACTTAGAGAAAAATCAATTCGGAAAGTCCATAATCACATGGCAAAATCAAATAACAAAACACACCAAAAACAAGTGGACAAGAACTGTCATATTCCTGACTTGGTACTAAAGGAAATTAATAGTTATTTTAAGTTAGTTAAATGAATATATAGAACACATTAACATTTTAAGAAATGAGGCTTAACAAAAAGACTTCTTCAGATATCACTATCCGGATAAGTTCTGGTATTGAATTGTCAAAACTGTTTCTAGCGGTAAGACTTTGGAATACGTAACATGTCGGCAACTATTTTTCATTTAATTCCTTGTTAAATATTTATCTCTTTCAAAAACATAAAACATTTAATTATATACATGTAGGTTGAAATATGTCTAATTTATTCTCATGCTAATTCTTTCGGAATAATTCCCTCTTAGATGTTTATAAATGTGTATCATTCAAGGATACCGACTTTCACTCTTTAACCAATCGTTTGCACAGTCCCTTTTGCCAAAACAGGTCCATCTTTATATAACAGCAAAGTAGGCCATACTACAAATTCCACAATTGTTCCAGATCTGTTATATTTATTAAATTTCGTAGAGTCGATCTTATGATTTTCAAAGTTTTTGTATTCGATTACCATCGGTGGATCAGCAATACATATGCACCAGCAAAGTTCGGAACATTTTTTAACAAAAATTAGTTCATTGTCTGTAGCCTCCTTGTTCGATTTTAGATAGCCTTCAATGCATTTCTGAAACGAAATGAAAAGAAATGTGACCAAAAGCTATTGAGTTGATTCATAGAGATATTTGGAGATACGACTTTGGAAAATATATATAACACTATGAAACTGAGAGACAGCTATTAATGATCATTTATGCAGTATAGTGCTAGAATGAAGTTTAACAAACGCCTTCAACAAAATTGGTAATTAACGAACGTTATTGTAACAATATGTGTAAGTAATGGGAAAACATTTAATCAAAAGGAGAGATTTACCACATTTATGGAAAAATTTGAAGCTATAATCATTAAAGAGAGAAAATGGTCAACCAAGGTCAAAATTATGTTACATTTCTACGCAAAAAAACAAACTTGAAATATAAATGCACACCTCTTAAACGGCAGAATGTGGCCAAATTGGACAAAATTAACACGAGAGAGAAGAAATTAACATTTTGCACGACTATGCATCAGATTTTCATTGACAGAGCTTAAGGCATTTCAAATTCCACTGCTATTTATTTTCAGAATCGCAAGTATTTAACAGTTTGTACTGTCAATCATTTGGTTTACTTATTCAACTTTTATTTTTTAAAGAAAGTTTTCGTAACATATTTTGCCGCTTTTGATTTATGTATTTTCAATTTACTTCGATGCTACACAATGAAATTATCCTATTATCAGTGAAGATTTCAACACCTGAAATGAAAAAAGAATTCATGCATTGTCATGGTTTAAGTCTTTTTATGGTGAAACTTATAAATATCGTATACGGTTTAAGGTCATTTCTGTTTCTTAAGTTTGAATAAAATATAAGCAATTGTGTTAAATTAACATACTTTAACTACTGTCTCCTTCAACCGTTCATTATTGTGACGTTGACTTCTAAAGGTTTCAATGAAAAGTTTAATTGAGTCGTCATCTTCGGAGACTGTCATGTCGCATTTGGCATGGATATTTTGATTCTGGGAAAAAAAAAGAAACGTTGATTTTTACATTGTCTAGCAAAATAAGTGTGCTAAACGTTTGGATTTCTGTGAAGAGTTTTGTGTACTGTGGATTATTTTTCTTTGGTGATTATCTTTATAGTTTTATAATAGTCCATTATTCTGACGTTGATTTCAAAAGGTTTCAATGAAAGGTTTAATTGAGTCGTCTTCTTCGGAGACTGTCATGTAGTATTTGGCATGGATATTTTGATTCTGAAAAAAAGAAACGTTGATTTTTTTTTCATCGTCTGGCAAAAAAAGTGTTGCTTAACGTTATGTTTTCTTTGAAGAGTTTTGTGGACAGTGTTTTTCTTTGGTAACGATCTTTAAGTTTTGTCTTACCCCCTAGGAGTTCCGCACCAAAGTGTTATTTTCTGTGTGAAATTTTTTGAATAAGGGGTCATTTATTCCCCTGTCATTGTGTGCTTAGTTTGTTTTTGTCTTGTCATCTTGTTGACTTTCTAGTTTTATGAACTAACTTCGACATTGTTTTAGCCTGTATCCTATATAGTATGTACACAACATACATAGTGAATTAGTTCTTTGTGCATGAAAAGAAAAAAAAATAAGGAAATTTCAAAACGGCAAATAATTTATCAAATGGCAAAGTCAAAGCTCAAACACATCATACAAATGGAAAACATATCTCTCTATTTAATTGACCACAATTTGTGAACAAAACAAAACAGACATATATGATGTAGCTAAAAATGTCAAAAAATAAGTGAACATTGTGTGATAATCCTAATCCCTATAAAACAAACAAAATGAAGAAAACAAAAACAAAAACAATGACATATAGATATAGCTTATAAGAAAACATAAAAGACAAGATTACAAAACTGACCATAGTACAATAAATGAATGGCGGGGTATAAGTACCGAAAGGGTTAATGATTGTCAAAAACAAACAAAACCACACTATGACAAGTAATTTTAAAGATCCTAACCAAAGTCAGTATCTTAACTTTAACACACTAATGAGTGTTATAAAATTAGGTGTTATATTTTATATATTATTCACGCAATATTTCGCTAAACAAATTAGCTTCATCGGGCGTGTGCATCTATCTAGATGAAATCGGATGCATGACAAAAAATATCTTTGTAGCTTGAGCTACACAAAAGTTTAACATATTGATTGATGATCTGTATAAAACAATTTTTTGCCGTTTATTGTACATAAACATTTTTTTTAAAAATTAAAACAAATACTTGTAGTTGTTTTAGTTAAATAGAAGTACAATTGATGAGTTATTCCTTTGGTTTTGGGTAGAACTGTTTTTCATCCCTCTCATTAAGTCCATCAGATTCAAGAGTACGTAGCTGATGCATCCAGAACCTTTCTTTCTTTTTTTCTCATTTCGGAGTCCCAATTTTGGTTTACCTCAATTATTTGAAAGGTGATATTTTCAAAAGTATGTCCTGTTCTTAAGAGATGTCTCGTAATTGGACAGTTTCTTCCTTTTGTATAGAACGACCGATGATTGTTTAGTCTGATGTTGAATGTGGTTTCTGTTTCACCAACATACTGCAGCTTGCAAGTTCCACAAGTAAGAATATAAATACTATTTTCCGTTTTGCAATTAGATGTAACATAGATGTTGTATCGCTGCTTTGTTACCGTGCTGCTGAAAGAGTGGTCAGTGTTGGCGGCTTTACAGCACTTACAGTTCCTTCTACCGCATTGTTTGTAACACCCAAATTTAGAAGTTTCTTGTTTCTTCACTTTTGATGTCACAAGTATGTCTTTGAGATTTTTGGGTCTGCGATAGGCAATAATAGGAGGTGATGGAAAAATTTCTTTTAAGGAAGAGTCATTTTCGATTAGACGCCAGTGCTTTCGGATAGAAGATGAAATATTTGTCAAATCGGGATGGAAGGTTACAACAAACGGAATCCTATCTGCACGGGTCGCCTTATCTTTGTATTCCATGAGGCTAGCTCGATCTTTTTCTTTAGCTTTATCAAAAGCGTCTGTGATTTTTTTGGTTTTATATCCTCTTGATTTCAGCAGTGTTTTTAGTTGTCCCAAACGATAGTTTAGTTTGGATTCAGAGGAGCAAATTCGCTTCAGTCTGATGGCTTGACTGTAAGGTATACTCCTGGAGCAGTGTTTCGGGTGACAACTTTTTGGAGAAAGGAACTGGTGTTAATCAGTTTTCTTTGTGTGGAGGTCAGTTGTCATGACCCCGTTTTTTACAAATGTGGTGATGTCGAGAAAAGCAATTTTCTTGCTTGAAAATTCAGATGTAAATTTAATTGAGTGATGGAACTGATTACAATGATCTAAGAAATCTTGCAAATGTTCTGCAGTGTCGTTCCAGTTCATGTCAATATTCTCAATAAAACGGAGCCATGACAAAAGTTTGTATGGCACACTTAAAAGGATGCGTTCTTCGAGATCCCCCATAAAACGTTGGCAAAAGAAGGTGGCATTTTTGTTCCCATACTAGTTTCGTCAATCTGTAAAAAGTGCTTGTCGTTGAAAATAAAGTTGTTATTTTCAAGTACTAGCTTGAGCAATTGAACTAGACAGTCAGTTTGGGGATGTTTATCCTTTCGAGTATTCCATACTTTTTCACATGCGGCTATTCCTTCATCTTTTGGAATATTTGTATATAAAGAACACACATCCATTGAAACCAAAATTGTGTTGTTGGGTAAAGGACTTATGAAATATATATATATATATATATGTACAAAGTAAACAACAGTTGCTCTATTATGCTCCCATACTTCTTCATATACGTCTAGTATTTTTTTGTTATCTGTTTTTCAAAGTAATCAATAGCTAAATAGAAATGTATTTTTAAAGTTGATGGGATTCTTTTATTTCATAATCACAAAATGCCAGATAGCTATATAATTTTATATAAATACTTACGATGTCATTTTTTCTTTCGTCTTGTAAATTCAAATGATGAGAAACATCCCGAAGCAACTGCTTAATTCCTTTGGCTTGGTTCTCAGATAAATTGCTGCATGTTGTGTAACACCACTTCAGTAATAAGAAAAATAGTTGATGCATTGGTTGAAGGAGATTTGTTTTAATCTTTTGAAAGGCAAACAGTCAATAAAGGCAATTTATAATTGTTTGAAAGAGCTTAATTTCTATATGATTTGAATGACAAAACAGTGATAAAAAAAAGATTTATCGATTGAAGGAGATACACTTAAAAGAGGGACGAAAGATACCAAAGGGACAGTCAAACTCGTAAATCTAAAACAAACTGACAACGCCATGGCTAAAAATGAAAAAGAAAAACAGAAAAACAATATTATACATGACACAACATAGAAAACTAAAGAATAAACAACACGAACCCCACCAAAAACTAGGGGTGATATCAGGTGCTCCGGAAGGGTAAGCAGATCCTGCTCCACATGCGGCACCCGTCGTGTTGCTTATGTGATTACAAATCCGGTAAATAGTATAATTCGGTAGGTCAAATTCATGAAAGGGAAGGGGATTGTAGTTACGACGTAAAAAACATATCCGATATCATTTGTGAAAGGGTTATTCCATAACGGTCAACCAATTCGTGATGGCGTCCGTAACATTTACGAAGGGATGATTTCAACTTCACCATTTGGAACTCTTGGCTTAATAGATTCCTTGTGAGCAGTAACCCTCTATCAAGAAAATCATGATAGGAAACGCAAGCACGGGAATATCGTATCAATTGGGAGATATATACCCCGTATGCAGTTGCTGCTGGAATGTTGCTACTTAGAAATGGAAAGTTCACAATTGGAAAGCTGAAATCATCTCTTTTGTCGTAAAGTTTTGTCTTCAACCGACCCTCATTGTCAATTTCTAGATGTAAGTCAAGATACAATGTATGAAGCCGACTTAAATGTATCTGTAGTATCCTTTATCTCCAATTCGATGGGATAGATGCGATCCACATAGTCACCAAATTTTGAATTGTTTAGTGAAAGAACGTCATCTATATAGCGGAAAGTAGAGTTAAAGGATATTGCTAACTTCTTATCCTTCTTCCCAAGAAGTTCCTGCATGAAGTCAGCCTCATAATAATAAAGAAACCAGTCAGCAACCAGAGGGGCACAGTTTGTTCCCATTGGGATGCCGACAGTCTGTTGAAAAACACGTCCTCCGAACGTAACAAATATGTTGTCAATCAAGAAATCAAGCATCTTGATAATATCGGTTTCAGAGAATTTTTTGTTTGAATCAGAGTGATTCTTTACAAAGTAGGATTTATCCCTCCCTTAGACAAGATACTTGTATCTACGTTGGCCATTCTGTTTTATGAAGCAAAGTAATACCTACTCTTTTAATTTGTCTTTTAGTTTGGAATGTGGAATACTTGTGTAAAGAGTAGAAAAGTCAAATGTGTTAATACTGTTACAAGATGAAAGAGAGTTAGATTGTATGTACTCTAAGAGATCTTTGGAATTTTTAAGTATCCACATCTGATTGACGCCACCTCTGGAATAGGCAGTTTCACAATAACTTTGAAGCCCGTCTTTGATTGCTGATAAGATGGATGTTAATAATTTAGAAAGGGGTTTCGTGGAGCACTTGGAATACCCAGCAATATACCGTTGTTTGTAAGGACACCTTTGTAGTTTAGGTATCCAATACAGTGATGGAAGATCCGGTTCTTCATCTTTGGTTGAAATACCAAAGGAACAACAAACAGACCTATGATTATCCAGGATTTCCTTTTTGGTAAGTGTCGTGAGGGTATATGTTGGGTTTCCAAGTGAATTGTCTATACCTAATTCGTTTATAAAGCAATTGATGTAATGACTTTTACAGACAAAAACGATGTTATTTGGGGCTTTGTCTGCGGGGACAACAACATATTTATCATGGAGGTCAGATAGGTGTTTAGCAACATTTGGATCCTTGAAGATTGACGTACCATGGGCATTGATGGACCCATTCAGTTTCTTAATTCTGATTTGTATTAACGACCTCATTGCCTTATTCCATTCGGATAGAGTGTCTACGTCTTCCTTCTCGCGCTTAGCCCATTGCCTGGCATAATCCTCGACTGAATCCATCAGGATTTTAAAGTTGTATTTCCATTTGATGGATTTAGGCTCACGATATTTCGGACCTTTCGATAACACGTTTCGTAGAGAAGTGTTATTAACAATGTTAAGGTCTCCGGTAATAACGTAGCCAGCAGGATTATATGTGAATTGGGAACTAGCACAAGTGCAATCAGGAGGTTTAGACTTGAAGTCGTCAATATCGAGATCCTGCAAAACGCGTTTGTAATCGAAAAATTTAGTTGCAATATGTTTGGTATTGTTATAAGAAATAATTGGTACAGACTGGTCTTTGAAATAAGGAGGTATTTTCGATTGAACTAATTTATGATGAAGGATATTGCCTAGGTTGACGCCATCGAGACCTTTGTTGGCAAAGGAAAGATTTAGAAAAGATCTTTTCTCTTTTTCATCTTTTCCAATGCGAACTGGCTTGAAAAGTCTTTGACTAGCAATATCCGAAATTATAGCTTGTAGTTTGTATTGGTTTGAATGAGGGTTTGTAACAGTGGATTCCAAACATAAATTGAACAGAGAATGAAGTTTTGAAAGGGGTAATGAATAAAGTTTCGTGCGAATGTGATGAATACCTAACGGTTTTTGTATGCATGGCAGCAAGTCATTAATAGAGACATCATGCAGAGAGGGTGATGTATAATGACGATGGCCATGACTACGTCTACGTCGAGGAGTCGAGTTGAAAATATTCATCACATTCACCTAGTTACACGAAGGACTAAATAGAATACCTATACCATCAATTTTGTCATTTCAGCCACACGGTGTTGCAGTTCCCAATTGTCTAATCCAGTAGTCTTCTTTTTGTCTACGGAGAGTCGTTGAAAGATTAGGATTGTTCGAGCTATGGTATATTTTTTCAATAATTCGAACTGTCATAGAAACGATGGAATGATCGGGCTGATTGAAATGCTCTTTTTATTTGACAGCTGATTCTTATCGAACTGGTCAAGTTTGTACATGTGCATGTATATGCAATAACTATCGATTCAGTAGGTACTAGTTGTCGACAATTTAGTTTTTTCACTATGCCTAAATACTAAAATAAGTTGATGTGGCATGATGGTCAATAAGACTTGTGTACAAAGATATGACCTACAGTTCTTAATTACTGTGTCATTTTGGTCTCTTATGAAAAGTTGTCTCATTGGCAATCATACCACATCTTTTTTTTATATATATGCATCTAGATCATGTTGCTAACAGGCTAAATAAATACATTACCGGAAGAGGTAAAGTATACTGTATATGGTGTTTTTAAAAGTATGTTTAAATCTTATCTTCTTACATCAACTATCCTCAGTAAGATCTTTTCTGGAACAGCAGTCTTGTTTGTCTTGCATTTTGTACTTATTTCTTCAAAAGCGTCTGTCCATTCATCGGTATAAAGCGAACTCCATCTTTCTCCAAGTTTCGTAGGCTTGTTTGGGTCCCCAAGATCTGCTATGGATGGGTTCCCTTTTGATAATTTTTCTCCTGCTATTTTACTTAACCTTTGTATACAATAAATAATGTATATGCACTTATAATAACAGTGGAGACGGATGTTAACAACTATATCGTACAAGGACAGAAACAATAAATGTTTCCCAAAAACAAACTACAGATAGAGTACAATTTCTAAGGGCACATCGTTAATATTATAGTTAAAAAGTAGATACCTAATATAGATACCAAACATATCACTGAATCTAATTGAGACAGTAGACATTAAAGTCATTTAAAACCTCAAAATAAGAAACAATGATGCAATTTTTTTTACAAAAAAAATGGATAGTTTTTTTTATTAAACTTCTGTACATATACTTTTTGCTGACGAAAGATCTTTACTTTGTCCGACATATTTTTCGTTTGCAAGTGGTCTTAGCATAACTCTTACAAATCCGGTGATCGCAATACGCATGGATCTGTCATTATAATATACTATTATCTGACTGTACATAGTACACACGTGCTTAATATCCATGCTTCTTTGTTCATTGTTTACTATAAGGTGACAATCGGTAAACTACGGCTTCAAAACACAATTTATAGGCTGAAATATTTTCAAATCATAATACATGAATTGGTTCAAGAATTGGATAAACATTATTTTTCACCAATCACTCGTTTCATATAACTTTAAGGATATTTATCATGTGGTAAAGATTTAAAAGCGTGATCGGTTCTAGTATGTCAATGGCATAATAGACCCCACAACTTTGTAAATTGAATCAATGGAAAATACATTTAATGAAGATAGAGATTATGGGTACTTATATTTATTTATTTTCATTTTTTTTTAATAATGTATATACTGTTTGATGTGAATAAACGTTTTACCTTGAGAGAGCAGCTTCCTTGTCTTTTTCTAACATTTCATTTTCTCTTTTCAGTCGCTCATTTTCTAAATACTGTTTATTTTTCTTGTCTATTTTATCCAGCATGTCATTTTTAAGTTCTAACTGCGTGGTTAACGTACTAATATCAGTAGCACTAAGGAATCGTTTTGGAGTTTTGTTATGTGTTTGGCCTCTATGTTTATTCGCCATTCTGGCTATGAAGTCTCAACCGAGTGTAAGTTATTCTTTAAAAAGAAATACATTCAAATCAGAATAGAATTAGATTTTACAAAAATAATTTTTCAGACGTAATAATTTAACAATGAAACATAGATTAAAAAGAAAATTGAAGTCAACATCCAGAAAGGAGTAGAATCAGTGAGACCATTTTGACTCCAAAATATAGCAGTTATACAAAATTGTTAAATTGTAAATTTTTAGTTATTTATTGGAAAGAAGAATGCTTCTGCCTCAAATATATGGTCTGTTTTTGACAAAACAATGCACATATATCGGGTACTAGCATCATTAAGTCATCCTCAAAATTTTAGCATTTTAGTTAGATTTTAGACGGTTTCCGTCTTAAATGAAACATGTGAAAGTGGCCGCATATGTGTGCATTCTAAATATTGAAATTTAAGTTGTAATTGATGATAACACATACATGTAACATATATAAAGATTTAAAATGAACACGGATGCGGCCACTTTCATGTTTCATGCCAAAAACCATCTGAAAAGAGACAGTTTTGGGAATATTTGTTAGATTTTTCATATTTAAGCTTGAACCGGAGCGATTTTAATGATTAAATCCGTTAAAATCTTTCACATAAACTAATTGAATCAACTAAAATAGACACTTAAGTGTTTGAAAAGTGTTCAAAATCTTTCGTCAGATGAACCTGATATTTGAGGCCAGAATCGGTCCTTACTGGACCTACTCTTTGTTTAATTTTACATGTTTAATCAAAAGTTAAACACTAATTTTGGCGAAATCCACTGAAATAAATATTTCAATGTATTTGTGTAGGGATGAGTGAATATAACAAAAAAAAGTTTTATTCATATTCTGCTTACAATTTTTTAGTGAGTTTCAGCAAAGCCTTACCTGGTAAATGATTGACGATTCACGGAAGCTTAATTTATATTTGGTTTAATTTTATAAATAAAATACTCGGCAGTAATCTGACCAGGAAGTCTCTAATTTTATCCGATACGTCATTTTATATTTTTACCTTTAGTTGCGTACTTAATATACACTAAAATCAATTTGTGCACGAAACACCTCTTATAATAGATTACACATCAACCACATCAACACAGAAATCCCTTTTTGTATAACTAATTTTATTACACACTTCTGATATATATTGTCAATTTTGACTTTCGCATTTAACATATTTCACTTTTATTGTTTAGCATACATGAACATTAATACCCAGCCCCATCAAAGGTTTTTGCTGTTTGAAGTGATTTGTCTTCAGGAGAAATAATACAAAGTATACAGACTCAAACATAATACATCGTTTCTCAACATTAAGCAGCGAACAGCGCCGCTTTATAGTTTTATTTCTATGGCGGATTTCATTTGATGAAGACCAGTATTAAACGAAATAGAAAGACAACATTTATCTTATGCTAAGAATTACAGCTTATTGGATAACCAAAAACAAACCTGCAAATTTTCTACGCCTTTTTTCTGAATTTGCTTCGATCAGGAATGCCGAATATTTGAAAGTCTATGGTGTTAATATCCGAAAGTCCTACATTGTAAAAAGAATGGTCAAATCTATATAAGGTCAACTTAACCTGATGGAATTAAAACCTTAGTTTATGACGTTGAATATGATATAACTATTCAAAATACATGTAAAAGTCGCAATCGTCTGCTTCAATATTAACACTTTTGTTAGAGATTCGTCGCTATTAATCTATTTTGCCCCGTTTCTGTTTTCAGTATTGCTGTTTTTATTCTCAAATACAAGTATTGAATTTCGTAGACTTTGATAGCATTTAGTTTGAAAGCGGTTTATTAGGGAATAAACATGAAGAGTTGTATTTTTTACTGTTTTATTTAACATCTAATATACTAATGAATTTCATTTTATTTTGTGTTTGGTTTGAGCGTCCTCGATTAATGCAATTCTAGAAATGGGTCCAGACGCCCTCAATCTATAACGTGTTGTTTTCATTTTTGATGTAGATACCGCTTCCAATAACACATATATTGTAAGTTAGCAGTCCTTCGATTCTAAACATGATTTGTTGCGTACGTTAAGGATCTATATGCCATTGTGTGCTTCTTTGTTACTTTTGTGCTGATAAGGATATCATTTATATTGTTATATTTATAAATTAACTGTTTACAAAATTTGATTTTTTTTTAAATACTAAGGCTTTTTTACCTCAGGCATAGATTACCTCAGCTGTATTTGGCAACACGTTTAGGAATTTTGGATCTCAATGATCTTCAACTTCGTACTTTATTTTGGCTTTTCTTTATTCGAGCGCTACTGATGAGTCTTCTATAGACGAAACGGGCGTCTGGCGTATATATAAAATTAAGCCCTGGTATCTATGATGAGTTTATTTACATGTTTGTTTGGTTGTTCCTTTTTAATTATACCAGAATGTTGACTGATGTACCCCTATTTTTAACACTTTTACCTATGTTTGTTTGTTATGTTTACGCATCGTTGGCAATGTAATCAAATTTGATGGTATTCCGTGCTGCCCCTTTTGATCATAAGGTCATTACGTTTCCCGGACTGATACGCCCTTACTTATTTAGAGTTTAATGTTTCTGATAACAATGAATCAAGCAAAGCGTTATATGTCTTTTCTAGAACAGTGTCGCGAACCACGGTAGGGGGTTTACTTCCTATTATTGGGTATACGGGGATGTGCCAAAAATATGGGTCATAATTTTGCGAGATTTTATATAAAAATGACCCTCCTTTATAATGACATCCTTTATTAAAATGCATTTACGTTTGATAACTGTTAGTGCTTATATAAGCATGATATTTTAAATATTGCATATACATGCTCACAAGGAAGTTATTAAACCAAGAGTTCCAAATGATGAAGTTGAAATCATCCCTTCGTAAATTTTACGGACGCCATCACGAGTTGGTTGACCGTTATGGAATAACCCTTTCACAAATGATATCGGATATGTTCCTTACGTCGTAACTACAATCCCCTTCCCTTTCATAAATTTGACCTACCGAATTAGACTATTTACCGGATTTGTAATCATATAAGCAACACGACGGGTGCCGCATGTGGAGCAGGATCTGCTTACCCTTCCGGAGCACCTGAGATCACCCCTAGTTTTTGGTGGGGTTCGTGTTGTTTATTCTTTAGTTTTCTATGTTGTGTCATGTGTACTATTGTCTTTCTATTTGTCTTTTTCATTTTTAGCCATGGCGTTCAGTTTGTTTTAGATTTATGAGTTTGACTATCCCTTTGGTATCTTTCGTCCCTCTTTTGTAACTATGTACTGAATTTCAGTGAATGTTATATTAAAATGGGTACGGTTTTTGAGGCAAACATGGCACACCCCTACCAAAAGAATATCGAAGTTACCCCCCCCCCCCCCCCCCCCCCCCCCCCGTGTGTCGTGATCGCCCTTGGATCGAAGTGGGTTGCAATAGTTCCGTTCGTTGATATAGCCGTACGTTTGATTTGATCAGGTTTTATGGACTTTTGCCTTTTTTGAAATACCGTGGAGTTCGGTATTTTATTTATTAATACCTTTTTAGCCGCTGATGCATTTGTCTATTCGGTTTGTCTTTTTTTTTATATATCTGCTGAATATTTCTAATATAATGAAATTAAATGCATCATGGGTATACATCTTTCATTTACAGAGATGTTAGCTATATTTTTTTAGGTTGCATTTTTATCATCTTTTCAATGCCAATTTTTCAAAAATATATAAATAAATATTTGCTGATCTGGTATTTTGATATTAATTTTTGTCTTTATATTCACTGTAAAATATGTTGTAAAAACATATAGCTAATTTTGAATACACACTCAAATCATTCAATAAGTTTGATATTTGATACTCATTGTATTTCTTACGCAACAGGAAATGACAGTTCTTGTCAATTTTTTTGATGTGTTTGAGCTTATCGTTTTGTCATTTGATTAGAACCTTTCCGTTTTGAATTTTTCTTGGAGTTTGGTAAAAAAAAATTATGGCTGAGAATTAGATACCCGAATAAGATAGATCCTCGTATATTATTTTTACTGGAACTTTACAAGAAATCGAATGCTTTCTTGGGGCACGAGATCTATTATCCTTATATGGTCACTAAATCATGCTCATATCTCCGACCTATATATAAACATGAATAATGGGGGGAAAACTAGAGTAGATAATTATAAACATTTCACCTTAAAAAGTATAAATAATGAAAATAATAATATGTGTTTTACCAAATTAGATCGTTGCACTCTATTAGGATGCAGATACTCAAACTTTGAGTTATCGTTAGCGTCTTGTAGATTGATGAATATTTCACATCAGAATGCGGTCATTTAATTTGAAGTTCCCGTAAAATTGGCATATATCTCTATTCCTTCGTAAAATTATAAATGTTTATGCATCTCCATCGTTTTATTTTTGAATGATTGAAGTATTGGTACATGTTCAACACATCTGAAGTTATATATTGTTTGTTTATTAAAAATTCCGTCAAATCTGGCATTTGCAAATGGGTACTTGCTTTCTGTTATTTGTTACATGTTGTGCAAAATTAAAAAAAAAATATTTTGATCTATACAGCTGCAGGTAGACTATCAATCTATAGGGTATGATTATCTACGCAAATAATTCTGACTGACATTAGTTATAACAAACATCTCTGAAATTGTTCGTTTATATTAATCGATTATTGATATACATTTTACACCACTGGGTCGATGCCTCTGCTGGTGGACGTTTCGTCCCCGAGGGTATCACCAGCCCAGTAGTCAGCACTTCGGTGTTGACATGAATATCAATTATGTGGTCATTTATATAAATTTCCTGTTAACAAAACTTTGAATTTTTGAAAAACTAAGGATTTTCTTATTCCAGGCATAGATTACCTTAGCCGTATTTGGCACAACTTTTTTGGAATTTTGGATCCTCAATGCTCTTCAACTTTGTATTTGTTTGGTTTATAACTATTTTGATATGAGCGTCACTGATGAATCTTATGTAGACGAAACGCGCGTCTGGCGTACTAAATTTGAATTTAAATCCTGGTACATTTGATAACTATTAAGAATTGAGCTCTTCATATTGGTTCTAATATGCATCATGTACTTCATTGGCTTAAATATTCGACTTCAAGCGTTCAAGGTGAAGGCTTATCCAGAAAAGCGCACGGATGCGTGAAATATATAATGTGCTGTTCTTTTTTTTTTTACAGCACTGGGTTTATTCAGTGTAATCCGTCCCCGAGGAAATCATTAGCTCAGCAATCAGTACTTATGGAATGGACATATTATAGCAAACCTTTTGTAAAAGAATATTAAGAAACTAAGGTTTCAACTCCTTCATCAGTGAATACAAGTTACCCTTAGACGATTTGGCTTTTATGTCATGCCCTTGTATGTCTTAACCCCCTCATAAGTTACTAGTAATACAAGTTATCCTTAGATGAATTCGCTTTTATTTCAGGCCCAATAAGGTCGTATAGTGCTTCAACTGTTACATTTCTGATACATCCTTATCTTTCAAATGTTCTGCTCTAAGTGTTTCTGATGAAGGTAATTCAAGCTAAACGCGTCAGGCGCACGAACTAATCTTTCGATATATCTTGTTCTACATCTTTGGAAATATGTTTGATATGCCTTGATCGTTTTCTCTCGATTCCTTTTCTGTGTACGTCTTGATCTGTGACTTAATATGTTTTATCTATTTTAGAACATAGCTTGGTCTATATCTTGATCTCTTGAAACCAGACTTTATGTTAATATTTTTTGGGGAGGGTGAATTTGCGTGATCATATTTAAAATTAAAAATTGAGGCGAATAATCATGAAAGCATGTGCAGCAACGTTCGTCTAGTACTAAGAATCTTAATATATAGAATATTCTGTTAATTTATGCATTTCGTTCTTTTTACTACAAATAATGACACTGTCTCTGTTTTGTTAACTTCTTTGTGTCAAGAATATTTGAGGACCAGATAAAAATTCTATCATTGTTATATCTCGTCCATATAGATAAACTGAGTTCATATAAAGGTTCATATTCTTGTGGTGAGGAATGGGGTCGTTTATTGCACTTTAAAATAAAAAATAAATAACGTTTACAAGTTAGTCTAAGTATCGCTAAGCAGTTACATCGAATGTAGCAGATACATAAGCAAACAAATGCATTATATTTGAACATCCAAATAGTGGAGACGTCACAATGTACTACTGATATTCAGATAAGAAACAAAATGTCCATCCTTTGGAGGTTTCAGCTTATGTTTTTTATTTGGAGACTTTGTTCGAAGATTTAAATGGTCATCAACTGACCCGTTATATTCTGCACTTCTAGAGAGATTGGAAAATAAGTCTTGTTTCGGTTCGTCAGGGCGGCGATCATTTGGCATATCATGTGTATCGAATGGGTTTCTTCTTTCATTTGAATGTACCCAGCTAGGTGTTGGTGCTTCCTCTCTAGAAAAGGGATCACTTGGGCTAAGCCATTCTGTATTTTTCATTGTCATGTAGTCATTTATTTTTGGTGTTGGTAATGGTTTCGTTGAATGTATTTTGTCCACGTTAGTCAGCGAACCTTCTGTGTGTTCGGAATTTTTGAAAATTTTAGTTTCTCCGTTGAGCAATGCAGCTGGAATTTTAGGGAGAAAGTCATAAATACTATCTTCCACTTCAGAATAAGTTCTTGCGATGCCTTTTCTCACATAAATGCCTTTTTCGTGAACGAGTAAAGCAGGCCACACTACTAGTTCAACTTTATTGCCAACAAAGTTATATTTAGTAAACTTAGATGCATCAAATGAAGTTCCTTCCAAATTTTTATATTCTATAACCAATGGAGGATCGGATAATCTCATCAGCCAGCAGAGCTCACAGCAATTTGTAACAAACTTCAATTCTGTTTTCAAAACTTCTTTGTGTAGCAATTTGTATTCGTCTGTGCATTTCTAGAAATACATAAGCTTGTTTTTATAATTTCGAACTTAAGTCAATCTTTATTAAATTTCACATTATAACAATCATCTTTGATTGTTTTCTTTGAACGTGCAAATTTAAAAAATAAAAAGGATATAGACGTTTTTGAACCGTCAATAAGAAAGCAGTTCACCAACCAAGAATCATCGTGCAGTCAAGGTCAAATGCAAACAAACCAATACAAGTCGAGTTGTTAATCTTTTTACAGGTGGATGATGAAATTTCCCGAGACAGAGACTCAACACTAGGTTTTTGATTTCATCAACAGAAGGCTAAATATCAAGCAATGCATATTTTTCTATCAAGATAACTAAAAAATGCAAATGTTTTAGCTTTCCCTATTGTATTTGTTATGCATTCGGAGGATTGAGACTTTAAAACCAGCTAGTTTAATCCCACCACCTTTTCATGTGCCTGTATCAAGTAAGGAAATTCATAATTATTGGCATATTCTTTATCTTATTTTACTTTTTTAATATTTTTTTTACATTGTTTGACTATTTTCATGCTGATGACAGACATTTGTATTAATTGTTAATAGTTAATTGACATATCGATTACGCACTACTTTCACCTTTGCATCCTGTCTTTAGTTATACGTAATACGTGTGTGGCGTCTTGATTTGAATCCTGGTATTTATGATGAGTTAATTTTTCTATACACGATCACTTTTTATTCATCCGGAGTGGAAGATAGACATGTTTCAAATATACTGTACTTTCAACTCACTGTGTCCATCAGTAGGAGATTAAATAGATATTTGAGGGGTAAAAAGCAAAATTAAGTCCAGTAAAATATTTAGAGGCTTCAAGGAGCCTATGTCGCTCACATGATATGTTTATTTATAATTGATGCATGAAATAATGCAACCGTTCTACTTTTGCTCTAGTTTTAGAGATACAAGTCAAACACTGCATTTTCCCCTATGTTCTATTTTTAGCCATGTCTACCATGTTATTTGGCAGACAGGGCCATCGGACACATTTTTAAAAACTAAAATATAGGGCCATCTGAGCTAACAAAGTATGATACTAAGGGTAAAAAACCTTTAGTCCTATAAAACAAACAAAAGTGACAACTAATACGGTCAAATTGAAAAAGAAATAAACGACACCTAAAAAAAAAAACACACATACCAAACACTGGGGCACACTCATGTCAGTCCCCAGGACTCTATTACATATAACTTATGTTCGATATGTCCTATATCGTTTCACTTTATTATTCTGAATAAGAACACTGGTTTGCAAGATCGATTGTAATATGGACTAAAATATTTATTATATATGTAGAAATCAAAATTTAATAAGAAGGATATGGATAATTAAGTAAATTATGTACAATATATATGTATACGTAAAAAATGCAGTCTTCATTTAGATTTTCTTCTAATCAACGTATATCTCCTCTTTTATATAAGATGACCTCTAAGCTTCTTTTATAATTCTTCTTTACAAACTAGTTCTATTGTTTTATAAGGATGTTAAGGGACACAATACTTCGAAGGAAGAAATATTGTTATTCATTCTAATGTTTTGCGCTTTTCATAATTCAAACGACCTTCACATGTGTTGTGATATTTCCTTATTCATTTTTAAAGTCACACATATATAACCTATAAATATATACAATATATACATTTTAAACTAGAAAAACAAGTGTATTTTAAGTTTTCTGGATTACTACACGATGCTGAATATTTACAGAAATATAGTAATAAACTCGTACATGCAGAATGTAAATATATATATTCTTTGGGTTGATATATCTTAATGTTGTTTAAAAAACAGTTAATAAATACCTGTTTAATATTTTCAACTATGTCTGTGTCATACTGAAACCGTCGTATATGACGAATCAAGTTTTCAAAGGTACTGGACACGCACTCATTAGTATCTTTAATCTATTAAGAAGAGAATGTATATACGATTTTCCAGATATATGCATTTGTAAGCAGACAAACAACATATTTTTACACTATTTGAAACTTAATATGAATATAATTTATGATTGATTGATGTTTGTGTTATGCCGTTAACAAGTATGTATAAATCAACAAATTTAACGTTATGACCTTATCAATATTTATAGGAATATTTGGCAAGAAGGTTTTCGTTATTGTGCAGACATTCCAATGATGACTATGCATACATAACTATGGTTACAGCCAGACGTGATACAATCGAGATGTAATATGATTGACATTACGACAACTGTCCACTAGACACCAAATGGCGAAGTTGGAAACAAGTATTTTAGTTAACAGTACAGACCTTCAGTTAAGAGTAAAACCAACATCAATATAATGTAGAAAGCCATGGTTGAAAGGCCCCACTATGACAAAATAAACAACTCAGAAGAGATATCTAACCTGCTCATTTCAGCGAAGAAAATTTAAACGAAAGCAAAACATGGCAGACAGCAGAGGGTAAACGACAACCATAATTAATAACTTTAACAGTGTTATGTACAGAATGTGTATAGGAGCGAAACATGCTTGTGAGCACTAACCCCTTCCCCGAACTTACAACCGGGGGTGTAAAACACAATATAAGAACAAGCTGTTGTAATCAGCATGAAAGAGTTTGTATGAATAATCAGATTAGCTAGTATAATGTAGCACAAAAAAGCGACTCAAAACCACCGAGCTCCGAAGAAAATAAAATAAAAAACCTGGAAAATCCATACTCAAATGGCAAAATCAAAAGCTGAGTCTTATTACACGAGTAAAGTTTATACCTTGAAGTGCTGTCAAACGAGACAGTCGAAATGCGTATATGTATCCGGATACATGTAAGACATTTAAAAGATATACCTGTTAGATTTTAAAAATCACTTGGTACGTTAAGATTGGATTTATTCACACATAAAATACGTATTTAACGAACCTGTAATATCTTGTATACAAAGTTAAAGATATAAAACATATACGTGGTTGTTGAGCTTTTAAAATATTTGTTCAATAAGTTGTATGGTATATTTATACATTGTATCATCTTTTCTATGCGTGTGGTGGTGCAGAAATATACGAGGCAATTGTTATTTTTAAATAACAAAGATATTTAGATTTTAAATATGTGTTTTAACCACTGGTATTGATTTTCAAAATTTTGATATGTACATTCATATTATACGACGATGAAATTCTTTTCATAAACCGGTTTTTCTTGTCTTTCTTTTTTTGTCTTCTTTCTTCGAACACCAAAACTTACTACTATAAAGATTGTTTACTAGTATATGGTTGTAATTTTCTTTAATGCAATTCATAATATCTCGTATACACGATAAGATGTTAATTATAGCAGTTTTAGTTTAAATATTATGTCTATCGTATAATCATTTTAGAATATATAAACATTTAACACAAGGACGGACGGATCACAAGTGAATTGTATTTAATTGTGATTTTTATCTACTTTCTTTGGTATTTCTACATGAATAGTAACACTGGTTTGATCTCTAATGTTACCTATTTAATCTAACTTATAATGCGGTATACTACTATTTCAACGTTTCAACCTGCTAAGTTTAACCATTTTAACCTCCTAAAGGGAAGGGGGTATTTCAAATCAGAATTTGACGAGAAACTAAAAATTTCAGGGCAAACAAATAAAACGACGAAATAGAAAAAGAAGTCCACACAACATAGAACATTAATTACTTGGCGACACCAAATATACCGAAAACTTGATCTCAGGGTTCTGGAAAAATAATCCTAATTATAATAATAATGGTAATAATGTTTAAAAACAAAAAAAAGGCCAAAAGATACCAGAGGGACATTCAAACTCATGTATCAAATATACAAATAACGCCATGACTAGAAAAAAGAACAATTATAGACAAACAATAGAACACAAAACACAACTTGAACATAGAAACTAAAGACTGAGCAACTCAAACCCAGAGAAAACTTGTGGTGGTATCGGGTACGCCAGAATGGCAAACAGATCCAGCTCCATATGAGGCACCCGTCGTATTGCTCATATTATTGAATACAGGTTCTGTTATTCATGGATATGTACATATTGGTATACTTACGTTGTTATTTGAAGATTGTTGAAAATACAGATGATGAGTGATATCCAACAACAATGGCTGTATTTTCTCCGTCTGATATCTGGCAAGTTCTGAACATTTATTGTAACACCACTGAAACGAAAAGGTAATTCCTATGACATAAGGCATTTCTTGCATATATATATGTGTAAAAGGTATACAAGAGCTTTAACGTAGTCAGAAAGCAACATTTCATTTTTTCTTCTTAAAAATCGGTTGGAAATAAAACATTTTAGTGTCAATATTCATCAAATATATAATAACAAGAGTAATAGATTTACTACAACTACTAAGTTAAACATGATATTAGAGCGAAATGAAATCTTGAAGGGATTTTGTTGTTCCTGTTTAATCCATCATGACATATGGCTATGATGTATTGCTTGTCTTCAAGTTTTGTGGACTCCTTGTCGTTGGACATTTAGTATACACTGTACTAAGCTATGTAATCATACGTTTTTTGATTGAGTCTGCTAATTGATATTTTATCTTATGTTTTTATATTTTGTGATGTTATGCTATTGTTTCAGAAAAAGGGAGAAGGTTTGGGCCCATTAAAACGTTTAATCCCGCTGCAAATGTTTGCACCTGTCCTAAGTCAGGAATCTGATGTACAGTAGTTGTCGTTTGTTTATGTAATATATACGTGTTTCTCGTTTCTCGTTTTGTTTATATAGATTAGACCGTTGGTTTTCCCGTTTGAATGGTTTTACACTAGTAATTTTGGGGCCCTTTATAGCTTGTTGTTCGGTGTGAGCCAAGGCTCCGTGTTGAAGGCCGTACTTTAACCTATAATGGTTTAATTTTTAAATTGTTATTTGGATGGAGAGTTGTCTCATTGGAACTCACACCACATCTTCCTATATCTATTAAAAATCTTTGCTAGTTTGTCATTTTGTTACGTTAATTACTTCTATAAATATCTGATTTGGCACTCACACAACATCTAGATATATTCAATTAAAAATGTCTACTCTCACTGAATAACGATACATGATTGACAAATTACGATATATATGATTAACAAATAACGATACATGATTGACACATAACGGTACGTGATTGACACATAACGGTACATGATTGACACATAACGATACATGATTGACACATAACGATACATGATTGACACTTGACACATAACGATACATGATTGACACATAACGATACATGATTGACACATAACGGTACATGATTGACACATAACGATACATGATTGACACATAAAGATTCATGATTGACACATACAGATAAATGATTAACACATAACGATATATTATTGACACATAACATTTCATGATTAACAAATAACGATACATAATTGAAACATAACAATATATAACGCATATAACATTAAATAACGATATATGACACATGTAATATTAATTAACACACAATGATATACATGTAGCTATCAGAATGTACCTCGATTATTTCCATCAGATGTCTTTCTGGTCCTTTATGACATTTTCCTTCCTTGTCTTTACTACAAAGTTCTTCATAAGCCGCAGTCCATTCATGTTGATAAAGAGATTCCCATTTCTGACCAATCAATTCACTCCTGTCGTTTAATGATATGTGTTTTTTGTCTGTGTTTTGCTGACCACCAAGTTCTTTTATTCTGATCAACAATTACATTTCATATAAAACAGTGTAATTAACTATTATTAAGATTTTTAAACCTTACAAAATATTTAGATGTATTGCGACTTCTGTTTTAAAAGATAAAAAAACAATAAGATTACAATCATCGTACTAGTCTTGAAATTGATTGTTATGGCCAATTGATGTGCATTATATTTCGCTTTTTTGTCAAGGTAGTTTTTGGTGAATTTGAATTCAAATAAACTTGAAACTTAGTACACATGTTCCCTTTGATATTATCTTTCTAATTTTAATGCCAAATTATAGCTTTGACCCAAAATTGCACGGCCCATTGAACATAGAAAATGAAAGTCCGAGTTGGGCATCCTCGTACTATGGACACATGCTTGTTTAAATCATCATGATGTTTTGACACAAACAGATCATTTTATATGTTCATTAAGTTCAACAAAATAATAGTGTTTAAAAGATGATTGTTAAAAACAGGACTAATATAAACTTGCAAGTTCCACGAACTACTTTAATGGCTTTCAATCATTTAAAGAGAAAGTGCCTTCTCTTTTTTAACTCGTTAAAAGTTAATCAAACTTAATTTTCCAACACTTACTGGTTGTACTATAAGTTGAAATTTCATAACTTAAATATCGTATTAATATAAATGCACTGGACAAACTGTGTTCCTAAGAATTGCCATGATATTCAGAATAATTGAATTGTGTTTGCAGTCCAGTTGCAAATTCTCCATGCATATCCAGTATTTAGAAACTCAGAAGTTGATATTAAAATCAGTTTATTCGATTCTTTATTTTTTATCTTCATTTTAACCTCATTGTGTGCTGTTGGTCTTTCACGGATCATCGACATCTTCTTTTGGGGCTGTTATTTTATTGTTCTCCACTAAGTTATAAAACTTGTGTCTCATACTTTTGATTATTTTCTGAACTATAAAATATGTTTAACCAACGTTTTATTCTATCAAGCATTTTCTGGTTAAAAAGACATTGTTTAAAGGCGCTCGTAGTATTTCAAACTAGTTTCGGTTTCCTGTGGTTTCATATTTGATTTATGAATTAAATTGAACTTAGAGCATAGGTGTCTTTATCGTTTAAAGGTTAACAATATAAATACAATCTATATTGAAAACATAACAGGAACAGTTTAATTATCCCGAGAAATTCACCCTATAACTTCCTATCATACATATATACTGATGTTAACATTATATTTGTATATACTCTGATCAATTGTTTTCAGAAGAAGAAAAAAATCATACCTTGTGACTTCATCTTTATCCAGTTCTAATATCTTAATATCATATTTCAATTGCTTGTTTTCGTCGAACAATTTGGAATTCTTCTTGTCAGTTTTTTCAAGAATGTCTTGCTTTAAACTAAGCTGAACTTCCAATTCATCACGTTGTTGTCTTAGCTTTCGGATCAGAGATTCGTCTTGTTTCTTCTTTTCTTTCTTTTCTTTCTTCGTCATTTTATTATGCGACACAGTTTCGTAAATATGTGAATCGTCAGGATCAGTCATTTTATAGATGAACCAATCTGACAAGGAATAGAAATTTCAATTTTTAATTTAAGTCCGTTTTCGTTAACTGGATCTTGTCATCCAGTTTCCTCGTCGTGTTTTGTAGTTCACACAGGGTGAATTTTGAATGATGATATTTGTTTGCAGGCATTAAAAGGGTGTATAAATAAAGGCAATAGTAGTATACCGCTGTTCAAAACTCATAAATCCGTGTCCAAAAAACTAAATCGGGGTAACAAACTAAAACCGAGGGAAACGCGTTAAATATAAGATGAGAACAAAGACATAACACTAAAATGTAACACACACAGAAACGGACCGAGCATCAGACAAAATCCCACGAGAATAACAAATAAAACATAAAAACCAAATAAATGAATTTGGGATAGACAAGTACCGTGACACGTCTTATCGGTTATCGCAATGTGTATGCATGAGGGTCTGTATACATGGGTGATCTTTAATTTCTTTATTCTTTAATCATTTCCCTATCTATTCTTTATTTATTTTGCCATTATTTTTAATATTTGAACACGTACCCTTTTATTCTCTATTCTTTGCTTTTTTCGCTCATGTTTCACTACTTAGATATAGGAAGATGTGGTATGAGTGCCAATGCGACAACTTTTCATCCAAATAACAATTTATAAAAGTAAACCATTAGGTCAAGGTACGGCCTTCAACACGGAGCCTTGGCTCACACCGAACAACAAGCTATAAAAGACCCTAAAACTACTATCGGAAAACCATTCAAACGGGAAAACCAACGGTCTAATCTATATAAGAAAATGAGAAACTAGAAACAAGTATAAATCCATAAACAAACAACAACTACTTCACATCAGATTCCTGACTTAGGACAGGTGCAAACTCTACATTTTTCAGATGTTAATTCTACACTTTTCCCTTATTACTTCTCCATTGTGTAAACCTCATCCAAACCCTTATCATTTATGCATAATTATTTCTGGAACCAAGGAGTCGACATAATGCAACTGTTGTGCTGCACGTTCCTTCCTATTTTTGTTTTTGTTTTATTTTCTTCAAAGTTACTGCTGTAACTAAAGAGATTTTCATGATATTGACACTTGCAATCAGTATACTGGGCATTAAGTATCAAAGCAGTTTTCAGTAAACATATATAAATAGTAAGAAAGAAAGAAATGAAAGAAAGAAAGGGAATTCTAGCTAAAATTGAGAATGGAAATTGGGAATAGGTCAAAGACACAACAACCCGACCAAAGCGCAGAAAACAACCGAATGCCACCAATGGGTCTTCAACACAGCTAGAAAATGCTGCGACCGGAGACGGGCCCCAAACAAAATGTGAACACAGTATATAGCTAGTCAAGAGAGAGGGTGGAGTTATTCGACGTGCATTTGTGCTCCAAGTGTGACCTTTTTTATTGAACTGTTCAACAGAGCTCTGTTACGTTGATATGAATGACTCATGTAAGTGTGTGCTTTAAATCGAGTAATGCAATGCAACGCGCAGAATAGGATGCCTATAGACTTTCAACACCTTACTGTAGAAATACATGTGTACATGTATTTATGAAATATGAAAACGATTCAAAAGTATAGTCGATAATATAAGGCTCCTAGATCATTTAAAGATTAGGTATGCACTTTCCCCCTTACTCTATTTTCAAAACGAATATTTCAAACATCAGTGAAATAAATTGAAATGAAGATTTCTTACCTGCATGTTTATTGAACATCCATTAGATAATAATAATAGGGTTTTTACAACGTCATACGGGAAGTATATATTTGAGTTTCGATCGATTGTGACACATTTAACTTTATGACAGGTAACAACTTTGGGGAAGTATTTTTTATCATTTAAATTTTATAGTTTACTTAGAATTTCGACTACCAAACAAACTGCACTTGAAGTTTTAATGTCAAAAGTGTCCTTTGTTGATTTTTTCAGTTATTAGACCATAAAATGCGATATAAAAAGAAAGGATGTTATGGGTTTTTTAGGTTTTTTAGTGGGAAATCATCGCATTTTTATCGTACAAATTGTTTTTTTTTAAAGTGCAATCATGTCATAATATCATAGTTTTATTCCTTATTTTTAGCGATTCGCAAACAGAATTAAATGAAGGAAACATGGAAAAAAATAAAAACATCCTTTTTCAAACATAATATATTATTAGATTATTCATATGATAATACATATTTGTATTTAAATTGATGTAACGGCTCACTGAGTCACTTGTACGCCTGTACAAACAAACATTAAAAATCGTTGATACCACACGAGAGACCTATAAATTCCAAAAAAAACCACAAAAAAAACCCTTTAAACAACGGTGTCACTTACAAACGGGTCACCAGCAAATGTGTCTAAATTATATACGTTGTACAATGAAATTAGATATACATAACACAATATCAGAGTTAGAAATTGATACCTTTTAAAACAAGTCATCTTTCATGGAAGGCATATAACAGCATTATATTAAATAAAATCACAACATTTAAAGTTCACATTAATCTAATGAATTGCACGCGCAAATAACAGTGAGCTCAATTTTCTAAAATCGAAGTTTTAGCAGATATAGTATCGAAAGTTTGACAGTTATGAATATAAAAAGCAGATGCGGTTTGATTGCGAATGAGACAACTCCCTACAAGACACGACGCAGAAATTAACAACTATTGTTGGTAACCGTACGGCCTTCAGCAGTTGAGCTTATATTTCAAGAGTGTAAAAACGAATAGGGAGTCAAATGTATCATTGTTTACTGTATATTATTACGTTGCAAGCTAAGGCGACCACCACACAACGCTTTCTCCTATAATAAAAACAAACTAATTTGTTGGTTCGAAAAGCTTATCATTTTTGTCTCGCTCTGCTCATCTCGATTTTAAGATTGAAATCCTTAGTTTTAACATGTTTATTCAGGAAAGTATAAAGAAAAGAAAATGGAGAATGGATATGGAGAATGTGTCGAAGCGTAAACAACTCGATCAAAGAGCAGAAAACAGTAGAAAGCCACCAATGGGTTTTCAACACAGCGAGAAAATCCCGCAGCGGAGGCTTGCTTCAGCTTGTCTCTCAACAAACATGTGTACTAGTTAAGTGCAAATGGCGTCATACTTAAATCCCAAACATATGAATGAACTAATATTAAAAAAAATACATATAAGACCAACAAAGGCAAGAGGCCCCTGGATTACTACGGGCACAAAACGGTGAAGTTTAACGTTTTCAGTTTCTCAATCCTCCCCAAACCTCTAGCCCGGCAATGTAGAAAAAAACCACAGCAATTTGCAAAGAAACTCGATTTATAAAAGAAGTCCGTTTCTGGCCTTACTGGTGTCAATTTAGGTAACAAAAGAAACAAACCAAAATAACAACGATTCATAAATCAACAAAAGACTATTCGCAGTTACTGGCATGCCAGCTCCAGAACTCATTTATTTAGGTGTGTTTTTTTCAGTAATTATAATTATATTTTTTTTTTGTCTATAAAAGTTAGTTAAGTTATATCAGAAATTAATAAATAACTTGGAAAATGTGCTGAAAATGAATAAAGCAGCAATTAAATCATCTGTGAGACCATCATGTTGGTCAGACATATCAAATTAAAGCTCCCTGCATGGCGTCACTAGTAACTCACCAATTTGACAGTGGTGGGTTTATAGGACGGTTTACATATGTATACCTACCTGTTGATCGCATATTCCTCTTTATCTTCAGTGTTCTCAATAAACCATATACATAGGTAAAGAGAATACAAATGAATTATGTACAATATTCATACTAAGACAGAGAAAAGAAAAAAGTGGCTAAGCAAATATATAAAGTACAAGTTAGCCACTGGCAGGAGCACATAACGTTAACTTAGTCAAATACCATGTACTATACCTGAGTGTGTGAATAATCTTTTAAATAACTATGACATCTGTACATGTATGATTTACAAAGTATAATCAATTCTGACTCTTTTAAAGACATAATTTGCTTGTATTTGACAATCACGCTTTGCATTTTTTTTTAATAATAATGTGACATACACATTTGATACAATGTTTCCTGTTCTTCAAAGTAGTATATATAATGCAGTCATCACCAATATCGTTTTTATTAAAAAAAAATACATAGCAGACAGATTCTATTGTTTCTAACTATATTATTCCATCTACCCTGTTAAATAGGGAGCTTGTGATTTTTGGTTCTAAATCTACTTAAATCAATGGACAGTTTTTGGTAAAGTTGCTTCTTGCCTCTAAATTAATCTTCTTGTCGCTTCTTGTCGCAGAAATCCATCTTGTCTCTATTTAGTGAGACCGAATATGTTCAGGGGAGATAACTATGTTGCTCTCCAGTCAGGAGGAAAGAAACGCGGGAATGGAAATTTAGAAATTTAAGAATAGAAAAAGTATGGCATTTTTTGGAGGAGCAGCGACGACTCCTTTCGGAGCAACAGCTACTACATCTACCTCAACAGGATTTGGAGGATTTGGCACACAAACTCAAAGCACAGGTATCATTATATGAATTATGGATTATCAGATTCAACTGCGTAAAATCAAGGATTTGTATAGTCTAACTAATACAAATCCTTGGTAAAATATAATTTTAGTCTGAAATTATTTGTGTCTGACACAGACATTCGTTTCTATCAATGGGAGGACCCACTATCTAAGTATATTTACGTTAATTTGGTACTTTCGAAGAGTCGTATCAAAAAGGAAGTGCACCACCATATGATTTTTTTCTCGTAAAGTTGCAAAAGCAATAATTTAAACTCACATTTTGAGATTTTAATGAATTAATCAATTTTTTTTCTCAAAATCGAAAAAATTAAAATCGAATTAAAGTCTTAAATGGCAGAATCCCAATAAAATGCACACAATAATTTCTTAATTTACAGTAAATATACTTACTTTCACTTTACTTTCTCTTTCAATAGTGTTACTTTGACTCTGAAACTATCATAACCATACAATGTAGCAAAATTGTTATGACTACGTTTTAATTTTCTCAACCTGATTTTGAACATCAGCATGAATATGTATTGTTCTCTATCCTGACCATGCCGACTACAGAGACACTGAAACATGTTGATCTTAATTCATTACTAGAAAATTCCTTAGATTGTTGTTGTTATACAGTACATGTTATAGGACCTTCTACCCAATATTTATTTTTAATGCAGGATTTGGTCTATTTAACCAAGCCAAGACAACAGCCCCAACATTTGGAACTGGTGGCTTTGGAACAACTACTGGTGCAACAGCAGGTTTTGGGGCCAGTACAGGCTTTGGTCTAGGTGGAACAGCCACAACTCAGCCTACTACAGGCTTTGGCACATCAACAGGTTTTGGTGCTGCCCCAGCACCTGGTGGGTTTGGGACTGGGACTGCATTTAAAGGTTTTGGAGCAGCCCCAACTACAGGATTTGGAGCTACTGGAGCCACAGGATTTGGAGCAATAGGAGGTACTTTATATACACTGCAGACACATGTTTTCCCTCAGTCTGTCAGTTATTTTTTTGTTTAAACTGAAAATGACATGGATCAACTTCTGCAATGAATACCAAAGCCTTAAGCTTAAATTAATTTCATGTTGTTAGTCTTCGGCTGTGTTCACACCAAACGCCATGTTCAGTAAACATGTTTACTATTAATTTAATCAAGTGTTAATGTAATGTACACTGGTTTCACATTAGATTTGTTCACATCTATACACCTTTAATTAGCTGTACATACGATTTGTTCACACCTATAAACTATGTCATTTAAATGTTTATTACATCGGACCAAATGAAATTTTTTCTGACAACTTTTCTAGCAGTCAGGGAACGACAATTTGACTTAAAAAAGGGGGTATGGATTTTTCCTTGAAAAATATTCTTTTTTAATTTTTTTTATATATTTTAGTCATACATTTGTCATACAGATGATAAAAATGAATATTTTGAATAGAGTTTCTTTATTCATCATTGTTCATTATAGTGTTAAATATTGAAAAAAAAAATTTGATTGCTTGCCCCGAAAAAATCTGAATAAAACATTCCCACGAAAAAATTCTAACCCAGAAAACATGTACCTCCACACCCTTTTTGAATTTACATGATTGATCCTTTATGAAAGCCATTTTGATAATTTGCAGTAGTTAAAAATACTTGAGATTTTCTAATAAGCAAGAGAAAAACATAGGCTGCAGCAGCTTGCAATTGCTAACAGACAAAAAAAAAAGGATTGAGATGTTTATAGGATCACTACATTTATTTCTATCTTTTCTGTTTGTTTCAAATGGTATTACTTCTCCAAGGAGTATTTGGCAAAGGGAGGGAGTCATGCTTTTTTGATTTCTCTGTGTATTTGTTCGGATCTGAGAAAAAACAATACAATTTACCTCACACCTTTTAGTAATGCATTTATGAGTAAATTGTTGTTTGGGTAAAGACCAGTGGCAAATATTTCTCTGTACTTCTGTTAGATTCAGGAAGACCTTTTCAAATGAATAATGTGTTTAGCAATGATGATGGTTTGAGTATAAGCGGTAAATAAAGTTACGGAAAGTTTTTTTTCATAACAAATAAATATATCAAGTTTAGACAAATATTCCTGTAAAGAACTTTACTTAATGATTGTTAAAATTATATCAGTTTTATTAAAAAAATGTTTCTTCCTTCAATATACATAGTAAAGTTGATACTATAAAGGCCTAGTTTTGTGTACATTAAACTCACACAAGGCCTACATTGACTATCGACTGCATGTAGACAAAACATGATTTAAACTACATGTAATCATTGAGTTTTATCAATGGGAACGTAATTGTGTTTAGTCTACGTGTGAGTTACACTTGCAAAACACTGAGTTTAGGTCAATGCGAACACGGCCTTAGAGAATTATGAAAAACTATCGTGTAGTTCCCCAAAACAAAGATATAGGCAAATGAAATACATGTATTAAGGATTGTTAAAAATTGTACAATAATTATGATACATACATGTAGGATAAATTCTATTCAAGCTGAATCTTGTGTAAAAACAACAAAAATAAAGTAATTGTTTGTGAAAAAAAAACAATATCTAAAACTGTATTAACTGACAATGACTGACACCTGTCATCTCCCTTCAATTCTGCACCAAAAAAAGTTTGTTTACATTGGTACAGTACTACATTTACACAGTTTAAATGGGATTTGGTTAAAATTAGTTTTATTGTAATACCTTTGCCATGTCTATTTTTCTTGTATAAATTAGGTCCCCAATTACAAGCTCAGCAGCAACAACAAGCACAACAAGCACAACAATCAAGTCTGGAACTTCTGGGTACTGCTGTTACCCTGCCACAAATCTATGGAGATGAGAGGGATGGTATCATTGCTAAATGGAACCAGTTGCAAGCATATTGGGGCACAGGAAAGGGATTTTACAGCAGCAATGGTTTTGTAAACTTTACCCCTGACAACCCTTATTGCAGGTTTAAGGTACATGATCTGACATGAATTGATGACTTTATGTCAAAACAAATTAATAAATTTCATGATTTTTCATTGAAAATGTTTTTCATTTAGTTTTTAAATAGGTTGAGAATAAGGGAGAATAAAAACTAATTAATTGAAAAAAAGAGAGACAGACAAATTCAGTCATGTCAAAGTATTAAACATGTTAAAGGGATGAATAAAAAAAACACTGAAGAAAAAAAAAAACTTAATTCAAATAGCATGGGGTAGGGGTCAAAATTGCTGCAAGTTTTGTTTAATTGACATCGATTTTATATACATGATATATATTCTTATTGGTCAATAAATTTTTCCCAAATAAAGTTAAAAGAGGGGTTAGGGAGATCAGTGAATGAACTATATGAATTAAGTTTTTTATCCTTCATTGAGCTTTTTATGTGATTCCTAAAAAAAATCAACAGAAAACAATCACCAAATGCAACTGAAAGACAAGCACCAATTCGCAAAACACTTAACATTATATAAATAACACATAGCTGAGAGGGTGATAGAGCAGATTGGTACCCTGAGAAAACATTGTCAACCGCGGCGATTAATTTTATTTTAAAATTATTTTCTATGACGTCACATATATAACAACGATATGGGTATTAGAAAAAACAACAAAATTTAAGCAAGATGATGTATTATTTTATTTTGAAGGTCAAATAATAAAATCTGCGCCAAAATGTAGAACTAAAGCATGGTATTTAATTACTTTATGTAAATTAAATTCATTGTCCTTTAAACGAATCGAATTTGATTGGTCTAGACGAGAGGGTAACATTCTAAAAAATTGTCACCCTCTCAGCCATGTGATAGAGTAAATTAACACCCGCGTATAAGCCAATAGAAATATGGCATTTTTACGTGAAGTATAGTAAAAAACATTAATACAAACCCCGCAATAGCATGATCTCAGGTGCTCTCTTCTTATTGAAAATTACATATCAAATTACATTGTTCAACTAACATGTATCTTGTTCATGTTGTTATAGTATCCCTAACAATATACATGCATTGAAACTTTTTTTAGATAACTATTGTAAAGTCTTTCAGGATTAAATCATTTGTGAAATTACAGAAATAAAGGTTTTCTCACACCATTAATAATATTATTTTTGCTGATAATTTTAATAGGATAAATCAGGTTTTGAAAAAAACAAACAATGAAAGTATCACAAACAGTGGTGTTATTCTAATTGTGCAGAATGTCTTTCAATTTAACGACTGTCATGACTGTAGAAACATTAATTTTCGTGGGGTTAAAATTACATGGTAAATATCATCTATAAGATTTCATGGGGATTTAATTTTGCGGTTACCCTAAATGTAAGTGTTATAATATGGAGGTTAAATTTTGGTGACATTAAATCCTCCACGAAAATTTCTGCTGTTACAGTATGTGATTTTTTTCAAATATAAATTGTAAAATTTAGTGTTAATAAAATAATAGAAAAAATTGTAAGTTAGTGTATCTTTTATTGCAGGCAGTAGGTTATAACAGATTACCACGGTCCAGAAATGAAGATGGACTGGTTTCTATTGTGATAAAGAAAAAAGAATCAGATGTTACAGCCCAACAGCAACAAGTGGTAGACCAGTTGTTTAAAATCCTGGGAAATAAACCTCATCTCTCTGTGTGTGTGGAGGGTATCAAAACCCTTCCTGATGATAAGTATGTTATATTTCATTAATCCTTTTTGGATATTTAGGCCTTTTTATTGACCTGCATTTAAACCAAGGCCTTCAAAACAATTCTAAATGTAACATTAAGTATGCATAAACAGAAAATCTTACTATCACAAATTAAACTGTGTGGAGCAAAGAAATGGAACAAAGTCCATGCACACAACACATGTATCTGGAATTACTTTTATGAAATATGCTCATTAAATAAATCCAAAGTTTGGAATCAAATGATTTAAATAAAAAAAGTCAGAAGCTGTAAAACTGCTAATGAGACAATTCTCCAAAATAGACAAAATGACAAAAAGTTATGACAAAAAAATTATTAGCAATAGTTATTAGCAATAGTTCACTGTTAAACCTTTAACAATAAACAAAACCTATACCACCTAGCTATAAAATGCCCTGAAATGACAAATTTAAAACAAATCTTAAAAAGCTTAAACATTCAAATGTGTAGAACACGTAAATATAAATCTGATAAATTTACAATCTCAGTTTAGCACGGAAAAATCAAGTTGAACGTATTAAATTGACTTCTTTCTTAGGTTAAAATTGTACATTAAGGAGATCAACTTTTTAATAGACCAACTTTTTAATAGACACAGTAAAGGATTTTGAGGTTTGATAAAAAATGCTCTAATACAGTTTTAAAAAACGTGTTTCTAGATTATTTAATGATTTATGTCCAAATTGTGTCATGATGTTTTTTTCCAGAACTGAATTAGTTATATACATCTTGGAGAGACCAGCAAGTGGTCCTGCCAAAAGAATAACAGCTAGTGAGCTGTTCCAGTTCCTGAACACACCCAATATAAAACAACAAATTACAACACAGCTTGCAGCAGAAGATATTTGGCAGAAGACTGGGTTTACACCTGAACAACTGAAGGTTTATTTAGAAAACCCTCCTGCTGGTATGTTTTGTTATGTTTAAAATCTCTTTTAAAATGCTGATATTTTTAATTCATAATTGTTTTAGAAAACAAGAGAATTTAAAAGACAAGGAAATTTACCACTATGACATGTACGAAGCCATGCCATATTCAAGCTTCCACATTTCTAATATTTCAGTGAATTGCACTGATTGGATCAAACCAAAGTTTGGCAAACATTTTTGTTTGAATTGACTTCATTTTGGTCAAGTGTATTAAATTTCAAGCTGATGTGACAACAAGTTCATGGTAAACTATTTTACCCAATGACTGTTAAATGAAACTAGATGTTGAAAACTACTGATGTCAAAATGGCTAGGTCTATATGTCACTTGCAATTCCCATATTATAAAATTAAATTTAAAGGGGAATCGTTCATTCACAAGAATATAGATTGAGTGTTTTATATTGTAGGAATTCATCCATTCATTTGGGAGCAGGCAAAGTTAGATAACCCTGACCAAGAGAACTTGATCCCTGTTCCAGTAGTAGGATTCAATGCTTTACAACAGAGAATGAAACACCAGGAACAGCAAACAAAAGCTCATCAACAGAGACTAGATGTAATTTTAACTTCTTTTTTATTCTTTTGTATGGGTAGGAATGTGACTTGAGCATACATACATATAGTTGTCTGTTTATTTGTTAAAGTTTGACGATTTTTTCTGTTGTTTTAAAAAGTAAAATCACAAAAATACTGAACTCAGAGGAAAATCAAATCGGAAAGTCCTTAATCACATGGCAAAATCAAATGACAAAACACATCAAAAACAAACAGTCAAGAACTGTCATTTTCCTGACTTGGTACAGGCATTTTCAAATGTAGAAAATGGTGAATTAAACCTGGTTTTATAGCGCTTAACCTCTCACTTTGTTGACAGTCTCATCAAATTCATCATAATGGATACATATAGTTATGTGTACAGAATATAAAACCACTATAATTAATGCATTGCTAATCTGCAACATTTGATTTATTCTTACCTTGTGACACTGAAGTGTTTTTCTTACATCAATTCAGACAATACTATGGAGGAATAAGTTTATATTCATAAGGTTTCATAGGCGTATTGTTAACTTTTTTAATTAAGATCAACATATTTTAGTAAATATTTAGCGACTCTTTCATATAACAATTACTGTATAAATTGTCTAGACCATTTCTCAAAAAATTAAATAAATGTACCAATTAGTAGTAAAGACATCTTTATGATATGGAATTAACATATACAGTGAAAAACTGTGTGGTAATATGTCAGCTGACCTCAGAATTCCACTAGTTTTTGTCTTGCTACATTTTTAATTGCAAGGAGCATGTGTGTTGGTTGTTCAGAGTCTATTTGAGAATTTATGATGTGTAATTGATAAATCTAAATGGCAAGAAGAGTGCATGTTACAATATACAAATGTAAATATTTTTTTAAAATTTTTATTCTTTTTTCAGATGATAGCAAATGAATTACAACAGTTCCAACAAAAACAAAATAATATGATGTCAAAAATGGATGAATACAAAAGAAAACACATAGAACTGAGTCACAGGTTATTACAAGTAGTGGTTAAACAGGAAATCTTCAGAAAGATGGGTTACGCCATACAGGCTGACGAAGAGCAACTCAGGGTCCATTTAGAGAAAACTCAAGCAGAATTAAATCATCCAACACAGTTTAAAGTATGTCCAGTTAATTTTGAAAGATTTTTTAATTTTTTTTTAACTCACTAGGGCCATATGAGTTTTTCTCATTACTTGGTACTGTCTTTATCCAATAACTCAAACAAAAATATTCTCATCTGAATTTTAAATTGAAATGAAACTTAATCACAATCATTCTTGAAGTTTTTTTTTCTTTTTTTTCTTGATACATCTTCTATTACATTTTATGTCATTATCATACCATCCCTGCATACCTTGAGGTATCTACATTAAGGATCTCTTCATATTGAAGATTTACTAGGCAATGGTTTACCATGTTTAAAGTCTTTTGTAATTACATAAGATATACTTTGATAAAAAAAACAGGAAAAATTTGGAGACTCACTTTACATTTCAGAATACATAAAGATGTACAAAGTATTTCTTGGTGCCCATTTGAATTTGATAGTGGAGTGTTCATATTCTTTAATTCATTGTGAATCAAGGTCTAATTTTGCACTTACAGAATAAAGGAGACAACTTCTAACGGAATTGATAAACAAAAATGTATTTTCATTGATTTAAACATTTTGCTTCTCAGTAAATATTGACAGCATAACAGTAAAAGATGTAAAATTGAATAATAAGAAAGGAAAACAATGTGTAAAGTAAATCCAAATGAGCCTAAACTTATGTACTTTTAATAATATTAATTGATAAAACTTAGTCATTTATTTTGTTTACTAAATTTTATTATGAATTTTTTCAGGGAAGGCTAAATGAATTAATGTCCCAAATCCGTATGCAGAATCATTTAGCAGGAAATAGAGCTGACTTTAGTTACCAAATGGATCCATCATTACAACAAGAAATCAAACAGGTTAGTTTAAGCAGACACTTTTTGTTAATAACTTGCAGATAAAGAATTGTGGTGGGCATATACACTTATAATAAATTAAGTGTAAACATTCAGAAGAAATAATGGTATAAATGTAAGTTGTCAATTTTTTAGCTCACCTGGCCTTCTCCTCTGAAACTACTGGGCCAAATTTAACCAAACTTGGCTACAATCATCATTGGGGTATCTAGTTTTAAAAATTTGTCCGGTGACCGGCCAACCAACAAGATGGCGACCATGGCTAATAATAGCTCATAGGGGTAAAATGCATTTTTTAGCTTATAACTCAAACACCAAAGAATTTAGAGCAAATCTGACATGAGGTAAAATTGTTTATCAGGTCAAGATCTATCTGCACAGAAATTTTCAGATGAATCCGACATTAGGTTGTTAGGTTGCTGCCCCTGAATTGGTAATTTTGAGGAAATTTTGCTGTTTTTGGTTATTATTTTGAATATTATTATAGATAGAGATAAACTGTAAACAGCAATAATGTACAGCAAAGTAAGAACTAAAAATAAGTCAACATGACCAAAATAGTCAATTGACCCTCTAAGGAGTTATTGCCCTTCATAGCCAATTTTTAACAATTTTCATAAAATTTGTAGATTTTCACTAACATTTTCCACAGAAACTACTGTTATAGATAGAGATAATTGTAAGCAGCAAGAATGTTTAGTAAAGTAAGATCTACAAACACATCACCATCATCAAAACACAATTTTGTCATGAATCCATCTGTGTCCATTGTTTAATATTCACATAGACCAAGGTGAGCGACACAGGCTCTTTAGAGCCTTTAGTTTTGTACAAAAGGTGTAACATCATTTTAACTTGTACAATAGACTTAAGCAATGCATGTTTTTTGTTGATTGCCATGTTTCCTTGATTAGTACAGGAATTTTGTTTCACAACATAAAAGCCATGAAATTATGATAGATTGAAATCAGATGTTATCAATCTGTAAACTATGCCAGATTGACTTACAAAATGATTTAAATTTTGAGGAACTTTAAAGTAAAGTTTTCCCCTTTTTACACATCAATTACCTCAGCATATTATCCTTATAACTCAATTCTAACCAGATATCAAATACATTTTTTCATTAAATTTCCACTTTCTTCGAACCAAAGGATTTCATTCATGTGTTTTGTACATGAATATATCACGCTGAAATCTATTAAGTGTTTACACAATTGTGTTTATTATATTTCAAAGTAGTTTTTGCAACCAGTTTACTGAAGTGTTAACCAAGTGAAACTATTTTAATGACTGTCAGATCACATTTAAGTATTTAATAATCTGCAAAGTCATATTAGAATTATTAGTATGTCAGTCAGGGATGCTGCTTGTACTAGTTATCATTAGTTATTTGTATAAGTAAAAATCTGAATGTCTTAGGGATATAACTCAGCCAATAGAATAATTTACCTATACACATAAATAAAATATGAATAAGTATCTTACAAATTAACCTAGTGTAGATGTGTTCCGGACCATATGAGTATTTGGACCATCCGTGTATGGTCATGACCATATGCGAATACTCATACGTGTATGGTTCGACAGTACGCGTATGGTTCAACCGTACGCGTATGGTTCGACCGTACTCGTATGGTCGGACCATATGAGTATTATACTCGTTTGGATATTAACGGGCCGGACCATATGAGTATTTTGACCATTTAGGTATTTTTTCAAATGTACAATAGAAATAATACGTATTAATTTTACATTTCAAAAGCTACATAAACATTAAATATTGATGCCACAGTCAGTTGGTCTTAGTTTTCATCGCTAATTGTATTTGTGTATGATTTTGTAAACTTTAAATAGAATGACATTCACACGGTATCATACATGTTGCCTTCCTGCAATTTCTTGTTTTGGCTGTGCGCAGTTAAATCGACTCGGACAATTCCGATGTGTCTACAGTGTTTTTAAGAAACTCTAGATCTCCAATACGGTAAAATGAATATCACAGATCAAAGTAAATAAAGACAGTAGCTATGTCATGGCTCTTAAATGCTATTTTACAGGTCTTATAATTAAGATTAAAATAGATGCATAGAAATAAAGAACTTTTAATATTTCACTTATCAAAAATGCCTTAAAAAATATCATGATCTTTAAAAAATATCATGATGCTTGCCGGTGATGTCAGTGACTCCTACTTTAAACAATAAAATTCCTTTTACAATATGTTCATTTGAGTTTGAAATCTTATAATTATACTTACAAATAGTAAGTTATATTAACTGTGTGAAACTGTTTTTTTTTTAATATATAATGAAATGACAATTTAGTGACGTAACAATCAGAAGGGTCACACCTAATGAAAAGTTTAAAAGTATGCTTGTTGATTACCCCGACCATACGCGTATGGTCGGACCATATGAGTATATACCCATATGGTCATGACCATACGTGTATGGTCCAGATACTCATATGGTCCGGAACAGATGCATTAATAATCGTTGGATACTAATTTTTGTGGGTACAGGTAGGTAGGGGAACCACGAATTTAAGTGTTCAACAAATTACAAATTTTCTGAAGGAATGTGTGCTGACGTTGCCAAAACCACAAAATTAAATATCCACAAGTATGCAAAAACTAAAATCACAAAAATACTGAACTCAGAGAAAAATCAAATGGAAAAGTTACTAATTACACGGCAAAATCAAATGACAAAACACATGTAAAAAGAATGGACAAGAACTGTCATATTGCAGACATTTTAAAGTTTTTTTAATCCACAAAAATTGGTACCCACCAAAATAAATGAAAACACAGTATATAGATATATCAATATTTACCATGTTTACTTCTTCAAGTAAATAAAAATGATTTGTATTTGTAGTACCCTTACCTGTATGTGAACTTTTATAAGATGCAATGTAATTTTTGTATTATATGCCAAATTACTGAAAATTCAGAAATTATTGTGAGGTTTTTATTATTGCGAAAAATGTGACAGAGTTGTAAACACAATGATTTAAACTCACATTTTGAAATATTTTATATGATCCAAACATGATTTTTCAGACAATCGTAAAAATTAAAATCACATTTAAGTCTAAAATCACAATAATAAATGCACGCAATAATTTCTGAATTTACAGTAATGTAGACTTATGAAGCCATGGAAAGTTGAATGCAATATTTATTCTAAGAGGGGATTTCAATAATGAATTTCCCTTGAACATGTTGAAGTTTGGATTTTTTGTTATTTTACTCTTCTATAGGAGAAACCAATGTGTTTGCACATCAATAATGATTAAAATAAAGAAGGTAAGACTTGTTGAACCAAACACTTATTTTTTTACCTCTGTCCTCTAATTTAAAGTGTAAAATTTTACTGCCTCCTTTGATCATATTGATAAAATAAATATTTATTATTCTTTCAGCTACTGAAGCAGCAACAAGATGGTCTAAAACACTTGATTCAAATTGTAAAAGACGATTCCCATGATTTACAATTAATGGAACAAAGTTTACAGGAATCGTCACACAGAAGATAGCATTTGTTGTGTCATGTTATAGCTTGAATATTGTAATTTTGAGACTGTTTCATCAAATATACGAGAACATGTCAACAAATTGTTTATAAGATCGTGGACAATGAGAGTTTGATAAGTTAGTGATTGACTTACTAATCATGTCCCTTACACAGTATTTTATGATGTACACTGTTAATTACATTGCAGCAAATACATGAACTTCTTCATCATAATCATTGATAATGTGCTACTGTGGATTTATTTATTTTTGTAGGTTTTAATTTTCGGGGATTTAGGAAAACTTGAATTTTGGGTATTTAATTTCATGGTTTTACTAATCTCTGCATGCTCATCTTTACAGAAAATGTGGAATCCATTGATCATTTGAATTTCATGGTTCACCTATACCTGTAAAGATCATGAAAACTGGTATCCAAGTAATAATAATAATAAACCCACAATAAGTGTTATACAGTTATTCCTGTACAAAGTAATGTTCAATCATTGTTATATTTAATTGGACACAAACATAATATCATGTTACATGTTAAACAAGTGTTTATATTAAAATATTGTCACACCTGGATAAAACCTCATTTATATTATATTACTGCATGGGATGCTTTTCATGTTGTATGAGGACTTTTCTGACAATGTCTTTGAATGATATCTTTTTCAACACCATATATAAAATATGGAGATGTGTAATAACTGCTTTGAGACAATTATCAAACAAAGTGAATACCAATGGATTTAAGCAATCATAGGGCAACATGCAACACACCAATGGTCTTGCAAAGTGAACAAAATTATCTTTGAAAATATTTCCAAAGGTCAATGTCCAGAGCCTGACTGAAAGATGACTATTGATGCTTTGGTGACTGAAGAATTATATTATCCAATTGTCTTGCATATTTAGAACTGTTACACAATTCTCTTGTATCATGTGCCTCCCGTATTTTAGCACACATTGCCTGTAAATATGACTGAATGTTTGTAATCACTTTGTGTCTGTCATTGTCCTTGTATTTTTTTCTTCTAAAATATCCTTTCAAAACCCCCTTTGTTCCTGCATATCAAACCTTGACAGCTGTGTCTAATTACAAAACATAAGTTAAAAATGTGAGAAGTAAATGCTTTTAATCACAAAAACATAAAAGGTACTTTTATCATCCAAAAAAACGAATTGTAAATCCTAGGAGTTGATTTATTGTGGTACTTGAGCAAAAATATTTTTGAAGTCATTATGTTTTGTATTGATTCAAATTGCTAATATGAGTTTTCTTATTACTGCTCTTTTGACATAGGTCATTATTGTGTCTTTATTATTTGCTTTCTAGCTCATGGGGCACCCAGTGCCAAGTGAGTTTTTCTCATCACCTGGTGTCCATCGTTTTGTGTTAAATTTTACAATCCCTTCTGAAACAACTGGACAGAATTTAACCGACATTTGGCCACAAACATCATTAGTTTGAAAGATGTGTTTGATGATTCCACATGACAACTAAGGTGTCCAACATGGCTCTAAATAGAACATAGGTGGTAAAATGAAAGTCTTTGTCTATTATTTGAAAACTGTTATAAAAACAAAAAATCTCACATGGGCAAAAATGTTCAGAATGTTGAGTTCCTACATTTGTCCATATGTTTCAAAATTGCCAGACACTTCTAATAGGAGTTATTGCCCTTAATTGACAATTTTTTTCCTATTGTCTAAAAAATTATATTACGTAAAGAGTATGTTTAAAAAGGCAAAACTGACCAGAAAGACAAAGTTGTAGAAATAAGCTTATTTGATTGAAAGAGTCAGTCGACTCCTTATAAGAGTGATTGCCTTTGATGAAGATTTTACCATTATTTTTTTTTAATTTGCGTTTTTGGCTCTTGAAAAATATAAAAGATATATGTAGAAACCTAACTTAGCAAATTATTAAATTATAGATCCTATCTACCCGTTTTGCAATTGCTGTATCACCCCTTGCATCTATTTCACTAGCCGCTCCTTATTATGTGTGTTGTTAAAGCTTTGTGATAAGGCTGTTTGGTGGTATTTTGTTGTTTATTTGTGAGATTAACATTCACCATTTTTTTTACTCAATTCTGAACGTGTTCCGGGGTTGTCAGTGGTTGTCAGTACAACCACTGACAACCCCGGAACATGTTCAGAATTGCGTAAAACAAATGGTGAATTGTGTAGCAAACAAAACGCAAAATTTGCAATTCATTTTCTCCTGTGAAGTTGAAAAGACAATGCATGGGAAATAGTGCAGCCACGCATATTAGAAGCATCATTAGAACCCGTATATTTCACGTTTATGAAAAGGAAAAGAACTAGGAGGATTCCAATTTTCATTTAGAATGCTATACATTTGAGCAATAGAAACATATGTGGAAATAAAGTTTGCACAAGTGTCATTTTCTAAAAAAAATAATCTTATATATGATAGGGTGAAAAGTATTTTTCTTCAAATCAAGCTTACAAAAACGTCGTTTTAATCATAAAACCAAAAAAGTAATAAAATATAGGGATACCTGTATTTCATTGTCTTAATTAAATCCTTTTATCTTTTAACTATCAAGTTACCCTCAGGCCAATGTAATTATGACTCGTGTATATTTAAAGGAGTGTAGCGACAACGTGTCACTCTATTCAGTGCTACATATTCAATTTATAGTAAAGATAACATTAAAAGAAGAAATAGTTTATTACAAAATTAAACTTATTTTAAGATTTTCAAACCCCCCTTAATCCGGTAGTGATAGGTAAAGATGCAAGTTAATAAAACTATCATATGAATTTGACATATTAACTCTTGTTACGATATGGTGATGTAGAAATATTCACATTTGAAACTGCACATTGGAAAACAGGAGGATTTTCATTGCATCTGCAGCCGAAAAACAAGTAAGCACTTCTTTTGCTGGTAAAAGATGAAAATGCAAAGTAACACATATGAATGAACAAAATATGTAAATGTAAAAAATTAAATCCAAATTTCTAAGCCTCATAAAAAAAATCTTTTTTTCTGACATTGCCTCAATATTGTAAATATTCGCATTTTTCATTTTTCAAAATTTAACACAAACATAACTTTTAGTGCCTTGGGTTTCTTGAAAAACAACAAAATTAGATGATTTTTATAGGAGAAGGTATTTATGTATGTGTGAGGGGTAATGTATAGACTCTTATCATAGCTTACGTAGTTTTTAATTTCAATTAGGTCACAGCGATGGTGATGGGTTCTTTAAACAAATGACCTTGATACAATTTAAAAAAAATGGCAATGCCAGATGTTATTGGTTAACAATGAATAAATGATGTGGAATATATTGAAATGGTAAATAGAGAACTCTGCACTCACATGATACAAAAAAGTAAAATCACAAAAATACTGAACTCGGAGGAAAATCAAAATGGAAAGTCCCTAATCGATGTCAAAATGTAAAGCTCTGTCACATCAAAAGAATGGATAACAATAATTGTCATATTCCTGACTTGGTGCAGTTATTTTCTTGTAAGATAATATTAAAGTTCGTTTTAAATATTATTCATTCATAAGAAGAGCACTTGTATACTTAAAACATTAAATTACCTTTTTTACCACTTGATTGCTTTTGAAAGAAATTGAAAGATATCATTTATCATGTCACTTAAGCAACCTTCAGATTTATATAGAGGCATGTCTTAAAAGGTGTACAATAAATATATACCTATGTACACAACTTATATTCAAAAATAAACATAGGATTGGTCAGATATATATTACATGATCGCTCATTTAACGTGTACTTAACTTTATCTTTTTAATGTATCAGGTGATATAGATATGTAAAACCAACAATAATATTTACACGAATAATGAAAGATGTATGAAATATTCAATTATTTTTTTTTTTAATTCATGGCAAAATGGATTCCAACTTAGAGTGTTCAGCGAACGTGGTCGCAAAAACGGATGCATGTACACACTGCTATTTAAGAATTTGTGATACTTGTCAGATACGTGATGATTTTTTGTTTCAAGAAAGATCGGCGAGATCCCATAGATCTGAACTTTTCATTGATGAGATATATACCTGCAACAAATGTGACCAAACATGGATGGATTTATTCTCATATTGTGTTACATGTAGTCGATTAGTTTGTAGGTCATTCAAGGATAAACATGAAGATTGTGATAAATACTATGGCCTCATGGAAAGTGATATCCGGAAGAGGAGAAAACTTGTGGAAACTGAAAAAGAAATTGAACAGTTTGCTTTCGATTTAGATAAAAACCGAAATGACTTGTCAGAAATATGCGAGAAAAAAAAAAAATCTAATTTTCTTCCAATTCTCAAGAGTTCCGTAGCTTCAGTCGTTTCTAAATTTGAAGATACGATAAATTCATTTGGTCGGGATTCTGAAATTTTGAAATCTAAATTGTCTAGCGTTGAGCAATATATCATCCAACAAAATGAATCTTTTCAAGATCTTAAAGACAAAATGCAACACATCAGAAGGAAAATAGCATTTCCGATTAAATTTTTACAAGAATTAAGCGAATGGGAAAAAGAATTCCATAAACTGACAAACATGCAAGCACGTTTTGATCTATCTGCACTCAAAAATACACCTGTGATTAATGTCGTCTGCAGACCTAAACAGTTGGATCAATATTTTATCCACGATATACTTGGAATTCAAAAGTAAGTTCATTTTTACAAGGGAATAACACTTATTGCTACACACAGACTTTTTAATACTACTGCTTACATTTATTTACCAAAGTCATAACAACTATAGTCCTACAATATATAAAATACACAAAGTATACATAGATAGCAGAAGTAGTGTAAAACATATTCACTCGCATATTCAGCATGTTAGATCTTAATTTTTGTGCACGAACTATAAATTTACTCAAATTACATAACTATCTAAGACTATTATAACTAACTTATTGTATATATTTATACATAGAAGGTTTTCTCCAATTCTATGGTTTTAGTATATGGCGTTCATTATCACTGAACTAGTATATATATTTGTTTAGGAGCCAGCTGAATGACCCCTCCGAGTGTGTGAATTTCTCGCTGCATTTAAGACCTGTTGGTGACCTTCTGCTGTTGTCTGCTCTATGGTCGGGTTGTTGTCTCTTTGACACATTCCCCATTTCCATTCTCAATATGATTATAAATCAGATCTAAGCCCTCGATAAGAAGGACATCTTTAAAATGAAATGCATCTCATTTTCAATGTCATTTTAAAAAAAAACTACATTGTCTATTACTTCTTGGAATTGCAGAATAGCGCCCACATTCTAAAGCTTAATCATGACTACTAAGTCTTATTGTCTAGACTTCGACTTTTGTCGAAAAAGCGATCCTACATACCGTCCTCGCCAGCGTTCACTAATATTCACTCCGTGGTTAAATTTTTGGAAATTATAAAAAAAAAATCTTAATTGAACATTGGTTTCTACCTTACTCTGACAGAATATTGTTTATGATCATAAGATAGTATCCAGAAGCAAATTCTTAAGAAAAAATCTATTTTTACCGTTTTTTACTTATAAATGGAATTAGTGTTTGTACCCGGAAACTGTACATTAACTCTGTGTCCATATTTTACTTGTAAATCGACTAAGTTTTTCTGCCAGTTAAATAAATGCAGTATTTGAAATATTTATTAGATTCATAAACTCTCCTGGATTTTTACCAAACTTGGAAAGAAGCTTCTTACAATCAAAAGTATAATCACAAAAATACTGAACTCCGAGGAAAATTCAATCGGAAAGTCCATTATCAGATGGCACAATAAAATCACAAAACACATCAAACAAATGGACCACAACTGTCATATTCCTGACTTGGTACAGGCATTTTCAAATGTAGAAAATGGTATATTGAACCTGGTTTTATAGCGCTAAACCTCTCACTTGTATGACAGTCACACCAAATTCCGTTATATTTACAACGATGCGTGAACAAAACAGACAGAATAAATAAAATAGTCAAAATATGGATACAACAGTCATCAGTGTGTTACTATCTCAAAAGAAACAATCGTTTACCACACAAACGCATCTATCAAATTTAAAAAAAAAAGTAATATGCGACTGTCATACAAGTGAGAGGTTTCGCTAGCTTTAACACCAGGTTTTTATTCACATATTGTACGTAAGGAAATGCCTGTACAGTACCAAGTCAGGAATATGGCAGTTGTTTTTCATTCGATTGACGTCTTTTGAGCTTTTGATTTTTCCATTTGATAACGGACTTTCCGTTTTGAATTATTTCTAGGAGTCTTATTAGATATATCTTGCATGTATACCAATATAAGAGGGAGGTTTGACAGGCAAAAAAAAACAGGTTCAAACCACCATTTTTTCCTTTAAAAATGTCCTGTACCAAATCAGGAATCTGGCCATTGTTATATTATAGTTCGTTTCTGTGTGTGTTACATTTTAACGTTGTGTTTCCATTGTGTCGTTGGGTTTCTCTTTTTTTTTTAGTGTGAATTCACATTACTATAAGACGTGTCACGGTACTTATCTATCCCAAATTCATGTATTTGGTTTTGATATTATATTTGTTATTTTCATAGGATTTTGTCTAATGCTTAGTCCGTTTCTGTGTGTTTTACATTTTAATGTTATGTCGTTATTTTCCGCTTATATTTAATGCGCTTTCCTCAGTTGTAGTTTGTTTTTGGCCATGGATTTAGAATATGCAAGCGAGCAATTGGATGTGTAATGTACTAAGGATTCTGAAAAAAAGGCGATTGCAGCTTAATACCACCAATATGCATAAAATATTCGCTAATTTTTGCAACTAGATTAGAAACTGTGTTCTATTACTTCATAAATTGCACAATAATATTGAGATTGTATCTGAATTATGCAGATAATAATTTTTATAAAACTAAGAACCGTGCTCACGTTAGAGTACAGAGATGTCGATTTGATCAATTTCCTAGTTTTGTTCCCCTCTTGAATTCGTGCATGAATATGACAACTTATTAATTCAATTTCAAAAGTTATATCCGGAGAAATTACTTTTTCCTTTTGTGTGCTAGAAGGGCTCCATTAAAGTGTGCAATCTATTTTTCATAGAATGTCCCATCTGAATAAATTCTAAAATTGCTTGTTATAACCATAGAACATATTTCACTTGGAACAGAGGAAATGGCCTTGGTAAAAAAACAATCCCTTTAAAAGATTTTAACAAACATAAAGGCCAAGCGCCATAATAGTTTCATCTGACATTCACAAGGAACGTTAAAATAAAAAAATGTAAAAGACTAAGAATAAAATGGATATCTTAGGTATAGGTTAATTCGTCAATGTAAACCTTTCCTGAAACACTTGAATTTTTTTTTCTTCACAATTTACACATTTATCAATGAAGATTTAAGATTTTGTTTTAAATTTACCATCTTACATTGTAGCACCGAAACCTGAGCTGATCATATAAACAATTCACCAGATGTGCTATTGATAGATATAGTTACTGTTTACGAACACGTGTATTTTAATTTGAATTTGCACTAGATGCCTTTTATTGTCCTGAAAAATAAACATCTTTTTACCTGGATAGGTAGGATATTTCTTTCTTAATGTCTACTTACGTCAATTTGTCATATTTCAACACTTTGTAATTCGGTTAAAATTTTAGAACACAAACTAGATAACCTATCTGGATAGTTGCATTATTGGGAAATAAAAGTGAAGATGAAATGTTCATGGAAAACAATTTGTATTTAAATCTAAACAAGTACATAAAGATGTAATTTATGGTGTTTTTGGGTTATCTATCCAATGACATACACTCAATATATATTCCAATTAAAAGACTACAGTATTTATACTGTATGATTAATCAAAGTAAGAAAGTCATATGTATACCTACTGGATTACTTGGATTTTTTCCTGCTGATAATGGAGATTTGATTTACATAGTGTACCCTATTTACATTATTATACTATTGCTAAACGATTTATATATTGTGAATTTTTAATACATCACTATAACTATAAAATGTATACAAGACAAATACTCATAATTCAATTGTGGTATTGAACACTTAGGGGGAAAATGTCATCGGTCATATTGATAATTTAAGAGTAATCCAGGTCCATATCAGAAGTTGTCATTGGTCATATTTATAATTAAAATGTCAACTTATTATTGGAAACATTTTTTATTTTGTATAAGTAATTTTTACCTGTAACCATGATAATAAATAGAATTTAATCATATAGCTGATCTACTCTATTAATTTGTGTATAAATTACAGTTAGAATCCTCTAAATTGACCCCAGTAATTTACGTTGTAAGCTTTATATGTACGTCGTTAAAGCTTGATATTCAAATGGAAAAAAAATATTATAAAGCCCAGAAACACTTTTAACTTGAAATGAAAAACAATCTATACAACTGGTATTTTCAACACACACGACACATAAGTTAACATTCAGCATTGCTAACTGAGATCGGTAAGCGTACACGTAGGTAGCATGCGCAGTAGTGGCAAAACACGATCTTATAATTAATTCTTTAAGATAAGAGTATTATCTGTTTACAGAGATCCTAGCAGATATGGAAGTTGTCACTCCAGTAAATTACAGGATACGCCCGTATGTTATGGCTTATCGGTTAGTAATCCTGCTGATCAGCCCATAGATGGCATACAGTAAGTATTTAAAAAATATTTACATAAGGTCAGTAATTTTATTAGCACGAAAAATAAATCGATTTATTACTGAAAATTACAAAATTAACTTTAAATGACCAAAATCGCAGCAGACCAAGCTGAACAATTAAGGCTCTGAAACAATATTTTGCAAATACGTTTCACATTACTTTTTTCCCAAACCTATGTAAAATAAAGGTAATAATCAAGGAAGACATCAAATGTACTTACTGAAATCAGTCATTTCTGAGCTTAAGTGCTCTACATATATATTTTTCTTAGTTGCTGCAGCACAAATCTTTTAAATAAAAAGTGCTTAGTAATTTATACAGTTTTTAAACAGATGGCTTACACCAATACTATGGTTTTATCAAACATTCACGCACATTTGAATATAATGGACATAGTAATATAAATGCATTTTATCCTCAATATCATCAATACACAATGTATCTATTTACAATTTATGGCCTTAGTCAACTTTAGCAGATCCTGTATATATTATGACCCATTTTGTTTTCCAAGCTCCTCAACTTCGTACTAGATTTATCCTTCCACATGTTTAAATTAACATGACACTTATGAGTCTGATGTAGAATAAACTCGCGTATGGCGAACCAAATTATACACCTGGTAGCTTTGGTGAGTTTGTTTATATCTACATTGAGTACTTATTGCAACGTCCTTCGTAGTGAGCTGATGATTTAAAAGTATTTGAGCAAAGAAATGAGATTGATGTTGCCGAAAGCATTACAAATTTTATAATATAGCTCATTTAAAAAAAATTTCGACCTTATACATCTGAATTTTACCACAAAATGCACCAATAATTTATTTTAGCGCATGAATGAAATTATCTTAGTATACTTTATAGATATATATATGACACAGATATACTGCAGTTTTATTTAGATAGACCTGTTAATCAAATATATAAACCTTTTATATGTAAATATCGTATCTCCGCACATAGCCTTAATATAGAAACATGCAGATATTACAATGTAGATAGAGAAAATAGATTATGTACGATGTGCACTAACAATATTGTAGAAGATGAATACCATGTTATTCTAGAATGTAATAGATATAGTGATGTAAGAAAACTATATATTATTAAGAAATATTATTGGCAATATCCATCCACTTTTAAACTTATACAGTTGTTATCAGTTCACAATGTGAAAGAACTTAATAATTTAGGTAAATTTTTGTTTAATATTGAAAAAAATCGTAATATGTAGTTGTTTTATTTATTTGTCATATGAATTTTTGTTTTCGTTCTCCGCCATGCATGTATTGTGTATAATTATTGTATTTATATTTCACTGATGCATTCAAAAATATTGACAAATTGTATATTCTATAAGCTGTATTGCATCTGAATAAAGTATTATTATATTAGTCACGCATCAGTGCTGCAAATGAACAAAATGTACATTCTTTTTGTTTTAGCTCACCTGACCTGAAAGGTCAAGTGAGCTTTTCTCATCACTTGTCGTCCTGCGTCCTTCGTCCGTAAACTTTTACTTAAATCTTCTCCTCTGAGACAACTGGGCCAAATTTAACCAAAATTCAATCATCCTTGGAGTATCTAGTTTTAAAAATGTGTCCGATGACCTGGCCATCCAACCAAGATAGCCACCATGGCTAAAAATAGAACACAGGGGTAAAATGTATAGTTTGGCTTATATCTAAAACCAAAGCATTTAAAGCAAATCTGTCAGGAATACTCCGAATAAAATTGTTGATTAGGTCAAGATCTATCTGCCCTGAAATTTTCAGACGAATCGGACAACCTGTTGTTAAGTTGCTGCCCCTAAATTGGTAATTTTTATGAAATTTTGCAGTTTTTGGTTATTATCTTGAATACTATACTGACCGACTTTAGAAACGCAACACTATATTATTTTGTTGTTATTTTTTATTAATGTGCCGCCGTCAAAAGCGATGACTGCCTGTTACAAACGCCAAAATGATTGTCAGAAAGGTCAACAAATTCTGTCTGACATGTTTTGAGTTCTGTTTTACACCTTCTGATTTTGCATTTGTTCAACCGATTAATTGGTATTGGCAATTATCCGATTGGAACTTGAGGGCTTTAAAGGTTTTCCATCAGTCGATCTCTGGCAATTCAGTTGATGGGAAACATTTATGGCATGACTCTGTACGAAATGCCATTTGGCAATTTGATTAGCAGTTGACGTTGCGGCCGTAAATAGGTCTGGCAAATGACGTTGTGTAATCAAATTCTGTTGACGTTTGTCGGAAGGACAGTTGACGAGTTTCTGAAGTAATAGAATATGGTTGCAGCACGTTTATGTTTTCCTTTTTGCAGTATTCTTAAGGGCGGATTAAGTTTTATTTCTCACTCTGGGCAATATGGAGATGCAACATTTTTTAACAGATTTAAGTGTGGCAAAGGATCGACAGAACTGTTTTACAAAGCAAAAAAACCCTGAAACAATTTTTCATGGGTTCAAAAATTTGCTTTAAGAAATTCGTGCGACTTTTAAAAATTCAATATGTTCAATAATCACAGATAAGTAAGATTTTGATTTTTTGTAAAGAGAAAGAAGTATGGTAAGCATGAAAAGTAGTTGTAAGAGAATAAGACAAGATTTGGTAAAAAAATCAATAAAATGAGTGTTGCGTTTTTAAAGTCGTTCAGAATATTATAGATAGAGATAAATTGTAAACAGCAATAATGTTCAGCAAAGTAAGACCTACAAATAAGTCAACATGACCAAGATTTTAACAACTTTTTAGTCACTTTTTGTAGCTTGTGCAAAAATCTTACATGGTCACAATCATTACTAGGGTATCTATTTAAAAAAAAAGTGTCTATTGACCCCGCCTACCAACCATGATGGCCGACATCAGTAAATACAGTAACAGATGAGCGACACAGGCTCTTGAGAGACTCTAATTATTTCATATTTATTTAATAACTTACTGATGTTCAACACTTATAAATCCATATGATACGAATATACAAATCAAGATAATAAACACACATTGATGAGTCCACATGAACGCAAAAAGGAGCGAAACTAGGTGACCGAGTAAACGTCTCCTGCTATGAATGCATTACCCACCTTGAATATCAGCACTGTGTCAAAATGTCACTATCAAGAAAAGAACACAGTCGGTTATTATTCGATTCATGCGAATATTCTAAAGATCTGAGACCATTATAACTTGTCACTAACTAAAATAGGTTGATGCATAGATACATCGAACACAACTGACCATGTGATGAATAGTTATGTTTCTAAATTGTGCATTTATACATGTTTATATGCACATTTTTATCGAGGGTCCAGCTGACGCCCGCCTTCGGGTTCGGGATTTTATCGCTGTGTTGAACACCCATTGGTGGACCTCGGCTGTTATCTGCTTTTTCGGTCAGGTTGTTTTCTCTTTGACATATTCCTCATTCCCATTCCCAATTTTTTGTATGTATTTTATCATGTTTATTGTATATTTCAGAGTAGAGCCAGTCCAAAAGAGAAAAACATTGCCACATTTAAACAAAAAGTATGATCCATATCATTTGCATTTGTAAGTATTGTATCATGTTTTAACAGGAGTGAACACACTGCTTTAAGTGGGGAGATTGCAATGTTAATGGTTAAGGCGGAGTTTTGGTAGCTTAAATTATAAACTGTTATATTTCTGTGAGAATTAAGTATGAACAAATAGGTATATGCTTTAGCGTTTCAATGAATATCAGTATTTTCTTCTTTCACATTGTTAGGAGGAATATACTGTATTGTGTGCACAATTGTATTGTATAGATGGTATGTCATATTTAACATTTAAACTCAGGGTTTGTAGTTGGTTCGACAATATGGATCTGCAATATTGGAAATGTACTGAAATATTACTTGTTTTTGATCATACAACTTTTGTGATATAGTTTTTTTTAGCAATCTGGTAAACTCATATTGCAAGATTTAAAATTTAAAATTGCAAAAAAGGTCTAAGACACATAAACATGTACACATTTTATTGAAAAAATGTCTTTCTTGTTCATTTCGGATATTAACGTCGTAACTTCAATCCCCTTCCTTTCATGAAAGTGACCTTCCGAATTAGACTATTTACCGGATTTGTTATGACATGAGCAACCCGACGGGTGCCACATGTGGAGTAGGATCTGCTTATCCGTCAAGAGCACCTGAGATCACCCCAGGTTTTTGATCTCGTGTTGTTTATTCTTTAGTTTTCAATGTTGTGTCATGTGTATTATTGTCTGTTTGTCTTTTTAATTTTTAGCCATGGCGTTGTCAGTTTATTTTCGATTTATGAGTTTGACTGTCCCTTTTGTATCTTTCGTCCCTCTTTTAGTTAAGTTCGGTATATCAGCGTCGTTCTGTTAATCAGATCATCATGATCATTAGTGGTTTTATCATTGTAAATCTTTAAATGCACAAGGATAACACCAACTGTATATAGACATTGCTGGAATTTCTTTTCAGTTATTTTTTGCAACGTATTTTAGGCTAGAAACAGAGATTAAATCCAAAGACGACTATATACGGAAGTTGAGGTTAGATCGAGAAACTTTGAAAAAGCACCTCTATTTGTTAAAGAATAGTCGTAATTCAGCTGAAAAGAAAATGAAAGAAATAACAAATCAGTAAGTTTAATAGTTGAACGTTCTTTTTCGGCTTTATTACTATTTTGATCTGAGCGTCACTGATGAGTCTTAGGTAGACGAAACGCGCGTTTGGCGTACTAAATTACAATTCTGGTATCTTTGATAACAATTAACGAATTTCTTTCCAAAAACAAACATCAATTTGGGCACTTAAAGTTGATTGTTTTAATATGTCCGTCTCTGAATTGGGTCTGCCGGGATTCCTTTTAAATAAAACTATATATATATTCGATACGAATGTAAAAATCTTCAAACAAAACTAAAACGATCGACAATTTGATAAGAAATGTTCAGTTATAATTTAAATTAATTATAAATTGTAAGTGAGAAATGAGAATCCAGTTGCCCAGATGTAAAAGTAAACCACAAAATATGACAAAAATTCAATTAGAAAAAACATGCAAAGCTTGGTAAGAATGTAGTTCTTGCTTAGTTGAAGACTGTATTTAAAATTGTAGACGTTTTTTTTTTCTCTACATTTTCCTTCACAACTTTTCATAAATCTAGACGTTGTACCCACTTTACATATAACAAGCCCAAGTGAGTGCTTTAATACAAAAATTATTTGATTTTTCTGACATTCTTAGTGATACTCAGTAAATTGACTACATATACATAACCGTGAACATATGTGTCACAGATACATCTGTGTCTAGTGGAAAGTACTGCTCTCTTCATTGTCTTAAATGGGTCTGACTGGTACTTTATTAAAACAAATAAGGTGAAGACATATCCAAGCTAATTATGTTTATGATAATGTAATGATCTAGGAGTCAGTTGCAATGTTTCTGGTCATGTTTATAATACATTCTTGGCAATGTTTATGATATTGTTGATGATTTAGGAGTATAATGATTTTGCTGAATGCATGTGCATCTTTTTTATTGTATATAATTGAACAATTTTAGATTTGAAGTGGAGATACAGAGAAATGATCAACTGCATAAAGAAGAATTACAAACTGTAATCGATCATAAAATTCAACTGGAAGAGGATCTTAGAGAAGTTAAATTTAAAATGGAACAACAATTACAAACTCAACTTAAAGAATATGAAGAGTTAAAAGCAAGGTATTTGTATTTATATTTATTTTTTTAAATAAGAATTTAGAATGGGCATAGAACTGTGTGGTCATTATGTACACAGCCTAATTTAAGTAAACATTTTCGGTTGCACAAGTATTTCTTAATAGTCATAAACTACTACTAATATGCTAAACAGATGAATAAATTACTGATTTAAAAAAACAGGAACAAGCATTCATGACTGTTTCTGTAATTTATTGAATCCTTATTTCCAGACAAGGAAACCATATCCATGACCTGGAATCAGACATTGAGTTTTTGAAGTTGGAAGCACAGAAAACGGAAGATGCTTCTCAAAAAGCTTTAAATGATGCCATTAATGAAAATCAGAAAGCAGAGGAAAGAATTAAACAGTAAATTTATATGTTTTCAAAATGAATTTTTACGCTGTTGTATTATATTTATTGTATAGAAAACTCAAATTCATATTTTCTTAAATTATTAAAAAAAATAGCATCAAGGCTATAAAGATATTTCTGTGGACGAAAAGACTAACTGAAAATAGTGGTATTAATACTATGTTGACAAGTTAAATGAGTATTTGTTGTAGCATGAACATTTTTTACAATAAATTTTGAAATTAATATTACAGAAAACACAAGTAGTTGAATGCAATACGATTTATAAATCATATGTCTTTTCTTGATTTAGATAATTTCTATTTAAGGTATATAGAGCTTGTTGAAATCAAAAAGCTCCAGATAGAAGGATTGGAAGACCATGTAGATTTGCTTAAAAGAGGCTCGCATAAAATCACGTAAGATCAAATAAATGTGTATAGAGTTTGTTTAGTTCACTTCTTAACATATGAAAAAAATAGGTATGGTACGATCTTCAACAATAAGCAAACCTCATTCTGCATGACAATTATAAAACAATCCAAACGACAGTGCGCAAAGCAATAAAGGAAACACAAATATGATATACAGCAACAAACTACTAGTATTTTATGTAAAAGTAAATGATAAATTGTCCTCAATGTTCCTTATATGTATTACTATTTTTTATTAATATATTTTTTAGCAAAGAAACTGAAGAAGAAAATCAACGAATAAAGACAAAGCTTCAAAAAGTTAAACACATGTTTAATGAATGGACGAAATCAAGCTCTAGGTTATAATTAATTGTTACATATAGTTTAGAATATAATAAAGCAAATGCATGAGATGAATTTATAAATATACGGATTAAGCTTATGCTATTCAAGAACAAATGTAAATCATCATCCTCCTTGTTATCCATCAAGTATGAATTAATTTAACGACATTTATGTTCAGTAATCGTCAAGGCATTTTTGTTTTATTTAACTCTTTCTTCTGACATCTGTATTTCATTTTTTTTATCGTGTTTACCAATGTTCGTGGATTAAGGAAAACGTACATGATCGTGGTTACTTGATTTAGTGGGTTCAATTCGTTAATGGCATCAGACCACCAATTAAAAGTCCCTATCTGTTCAACCAAATTTTGCAATTTTCATAGCTTTCTAAATCTTTTATCTTAAGTTTAACCTCTTACAAACCAGGTATGTCCTGAATCGTACAGGTATCACCTTTCTTCATGCCAATTTTCAGCATACCTTTAAAGGCATATAAAAAAGAAGAGACCTTCCGAACTGATGAACCACTAGAAATAACCCCTGGTTTTCTTGAAATCTTAAATTAGTATACTATGGAGCGCATTAATTCTCAATTTTTATTGTCAACTAATAAACAAGTAAATTTGGGCTCAAAATGGTCTTAATATATTTCTCTTTCACCACAAGTTTTATTTCTACAAATTTGTTGGGTAGTTTAAGTAAACAATGACATCAAATGCACTATTTTTTGTCGGAGTAGGCCTACTTTCACATACGTTCAAAATTTGAGGGAGTAATTGGTGGTGTGACACCTAAAGAGACAAAAAAGATGATTCGAAATCTTTTGTTTTGCATTTTTCTTTATCCTTAGTCAATTTGTAGTTAGCACAGCTATTCTGAGCATAATGCGACTTATATTTAAAGTTTCACAGTTCAATTTAAAATGACTGTAATGTATGACTTTGATAGAAAATACTTGAAAATTCCATTTAGGGCTACAGGATTAAAATCTTTCAATATCAAGATCAGTTTTTGCTGATTTTTACTCATGTGTTCTACTACTTTAAAGACTTTTCACAATTTTTGCAATTAATTTAGTAAAAAAAAAAATCCAAGGTATTGAAGTGTTAAGGAAAATATTTCTCTTTCACCAAAAGTTTCTTAGTCTTTAGTGTTGTGTCTTGTATATTATTATTTGTTTGTTTTTCTTTTTATTTTTAGCAATGGCGTTGTCAATTTATTTTCGATCTATAAGTTTGAGTGTCCCTCTGGTATCTTTTAAAACAAATGTATATCGCACTCGAACCTTAACACATTAAGATACAACTAGAGGGATAGCTGAGAGCATTACTTTGAATAAAATACAGAAGTCTTCTCTCTATTTAGAAATGTCGATCGATGTTACTTATACTCTCAGCTGATGCAACTTATTCCTAAGCCTATTTTTATACATTATTAGGACATTTTGTTAATTTTATAAGCTTAAAGTATGCTGTCCTCATAGTAAAAATAGTCGAATTGGAGGTTTTACGGTTGATGTGATGACGAGCATTTGGTCAATATAAAAAGTAAAATAAAAAAGATTAATAATTGTCATCTATAGAACAAAGGAACCTGGTTTTGTTTTTGCACCAAACAGAGAGTAATAAGGGATGGATTTACAACAAATATTAAACCACTTGACAAGTCAAAAGTTGGCTACACACAGTCGCCATCATATCGTCATTGATCGCTTTAGGATATCTCTATCACAAATAGCTAAGGTAGTTGTATATTGACAATGTTGTAAGGTACTTCCAGGTTTCATCAAAACTTACTTTCATCCATTTTTAACCCCTCACCCCTTTTAAATCTACCATTTTTTTTCAAAGGTCAAGTTCTTGATTTCCAATATACACTATTTTTTGTATTTTCCGATGAGTTATCTGTTATGAATGAACAAAATAAGTTAAACAATACACTATCAACATTCCAATAGAATTTATATCATTTTGTGTAAAACAAAAATCACAATAATATCTATATTCTTTTCCTTTCCAGTCTTAACAACATGATGGCCCACGAACTTGACTTAGATGATGTATTCATCGAAAGTGAATCAGGACAGCAACAACGTAAACAGCAGACAGATACAAAAAACTTTGATTCACACTTGTCCTTTGATACAATGAGTTCAAATTCAATAAGTGCTAGCAAGTAAGTGAAACAAGTACTGCATAACAAATAGTCAAGACCATCCCATATACCTGTAGCTTATCCCTAATGGTACCAAAGTAAAACCATAAAAAGAAGTGATGTATTCGGAAAAACTTGTTTCTACATTTGTATGTTTTAAGGTGATATAAAAAGTAGAGATCAAATCAATAGGCATTCCGTTTGATCGGTCAAAATATTAACAAGAATGAATTTAGCTATAAATATATTGATGACATAGAGACTGTCTAACCTGTATGCAATTTTTATATTCTGATATTAATGTTGAAATAAAAATAATATTTCATTAACATTATCTGCTCTTTGGTCGGGTTGTTGTCTCTTTGACATATTCCCTATTTTCATTCTCAATTTTAATCTGTTAGTGCCAAACATCAAGGCAACTAATAATGCCTGAAAGTGTAGTACCAAATAATCTCCAAAAGAAATGTCAATGCGTACACAATAGCGTTCATTTACCATTAGTTGTTCATCTAAACCTGATGTTATCATTTAAACTATGTTGAAGTTTAAACTTATATAAACAATAAATAAAGGAAAGGGTTATGATATACCTCTTTTGATATGTGTTGTGCAAAAACTTATACCACTGCAAATCATTGTCTTTCACTTAGTAGTTCCTTGTAAATTAACCTAATCACAAATGCTTAACATATGAACTATTAAAAGAAATTAGATGTAACAGTAATTATACAACTGCACACAAATACCTAATCACATGCCAATAACTTGGTGATACTACAATCACCAGAAACAGCACCCACTAGTATCGCATTCGCAACTTCGTCGCACCAAGAAAAAAAGTTGACAGGTTCAAATAGAAGAAGGATACAAATAACGTCAATTTGGTTGTCAACTGTTTTTTTTTATTAACTAGTAACATGCATTTAGAAATGACAAAGCCAATTATTCTCTTAAAATGGAGATAAAAGTCTATGTAAATTGACAATCTTATACATACTTGATACAAGTGATTTCAATTTCTTAACTGAAAAGCTATTTATAAACTATGTAAGAAAATAAATATACATGTATGTACAATTTTTTTTGCAAATAAGTAAAACTGATAGAGCATATACGGAATGTATATAGATATCCTGTTTTTAAAGCTTTATACTCTTATCATAATATTTATATTTGTTTATTAGGACTGCCCGAGAAAACATACGTGTTAATGAAGACAATACAACACATGTATGTGATGTATCAAGTGGACATAATACAGCTAAGCATATGTAAGTTTTTAATTTGTTTTAAGTGTTCAACCGATCAGATAAACATTTTTACAGTTTCAGTACAAGTTTTATATTTTTCTGTATGATAGTTTTGAGAATGATAAAAGTTTATTATGACTTCATATGTGGACTTTGAAGTATTTCAATAACACATGAATTTATAACATGATGAATGTGTATAAGTGACCAGCTACTGTATTTAAAAACAAATTTTTGTCTGTTGTAGAACGTCTGTTTCATACACAGCAGAGCATATTCATATTATACAGAACTCACAAGTTAGTCTTGCAGACAGTGGATATGATGCAAAAAGCATTACTGGAGAAATGGACTGGAAAAAAATATCAACCAATGAAAATGTTTTCTTAAATTAACTTGAAAAAAAGCTAGGATTACCAATGTCTCTCAACACCATTATATATCGGAGGGGTATCCTGTACATAAGTGAAATTAACTGAAGGTTCCGAATTAGACAGATTAGCCTTGATAGTGCTAAAAAATTGTTGATATGGTGTCAGTGAAAATGTCTCATCTATTATATGTTCGCTACAGTTACTTAATGGTACCAATAAACCCCTTATTTTGTATAATGATACGTTGTTTTGAAACATTATTTGAATATTCATAATAATATGTGCACAAACCAAATTTGGCAAAATACAAAGAAGGGCATTTTAGCAAAATTATTGCAAAAGGTAAAAAGAAGATAATGGAGGAGACTTATAATTCAATTTTGCAATTTTTCGACGCAGGCCAGACAAGATTGTTTGTGAATTAAAAGATTCTTTGGTGGTAGTGGTTAATATATTAATATATACAAAACGGCCAGTAAAATAAAAATCATGCATGCTTTTTTTGTCAATTAATTTTGTTCACAATGAGAACTTAAAGTATACCATGTAAACTTAAGAAATGAAAAAAATATAAAATTGTAATATAATAGTTGACACGTTATTCTCAGCTTTTGCATCACTAAAATATACATTATTTAATGAAATTTATTCTAATCGGTGTTGAATTTAGTTATATATAACAAATAAAATGAGGAAAACCTTACTTTGATATGAATATATAAAAAAAGAAGATGCGGTATGATTGCCAATGAGACAACTATCCACAAAAGACCAAAATGACACAGCCATTAACAACTATAGTTCATCGTACGGCCTTCAACAATGAACAAAGCCCAAACTGCATATTTAGCTATAAAAGGCCCCGATAAGACAATGTAAAACAATACAAACTAGAAAACTAACGGCCTTATTTATGTGAACCTAGAGGCTCTAAAGACCCTGTGTCGCTCACCTAGGTCTATGTGAATATTAAACAAAGGACACAAATGGATTCTTGACAAAATTGTGTTTTGGTGATGGTGATGTGTTTGTAGATCTTACTTTACTGAACATTCTTGCTGCTTACAATTATCTCTATCTATAATAAACTTGGCCAAGTAGTTACAGTGGAAAAAGATAGTACAGTTTACTGTGACCCGCTTGTCAACCAAGATGGCCGTCATTGCTAAGAAATAAACATAGTGCATGATGTTAGTTATTTAAAAAACAGCCATAGACATAGAAAATTCGAAAGGGCCAGATGATTATCTTCAAAATGATGAGCTTTACCATTTGCCCATTTATTAAAAAAATATCACATTAGTTTTTGCATTGCCCTTAAATGATGAATTTGAAGTTCTTTTTGTCAATTACTTTCTATCATTTTCAAACATATAAAAGTCATATAGCAACAATGATTGATGAAGTCAAGAAATACAAATAAATCGACTTAGCCGATATCCTTATAAAACTTATTGACCTTTAAGAAGGTTTTTTTCATTTCTTTGCTTTTTTACACGTCCGTCACAATGTTGGCAGGACGTGTTATTGTATACGTCCGTCCGTCCGTTTGTCCTTCCTTTCATCCGTCCGTTTCTCCATCCATCAGTCATTCTGTCCGTCTGTTCGTCAATCCTTCTGTCCAGCGTAAACATGTCGCCCCGTAACTTGAAAACAGCTTATCTAACCTTTTAGAGAAAATCAAATTAAATATTTTTTAGTTACAGGACATTCTAAGTAAACAGGAGTGTGTTTTTTTAACATGTCGCACCATATCTCAAAAACGATATAGCATTATTGCATCAAATTTCACACACTTCTTAGTAATATAAATCTTAACTTCTGCATATTTTTTGGTGATGTTTTAAATTTTGTTTATTAAGCGTTATTTTTTTCGGGTAAAAAAAGGGGGGCTCACATATTACGATGTATCTCAAAACCTATATAAAAATATCATAATATTATAAAATAATTAGATATCAGTGTTTGCTATTGATTATTTATATTCCATTTAAAATTAGTTTGAAACTCAGGGAAATAATGGATACGCCTTCCATTGGGAAAATGTGTATTACTATAATTACCTATGTCCAAAAGTGCCCGTTTAAAATAAATTTAAACACACCAAGTTTACTTTACAATAAATATATATTCAAAAATGTTTAGATCCGTGTTAACGTTGCTTTTAATAAATTGTTGGTTTTAAAATTTAAAAAAAAATCCGCTTAATATATATATTTATATATAGTCGAAACCAGGTGATTGGGTAATTAACAACAACGACAAAACCGGTGTAATTTGATTTGACATGACCCATTTCTTCCGTTCCATACACAGAAATAAAAGTATTGAGATGCTCGTAATGACTAGTTTTGCAATCTCCGTGGTAGTATTTATCTTCCCGTACCTTTCTTTCCGTACAATGTGAACAATTTAACGAGAAATTAAACAATTTCGAGGCAAGGTTCACTCAATGTAATTTTATCGTACATTTTGACTTTTTCCCCGTAAATATTGAGCGGTTGTAGAAAATACTACATATCACAATAGAAAATAGTTGTATATGTATATACATTCCTCGATATCATAAATAAAAAATAAGAAAATAAGTAGAAATCTATCTTTCTTCTGTCTATTGATGTTCCGTCATTGTGCCTGATGTTAGATACCATCGAGTCCGAACAAATTTTGCCGGTGTGGTTTAGAAACAGTGAAATACATTTGCCTCGTTGCACCCACATAATAATTAAAAAATCAATGTAATTATCCTTTTATTGGTTCAAATGATATTGTTATCTCATGTTTTGAGATAAAACATATATTTAATATTTTGATTAATCACGGTACGTATTTCATCTCGTATTCCAGAAATATATTCGTGCAACAGGCTTTGCAAGGCAATTGCGTTTTAAATCTTCTCACTGGTATACCAGGCTACCAAAAGTCTCTCTCCACACAGTGTCAAATTGGAATTTTGGACAGTGGTCTTATATTTGATTATCAATATTGCGGCATTTATAAGAGCAAAGTCCAAATTGTTAATTTACATGATCAGTTTGATACATCAAGGCAACAGTTCTATACCGCTGTTCGAAATTCATAAATCGAATGTGAAAAAAAATCCGCCTTCACACTAAAACGGAGGGAAACGCATCAAAGATAAAAGTGTGACTAAGACGCAACAGACACATAACATGATACAAGAAAATTGTGAAACTGTTAGTAAAGTCAAACATCCATTAGTGTTTTGGATAGTGTACTTATCCTCGGTAGAGGATATAATCACAGGTCAGTGTCAGACATGTTGACCTAAATAGGTGCTTTTCCAAACATGCTACTTTGATAAAGTATAGTTTAAAATGATATTTATACATAAGGCTCTCTATATACATATATCCAAAATGTCCTGGGCATCAAACCGCAACAATATACGACAAATATGATAATCAATTAAGTTGTACAATGTTGTAGATAACTTAAACGGAGTTCGGATGCCACACCTTTCGTCTTGATATAAAAACATGATTAAGTTAAAAGTCATAGTCATTTTTGTCTTAGTTTGAATACATACACAAATATCCTTCAGTTTTTACGAGGGGGGAACATGCTATCAATGCTAAAAAAGTAAACTACAGTCAGTTTCGATTGAAAAAATTCAAAACAACAAAACTTGTATAACATACCGCATAATGCAATCAAATCGAAAACAGTGGTTCCAACAAACATGAGGTTAAGATAGAACTCCATAATGCAAAATAAAGAAAACAGAAGAGAGTAAAACAAACATGACGTAAGGAATTCAGTCACTTCAAGTTGATGTCATAGCTACTTTTGTTATGTTCTGAAGTTTGGCGTTTCCCGAAAATATAAGGAAACAATTACGCAAACGAGATATCAAATCATATTTTATAAGCGATTCTGTTTGAAACAAAGGTTGTTAAGAACTGATATATAATTAATTATTTTTACTCCGAATTAACTTATTCTGAGTAATAAAACTTTTGATAATGTATTCGTCTGAACTACATGTACATAACAGTCATATTGATTTTTTCAACCGGTCAGTAAACACAGCTTAACTTTTGAACAACAAATTAAATGAATGGTAAATGTTATCAGTATATTCCTAAACTATCTTGGAGGGTTGTCTTTGTCATAGGGTTGACCATGTATGGTCTTATATACTGACATTGTCAAACCATGCGTTGGCGTGATTTCGGATGACTTGTTTTTATGAGAAATATTGCATGTTCTAGCAGAAGAGTAGACAACTGGTAACTATTTGAAACGAAACAACTCTCTTAGAGATATCGATGTCAGGCATATGATAATTACAGAAGACATGTATATTTTCTACATAATACCATTAACGTTACAAAATTTACGGTACCACATGTGCATTTGGACAAATTATTTTTCTAAAGTATTGATTGAAATTAAAATATAATTTTTTAAACCCCTATCAATATATACTAGACTAAGTGTTATTTTGAAACTGATTACCGAACTTCGTTAAGGTAACCCGATACCAAATGAAGTTATCGTATAGCGTTCACATATACAAGCCAATGCAGCAGATTTGCAATCACAAAGTTTTTTTATTTTTGGTAACTATATATATATGTGACATTTTTTAACGGTAACTTTTTCAAGATGCAAAGTGCCGATAGTTTTTATGCAATACATAACGATTATTTGAAATAGATTGCTTTATCGTTTTGTGGCAATTCTACTCATTGTTAACCTTTTAACATGTAATCAGGACTGAGAAAGTTAAGGAAGATAAATACATTGGCATTTGATTCGATAGATATATGATTAAAAAATTCCTGTAACAGTCTAATTAAAGCCAGTCCCCACTATCCACTTCCGTCTATTGCAAGTTGATAGTTGGAGTTGGCTCTAATCAGACTGGTTACAATTTTGTTTTTACAAGCAGACGACTGACAAATTTTTATTCAAACGGCAGAAAGAAACTGAGAAAACTAGATCTAGAAATAATAGATTTTATATTCGTGCTTATATACGCTTGCATGAGTATTTGGTGGTAGTGTGGGTTTTCTTTTTGTGTTTTGAGTTAGAAATAATGTAAATGTTCAAGTTGAGAGACAAAACGACTGAAAGAGAATTAACAAAGGTGTTTTGTGGTCCCGAAGGCTCCTCATCTGGTTGTGCCATTTTGATTTTGTTAGTACAAATCCGGTGTTAAATCTATGTCGGTTGATTATATTCTCGAAAAAAAGGCCGACGATTAGAATATAACCGTTGACTTTTTGAAACAGATATCCCATGACGGCAAATCAACTCGTGCTTGGGTCCGCATAATGTACAAAGTTATGATTGCAACTCCAACATATTTGAATTGTTGCTTAAGTAGTTTTCTTGTGAGCAGCAACTCTGCTTCAACGAAGTAAGAATACGAAATACAAGCCCTGTAATTTCGTATAAACTGCGTATGCATGCGATGCTGGAATGTTGCTACATAGAAATATAAAGTTCTTAATTGGAAAGTTGAAATCTATTGTTTGACAGTTCTGTTTTAACCAAAACTACATGTAATTGGTAATCATTAGATATAAGGCACGACGGGAGGCTTAACAGTATATGTTGAATCGTAACGCTTAGAAATAGAGGTGAATCGTTAAGATACTTTTGAAAATACATGAAATTTACCAGGTCAGAGGAATTGAAACGGCAGAGATAAAAAAAACTGAACCATATATAATAATATTTTTAACAGCGATATAAACCATAAAGGGAAAACTTTTACTTGAAATATGAAAGGATGAACAAACAACAGTCTCAATCGAATAATTCAACAATGTTCAAAGTATGAAAAGGCTTTCTCAAAACTGAAGTCTGAATTAAGTTGAAAGTTAATTTCATTTTATTTCTAAATTTAAAGCATAATAACATATAACTACAAACTAATAACATACAAACAGATAATTAACACACATCATAAATTATGATTATTGTGATTAGTTCTATGCATGGTTCTTGTCTTGTCTGATTCAAAATGTATGTGATTCATTGAACAATAAAAATGTGAAAGGAATAAACAAACGTATGTTATATCTTTTGTCGGAAAATCTATAACGTATTTAAAGTAGCACAATACAAAGATTTTTCATCCTTAATCAGACATCTTTAAACTGATGCTATTCCACTCATCTTTCTTTAAATTTTATAAATGAGGTATCACAATTATTACACAATTAATTGTTATGTAATTATTTGCTATATTGAGATGTCCATACTTGAATGAATTTAGCATCTCTGTTATTCATAGCATCCCAAAATATTTTATAGATTCTTGCACAACACAGTTTGACTTTTTTCCTGGTTGAGTGAACTCTTTAAAAATCGCTGAAAGTGTTAGTCATACAATGTATTCTATAAAACATCCAACTTTAAAAGAACACAAAACAGTATTTTCTATATATCAAACAAGTTTATTTTGGTATATTGCACGGTTCAATAGTTCAAAGTGGGCATTTTTTACAACTTTATATAACGATTAAATTTACGTGCTTGGTATCCCCTTACCTGGGTCTTATTTAAGTTTATTAAGTGTATCCTTTAAATTGTTATGTTATGTCACATTTAACCATCTTTAATGTTCATGATGTTAGCCAATTAAATTACATTTTTCATTTTTGATGGACGTATTTTTTGGGTACATTAGTTTTGAAAAATTACGAAGCAAAATAGAACATTAAAGATCTACTAATTGATGAATTGTAGTGTGCAAATAACAACAGGCCATATTTGTCTACAGTTATGACAAAAGGAATATAAAAAATCATTTATGTACATACATTTCAATTATATGTATAATACTGTCCAAAGAACTGACAAAAATAGTTGTAAAAAAATAGCGTAGCTTGTAAGGTAAAAGAAAAACAAAACAATATTTGATATATACATTAAAACAATGATTACATCTATAATCCACAAATACATTGACATGGTAAACATAGATATATCGTTGTTTTAAACATTTAATTACGAAAAATACAGGTTTTGATAATACCCCCTACTGAAATAAAAAAAAAGTTCTATGTTGAAGCAGACATGTGTCTCTTAATAATCTCAAATAAAAGTAAGCATAAAAAAATTGACCCCACCCATCTTTGAGCCCCCTAATTATGCCAAAATGTCACCCTGGTACTTGTATCATGGACATTGGGTCCAGCAATCCTCATGATGCGATAGAAACGGGACAAAAACATAAAGTCTTCAAAACTCCGTCTTGGCGACTTATCTATCAGTTGGAAATGGCGAAGTTATACTAATTATGAAGTAAAAAAAACATAAAGCAAAACCAAAGACTGGACATGGTAGCTTATCATTACAAATAATGAACTATTATATAAAAAAATAGTGCAGATCTTATAGTACTCACAGTAACTGATTATACATTGGTATATTTTAGGTTGCAGCAAATGACAACTAATAAAAACAAAACATGAATCTTATATTTATAAATCAATCAGTAAGCATCCAACATTCAACAGATTCGGTGTACAAACGTCATTAACAGTCAGCGATAGCACGACCCTGTGCAATGTGAAAATATATATATATCAATTCATAGATTGTAGTACCGACCAAATGCATAATATATGTTTAACAATACTTTTTAGTATGTTTTTATTTGCCTGATAAAAAAAATGTTATGTATATATATATATATATTGAAGCAATATATATATAACGAAATTTGTTTGACATGCACACGTATAAAAATTGCGGTTTTTATCCAACGCAGTCATAGGTTTGAACGTAGTTTTCAATTTAGACTCGTTTATATATATATATTGCTTCAAAATATAATGATAACAAATAGCAAGCACTAAAACTATAACAAATCGATGTGAGAAAAAAAATGACTTATCCTTTTAATTAAATGAATTAAAACAAGATATTAGTGTTAAAAGAAGTTAAATACACGGGGCTTGATTTCTTTAAGTTGTTTAAAAATGTCACATTAAATGTTAAATGTCACATTATAGTATTTTAATAGTTCATTTGAATTTAAAGTAACCCATGTATATTGAATTAATATAAGGCCAAAATAACAGTTATCGAAGGCTAGATTTTTTTTTACAAACAATTAACCAAATCAAGACGGTTACATAAGATATAAAATCATGAGGGTTTATAAAAAAAAAACATGTACGTATCAATCATATTATACAACGAAATTGAATATTCAAATCACAAGTAGGGTCATTTCTCTGCTTTTAACTTTGTTGAATATATTTTCTATAGATCACTAATTGGAAATAAGTAAAGAATAAGCAACAATGTGGAAAAGTCCTTTTTGACATGATAAATTCAAAACCCCACACATCAAACGAATGGACAACAACTATCATATGCCTTACTAAGTATAGGCATTTTCTTATGTAAGAATAAAAAAGATTCAAAACAGTTCAAGTAACGCATTTTCAACAATTTTAACATTTTTGCCTATGTTACTAAATGACTGAGCAATTGTCCTTAAGGTTGGTTTTAGATCGTGCAGCCGACAAAATTTGCTGCTCCATTCTTCTAAAATATCCTTATTCAGTGTAACTAAATCCCTTTCATTTTGCTTATGGCTTATTCGCTCCCAAGTATGGAAATCCATGCCAAGTTCGATCAGGAATTGGAGAGATTTATTTCCAACCAATGGAACCAATCTGTCAATGTGTTCCTCTGTAGGTACTACATCCCACTTCTCAGGCTCTTTGTCTGTAATGTATAATGGTGAGAAACTATTGTTTTAGTAAACAAATATGTAGCTACCTAAGACCAATACATTAACATTTTTACGTTTGATTCTAGTGGTGTTGGTACTTTTTATGATATCGTTTAGACCTTTGCAGATAATGTTACGTGACAAATTCAATTGTCGAATAAAATAAATCTGAATCCATCTCTGCCATCCCTAGCACATCTGTCATTTCCCCACCAATTGAACAACATTGATTTCAGACAACCAATATGCATAACAAAGCCTATTCGTATTGTAAATGTCTCTTGGTCTTTTTTTAGTCTTTGTTTACTCATTGGTTTTGATTGTTTTTGTCTTTGAAATACATGAATTGCTTTGCGTTCTCTCACAACAAGCAATACTTTTATGCTGATGTTCAATAATTTGGACAATATAACTTTTGGTGAATGTGGAGTAGCACATTGATCCCGTTGTATGAACTTGTATTTTGGAAGACATTTATCGCCGCGACCGCTATCATACCAACAATTAATTCCAATCGATTTTAAACAACTTGAACAACAAAATTATTGAGGAATGTGTATTGGCTTGCTCACTGTTTTATGAACTATTAAAATTTATATATCATGATCTCAAGCTGACACAATTATTGACTCTTTTACTATCAGGGAATTTAATTTTGATAAAAAAGAAACAAATAGTATTTATCTTTTAAATCAGATATATTTTGTCAAGGCTTCATCCTGAATGGTCAATATGTTTAAGGAAGAAAACTAGATTTAGATTAGTTTTAGTTTCTGCTACCTATAACTTTTTGGTATTTTTTTCTGATGACCTGTAACATGCAGAATTCCGGTGCAATGTCCTGTTACTCTCTTTAATAATGTTGTCGTTGGATTGTCTTCTCATTTTCTCAAATTTTTTAAACATATAATATTTCAAAATCGTTTTACCCTATGCATGTATTGTAAAGGGCTTAACATTTGAATATTGTTAAAATATGAAAGCAATTACAGGGGGATCTGAGTTTGTAGGAAATTTTACATTATGTCTTTTAGATTTTAATAAGAAAAAAACAGGCATTCAGGATATTCTGTGTTTAGTGCATAACTTGGCAGGTTTTATATTTGTTTCCTTTTATTCATTTGATATTACATTCACACAATGATTTATTTTGCATTTTTATTACAAAAAAGTCATACAATCAATAATAGTCTACAGTTTATTAATTTACATTTGGCCCAGAGCTCGAAAAAAATTCATTATTTACAACTGCTCTTGGACGAAATAATTGTGTAATTCCTTTTATTATCAGGAGATACTATTCCTTTATATAACATCCTGTCCTTTTTCAGACGTAGTCGGTATAGTTTCGGTTTGTGCACCTTGAACTTAAGGACGCTTCACTATGGCAACAGACTACGCATGCACGAAAATCCTTTCTGTGATTGGACAAAATGTTGTCTTGGTGGGAGATTTGGTTGTGTTTGAAAACATGTCTCGAAAAGTATATCGTGATGGAAAGCAAGTGAAAAACTATAAATATCTGAACTAGATCTTACAAAGATTTATATTTTTATTAAAACAATTGTTTCTCCAAAATCTCTTTGCATCCATGCCACCTGTTTATTCGGGACAATTTTATAATTATATGATATTTAATGTAAACTGTGTTGTACGAACGTACATGACTTTTAGAACGCATCTACGCATGTGAGATTTCCGCGGGGTTTTGGTGAATGTAAACAGAAAGAACCTACTTATACTACCTATAGTTTCTAGCTTTGTTAACCATAAATTGAGTTTAGTGTAAACAGTAGTAAATGTATATTTAATTCTTTTTATTTGCACTAGATTGTTGGACAAATAAAACTTTAAGGTGTCATCACAATATTCTTATATATTATTGCCTTATAAACTAGACTTAGTAAAGAATTTCTAGTAGTTACATTCAGATGGAGATTTTATTAAAGAGGTCCTGCATCATTAAGTCATTGTGCTTCTGAAGCTTATCGAAATGATAGTTTTAAAATATACTCAAATTTAAATACGTCGGATATCTTTTTTAAAGATAGTTCTGGTTATGAATACTATTTGGTCGCCTCCTAAGTCACGTAAGTGTTAAAACATATTTTTTTATAAGCCTCTTATTTTGTTGAAGAAGAAATAAGAATTAATTTAAACCATTTTATCATTTGTTATCGTTCAAAACTTAATTTCAATCCTGGTATATATGATGAGTTTGTTTCCATAAGAGTATTCTAAAAATATATATACAACTGATTAATCATTCGAAAATACTCGTGGAATGTCTCTTCCTCGTCCCGCTGACGAATTTAAAATGAGGGGAGAACAGTTGGAAAAGTGATTCAAATAGGATAAACCTCCGTCATTTGATACGATAAGACACTTTTTTGTTTTTATTTGAGACGTTTATTTATATAATGACGTACACAAACTTAATACTTTAGAAAACATTGTCAAATCGCTCTCAATGTTCCTACACATAAAAAAAAAAATTCCGATAAGACTTTGTTGTTCAACATTGGTAGTAAAAAGAATTATCCGATACAAAACATGGAATGCAAATGATATACATCTACGAAGTCTTGTATTAAGGACTATGGCGTCTCTTCCAACAGTAATAAGTGGATGTCATTGTGGTATAATCTGTCTAAGTTTTTACACATTCATGAAATGTATTTACATTTAAGAAATGCACAATTCTATAAAAGTACTACCCATCATACTTTCCATATGTTTATCTCAACACAGCCAATTAAAGGATATGTATAAACCTTAATAAAGTTCATCTGATGTTTACGTATGCAGAACCTAATTTAAGAATTGTAATATTTAGCAAATTTGTTTTTATCTGAAGTCAAGTTCGTACCATAGCACTTTCAGACTGAACTCTAAGGGCTCTTAAAAATGAAATCGAATTAAGACGGACATAGTTACATTTAACAACATGTAAAACTCTGGTGTTGTACTCATATCAAAATTCAAAATGTTAAAATAAAAGTTGAAGAAAACACTGAGACAAACACTACACGCTGTAAAACCTTATAATTTTTGTTCATGTTAAGATGCAAACTAGATATGAAGAACTACTCGCAAACCATGCGACTTATATATTTTCCGCCAAACTAATAAACGAACGAGGGAATGATGATTTTAGTCTTAGAGCTGGGATAACTGAAAAGAAAGTATAAGACTACCAAAGTCCACAAAACACTTTATTGCTAAATAGAAGACTACGGACACAAAGCACTACATAGACAAAGTATGAACTCAAATCATGCAGTTATCTATATAAAGGAACTGTTACCCTCGTGTCACCTATCAACAAAAGTGACGGGATTGTGTAAAGGAAAAAACATGATAATTAATAAAAGAAAGAAATCCCTCTTGACTATGTATAAATATTTTGATACACATAACTTACCAAAACCTATAAAATCACCTTTCCCAAGCTGCAAAACATAAATAAAGGTAGATAAAACAAAAAGTTACATGTATATGTTGCATACACAATTATCATTTTCATAAATGCAACGAATTTATAAGAAAACAACGAAGACGTATTTAAGTTGATAAAGGAACAGCAATAAATTACAACTATAGATAAAACAAAATAATAATCAAAGATTGATACAGCCTTGACTTCAACATATCATCTCAAATTGTTCAATGTTACTTTGATATATCTCTTCTGAATCTATGTAATGGTTTTAATCATGTGTAAACTACTGTTGACCGTGTTATGCAATGTTATTTTTGGATGGTTTGCTACTTTTTAATATGTAATACTATTATCACAGATATGACAGTGCCATTATTTCATTTTGACATGTATAAAATTATCCTTCTCGCATTTTGCATTTACAAAAAAACAAAGAATTATTTGAAATACAGTGAAATTTGTGTTTTCATGTATTGTTTTGAATCAGCGCACGGGTGATTTTCATTTACACTAAGGTTTGTTTAGTTATTGTTGTGTTCAGCTTTGAACTTCAATTTGTTTATATTTGATTTATAAATATACGATGAGAAGTTGATGGTATTGTTTCATATTTGACCTAATAAAAACACAGTTTTTTGTATTTTTTTATAACCGACACAAAATTTAAATATGTAACTAGGTAAGGGAAGACGTTTCTGTTTCTTTTTCATGACAAATGTTTACCTTGCAAAGTGTATGAATGTTTCCTCTACCAGTTGCTTCTATTGCATCCCTGATTCCTTTAAATGTCACTGCATGGCTATCCCTGCATTGTCGAATAACTTCAAAGTTCCATATCTTTGGATCACTTGTGTGTAATGTGTTATCGACGTCTGTAACCGATAATCCTAAATGTATTGCCAATTCTCTGACTTCATTAAAGCTGAACATTAATGACAACCGTCGTAGATGTAGGTCTGACGGTAGCTCTCTCAAAAACTCCTCGTTTGTCACTGTCATAAAAAGATAGCACGTGTTGAATGCAAACATCAAACAATAGAATATTCAACAGTGTCAACAGCAAGCGCAAAGTACGTTGATTTTATTGAACGAGGTATACTGCTTTCTTTTAACACGACGGGTGCCGTTTACGTTGCAGGAAATGCTTACCCTTCCGGATCACCTGATTTTACTCCCGGTTTTTAGTAGAGTTCGTGTTGTTTCCTATGTATCATTTGTAACTGTTGATGTAAATGCCCTTTGGTTTTGTTAGTCTTTGTTTACGCCTTGGTTTTGATTGTAATTGTTTTGCAGTTATTAACGGTTTTAGGTCAATATGTTTCTGGATTTCATTACAATCAGATTACTTAGACGTTTAATACATTAAAAAACTATCGAGCTGTATTGCAAGTTGAGCTTTTAGTTTTCAACTTTTCATCTTAAATTGAATTAAGTAAAAACAACAGCCATGTCCTATTTGAACGAACTGTCGGCATTCCAATGGAAACGAACGGGGCACCTCTCCATTCCTAAGTATTATTTTTTTTTGCATCTGGATATGAGTTCAATCAGACCCTTTTCAAAACACAAGAATATCAAACAAACCAGGTCTTTAAATTTCATATTCAGATATATTGATGTTTTCATTCCATCAGCAATCCAATCTTTTCTGGTATGGTTCCACTAAGATATCCCTTAGTACTAGACATTTAAGAATAAAAAAAAACACGGTTTCATCCAACTTATTCGTGTTATTATTAGACTAATACCTCGATTTGACACAAATGATAATGTTAGTATCGGAATCTATGAAAACAAGACACCTATAATTTTGAAATATTAGTTTTCCCCAACAGTGAAGCCATATACCAACTTAAACTGCATATGGGAAATACATGTTCAGACTTATTTAGTATTCAAGAGCTCCTATTCATACTCATGAAACCGCCATCAGTGTCTTATCAGAGAGTTATTGTACCAGGAGAATGCCAAAGAACGACTCGTTCTTTTTCCTGAAAAAGATTAGCGGAAGGTGCCAAGACCGTGTAGATATATATTTTGCATCACCTTATAAATTTATACACGATGGTTTTGAATTATAAATTCTTGATACTGACTTTGTTTATCATCTTTATAACGTGTTTTTGTTTTCTGATATTTGTCTGAATGAATATTTTCTGTTTAGTTTGTTTTGGTGATATCTATTTGACATGGCTCTGTAAATATACATTCCATAATTGTGTTATCGTTCTATGGTAAAATGTTGTATATTTCCTTTTATCTTTGCTAAATAAATGTGCTTTGTCTTTATGTCTTTTTGTTATATTATGAAACATATGACGTGGCTCTGTACTTATACGTCCTCTCATGGTGTAATTGTGTTATTGTTCTTTGATATTTTTTGTATTCTTGTCTATTTTTGTCTAAATTATTGCGTTTAAACAATTTTAACGAGATTAAGATATGGTTGATAAGTGACATTCGTTGGAGAAGGATAATAATGTTGTATGTCAACTACTGATAAACATAAATTCAGCCTTTTATGTGATATAAATCTGCTATGGTATGTCTTCCTATTCAACATTAATACACGATTACTATGCAATAATTCTTTATCGAACTGTATGTACTGTTCTATTTTCATGCTTCCGATTGCGTTCTGATGGTAGAGTGAACAGTAATTCCATAGTGATGTTACTAAATTTTTTTCAGATCTTTATTTGTTTCATAAGAAACATTTTTAAAAATATAATAATGATACATTGCTTACATTTTTTACATGATTTGAACTTTATGTAATCGTACGTAAGAAAGTCATTACTTCTAGAACGGGCGAATACTACAGAATTCAAAAATGCATTAACAAAATAAGAATACAATACCTGGACATCCTGGTTCACATCTATCTTCATCCTAATAGAAGTGAAGAAAAAAAACATAAGTATTGCTGCATCGCATACTGGAATTAAACAATTAGATATTAGGGTTACATTGACATACATAACTCACGGAATATAAACTTAACTGCAGGAATATAGACTTAACTACAGGAATATAGAGTCACTTAACTGCAGGCATATATACTTAACCGCATGAATATAGTTTTAACTGCAGGAATATAGACTCAAATAGAGGAATATAGACTTAACTGTAGGAATATAGACTTAACTGTAGGAATATATACATAATTAAAATAAAAGAAACATAACTGGAGGAATATAGAATTAACTATAATATTTGTTTGAATAATACAATAATTTTATTGTCAATTTACATTGGCTTGTTTTCACAATTTTCTTTTATGTTTTGAATCTTTCAGGACTGGAGTATTTTTGCATATGTAGTTGGATATTCCAGATTCTATTTTACCGAATCAGTTATCAGATTTGGATTTGTTTTCCGTCTCTAACATAATTTTGGTACGATTCTTACCTTTCCTGATATCCACGATTTGATCATATGTATGTTGTGTTCAATACCATGAGTAGAACATTTCCAGATTTTTCCTTCAAGATTTCCGAATGGTATGATGCATGGGTTATCTGGTGAGCTACAACAAACACTGGTCACAAAGGACTCATCATTAGTCTGACTCTGATCGCTACTTGTTCTGATATACAGCTGACTTATTTTCTCCAAGGCAGATGTTAGACATTCATTGATGCTGGAAGCAAGATCCCTCATAATGAGTGCGTTTGTTCTGGCATGAACAAGACGGACAGTTATCTTGTCGTCTTCGCAAAGAATATACATATCCAAGGAAGGGTCAATTGTGAACACTCCTGATCTATGGAATAGCATGTCTGCATTTGCTTCCCCATATGTCTTTACCGCCCATACAGATAAGCAGTAACTGATAAATCTGAAAGATAGTGCTGGTGGTATCATCAAAGATGTCGATTGAAAGGCAATGGCAATATTTCGTTGTGTCATGCCAGTGGAATGAAGGTATCCGGAATCATCATTACCTCGTACCATACTTGCAACATAGTAGAAGTCAGCAGGTATACGCGTTCGGTTAGAATCATATCTCTTTGGTTCTACCAATATATCCAGATGGGTCATGACATTTAATAAGTAGTCTTTGTCTTTGTAAAATTTCACATATTTTTTTCTCTTCCAAACTTCTTGTATTGCTTGTTTTGATACCACTCCTCTCATTCCCATAGCATCCCATATTTCTTCTCTTTTTCTGTCTCCTTTACAAAAGCGTTTGTCTGTAACAATTGATTTAAATGCATCTATGAGAAGTGTTGGGGACAAAATAATACGGTCGTCCAAATTAAGTTCATCAAAGTACAATAACTTGCCAATGGAATGTTGAAATTTCAGAAATACCTTCAACTCATCTTCTGACAACGGTCTTATAGGCTGCAATGCGTTTACTTTCTTTAAATGCTCTAGGGTAATCAAAGGAATGTTGCGTCTAGTCAGCGATGCAAATTCTAACTCTAAAGGTATAAAACATTTTGGAAGAAGTTCACCCCATGTTGGTTGCCTTTCTGATTCACTGATTATAACCTCCTTTATCTTCTCCATTTCTGTGTCATTTTTGTCTTTAGCGTCGACAAATATTTTATCCTCAATCACCAAATGTTGCATTAAAGGCGTTTGTTGAAACATCTCGTTGATTTCCGCAAATATTTCCTTTCGTCTATCTTCAACATCACGCTAAAAAACACAATGTTTCTATGCAACACTTTATATTTGATCAGAATTTCTTGTTAATAAAGTTATCATTTATCTGATGAATATTTTACGTCGTGTGAAATTGCATGGTTACAATTACACAATTTCTTGCATAGGGGCATTTCAAAATGGTAATCGTGACATTGAATTGTAAAAACAAAATCGAAAAATTCATAATAAAGACCCGGATTAAAAAAATAATGATATTTCTCAGCATAACCCCTTAAAAAAGTACTATGGAAATCAAGGCATAATTGTAGTTTCCCAAAAGTAGTAAAGTAATGATTATGGAGTAAAACCTAAAACAGTGAAACAATATCATGATGCATCAATAACGTTCATATAGTGTTTATCTGTTGTTTATATTTTTAAGTTCATATGCTAGTGACAGACAAACAAAGGCATCATGTAGATTTATTTAAGCCTTATCACGTTTGTTAAGGTTTTGTGAATCTTGTGTGTATATCACATTACATAGTTATGACATATACGTATTGTGTAAGAATTTTAAAATTAAAACACATGTAATAATCCTAGTTATTATGTTTGCTGTTTTATATAATACTCTTCATCATGTGTGAAATGGACGATATTGAGTATTAATAGTAAATCAATTATGAAATGAAACTTTTCTATTATTTACATTGTATACTGCTCGTCAAAGACTGAAAACGTAAGTATACGTATACCAAAATGACTTAAGATGGTGGGGATCTAAATTGAAATTCTTAATATATCTTAATAATTTGTTAAAATGTAGTTCACATCATGTCTTTATCTAAAATGTTTTAAAAAGTACGGTTGACAGTTTATTTTTAATGCTACGGGTTGTCCAATTTTGTATATAATGTATAGGGAAACCCAATTTTGTGTGCTAAAAAGAAAAATACACCATTGGAAGTAAATATAAAATATGAGAAGATAGCTCTGATAATATGCTTTCAAATGTAAATAAAATCAAACTTATTTTCTGGGTACAAAAGATAAAGGTAAATTTACAACACATTCTATTTGCAAAATTACTTTATGTGAGTTATCTCCCATTATATATGAGTTACCTTCCCTTATGTGACTAGGCCAATTATAAATAAATCTAACAAAAATTCTGTTTTTTTTTTTACAAAAGATATGTTCTTTACTAACACGACAAATCTTACTGGGGAATTACATAATACTCTCGTTATTTACTCACGTCATTAAAGTTCAAGACTTTTGTTATCAGCTTATTCAATTATTAAATCAAAATTTAACAATTTTTGCGCATGCGTGGATAGAGAAAGACGTTCACTTTTGGGTTCTGAAAGAAGTTGAATTTTCCTAAATAATATACATATTTTTGTTAAAATTTTAATAGAAATCATAACTATTGTGGTAAAAGTATACAATCAATCAAAAAAAAATCAGATTTAAACCTAATAATAACAAAATCAACACCTGAAAATTTTTATGAATGAACAAGATTTACCGCTAAAGTAAATCACATGACTTTGTACACCGGAAGTAAACAAACCACATACTACTTTCATCTTGCTGAACTATATTTGTCACTAACAAGGCTTTTCAACAATCCTGTACTCCTGAGTTGCCCAGGAGACGAAGATCTAACTTGCCTTCTCTGCTAACTCTATTTAAATACCAATCTTTTCACGAATCAATTTTCGAGCACAGACCAAAGAAATCATAAACAAATCCAGGTATGTTTATTTATATATTCATTATCTTGTCAATTACAGGCTCCTTATTTAGTATTCTTGATGCACAATCTAATTGCATAGTTAACAATGACAACTTTGTTACTCTCTCTAAGGCATCCCAAAATATGCTTATCAACTGTCACCAGTATAATAGATTAAGAATAACTCGAACACTGAAGGGAAAACCCGAAAATAAAGTAAAACTATATCTATGCCTCCTCCTTATTACAAACTCATCAGATACCGAGACCAATCCTGGCCCAAGATCACCAAGGTGGCCATGTGGTACATGCAAAAAAGCAGTTACATCTAAACACAAAGCTGTGTGCTGCGATAGTTGTGATATTTGGTACCATATAGACTGCCAAAATATACATTCACAAATGTACGAATGCCTGAACTCCAGCAACATTAGCTGGGAGTGTATTCAATGTGGAATGCCCAACATATCCACTTCTATTTTCAATAACAAGTCAATCATTTCACCAAATCCATTTGACAACCTAGATACATCCAATACATGTACAAGTATTGACACTAACACACAGGTACCGAATACTAATTCATTACCACCAAAGAAAAGTACTAAACCAAAAAGAAAACCTGCTACCAAACAAAAGTGTCAAAATAAAAAACCAAGATGGCCATGTGGTACATGCCTAAAAGCAGTAACATGGAATCAGAAGGCACTATGCTGTGATAGCTGCGATACTTGGTTTCACATTAATTGTCAGAGTATTCCATCTCACATCTATGAGTGTATGAATGCTAGCAATATTAGCTGGGAATGTACAAATTGTGGAATGCCAAATTTTTCCACTAGCTTATTCAACAACCAATCAAGCATATCATTAAATTCAAGTAGTAACTGGAGTATGAGTGATACATCACTCAATAACAGCTTAGGTGCTCCTCAGGCATCTTCATCGCCTTTGGCTAAGACTAAATCAAAACCAAAAGTCAAAACATTACAAAAAGCCACTACAAAAAATCATAAACCTATCAGGATACTTAACATAAACTTTCAATCTATACGAAATAAAAAAGAAGATCTCAATCAGTTAATTGATTCATCTAAACCTGATATAATTATAGGCACTGAAACATGGCTAGACAAAAATATATCATCATATGAATTCTTTCCATCAGAACTATTTAATGTCTATAGATCAGACAGACCACCAAATAAAAATAACCAAAGTCATGGAGGTGTACTTATAGCCATTAATAAAGAACTTATAAGCACAGAAGTAAGTGAACTTAAAACTGATTGTGAAATAGTTTGGTCTCAAATAAACATGACTGGTAGTAAAAACCTATTAATAGGTGCATATTACAGACCACCATCAGATAAAGGAACATCCTTACAACAACTAGAACTATCACTTAGTAGAATTAACCAATCATCAAATACTAATATCATGATTGGTGGTGATTTTAACTTAGGTCATATTGACTGGTCTATACCTCAGGTCATACCCGGTAAACCGGATGCTGAACATCACAATAAACTTTTAGAACTACTAGAAAATTTTAACCTTCAACAAATAGTTAATACACCAACTAGAAAAGAAAGAATACTAGACTTAATCCTAGTTAACAATCCAACAACTGTCAACAAAGTAAACACACTTCCACCACTAGGTCTAAGTGACCACGACATCGTCTATATAGAAACAGACACTTGGCTACGAAAAATTAGACAACATCCCAGAAAAATACTAAAATATGACAAAGCAAACTGGGAAAATATAGAAGCAGATCTAAAAAAAACTCTAGAAGAGCTTACTATTATGAACAATAACAACACTAGTACTATTAATGAAATGTGGGATTTATTTAAAAACAATATCACAAAATCAATAGATACAAACATCCCACATAAAATGTTAACATATAAACATCGACTTCCCTGGGTGCACAACAAACTCAGAAAAATGATAAATAAAAAGAATAAATTGTACTCTAAAATGAAAAAGGACAAAAAGCATATAGTAAAATATAAAAAACTAAAACAACAAGTACAACAAGAACAAAGACGTGCATATTGTACATACATAGAAAAAATGATCCTTGACCTTCCAACAAATGACCCGGACCTTAGTTACAGCAACCAATCAAAACCAAAGAAACTCTTTTCTTATATTAAATCAATCAGAACTGACAATAGTGGAGTTGCACCCCTAAAAAAAGAGGGCCAATTAACAACTGATACAAAACAAAAAGCTAACATTTTAAATGAGCAGTTTCAATCCGTCTTTACCACCGAAACGGCAAATAATATGCCTGATAAAGGGCCAAGTCCCCACCCAGTCATTCCATCACTCACAATTACCACACCTGGCATACAAAAACTCCTGCATAACATCAATCCGCACAAAGCCACCGGCCCAGATAACATCAGCGGCAGAGTACTTAAACAGCTTCAAAACATAACGGCACCAATCCTCACCATCATTTTCCAGAAATCACTTACAACTGGCTGTATACCATCTGACTGGAAACATGCAAATGTCGCACCAGCATACAAAAAAAGGGAAAAATATAACGCAGTCAACTACAGACCAATCTCTCTCACTTGTATCAGTTGCAAACTTATGGAACATGTCATTACTAAACACCTAATTAACCACCTAGAAAAAAATAACTTATTATACGACCTTCAGCATGGCTTCAGACACTCTAGATCATGTGAAACTCAACTTCTATCCTTCATACAAGAACTAGCTTCAAATTCAGACAATAACATCCAAACAGACCTTGTAATTATGGACTTTGCCAAAGCCTTTGACAAAGTCCCACATCAAAGACTCTTATACAAACTACATTTCTACGGTATACAAAATGAAACACTTAACTGGATCTCTGCCTTCTTATCAAACCGCACACAAACAGTTGTCCTGGATGGAGAGTCATCAGACATTGCTCCAGTTACTTCTGGTGTCCCACAGGGAACAGTTCTGGGTCCAGTTCTATTCCTGGTATATATTAACGACCTACCAGAATATTTGAAATCCAGTAAACTCAGACTGTTCGCAGACGACAGCATCATATACAAAAGCATCAAATCTAAAAAAGATTGTGATAGCCTTCAGGAAGATCTTGATGCTGCTGCAAAGTGGGAAGAAGACTGGCTGATGGCTTTCCATCCAGACAAATGTACAGTTCTCACTGCCTCAAACAAGAAAAATACCATCAAACACGACTACATCCTTCACGGCCACACTTTAGAATCTGTCTCCTCCGCAAAATATCTTGGAGTAACACTACAATCAGATTTAAAATGGACACAGCATACAAACAACATCATTGGTAATGCTAATAAAAGCCTAGGCTTTCTAAAAAGAAATCTGAAAACATCCATTACAAACATTAAGTCTCAGGCATATCTAGCACTCGTACGTCCTAAACTAGAATATGCTTGTTCGGTTTGGAACCCTCATACTGCTGAACAATGCAATAAACTTGAGATGGTTCAACGTCGTGCTGCTAGATATGCCTGTAATCGTTATCACAACACCAGTAGCGTTACAGACATGCTCCATACTTTAAATTGGCCTACCCTACAACAAAGAAGACTTAAAACAAGACTTATAATGTTTTATAAAATTGTACACCATATTGTCGCTGTACCATCAACATTACTCATACCAACAGACAATAGAACCCGACAACTTCATACACAAACTTACAGACATTTACTTACAGTTAAAGATTGTTACAAATATTCATTTTTTCCGTATACTATTACACAATGGAATGTACTACCTCCAAAGGTAGTACTTTCTCCCACTTTAAATATTTTTAGAGAACAGTTAACACCTACTGTTCTCTACAATATAGAACAGTAAACCTAGTAATTATGTAAATAGTATTAACCACATGTCATGTTAGTATTTGTTTATTTTTTGGCACTTTATTTTGTAAATATTTATTTATTATTATCCTACGCATGCGCAGCAGTTAGTAATCATCAACTAATGATGGATAACTGGATACCATAAGAAGAAGAAGAAGAAGAAGAAGAAGAAGGAAGACACCCGAGTCACCTTAAAATCCGTTTTTGTTTATTTTTTGGTAAATATGGGTTTAAAGTAAAGCCACTAACGTGCCATTATTGCACTAAAAATAAACAGTAAACTCATGATAACATTAAAAAATTACACATTCTCCTTTTTTACATCATTTATTTGTTTACGGAACAACAATATCAATCACAGTCAAAACCTTCCATAACTCCAATTGACGACAAACAACTTACGTATTTTATTATACTTACAGCGTTTACCTGATCTTTGTGCGTTAAAACGACCATAATTTTAGGAAATCCCTGAACACTTCCTTTACAGTATGTTACGATGGTGTTGATCCAAAATAACAGATAATCTGTACGAAGAAATAAGCAAAATAGCTACACATGATTGTGTAAAAATTACTAAAGGCATTTGAACACACCAATCATGATTTATATCTAAACTACTTGCTTTGTAAATCTTGCAATACTGAATATAAGTTTGAAGATGGTTAGAATTTCAAAAAAAAATTTACACATATTTTGAACACTTGAATGAAATTTGGTTTATTAATCTACTTAACATTAATTATAAAGATGTTTATTTAAACGAAATAACTGTATTCGAATACCTCTTGCTGTTTTATGTTCACTCTTTCCTGGGAGATACTGTTCAGACGGACAGGGATCATCTAGTGTTCTACTTCCATCTAATACAATCATGTATATAGCTCTGTATGTTAAAAATGTCTGATGAGTTGAATAGAAAACATCCTGTCCTCCAAAATCCCAAATAATTATTGGTGCTATCTTTTTGTTGTGCAACTGCTTTTTCCCAACTTTAGAAGACTTTTCTAAGAATTTTTCCTTTGTGATTGACACTTTGATTTCTTTGACTTTTTTGGCAACTCCAAAAAAGTTTTTAAGCCTTCTGATGACTCCAGGTTTAGTAACAGTTTCTATATGCATCTCTCCAGTGACCCCTGACTCCGGACGACAACCACCTGAGTTATCATCCATCGAATCAGTATTTTCTTTTTCTGATAAAAAGTCTGGTTGAAGTAGTTCGTTCCTATTTCTAGATTCATATGAACTTGTTCTGTTCGTAATCATTGAACTTAACTGCATATCTGAGCTAGGAAATTTGTCTTGTATGCCTGTCCCATATCCTGTATTCGCTAAACCAAATTAACAGAAAAAGAAACATAATGATTTTACATACAATGATTTTGGTGATGCATTGGGTAAATTTATATAGAAGGCAATACAAACATAGGAAGAAAAGAAAAAGCACAAAAGCAAATACGAAACAAAAAGAAAAGAAAAAAGCACAAAAGCAAATACGAAACAAAAAGAAAAGAAACCTAGAAATATATAAATATATATAAAGAAAGCCCATTAATCACTATAATACGTTTACACAGTATATTCAAATACTTGTTTGTACTAAACAGAAAGGAACATTTAGTACTATATTTGATCTGATGTTATAAAAGGATGGAACAGATTTTATCATTTCTATTTCTATAGCAGGGCATTTCAAAATGTAATTCTATGCGTCGCCTGTTTTTAGCATTATACAGATATTACAGTTTTTCTATATTCTGTTGTTATTATATTAACATCTACGTTCTAAAGGTAAAGAATAGGTTATTGTTCTAAATATAACATAATGTCATTATCTTTTACAATTTCAAAGAAATCATTAAAATACAAATACAATTCTTTAGCAATACTGTAATTTAGTCATGTGTACTATTGTTTGTCTGTTTTTTTTAAATTTTTAGCCTTGGCGTTGTCAGTTTATTTTAGATTTATGACTTTGACTGTCCCTTTGCTATCTTTCGTTCCTCTTTTAGACATTATGATAAGTTCCGTATTTCTTCATACAATATATGTTTATACTATTCAGTGACTGTGTTTTTTATGCTTAATGAAAGATACTGTTTTTTTATTCTGAAGGTGGATATTATATAAATAACACATAGCTGAGAGGGTGATAGAGCAGATTGGTACCCCGAGAAAACATTGTCAACCGTGGCGAAGCCAAGGTTGACAATGCCTTTTCGAGGGGTTCCAATCTGCTCTATCACCCTCTCAGCTTTGTGTTATTTAATTTATTATACTGAATGTCCTATCATTATTGGCTTTTATAGATTACTTTTATTTTAAAAGAATTTTCTATGACGTCACGTTCATAACAACGTTACGGGCATCAGAAAAAGAAAAAAAAAGTCAAGCAAGATGTTTTATTTTATTTATTTTAACAGTTGATAATAAAATCTGAGCCAACACGATTAAGCATTGTATTTAATTCCTTGATGTAAATTCAATTCATTGTTCTTTGAATTGTCGATTTCTGATTGGTCTAAGCGAGAGGTTAATATTAAAAAAAATTGTCACCCGCTCAGCCATGTGATAGAGTAAATTGACACCCTCGTCTAAGCCAATCAAAATATGGCATTTTAACGTGAAGTATAATAAATTTATATGATTATATGGTAATTTAAATAAAATTGAATTATAGTTTATACATATTTTGATAAATTCCCATGATTTAACTTCCGCTGGTTTGTTTTCATTAATGTTAAGGTCAGCTTGTTAGCTTGTCAGCTTGTCAGTTCTGTTTTAATTAGAGATTAAGGGATAGGTATTATATCATAAATGGGAAACAGCTTGATGACAGCATAGGTGTTATCAGACATGTCAGAGAATCATCTGTATATAATTTTGATAGGATGGCAGTTGTCGTTTGAGAATTGCACTGTTAGCAGTCATATTTTTACTTGTGGATAATTTATTCATACAATTTTACTTTTTGTTCTCTTCAAGTGTACAGTATATTAATTGTGAATCAAAACTGGACATTATATTTTAGTGGATTAATACGGTTTTTTTTCATTGGACTTGTCATCTGGAAACATATTCATATAGGAGTGCGTCCTGTTAAAGTGTTATACGATGATGACTGATGTTCCCATATTTTGACTATTTTATTGATTGTGACTGTTTATTTAACGCATCATGTAAATGTAACGGAATTTGATGAGACTGTTATTAAAGTGAGAGGGTTAGCGCTATAGAACCAGGTTTAATCCACCATTTTCTACATTTGAAAATGCCTGTACCAAGTCAGGAATATGACAGTTCTTGTCCATTCGTTTTTGATGCGTTTTGTTCTTTGATTTTGCCATGTGATTATGGACTTTCCAAATTGATTTTCCTCTGAGTTCAGTATTTTTGTGATTTTACTTTTTTCGTACCATGGATAAGAATTTTTGTACTTGTTTTTAAGTTTCGTTAATAACGACTTCATTGATCAACCTATCCTAGTGATTGTTTTAAATTTTTTATTTTTTTTGCCGTAATGGGTCCGGTCAGTCGCAGACCTTCGGGACAACCACAATACGACCCGGCATTGAAAGAAAATTGGACTCTATTAAGACTTCGCCAAGAAGTAACTAGATTAAAACTTAAAGTGCCAAAAAACGCCAAAAGGTTGACCTTAGTGAGAATTCTTAATAGTGTTGAAGACTCTTCGCATAGTGACAATACAACAGAAACAGTGGATATATCAGACATAGCAGATGAAGCAAATACCATATATGGTGGTGCGCGATCCCATAATGCACCAGTTAGGATTCAAGAGGATCACGTGGCTCCAACTAACGGCACTTCATCAAATGAAGGAAGAACTCTTATAAACTTAGTTTCGAGACTATCGTCGACCGTACAGTCTCTACAGCAAAATGTGTCGGCTTTAAACGGGAAGGTGAACTCACTTTTAGTGGTACAACCTAATACTCGTCAGGAAGAAGCTGCTGTCCCTACTTTCACTTCAACCGGAAGTGGGCATAGTAAAGATATAAACAACTCGGGGAATTCCCATAACTTGGAGTCGGCATATGCATCTTTAAATAGAACCACAATACCAGCAGCGGCAGCGAGAAGTGTGAGAACGTCTAGGGGATATTCAGCGGAAACTCTGACATTCGTGGAGACTATTTATCCCCAGCTGAGAAAGAACATAATATCAGGTTTGGACATTAACCTTGCATCCCTCCTTATTCCGTATAACGTGGTCTCGGGGACTAGTGAAATGTTTGATTGGGATGATAAGAATTACAAAACTGACCCTAGGCTAACTAGATCTCTTTCCATTGGAGAGTTCATCTAGGCGTTTAGTATATATAAAAGTCTAAGGTGCTCTGCCTTCCCCCACATGAGAAGTGAACTCGATATTTATGAGGGGGATATAGTCGATATGGCCTCTCGCTACCCAGGTAAGGGTTTTTACGAATACCACAGGAGATTTTCGTTAGATGCCGCAGCTCATATGCGTTTTAACAACATAGCTGTGGATTGGTCTATTAGAAATAATACTCTATTTTTGCAAATACACGTCCGAACAGTTGCAACCTTTGCGGTAGCACGTTCCACACTTCTGGTTTTTGTAACCAAACCAGTCAGAGTAGCAGAGTAAGGAATGATGAATCTGTAGACTCCTATGGAAGAAACAGATCATATCATTTAGGTCGAGAAATTTGTAATAATTTCAATGGCATTAAAGGATGTTCAGTTATAAGGTGTCGCAATAAGCATGTTTGTTTGAACTGTCAAGGGGAGCATCCAAAAACAATGTGTATTCAGTCAAAAAACGGCAACAATGGGCCTCAGAGGATCGGGTCCAACAACCAAAAGAAATTTTAGATCCCCAAATGAACTTCGACTTTTCAGTATCTACACCTATTAGAATTAACATTTTATCCAAACATTTGATTGATCATCCTGACCCTGATTTTAAGCAGTATTTAATTGACGGATTAAGTTCAGGGTTTCATGCAGGATTGATGACTCTACCTTCTAGCTCGATTATTTGTAAAAATCTGAAATCAGCTTTATCAAACCCATCATGTGTATCCGAATTATTACAATCTGAGGTATCTTAGGGGTATTTGCTGGGACCTTTTGATAGTTTCCCATACACAAACTTTCGTATCAATCCTATTGGACTTGCCGAACACAAATACAGTAAAAAGAAGCGTTTGATAGTTGATTTGTCAGCACCACATGAAAATGTAGATCACCCTAGTTTAAATGAATTAATCGACAAAGAAGAATTGTCTTTACAATACGTTACTATTGATGATGCAATACATTTAATCAAGAAATTAGGTTCTAAGTCATGGCTAATTAAAACCGATATAACTGACGCATTTAAAATTATGCCTCTAAAACAGGACTTGTGGCCTTTTCATGGAATACAGTGGGATAATAAGTTCTATTTTTTTCAAAAGGTTAGTCTTTGGATGCAGATCTAGTCCAAAAATATTCGACACACTTTCTACAGCTATATGTTGGATTGCACAAAATAAATATGGTATAAAAAATATACTACATCTGCTAGATGATTTCCCGGTTATTGATCCTCTAGAAGCAAATGCACAAGCAACTATGACCAGATTGTTAAATATGTTCAAAGAATTGGGTATACCATTTTTAGCTAAGAAAACAGAAGGTCCTTGCGTAGTCTTAGAGTATTTGGGTATATCCTTAGACACAAATAAAATGGAAGCTCGTCTACCTAGAGAGAAAATTGTTAGAATTAAAGAGATAATTGACAGTTTTAGTAGGCGAAACAAATGCACAAAACAAGAACTATTGAGCCTTTTAGGGCATTTGAACTTTGCTTGCAGAGTAATTGTACCTGGGAGGTCTTTCGTATCACATCTGATTAAGTTGTCCACTAGGTTAAAAAACTATCTCATCACGTGCATATCAAAGCTTGCAGACCCGATCTAGTTATGTGTTCAAAGTTTCTGAATAATTGGAATGGAGTTTTTTTTCTGAATGACAACATAATTAAGGCTGCAGACATCCAACTATTTACAGATGCAACATTAACTTCTTTTGGTGGATTCTACCAAAATCATTGGTTTCAAGGCAATTTTCCGGAAGATTTGATATTAACAGAAGAATCCTATTTTGCATTTTTCGAACTTTATCCCATCGTTATGGCTTGCGTACTTTGGGGGCATTATTGGCCTAGAAAACGTATTCTTTTCTATTGTGATAATCTAAGTGTGGTTGAAATTATTACTAAAGGTCGTTCAAAGGTTCCAAGTATAATGAAGTTAATGAGGAAGCTAACTTTTCATTCCGCCATGCATAATTATGTGGTTCATGTACGACATATTCCTGGCACACAAAATTCAATAGCAGATTCAATTTCTCGTTATCAGATGGAGAAATTTCGAAAGCTGGCACCAAAAGCAGATCAGATACCCACACCTTGCCTAGCTCCAGCTCATTTGATTATGGTCTAATTAAACAAGTTGAAGAACTATGGGAGGCATCCTTATGTATAAGTCCTAGAAAGACTTATAATTCTGGATTTTTATGTTTTAAAACATTTATGGCTATGACTAATCAGCATCATATAAATAGTGTGCCTATAATAGATGAAGATTGCTTAATTTATTTTGTAACCTATTGCAAGAATTCTCTTAAGCTAGCCCATGCTACAATTAAATTGTATTTAGCAGGAATTAGGCATAATTATTTAAGAATAGGACATCCTGACCCTTTGTCAAATTGTGCACGCTTAGAGTGTATATTAAGAGGTATTAAAAAGTCTTAGAACAATGTTAAACAAAAGAGATTACCTATTACATCTCAAATTTTGAAACAATTGTGCTGTATGTTACAGCAAGGAGTTTTTTCTCCATTCGTCGACTTAATGTTACAGTGCTCTTTTAATCTAGCTTTTTTTGGATTTCTCCGATGTGGTGAATTTACGTATAGTAGTAAAATTGCCAGGCAGGACACACTTTTAATTCAAAACATTGATTTCGATTTAAACTTTCAAAATTTCACAGTACATCTGAATTCCTCCAAATGTGACCCATTTCGAGAAGGTATTAACATTACTATTTTTGAAAATGATATTTTCAGCCCAGTTGATTTGATGAGAAGATATATACAAGTAAGAAAAAATCATGGAGCTAGGCCAGATTCTTATTTATTTGTTAACGATGAGTATAATAACGCTCCTTTGTCTAGAGATACATTTATAGCTCGGCTTCGAGCGTCCCTGTTCAGATTAGGGTATACTGATAGTAAATTTTGTTGTCATTCTTTTCGAATTGGAGCTGCTACATCAGCTGCAGCCGCAGGGGTCGAGGACCATATTATTCAGACTTTAGGAAGATGGTCATCCGATTGTTATATACGTTACATTAGAACTGACCCAAAAACTGTTTGCAAAGCACAAAGCAGAATGTGTTGTTCCTAAATTTTTGATACATGTTCAGTACTATATCAAAGAGTTATAAAAACTACATTTTGTTGAATCTATATAGTATGGTTTTTTATTTTATGCGTTTTCATTTTCATATATAAATTCCATTAAAGTACTATTCTCTTTATGGTATATGGAAAATTTTGTATTATCATTATTATATATATATATATATATTTTATATGTATATGTATCATTTCTTGGGGGCTTTCACTCATGCTACTCGTTTTAATTTGGCCTACTTAATTTCAGGGAAATTATTTTCCCCCAATTCATTAATACATTTTATTATTTATGTAGGCTTTGTTTTATTTAAGGGTGATAATTAAGTTATTTTTTGTACCTGTTGGAACCTACCGCAGGAATTCTCATTTTTCAAATTTATACTTGTCTGGGCTCTACCAGTCAGGTTCTAATAGTACCTGTTGGGATCTACCACAGGAATTCTCAGTTTTCAAAATTCATACTTGTCTGGGCTCTACCACTCAGGTTCTAAAAGTACCTGTTGGGATCTACCGCAGGAATTCTCAGTTTTCAAAATTCATACTTGTGTGGGCTCTACCACTCAGGTTCTATAAGTACCTGCTGGGATCTACCGCAGACATTCTGATTTTTCAAATTTATACCTGTTTGGGCTCTACCAGTCAGGTTTCTTAAATTAATTTTTCACCTGTCAGGGCTCTACTGCAGGTTCTTAAATTGCATAATTTAGACAATTTACTTTTTAATTAATTTAAAAATTGTTTTGAGTAGGTAGTGTTTTTTCATATGGTTATTTTTATTGTAAGTTTTAACGAGTAGCCCCCTAGAAAGCCAAATGATACATTTATTATTATTTTCATATGTATTTAGTATAAAAGATGTAGAAATGATTGTGAATATGATTTTAGTATACTGTGTATACAATAGTGTTTTAGTATACTAGTTTGTTAATAAAATTAGAATAGTTATTATAAAGTTTTGCGTATGATATCAGTATCCTGTACGGCAAGATATATGTTCCATCCTAGTTGAACATTTCCTTTTCTACTCTAAGCATCTATAGAAATATAGATAAATGTGGTATGATGCATGAGACTAGTTATTGTCTATAAGGACACATCAACTGTTCTTGTGGTATGGTATATATGTATGAGACTTGTTAGGTTTTAGGCGGAGATTTCTACTTTTTCTATGTGGTATGGTTCTTGAGACTTATTTATGTACTTAAAGACATTTACATTTGTATGTGGTATGGTATATAAGAATTGGTAGCATTTATTAGGAGACATCTATTTTTCCTTGTGGTAGGGTACAGGAGACTTGTTAATGTGCTTTAGAAGACACCTACTGTTTTATTGGTATGGTATATTAGACTTTTCAGTGTTCAAGGAGACTTCTATTGTTCTGAAAGTTATAGGTATAAATGATTGTATATGTTTAAACAGAGTAGCGAATATCCTTAATGTTTCATCGTGTGTCACAACTAGAGATTGTCATCTCGGTGATGGTTTACTAATCGAATACTAGTTGGATCTACTGGGTGATACTCGGGTACTCGCTCGGAAAAACATTCCTATATGAAAACACTGAATTGTACCCATTTTACGTATTTTGGGACGTTATCTCGTGGTCTTAAAGCCCTAAACAACATAACCAAAGACTAGATAATAGTCCCAGTGAATGTATACCATGATAAATATCTTATTTACTACATATACTAGCCATGTATTGTATGGCATTACTTTTTTCACATACTATATATTTTTTGCATGTTGATGGATATTTGATATAACTAAAGCAGAATTTTAGATTTCATGATTAACTAAGAGCATAATTGTTTGAATATTGATTTTCTATTTTTTTTTTGTAAGTTTCATGCTTCTCAAAAATCACTACTGAATTGACCAAATCACTCTAAAGTGAATTATATAGTTTTATAGTTTTGGATGTCTTTTGTCATTTGAGTTTGCCGTCAGATTATGGACTTTCCGAAGTTTTTTGATTTTCATTCATTCATCTTTTCATTGATGTTTATAACCAGCAAATTTTAAAGTAAGAGAAAACTTAAAAAATATTTATTCGTTCTGAGTTTTTATTGTTGACGTTTGATTTCTGCTTTTTTGTCGGGTTTTTGTCTCCTTGAAGCACTCCCCGCCTCGTTCTTTTGTTGGTTATTTAGAAATCATTGTAATCCCAAGACACGAATCTTAGTTATTGATTACACGAAATTATTTTGAATGAGGATCAATATAACATAGCAATACTCTAGCTTCTTTTAAAAGTACCACAAAGTAGGTTACCGTCACAGTTTCAAAATAGTCCGGTAGCATAATAAGGTGACATTAGGTCACAACTAGAAATGACTAACTTACAGAGAGAAAAAAAGTTCTTCATAAGAATAAAAATATAATTTGCAAGTGAAGCTCAACTTAACAAAACAAATGAATAAACTACTTCTACATGTCATCATACGGTATCGTAGTAACTTTATTTGATAGCAAACCTTCATGTTCTGGCCATTCAGATGGTGTATCGGACGACAATGTGTCGTTTGGTTTATGTTGTAGGTTTCTTTTGCTTCCCGGGATTGATTTTATTTGTGCCTCGACTGGTACATCTTGACTGGATGGTGTTGAATCATCTAATTTAACACTTTTACTAAGTTTTTTTTCTTTCAAAAGGGATCTGCTAACGGTTATTTCTTCCAGGGAGAAATCTGAAATTGATATGTACAATACGTTATATAACAGCATTCACTCTAGTCATAATTATTATTGACATATTAATTTGTTTACAAGTGTAGCAAGGGGTGTACATTATATTTGTATTAAATAGTTATGATGTCATGTTAGATGCGTGCGTTTCATTTTATTTCGATGTTTTAAATGATAATTCAGAACTGTCAATAAAAGTTAAACTCGTATATATAAGGTCAATAAATGATATGTGTGTACATATATACAAAATACACAACCAATGTCAGATATTGATAAACCTTACATTATGAATCTCAAAAGGCGACATTTGATATTGTTTTTATACTGCGCTAAAAATTGAGACAATTACATTGATGACTATTTCAATATCCATACGCTACTTTGTTTAGCTATAAAAATATACATAACATACTTACTCCAATTGTGTGTGTTTTCCTCCATACTAGTTCATTATCAAACTTAATTAATAGATTTCATGTGCATTTGTGTTGAACTAGTTAGGCTTCTATGCATAGAATACTGCTATCAGTGTTTATACTTATGAAATAATATTGACTGTTTCTTTTAGACAACCAGTTTGGACGAAAGCGTAATAAAACCAGGTGTCATTATAATTTACTTGAACATGTTGAATAACAAGCTTAAGATGTATGATTATGTGTACCAATATTAAGATTATTTAAAGTTTACCAGTAATCGTATATTATGGTCTCATCTTAGTAAATGGTGTGATTTCCCATTTTAATAACAAAACTACAGGCCCAGCAAATCACCCCGAGGACATGTGAAAGAATGTAGTTACATTTGGCCATAACAAAATGCCTGTTTATTAGTTTACCAGTTACATATAAATGTATAAAGAACGTTCCTTTGTATGTACAACGTAACTTAAAACATGGGCATGTCAAACAAATTGTCACATTAAAGACATATAACAGTTGAAAATCGAAATAAAAGAAAAAAATAACATTGAATACAAATAGTGTCCACAAACCTGAAACAGTTATGTTGATCCTGAAAGGTGTAGGAACATTTAATAATAAGACCGTATACTTATCAACGAAATTGGTGCTATGAGCCAAATCTAATAACGTACATTGACACCCAGATGTTTTGAGAGTCTACAATTTTAAAATTGATTATTTCTAGGGCGAGGTAGTCATTTTAGAGAAAGTGTTTCTATCAAACATAGCAATATTTATTGACAGAGGATGAGGCATTGATGCCCCAGTAGACAGGAAAGTACATTTTGTATTTTTATATACGACTATGTACAAATGTATTGCTTACTTTGTGTTTGAACATTGGTAATCATCTGTACCCTTGATTTATGTTATTCGAAACCAAAGTTTTAATTATTTCTTTTTTTCAGAAAACAATTATAATATGCATATATAAGTCTTGTTATTCCTTCTACATTTTCGAGAAACCTATCTTGTTATTTGTCATATATTCAGAATTATACAAAAAACATGTTATTGCAAGAGAAAGCAATGAAAGAATATGTATCATTCTTGAAAGATTTTGAAAAATGTAGTATACTAGCTAATGGCGTAGCATCAGGACATAGAAATAATACCCACAATATAAAATTGTGTTTCAAGTTATAGCCTGAAACTGATGCGTTACTTCAATATTGTCAGACAAAATTCAATATTTTTCTAGCATTTGTATTGTAAGTTAGAGTTTCACCTTGATGTCCACCATGCCATTCCTTTGATTCACGGTCCATAAATGAAAGACCATTGTATAATTCTATCCCATCGGTTGAAATTCTTAATCTGGTGGGCTGTTTTCCGACAAGATATCTGGCTAAAGTTGTCTTCCCGGTGCCCTGTTCGCCAGCAAGCATAAGTCTTGACTCATAGTGAGGATAGCTTTCTCCTTTCAATAAACTAGAGAAGACATGGGCTGATTTCTTATCAAATTTGTTAACTTCAGCAGGAAGACCTAAATTGAATTATAAAAATGGTAGTTTTAAAAAATATGCAAATATTATTCCTTACATACAAGACAGTTAGCCTTGTTTGGTGAGGATGTGATTAAGAGAGTTAAATAGACACATATGTATTCATATCTTTATGCATCAATATACAGTACCCTTATTTGTTTCCACTTGCATCTAAAAGTCCTTTAACGACATTGTATGTCTTGTGTGTTGCATTATCAGCAATCTTGAATTAATCTATCAAATCATTTATAATATTTCTGATATTTCTCTGCTTTCGTTTCTTTATGTAATTTGTCTTTTAGTTATTGGTGTTACACATGCCTTAAAATGTACATTTAATACGGAAGTGCTTTTCAATTTAAAATCAAACGAAGCTTATATACTAGCATTTGGAAAGATATTTGTAAAAGAAAACAAAGTGATATTTATAGAATCTTAACTTTCAGCTTACGTTTCCATGCAGTTAATAGATGCAATAATAGCAACAATAATGATCTCAGGAACTCCATGTGTTTTTGTTTGTAAGAACGATGAGTTCAGCATTCGGGAAGGGTAATTGATACACATTTATAGATTGTATAAACTTATACAATTTAAATATGAATTTGAGAAATGAAATTCGAGCATCACTGACAAGTTCAAACGAACGTCATAATTAACATGTAAGAATAATCGTCAAAAGAAAGTTACTGATTTTTTTCTATTAAAAATTGGTGTTTTTTCTCCCGAGTTTGGGAATCAGACTCAGGATGTTTGATCCCCTAATCGAAACAATAAGCATTTTGAAAAATAATTGTGGAATAATAATGCAGTATCAAAACCGACAAAAAAAATAAACGTTCCGTGACCTTGTTGGTATTTTTTTGGTAAACAATCAATTAAAATTTATCGGGCAAATTTGTTTTTGAAAAATTTCATAATTTGAATTTTTTTAAAAAAACTGAAAAAACAAGGATTCTATAAGATTTACAAAAATGAGTTTTTGAAAATTATGAAATGAACATTAGGTGTTAGAGATGAATATTTTCCTAGACACTGCATTAATAAAACGAAAGAATTCCGAATAACTTACAAAAAGTCAACAAGATCAGCAAAAATTTCAAAAACATTGATACAAAAGAAAAAAGAAATAAAAAAAATCCCTCATTTCGTCATGGTGTGTTACCAAAGTAATCCATAATTTTTGACACGATTTTATTATCTAAGCAATGTTTAAAGAACTTTGAAACCATTATTTATATATTTTGAAATCACTATATTAAGGATGAAGTATTGACAATATTTTGCACAAGTTTCTAGCCTTAGAAATTATAAGTTCAATTAGTTAAGATATACTCCTGATCATAAAATCGGATGTATATGAATTGATAAAAACGCTTTATTGATAATGAACGTCTGGTTTGATCTGTACTTATATTTAAATAAATACTTGTTTTGATGTAGCGTTGGTTTGTTATCGTTGAAAGGAACATGACGACGTACATGGCTTATATCTTTTTAAAATAATGATCTCTTAGCACGTCACAAAATATAGATTTGACTATTATGATAATTCTGTTCATTCTTATATTTTTTTCTGGATTCACAATAAAAGCCGAAATCAAATAGTTGTACAGTTTTTGCCAATGTTCACAGCTTTCATGATTTGTAGGACATAGTCTTTCTTGAGACTTCTGTTATAAATTACAACGTTAGATATAACGGTTTCATATTTCGTTAAGGAAAAAAATAGGGCTAGCTTTTTTCTAGTTTGCAACACGACGATTAGCTTGTATAAAGTGATAAGAAGTTAGCATATACAAGATTATTTTTAATAAGTTGTATTCCATTTAAAATTTTATTTAATATTAACTTGGAACCTTTGAAAAAGGTTGTAATCAAACGCTTGGAAAACCATGCAGGATTGTTTAGCTATTTGTTATTACCAGAGAACAAATGTTCAACACAAATAAGTGATGAAATTTCTGGGGTTTTTTTAATTGTCAAAGAAATTGGTTTAAATCAACATAATAATATAAATCAACACTCTTGCAGATTTGTTTTTGTATTCCTATGAAGTAGAATTTATCCAAGGGCTTGTACAGAAATGAGAAAAGAAATTAGCCTAATCTTTTAATTTCACCTTTCGATATATTGATGATGTACTGTCTCTTAATAATAATAGATTTAGTGATCACTTACATTTGATATATACAAGTGAATTGGAAATAAAAGATGCTACCGATACAGATAAATCTGCTTTATATTTAAACCTTTTTTCTTGAAATGACTACTGATTGTAGGTTAAATACCAAAATTTATGACAAACGAGATGTTTTTAATTCCTTTAGTCAATTTTCCATTTATGTGTTGCAACATCCCAGCGGCACCAGCATATGGAGCATATGTATCTCAATTGAAACGTTACTCTAGAGCTATCTCAAAGTACGTTGATTTTTTTTAACGTGGAATACTGCTTTCTTAAAAGTTGCTACGACAGGTCTATGAATAAATTTAATTAAGGTCATCACTCAAGAAATTATCACGGTTACCATTATGAGCTGGTTTGCCAGTCTGACAAAAGTGTGTCAGAAATCATATCCAATAGTTTTCCTTAGTCACAATAACCTTCCATCATTATCGAAGTGAACAAAGAAAAGATCCTAATTTCACGATCACTGTCAAAATTTAAGTATTGACATGATATTAACTACCTTTCTTTATTTGTCCGTTGATCAATTTGGTATGAAGAACCACGGTTTTATCCCCCCCCCCCCCCCAACCCCTCTTTTTTTTAAGTTAAGCGGTTGCTCCTTTATAAAATCCATTTTGATGATTTGCAGTAGTTTAAAGATACTAAAGATGTCTCGGTTACGCATAAGAAATCGTAGGCTGCAGCAGCGTGCTTACAGACGAAGAAAAATGATTTGAGATATAAGGGATCACTACCTTTTCATCTTTTCAAATTGTATTTCTTCTCCAAGAAGTATTTGGCAAATGGAGGGGGTAATATTTTTTTATTGATTGTTTTAAGTTCAATTGGGCGGTTCTGAGATACTATCAGCCTTTTATAGCTGACTATGCAGTTTAGGCTTTGCTCATTGTTGAAGGTCGTACGGTGACCTGTTTATTTCAATGTGGTTTTGGTCTCTTTTTTAAAAACGAATAAATATATCAATTAAGACAAATATTTCTATAAAGAATTTTATAAATAATTGTAATAAAGATCAATTTTATTCAAAGATCGTTTCTTTCTTAAATATATAACTAAATATAAACTACATGAAAATAGTACACACCGCCTAAGATGTTTAAGTTAAGTTATATTCAAGTCAACAGTTTGATTTATTTTTCTATCAGAATATGTACTTTTATATGAATAATCAGTTTGACTTAACAACCTATGCGATTCATGGAGTTACAAATATATAATACTCACCAGGTAAAATCGAATTTCCATATTCCTACAAAAGAAAATTCAGGCGTAAGCATTGGAGTTTATCAATAGTTAAGAGTTGAATGTCACTTATAGCTAACATCTAACATAGTGGTCTCATAGGTAATTATACTACCTCCTGTTTTACTGTTGTATATGACTCATAAATCTTCTTTGAACATAGATATGGTTAATATCCCTAATGCACCTAAACTAAGAAACACAAAGAAGGGTGTACACAAATAATCTCTGTATAGCGATATTAGACATATTTCAATCTTTAACAAGTGACTAGCCTTCACGATTGGTGGTAATTAGAAGAGCAGGGGACCATAGAACATAGATGTACAAATTAGTGAGCTATTACATGTTTTGTGTGAAAAAGAGGAATATTTATCTCAAAAAGCCGCACCACAACGATTTCGGATTGTGTTGCTAAATAATAGAAAAAAAAACTAATCTCAATTAGTACCACGAACATTTAACCTCAATGTGAAAATGTCTTAGCTTCGAAATGAGTCATCATACATATTCAAGTTTACATTATGAGCAGAAGAATTGAGAGAAGTATTACCATTACCATCTACATGAAATATATTGCGCTATGTTACCCAATGTATTAACTTTTTTTTAGAAATTGTTTTATGGATTAATGCACATCGTACAAAAGAGCAGATTTTATAAATGAAGGTAACTTGTATTTTACAAACCCCTTGTTATCACTGATAGCTCTTCATGAATATCATTAAGGGGAATTAGTTTTCATAGAATCTATATGTTTGCAGAATTTTGCAATCAAATGCATAAATTAGACCCATGAAACCTTATGGAATGCTTTAACTGTGTCCACTTATTATATTTGAAGGTTACCATTAGATGTTACATCCATAGTATTACCTGTGAAGGTATTCTGGGGACAAATCAAAGCTGCTTTTGTGCCTCATTGTGCCGAAACATCTTTATTTTTCTAAAGACATGTTATATATAATCACATAAATAATTATATACAAAATAAATCAATCCAGAGAAGAATACCCAAGAGATGTTGAACAATGCTGAACTATTAATAAAAATATTGATCAATTTTGTAATGCGCCTAAGACTTGGGATCACAAAAGTAGTTCATCATCAAAGAAACTATGTAGGGATATTGCCCATATTTTATTAAATTTTGAATCATGGACTGAACAGTAATCCATTTGTGCTGATTTGGAGAGCAGAGGACCATCGATTAAAAACGTAACAACTTTGGAGTAACTGAATATAGAACCAGAGTTTTATTAACAAACAAAATTATTCTTACTTCAAAAAGGCACATTACTATAGGCTCTTAGGGGTGTGCTAAATTTTAAAAACAAAATCGTAAGATTTCCATGGCACTCAATGTCTCGCCTAATTTTCCTGTTGATCGCACACTCATCAAAATTGAGAGAAAAAAGTCATTAAAAATATTCCTCTCGATACTCTCTTTTGATTGTAAGAAACGTTTGTCCAAGTTCGATAAAAATTCAGGATATTTTATGATTCTTCTAATGTATTAAAAATTTAACTACAGACTGTATGCAATGTTAAATGGAGGAAAAACTAAGTCTATTTATAAATAAAATACGGAAAAAAATGGATTTTACTTCGAGATACTATGTTATGATCAGAAACAACGCTTCTGTCCAAGTTTGTTGCAAATTAAGGAAAGTTTAAGAAAGTTATCAAAATTTTAAAAACTTTAACCACAGAGTAAATGTAATGTTTCCTGGTAGTAAAACTAAGTTCATATAAGTAAATTACATAAAAATGTTTTTTTTACAAAATTTACTTCTGGATACTATCTTATGATCATAAACAAGCCTCTCTCCAATGTTGATACAAATCCATGGTAGTTAAAAAAAGTTATTAAAATTTTAAAATCTTTAACGACAGAGTAAATGTATTGTTTCCTGGCAGAAAAACTAAGTCCATTTAAAATAAATTACGGAAAAAAATGAAATGTTATTGTTACAAAATTTACTTCTGGATACTAACTTATGATCATAAACAAGCTTATGTCCAAGTAAGGTACAGATCCAGCATAGTTAAAGAAAGTTATTTAAATTTAAAAAAAAATTAACCACAGAGTTAATATAAAGTTTCCTGGCAAAAAAAAAAAGTCATATTATAAGTAAAGTACAGACAACATGGGATTTATTTTTTTACACAATTTACGCCGGGAACTTCAACCACAGAGTGAATATAGGTGGACGTCACCGCCGACGACGACGACGCCGGCGGAATGTAGGATTGCTATGTCTCACTCTTTCGACTCAAGTCGAAGGCTCGACAAAAATGAGTCTCACTTCGTATCCCGAGGATGAGACTTGTCTGTAAACCATTTAATGGCACTTTAACTGACATATTTTGAATAAATTAATTGCGTGTGTATTGCTTAAACATAATTTTTGAAGTAAAACGAAACAAAGTGTAAAGCTTATCTCAAATTTCAATTTATTGTTAATGTAAGAAAAACAATTTTAATCAATTGTACCATATAATACTGTTGCAATACCAACTTGTGATGTATTGCCACTTACATGTTGTGATAAAATATGTGTATCATTATCACAAATAAAGGTTAAAAAAACGTAAGTTATCTAAAAACAAATCTATAGCTGCTTCAAAGTGTATTGAAATAAGGGAATATTTCGGAAAACATGCAAAACAAGATTGTTGGCGAGAGGTGGTGCCATTTTACATTTGTCATGCTGTCATAGATTTTTCAAAAAGGCAAGAACTTTAGCGTAATTTACCCACATTTAAGACATGACATATACAACACAAAAAAAAACCAATTACTGAAAAACTTTTACAGCTTAAGCTGAAACAATTATACATTTTCAAATACTATTAATATTGTTGCAATAAAAACTTTCGGATGTTAAGGGCCTTTGTAATGAGTCATGAAACAAACTCTTTTAACCAAATATGTAAAAGTGTCTCAGCTTTGAAATGAGCAATCATATATATCCAAGTTTAGAATATGAATAGAGGAATTGGTAAACTGCTACCATAACCGCCTATCTGCAATGAATTGCGCTTATGTACCTTATTGTTTTATGACGTAATATAACTGCTCTTGGTTGTATATGTGTTCAGTAAATTAATAACTGATAAAAAGAAAACATAGATATCATTTACCTTTAATATCTTTATTATTTCTGGGTCACCTCCGACAACGTCTATTGGCTTTTCACTCTGAGATAAACATATATTATTTTATTTGTAAACTATATTAGAAAATCGATAGCTGCTTTATAAATGTATATCTTAATTTCAAAATAAGGGGATAGAACTGGTATGCATTCGAGAGAAAATCTCTTCATATTTAATCTTGTAATCATCAGTCGATGTGTTTGTGTAGATAACATTTAGTTTAGCAATTTAAGGCCGTGTTCACATTGACCTAAATTCGGTGTTGTGTTAGTGTAACTCACATGTAAACTAAACACAATTGCGTTCCCATTGATAAAACTAAATGTTTACATGTAGTTTAAATCATGTTTTACCTTCACACAGTCGATAGTCAATGTAGGCCTTGTGTACACAAAACTAGGCATTTAGGACATTAGTTTTATCGTGTATATATTTAAGGAGGAAACTATTTTTGAGTAAAATTTATATTTTTGATAATTATTAGTTGTCTAAATTTTACAGATTTTTTTTTGTTAAAAAAAATTAACGTACTTTATTAACCCCTAATCAAGACTCAAAGCAGCATCATTGCCGAACCCATAAGGCAGCAACCAATTGATTTTCGGGGGGAGGGGGCTATTATAGTCGAGTACAAAACATAAAGGCAAGGGGGTGGGGTCGGTGGGCTCTTTTGTTTTGGAAATAAAAAATGTTTCCAGTTTTTGGCCCTGAATTTTTTTTTTTTTTTTTGTGTCACCCTCAGCTGCCACTATATATAATGCTAAAATTGATTCCGACTTGTCACCAAAATTTGTCCTGAAAAAAATCAACAGCTCACGCCCCCCTCCCCCTTCACAAAAAATGAAGTAAATAGTTGCTACCTAATTCAATTGAAAAGGTATTCCCGAATCGACTTTACATACACATAAATATTCGCCACTGGTCTTTACTAAAAAAACGATTCACGCATAAATGCATGACTAAAAAAAGTGTGAGGTAAATGATATGTCTGTCTAGTATCTCAGTTCCGTTAAATAACACATAAAATAAATTAAAAAAACCGTTACCCTATTCCTTTACCAAATACTCCTTGGAGAAAAAATACCATTTGAAACGAACAGAAAAGATAAAAATGAAGTGATCCCTAATATCTCAATCCTCTTTTTTTCGGCTGTAAGCACACTGTTGCAGCTAACGTTTTCTAATGCGTTATCAAGACATCTCTAGTATATTCAAACTATCGAAATTATAAAAATGGCTTTCATAAAGTAGCAACCACTTAACTTAAAAAAGGGGGAGGGTTATTTTTTTTATATCTGAGTCAGTTTTTTTTTTATTGCGGGTACGTTTTTATTCCTTTTTTTTTTCGATGCTGGTGATCAAATACTTTTTTCAATATTTAACACTATATTGTATGGGGAAACTCTTGATTCAGAATAATTTTTTTTATCATCTGTATGACCATTTTTTGTTTATCAAATTGAGGATCGGAATATTTCCATTCCCATCCCCACCCCCCTTTTGAAGTCAAATGGTTGTTCCCTTACCGCTAGAATTTTTTTCAAATTTTCAATTCAGCTTTACGTAATGAACATTTAAATGACATATAGTTTACAAGTGGGAACAAATCTAATGTACAGGTAGCTAAACAAGGTGTATAGATGTGAACAAATGTAATGTGAAACCAGTGTACACTACGCTACACTAATTGTAAACATGTTTACTCTACACGGCGTTTGGTGTGAACACGGCCTAAGCTAAACCACTTTCTTTCTGTTACGGAATAGTTCGTTTTGTAATGTTTAAATATAGTGTCACAGCGAACTACGAAGATGAGTTATATATCGCATTCCGTAATGCACCAAAACCATATTCAGGGAATGTGGAGTTATGTTAACCTGCAGTAATTACATGTTATCCCTGGAGTAGAATATCTTTATTGTGCAGAATAATTTTAGTATTTGAAAACAATGATGAAATAGCAAATTAATAATATCAAATTATCAATGACATTATTTTCCAATACTACATGCTGATTACCTGGCTTGTAATACAATAAAGTGAAAACAAAATACCACAAATTATACATGGAACTTTTGAAACTATTAAAAACTATCAAAACTATCAAAAGTATCAAAATAAATTGATAAATAAATGCAACAGTGTTATACCGCTGTAAATCAAATTCATAAATCGATTGAGACAAAAATAAAAATTATTCCAGGTTACAAAATAAAACTGAGGGAAACACATCAAATATTGAAGAAGAACTACGACACACAGATACACAACACTAAAGTGCAACACACAGAAACAAACTATGATATAACAATGGCCATTTTCCTGACTTGGTATGGGACATTTTAAGAATAAATGGTGGGTTGAACGTGATTTTGCGGCTAGCCAAACAGCCCGCTTGAATGGCAATGTTAAACAAAAAACAATGTTGATCCTCCCTCTAACTTTCCTTCATTACGATTTGAGGAATATGAAGATTCAATGATATGGTTAGAACTCTTTCAGGCAAAGATGTCGCACAAACAATAAGAACTTTAATTTCATCTACACAGAAGAATAGTTGTTATGCTATTTTTGTTGAAATTAAAATATCATTTGCATCAGAAAAGGATATTGTCGAATGTAATTTGACGTTGCATTACAAAGTGAATTCTTTCATATAGAATTTTCACCAAAACATCAATCTAGTATATGTAACAAATGTATATTTCACTATACATGCTATAGGTACTTACCTTATTGTTTAATATATTTGGATCACAATATTTTTGTAACAAACATTCGATAGTTTGACGGTTACTATTTCTGGAAGCAATATGCAGCACAGTATTTCCATCCTTAAACATTAAATCTATGATAAATAGTATTGTAGCAATAACATTATTTGCCTTCTGTATTTACACATCTTTTATGTCTGTCTAACACCAATTGGGATGTTTGAGAATTAACAAATGATGAAATCTAAGAAATAAAATGAAGGGTCCGGAATTTAACTGATACTTAGCAGAATTGTGTTGATCTACAAAACGCTGCATTATTTTTGAAATGGAAAGTGACGATTTGCTCTTCTGTTATCGAAATTGGCATATTCTTACAAGTTTTTTTGTTTTTTTTCACGCATGTGAACCAATAGACGAGACATCTGGAGACACATTTATTTGAAAAACAATACAGTGATTAAGATGTGCATGGGTATGTAACCAAGTAATTTAGTTGGGTATGGATATCAACGCGGGGTTGTCAAAAGAGACAAAGTAAAATAATCTTCATTAACTTATTGTCAGGCAATTTTATTAAGATACCGTTAGTTACTCAAAATAAAGTGTTTTGTATTTACACTAATACGACTCACAATATTACAAACACATCTTGTAAGGAATTTACACTATCATTCATGAAAATGTTACAAAAGTATTCTTTAAAAAGTTATTTTGGTAATATCATTCATTTCACTTCGTTGTTTCATATTTTTGTTGACAAATTTCAAATTGTTTTGTTTTATTTCGTTTTGGGGTTTTTGTTTTTCTTTATTCTGCTTAGATCTTAAAAGCTTCCCGTAACACGAAATAAAACAACTTATCTTTTCATTTAGTCCGTGTTTTTATTTCAAATTTAGTAATCAAAATTTAAAGTAAAATCAAGCTTTCAAAAAGAGAAAGCATTAAAACTGTGCGTTATGCTAAAATTAAAGATTTGAATATCTTAACTATCAAATTTTTGAAATAAATTTAGAATATGAAAATGTTAGTCATATAAAACCTCAAATGAAAAAGAAATATGCATATTTTTGTTTATAACAAAATGGATATTTGTCACTATTAAACTTATGTTCATATACATTTTTCTGAAAAAATTCTTTAATTTGTCCACATTTAGAAGAAGTTTACTTTTTTTATGGTTTGCCTTCAGGAAGTAATTTGCCGACATATTTTCCGTATTCATAGTGACCTGAGCGTGACCCCGGGTAAAAAATCCGGTGATCGCAATACGCATTCATCTGTCAATTGAATAAACTATTATCTGATTGTACATGTTATGGACGTGCTCAATATCCATGTTTCTTTGTTGATTATTTACTATAAGGTGACAATCGGTAAACGACGTCTTATATAGATTTAAGGTTAAAGCAGATGCATCACCCATATTCAGAAACCAATATCTTTTGTTATTAATATATTACATTCGAGCGTCAGTTGTTAACAAAGCGAACGTCTGGCTTACACTATATTAGTCCTAATGTATATGATGATCGTATTGGCACCAGGATATCAAAACTGTCAGCATATTTTTTTAAACACGATCTTATCCTTTTAATTTTGCATAAATGTAAACTTTCATCAAAAGGTAAATCTGGCCTGAATTTCTCTTTTTAGACACAAACGGACTTATAATTGTTTGATTGTTTGTACTCAGGCAGGTATAAAATTATTTATAACAGGGATTTTTCAACTTTAAATGTTTAATTTCACTACTGGTTGCGAACATTGTCCTTTAGCCAGTCAGGGGCGTTACTTAAACAAGTATTTTTTAAGAATAAAATTGAGAATGGACATGGGGAATGTGTCAAAGAGACAACAACCCGACCAAATAAAAAAACAACAGCAGAAGGTCACCAACAGGTCTTCAATGTAGCGAGAAATTCCCGCAACCGGAGGCGTCCTTCAGCTGGCCCCTAAACAAATATATACTAGTTCAGTGATAATGAACGCCATACTAATTTCCAAATTGTACACAAGAAACTAAATTAAAAATAATACAAGACTAACAAAGTCCAGAGGCTCCTGACTTGGGACAGGCGCAAAAATGCGGCGGGGTTAAACATGTTTGTGAGATCTCAACCCTCCTCCTATACCTCTAACCGACGTAGAAAAGTCAACGCATAACAATACGCACATTAAAATTCAGTTCAACTTATATAGGTATTATATAGGTATTTTGTTATTTTAAGAATAATAAACTTACTTAATAGAGTTATCAAATTTCAATAGAAGCATGGCCTAAATGTAGATTTCATCAATTTTAACATCATTTTATGTCATAAAATAAAGAATCTATTAGATTTGAGAATAGTAAAAGGATAAAGGGCTACTTTGGAAATAACTACAAAAATAAAATACATGATTAAATCATTTTTATTTTTATTTGAAAAAACTAGTAATCACACTTAATTTAAGGAAGATCTTTAGTTTTTTTGTTAAATTATCAATAACTTCAACTCTTAACTAATTCACAGGTAAAAATCAATCTATATCAGTCTACCTCTAAGATTTTGGATGAAAATGATAATTTGATAGTCCCAAGAGACCAATCTTTGACCCAGAAGCGTCGGTATGAAAGATTAGTGCGTCAGAAAGTTAAGTAATGTTTCAAAAAGATTAGATTTTATATTTAATTGGAAAAATAACCAGATGACTGTGAAAATTTGTTAAAGCTAGTTAAATATGTATTATTTGACACCTATGAAAATAAGATTTAGAAAAGTTATATAAGTTATATTTAAAATAGCCTCGTTTTCAAAATTACTTGAATAGGTAATTTTGATTGTTTCTTGTTTAAGTAATGCCCCTGATGGTAAGCGCTACAACAATAACGCCAAGGTTCCTCTCTGTGTTATTAATTGCTTATGAAACCATGGAATTTGATTATCAAAATATATCTTTTATTTTCATATTTTGTGTTAGTTGCATTTTTCAAAGTATTCATACGAGTACACAATACATATACATTACTCAGTGATCCTATATCATATATAAAAATCATATAAGAAAGAAATATTCACAAACAAAAACAAAAAGGATTTTTGTCCGTCATTTGTTTTGGTATAAAAAAATTAGTTTAAACCGAAAGTAGAATTATTAAGAATGATCAAGCATGGTTGGCCTCATGGCCTGACAAATAATTTCATAAAATAATGAGTAATTTATCACAATCATCTAGTCACTTATCACATGTGTAAATGTTCAAAACTAAGAATAATCGATTATTTCAGGTACGTAAAAATAAAGTATGTAGAAGAGATCAAAGAAAGAACTATTGACATCTGATCTTGATTGATTTGTTAAATTTGGTTTGTTAAATTATTGATTGATTTATTCTTTGTTATTTAAATACTTTAGTATTTATTAAAGGTATAAATCTCATAAAACAATACATTAAATCAAAGTTTTGATATTTTCCTCTGAAATTTTCTCAATAATAGAAAGATGATATAGCATTTGTGTTTCAATTCATGTTTTAGAACTGACATGTTCACAAATTAAGTTCTCTTTTCTGATTAATATAAACATTTATAAATCACAAAACAAATCATCGTTATGGCATGATTAAGTGGACTATATTTCACATCTTTAATTTTATATTCAAGTACAAGGGAAAGGTATACTGAACAGAAAAAAACCCATTGCCGACACTAAAAAAAGGAGAGCTATAAGTGTTCATCGCTACCTCTTTTGTGTACAGAAATGAGTACAACAGTTAAATGGTTAACATGCAACATTGCAACATTTACATGAATGCAAAAAGTATGAATGTTTTTGTTTGCTTGGTTTTATTTTAATTAAAGTTAGGTTAAGGTGTTACATATAAATACATGTCCAGTCTTTTGTCCTGAATCTTACCGTTTATAACCATTTCATTACATTGATTTCTGTTTATTTGACGCTCTGAATTATTTCAGGAACAAATACACAGACGTTTTGAAAATAAAGGGTATCATGTGAATTAAATTTCATATCGCATTTTTCTTTTCAAAACACTAGTCTTTTTAAACAAAAATACATAAGTGTATAGATTCTGAATCATCATAATTTCACCATCATTTTCTACATACAGAAAAAACATGTATCTGTACCAAGTCAAAAATAAGACAGTTGATAACAATTCAATTGATGTATATGAGCTTTGGATTGGGCATTTTGATTAGGGACTTTCCGTGTCAAATTTTCCTCGGAGCTCGGAATTTTTTGTTATTTAAATTCCTACTTAACAATATTCGTCTAAAGTGTTACATGTATTTTGTGTTCGCCTCGTGTTAGTCTTACAATTTGTACATATGTATGGTCGGTATTTGAGATATATCAACAGAGAAAGCAATAATCCATTTTCTGCAATATTAGATATTTACATGGACCATTACTTTGTAATAGCTCATTGATGTTTAAGTCCACGCTAACTAAATAGTATCTTTCCAGTAGAAGATAAAACAGTACTATAAATTTACAACGAAAACGTTCCGGAATTTTAAATGCAAAAGCATCTTTGACGTTGTTTAAGGGGACATTTAATGTAATTTATGTGTGTAGATCAGTTTTTAATATCGATTTGGTTCTATAAATGATATGCACAATTTCCAACCTTCCTTGTTCTGTATATTGATATCAGCATTATTGTCAAAAAGCAAAAAGACAAGATCGGCATGTCCATTATTTCCGGCATCAAGCAGTGCTGTCGAACCATGCTTGGTAAAACAAAAACTACGGTATAATTATGTGAATAGTAACGTTTGATAAATTCTAACAAGTGTCATTTTCCGTTAAAATGGTTAAGTAAACATAACCATAGCTTTGTTACTTCCCCGTGTTTACTTTTTCGAGTAACCAAAATTTCAAATCGGTACCCTCTGTTGGAGCTTTTGATTTTGCCATTTGAAATGGGACTTTCCGTTTTTATAGATTTTATTTTTAATTCAAATAGTTACCACATGTCGGGTCTCACTAACTTTGCTTAGCATGTATTTTTATATTTTCATGAATTGCAGTTTCTAAATTTTTGATAAAATCGCAACTCGTGTTCAAAATTAGCATGCAATGAATTGTAAAATTTCGTAGCTATCGCGTTTTGTTACCAACAACTTATTCCTATTCTTTTCAAATGGTCTTTTAAAAGATGGTTTCAAGCAGACACATTCATTTTACTAAAAACATGATAGATTAGTTAAAACACATTGTAGATATTTGAAAAAATAGAAGTTTTGACTTTTTTTTCTATATAAAGGAAATTACGTTAATTGAATAAAGTATCGCAAACCGTTTCATTTCTCTATAATAAAATCAACGGTACCAATTTTGTTCCACCAGATGCGCATTTCGACAATACATGTCTCTTCAGTGATGCTGGTGGCCAAAATATTAGAAAACTAAAGTTTATATAAAAGTTTATATAAATCAATCAAATTTATTTATAGTCGTACATATATGTTTTTTTTCAAAAATGTTCTTTTAACGTTGGACATCCTTATTTCGTGTTACCTGTATTTAGTGAACGTCTAGTAGTAGTTCTATGATTGTATTTGTCGGTCATCTTTTAACGGTATATCTGCATTGTCATTAATGATATATTTCGTGCAAATTAAAACATGACAGTTGGATAATATTTTGTAATAGATTTCTGATGTTGATTAATTCTATAACTATTGTATATGCAAGCATTCAGGTATTGTAAGAAAACGTATTCCCTCTTGAACCCTTTTCTAACGTGTGCGGTTGTTCAGGGTTTTCAAAATTCACATATAATGTAATTATAAATGGCAACGTCCAACATCACTGAAGAGACATTCATTTTCATTATGCACATACGATTCGAGTTAGTTTCGGTGATGTCTTATCATATATTGACATATTATTAGTAAAAACATGTGACATGTAATTCACTTACCACATCCTGTAAATTTAGATTAATACCACCATCAATTAGCATCCTTGCGATTTCGGTTTGTCCGTTAAATGCAGCCAGGTGAAGTGCAGTATAACCATCCTGTATAACGAAACACATAACGATGTTAACAAAGCTTTTATTATAAAGGACTTGAGTCAACATTGTGTCGTATAATGCGTAGTATTCGATCAATTAGCTGATATATTAATAAAAAAAACCTACAATATTGACTTTTAATTTTTTTATCCACTTGGTCATAATGATAAGGCATTCATTTTTTAAAGATGATCAAATCCCGTTAATCGATTTAAATAATTTAAGGAAACAAACAGGAACTGTATGTATTAAAACCAAGGCGTAAATCACCAATAGAAAATGAAAAAAGAAAACAAACAAATCATCAGCATCTAAAGAAAAAAAAGAAAAAAAGAATTAATTCATATATTTTTTTCGACTATTTTCCATTCTATCAATTAGATTAACATCATAGGGAACACTGGGTCAATCCACCTCCTTGAACTAATTACTACGAACATTCATTTACAATGCAGCTTTGAGGGTTACTTTGGATTTTGTAAACTTAACCATTATGGATGTTGTCTTTTGAAACATTAACAAAAATATGGAATTCAAAATTGATGCATTAATTAGAAGAGCATTAGTGAATGAACAATCTACCTTAACAAACATTGATAATGTATTGAAATCCTTTTCCATATATTTTGTTTCTTAGGCTGACTCTAATTTTTGCCTTATATTGAGCACTGGAATTATTTGGGTCCCAATCTGCTCATATTTTAACTTTCCTAAACCAAACTAACATACTTTAGTTGGTTTTTTTTTAAATTTCCGACTAAATATGTACAGTTTGATATTGGACAATATGATGTCATCAATTTGGGTATGTGTTGACACGTCGTGTAACGATTTCTGTCAGTATAAGATTGCAAGGATAATGAATTATACAAAGCAATGTTGAAATCGCGTAAATGTTACGGACGCTGTCACGAGTCAATGGATCTTTGTAGATAATATGTGTCACAGATGAAGACAGTTAGTTCGAATTGTCTGTATGAACAATCTGTTTTCCTTGTCTCAGCATCATGAATATGACCAACTGAATCAAACTTATAACAGGTCGTGTACTTATATGACAGACACGTAGGCTATCAGGAACACGATTGTTTTTTTTATGTGTAATGGGGTTCATGTTTCCATGTTGTTTTTTGTGTATTGTTGTCAAACTTTTAATTATTTCAATGACATTGTGCATTCATTTAATGATAGTTTCTATTGCTAACAAAATTTCCTCAAATTGCCACTTTACATTTATGTATCTCATAAAAACTCTCATTTATATCTAGGACCTAACGCCATCTTGCAAAGCTTCCGTATTGAAATTTCTTATTCTTTACTATTTAGTATTTCTATTTCAAAAATACAACTGATAAGACAAAAAGCTATGCACGATAAATGTCTACCAATATTGCAGTGTGTTAAAAGACAACAGTCAACAATAGCAGTCTTTTTTCAACTTTGCATTTTATTTTCGAGGTTTTCTGTTGTTGAATGTTACGAATTTCTATTGTTTCAATGTCTGATTAATCTTCCTTATCCATTTTTTAAGTTTTTTGTGTTACGATTGCCATTGAAACAAATCTCAACAATAGACCAACATGACACAGAAATTAACTATTATAGGTTACCGTACGGCAGGGGTCAAATTTAAGCTTTTATGTGTTCTGGCCAGCCGGATCAGTGGACTAAAAACTCTACTTATACGGCTCCAAATCTACTGGTCCTGCACAAATGACATTAATTTGACAAACACTTCTATAAATGATAGATGTTTAATTTTATCTTGGTGCTTTCGTTTACATAAGTTTTGGTATTTGTGGTTCCTTTTGTCAATTTCATATACTTTATTTCGATCTTCCTTTTGATTTTCACTTATTTTTTTTTATTTGTCCGGCGGTTTAATTCCTTCCAAGAATTTCCACATCACATTTTATATTGTTGTGAAGGACGTTCACCTGAAATATTAACTAACTTGATCAATTGTAATACCCCCCAGTACCATGTAATTGATTTCACAGGTAAACTGTTTGTTTTGAAAACAAATGGAGATGAGCAAAGACAATACCGCATAGTTAGATATAAAAGGCCCCGAAATGACAATGTAAAACGATTTAAACAAGAAATCTGATGGCCTTTTTTATGTACACAAAATACATACATACATACATAATGTGGCGGGGTTTAAACATGTAAGTAGGATCCCAACCCTCCCCTAACCTTTACAGTGGTTTATCAGTAAAACGTATGAACGAATTAAAAAATCTGTTGAAAAATGCTTAACTCATCAGATAAACAAAAATAACAGTATACCTAATACACTAATACAAACAAAATGTTATATATAACATGTATAATAAAATGTATACGTTAATAAAACATACACTGAGAGAATAAGAATTGCCATGAAAACAAAACAACACAAAAACAACATTACAGAACATCTTTCAATTTTTTTTGTTAAATATTTATCTTAACTTCATGAGTTTATCCGTTTAGCTAGAATTTATATCAGTTATAGGCATTTAAGTTCAAGAAGTGATCATTTGGATTTTGTAGTTAAAGCAACCAAGTTACCCGAATCCGTGAATGTTTTTTTTCTCTAGCAAATGAAGAACTAGAGGCGTTCACGCCTAGATGAGTTTTACCTCATGTTTGCGAAAGACCTTCTTCCATTGATTTGATTCATGATCAAATTCAAAAAGATTCAAAATACCAAAGTTCTAAATTTACTCTTTTTCATATATGTATTAAAAATAATTGAAAAGATGTTGTCCTTTTTATCAAAATCTTTTGTACGATTTTTGTCGTAAGTCTAAATATTGTATTCTTAGATTTTCAACTGTTTTGAATGAACAGTAATTTGTTTATCATATGTTATATATACATGTGTATATCAAGTCAATTTAATATTTCTACAACTCAAAATGGTCTTAGAAAATCCCGAATGTATATATTTTTTCATGTAAAAGACATTTTAAAGGGAAGAAGATCACAGACGAAATTATTGAATAAATGAATGCTCCATGTTTTCGCGTTACGGCAAATTACGTCAAGTTATGTCAGTTTCCGTTCGCTCGTAAGATGTTGAAAAACCTCTATTAAATAGGTTCCGAGTCATGTTGGAATCCTTGGAAAAACAGCTGTAGACCTTGAGGCAAAACATGACCTGGGTGACCCTCTATCTAACTGTGATATACCATATACTGATTTTAAATCGAATATTAGAGAATTTATTTTTAATATATTGAAAAATTAATGGAGTAAAAGAGATAATAATAAATTGCATGCACTTAAACCTAATTTAGGCAAACCTTTTAATAGTTTTATGTGCGGAAAAGATCAGTGTGATATTACTAGATGTCATATTTGTCATACTAGAATAACACATGAGTATCTTTTAAAAAATGAAGATGAACCACAATGTGTACCTTGCAACTGCAAGTATACTATTAAACATGTTTTGATTAATTGTATTGACTTTGCTGATATTCGTAAGAAGCATTTCAATGTCAATAATATGTATGATTTATTCAATAATGTTCCATTTACAAATATTGTTGCATTTTAAAAAGAAACTATAATTTATTATAGAATATAAAAATGTTATTATATTTAATTAATTTTTATCACGTTATCTTACTGTTGATTTGTATTTGTAAATAATCATTTTGCTTCAGTATGGGGTTTTATTATATTGAAGGACTTTTTTGTCTTATTTTAAAAATATGCTTTAAATTGTGAAAAATATTTGAATTAGCTCTCGCCGCGATATAGCCTTTTTGTGCTAATGCGGAGTAAAGCAACCACCAATCAATGCAACCTGTTTTACTCAAGTTATTAGTTATCAAAGGTACCATGATTATAATTTAGAACGCCAGACGCGCGTGTCGTCTACATAAGACTCAGCAGTGACGCTCATATCAAAATATTTATAAAACCAAACAAGTACAAAGTTGAAGAGCATTGATGATCCAAAATTCCCAAAAGTTGTGCCAAATACGGCTAAGGTAATCTATACCTGGGATAAGAAAATACTTTGTTTTTCGAAAAATTCAAAGTTTTGTAAACAGGAAATTTATGAAAATAACCACATTATTAATATTCATGTCAACACCGAAGTGTTGACTACTGGGCTGGTAATACCCTCGAGGACGAAACGTCCACCAGCAGTGGCATCGACCCAGTGGTGTTAATAGTTATCAAAGGTACCCGGATTATAATTTAGTACGCCGGACGCGCGTTTCGTCTACATAAAACTCATCAGGTACGCCAGACGCGCGTTTCGTCTACATAAGACTCATCAGTGACGCTCATTTCAAAATATTTATAAAACCAAACAAGTACAAAGTTGAAGAGCATTGAGGATCAAAAATTCCAAAAAGATGTGCCAAATACGGCTAAGTTACGGTTATGTCAGTTTTCGTTCGTTCGTAAGATGTTGAGAAACCTCTATTAAATGCATTCAAACGGAATTTTTTTACAATGAGGTGCCACATAACAAAACTATTGACAGAGAGTCCACGGAGTCAAAACACCCAAATAGCGTATGTAAACAAGACATGACTACATCTTTTACAATTTAATTTTTATTTTTCGACCACACATATAAAAGTTGTATTTTATACTACATGACACTATCATTTATACGCATGAGTTGACAATGTCATCTTATGATTAATGTCAAGGATATATCATGGTACAAAAGCAAAGCCGAAATAGTCATATTGAAACTTTTAAGGACTTCATCACGATATAGTGGATAGCTTCGTATATTCTGTGTTACATTTTACAACGTATACAATGTTCGTAACAACAATACTAACACTACTGTTCTCTTTTTGTCGAATATGAACTACTTAATTAAACTCTCCCCCGGATTTGTACATTAATGAAAGACACGACGGCTCCCGTATGAGGAAAACAATCTGCTCATCTTTTTTTTGGGGTGTGGTTCGTTGTAATCCACTGTAATGTTTCAATGTTTTTTTTGTGTACGTCTGTTAATCTTGTTATCAGATTTTGTTATCTGCTATGCATGCTATTATTAATTTGTATAATTGATTTCTACAAATATAGTTCGCCTCTCTGTTGATACTAACATTGTATAAGATTACTACAAATAACGAGCTTTTTCTTTTAGATAAAATTATTGAAATTGTGTCCGTAAATGAAATCTCCAAACGTCTGACTGTCTTTCATGTAATTCATTAAGAAATGCTATCATTCATATCTAAGACCAATCACTATCTTTTTAGGAAAAATAGCGAAAATCTTTAGGTCGCACTTTGTAAACACAGCTGTTTCTCAAACCACGCCTGTTTCGGGGAGGTCTTGAATATTCATGGAAATTTGATTTTGTTTACATACTGGTTCCCTGTTAAGCTCTCTGTGTTCCATCTCATAAAGACCTCACTTGGGACATCTGTGGAAACCCTTTATTCGCTGTAGGGAGCAGTTAAGAAAATAAGTGTTAGTTTAAACTATGAAAAGTTCAGAGCATATAAACGTTGAAAATAAGCCGCACAGCTCTATATTGTTAGCTTTGAAATAAATTGTTGAGCATATAAACCTTCAATTTTAGGATAAGATTTTTTTTAAAACTTCATAGTAAAAGTGGTACAGCTATAGCCGTAAAAGTAGTTCCTATGGAAAATTACATTCTTTTGTCAATTTTTACAGGCATGCAACCTATAGGTCTGTATTTGAACTCTAAACTTGATTTATGAAAAGTATATTCGATCTGCTTTTTGTGATTGATACATTAAACCTTTTTCAAACATGCACGGTTTTGCAAGCATTCTCACGCTAAGAAACAAGGTTTTTAGTATTGCTTAGCTTATTCGTCAAATATTTTCGAAGTTTGTTTATACGTCTGTATTATAACTGTGTAGGTAAACTACGTTAAATTGGTTTGATCTTCTTTTTATCAGAATAAATTCCTTATATTCCTTTTCGAACTCTTACGATTTTACAAGATAAGCAATGTCATTAAAAAAAAGGCCGTTATTTTTTGTTTGAATTGTTTTACTTTGTCGTTTCCGGGCCTTTTATAGCTAACTATGCAGTATGGGCTCATTGCTGATGGCCGTACGGTGACCTATAGTTGTTAATTTCTGTGTCATTTTGGTCTCTTGTTGACAGTTGACTTATTTGCAATCACATCTTCTTTTTTAAATGGATACAAAAGATTGTAATTATGGATTTTAACGGCATGCACAACACAGTTTATGCAATAGCTGAATAGCTAAATCCAATATGAGTTTAGCTATAAATTAAACCTAATCCAAGTATACATTTTTTTTGGCTTAACGATGTTGTATTTCTAACTTGTAATGGAAAGCAAATATGTAATTGTTTTCAAAATTCATAATGCCATAAGTAAGGAGGAACTGATATAAAATTGAGAATGGAAATGGGGAATGTGTCAAAGAGACAACAACCCGACCAAAATAAAAAACAAAAGCAGAAGGTCACCAACAGGTCTTCAATGTAGCGAGAAATTCCCGCACCCGGAGGCGTCCTTCAGCTGGCCCCTAAACAGATATATACTAGTTCAGTGATAATGAACGCCATACTAATTTCCAAATTGTACACAAGAAACTAATATAAAAATAATACAAGACTAACAAAGGCCAGAGGCTCCTGACTTGGGACAGGTCGGACACACACTCCATAATCTTGTATATTATAAGAGCATAAACCTGAAGCACGGGGAGGCACTCTACTGCCTCCACACGGCACTAAAGACAAACTCTGTAAAAAATAAAATTGAGAATGGACTTTTATTATTATTGTGCAGCATTAATATTTTCAAATGATGGAGAGAGCAAAAGGATCGGTCAGCTGTCATACAAGTATAGACAAAATACTTTTTGTATTGACATAAGATAGTTTTGAGAAGGAGTAAGCATCTCCATTTTAAACATGCAGTTAACTTGTATAACAGTTTTTGCCATACAATCGTTTTAGAGTTATGCATGGCATGCATGCTAAAGGAATTGAACATATTACAAATGATGGATAACTCATATTTATAATTGTATCCACAAATGATTAAATTTTCAAAAAGTCAGTGAGCTCTTTGGTGTCCTGAACATTACCAAATATATGTGTAAATCTGTGTTTTATCTATATTTGGTTCTATAAATGATACACACAATTTCCAACCTACCTTGTTCTGTATATTGATATCAGCATACTTGTCAATAAGCAAAGAGACCAGATCGGCATATCCATTACTTGCGGCATCAAACAGTGCTGTCGAACCATACTTGGTAAAAAAAAAATACGGTATTATTATGTGAATAGTTGCGGTTGATAAATTTTAAAAAGTGTCATCTTCGTTTAACATGGAAAATTAAACATACTCATAGCTTTGTTACTTTCCCATGTTTCGAGTTACAAACATTTTTAATTGAGACGCTCTGTTGGAGCTTTTAATTTTGCCATTTGATATGGGACTTTTCGTTTTAAATTTTCTTTAGAGATTTTTTTTTAATTTAAATAGTTACCACATGTCGGGTTTCACTATATTTTCATGAATTACGGTTTCTATTTTTTTGTTAAAATCTCAACTGGTGTTCAAAATAAGCATGCAATGAATTGTGAAATTTCGTAGCTATCGTGTTTTGTTACCAACAACTTGTTCCTATTCTTTTCAAATTGTCTTTTAAAAGAAGTTTTGAAGCAGAAACATTCATTTTAGTGAAAACATGATAGATTAATTAATACACTTTGTAGAAGTTTTGACTTTTTTCTATATAAAGTAAATTACGTAAATTAAATAAAATATCGCAAAACGTTTCAGATCTCTATAAATCAATCAAATTTATTTATATTCGTACATGTATGTAGATTTTATTAGAAATGTTCTTTTAACGTTGGACATCCTTCTTTCGTGTTACCTGTATTTAGTGAACATCTTGTAGTAGTTCTATGATTGTTATTGTCGGTCATCTTTTAACGGTATATATGCATTGCCATTAATGATATATTTCGTGCAAATTAAAACATTGAAGTTGGATAGTATGTTGTATAGATTTCTGATGTTGATTAATTCTATAACTATTGTATGTGCAAACATTGAGATATTGAAGGAATACGTATAATGTAACTATGAATATTTACGTCCAGCATCACTGAAAAGACATTTATTTTCAAAATGCACATAATATTTTAGTTAATATTGGTGATTTAATTATGACTATTTACGCCCAGTATCACTGAAGAGACATTTATTTTCATTATGCACATAATATTTGAGTTAGTATTGGTGATGTCTTATCAAGTATTGACATATTATTAATAAAATCAATGTGATATGTAATTCACTCACCACATCCTGTAAATTTAGATTAATACCACCATCAATTAGCAACCTTGCGATTTCGGTTTGTCCGTCAAATGCAGCCCAGTGAAGTGCAGTACTACCATTCTGTATAACGAAACACATAACGATGTTAACGAAGCTTTAATTATAAAGTACTTGAGTCGACATTGTGTCGTAAAATGCGTAGCAATTCGATCAATAAGCTGATATAATAATCAAATAACTATAATATTGACTTTTAATTTCTTTTAATTGCCACTTTGGGTCATAAAAATAAGTCATTCATTTTTATAGATGATCAAATCCCGTTAATCGTTTTAAATAATTTAAGCAAACAAACAGGAACTGCATGTATTAAAACCAAGGCGTAAATCACCAATAGAAAATGAAGAAAGAAAACAAATCATCAGCATCTAAAGTAAAAAAAGAAAAAAAAGAATTGATACATATAGTTTTTTACGACTATTTTCCAGCAGTAAACTATAAATTAAAATAACATCCATTGGGTAAACTGAGTCAATCCACCTCCTTGAACTAATTACTACGAACATTCATTTTATGCAATGCAGCTTCGAGGGTTACTTGGGATTTTGTACACTTAACCATTATGGATGTTGTCTTTTGAAACATTAACAAAAATATGGAATTCAAAATTGATGCATTAATTAGAAGAGCATTAGTGAATGAACAATCTACCTTAACAAACATTGATAATGTATTGAAATCCTTTTCCATATATTTTGTTTCTTAGGCTGACTCTAACTTTTGCCTTATATTGAGCAGTGGAATTTTTTAGGTCTCAATCTGCTTATATTTTAACTTTCCTAAACCAAACTTACATACTTTAGTTGTTTTGTTTTTTTTTAATTTCCGACTAAATAGTTTGATATCGGACAATATGATGTCAATAATTTGGGTATGAGTTGACACGTCGTGTAACGATTTCTATAAGTATAAGATTGCAAGGATGTTGAATTATACAAAGCAAAGTGGGTTTAATCCACCATTTTCTACATTTCAAAATGCCTGTACCAAGTCAGGAATATGACAGTTCTTGTCTATTCGTTTTTGATGCGTTTTGATTTTTGATTTTGCCATGTGATTATGGACTTTCCAAATTGATTTTCCTCTGAGTTCAGTATTTTTGTGATTTTACTTCTTGAAATCATGTAATAAAATTAACGGTATCAATTTTCTTGCACCAATGTTACGGACGCTGTCACGAGTCAATGGATCTTTGTAGATAATATGTGTCACAGATGAAGACAGTTAGTTCCAATTGCCTGTATGAACCATTCTGTTTTCCTCGTCTCAGCATCGTGAATATGACCAACTGAATCAAACTTATAACAGTTCGCGTACTTATATGACAGACACGTAGGCTATCAGGAACACGATTTGTTTTTCTTGATGTTTAATGGGGTTCATGTTTCCATGTTGTGTTTTGTGTATTGTTGTCAAACTTTTTATTATTTCTATGACATTGTACATTAATTTAATGATAGTTTGCATTGCTAACTAAATTTCCTCAAATTGCCATTTTACTTATATGTATCTCATAAAAACTCTCATTTATATCTAGGACCTAACGCCATCTTGCAAAGCTTCCGTATGGAGATTTCTTTTTCTTTACTATTTAGTATTTCTATTTCAAAAATACAACTTATACGAGACAAATCTATGCACGATATATGTCTACCAATATTGCAGTGTGTTTAAAAACAACAGTCAACAATTGCATAGTCTTTTTGCAACTTTGCATTTATTTTTTGAGGTTTTCTGTTGTTGAATGTTACGAATTTCTATTGTTTCAATGTCTAATATATAAGTTCGATTAATCTTCCTTATCCATTTTTAAAGTTTTTTGTGTTACGATTGCCAATTAAACAACTCTCCACAATAGACCAACATGACACAGAAATTAACTATAATAGGTTACCGTATGGCAGGGGTCAAATTAAAGCTTTTATGTGTACTGGCCAGCCGGATCAGTGGACTAAAAACTCTACTTTTCCGGCTCCAAATCTACTGGTCCTGCGAAAATGACATTAATTTGACAAACACTTCTATAAATGATAGATGTTTAATTTTGTCTTGATGCTTTCGTTTACATAAGTTTTGGTATTTATGGTCCTTTTGTCATCTTCATATACCTTATTTCAATCTTCCTTTTGATTATGACTTATTTTTATTTTTTGTTCGGCGGTTTAATTCCTTCCAAAAATTTCCACATTTTATATTGTTGTGAATGACGCTCAACTGAAATATTAATTAACTTGATCAATTGTAATACCCCCCCCCCCCCCCCAGTACCATGTAATTGATTTCACACTTAAATTGTTTTGAAAACAAATGGAGATGAGCAAAGACAATACCGCATAGTCAGATATAAAAGGCCCCGAAATGACAATGTAAAACGATTTAAACAAGAAATCTGATGGCCTTATTTAAGTACACAAAATACATACATACATACATAATGCGGCGGGGTTTAAACATGTAAGTAGGATCCCAACCCTCCCCTAACCTTTACAGTGGTTTATCAGTAAAACGTATGAACGAATTAAAAATCCGTTGAAAAATGCTTAACTCATCAGATGAACAAAAATAATAGTATACCTTTAAACTCTACTAATACAAACAAAATGTTATATATAACATTTATAATGAAATGTATACGTTAATAAAACATACACAGAGAGAATAAGAATTGGACTATGGCCCTCTGCCATCCCACTTAATCAGTCTCTGCTACTAATTAAGCCGATGTTGTATAAAAAATTTAGGTCTCGCATGTTGGAATATTTTCAAATTCTTGACACGTGTATGTTGTTTAAATAAAATCCTATGTGTAATTGTGTATACAGTGTATTCAATCTTTTAACCCTTAACGGTGCAGTAGGTATACAATGTGTACATTTGTTGCCGATTGCATGAATGAAAACTTCACAACTGTGACATTAACTTTCACAAACTAAACACTCAAGGGGATAACTATTTCAAAAAACTATGTGGAGACCTGGCAGTAGAGAAGGCTCATTTAAGTTCTGTAAATTTATACTTGGAGTAGGTAAAAAAAGCAACAAATATTGCAGTTATGGGTGAACTGGGCATATATCCTCTATTTTTGGAGGTTTAAGAAAATATGTTTAAATACTTTATACGTTTAAAAAAATCTGATGATTCATTATTAAAAGAGGCTTTCAACCTCTCAAAATCTCTACATGATGAGCAGAAAAAGAGCTGGTATACCAGTTTTCAAACTTTATTTAAATACTTTAGCATCAATGAAAATTATGCACTTAATTTAAAGACGAAGTAAAAAAAATATTTATGCAAAAAAATGCAATCTGAATATGAATTTATATGGCAAACTGAGCTTAATAATGATTTCAGAGGCAATAAAATATATGGTAACAAACTTAGAACTTATAGACTTTTTAAAAGCAGATTTTGCTTAGAACTTTACCTTTTGCAGGAAAATTTTAGATATATAGACATTACTTAACGAAATTCCGTATCAGTGCTCACGATTTAGAGATTGAGAGGGGAAGGTACAAAAATCTGACAGTGTCAGAACGTATCTGTAAATTGTGTGGTACTGAGGTTGAGGATGAAATTCATTTTCTTCTTCAGTGCCACAAACTTTCAAATATTCGTTTCAACTTTTTAAATGAAATAAAACAACGGTTTAAAAATTTTAGTGGTTTATATATTAAATCACAATTTATTTGGCTAATGTCCTCTGAAGATATTTTCATACTCCAGAAACTCGGAGAATTATTGGAAAATTTATCCTCATACATTTGTGTCATATAGGAAAGTTCCCTTCAATGATATATAGATATAGTAATGCTCAGTGACCCCCTTTTTTAACCTAGTTATATTATTAAACACTGTGCTTGTTGCATTCTTCTATTTGTCTTAATAAATATTTTTTTTTTTTTTTTTTTTATAACATTGTGTCTTAATCATATTGAATCACTTGTAATCATTTGTATGTAATTAATGTTGATTATTCTGCTCCTTGTGGGCGCTTTGATTAGCAATAAAATATATTTGAATTTGAATTTTGTGGTGTTAAAAGGTCGAATACAATGTATACATTAAAATAAATGACAAGTTGAGATTAGAACAAATGATATTTTTCAATCTTGTTCAATGTTTTAGCACTATCAAAAATACAGGTCAATTTTTATTTGCAGCACAATCCCATTTGTAGCTTTTGAGTAGTTCTGTCTTTGATAGTTCTTAACTTCTGACAATCCTTTTTACCTGTTACAGAAGGGGTCAGTGCCAACCTCCGGGGACCTCGACCCACCCCACCGGGACCATCTGTATATTAATTTCAGTTTTCAAAAAAACAATGTTCCAAAATCAGGTCAAACATAGTGACTGAAGAAAATCTCCACAAAAGAACATTTAAAAAATTATGCAAAATTGAAATTAGACAGCAACCATTTGATTTTCTGAGTGGGGGGGGGGGGGGCTTTGGATGTTTTTGATAAGTTTGATTTCACCCTCAGCTGCCACTATTTGTAATGCTAAAATTGAAAGAAAAAAATTGCTTTCGACTTGTAGTCCGGAAACAAAATTCATAGCCCCACCCCCCCAGAAAATCAAATGGTTGCTGACTTAGTTGCAAACTTACTCGAGAAGAATAAATGCATCCAAGCAAGCGGTACATAAGAGAAAAGCAAAATCGACTTCTCGGCCATTCACGAAAAACTTTGGATCGCGTTGTTCCTATTATATTGAGGTTAGTAAGAATTTCTCCCCATGAATCAAACACTGATCAACTTATTTGTTTAAAAACAGTGCACAAAGTCGAAGTGCTTAAGAAAAGGTCAAGCACAGGTGTGATGTTTCACTTTTTTGGTATAGAGTTATCCTTCTTTGTACAGGTTTAGATTAAACGCATTTTAGGGTAGTTCCCATCCCCTTTCCTTTTTTAGCTCTCAAAATTCAGCCATAGAACACGTTTTCAGTTTAATCAAAACAAAATTAGAATAATAGAAGTCCCCCACAGAGTAAGTTTATTTCCCTGCCTGATTATATTTTTATTATGTATTTAGAAGTATGCACAAATAGTGCAAGGTATACATTTTTGTGTTTTCAACCCGTAAATAAGGGTTCTATTTTTTGGTTCATACGAACTGAATTTCTAACTTGGTCCAGGCAATACACACTATTATCAGTATCAGTAAACCTATATAAAAGAATTTTAAATACTTACCTTCATAGACATATATATTTTTTAGGTGTTTTGCATTTATTTTATTACACACACTAAAGTAAAATTCTCTGTCTAGGTTACCAACCATTATCTTTTCTTACATGTAGTGATAGGCAAACTTACACACTAGGAATTGTTGGTTATGTATATTTACACCTTAGGAATGCTTATATGCTAGTTTGTAGTCATGGTTTAGGCATGCATATATAAGCATGTAACATATTTATAGGCACACTTTGCAAGTGTTTAACTAGGATTTAGATGTGTGAGCTTTTGACTGATTGATTGATTTGGTGTGTGTTTTCATATACTGTTAGTGCATGTGTACTTTATACCTGATACTTACCTAATTTGTGTATTTTTGTTTATTATACTAAGACATATTGTAATAGGAACATTTTATTAATTTCAGCTTTCTACCTTCCCCTGGGAAGTATGTATTGTATGGAAATAAAGAACATTTATAGAACATTAGGCTTTCATATATAGCTATAGAACCCCAGAACACTACAGTAGAAAGTCTGCGACATGGACAAACAGGACGAATCAGATGAACCATTGGTATCTGGAAGAATACGGAAGTACACTCCAAAAGCTAAGGATATTTTTGAGGGAAACGTCTCGGGATATTATAAAGTACTCTCAGAAATCAGAACTAGTATTATAGATGAAAGTTTGAAATACTTAGATCAATATTCTGAAAATGCTGAAGTTTTGAAAGAAGTGAGACAGGTCTTGTTAGAAGGGTTAGAGAAATATCATGAACAATCAAAGGAATTCAGAGAATATTTATTAATGCAAAAAACTACAGACAGTATCAATGAACTTCATGCATTCAAAGTTGTGTATCAAGCTACAGAACATAAAGTTAGATACGGACTAAGATTTATCGACGAAAGGACAGCTGAATTAAACCAATTGACTCAGGACAGTCACCATAGTAAAACTAGTCAGTCAAGTCACCATAGTCAAGCTAGTCAGTCAAGTCACCATAGTAAAACTAGTCAGTCAAGTCACCATAGTCAAGCTAGTCAGTCAAGTCAACATAGTCAAGCTAGTCTGTCAAGTCATCATAGCAAAACTAGTCAGTCAAGGCACCATAGTCAAGCTAGTCAGTCAAGTCACCATAGTCAAGCTAGTCAGTCAAGTCACCATAGTCAAGCTAGTCAGTCAAGTCACCACAGTAAAACAAGTCGGCCAAGTCACCAAAGCAAATCTAGTCAGTCAAGTCACTCGACGAAGACAAGTCACAGATCTAGCAAAGACATTTATATAGATAAAAAGTCAAAGGCAGAAACCGCAAAGGTCAGACTTAAGATAATTGAAGAAGAAGAAACGCTTAAAAGAGAACAAAATAAACTGGAATTAGAAGTGCAGAAGAAAAGGTCCGATTTGGAATCCAATTTAACAGTTTTAAAACATAAACGAGAAGTGGCCGAGGCAGAAGCAGAGTTAAGTGTGGTTAGAGAAGTACTAGAAGATAAATGTGACAGTATAAGCAATAAAAGCGGGAAATTACCAGACAATGAGATATGCACTTCTGAAATTGTAAAATCTTATGTTGCCAGTCAGAGACCAGAAGTTTGTGTTCCAGTTGAGGAAACAAAATTAAACCCTTATGTGCCAGAATTTGTGCCTTCAACAACACTGCCAAATGAAATTAAAACATCTCAACCGCAACAGACTATGCTTGTGTCAGAAACTCCAGTCTATAGGTTAAATTCTGAAAAAACTTATACAAATGAAATACCATCACCTGGAATAATTGACCTCACAAAATACATTATGAAAAAAGACATTATGTTGTCAAGAATGTCACAATTTGACGACAAGCCAGAAAAGTACTGTAGTTGGAAGAGAAGTTTCAAAAACATTATGAAAGAACTCGACGCAACAAGCCCAGAAGAATTAGATCTGTTGAACAAATGGTTGGGCCCACAATCAAAGAAACAGGCATCCAGCTTAAGAGTCGCAAACGTTCATGATGAAACTCGAGGCTTAGAGAAAATATGGGAGAGGCTTGATGAGAGGTATGGAGCACCTGAAAGTGTAGCCGCCTCACTCAAAGAACGCTTGGACAGATTTCCTAAAATTAAAAACAACGAATACGATAAATTGTATGAACTCGCAGACCTTTTGTCTGAGATCGATTCAGTTAAACAGAATGAAAGATATAAATTAGTTTTGGCGTACTTCGACGCTTCATATGGAGTGAATGAAATTGTAACAACACTGCCATATTTCATGCAGACTAGATGGATTGACCACGCCAGCAAGTACAAGCTCAATAATTCAGTGATGTATCCACCATTTAGAACTTTTGCAGAATTTATTCATTCTTTAGCAGTAAAGATGAACGACCCAAGCTTTAAGTTTCAACAGACTGAATCCGGTAGTAACCGAAAAGATCCTGAAAAGCAGAAGTTTAACAATAGAAATGCATTAAATAGACAAGTATTAAACACAAAAAAACTAAAGTAGAAAATCAGAACTCAAATGACCTTAAGTGTCCAGTACACGAAGAAGGGAAACATAGTTTAGTAGAATGTCGATCGTTTCCTACCAAACCCCTTGCAGAAAAAGGGAGATAATAAAGAAACATGGTATTTGCTTTAAATGTTTAAAAGGCAAGCATCTGGCTAAAGACTGTTCAGCAAAGGTTAAATGCGAAAAATGTGGAAACTCATCACACTGCACAGCTTTTCACATCGAACGTCAGGAACCATTGTTAGATAATGGCGGGGAACGAAAGAAGATAGACGAGGATATTCCAAAAGTAGGATCATTATATACAGAAATTTGTGGCAACGCAAATCAGTTTATTGGAAAGTCATGTGCAAAAACATTACTGATAAACCTATATCCAAAGGGAAAACCAGAACAACGTGTTAAAACATATGCCATAATTGATGACCAAAGTAACAGGTCTTTAGCTACCTCTGAATTTTTTGATACTTTTAGCGAACACTATGATACTATACAGTATACCTTGTCATCGTGTTGAGGAAAATCTGCACAGTCTGGGCGTCGTGCCACAGGATTCATACTTGAATCATTCGATAGAAATACTCAACTCGAGTGCACATCACTAATAGAGTGTAATGACATTCCAAATTCCAAACAAGAAATAGCTACACCTGCTGTAGCCAGACAGTATTGTCATCTAGAGTCAATAGCAGAATTTATCCCTGAATTGGACCATGACGCCAACATTTCACTTCTTATAGGAAGGGACATGATAAGTTGTCATCACATTTTGGACCAGATGATTGGTTAAGATCATGAACCATATGCTCAGCGCCTACGGTTAGGATGGACTATTATTGGAGAAGCATGTCTTGGTCTAGTGCATACGTCTGATGTCATAACTGTCAACAAAACATCAGTTTTACAAAATCAGGAAATAACCATAAAACCTTGTGAATATAACTTTAAGGTCAAGGACACAAAACTAGAACAAAAATCTGAATATAGTGATGTATTTGAACAGACTGTAGAAGATAATGAAGTGGGATTATCCCGTGAAGATAAGGAGTTTATAACCATTACGGAAAATGGAGTAAGGAAGGAATCAAATGGTCACTTCAGTGCACCTCTGCCTTTTCGCAAAGATGGTACAACACTAAGTAATAACTATGAGCAAGCACGAAAAAGAGCAGAAAACTTAGGAAGGAGTCTAAAGAGGGACCCGAAAAAGTTAGAAGATTTTCTTCAGTTCATGGAAAAGATACTTAAGAACAACCATGCAGAATTGGCACCCCCTATCAAGGATGGAGAAGAAGTATGGTATTTGCCCATTTTTGGAGTCTACCATGCTAAGAAACTGTCTAAAATAAGAGTAGTATTTGATTCGTCGGCAAAGTACCATGGGATTTGTCTAAATGACATACTGCTTAAAGGACCAGACTTAACAAACAATCTAGTTAGTGTATTATCAAAGTTCAGAATAGGTCAGTTTGCAGCTATTGCTGATGTAGAACAAATGTTTTTTTAAATTTGAAGTTCAGGAGAATCACAGAAACTTTCTCAGATTTATTTGGTTTAAGGACAATGACATTGAAATGCCACTTGTAGAGTATAGGATGCGAGTCCATGTGTTCGGAAACTCTCCGTCTCCATCAGTTGCAAATTATTGTTTACGAAAGGCGGTTTGTAATCATGAAGGAGAAGAACCGTGTGACAACGTATGTAAATATGTGAAAGAACACTTCTATGTTGATGATGGACTTCTTTCTAGTGACAGTGAAAAAGACATTGCTAGTCTTATTAAAAGAACACAGGATAGACTAATGACGGGTGGTAATATTCGATTACACAAAATCATATCGAATAGTAACAAAGTGCTTTCTAGCTTTCCACAAAAAGACTTAGCAAAGAATATTACGGAAATAGACTTTGATTCTGACGCATCTTGTTTACAGCGTAGTTTAGGCTTAAGCTGGGACGTCATTCGAGACATATTCACATATCAGCTATCAGCAGATGAGAAACCTTACACAAAAAGAGGAGTACTCTCAGTCATAAATGGAATTTCCCTATAGGTTTTGTAGCGCCTGTAATCCTAGGAGGGAGACTGATAATGAGACAAGCTTTACAGAACGCAAGTGTAGAATGAGATGATCCATTACCAGAATATTTTATGAATGATTGGCAGGTCTGGAAACAATCATTAAAGGACTTAGAAACATTAGAAATCTGAAGATCTTTCACTGAAACATCTTTAGGCGACTGTTTAAAATGTGAACTCCACATCTTTTCAGATGCATCCAAAGGTGCTATAGCCTCAGTAGCTTACATTCGCACATTCAATGACAATGGACATTCTCAGTTGGGATTCGTATTAGGAAAATCAAAATTAGCACCTAACCATGGTCACACCATACCCAGACTTGAGTTGTGTGCAGCCGTTCTAGCAACAGAACTTGCGTCTTTCATTCAAAAGACTCTTGAGATACCTTCATCTGCCACATACTGTTATACAGACAGTCAAGTGGTCCTAGGTTATCTATATAATGAGACTAGGCGATTTTACGTGTATGTCAGCAATCGAGTTGACCGAATTCTGAAGGTTTCTACAAAATTGCAATGGAACTATGTGCCAACAAGCTACAATCCAGCAAATCATGGTACAAGACCATTGGAAGTTAACAGTCTAAGACAATCAGAATGGTTAAAAGGTCCAAACGCCTTTTTTGAGTCCCAGAATTTATCAGATAGCACACTGTTTGAAGTCATAGAACCAGAAGTCGACAAAGAAGTCAGACCATTAGTGGAAGTAAAAAAGACATTTGTTAAGTCATCAGGTCTAGACATAAGTTTATTTGAACATTTTTCAACATGGACAAGTCTTGTCAGAGGTATCGCTATCTTAAACGAAAAGCTTCAATGTGGCACAAAGATGTGACTGATGAAAAGAACAGTAAGTCTTGCGTCACCTTTATGATGGAGTCTGAGAAGTTGATTATAAAGGAGGTACAACAAGACACATACTATAATGAGATAGACTGCTTGAAGCAAAGTAAACCTTTACAAAAGAACAGTAGTTTAATTGCACTTTCACCACTATTAGACTCCGATGGATTACTTCGAGTAGGAGGAAGACTTAAAATCTCAGACATCGAAAGTTGTGAAAAAATGCCTGTAATTATACCAGGTAAAAGCTACATTGCTACATTAATAGTCAAGCACTGTCACAATGCTGTTCAGCACATGGGAAGACATTTTACTGAGGGAGCAATTCGTTCGAGAGGAATATGGTTGACTGGAGGTAAACGGCTCATTAATTCCATCCTACACAACTGTATAAAATGTCGTAAATTGCGAGGAAGTGCCGAACAACAGAAGATGGCTGATCTCCCATCTGACCGTCTCACACCAAGCCCTCCATTTACCTATGTGGGCGTGAACACCTTTGGTCCTTGGTCCATCTTAACAAGACGCACACGTGGAGGTTCAGCCAATACAAAGCGATGGGCGATTATGTTTTCCTGTCTAGTAACTCGAGCAATACACATAGAAGTGGTTGAGGAGATGACTTCATCTTCCTTTATCAATGCGTTGCGCAGATTTGCAGCTCTTCGAGGACCAGTCAAGGAATTCCGATCAGATCAAGGTACAAATTTCATTGGAGCTATTAATGAACTAGACATTACAAGTTTCAACGTTGAAGACCAACCAATTAAAGACTATCTCCAAAACAATGGAACCATATGGAAATTTAACCCACCACACGCCTCCAATATGAGCGGTGCTTGGGAGCGTATGATAGGACTAGCTCGAAAGATCTTGAATTCAATGTTGTGCGATATAAAAGGTAAACAACTTACACATGAAATTCTATGCACTTTAATGGCGGAAGTATGTTGTATTGTGAACAGCAGACCAATAACTGTAGTATCTAGTGATCCAGAGTCACCTCATGTGTTATCGCCGAATGTCCTTCTCACTCACAAAACAGACAATGATACGGAATATATTCTAGATTTATCACTTAAAGATACTTATAAGTAAGTAAGTAAGACTAAGTAAGTAAATTGTTTATTATAGTGACATGTGTAAGTCAGCATGAATATATAAATTTGTACAAAATATAGTTACATATATAATACACCCGGCCCAATGGACCAATAAGTCACCTTTTACTTTTAGTTCAATATAAATGTTCTAATATCACGTGTCAATTGCCAATTTGAATTTAAATACAGATAATTATAGATTAAGAATTAACGATTGTAAAAGTTCATATAATGATAAATTCATCTAAAGTTTGTAAAAAAGTTTAAGAATGTTAACTAGAGTAAACTGTTTGTTTTCTACGGAAAAGTGACGCTGCTAAGTATTTAGCTATTTTCCTTGGATGGTTCACCATTAGAAATGTTAATTTTCCCTGGTCATCTAGTTGCGTATAGTCAGGCACCATTAATATCTCGCTAAAAACAGTTTGTCGGATATCATTATAAAATGTGCAGTTTATAAGAAAATGTAGCTCACTTTCAACATTTTGAGAGTTACAAAAACGACATAGTCTGTTTTCTACTGGTTCCCCAATATATCTACCAGTCTCAATTCTGATCGGTAATATCCCGCATCTAAACTGGGCTAGCACAGATCGCTCGTGTTTCGTAAGATTTAGTTTTACATAGTGCTCTAGTTCGAAGTTTGTTTTAAAGTTTAAGTAAGATCGTAGCTTTGGCTTATTTATCAAGGACTCTCTCCATATATCACTGTAATGAGTTCGTACAAGTTGTTCAAAAGATTTTAAATCCACCATTGTTTTACTTTAATAATAATGTAACATATTAAGTTCCGTGAAAATATCTTTAGTGTCACTACACCAATTGTTTGAGCAACGATCATAATCCATATTGAACACCACTTTCGTTAATCGGTCGTCTTCAAACGATAATAGCCTATTCCAGTAGCGAATAATGTTTACCCAATGCCGAAACTGACTTGGTATCCATCCAGTATCCCCGTACAGTGCTAGAATTAGTGCAAATCTGTGAACGCCTAAGTAATATCGAATTGCTCTGTTCTGTACGTTGTCTTATAAAGCTCAATGGAAACAAGTGCAAGTATTAGCCAATCAGTTTTGGAAAAGGTGGAAAACAGAATACTTACACAATCTTCAACTCAGGAAAAAGTGGGAAGTTGAAAGCCGCAATCTATGTTAGGATGATATTGTGCTCATGATTGATGATACTCTGCATAGGAATCAGTGGTTAACAGGAACTATAGTTGAAGTTTATCCGAGTTCAGATGGTTTGTTTCGTAAAGCATTAGTACGTGTCATCAAGAATGGCGAACCAACAACTTACATTCGTCCGATTTCTAAACTTGTGTACTTATTTTCTGATTAGAATCAGTTTGTGAATGAATGAACAATTATAAGGATGTTGGAATCATTTATTATCTGACAGATAATTGTAGAAATTATGGTTTGAATTTTTTTTTGTTTCTTTTTAAATGTAGTGATTTTTTTATGTCAAAATCAGGCGGGGAATGTGATGTTTCACTTTTTTGGTATAGAGTTATCCTTCTTTGTACAGGTTTAGATTAAACGCATTTTAGGGTAGTTCCCATCCCCTTTCATTTTTTAGCTCTCAAAATTCAGCCATAGAACACGTTTTCAGTTTAATCAAAACAAAATTAGAATAATAGAAGTCCCCCACAGAGTAAGTTTATTTCCCTGCCTGATTATATTTTTATTATGTATTTAGAAGTATGCACAAATAGTGCAAGGTATACATTTTTGTGTTTTCAACCCGTAAATAAGGGTTCTATTTTTTGGTTCATACGAACTGAATTTCTAACTTGGTCCAGGCAATACACACTTTGTAAACCTATATAAAAGTATTTTAAATACTTACCTTCATAGACATATATATTTTTTAGGTGTTTTGCATTTATTTTATTACACACACAAAAGTAAAATTCTCTGTCTAGGTTACCAACCATTATCTTTTCTTACATGTAGTGATAGGCAAACTTACACACTAGGAATTGTTGGTTATGTATATTTACACCTTCGGAATGCTTATATGCTAGTTTGTAGTCATGGTTTAGGCATGCATATATAAGCATGTAACATATTTATAGGCACAGGTTTTATAGGACACTTTGCAAGTGTTTAACTAGGATTTAGATGTGTGAGCTTTTGACTGATTGATTGATTTAGGTGTGTGTTTTCATATACTGTTAGTGCATGTGTACTTTATACCTGATACTTATCTAATTTGTGTATTTTTGTTTATTATACTAAGACATATTGTAATAGGAACATTTTATTAATTTCAGCTTTCTACCTTCCCCTGGGAAGTATGTATTGTATGGAAATAAAAAAACATTTATAGAACATTAGGCTTTCATATATAGCTATAGAACCCCAGAACACTACAACAGGCACTTTTTTCAGAAAAAATATAACTTAATCTAACGTATAGAGATATTTTTTTCTAACACAAGTACCTTTAAGGCTAAGTAATTTTTTAGCTAAATTGCATTAGATCGAGTTATGCTGTTTTCAATTTATGCATTCCCCTTTTTAGCGATATATTGGGGGAGGGGATAAATCGAGTCGAGTTCAATTAAATGTACATTTTTTGTACGTGTGCACGAGGCATTAGACAGTGACTGGATTTCCTATGAGTTCAGCTTATGCTTAATTAATTATGTTATCCAATCAAAATCTTTCTAAACTACTTTTATACTTATCTCTGGTATAAATAAATAACCACTTTTCTCAAATTAATAAAGTTCTCGGTTGCGAATCCAGAGAGGGGCGTAGAGAGCGTACGCCCTCTCCCCTTTTGGTTGGACTTTTTTTTTTCTTTATTAAATGATAAATCAGACTATACTTCGTGAACTTTGCCATTTCCCGTGTACTCTCGACATTTTTTTTGCGACAATTCTTTACTTATAAAGATATGTTTCGCTGGAATTTACTGATGGTCAAAGTCATGTGATTCGCTATGGTGGAGTTGACCAGTGTGTCGAACAAACGTCACTCAGTCATTTTAAAATTCAAATAACAGTAATACATTGCTTAGGATGGGGATGACAATCATAACACCTTCAAAGCGAAAAATGAATGAGAAAGAACGTATTAACTTCTGTTTCACTATTCCCCTAAACAGAAAGTTATACTCTATAGATTATTACACTCTCATGAGAAAAAAAGTTCCATAGAAATATTATTTACCTACGAAAACATGTTTAACCCCAAACGCCCAGCCAATTTTAAAATAACATAGCCGAATGATGAGCCAAAGTCTGTATAAGCTCTTGATAGATTTAAAGTCTTAGGTACGAACCATTTGATTTGAGAAAGCAGTCTTAGATATTTGAGAGAAAACAAATGACTCTGGTTTTTGCCTTAATGCCCGCGTCACACTGTCCCGATTTTTATATACGATGGACGCCCGAATGCGAAAATTGTAAGTTCGTACGAAATTGGTCCCGATCTCGTTAAAATACCAAAAAGTGACCGAAGCAAGTACGATGAATAACGGAAGTCTATACGATGGTGCCGAAATTATATACGATAGCAAAAGATGGACATACGAACTTCAAGGTTAACTGAAGACGGGTATTTAAGCTTCATATCTCAGCCGAAGCCTACACGATGGATCACGAAGGCAACACGATGGATTACAATGTTGGCGCGATGGCCATACGATGTCCAAAAGACGTCGTGTACAGCTTACGATGCATTTCAATTATATGCCGAAGGCATCACGCGTTTTAAATTTAAATTTAAATGTAAATTGCGTGTAGATAAAATTGTTATGGACACTCTAGAACCAAAAATGCTCAACACTTGGTATGGTGTTACTCGTTAAGAATATCTTAAGCGCTATTGACTTTAAAGTTCAAAGTTCAAGGTCACAGTGGCAGATGTAATACAAGGCAATATTACCCTTGTGGACACTCTAAAACCAATATGCTTCAAAAGATTTTAACCACATTTGGTATATTGTACCTCCTTGTAATGATCTGACATTTTTTACGTTCAAGGCCAAAGGTCAAGGTCATGCCAATGGACTTGTTTTTTTTCTTCTTGAAATAGCATAATACTCAGGAAATTGGTTGCTCATTTTTTTACCTGCTGGTTCTAAAGACAATATTAAAGGTTTTTCCAGTTACTGAATGTTTTGGTTGATTTCTAAAAAAATAGTCTATGTATCAAATATGCATATTCAATTTACCATTTTCTGCATGTGTCATATACAAATATAGTGTTCATATTTGTCCCCAATAGGTTACATACGAGGGAATGCCACGCATTCAATTCGTATTGAATTCGTATCACCCTCCTCACCATCGTAATGTCACCGGGAATGCATCTTTGAACATCGTTTTGCATTCGTGATTCCATCGTTTCCATCGGGCAGTTTTGACATTACGATATCTACACGAATGAATCACGAAGCTACCCGAAAGTCTTACGATGGCAACACGACTTCGTGAAGACCTCGTTATCCCGTCGTGTTGCCATCGAATAAACGTACGAAGGTGACAAGATGGAACTACGACGGCAATAAATCCAGCTAAATGCAGGTTAATGTTCGCACTAAAATACATTTAAAGTGCCATGCGCGATATGCACTGGTCAGTCTAATACGACATTTAAGAAAGACGTTCACAAAACATGGAGCTCATATCATATGATTCTATGACAATAAGAAAGGCGACAGCGTTGTCTCTCTTAATTCAAATGGAACAAGAAGAGCAGCTATAACAGGCTCCGGATTTTCTTTTACAAGTAAAATATTATTTTTGGTCAATTTTTCATATCAAGTAACATGATGAAAATCATAAACGCGCCTCGTACACCAACACTGCAGGTACACGTGTATAGGGAAACCAACCTTTTCTTCATTATTCTGATTTTATATGTATCGTCTGAGTTGTTGTCACACGAATTTTTACTACATAACCATTTTATTTTCTATATGTCATATTTTGCCGCATTTGTTGCTTTCCCCACATCCTTCCTTTTGTTTATATTATTATGATTTTCTCCTGAAAAGAGCTCTTTTTGAATAAAAGGGATCAACGAACCCATTTCCTTACCTTTAAGACAGATCAGTAAACATCGGCATAATTATGGGTGATTATTCAGTTCAAACAAGGCAATGCCGAGTGTGGCATCCCCCCTATGAAACATATTGGACACTATATTTGTATATAACACATGCAGAAAATGGTAAATTGAATATGCATATTTGATACAAAAACTATTTCTTTAGAAATCAACCAAAACATTCAGTAACTGGAAATACCTTTAATATTGTCTTTAGAACCAGCAGGTAAAAAAATGAGCAATCAATTTCCTGTGTATTACTAGTATGCTACTTCAAGGAGAAAAAACAAGTCCATCTGCATGACCTTCACCTTTGGTCTTGAACGTAAAAAATGTCAGATCATTACAAGGAGGTACAATATACCAAATGTGGTTAAAATCTTTTGAAGCATATTGGTTTTAGAGTGTCCACAAGGGTGATATTGCCTTGTATTACAGCTGCCACTGTGACCTTGACCTTTGAACTTTAAAGTCAATAGCGCTTAAGATATTGTTAACGAGTAAACACCATACCAAGTTTGAGTATTTTGGTTCTAGAGTGTCCATAACAATTTTATCTACACGCAACTCACATGTAGTAGGCAAGGGGATAATAAACTAAGGTTTATAAGAATTAGACAAAAATATCGATTTCCCGCCATGCATGGCAGACTTGTACAGAAACGATATATTGCCGAAATTCTGTTCGTATCATAAAAATGTTCAAAACAGGTAGAACGCATTTTGACTTATGATTAAACCAGAAATGAAATGTACAATATAATATATATTCAATATTGATCAAACAATTTAAAACGCGTGATGCCTTCGGCATATAATTTAAATGCATCGTAAGCTGTACACGATGTCTTTTAGACATCGTATAGCCATAGCGCCATCATCGTAATCCATCGTGTAGCCTTCGTGCTCCATTGTGTAGGCTTCGGATGAGATATGAAGCTTAAAAACTGTCTTCGGTTAACCTTCGTATATCCAGCTTTTGCTATCGTATATAATTTCGGCACCATTGTATAGACTTCGTTATTCATCGTACTTGCTTCGGTCACTTTTTAGTATTTTAACGAGATCGGGACCAACTTCGTACGAACTTACAAGTTTCGCATTCGGGTGTCCATCGTATATAAAAATCGGGACAGTGTGACACGGGCATAAACAAGTTCTGTCCGGAAGTTGACAGCTGAAAACAATAGTTTTGTCCACTTTTTTGCTATTAGAAACAAAAATTTCAATGTTTTTTCTCGCTCCGCTCGCCGATCTTTAAAAACTTCGCCCCCTTTCCAAAATCCTGGATCCGCCCCTGGTTCTATTTTTCACAACACATGTACATCTATATATATAGTAACAATTAATCAAGAGAATATATCAAACTGATATACAATTAAATTACGGACTGCAGTTCGCATATCCACATAACCCATTAATGGATAAAAGGGTGAAGGTAAGATAACTCTCTTAAAAGTATACCAACTTGACCAAACGACTTGTCAATATCAAACTGATATATAAAATCCCCCTGAACAAAATAAATACATCCCGTTTGTTTTCAATGGTCAAGTCGTTTTGGTCATTTAGAATAAGTAAAAAATTCAATAATGCCATAACAATTTGCCTTTTTGCGTCCTCAATCAATTATCAATATAATATATAAAATCTTTGCATATTATACTAATAAAATCACTATCTTCTGCATATTCCACTTTAAAATTGGTTATATATCTAGCAAACTTAAATAAATAAAATTATATTAAGCAACACACTAGCTAGAAACGCTGCTTCAACAAATACAACCATAAAATTAGGTTATTGCTGGTATTGAGCACACAATCCGTCGTTACAAATGAAAAAACTATAAATGCTTATTAATACACAGTACTTTTTTTCTCTTTGTTAACTAAATGCCTATATGCAAAGTTTGCTATTTTTCAAACTTCAAAAAATGAAAGCAATCTCTAAGATATAATTTCCTATTCAACAAAATGAATTACTAAAATCAAAACTTTTACTACTAGATTAGCCTCTCTTCACTCAGAGACTGACAATATATACAATGAAGAATAAAACTTCAACAAAAATACAAGAACAGTAAATTTGAAATCTTTTGAAGAATGCTATCATAGCAAATTCCATACTGAAACAAATATTCTCTCGATATTTTATTAGTTAAACAAATCAGTTCAAAACACCTTTCCGCTTAACTGACACCCATTACATTGTCAATTACTTTTTTTTTCTCACAAAATTAGTACTTTCTATTTCTACACATTTTATGACTTTTAGACAAATTTTATTTAACCAGACACATTGTTCTTTTAAAGAATTCAGTCCTTCAAATATTTCTTGTCACAAAATAACATCTGTGTATGACGAAAAACAAATCAACATTGTCATAAAACGTCACAAAACATAATTCAATAATGTTTATAATAAAATACACTACAAGTCTGCACATGGCGGTTGTTTTATTTGACCTATATTTCACCGTGTATCATCAATACAGCGGATATAGGTACTAACCAAGCGGGCGTGATCGATTTTGACCTTACACGGTAACGAAAATCTTTGTTTTGTTCACACAATATCAATGTGATCCCCAATCTTATGAGCAAAAATTTATTGCGGTCAAGCAGATGACAAAATAATGTTCTGATTCCTGATTTTCTGTATACCGTCGTCTTATTTCGAAAAAAAAATGAAAAAGTTGGATGATAGCGTTGAAAAAATAAATAATGTTCTTACTCAGAAAAGAAGATACCATACCCCCTTTTGAAGCTAAATGGTCGGTCCGTAAGTGTTTTTTTTTCTCTTCAACATATGAACATGAATAATATTCTGGCCAATGCTGAAAGTAAAGAAATGCTGGTACCAATGTTTATATTTCAATAAAAACAAGTGTGGACACAGATGAGTGTGGATAGTATGTTTGGATGTTTGACAGTGTCTTATGACAAAAGGAATTCTATGTTTTTCCTATATTGTGTTATTAACTGTGTTGCACGGTGACAACCAATCTGAGCATTTGGAGTGTTATTTATTTAATATTTTTTTTTATGTTCAATACAGGCATGGAGGAGACAGTAATTACATTAGTTACCAAATGATCATGATAGAATATGTTCTACATCTTTGATTTTGGATACATTTTGTAGCTAGGAGAGCAACACATAATAGGTTCATTTTTTCACGTGTTTTTTTCTAAATGGAAGATGATATATAGATTTGAGAACATGATATAAGGAGCCTGTAACTCAGTGATAGTCGTTTATTTATGTGTTACATATTAGTTTTTTGTTTATTTTTCTTTAACATAAATAAGGCCATTTGTTTTCTCGTTTGAATTGTTTTATATTGTCATTTCGGGGCCTTTTATAGCTGATTATGCGGTGTTGGCTTTGCTCATTGTTTATGGCCGTACAGTGACCTGTAGTTGTTAATTTCTGTATCGATTTGGTCTCTTGTGGAGAATTGTCTCATTGACAATCATATCACATCTTTTTTTTATATGTGTTTGCTTACTATTGGTATGGTTCTATTTATATAACTTTGTGATGGATCGTCAGTATCATTAGGATTTTTTTTGTTAAAATGTCGAATTGTTCTTAGATTAGAATACATTTATTGGTTTTTAGTAATGGCAACGCCTGACATGATGCTTGGGGCTAAATGAGCTAGGAAGTATGCTGATTTATATCAATTCTTTGATTATATCTCCTCCAAAGCTGGTCGAAGCAAAGAAAAATTTTGACCAATATGAAAATGATTTCACCAAAAGAACCTTTGTGAGCATGCTCCAAAGACTCATAACTGCTCCAAAAGTAATCTGATAGAATTTCAAGCATGTCAAGCAGATATTATCAACATCTACTTAATTAGTCTTAATATGTCAAAATATCTAAAAAGTTAAAGCATTCAAAAGGTATTGCAAAATTATTCCTTTTCATTTTTTGTTTTGTTATATGGATACAAATATAAGTGATACATGTACCAACACAATATTTGTTGTGGTATGAAAGTGTAGTAATTAACATTTACTGTAACGATGTTAATTCACACAAATTAAGAAATAAACAAATGAATGGAACAGATGCTCCACAGGACGCAGCTTTATATGACCGCAGAGGACGAACGCTGAACGGTTAGGGCTAGTATGGACACAACTTTCAAGCTGGATACAGCTCTGAATTTGGATTGTGATTAAATAGTTGACACAGCTTAGGTTTCTGACACAGAATGAATGTGGTCTAATGAACTTAAAATATTTTCTTTTTCTTTTGAGCAATTCACCAAGCTGTTGAATATTTTAAATCCTTTCAAAAAAAGTGTACTTATATTAATTTTCTTTAATTTCTGAGATCTGATATGAGAAAAATCCCCCCCCCCCCCCACACAAATTGTTTTCACCTCCCCCTTTCCCTTATTCCAACCAGATCTTCCACAGGGCACAGCTTTATACGACCGCAGAGGTCGAACCCTGAACAGTTGGGGCAAGTTTGGACACAACATTTAAGCGTGATACAGCTCTGAATTTGGATTGTGATTAAATAGCTGACACAACATAGGTTTCTGACACAGAATGAATGTGGTCTAAGAACTTCAACTTAAAAACTTAAAAATTTTAAATTGGAAATTTACCTGTTATGGTCCAATATCCAAAATCTCAATACATGGTTAGATTCACCATATCACAGAACCCCAAGAATTCAATTTTTGATGAAATCAAATAATGTTCAATTTTAGACCCTTTAGACCTCAATTTGGACCAATTTGATAACCAGTCCCAAATATTAAAAATCTAAATACACGGTTAGATTCAGCATATTGAAGAACCCCAAGAATTCAATTTTTGTTAAAATCAAACTAAGTTTAATTTTGGACCCTTTGGACCTGAATGTAGACTAATTTGAAAAGGGGACCAAAAATAAAGAATCTCAATACACAGTTAGATTCAGTATATCAAACAACCCCATTAGTTCAATTTTTGTTGAAATCAAACAAAGTTTAATTTTGGACCCAAATTTGGACCAACTTGAAAACTGGGCTCATAATAAAAAAACTAAGTGCATGTTTAGATTCAGCATATCAAAGAACCCCAAGAATTCAATTTTTGAAAAAATCAAACTAAGTTTAATTTTGGACCCTTTGGACCTTAATGTAGACCAATTTGAAAACTGGACCAAAAATTAAGAATCTGAATACACAGTTAGATTCGGTATATCACAGAACCCCATTAGTTCAATTTTTGATGAAATCAAGCAAAGTTTAATTTTGGACCCTTTTGGCCCCTTTCGTTGGGACCAAAACTCCAAAATCAATCCAAACCTTCCTTTTGTGGTCATAAACCTTGTGTTAAAATTTCATAGATTTCTATTAACTTATACTAAAGTTATTGTGCAAAAGCCAATATAAATGCTTTTTTTGGGACCTGTTTTTGGCCCCTAATTCCTAAACTGTTGGGACATAAACTCCCAAAATCAATCCCAACCTTCCTTTTGTGGTCATAACCCTTATGTTAAAATTTCATAGATTTCTGTTTATTTATAAATACTAAAGTTATAGAGCGAAAACAAAAAAAATGCTTATTTGGGCCCTTTTTGGCCCCCAATTCCTAAACTGTTGGGACAAAACACCCAAAATCAATCACAACCTTCCTTATAAGGTCATAAACCTTGTGTTTTAATTTCATAGATTTACTAAAGTTAGAGTGCGAAAACCAAATGTCTTCGGACGGAAACGATGACACCAACAAGGTACCAATATACGACCAAAAAATTGAAATGCAGTCGTATAAAAATCTAAGTACATGTTTAGATTCAGCATATCAAATAACCCCAAGAATTCAATTTTTGTTAAAATCAAGCTAAGTTTAATTTTGGACCCTTTGGACCTTAATGTGGACCAATTTGAAAACAGGACCAAAAATTAAGAATCTGAACACACGGTTAGATTTGGCATATCAAAGAACCCCAATAATTCATTTTTTGATGAAATCAAACAAAGTTTAATTATGGACCCTTTTGGCCCCCAATTCCTTATGACCAAAACTCCCAAAATCAATCCAAACCTTCCTTTTGTGGTCATAAACCTTGTGTTAAAATTTTATAGATTTCTATTAACTTATACTAAAGTTATTGTGATAAAACCAAGACAAATGCTTATTTGGGACCTGTTTTTGGCCCCTAAATCCTAAACTGTTGTGACCAAAACCCAAAATCAATCCCAACCTTCCTTGTATGGTCATAAACCTTGTGTTTAAATTTTTATAGATTTCTATTTACTTTAACTTAAGTTAGAGTGCCAAAACCAAATGTCTTTGGCGACGACGATGACGCCAACGTGATACCAATATACGACCAATTTTTTTTCAATTTTTGCGGTCGTATATAAATGATCTCAATTCAAATTTCTTATGGAGTTTGCAACAATATTTGTAGAACTACTCATTTAAATACATCATAAAATATTAAAATATAAAATGTCATACAGTCATGGTGATGATGCCCCCGCTAGCATATAACGTTATCAAGAACTGTAAAAGTGAAGCTGCCAAAAATTGAATTTAAAGAGTTTATTCAATAAAAAAGACAGGAAATATATATAAAAAATCAAGTCTAATCAAAAGATAAATCCCTATCAACTCGCCAATGCACGATTGATCCTATAAATAAAAAGTGTCCGCATAATACATGTTCAGATATGCAGCAAATCGTGAAGAAAAATTATTCAACTAATGTCATCAATTTTGAACGGTATAAAGGACTATAAAGCTGCCATTTGTTCATATGGTGACACGTGTTAAATCCTGATCAACACTATCAGAGACATAAAAAAAATACCATATGTATGAACCATTAAAAAAAATCCAAAACATATGCCTTTTTATATATTTAATAACAAGACAAAAACCAGTTTTTTAAAGGGGAAATGGGAGGTGGGGATGGGGGAGTAGAATGGCATAATTATCTTGCACTTTTACAACAAAAACAAATATCAATTCTGTTTATTTTAAATTGATAACCCCCTCCCCCCCTTTCGCTTTCCCTTCCGTTTTTTCCACAATAAAAATATTCAAATGGTAACTCTGGGTACTTTTATAGATTACTTTACTAGCGAAGTTGCATTCTAAGAAGTCTCAAATGTGAACAAAATTCATATTTTCCTTGCAATGGTTCTTTTTTTAATAAAGTTATTAAATTGTTGATTTTGTTTTCGAAAAAAATAACTCTCGGCTTAAGGGAAGTGAAAAAAATGTGTTTAAACTTTAAAATAAATATACTGGTATATGGCCATTAAAGTTTTTAATATGTTAAGTTTTGCTACCTCTTCTAAATGCAAAATGTACTACTTCCTTCCTGAAACGTCGTACAAGTCAGATACAAAACTAAGGTAACAAAAAATAGGCCGGAAACAACCTGCCGTATAGTTTGTCTTCACTTGAAGTCACGTGACTCGTGCAGAAAAACTATCCGGCAACGGTTGATACCGGCCTGTTTCTTTGTTACCTTTGAAAAGTATCTAATACGTGTTCAGTTCAAAATCGATCATTCCCGCTTGGTTAGTACCTATATCCGCTGTACGATGATACAATGTACACGGTGTCTTTCATGGTCTTTTGTGTGTGTTAATTAAACTGTTCGAATGGTATTCATAATGCATTTTGTGCCGGTTCGCCTTTAAATTGCACACGGTATTCTGTTTTTCCATTTCTCTTCCGTTGAGATAAAATTCTCTTCACTTCAAAATAATAAATGTCTGATTACGTCGTAAATTCATCGGAATAATTTGTATTTTATCCAAAGATGAAACAAGGACGTTGCTACCTGGGACACGACAGCACGTGCATCCACGTCGTTTTCACACACACACAAAAAAAAAAAAAGAGAGAGAGAAAGGAAAAAAGAGGGAGAGAGAGACAGAGAGACAGATGAATTGGTCAATCGCAATCGGACAGAGTGATGCATCTATTATCTATAATGTACAAGATATTTGATTAAACGTTCCGAGACTGTTTGTGTCTTTTCCATGTCGAGAGATGCCGGTAGACAGCAACATCGCGATAATGTAACGACTGAAACACCCAGTCAGTACTGGAAACGTGCAATGTTTATACAATTTCTGGATTACTTGATACAAGAACTTAGATTGGTGTCTAACGAAGAGCGGTTTTCTGCCCAGTACTTGATATCAACAAAGCCGAATAGGATTAATTAGGAAGCAATTAGCATATTATTTGAGACGTATATAAATGACCTTAATGTTAAAAATGTTGCACAAATTCGCGAGAAAGTTGAACGATGGATTTTAAGGATGGATATAGCAACAGACCCAAAGGCATCCATTCGGAAACTCTGCCATTGCCAAAAAGTGTTTTATATCCAAAATTTCCATTTGTTTGATTCTAGAAACAATAACATCAGAGAGAAGTTTTAGCGTAATTAGAAAAGTGGAAAACTGGGTCCGCTGTACAATGCATACAGAAAGACTTTCTACTCTGTCCTTCATTCATGCATACACACATTGGGAAATTGATATTGAAAAAGTTATTGACGTATTTGCTGTTTTAAGAGGAGACATCGTTTGGGATTCTTTTGCTCATAATTTAAATCAAGAAACAATTTTTATGAGTTAAACGAATAACATAATTATTTGAGGCAACACCAAACTTTGCCCCATCTTGTCAAATGATTGTCTGAAATATCGGCCTAAAAATCTACAAAGTTGACTGAAGCACAAGCAAACATGTTTAACCTCGTCGCATTCTGTATGTCAGGGGCTTATAATGAAGTGATTGTTTTTCTTGCTGTGTATTGCGTTTATTGTTTTAAACATCAGGCCATGAGGTTCTCGTTTGAATTGTTTTTACATTTTCAATTTCAATGCCTTTTATAGCTTACTGTGCGGTATATGTTTTTCTAACTGTTGAGGGTCGTACGGTGACCTATAATTGTTAACTTTTATGTCAAATGTTCTCTGGTAGAGATTTGTCTCAATCATACCATATCTTTTTATTTTTTTTTATTATTTAAAGAAATTTCTAGGCCTCGTTTGCCGAGTGATCAAAAAGAGTTTATTAATATCCAGTAATCACTATATCATGTCAACATTGAGGTTGTGAATTAAACCCCGCTCGTAATAGGGTGTTCGACTACGATCCTTAAATTCTAGGATTGCCATTGTCAGTATTCTCCTGTTCCCACGAAGGCCAATGTCCTTTTCTTAATATTGAACGGTCCTTAAAAAGTTTATTTAGATTTCTTATATAAAAACAAATACATTTTTTGCTATATTTAGATTTCAGACTTATGAGATGTCGAACTATTGGACGTCAGACTATTTGGGTGTCGGATAAATGGCGTGTCGCACTACTTGGGTGTCGGACCAATAGGGTGCCCGAATATATAGGCTGCCCATAATGGTTTACTTTTACAAACTATGACTTGGATGAGAAAGTTAATAAATCAGCGGACAAAAACAAAACGGACAAAAAGCAACGGACAAAAAGCAAAATTATCGGACAAAAAACAAAACGGACAAAAAGCAAAATTGTCGAAAAAGAAATTAAAGACAAAAAGCAAAACTGACAAAAAGCAATAGTGTCGGACAAAAGGCACCATATCGTTCGCTTTAAAAATATACTGGGCATAAAAATGAAAAGTGGAAATTATTGATACAAAATAAAACAATCTTACATTTGTATTTTTAGAAATAAAAGTTATAAAGGTGAGATAAATAGACTGAAATTGCTATAATTCACCTAGTCTGTGTGGTATTATAAGATATTTAGATTCAATGGCATTGCACGATTTTATCCCTATTCACCAACAAAAGAGACCCGAGGTAGACATGCAAATCTATTTTTTCTTTACCTAAAACAAATATACATAATCATATAATTGAAGAATGATTTTAAGTCTTAGTATCATCAGATCTTTCACGATGTTCGAAAAACGGTCTTCAAAAAGCGGTATTCTTATTGGCTAACTGTACATCACGTGTTATTCCTTAAGCAATTGCATTACACAATAAAACTTATCCTTCATGATAACACGAGGTCCCACATTAAAGTGCACAAGAGAATTGAATAAAAAAAATGATAAAATTCGTGTTTGCATGATCCTAGCTAACAATGTAATTATAAGTATGGGAAGCTTCATTTTGTAACTTCATAGGGTTGTAAAAGCGTTTAACGTGCGCACATTTTCAGAATGAAGCGCTTCTTAAATATCATGATAAATTGAAATGTGACCAGTAAAGGTACAAAAAACGTGGATTTTTTTTTCATAAAAAAAAATGTGTGGACTTGAACGGCGTTTTTTGTTGACTTAAGCAGAACTTATCATTGTGGACTTTAACCGTGCCACAAAGGTGTCATGAGAACTACTTAATGTTCCAGAACAGTTCTCTTGACAGTTACTTACTGATTTAAAAAGAGGTTAGAAGTGATCCCTACTGTATACTAGTAAAGCATATTTCATTCGTTCACTATAAAACATGTCACCAGAATGTTTTGGGATGTTTCAGAAAAAAATATGTTTAGTGTTTGCGTTTCTCGGATAACAATATAATGATTGGTTCCCGGCTATATCCATGCGACTCCAGGGACTCTTCTAAAGATATTTTGTAGAAGGATCAATATTTAATTTTCATTTTAATGAATCATTAAAATGAAAATAAAATCTGCCGTCGAATATTGTAGATTTTTTTTTTTATATAGGATGACATCAATGAAGTTTACGATGATTATTAGAAAATTAGGACAGGTCAATTTCAACTCTTAAAGGAGCCTATTTTCAGATATGTCTATAAACCCAAAGGTTGCCTAAGATTCAAATGTATTTAACAGACTTTTAAAAATTAGGGGTAGGCATGTTAGACTCTTCAGACCTAAACTCGGACCTTTGGTGAAAACAAACCACCAGTTGTCCCACCTGGGCCTTTTGGCCCATCAGACATTTGACCATTACCTATAAAATGCACCTAGTAGGTAAAAAAGTATTGACGAAGGGAAATTTTGACACTCTTTAGAAAAATTGGGGTAGGCATGTTAGACCATTTAGAACCAAGTTCGGACCTTTTGAAGACAAACAATACAATATCTATCATTGGAGCTATGGTGAAGACAAACCATGAATTGTCCCACCTTAGCCTTTAGGCCCATTGAACCTTAGAACATTATCTATCATTTGTACCTAGTGGTAAAACATGATTAACCAAAGGGAATGTTACTCAGTTTTTTTTTAAATTAGGGGTAGGCATGTTAGACACTGCAGACTTAAGTTTGGACCTATGGTGAGGACAAAACATGAGTTGTACCACCTGGGCCTTTATGACCATTGGAATTGTTTCTCATCTTAAAAAACATTTTTTTTCTTCCAAAAGCTGGAATTAAACTTATCAAAAAGATCAATAGCCCCCCCCCCCCCCCCCCCCCCCCCCCATCCCCCCGCCAGAAAATCAAATGGTTGTCTAATTTCGATTTAGCATAATTTTTTGAACTTGATGTTCTTTTTTGGAGATTTTCTTCTGTCACTATGTTTTATTTGATTTTGGTAAATTGCGACTTTGAAATCTGAAATTAATATACAGATGGTCGAAACCTGATAGGGTGGATCGAAGTCCCCGGAGGTGTGGCACAGCATGACCCCTCCATAATTGGCAAAATTTAAGAACAATCAAAAACAGAACTACTCAAAAACTACAAATGGGATTGTGCTGCAAATAGAAATTGGCCTGTATTTCTAATAGTGCTAAATCATTGAATAAGATTGAAAAACATCATTTGTTCCAATCTCAACTTGTCATCTTTTTTAATGTATACATTGTATTCGACCTTTTAACCCCACACAGTAGTGAAATTTTCATTCATGCAATCGGCAACAAATGTACACATTGTATATCTATAGCACCGTTAAGGGTTGAAAGATCGAATACAATGTATACACAATAACACAAAGAAGTTTATTTAAACAACGAAACACGTGTCAAGAATTTGAAATAAATTTTCCAACCTTAATTTTTGTACAAAATAGGCTTAATTGATAGCAGAGGCGGATTTAGCGGGATGGCATAGGGCCATAGTCCCCATTTTTTACATCAAGAAAATCATTTATTAATTTGAGAAAAGCGGTTATTTATGTATACCAGAGCAAACTATAAAAGAAGTTAAGAAAGCGAGATTTTGATTAGATAAAACAAGTCATTAAGCATAAGTTGAGTTCATTTAAGCATAAGCTAAAATCATTTAAGCATAGACTAAAATCATTTTAGCATAAGCTAAATTTATTTTAGCATAAGCTAAATTTATTTTAGCATAAGCTAAATTCATTTAAGCATAAGCTAAAATCATTTTGGCATATGCTAAAATTAACTTTAATTTTAATATTTATGACCTTGATTCCGCGCCAACATTTATGTATAAGCTAAACAATTCAGCATATGCTAAATTGATTTAAGCTTATGCAAAAATGAATTCAGCTTATGCTAAAATGAATTTAGCTTAAGCTCAAATGAATTTAGCATATGCTAAAATCCTTTTAGGATATGCTAAAATCATTTTAGCATATGCTAAATTATAATATAGCATATGCTAAAATGATTTAAGCATATGGTAAATTCGATCTTTATGACCCTTAATTCCGCGTCATAAAGAAGTGATCATTTGGATTTTGTAGTTAAAGCAACCAAGTTACCCGAATCCGTGAATGTTTTTTTTCTCTAGCAAATGAAGAACTAGAGGCGTTCACGCCTAGATGAGTTTTACCTCATGTTTGCGAAAGACCTTCTTCCATTGATTTGATTCATGATCAAATTCAAAAAGATTCAAAATACCAAAGTTCTAAATTTACTCTTTTTCATATATGCATTAAAAATAATTGAAAAGATGTTGTCCTTTTTATCAAAATCTTTTGTACGATTTTTTTTCGTTAGTCTAAATATTGTATTCTTCGCCATAATTTATTGATCAATAAGATTTTCAACTGTTTTGAATGAACAGTAATTTGTATATCATATGTTATATATACATGTGTATATCAAGTCAATTTAATATTTTTACGACTCAAAATGGTCTTAGAAAATCCCGAATGTATATATGTTTTCATGTAAATAAAGGCAACAGTAGTATACCGCTGTTCAAAACTCATAAATCCATGAACAAAAAACAAAATCGGGGTAACGAACTAAAACCGAGGGAAACTCATTAAATATAAGAGGAGAACAACGACACAACACTGAAATGTAACACACACAGAAACGGACCAAGCGTCAGACAAAATCCCACGAGAATAACAAATATAACATCAAAACCAAATACATGAATTTGAGATAGACAAGTACCGTGACACGTCTCATCGCAATGTGAATTAACACTCAAAAATAAGAGAAAACAAACGAAGCAACGTTAAAATGTAACACACACAGAAACGAACAATAATATAACAATGGCCATCTTATTGACTTGGTACCGGACATTTTTAATGGGGAAAAAGGGTGGGTTGAACCTGGTTTTGTGGCATGCCAAACCGCGCACTTTAAAGGCAATGTTAAATATAACATTGAAATGACAACATTATATAACAGGACTACAATACAAATAAATAGGAGAACATATTAGACAAAGAAACACATGATTAATAGATAACAAAAAGCATCAGGTTTAAAATTCAATACGTCAAAAAAGCGCCTCGTCCACACAAGACTAGACGACACAAGACGCCCAGATATAAAAGATCGAAAGTGATAAAAAGTACAAAGTTGTACAGCACTGAAGATCAAAAGTTGAAAAAGGTTGTGTCAAATGCGGCTATGTTTTTATGCTTGGGATAAGAACATCCTTATTATTTGGAACAGTTAAAGCTATTGAAAACAGTTAATTTAATCAAATGAATATAAAACAGATATACATGATGAAACTGAAGTATTTACTAATTACAGAAAACTAAACCCGAATACATAATGCTAAGACTAACACAGAATAGACACACCCGATTCAGACCAGGCCTCAACGCAATAAATTAAAAATGACGAAACATACGATGGCGAAAAGGCACAACAAATAAGTCACATTTGAATATATGAAATTTCTGAAACAGCGCAAAATTGACGTCACAGATGAAAAACTATAATTCAAAAGTAAGATGGAATTAGGATAGATTAAAGATAATATTAGATCTAAATAATGATATTACATTTAAACACAATGCATTTTGCAATACTTATTAATCGCAATTAACTATAATATATATATGTTCAGTTTGTTATGAATCCAACTTCAAACGTAAATTATCGTACAGATTACGTTGAACAAAATTAAATTTAATAAATGAAGCGGTGATTAATTTTTCTTTCCATAACACATAAATATAATAGTTAAAACGTCAACACATTTGACAAAATCCGATGATAATTACAAATATAACATTTAACATTTAAACTAACTACATGAATTTGGGAAAGACAAGTACCGTAACAAGTCTTATAGTAATGCGAATTCACATTCAGCAAAACAGTAACAATCGGGAATACGTATCAATTGTGATATGTAAAAACCACACTAAGAGGCAGAGGGTATGTTACTGCTGAGAAATGGGAAATTGATAATTGAGAAGATGAAATTGTCCCGTTTATCATAGATTTTCGTGTGAAGTCGTCCATCTACGTCAATATTGAGGAAAAGATCAAGGTATGAAGCAGTCCTTCTAGTATCAGTAGTATCCTTAATTTCAAGTTCACTGGGATATATGAGATGTAAGTATTGGCTGAAGTATGAGTTATTCAATGATAGAACATCATCTATATATCGGAAAGTAAAATTAAAGAATTTCGCAAGGTGCTTTTTTTTTTTTTTTCCTTTTTATAAGACATTTTAAATGGAAGAAGATCACAACCGAAATTATTGAATAAATGAATGGTCCCTGTTTTCTCGTTACGGCAAATTACGTCAAGTTATGTCAGTTTTCGTTCGTTCGTAAGATGTTGAGAAACCTTTATTAAATGGGTTCCGAGTCATGTTGGAATCCTTGGAAACACAGCTGTAGACCTTGAGGCAAAGGATGCCCTGGTTGACCATCTATCTAACTGTGATTTACCATATTTTAGAGAATATGTTTTTAATATATTGAAAAATGAATGGAGCAAAAAAGATGATAATAAATTGCCTGCAATTAAACCTTATTTAGGCAAACATATTAATAAGTGTATGTGCAGGAAAGATCAGTGTGTTATTACTAGATGTCGTATTGGTAATACTAGAATAACACATGAGTATCTTTTAAAAAATGAAGATGAACCACAATGTGTACCTTGCAACTGCAAGTATACTATTAAACATGTTTTAATTAATTGTATTGACTTTGCTGATATTCGTAAGAAGCATTTCAATGTCAATTAAAAACCAGGTATTTCAACCAAAAAGGATCTATTTTGATATGAAAATATTAAAATTCAGTTGAAAATGTCAGTTTCTATGGCGTTATGATGTAGAAATATGAATTTCGAGCATAGGTCAAAATCTAGAACGTCCATTTAACCTATGACCTTGACCTTAATTTCAAGGTCATAGACTAAACATCACAAATCAAAAGACACTAGTTCCTTAATATGTATGGTTCATGAGTAATATCACTTTACGCATAATTCTAAATATAAGAGGGGAGAAAACTCCCATTTATTGTCTACGCACCTTTGCAACCAAAAATAAGTTACGACATGTCGCAACTAACAATTCAGTAAAAATAATTTGTCGATATTTTATAAGGTTAATGAATATAATTGAAAAAAGGCCAAAATCAAAGTTTAGAATTTGACCTTGACCTTTGATCTTGACCTAATCTTCATATTTTTGGACCAAGGATCTTAAATCAAAAGACCCTGGTTCTCTATCACGTATTGTTTACCAGTTAGAAATGCATATCACCTATATCATATACAAAAGGAGGGATAACTCTCATATGGGGTCTCCGAATAGCTTCGGTCAAAATAAAACAGAACATCCTGATGATATAACGAGCAATTTGGAAAAATAAATTTGTCTGTTTCTTATACCGTTTGGAAGATTAAGCGATAACAAGAAAAACAGTGTTCGGGGAGATAACTCTTATATTGGAAAATATTTGGTTTCGCGGTGTTAGTTTCAAAAGCGCATAAACTGTTAGATATCATATTTCATTTATCCAAGCGACATCTTGCGAAAAAAACCCAGCGAAGGACAAAAAAGTTGGCGGAAGAAAAAAAAAAAATAATCAGAACAAAACCAATAGGTCTTTCAACCAGAAAGGTTGAAAGACCTAATAATATGTATGATTTATTCAATAATATTCCATATACAAATATTGTTGCATTTTTATAAGAAATTATAATTTATTATAGAATTGTTATTATATTTAATTCATTTTTAATTTTTATCACGTTATCTTATTGTTGATTTGTATTTGTAAATAATCAATTTGCTTTAGTCTAGGGTTTTAGTATATTAAAGGACTTTTTTTGTCTTATTTAAAAAATATGCTTTAAATTGTAAAAATATTTGAAATAGCTCTCGCCGCGATATAGCCTTTTTGTGCTAATGCGGCGTAAAGCAACCACCAATCAATCAATCAATGCTCCCTGTTTTCTCGTAACGGCAAAGTACGTCAAGTTATTAGTTATCAAAGGTACCATTATAATTTAGTACACAAGACGCGCGTTTCGTCTACATGAGACTCATCAGTGACGCTCATATCAAAATATCTATAAAGCCAAACAAGTAAAAAGTTGAAGAGCATTGAGGATCCAAAATTCAAAAAATTGTGCCAAATACGGCTAAGGTAATCTATGCCTGGGATAAGAAAATCCTTAGTTTTTTTCGAAAAATTCAAAGTTTTGTAAACAGAAAATTTATAAAAATAACCACATTATTGATATTCATGTCAACACCGCAGTGTTGACTACTGGACTGGTAATACCCTCGGGGAAGAAACGTCCACCAGCAGTGGCATCGACCCAGTGGTGTTAATAGTTATCAATGGTACCAGGATTATAATTTAGTACGCCAAACGCGCGTTTCGTCTACATAAGACTCATCAGGTACGCCAGACGTGCGTTCCATCTACATAAGACTCATCAGTGACGCTCATATCAAAATATTTATAAAACCAAACAAGTACAAAGTTGAAGAACATTGAGGCTCCAAAATTTCAAAACATTGTGCCAAATACGGCTAAAGTACGGTTATGTCAGTTTTCGTTCGTTCTTAAGATGTTGAAAAACCTCTATTAAATGCATTCAAATGGATTTTTTTTACAATGAGGTGCCGCATAACAAAACGATTTTCGGGTAATGCCTATTTACCGAAAAATGAATCTCACTTTGTAACCCGAAAATGTATCCACAAATAGAACGAGCAACCATACAAATCCCAGTTTACTATATGGATGGCGCTACAGCAGGACATGATACAATTTCCTCCTTTGTGAAATCAATTATACCTCTTTACTAAATTAGTTGTTTTCGAATCTCTACTTGCTAATTATAAAAAGGCGATTTCTTTTTTTATAGATGTACAAACTCGATAATCGATTAAGACGAATAAGGCTAAAAACTTATTGTTTTAATCGAAACTGATAGATAAATCAACAATAAAACATATACGTAGGAAACAATCATCGACACCCATTAAACATATTATTGACAGAAATCATACAAATACGCTTATCTCCAACGGAAAACTTATAAATTTTAACAAGATCCACGGTACAAACTTAAACTCTCCACCTTCGACAAAATTTTTAAACCGAGATTTTAAATTACAATTTGACCTTGAAGGTTACATGACATTTTGCAGTTTGTAATTCTTAGGAATGTGACATTAAAAAAAATTAATATTTAAATCGAATTACTCAATTAGAAGAGCATAAATATGTTCGCTTATAATATATAGATAATTATTTCTTTTGTTAGCCCCCTCATTTAGGCAAATGCATTATTTAGGTCTAAAATCGCAAGAAAATACATCCATAATCTACTTAAATATTGATAAATAACCTTAAATGACCTAGAAGATTCTTATGTGAAAAGAAATGGAAAGATATGGAACAAACTAGTTTCCCTTCATTGAGACAAGAGTCCACGGAGTCAAAACACCTGACACACGTTTGTAAACCAGACATGACTACATCCATAATTTTTATTTTTTTTATTTTTCGACGACATATATAAAGTTGTATTCTATGCTACACGACACCTTAGAGTATATGCATGAATTGACAATGTCATCTTAAGATTAATGTCAAGGATATACCATGGTACAAAAGCGAAGCTTAAATACTCCTATTGACACTTTTAAGGAATTCATCACGATTTAGTGAATAGCTTGGGATATTCTGTGTTACATTTGACAACGTATTCAATGTTCGTTACAACAATACGATCACTCCTGTTCTCTTTTTTCGAATATGAACTACCATTTCAACTCTCAATTTTACTAAATTAAACTCGCCCCCGGATTTGTACATTTATGAAATACACGACGGCTACCATGAGGAAAACGATTTGTTCATCTTTTTATAGGGTGTGGTTCGTTGTAATCCACATTAATGTTTCCACGTTTTGTTGTGTGTACGTCTGTCAATCTTGTCGTCAAATTTTGTTATCTGCTATGCATGATATTATTTATTGGTATAATTGATTTCTTTAAATGTAGTTCGCCTCTCTGTTACTGACACTGTATAAGATGACTACAAATAACGAGTTTTTTCTTGTAATTTAAATTAATAAAAATAGGTACGTAATTATAATCTGCAAACGTCTTACTGTCTGCCAAGTTATTCATTTAAAAATGCTTTCATTCATATCTAGGACCAATCACTCTCTTACCAGGAAACATAGCGAAAGTCTTAAGGTTGCACTTTGCAAACACAGCTATTTCTCAAACCACGCCTCTTTTGGGGAGATCTAGTATATTCATGGCAATTTGATTTTGTGTAAATACTGGTTCCTTATTAAGCTCTCTATGTTCCATCTCACAGAGACATCACTTGGGAGTCTTACCCGTAAATATACTTGGGGATATTGTTTAAATTGACATCTGTGGTAACCCTTCATTCGAGGTAGGGAGCAATTAAGAAATGTAGTGTTAGTTTAAACTCTAAAAAGTTCAGAGCATAAAAATGTTAAAAAATATGTCGCACAGCTCTATATTTTCACCTTTGAAATGAATTGCAGTGCATATGAACTTTCAATTCTAGGATAATTTTTTTTCAAAACTTTATAGTAAAAGATGTACAGTTTAGCCGTAAAAGTAGTTCCTATGGGAAATTACATTGTCAATATTTACTGACATGCAACCTATAGGTCTGTATTTGAACTGGTAAGTTGATTTATGAAAAGTATATTTGATCTTCGTTTTGTGATTGATACAATAAATCCTTTTCAAACATGCACGGTTTTGCACGCACTTTCACGCTACGCACCAAGGTTTTTAACATTGCTTAGCTTATTCGTCAAATATTTTCGGAGTATGTTTATACGTCTGTATTAGAACTGTGTAGGTGAACAACGTTAAGTAAGTTTATTCTTCTCTTTATCAGAATAAATTCCATATATTCCTTTTCGAACTTTTACGATTTAACAAGATTAGCAATGTCTTAAAAAAACCACCGTTGATTAGCAACCTTACGATATCAGTATATCCTTTAATTACAGCCGTATGAAGCGCAGAACTACCATTCTGAAAAGCAACACAAAGTGATGTTAACATCGAATTTAATGATAAATTGACACATCAACAGTAACTTACGTGACACCACGTTGTGGTGCATTTAGCGTAACAAGTATAGCTGGTAGATGATATGATAACCATTTGAAATTAGCATTGACATTGTGTGCATCTTAAATAGTTTAATAATGAATCTACTAAATAAGAGTGGAACATACCAGGACATTCAAACGCATCGATCGAAAACTAACTGACAACACCATTGACGATTATAAAAAGACAAACAAACAGACAACAACACACACCATATTACACTTAAGACTAAGCAACACAAACCTTACTAAAAATGTAGGCTGATCTCAGGTGCTCCAGAATAGTAAGCAGAATCTGCATAATTTTAAATGAGCCTTTAGATTCCTATTTCATTGTTAACAAACTAACCCAAACCTTTCATAACTGATCGTTAATTTTTTTTTTCATCAACTCCCATTACATGCATTTGATATGAATAATTTGAAATTACTATTAAGTTATTATGATTTTCTTGATAGAGGGATACTGCTCACAAGGAAGCTATTAAATCAAGAGTTCCAAATGGTGAAGTTGAAATCATCCCTTCGTAAATATTACGGACGCCATCACGAGTTGGTTGACCGTTATGGAATAACCGTTTCACAAATGATATCGGATATGTTCCTTACGTCGTAATTACAATCCCCTTCCCTTTCATGAATTTGACCTACCGATTTAGACTATTTACCGGATTTGTAATCACATAAGCAACACAGCGGGTGCCGCATGTGGAGCAGAATCTGCTTACCCTTCCGGAGCACCTGAGATCACCCCTAGTTTTTTGTGGGGTTCGTGTTGTTTATTCTTTAGTTTTCTATGTTGTGTCATGTGTACTATTGTTTTTCTGTTTGTCTTTTTCATTTTTAGCCATGGCGTTGTCAGTTTGTTTTAGATTTACGAGTTTGACTGTCCCTTTGGTATCTTTCGTCCCTCTTTTATCAATGTAGGTATGAGTTGACATTTCATGTTTTTTAACTGTCAGTGTGTGAGCTCTGTTATATCTAATGATATAAAAAAAGAAGTTGAAATCGATGTTAAGGCAATTTCGATACGATTTTGTCAGGGTCAGATAACACGTCAGGTCCTTTTTATGTAGTTAAATATTCATTGATGGAGGAGAGCCCGTTATCTTTGTTTATTGATGAAACTGTATGAAATCAAATTACATACATGCCTGTTGACTAAAAAAAAGGAATCCATATGATGCAACTCGCTTATCGAAAGACGAATATTGTATATGTTTGTCTTCATTATTTTGGAATACGGTTGCAGTAGCTCTTTTCTTGACGAGATTGTCGGCTCGTAGACGCCTCCGCTTTTTTTTTCGGATTAACCAATCAGTAAACGATCGCAAGTGTTCCACTTGCTTATTAAAAAGAACAATTTTAACACATAGTCCAAATACGATTATAATTTCTTGAAAGACTTTGCTTATAATTAACTGGGACACCTTCCTCATATTCCTATCTTTGAGTATAATATCATTACTTCTTTCAATCTTTTGTTGCGATTACTTCCTAATAGTTATGTTCCTTGTTTGACCGTCATTATTACTAAGAAATCGCAGCAAAAACTGAAAGAAGCAATAATAATAGGCTATTTATAATAGTTTGCTCATCATCACTTTGACAAATACTGTAAACGCAGAAATTTTCGAGGAGGATTCAATTTCGTTTATTTCGTGGAAAGAATATATCCACGAAATTTAAACCCCACGAAAATTTAACCTCCATACAATACCACTTACATTTAAGGACACCACGAAATTAAATCCCCATGAAATCGTACAGTAGTAATTCTTTTTTATATATATCATAATTATCAGTAAAAAAACTGAATAGATCACTGCATGCATTTTCCTTCTACAAATAGAGTATTACATCTAATATCTGAACTCTGTCCCTGTTGACAGAATAAACAAGATACTAAGATAGTAGTCAATCTTATTAATCTTTTTAACTTTATAATAAATATAATCTAAATATAAAGGTAAAATACTAATATTGTTAGTCAATGAATAAAAAATAAATAGTTTCAAAAACAATTTATCAAAAGTAGTTCGGAAAACAAATATACAACCTATCTATTTCAGTCAATATATTTTGTAGTCTGAATTTCACTATTTTCAAGTGAACAAAAAAAAAGACCTTAACACTCATACCACATCTGTCTTAATCTATACACATTGAACAAAGTATTGCAACACCTTTATTTTTCAAACTTGAAACATCATAACCAAAATTTTTGTAACAAAATGAAGTGTTTTGTGTACAAAAAATGCATTTTACCACTCTGTGATACTGTAGTTGAACTTTACAATGTCAGACATTATATAATTAATCTTTGAATGATTGTTCACATCATGATTGATCATTATACGCCAAAGCATTAGTACTTTGTATGCAGCCTCCATTCAAACGGTTAACCGCATCTTAACGTCTTCTGATTCCTACCATAAGTCTACTAATGTGTTGCTAAGGTAGCAGCAACCATTCCTGACGAAGGGGGTTGTTTATTTCATGAGGTGTTTAAACTAGGGTGTCCTTTTGTGCACTTTACGCCCAATAGTGTCCCATATATGCTCTACATGGTTCAAATTCGGGCTACGATCGGGCAAAAGAAAATAAACCGAATTTTATTGGAACAATGGATTTTCCTCAATGATGCTTATTTCTAACTTTTGCGAGCTCTGCACTATATTGGATACGGGCAACTGACTGTCTATTCGTAGGCGAAGGTCCCCGAAATGGTCTTTTTGCACGATAACCAGTAGCGATGTGCCGATATCGAACAATTCTGGTTTAAAAGCTCCTGTTTATTTATCACTCTCTTTTTAGGATTGTATTGTTTGCAATGGGTTTTCTTTTGATTGACCTTCGTTATGCTTGATTGTCCCTAGCAGATGTTATAGGGGTTTTTCTTGATCTCGGAAGGTTGTTAACAGCGTTTGTTGCCTGATTTTTATACTGGAATGGTAATGAAAAACAATACGTGCAATTACCAGAGCGACATGCCTGCTTCTCTCATGCTGATTAGCTGCCATCTTGCTGCAGTTATGCGTTGTAGATGACCAATTACAAGGTGTCAATCACATAACTTTAAAAACTTGGTTATTTTAAGTGTTGACAACGATGAGGAAAAAACATCTGTTTTATTGTATGCGAGTACAGTAGCTGCATGTGCAGATAAGAACTTATCGAGTCGATATTTATTGATTAAACTCAGGTGATATTTAAAAAATGTTTAACTAGTTTTATTTCAATAAAATATGTCACAAAAAAAAAAGTTTTTTTTAATTTGAATTTCAATCTGGTGTTGCAATACTTTTTTCCATGTGTATATATAACAATAAGTTTTACATTTTCAAAATATCATTCGCCTGATACTTGCTTACAAACCATTTATTGTATAGCTAAATATATACTGACATATTATTTGGCAACACATTTGTAGCCCTTCTTAATTGTACGTACTCATCTACCATAACACTGACTGCAGTTCAGATGTGCATAAAAAACAAGAATTTGAAGGAAAATTCAGGACACAGTTGTTAAATTAACGATGTAAACACCGCCAAATACAGAACTTAGCCTTCTGAAGCTTTCAATATTCTGTATACATGATTTATCTGATATTAATCCATGGTAAAATATCTAGTATATTTACAAGGTAAAAACGTTCACTGCAAATTCTACAAGTAAATGTAGTACCTCTTTGCATGACATTTGCAACTCAGTCTGCCTTTTATACTGTGAGAACAACAAAATTGATTGAAGTAAGCAACGATAGCTTCAAATACTTACTTTAATATTACTTTGCAATCATACACTCCTCTCTGATTCATAATATAAGTCATACATAGGTGACTTAAGAATGGAAATAGGGCATATGTCAAAGAGACAACAACTCGACCATATAACAGACAACAGCAGAAGGTCACCAATAGGTCATCAATGAAGCGAGTAAGCTACTTAATAAATATGTATATACTAGTGAAGTGATAATAAACTTGATACTAAACTCCAAATTATACACAAGAATCTAAAAGTTAAAATAATACATTACTATCAAAGGCCAGAGGCTCCTGAATTGGGACAGGCGCAAAAGTCGGCGGAGTTAAACATGTTTATGAAATCTCAACTCTCCTCCTGTACCTTTAACCAATGTAGAAAAGTATTAATAATACGCCCATTAAATTTCAGTTTAAGAGAAGTCCGATTCTGATGTCAGTAGATGTAACGAAAGAAACTAAACAAAAAGACAAAAATACATTAAAAAAACCCAACAGACTACTACATAAAGCAGTTAACTGACATGTCAGCTTCAGTCTTCAATATTACACTGATTGAAAGATTATGTCTTCATTATATGAATATCAGGCACAATCCCTCCCGTTAGCGGTTTAGTATCATACCATCATAACATATATCCGATGAACACAATCTGTGTTATGCCACCTACTCAGGCTACTGGTTTTTAAATAAATGTGTTTAGTTCCGATGCAAAGACTCTATATCTATATGTTAATCAATATTTAAGCAAAAATATGCAATCTCTAATGACCTGACAACAGTATAGTAACTATATCCCTTCTTAATTAGTCTATTAAAAGGTTTTGTTAGTTTCTACGGTGTATACTGACATTTTTTGTGCTTTATAAACATTATTACCAAAAAAAGATTGATTGTGAAATACCTCAACGTATACGAAGTCTGCATGTAGAGTTATATTTACGAATGATGTCCTTGTACCGATGATAGAATTTAGTAAATGTGTTGACTAGTTTGTGATATCGGAAACCCCGGTGTAATAATTTCTCAGTAATACACTCTCGTTAAAATCTAAAATGTTGGTACATACATGAGCGAATCGTTGTGATATATAAACACCATAAGATTGTGAAAAGGGAACGTCACCATTTCAAATCGGATAATTTACGATAGGAAATGAAAAATCATCTCTTTTTAACTTTCACTGCTGCAATCATTTGCATTTGAATAAATATATTAAAGCTGCTTATATCCAGTATCATTACTGAGATTGTTAAGTACAATTTGTCTTTTCAAAAAAAGAACATTTATACATATTTTCTGCAAGTCAAAATATGGACTTGGAAAGAATCTTCCTTTATTGGCAGAATTTAAATATTTGTTATAATTGTATCTCAACTTTTTTTACATCAAAAAGTTATTTTAGCTATAACTACTACCATGTACACAACAAGATCTTATCTTCTAGAATTTTGTTCTGATTAATGAGAACAATAACTTTAAACTTTTTCTACAGAGTAACTGTTTACCTATTCTTAGGCTTTGTTTGTCATTTTTATAATTAATGTTATAACAACAATGTCAAGATATAAGACTGAAAAATCTTTATTTTAACTATTTGAGGATATCTTTTATAAAAAAAATTAATAAATTTACATGAATGTATGTATCATTTTACAAGTGTCAAATAATTTTATTTATAATTTGAAATCTGCAATTAGGAATGTCAAGGCAATGAGAAACCACCTTATGGAATATGTTTTGATTTCCTTCCACACTTGCAAATTGGCAATCGTAAACTCAATATTATATTGACACAACTTAGGTGCTCAGCTTCTTTTTTGAACTATGATCTTAACAGAGTCAACATTATTTCAGATCCGTCTTGTAGTTGTGGTGCTAAGTTCGAAGATTCACGTCACTTCTTTTTTTATTGTCCTAAATATTCGAATATAAGAACCAAATTATTTAATAATCTAAATTGGTTACCAGACAACTCTCTACTATATTTGAACACCTTAACCTCCGGCGATAAGTCTTTAACTAATGTTGAAAATGAAAGAATTATAAAGAATGTATATGAATTTATTAAAGAGTCTAAGAGGTTTCTAATTGTGTAATGTAACATATTATTAAGTGCAAATACATGCATATTGTGTATTACCACTCACATCACCACACACCACCTTTTCAGAGTTCAAATAATTTATATATATATACATAATGTATTGTTTGTATGCATGCTTTGTAAATATTCTAATGTTATAAATTGTTATGGGAGAAGACTTTATAAGTTTGATTAACTTGTGTCTCATCCCTTTTGCACATTTACGCAAATAAAATATGTTTAAACTAAAACTAAACACTATGCATATGGAAGTTTTTCACGAACTTAACTGAATATACAGCCCTTGCATTGTCAGTAACACTATTCATGTTAGGACAACATTATAAAAAGTATCCGTGAAAAAAGGAATTCATATCTGACCCATGCAGGTCAATCGTATTTTTTTGTCTTTCAAATAATCCTATGATCTTTCTATTTAATATTTCATTTCAACTAATATGTTTTAATATGTTGACATCAAACTTCTCACAGTTTACAACATTATTATCAATGTGTTATATTATATTCTACACGCAAAGAACTTACGTTAACAATGAGTAATGCTCCTGTGCTTTTTTTATGCCAAGATAAAGATAAAAAATCTTAAATCATAGTAAAGTCATGAGATTAATTTCATGTTAAGAAATATCCAACACAAGTTTGCATTTTTTAAAACTGCTGATTTTTCAAACAATAAAAAAATGTTTACAATTATCTTTCATACTATGTTTCTACCTAATCAATTGTTTGTTAGAGGCATGTTAAATTTTCTACAATGAATTTATCATTAAATGCTAAAACTCCCCCTTTGACCTATTTCTGGTCATGTTTGTCGTGATATTCCTAAAGCCTCTCAATATTCAGATAAATATAAATATCAAACACATATAAATATTATTTCTGTAAATTTAATAACTGTTACACAGTTTTATTATCTCACTAAGAGCTTATTTTGAAGCCTTAAATGGCTTTGTTTAATACAGATGTACATATTCTCTTCAATACTATTGTAAGTTCATTCTGAATTGTTGTAACATTCATGTTCATGTTTTATTTGAAATAGGAAGTTCCAATCAATAGACAACGTATAGAACAGAGCAATTCGTTATTACTTTTTGCACCAATGTTAGCACTGTATGGGGATACTGGATGGATACCAAGTCAGTTTCGGCATTGGGTAAACATTATTCGTTACTGGAATAGGCTATTATCGTTTGAGGACGACCGATTAACGAAAGAAGAAAGTATTGAATGTTGAAAAAAGTGGATTATCCAGACTCAAAAAGGTCTTATATCATAGAAGGGCACACGAAAATGTAGAAAACCCGTTTATCTATTCGAGTATTCATGTACGAATGTCTGAAAAAAAGCAGAAATATGAGCGCAATCAAATTGGCCGTGATCTACTGTTTTGAATGGGCACTGCTTTATGTCTCTATATTGCACAATAAAAAAAAAAGAAATAGAAAATAGCACATTCAATAAAAAGCAAATGTAAATAAGAAATATATGCATTATAGGGACAGAAGAATTCGATCTAATCGACAATTAGTCTTGCATATTCAGTTTCTTAACATAATACGAATGTATTTTAAACACAACAGTTAGTGATAAAAAAAAATCAAATACATTTGCTATATTTTGTATAAATTGTACGTCACTACGTGGGTTCATTTAAGCAAGAATATACGAGTACACCTTCGTACATTTTACACTTACCTTGAAATTCAAGAAACATATTTTACTCTTATACTTCTGTATAGATTTTCATTCGTGTTAAAATAATTACGATTATGTCACATTTTATTTTGACAAAAATCTCAAAATTATTATTAAAAAGTGAACACGATCGGTCCAGCATTGATTACGTGTTAGACACCTGTGCGTTATACCACAGTATACGTGTATTTAGAACAAGGTTTAGAAAATAGAACAACAATAAAATACGTTGTATTATTGAACTTGGATAATAATTTATCAAGATAACTAATAATTATAGAACATTTCTTAACTGGAAAAACGTTCTCAGTTTTACAATATCTTGAAAATTCTGGACGTCGTCACAGATTATAACGAGTTAGACAGCTCGCTGCTCGACAAATCATATGATTGGCACAGGTAATAGCCGCAGCTACGTCATACATATAGGTCAAATATCTGACCTCTTTTAAATGATATGTCTCGCTGTACATCGGGAAATGAATGATTTAGTTACATCCTCAAAGAGCTTAGGAGCGAAGTTAGTAGAATGTATCTGTACCAGCAATACAATTGACTTACAAATACATGACAGATACATGTATTATAATATACTGCTAGCTAATATTTCTTAGCTGTGAATTACTGATACTTATAGTATTCCTGTCATGTAGTTGCTATTTTGTACATTTGTACATGTACATACATGTTAATGCATATCTAGTTTGTCTTTACTTGCAAATCAAGAAACTTTTGCGCGTTTACATTTCTTGTCTAAATGAAAATAAGTTAAACCATTGTAAATTTGGTTAACAAAAATATAAATAGATTTTATTGACGGTATTATTTGAATGCAGCATTTTATGAAACTGCAATAATAAATCTTATATATGCCATGATGTTGTTTTTTTCAAAGATATTGTTTAACAAAGTTCGTCTCAGGTGTGTTACGACCAATGTTTAAAATTTCTGATATAACTAGCCTTATATTTTTTGGTAATACTACTGCATATTTCTGGAATAATATTCATCTGATTGAATGAACTATACCCCGTATAACCCCGATACAAATAAATGCGGCCGTTGGTGCGTTCGAAGCAATAATCAGGACAACATTTGGGATGACAACAATTTAGAATGCCTCTCTAGAACTTATTTGAGTATATATACATATGTCAATGTGCAAGTTAGTTTATTTATTCAATTATATAGTTGTTGTAAGTTTTAGATATTGCTTAGAACGTTTGATAAAACTGCTGGATGCAAAACGCACATACATGGTGCAATTTCATACGTTTTATGAGATAAACAAATGAATGCTGAATATCTTTTCATGCATACACTTTTGCGTATTAATACCTTAAGCAATAATAAATAACTATACATTGAATTACTACGTGCCTTCAAATGTTTCCTGAAACTCAAAATAAACGCAATATTATACTTCTTAAGTTGTTTCTTACTGTATCATTCGTCTTACCAAATGTGTCGAGTTTGTTGTGCGTTTTTAAATAATCACTGTACAATTCGTTGACAAAAACCGTCATAAATCACTTTCGTATTAAGGTATTCGAGATGGCATCGACGACCCTTTTTCTGTATGTTATTGTAAATTTTTATCTGTTAACTTAGTCGAAGTAGTTAAACATAACATATCAGTCATCCAAAGCCAAAATTGCAATGTTTAACCCGTGTACATCTAATAGGAATGTTTCTATTGAAAGTTGGGACTTTCAACGTTATTCCAGATGAAATAAACTGTTGATAAATTTATTCCAGAGGATATAAAGTTTCAAAAATTAAAGTTCTGCCCCAAAAAAACCCTTTAATGACTATTTCTTTTCACAATTTGAGGCTCTTTTAAATGCCGATGTTGGTCCAAATTCGCCTAAACGAAAACAGCCATAGGAGCTCGTTGAACCTAGTTTGCCGAGTGCCTTAGATGGCATTCCAACTGGTTTCTTTTACATATAGATGTGGTGAGTTGGCCAGTGAGACAACTTTCCATCCAAGTTTAAATGAAGAACATGTAGGTGTATAAAGCAATTAGTATAATTCAACATACAAAAGTCATTAATGAAGTAAAACTATGACCGTATAGTCAGCTATAAAAGGCCCCGACTATATATATATATATAAAAAAGGTGAAACATATAAAACTAGTCAACTAAGTAAGGAAACTGTAATTCAGCGATTGTTGTTTGGTAATGTGTTCCATATTTGTTTTTCGTTCTTTCGTTAGTTTTCTCGTTTCAATAATTTTACATTATCATTTCGGGAACTTTTATAGCTAACTATGCAGTATGGGCGTTGTTCATTGTTGCAGGCCGTATATTGATCTATTAATTTCTGTGTAATTTTGGCTTCTTGTGGAGAGTTGTCTCATTGGCAATCATACCACATCTGCTATTTTTATTTTATATATAACGTTATATGAATTATTTATCAACGAAAAAAAATATGAAAGATCTATATAATATACAGACGATGCATCGACGAGGCATCGACCCAGTTGTAGTCATAAAATTAACAGAACCAATGTCTTGCACCAGATGCGCATTTTGACAATACATGTCTCTTTAGTGATGCTCGTGGCCAAAATATTTGATATCCAAAGCTTATATAAAAGATGAATATTGAGCTACAATTCAAAAAGTCTAAAAAGTGTAGCCAAATCCGTGAAATGAATCTGAGCTTTGCATGAGGGATATACATTCCTTAATTTATAATAGTTTTTAATATTTTGTAACAGCAAATTTTAATAACACCAAAAATCCGTATTTTCATGCTAGTACCGAAGTACTGGCTACTGGACTGGTAATTCCCTCGGGGACTAAAGCAGAGGCATCGTATCAGTCAGTATATATCCAACACAAACAGGTAAAGACGTAATAACACGGATTAACTTGACGTGCAATGCAAAATATAAGTAAACAGTATCGAGAGTATACATACGATCTTATGAGTTCTCAAAAGTGTGCATATAAATTAAGGAATGTATCTCCCTCATGCAAAGCTCTGATTCCTTTCACGAATTTGGTTATACCTTCTGGATTATAGCTCTTCATCTTTTATATATGCTTTGGATTTCAAATATTTTGGCCACGAGCATCACTGAAGAGACATGTATTGTCGAAATGCGCATCTGGTGCAACAAAATTGGTACCGTTGATTTCATATCTACCACTGGGTCGATGCCTCTGCTGGTGGACTATTAGTCCCCGAGGGTATCACCAGCCCAGTAGCCAGTACTTCGGTACTGGCATGAAAATACGGATTTTTTGTGTAATTAAAATTTGCTGTTACAAAATATTAGAAATTATTATAAATTAAGGAATGTATCTCCCTCATGCAAAGCTCTGATTCCTTTCACGAACTTGGTTACACTTTTTGGACCTTTTGGATTATAGCTTTTCATCTTTTATATATGCTTTGGATTTCAAATATTTTGGCCACGAACATCACTGAAGGGACATGTATTGTCGAAATGCGCATCTGGTGCAACAAAATTGGTACCGTTGATTTTATTACTACCACTGGGTCGATGCCTCTGCTGGTGGACTATTATTCCCCGAGGGTATCACCAGCCCAGTAGCCAGTACTTCGGTACTGGCATGAAAATACGGAATTTTTGTGTTATTAAAATTTGCTGTTACAAAATATAAGAAATTATTATAAATTAAGGAATGTATCTCCCTCATGCAAAGCTCTGATTCCTTTCACGAATTTGGTTATATTTTTTGGACCTTTTGGATTATAGCTCTTCATCTTTTATATATGCTTTGGATTTCAAATATTTTGGCCACGAGCATCACTGAAGAGTCATGTATGGTCGAAATGCGCATCTGGTGCAACAAAATTGGTACCTTTGAATTTATTACTTCCACTGGGTCGATGCCTCTGCTGGTGGACTATAAGTCCCCGAGGGTATCACCAGCCCAGTAGCCAGTACTTCGTTACTGGCATGAAAATACGGATTTTTTTGTGTTATTAAAATTTGCTGTTACAAAATATTAGAATTTATTATAAATTAAGGAATGTATCTCCCTCATGCAAAGCTCTGATTCCTTTCACGAATTTAGTTATACTTTTTGGACCTTTTGGATTATATCTCTTCATATTTTATATATGCTTTGGATTTCAAATATTTTGGCCACGAGCATCACTGAAGAGATATGTATTGTCGAAATGCGCATCTGGTGCAACAAAATTGGTACCGTTGATTTTATTGTAATAATGTTAGGTGATGTTTTGATTTAAAAGTTACAGCAAAACTTACTACAATGTAGCCAACTTATGTTTGTTCATCTATGTAAGAATTTGGTAAAGGGTGACTGAGGAATCTGCTAATAGATATGGTCACTTTGGTCTTTTTACGGCCGGCAGTAAAACCTGCCCGAATATGGTCACCGTTTGGATGTGTGGGATGTAAAAGTACGCGGTCACGTCCAGTCCGAATCGGAATACAAGATCCAATGTATCGTATAGAGATAGCACTACGCTCACTACTCTGTACGAACCTTGCGAAAACTTTATGAGGGGTACATAAATGACCTCTTGCAAGGCAAAATTTGTGTCCTTATTCAATATACCTAATTTTATCCCGTGACAGTCCCTGATGTTACTTCAGAGGGCCTCCTTCCTGGACCTATATATAGTATTTGTTGCTGCTTTGTGCTTATTCTGAACATGCATTGAATAATTACAAGTGAAGGTTATAGCAACCAACAATCACCCATTACGTACGCGTGTCATTAACAAATAAAGGGGTCTAGAAATTGTTCAGTACCAACTTTGAATCGTTTAAATTTTTTTTTATTGATAACTATAAAAAGATACAAAATGAAACAAATCAAATGTCTAAGGTAAGGTAGTCTTGATGATTGATGCTTTGCTCAACCGCATAATTTACCGAAAACGCCAAGGGTAATAGTGGAATATAAATATGCCTCTTATATGGTCCCTTAAAGTTTGGTCTTCTCCGAAATATCAAAATTTCAATGAAATGCTTATGGATGGGTATAGACTTTAATAAGATGCTTAAAATAATAAAACTGACCAATAAGTTAGATTTTGGCACCACAGTAGAAAGACTGAAATGCTCGAGAAAATTAAGCATAATCTTAATACCTTAAAAATAAAATCATAATCGAAGAAAGCAAACCAGTTAACATTAAGAATTATCTTGTCATCTGTATATCTCCACGTTAAGGAAACTTTATTACTTATTAACAGTGGCTATAAATCTCATGTTAATTGTATACACATACTATTTAGCCTTAATGTAACTCTATTGTAATCCATGACCCCTTGGATTCGCCTCTGCTATTCAGACCAAAAGCCTATAATCCATTGATTATTTTTGATTGCTGTCTGTATCAAAACGATTTGTTTTTGGGACAATTCTTCACAAGATACCAAAAGACCCAAAAATTAGAAACTATAGGTCAACGTACGGCCTTCAAAAATGAGCAAAGCCCATACCGCAAAGTCAGTTATGAAACACACCGAAATGACAAGTGTAAAACACTTCAAAGGAGAAAAGTAACGGTCTAATTTATGCATACATTAGGGGAAAAAATAAATATATATAACCAATGAATAAACGCTTCTGGCTTCGGACAGGCACATACAAAATATGGCGAGATTAACATGTTAGCGGGCACCCAACCCTCCTGGGACAGTGGTGAATCCGTACATTGAATGTCGTATGGTAAACACTTTAAAAAAAAATGATATCAAATTAGAAATAGGACCTGAGTATCTGTATGCTCAGTCAATGATATTTGCATTTCGAGTAATTGTGTTTTTCTACCAATTTACACTGTCGCATACATAAGGATTTTTTTTTGCATGTACCAAAGAGTGTTTCGACTATACAACGGATATAATGGGTTGATGTCTGCATGTTATGGTGGTAAATTGATTTTTTAAAACATGTATATTGGTTAAAATCATATTAAAGCATAATTTAATACATGCAAAATTCATTGAAAACGCAATATTGTCGCAACGAAGCGTACAGTATAAGAAGATGTTATGACAACAAAGCGTACACACCATGAAAATGATGACAATTTAAAACTTGTATTTTTTTGTTTTTAGATACAACATAAACCAACGATTTTTATACATTTGTTAATTTTAAATTATGATTTTTTTTAAAAAGGAATGAGGCATGAGAAACATAAAGTTTTGACAATTTAAAAATACCAAGTACGTTTTATCATTGATATTGTCGTGCGTTTTGCGATGTTTGTGTACAAAAATGTCACAAATTTCAACAACCTTGGAGTAAGTAATGAGTATTATAACAAAGAATATATTGAAGCAGAATATGCCAAGAATAGATATTGGAATTTCTTTAAAAAAAAATAATTCCTTACTGTCTGAACTCAGTGTTACACGGTGTGTTCGATTCGAACGCGTCAACGTCCGGTTTCATCTGTATCGGGGTTATACAGGGTAAACTAACATTATAATAAATCTAAGTAGTGTCACATTCGGCTTAGCAAGTAGACCCGATACATGATATTTCATTCACATGCGTATATTGGTAATTAGTTGCTTTCGCTAATTTTACTTTTTTTAGTCATAATGAGGCGACATTTTTTTACCGATGTACATATCTTTTTAATAAAATCGACATATAAAGGCAACCAACAGAAACTGAGTATATCAAAGCCAAGATTTAAATTTAAAAAAATTAGAAGATAGAAAACAAATTATCAGCACCTACCAATATAAAAATGGAGAGGTAATACTACTCTTACACCAATATTGCGATAAAAAGGTGAATATCACATTTCAAATATTGAGATAACTTTGTTGAGGAATTACAAGGAGAATATATTCTGATTGTGTTAATAGATACATATAAATGTTGCCAGTATGACACGAATTCATAATTTAAACAATATCAAAACAAAAACGAATTCTCACTAAAAAAAAAAGGTGATTCATACGCAAATCGGTTGCAAAATGTTATTTCATAAGTCTCTAACTTAGACAATTTATATAAATATTTTTCAAATACCAGAAAATCGAATTTCTAAATTAAATATGAATGAAAAGGAAACAAATGTGTAATGTTTTACTATTCTTTTAACTCACCCAGTCTTGGTAGTTTATATTCGCTCCTCCGTTTAAACATTTATTTAGTTTAGCTTCGTCCCCTTTAGAAGCAGCAATTAGTAGTTCCTGTACCATATAAAACACATAATTCATCAATGTTGTAGTGGGGATAAAGATAACAAAATTAAGAGGCTTACCACATGTTTGATACTGACAAGAAATATGCTTTTAATTTTATATTCCACTAAATGAATAGTAAACGTATACATTATCAGTATCTATGCTTTTTAAGCTTATATACCAGACGAAAGAAAGCGACAGATAAAATTCGCATTCTCGAGAAGCCGTGGTATATATTTTTTCTTGCGATAAAAATCTATTAATATAGTGTTCTTCAATTGGTAGGCATACATGTACTTCTTTCTTAACTTAAATATAGTTAACGTCAAACCATTTTGAGTGATGGTTACTGTAGCCATGCGTTTTTTGTTTGCTCATTTCTCTATTTTTCATTTGAAGACAATACACAATAAACATTTTACTTATCATTGTAAATCTAGTGTGCACATTCAAAAATTATTTATGTAGATACATGTCAGAAAAAAGTCTTAATTGAAAACCACGTTTAAACATAGATCGCGTTGGATAAACAGTGCAATCTTTTTTCGTGTGTATCATGTTTTTGCAAAACTAATTTCTTGGAAGAGGGTACTAAATACAACACAAACAACTATGCATTTTCTAAAAGTTCAAAAAGAGTGAAAAGATATATTTTAACAAAACCCATACGACTAACAGGTCAAACAACGGATGTTCGTTAATCCTACTAACTATCATTGGCGATTGCAAAAAAGTTAACAAGCAGATGTAAAAAAAATGATTCACATACAGGTTTTTTTAACAGGAAGGAACAGGAACTATGGTATACATTTACCCGACAAAAAAATTAACAAAAAAGCATATGTCTGCAAAGATGAAAACATAGCTTATATGACATATAATAAAATATACTGAACCCCAATTCCAAGTCATGTGACATATACATACAGCTGATGTTATACTTTTCAATAGGAAGACACATATTTGTGTCTAGAATTGTTTCAAAAGTTCACAAAATAGTATCAATCAAGAATAGCTCCTGACGTCTTAAAAATGATGAAGACGAAAATTAGTTCTTTTGATTTTCAGAGAACAATATATATATATTTATTAAAAAAAAATTGATATTCGAAAGAACATAGCGTTGCATTTAGTGTTTAATAATAATTTATATTGTATTATGCATGCATTATGAGTGTGTCAAAGCTATTGCAAGGTAAACACATTTTAAGAACAAATCATTATAATCACATGGATCAGTTGAAAAGGGTTTAAAAAGAAGAACGAAGGATACCAGAGGGACAGTCAGACTAATAAATCGAAAATAAACTGACAACGCCATGGCTAAAAATGAAAAAAGACACGCAGACAAACAAAAGTACACATGACACAACATATAAAACTAAAGAATAAGCAACACGAACCCCAACAAAAACTAGAAGTGATCTCAGGTGCTCCGGAACGGTGAGTAGATCCTGCTCCACCAGTGGCACCCGTCGTGTTGCTTATGTGATTACAAATCCGGTAAATAGTCTAATTAGGTAGGTCATATTCATGAATGAGAAGGGGATTGTAGTACGACGTAAGGAACATATCAGATATCATTTGTGAAACGGTAATTTCGTAACGGTCAATCATCTCATGACGTCCATAAAATTTACAAAGCGATGATTCAACTTCGCCATTTGAAACCTTTGTTTTAATAGCTTCCTTGTGAGCAGAAATTCTCTATCAAGAAAATCATGACAGGAAATGCAAGCACGGAAAACTCGTATCATTTGGGAGATATATACCCCGTATGTAGGTGCTGCTTGAATGTTGATACTAAGAAATTGAAAGTTCATAATTGGAAAGCTGAAATCATCTCTTTTGTCGTAAAGTTTTGTTTTAACCGACCCTCATTGTCAATTTCTATATGTAAGTAAAGATATGAGGTAGACTTAACTGTAGCTGTAGTATTCTTAACTCTTGTTTAATGGGATAGATGCAATAAACATAGTGACCAAATTTTGAATTATTTAGTAAAGGAACATCACCTATATAACGGAAAGTAGAGTTAAAGGGTATTGCTAACTAAGTAGTCACCAGAGGGACAGTCAAACTCATAAATCAAAAATAAACTGACAACGCAATGGCTAAAAAAGAGAAAGACAAACAGAAAAACAAACAGAAAAACAATAGCACACATAACACAATTAGTTGTAAATAACTCATCAAACATATACAAAGTAGAAATACACCTCACAAACAATAAAACAGAGAGAACGTGACAGTATATGTATAAATCCTCAAAGCTTAAAGGTCCTGAGAACAGAACTGAGATTACTCGCAGCTACTTAGAGCTAGTTCAAAGCTAATAACAAATCATGCATAAATATACTTTATTATCAAACAATACACATAAAAAGTGTAGTGTAAAGATGGTATTAACAGTTAATCATCATAAAAATACAGATGTTTCCAGTGTGGAAATAACAAGCGCCACTACATTTGTAATTGACAATGTACATAGTCACACGGGGTTTTTTTTCGAAGAGGGAAGGGAGAGGTCCATATTTTAATTTCTGTTGTTTTGTGTTTTTATTTTTAGTTATCTTAAAAGCAAAGACGAAAAGGGAGCAAAAAAGATATGGACATCCTTAACATTTACACAATTTAATAGGATGTTGGTAAAAGTTCGGTTATTTGACTTTTCATTAGTGATATTGGGATTATAACATTAAAAAAATAATATTTTATTTCTGAAATATGCAATATATCACTCCTATGAATATAAATAGCAGTTTATTTTCAAGACAAAAAAAGAAGGTAAACACTGAATGGTAAGGACAATCCTGGTGTGCAACAATCAAAAAGCAAGAATGAAACAGTAAACGGCTTTCAAACATATACATTAAAGTGATTTTGTATGTTACAAGGAAAAAATGGTTTAACTGACATGCCGATATGTTAGTGCACGTATTTCGGTTGATAACATATATGTAAATGCAGGATATTTTCATTATATAATGAAATACATTTTAGATTTACTAGATTTTTTTGGGATGTAAATTGGGGCGATTTACTCACACACTGGATAAAAGTCAGAGACCCAGTTTACACATCAATAACCTCTGGTAAAGTGTGTTTAATCCTTAAAATTCTTAACCCAAACATTTGAAAATTGTTATCAACAATGTTTGATTTATTGGCTACTATATACCATCAAGTGCATTTTTAAACTTAGGCATTTTAATAATGAGCTGTCATATTAACTTTCTTTTGTTAATGAGACTTTTTGAAAAGGATATGTGCTAAAAACGGAATATTCTTAATCTTCAGAGAATCATTCGTATGTCGTATTGAAACGTCAAGCTCACTAATGCAATTTTGATGATTTATTATCATTTTAAAATGTTAAATAAAACGTATCATTTAATCATTACAATAGAAATAACAGTAATATTTTTCCTATCGTGATTTGTCTGAAGCCTATGATCCCATGCATCTACAATGAATTTGTATATGTTTCGGTAACATGGTTTGTTCAAGAGTAAACCAAGTAAAACTGCTGAAAAAACAATCCATTTTATTCATTTGTAAATATGCAATTAATCTAAGAATTGTCAAAGATACTATTGAATTAAATGTGTATAGGTATTTTTTTAAAGCAACAATCACAAGAGAAGAAAGCTCCTATGTAGTAAAGGGCCTTCCTTTCAAATTCTTGTGAAAAAGTAATGATTTTATTTATAAATACTGTGTTGATGAACCTCTTATTATTGAGCCCCCTAAGTAAGTTCCATCATAGTGTGGACATCAGTCGCGTTTTTATGACTTGCAGTCCAGTGAAAGGGCGTGGATATAATCTTATCAGAACGGACAAAGATATGTTATTGACATATTGCAGTTGTTAGAAGCACGGGTCTATTCTTCTTACTTACGAAGATGTCAACATAAGTTGTCTATTACATCGAAAATGATATACATTAGCTTTAATTGGACTTTTAGATAATACAAGACTTGATAATACATAATTTTGATCACAAATTATCAGTAAACAACGTCGAAAACATCATTCAAATAACTTATGATACAAACATTTCAAATATGACATATTTAATCTCGGTCTATTTCTGAAATTTATTCTTACATACTTTTGATTTTCAACCCTGTATGCTAACATTGCCCATGTAAATTTTAAAATTGTTTGTATGCACAATGAACGACAATTCTACGTGACGTATAACATTTTCTGACGTCAGACACACAAATCAATGAATGTGTTTGTAGATAGATCTGTTTGTGTTTTGTTGAATTGTTCCTTTTAAAATTAATATACGTTGATGACTATTTTATTTATTGTGTCTTTTTACATGTTTTAGTTAACACATCAATGTAAATATAACGGAATTTGAAGAGACTGTCATCAAAGTGAGAGGGTTAGCGCTATAAAACCAGGTTAAATTCACCATTTTCTACATTTGAAAATGCCTGTACCTAGTCAGGAATATGACAGTTCCTGTCCATTCGTTTTTGTTGCGTATCGTTATATGATTTTGCCATGAAATTATAGACTTTCCGAATTGATTTTCCTCTAGGTTTAGTATTTTTGTTATTTTACTGTTAAATCAACGACAATGGTTGGATTCTAAAGCGATTTATCATTAAAAAGTTAATTATATCTAGATCTGTAAAGGATATTCACAAATTTTACAGATTGTTACTAATGTGGTGGAAAACGTGAATTTATCATAAAAACTTAGTCGGAGTGGTCTCATAATTTACCAATTACCAAATACATTTTTGTTCATTTTATACCTTTTGATACAATATTTCAATTTGCAGATTTGTAACCTTTCCTTGAAAATAAAATAGAGCTACTATAAACCGAAAGTAACAATAAAAAACATCAGGCAAATTAGAAGGAATGTAAGTCCTACTTAGTCAACAGGCAGTTTAGCTCTTCATTAGATCTCAACTCAAGATGTTACAAACTACACTGTAGGACATGGCTATGACAAGTAAACACAGTGGGAAACACTATATTTGACAATTATGCAGTTATGCCAGTCCATTAAAGTCGTAAAATCAGAACCGTCTTTTGAGTTTGGATTTGCCGTTATACTTATCAGTTTGATCCAAAAGATAAGCACATTAATGGAGGATTGTTTTATTTATCTTCAGGTAAAGTTTGCCCATGCTAGAATTGGAAATCTTTATATAATGCAACAAGTATTTTATATGTGTTATGGCCATTGTTATATTATGGTTCGTTTCTGTTTGTGATACATTTTTACGTTGTGTCGTTTATTTCCTCTTACATTTTAGTGTGAATTCACATTACAGTACTATAAGACATGGGACGGTACTTTTCTAAAGTCATGTATTTAGTTTATATGTTATATTTGTTATTCTCATCGAATTTTATCTTATGCTTAGTTCGTTTCTGTGTATGTTACATTTTAATGTTGTGTCGTTGTTCTCCTCTTATATCTAATGGGTTCTCCTCAGTTTCAGTTTCTAACCCGGATTTGTTTTTTTTCTATAGATTTATTAGTTTCGAACAGCGGTATACTACTAAGTTATTTATTGCCTTTCAATGTTTAAGTTTGCCCAATGTGCACATTGATTGAGACGTATGTTTTTTCTATTCATTTAACGCTCTTGGTAACTGATGATCATACTTACACTGATGTGCTCCCACAACAAAATGAATCAATGGTCAAAAGGTAAACACGCCAGTTACCAGTTAAATACTATCATACAACTATGTCTACTTAGTTATTCCGTTGTTTAGTGTGTTATTTATACACCACTTAAAAAAGAAAATCACAAAAATACTGAACTTAGAGGAAAATCAATTTGGAAAATCCATAATCACATGGCAAAATCAAATAACAGGACGCCTCAAAAACGAATTGGCAAGAACTGTCATATTCCTGACTTGGTACAGGCATTTTTAAATGTAGAAAATGGTGAATTAAACCTGGTTTTATAGCCCTAAAACCCTCACTTTGAATGACAGTCTCATCAAATTACGTTATATTTACATTGATGCGTTGACTTAAAAGACACAATAGATAAAATAGTCAAAATATTGGTACATCAGTAATCATCGTTTAACAATTTTAAAAGGAACAATTTAACAGAACAAAAAAACAAAATTTGCTTTACCTCGCCAAGCTGCTGTTTTCTTCTTTCTTTTAATTCCATTTTAACAATTCTGTAAACAAAGCTGACATCAATGTTAATTGACAATGTTGCATTTTGTTTTCTTCTATTTTACTCATATAATAGAAAGATTAAAATGCAATTAAGTTAAACTGTTACCTGTTTGAGAGATAAAGATCTGTGTTCTTATAAACTCATAAAAAAGAAAAAAAAGAAAACTATTTTTATCACGCAGCACAATTGAAATCAATATAGTTTTACCTGTGTAAGAGAAATTAAGATCTGTTTTCTTCTAAACTTCATAAATAAGAAAGAAAAAAACAACTATGTTTATCACGCAACACAATTTAATGTTTTCTACGTTTTCTACGTTTTCAGTGAAAAACATTAGAAAGTAGTGAACAAAACAATCATGTGGATTCTTGAAAGTATTGTGTGTACAACTATAATAAATAAAAAAAAAAATAAAGGCATTTTTTAAGTTTCAAACATAGTTAAGAAAGTTACTTTTAAAAAAGTTGACTTTTCGAAACAGTGTTCATTATGTATATTGTAGATTTTTTGTTGTTGTCGATTCTTCTCTGTTGAGGCATATAAAAGAAAGATTTGCTATCGAATGTACTAAATTTGGGATCTAACGTCCGTGAACTTTCACTCTTTGAACTTCTATTTTGGGACCACTTAAAGAATCAATATATGAATCTGTTATTTTTCTCCATTGTGAAGCATATGATAAAAAGATCATAACATGTCATTTTTCATATCGCATGTATTACCAGTATCGAGCAATGCGGCTCTTTGGCTGATAGTGAACCTAGGGTTAATATTACATGCGATATAAAAAATGCCATGTTATAATATGATAGTATCTGATTGGCTACACATTGATACAAAAAAAAAATTAAACATTGATTAGTCAAAAAGAAAACTTACCTCAACTAAACCTTATCATACGTTCCACCATTTTTATTAATCAAATGACCATTGACTTGTGCAAACACTATAGGTCTTTTTCGTAACTATACTTGTGTTTACCTTTTTATTGACAATACACACTTGTGTTAAAATATTGTTATTGTTTTAAATATCATTCGTTCTTTGTGTTGTCGTCAAAGAAGAGATATGGTAAATGACTTCATTGATCACTGATTTATAAATACGAAATATATATGAGAGGAATAGTTTTTCATTCTCTCTTTTGAAGTATATAAAGCCAATAATAAAGTGTCCTTTTTTGTGTTGACACCCGTTATAATTTTGTGTTAAAATGTACAAATGTATAATGTTAATAAAATAAATGCGAATCCTAAAATCTTATATAGTATTAAGGTGGCTCGTGGGTACAAAAATTTTAGCAAAAAATTAAACCTTTATTTTTTCATTACAAATTTTATTTATTACACTATTAGTTGTAACTTTATGATATGGTACAAAAAACAACCCCAAAAAATGATTTGGTTTGGCCCCAAATGACTTTAAAAATTGAAAAAGCTCCAAATTATCTCCCTTTGGTGCAAAAATGCCATTTTTTGGCCTTAAATTTGAAATATCTTTTTTAACTCATCGGTGACCTATATTTTTTATTATTATTTTCAAATAAGCTGTACACAAACTAAATAATTGTAAAATTTAAGCGATTTCTTATATTAGGTTATTTTTTTATTTCGATATTTCCTCTTTTTCTCCTATTAGTTCAACAGAAAAAAAGGACATTAACAAAAATATATGCTTCTTCCAGAGGCAGATTTTAGCTTAAATGAACGGTGACCCCATTTTTCTATTTCATTTTTCTTTTAAGTATATGATAACGTTCATTTATGAAAAAATATAGCGAAAACCTATATTAGAAAAAAAAAATCATTTATACCCAGGAGCCCCCTTAAGTCATATTTCCTATAACTGCTATTAAGGGTTTTATCTTGTGAAAAAGAAAAAAAAACAGTTCAATATATCAATGTTAGAGCTTGAATCTTTTGTAATGTATGTGTGCAGGGCACGGGGTATGTTTCTATTTCAAATTAATGATTAATTGATTTTTGTTTTGTTTCGATAACTGCTAAGTTGAACGTCAAATCTAGTTCATAAAACAATTAAAGTTATTTCCACTGCTTACGATTTCCTTGAATGGGAAAATACAAGAATTAAGTTTCAAATTTTTATTGAGGTGTCAAATGATTTATTTCTTTTCGATTTAAATGGATCTATTTTCCAGTTGAAGTGTCGATCAACGATTTCGATAGATTTAAGAGAAAAATATTACCCCGCCCTCCCGTACCCTAACTAAAATATGAAAGTGTGTTATATTATGATCTTCATTAGAGTTTAAGATTAATTTTATGCAATTACATTTTTAAGAATTTTACCTGGATAATTCTCGTAATTGTTTCTTTATCTGAAGTATATTGTGTTGTGTGATACTGCATATTTTTTCCAATTACAAAATATTTAGTTTCTATTTGATTTTGTTCAACAAAAAAAAGGTAATTTGCTACCTCTGAAGACATTTCGACTTCCAGTAGTATTTGATACTGCTAAGGATGTGACATACCGTTTTCGATAAGTTTTTTACAGGTAGAGCCACCCAAATCTTTGTATTTATGAAAGAATTTAGTAAAAAATGTTAGTAACTTATGGAAGCGACATCCCTGACTTTTAAATATTTTACCAGTTATGTATTGATAACGCTCGTTATAATCTATGATATCACTACACTTATGAGATAATTAATGTGTTTGGATATATACACCGTATGATTGAGGCAAAGAAAAATCGCATGAAATGTCTATATCTAGAAAAGGACAACTACTGCTGTTTATGTTAGATTTAGTTAGAGTAAGTTCTTTAGGGTAAATTTCGTAAGTATATCAAGATAAACTTTTTTTGTTTTTTTTGTTAAAATATTTCCATTGCTGTGTGACGAGGTCTCTGTGTTTGGAACGTCGAATTATCATGGATTAGATTTTGATGTTTCTGTAATATTTTCGGTTGGATATTCTGTTATATCTTTTCGTCTGTGGTCCAAATAATTTCAAAATTTTAAAATTGCCATACCATACCATGGTGAGATAGTATAAACCTTATTGAATATGTTTGCTGATAACACGCAATTATTTGATAAAAATAAAAGTTCTGTTAGAAAATCTTTTGAAATATTATACAAATATGAAAAGGCCTCGGGTTCAAAAACTAATTACGTAAAGACTAAGGGAATACAAATTGGCACAAATAAACGCAGACGACCTTCTTTTCAAAAGATAAGCTGAGCAACAGATAACATAAAAACACTAGGTATTCACCATGATTATAACATTGATAACGACAAAATATGGAAATCAATAGTGGAAAATGTACAAAATTGTGTACACATCTGGAAAAGTAGAAAATTGAGTACACATCTGGAAAAGTAAAAAATTGACATACTCTGGAAAAGTCCTTATTATTAAAAAGTATTTCAATGTGTGGTTATGAATTAGAAATAAGAGGTACCGGTATACATAAAAAAATATAAAGAAGACTTAGATAAGAAAATATGGGATTTTATTTGGGATGGTAAAGTGAATCAAGTAGACCGGAACCTTTGTTGTTTAGACAGTAAAAAGGGGGCATGGGGATGGTAAATTTGGATAGTAGAATAGAAAGTAAATATATCAAATCGGTATATTCGATATTACACGAGCCATATCAAGTTGGAATGCAAAAGGTAAATTTTGATTAAAAATTATGATAAAAAATTTGCAGATAAACTATTTCTGTGCTAACAAACCTTTTACTGTGAACACGACGATGTTGACGCAATTTTACTAAACAAAATATTGAAAGATATATGTAAACAGTTTCAAAAAAGGTATTACTCCAAAAGATTGAAATTATACTTTAAGCCAAATTTCAGGGAACGATGTGACATCTTTCCCCCCTTTTTACAATATTCTATAATTGATAAATGCAGATCGTTGCCATTGATACACCCGAAAAAAATTATATTTTACAGTTCTATATACTGAATTTAAAATCTATGGAAGATTTTGATTACATACATATGCACATTTATGACACAAACAGTAAGCTTAATTTTGCATGTAAAGAATGAAAAGGGGATGGTAAAAATTATAAGGGAACATTTATTATTTTTTCCAAACTGCTTATTTCAACTAAATAATGAGCACATGTACATGTACGTTTTATTTATTTATTTATATGCTGATAAATTTAAATTTCGTTCTAAGCTAATGATTCAGTAGTTGGTCAATTTCACCAAACATAGTGAGAGTGTTCAATTATAACATAATTGCAGAAGTAGGAACATTATCAGCAAATAATATTAGCCAAAGCAGCAAATCTCACAGCTGAATGTAGCATAATTAATGAAAATGCAACTTGTTTGTCCAAATTTCAAACCGTAGAAATATAAGAAATACATTGTTCTACCGTAGTCACTCGGTCATTATGATTGACAGTATTCACACAATAGAAAGTTATTATCGAGGACCGAAAAAATAAATAATTATATAACATTTACCAAAACATGAATGGTGATACCAGAAAATGTCAAATTTCAACGACTTAACAGGTATGATACGGAAAACGACTTTAGCCTAAGTCAAATATCAGACTAAGCATTTAGCGATTCCTCTTCTTATTTTAGGTGTAATACCACCAAATCATGGTACGCCACATCCGGTTGCATACGAAAGTAGGCCTAAAAAAATATTCCCTTGAATTTGACAGTTGTAGAAAATTAACCCTGCATTTCAATGCACTTAAATTTTTCTGAGTCGTAAATATGTATGTTGGATGTCTGAAAACATATTCGGGTCACAAATCAAAACTGTGGGAAACAGATCACTTATAAGAGAAAAACAATAGATCAACAGAAACACTGAACTGCATTAAAAAAAATGTTTAAAAAAAAAGATATATATACATTGGTTAATTGTATTTACTTGTATTCATAAAGTTATCATATTGTAACTTTTGATGAAACAATTATTGTCACACGAACTTAGTCCCATGATATCAGCAAAGGATGTTTTTTAGAAACTTATCTTGGAGCTTCCATATCTCGCATCTTAAGTATTACTTTTAACATGTATCTTAAATTTACATTGAGAGCTGTATAATCGACATTAATTATACCACATCTTCTTATATCAATTTCCTATTTAAAATTTTAAATAGGCTAATTGTTTTAGCCTGTTAAGATGAATGCAATATATTGTAAAACTTTATACTGTAATTGTTAAAAATTCTTTTAATTTTTCTAGTTTTTAGGATATATCGGCTTGCTATGTTTCCTCAGATGCTTTATAATAACAATTAAAAAAAATGTATGATACACATTTGATATCTGGTATTGGTAATAGGTAAAGTATCACAGACAGAATGCAGAAAATTCAGAAAATATTGTATAAGCACAGTTTCAAAAATGTTTTTTGTAGATGAGCTTAGCTATATTTGGCAAAATTGTGTTTATGTTTTTGTTAAACATGTTGTTCAACTCTGTTATTTATTTGTCACTTCAACCTTTTTTATTTTACTGATACATTTTGGGAATACGAAACGTTGGTCTGGCATACAGAGTCATATTTTTTTAATGATGTACAATTTTTTTTTGTCGGAATGACAATATTCTGTTCACTGACAAACCCTGGAGTAACTGGTTGTACTTTTAGATACATAAGCTTTTTAGGGCATTCCTTTTATTTTGATATTCGATTTTAATCTTTGAATTATCAACATTAATCTTTGAATTATCAATTTTCATTTTAGAGTTATCAACATTATCTAAGAAATAAAACTTCAATGTCCGACTGTTGTTTGTCTGACACTAATTTTCTGACTTTTTTTTACCTAGTAAATCAGTGAATTCAGGCTAACGGCACTATCACTTTAGCCACTTTACTTTTTGTTGTTGATTACCACTTATATTTTGTACTTAAATTTATATATAATTATAAACAAAGAATTACCTTAACTTTAATACATTATTAAGTCACTAGTCAGACTTTAAAAGCAAAAAAAAAAGAAAAAAAAAAGAAGAAGCCACTTATTCTTGTTGGACAAAGTTAATGCATACACAAAAATTAGTATATGCACATATTTTTTATGTGATGTATAAGTAGTTTGAAAACTGTTTATTTTTTATTGATCGTTAAATTGTTTCAAGATGTTGCATCTGCAATTTCAATTAAATACCCTGGAGTAAAGTATACATTCAAGTCAAAGAACTCAATTACCCGATAGGAGAGATTGTTGATAACTATTCAGTATCATCTTCACAAATAATACATGAGGGTATAAAGGAATAAATTACAGGTACTAACTTTGTTTATAATCTTAATAACGTGTGATGGTGTACTTTTTATTTATATTTGTGTATTTCTTACCTTTAATGCTGTTTTTTTACACCTTCCTTTAATTTTTGTAGAAAGATTGTGTACATACAATTTTGTTTTTCTTTTGTTGATATAGTTGATGTTTGCGTTATACAGTTTAAGATTACACAAAATTTATTGTTCTGACACAATATTTTTTACATTTTCACCTATTATGTCTCTTAGTTTTGCTCACATATTCAAGACAATGAAATGCACGTATATGCAACTACCATACGTCAAGTGACCGATTGGGCTGAATAAAAACAAATTTTGATCCACTGTTTTATATATAAAGAAACCCCTGTAAAACGTTAGAAATATGACAGTTGTTTTTCATATTCGTTCACATTCTTTTAGCATGTTTAGTGACTTTTCGTTCTGAGTTTTCCTTTGAGTAAGAAATTTTTGTTATGTTACTTTCTACTGATTTCATTAAAAATAAAAATTTAAAAGATTTTTGTAATATTGATTGACACCTTAACAAAATATATGGATGTAAACAAAGGCAACAGTAGTATACCGCTATTTGGAAGTCATAAATTGATTGAGAGAAAATAAATCCGGGTTACAAACTAAAACCGAGGGGAAAATATCAAGTACATATATAAAAGGAAACAACAAATCATTCTTTATTCTTTAGTAAGATATTGCAGGGTAAATAAAATCGATCATATCTATCAAAAGAGACCAGTTTGATTTTCAGGGGAGATGATAAGATAACACAAGACCATCTATCTGTTTTTTCTCTTAATTTTAATAAGATTTAAAGTTGACGATCAAATTTGAAAGATATTTAGAAAAACGTATATGTCGTTATTGTTGCAAATTTCTTTCCATGTTTTGCATGTGTTTATTATCCATGAATTGTAATAAAGAAATTTACAACTCATTGTGTTATCCGATGTTGTAAATTTCTAGAAATACAAGGGTCCATATGTTATAAAATAAATTAATACACTGTTTTCAAACACATGGTTAGAGTAAAATCTAAAATGCATTTTTCGTAACATTACTACATAAATTGATTATATTTTATTCATTGTGAAACAGGAAAAAATTTATAATATTTAGCACTTTTGTCATGTCGCAAAATTTACCTTCTTTTATACTTTTTACAATATGCACAACTATGTCATGATGTATGTTCATTTCTTGTTCGTAATCATGGCTATCCCAAAATCTAACGACACATCGGTGGCTCAATATTCTTTTTGCTTAGTAAGTTGTTTATTGATATATAATGTACATGTAGTTTGAAATTTGCTCTGTATTTCATTGCTTTTTTTTATTTTTCAAGATGTTGTAATGTCATTTGGTAACATTCCTGTGGGTTTAACTGACCATGACTTCACTTTCTTTGATCTTGTTAAGCTTATGTAATACTTGTAGTGAAGCTTTATATTTAGAACTTTTAACATAAAATCAATGGTCAATCAAAAAAGGTCAGACATTTCAGCGTGTGTTATATTTTGCGTTGGTTGTTTGTGTCTCCAACCATTTTGTTGCATCACTGCTCAAATCTTTTTGGATTCTACAAAAAGGGTTTCTCGCTTACTTTTATCTCAATTTGAAATATTCTTCTTGTTTCAGAGCTCTCCCCATTTCTTCAGTAGTTCCAACATCTGTTTCCATGCATTAAACTGAAATGATAATACTTTTAATGATTAATTTCATCAAGAAAAAGATCATTGTCACTGTAAAAGCCTATAGAAATAAATGCAAAATATGTCCATAGTGACACAGATGATGCACCTCTAGCATATAGCATCATAAAGGGACACAATTCTTGCTGCTTACAATTATCTCTACTATAAATGAACAAGACCAATTAGTTACAGTGGAAAATATTTTGTAAAAAGGTACAAAAATTATGAAAATTTTGAAAGATTAACTAAAAGGAGCAATTAACTCCTTAAGGGGTCAATTGACTGATGAGAAAAGCTCACTTGGCCCAACTGGCTAGTTGAGCTAAAAATGATGCTACAAAAATTGAACTTAAAGTTAGGTCTGTGGTAAAAAGCCTTATATATACATTTCATAATATTTTGTTGAGACAAACTTAAGTTAGAGAACAGAGAAAATAAAAATTCAGCATTTTTTCCATTTGTAAAGGGGCATATTTCTTGATTCAACCAAGGTTTAAGCTTGATCTAAGTTTTATGGTAATAAGCTTGCATATGAAATTCCAGATGGACAATTAATAGTATTCAAATAATGAAATATACTCATGTATAGCACATTCACAACAGCCCAAGAGATGTTTCAATTAGCTAAGAATTAGAGAAACTTGTTTTATAAGCTTTTTACCAATGTATGTGTCAATGTAAGTAAAACTTACCACTTTCTTTAAACATTAAAAATAGATATCTGTCATTGACTCCTTCATCTCTGTTAATACTAGACAGTACTCTACAGTAATGGTACAGTAAAATTACCTGTAAATACAAATAAAGTATTACAAGTTTGCAGATTCCAATTGTTGTTGATAATTTAAATCATTGATTTGTATACACATTTTTCATCTGACTATTACTATATGGTTAATATCAAAGAAATATTCGTCAAGATAGAAAGATGGTTCATAAATAAGGCTGTTAGTTTTCTTGTTTGAATTGTTTTACATTGTCATTTCGGGGCCTTTTATAGCCAACCATGTGATATGGGCTTTGCTCATTGTTGAAGGCCATACAGTGACATATACTTGTTAATTTTTGCCATTTGGTCTATTGTGGAGAGTTGTCTCATTGGCAATCATACCACATCTTCTTTTTAATATGTCGAGGTCACTGGTAAAGATTACCCCATCCCCCACCCCCACCCCAACAATAATTGTAATAATCAACTTACCCATAAGTCTGTGATACATCTTGCCACATAATTCACCAAATGGTCTTGTGTGTCTGGTCTTGATTATATATAATTAATGATGATTGATACTGCAAAAAAAAGAGAATAATAAATATTTTTGATGTTTTATACAATGTACATGTTATACATCTTTTAAAACAGTAATGTTTCTTTTCTTTTTAATCAGTGTTTGAACAAATCAAATAAATTAAGTTGCTTGTTTGTATATCAGGCCACGCCAATTTAATTTCTTATCCTACAGATTTGTATAAAAAGATATTTAATTTGCAAATTTTTTAGGCGAAGCTTCAACAGAAAGGGTGAGCGCTTATAATTTGTGTTTGTAAACATAAAATTATAGGTTTTGACAATATTTAGACTTGATTCATCACGTGTAGTTGTACTTAGACATTTCTTTAATTTATGAAGAGTTTTTTACCCTGTTCCACAAGGCAATTTTCCATTCTAGTCATAATCAGGTTAGGAAAAAACCCTAAATGTCATAAATATCCTTTTTATGAGGGGTCATTTTAATTTATACATGTATATCCTTTTGTAATTTTTTAGTACAAAGGGGCTCCTATTTTTCCAAGGAACTATACATCTGGTCAAAGGACACAGTTATCGTCCTTTGGTTTTCGTTGTCTACGAATATAGTCCCTAGTGTAAACAGTGTATAACTTGCATGTTTTATTTGATACTATTTCCCAATTAAGTTCTTGCTATTAAATGCATGAAATATTAAGTAGGGGTATGTAATTACATGTCAACAAAAATTTGGTGCTGAATCTTTATGTTAAGTACTGAAATGGTCCAGTTCTAAAAGGTCAAATTTTATCACGTCTGAAGCTGTCAAACTGAATTTTACACCCCCTTAACACAGAATTGTCAATATTTTGAGTTAGAGCTGGTAGAAGTTTCTATAATTTTGATATTATTTGTCTCACTGGTGGTACACTACACTGTAAAAATCTTTTTGAGAAAGAGCAGGTGCGATTTTTTTAATTTGAATTTATTGTCTAAAAGAAATGCACTACGAAATAACTGTATTCTCGGCCCTAAGAGATGGATTCCTGAAATCTAGATTCTGTACTTTGGCAACTTTCCTGAATGATTTTGGTTTCAATTTGTCAAACTCAATCAAAGTAAAGGATTTACATCTCTGGTTTACAGAAATTCTGTTAAAATGTGCCATTTTGGCATTCTACGGCTATAATAAGCATTTTAAAGCAGTTTACATTTTATGCCTAAGAGGCATGCTGAATTTCTGTCTGACAGCTTTTTCGTTCCTGATATTTGTGTTTCTATGCTTTAATCAAATTTAATTAGCCATTTGTGAACTCTGAATATAGAGAAAAGTAGATTATCACAGAAAAAAAGTGCAGCATATTTTATAATCATGGCCCTGGTTAAACGGCCTAATTGATGTATGTAAAATGTGAAGCGCTTTGAATACAAATCTGTAGTCCATCACAAATATTTCACTAAATCTGTAAAAAAAAAAAGCACTTTACTATATTCAGTTCACCTAACTCATTTAAAGTCTACCATATTTTTTTCCTGTATGATAGTAAGTGGTCCAAATTTATGCCTATTGAGACTAAAACTAAATGCAAGTTTTCCATTGAAAAGTGAATAAACTGGCCGTCAGACAATATTGTCTTTCAAAAAATTTAAATGCAAGAGTCCTTTTGCAATTAGACTTCTTGTATCATAACACCTTAGCATAGAAAAGAGCAAAAAGTAACACATTTTTACTTCTGATAGCTTCTGTGTGCATTTTTATATGTCAATATAGACTACCGTCTAAATTGATTCTAAATAATTCTCAGTAATACATGGCCCAAGACCATTTTATATCCATGTAGTATACTTTTTGTAACTTTTCTATACATTGAAAGTACATTTAATATATATGAAAGAATAACTGAAGCTTCAAAAACTTCAAAAACTTCAAATTGCCTGAGAAAAATGCAAAATTTTATAAGGCTCCCCTGAATTGGAAAATCTCTATTTTCAGGCATAGGCTCATATCAATTTGACTTTCGAATAATTATAATACATCTGATAAATAAAATGAGTGTGCAGATGCTTTTAATACTTAATATATAATATTCAAGAGCATTTAAAATGAAATTCTTGCAAAATTTAAAATTTTCAGGCCAAAATCTTGACAATTGAAGATATTTAATTTACAAGTCAAAAATAATCATCCAAATGTCAATACTAAAATGACCCCAGTTTCTCTTATATATGACATATAGCCATGAAACTTGGCAAACTATCTCATTATTGTCAGCTTATGTTTTGCAAAGTTTTATAAAGATTGGTCAAGTCTTTCTGTCCTATTAGGTCCAAGGACACAGTTATCGTCCTTTGGTTTTCGTTGTCTACGAATATAGTCCCTAGTGTAAACAGAGTATTACTTGCATGATTTATTTGATACACTTTCCCAATTAAGTTCTTGCTATTAAATGCATGAAATATTAAGTAGGGGTATGTAATTACATGTCAACAAAAATTTGGTGCTGAATCTTTATATTAAGTAGTGAATTGGTCCAGTTCTAAAAGGTCAAATTTTATCACGTCTGAAGCTGTCAAACTGAATTTTACACCCCCTTAACACAGAATTATCAATATTTTGAGTTAGAGCTGGTAGAAGTTTCTATAATTTTGATATTATTTGTCTCACTGGTAGTACACTACACTGTAAAAAATCTTTTTGAGAAAGAGCAGGTGCGATTTTTTTAATTTGAATGTATTGTCTTAAAGAAATGCACTACGAAATAACTGTGTTCTCGGGACATCTATCTGGTATTAAATGGTTAATATATTGTTATAAATAGGCATTGATAATAATCTCAAAGAAACAACACCTTTTATATTTCTAAATTTTATTGGGATCAATATCTGAAACCTGAAAAATAATGGTCTTAGATGATTTTCATACACTAAGACAACTTTGGCAATCTCAATTTGGGGAGATCAAATTGCATATGTTTATAATAAGTACCAATTTTATCAGATAACATAACATTTTAACATAACGTCTATCAACTCATCAAGTTGACATAGCAGTAAAATTCAACTGTCAGTGAACAGGCACTTTGATCACGATTTTCACGGGTCTAAATTAAATTCACACTTTCAGGGGATAATGGGTTTATAAAACATGTTTGTCGTTACCTATTCATTCAGTCTCAGTGTTATTTGACACATCTTTTGGGTAGTTTTCCCTTAAATTCCATCGTGGCGAGTGCTTGTTTACGTATATTGGAAGTTGCCATTCCAACGAATGGTTACTTCCGGGTAACGGTACTTCTTTATAAAGTTATAATAATACATAAAAGTATTATTAAGATATGATTAAATTACTTGCTGGCCTTCCTTTTACGGTGTAGGATATTTAATAATAGGATATAATTACGTTAAATACGTTTTTGTGTAGCGCCGTTAAGGAACTATTTTGTGATTTCAATGACGTCATATAGTAACGTAGGTGATAAGGCCACGAGTATGGAATTTTAAGGTTTATATTTATCATGTCACTTATTTGTTGGAATTAAAGGCAAACTTTCGCGATTTTATGTATTTATAACGACATTTTGGGACATGAGCCAGAGTTTTCCTTATTATTTCAAAGTTATAGTAGATTTTCAGTTCTGTGAGTGGCGGATGTATTTCACCGTCAAGTATAAATACGGCGTCGCACTAGCACTTTGGCATATCGTATCTGGCTATCAAGCAGAGCAGTACAATAAACCAAACAAACCATTAAAGTCAAGCAAGCTATTTAGGTACAGGATGCATTTCGATATACAGCTATTTCACCTTAAGCTATGCGATAGCATTTCAAGCCTTTGGTTATCTTTTTACATCTTTTGGAATATTTAACTAACAGCCCACATAAGGACGTCTAGGAACCAAATATCGCTTTTATAAATATTCCCGCTTAAGCAGGTCTTCAACAGGAAGTGGCTTCATATTAAGACAGGATGAGGAACCAGTGCAATGTTTACAATTTCTCATAGCAATTTTTGGCAAATTACACAAATTAATTAAAGATGTAAAGATACGATGTCCCACCACGTTGACAACTTTCTTATATCATAGTTTAATGAAATACGTATATTTCATTCTCTCATTATTGTATTGATAGGATAAAGTCTTGTAAATCTGTATTTATAAGTTATATCTGGGGTTCGGAAGGCCAGCATCTTACTATTACAATTTATGGTTATACTATGTTATTGCTGATATTTGCATGCGTTATTTATTGAGATATACATGCCTATTGGACAAGAATAAAAGTCACTCTTTTAAGCTGGATTCTTCATTTATATATGATTATGCTGGAGTCAACAAACTACACTCAAAACAAGACAAAGTAACGGAACACTATCAATAAGCAATCATACGGAATTACAAGTACACTCGACCCCTACTCGCCCGCCTGTAACAAACTGGTGTCAGAAGTGGGATGTCACAGTCCAAAGTGGCATCCAGGATGCGAACCTCACATTTATTTTTAAATTCAACTATCTACTAGTATACCAATTTAATATGTCAACGTCTACGATAAAGATGGATCTTAACGTGGTGGAAATTTAATTTTATTACAATAATTATTGTACGTTATATATATCTAGGTTAAAATCAGTCTAAGTCTCAACATGGCCGAGTCGCCAGATCTGGAAATCAGATTTAGATCGGAAGAGAGAGAAAAAGAAGTAAGGCATGAGAGAAATACCGAATTTGCGGACGCAAATGAAACTTTAGAAGAACACAGAGCAAATGTATACGCACATGGGGAGGGAGACGTAAATAGAGAATATGGCATGTCCGGACAAAGAGGACAAAGGGGGATAAATACTGACGGATACCGATACAACAACCCACACACAGTCTCTATTAGACCAGAACCATATGATGGAGGAGAGGATTGGGAGGAATATATTTCACACTTTGAGGTGTGTGCCGAACTTGGGAGATGGCGGGACGCAGACAAAGTATTAGCGCTAGCGGCAGCATTAAGGGGACCAGCAAGGACATTTTACATTAGTTTAGAACAGACGGAAAAACGGGATTACGGTATTTTGACTCAGAGATTAGGATTACGATTCGGGAGTACAAGGCAACAAAACAGATGGCTTTCTCGTCTTGAAATGAGAAAAGGGAACCCAGGAGAAGCAATAGCGGCGTTGGCGGACGATCTGCGCCAGATGGCTCAGAGAGCTTACATTGATCTTGATGCAAGGGCTCAGGAAGTATTGGCACTTAACCAGCTGTACAAAAGCGTTACACCTGAAGTAAAATACCAATGATTTAACCAGGGATGTAGAACTGTCACAGGAGCCGTAGAGGTGATAGAAAGATATGAAGCTATAATAGGAGATGGTTCAGAAAAGAAGAAAGGCAGTATCAGAATGACAGAAGATACACATTTAGGAGAAGCATCTAATTTTTCACACGAACCTTCGGAAAACCAATTTCACGATAGCATTAATGGACTAACAAGGAGGATTTCACAGCTTGAAGGAACAAAACAGAATTATAGCAACTCTTGGCAAAATAATAGTAACAGAAGGCCTAAATGGGGAAATACAAATAACAGGCAAGCTAAATGCTTCATTTGTGAAAGCACAAGTCACTTATGCAGATATTGTCCATTTTATCTCCGATACAAACAGGAAAATGCAAGACATGACAATACTGGAGGACAGCAAGGCTCCACGGACCAGGATAACAGAAACTCACAAAGTATCAACCAGAGAAACTTCAGTTCTCCGTTGGCTCGTTAGACCGGGAACCGGTTGGAAATTTACGGTCACAGGAATTAAGTCACAATATTAGGATAGGACAAATGGGAAATACATGTGGTATTTGGGATAACGGATTTTATACAAAAGGATACCTACAAAACTTACCTTTGACAATATTAATAGACAATGGATCAACCTCCTCTATATTAAATTATAAAATTCACAGACAGTTAGCTGATGTACTGAAAAACGCAATACTAGAACCAAGCACGTATAAACTTTTTGATGTAAATGGCAAGCCTTTATGCTCATATGGGACACTTAAACAAAAACTCACTTTAGGGACAGCAGATTTTAACACAGAATTTCTGGTCTGTGATATCAAACAAGATGCGATCTTGGGGCTGGATTTTCTATTGGTTCATATAGACAAAATTGATTATAAGAGACAGATATTATCTACAAAGGATACAGATATGCGTTGCTGGATAGGAGGAGAAGCAAATGCAATATGTAGAGTCATTGTAAAGGAGACAGTCACTTTGCCGAGAAAATCTAAAATGCTCATTCCAGTAATAATAGAAAATGCAGAACACTTAGGACCACTGGGATACGTTGATAAAACTCAGAAAAAGGAAACAGAACATAACATTACTAGGGGAATTTTAGATCCACACCAGGAAGACATTAGGGTACAATCAATTAACTTTCGGGAAGAACCAATTACTGTACATGCTAAGGAACAGATAGGTGTATGTGAGTCGTACTACGAAATGCCAGCGGTAGGAGTATGCAATTACATTGGAACAGAAGGGACCAGTTCAGACAAGCTACCATCACATATTGAGGACCTATTTTAACAGAAGTATTGTACATTTACAGGAAAAAGAAAAGCAATACCTGAAGGAACTTCTTCAGGCATACTCAGACGTTTTTGCAAAATCAGCGGATGATTTAGGGAGGACTAATAGAGTACAACATAGGATAAATACAAGAACTGCACATCCGATAAGACCAACACATAGGAAGCTACCATAATGAAAAAGGGAATATGCTCAAAACTCACACTTAAATGGAAAGGACCATTTATACTAGTAATTGACAAGGGAATAGAAAATGTTACTTACCGAGTAAAGAGAAGCTTGATGCAGCCGTCGACTGTATATCATGTGGATCGTTTAGCACTGTATCAAGGGAGGAATGTACCATCGTGGGCAAGCAGATTTCCAAGAATGATGGATTTAGAGGAAGCAAATAACGACCAGCAATTGGATAAGCCAGTTGGCTAAATGTTGGAGGAATATTAAAGGTCCTCAGCATTCTGTACCTGTTCATACTTTTATTTTTGGATATACTGCAGTATATATTTTTATGACAGATCTGTCGGAGAGCGATTTGGGGGTGGTCCGGCCAACCACTAGTCAAATCATTGAGATATAGGATAGGGATCCTGACTGACTAAGGAGGAGCCTAGTAGTCGAGTTTATTTTGGGATATGAACAGTTATAGACATTTTTGGAGTTGTTTCGTTGGTGTTATTTGCATGGTTTTGAGTTGAGTTTACTTGCCTACGGATGCTGGCCTTCCATGAACACATTTATAGAACGGGACGGGGGGAGGATTTTAACTTATTATATAAACAATACAGGGAATTAATGGCAGTATTCCTTGTATTTCAGAATGAGTTCAGTGGTATCGACAAAATGCTGGTTATGCCCGGAAACCTATGAAAAGAAAAAGGACCTGAAGAGCCATGCCATCTCCGAGCATTCGGTGTGTAGAGTTGTTTGTCCATGGTGTGTAGATAGTGAGAGGACGTTTGGCAGGATGTCGGAGCTCACCAAGCACAGTAAGAGAAAACACAATGATCTAACCATAGACCTCCTGGAGGGTGATTTCTTTACAGAGCCAAATTGATTTTGGTTAGCCAAACGGCCAGATGACTATGTTAGAATTATAAAGCCTTCAGAATGGACGAGCACCATTGCCATCAGGACCAGGGCAGCACTGTTGGGATGGGTGGAAGCCACCAAGAAGGAGGGATCAGACAAACATAAGAAGTCATGGGAAGAAGGATGGAAGAAAGCACTGGGTCATTCTGTCACAAGTGAGCAGCCCACCAGCTCTAGAAAACGGAAATACAGTCCATCCAGACCTCTAGTGGACATCCCTGAACTAGCAGTAGCCAGGATTGACCTATCATCTAAGGGGAACATCGGCTTTCTTAGAATGAAGGAGTCGTCAGCAGAAATATGGTTCAAGGTAGAAATGGTACATTGGGTCATGGAGGACTCCAGGGCAAAGGACAATTTGGTTAGGAGAATGAGCATTGCAAAGACAGACCATGAGCCACCACAAACTTTTGGAACAGAACTTAAGTTGTCTGAGTCAAAGCACACCTTGAATCAGGTAACCAAGGCGTTGGGAATTGGTGAGAGACATGTCAGGAAGCTCTTTAGGGGAAAGGTGACGTTTGAAACTAAGTCCAGGAAGAAGACAGAGGAAACAACCAGGGAAGAAAGTAGTAAATCCGATATTGGAGAAGAGCCAGAGTACGAGATCATGGACTCTATTGGAGAAGTAGACAACCTAGAAGTTATATTAGAAGAAAAGGAACAACCAGAAACAGCTAAAACCATCTCAACAACACAGGAACCATCAGAAAAAGTTGCAGATGTCCTACCAACAGCAGAAAAGAAAAAAAACAAGTAAGCCAGTACCAATTCAAGACAGCCCTCTTAAGAAACTAGACAACAAAGAGAATGATACATATTTACCAATGCTGAGTGAGGACGAGGAGGAAGAGGAGGAGGAAGACAAGGCAACATCAGAGAGGTCAGATAAACGAATCATAATGGTGAGCCATAAGGAAGTGTTTGATATTGACACTGACGAAGAAGAAACTACCAATATATTACTTAGGGAGAGGGCGGAGAAACTATTAAAGGCAGGAGGGATGCCCCTATTTCCACCAGGGAGGAGACAATGGGCCGGAGAAAGGATGCAGGTGTCGAGTAAACCAACACCAATGTTCTGGCCGCCCAAGGAATGGAGGAAATTGACAGCGGATCAGAAGCTGACAGCCTGGAGGTTCGCTGCCATGACCTTGGCAAGGGAGCATGGAGTCGACACGGTCAAGGAAGAGAGAGACGTACTTGACAAGTATGCCATGCTTGCCTTGCCAGGTACTGCGTTACCTAATCAACCTGGAGAAGACTTGATTATAAAGGCTCGTTTGGCCAATTACCACTTGTTGAAGGATATCTGTCTTGGTAAACTGGAAGGAATTGAAGCTTTGGAAATAATAGATATGCTGGAAGCCGCAACCCGATCAAAACCACAAAATGACTTAGTTAAATTATTATGTAATGTACCTCTGAGATTGTCAGAAGATGTTAAGAAGGATAAATCGCATTAACTGTATACACTTTTATTTACTATCTAAGATGACAACGACCATCACCAAGAAGAACCGATCAAGAGAGACTTAGAACTGTCAAATTTTATTGTTATTGTTCTTTTGTGTTTTAATGCTTTGAGTTCATTGCATATATTTTATCATGTGTACAATACAAAAGAGAATTCGGGAGAATTCTTTTTTTATTGGGTGGGGAAAGTGTTATAAATGGGCATTGATAATAATCTCAAAGAAACAACACCTTTTATATTTCTAAATTTTATTGGGATCAATATCTGAAACCTGAAAAATAATGGTCTTAGATGATTTTCAGACACTAAGACAACTTTGGCAATCTCAATTTGGGGAGATCAAATTGCATATGTTTATAATAAGTACCAATTTTATCAGATAACATAACATTTTAACATAACGTCTATCAACTTATCAAGTTGACATAGCAGTAAAATTCAACTGTCAGTGAACAGGCACTTTGATCACGATTTTCACGGGTCTAAATTAAATTCACACTTTCAGGGGATAATGGGTTTATAAAACATGTTTGTCGTTACCTATTCATTCAGTCTCAGTGTTATTTGACACATCTTTTGGGTAGTTTTCCCTTAAATTCCATCGTGGCGAGTGCTTGTTTACGTATATTGGAAGTTGCCATTCCAACGAATGGTCACTTCCGGGTAACGGTACTTCTTTATAAAGTTATAATAATACATAAAAGTATTATTAAGATATGATTAAATTACTTGCTGGCCTTCCTTTTACGGTGTAGGATATTTAATAATAGGATATAATTACGTTAAATACGTTTTTGTGTAGCGCCGTTAAGGAACTATTTTGTGATTTCAATGACGTCATATAGTAACGTAGGTGATAAGGCCACGAGTATGTAATTTTAAGGTTTATATTTATTATGTCACTTATTTGTTGGAATTAAAGGCAAACTTTCGCGATTTTATGTATTTATAACGACATTTTGGGACATGAGCCAGAGTTTTCCTTATTATTTCAAAGTTATAGTAGATTTTCAGTTCTGTGAGTGGCGGATGTATTTCACCGTCAAGTATAAATACGGCGTCGCACTAGCACTTTGGCATATCGTATCTGGCTATCAAGCAGAGCAGTACAATAAACCAAACAAACCATTAAAGTCAAGCAAGCTATTTAGGTACAGGATGCATTTCGATATACAGCTATTTCACCTTAAGCTATGCGATAGCATTTCAAGCCTTTGGTTATCTTTTTACATCTTTTGGAATATTTAACTAACAGCCCACATAAGGACGTCTAGGAACCAAATATCGCTTTTATAAATATTCCCGCTTAAGCAGGTCTTCAACAGGAAGTGGCTTCATATTAAGACAAGATGAGGAACCAGTTCAATGTTTACAATTTCTCATAGCAGTTTTTGGCAAATTACACAAATTAATTAAAGATGTAAAGATACGATGTCCCACCACGTTGACAGCTTTCTTATATCGTAGTTTAATGAAATACGTATATTTCATTCTCTCATTATTGTATTGATAGGATAAAGTCTTGCAAATCTGTATTTATAAGTTATATCTGGGGTTCGGAAGGCCAGCATCTTACTATTACAATTTATGGTTATACTATGTTAATACTGATATTTGCATGCGTTATTTATTGAGATATACATACCTACTGGACAAGAATAAAAGTCACTCTTTTAAGCTGGATTCTTCATTTATATATGATTATGCTGGAGTCAACAAACTACACTCAAAACAAGACAAAGTAACGCAACACTATCAATAAGCAATCATACGGAATTACAAGTACACTCGACCCCTACTCGCCCGCCTGAAACAATATTTTAAAGATATTAGAATATTCCTGGACTTAAACCTATATTATTTTCTTTTATATTATTCAAATTAGTAGACCCCTCTTCTAGAAAAGGTGTTTCCAATATGATGTATTTTCCCCACTTTCAAATTAAAAATTTTAAGTTTTTCTATTTTCCATTTGACAACAGTATAACGACCACTTGAAAATTGTTGAATTTGACTGAGGGAGGATTGTTCCTAGCCTGATGAAAACAACTACAGGTCATAGACTCAGACATCGACATAGTACAGCCTTTTATATAGGGCTTTAACCCTGACCAAACAGCAAACTAAAAGGGACCCCAAAGTTACTAGTGAATAAAATTCAAACAGGTTAATCAACGTTTGAATCCATGTAAACATAAGGATAAATACCTATCAATCACATCAACAAAGGATATCTTTTGAACAACAAGCTAATGAATCAGGAAAGGTTCATTGAAATGCAGCGGTGTTGGACAGTTAATTTATGTTGGGTTCGTATACATGTAATTCCAGTTGAAGGCAATATGTCTCCTTCAGAAGTTCTGCATGATTTACTCTAACAATAAAAATCAGCATGATTGTGAATGGGGAATGTAGGTATGGGGGAAGAAAACCAATGTTCTGTTCTGTACAGGAATTTTCCTCTATTCTATATATTTTCGGAGCACTCGGGTCTCCCACTTTGGATATATGGGTTTAATGTTTAATAAAATATTCATATAGATATTTACAGTGTGGTGAGGGGCTTATAGGTTTAAAACATTATATACAGGCATGACAGGTAAGACTGTGATTTTAAAAACAAGTGTTAATATCTTTTTTTAATATTTACAAATGAACGGTGCAGGAAATGGATATGATTACATGTCCGGATGCTGGAAACAGGAATATTAAAAAATTACAAATCTGTTGAAAAAAAATGTGGGCGGGTCCGTCAAATTAGGAATTAAATTGGTAAGGCCTGATAGATACTTGTGAAATTTTTTTTGATAATTAGGACTTTTTAAAAAAGATTTTAACAATGAAGACTAAGAACTGGTCGCAACTAACTATTTGGCAAAGACATTTCATTTTAGGAAAACTATTTAATAATCGGGAATTACAAATTGTTACAATGTATGTACATAGGTGAGGTTTTTGAATTTGAGTCAAATGTTCGGACTCCTTGGTGTTTTTCCATACAATACAATGTAAAATATGTTGCCCCATAACACCCAATTATTTTTTTATTATAAGACTAAATAGCTTATGAGCTAATTTACCAAAATTTTAGAAGATTCTTGAATTTCTTTTTGTTTTGAGACCCAAATAATACCAATGCAAATATAAGGTAAAAGTGCGAGTCAGCCTTTTCCTGCCACATTTTAAACCTCAAATATCTCGAATTGAGATCCATGACCTATCAATATTTCTAGCTTATGCCCTAAAAGCTTATAGTATCAATCTTAAGTTCTTAATTTCTACCTTTTCACGGGGAAAAGATATAGGGAATCAATGAAGCATGACTGGAGGGGGACCCCTTTTTGAAAAGTTATGGATCTGCAACTGATTTGTGAAAAAAATATGTGATTATAAAACTAGAACTATACCCACTGGAAGCATTTAACAATTGTAAGAGATAAAAATCACTGTCACAAACACTTTGCACTAATTCTTTTGTTTTTTTCTAATTTATTAATAATCTCCGTTTTAGATTATGAATTGAGGGTGGTAAAGGGGGGTCTGAACACGGAAACACGTGAAATAAAAATCATCAAAATGTTGCACGGACAATAAAAATCAGGAAAAACGAAGCACGAAAAAATAAAAGGTGCTGGTCAGATTCATTTATACATGCCATGAATCATACACCACTCCTACACTATAATAATCATGACATCTGACAAGGCTATTTTAATTTTTTTCTAGGACGCCTTCCTGTGTCAATGTGGAAAAAAAAGTCAAAATAAAAAAAATACCCACACGTACGGTATAATTGTCTGGACTACTCCAACACTAGCTATCATATATAAACCAGAATACTGCAGCACAGAATTTTGGTTGAAATGGTAGGAAAGCATTGAAGCACTATGGAATTTGAAATACTTTTCTGTCTTTCTTTTATATATATCATGTATGAGAAGGGATAGGACCTTTATCGGGACTCCAGGATCGGGTGTTAAGATCAGGATTTCGGGATTGACCCTCTCCGGATCCGGGAATTCTTGTTTTCGAATTTTGGGACGTCAGGATTTACTTTATTTAAATTAGGGAGCTCGGTATTTAGTGATCAGGACCCCTTCTGTCCCCCCTCATGTATATATTTTCATTCTGCATTTTTCTAACAAAAGATATCTAGACTCCCCCTTTTTGCTGTCAAATTGTATGACAAGTCCGTTGAGAGTATATTTGTTCACAAAAATCCCAGCAAAAACTCCCTTGGTAATATAGAATAAAATGGTTTGTGGATACAGACTCCTACACTGTGATACTTGCAAGCAGACGACACTCACATATTTTTGTCTTGGGTTTAAACACTGATTTTAAAACGTTTAAAGCTGATACCTGTTGTGCATATGTTGTGTATGTATACCTGTATGTGCAGAGACTAGTCTCTGATATATATACATATATCATATGTCTGTGTTGTTACTTTGAAACTGAACACTCTGGTGTAAAACAGACGGCCAAAAGTAAATACGAAAAAAGCAAATCCATTGATCCGGAGCAAAAAAATCCGACAAAATGATCCGATTTCGTGTATACGCACCGTCTCGCCAGAAGAAATAACTTTCGGCATTGAATTTTGGAACAAAAACAATCATTCTATGAAATGAAAAACCTCTGGCTAGCAACTGCGCGCATGTTTAAAGTAAGGAAACAGGTACATAATTTAAATATTTTTGAAAAAAACCGGAAATCCGTCTCTGATTTTGATACTACATGTATAAACCGTCTCCGGACTATATTTAAACGTAAACAAACAGCATTTCGTTGATATATGAATGTCATTGATCGTTTTTCATGCTCATTTGTTTGACTGATTCATTTTTATTTTTTGCTCATACACAAGGCAAATAATAGGTGTTTCCGAATCTAGTCCTTTGTAAAGTAAAAACATGATGATGTTGAACGATCATCATTTGTTGCTTATTGATTAGTTTTATGAAAAAGAGACGCAGAACATGCATATCCGCCCATGAGACTCATCATATAACGGAAACGGAGTAACAATTTGTTGGGGTAAGTCGTTTATAGCAAAACTGTTAATGATATTAAACATCAAACTTTGGTTTGTTATTTAAGACAGATCTCTTTTTCATTTCATTCAGGTTTATGATAAATAAACTCATCATAGATACCAGGACTAAATTCTGTGTATACGCTAGACGCGCGTTTCGTCTACAAAAGACTCATCAGTGACGCCCGAATCCCAAAAAGGTAAAAAAAAGTACGAAGTTGAAAAGCATTGAGGACCAAAATTCCTAAAAGTTTTGCCAAATACGGCTCAGGTAATCAATGCCTAAGGTAGAACAGCCTGAAAAAAATCACAATTTTGTAAACAGTTAATTTATAAAAGTCAGCTGCATTATTTGTTTATCTCAATTCACGCTGGCATTGGAAATTTGTTGTTGCTTCTTCTTATAGTTTTATCGGTTTTAATTTAAAAACCGTATTTGTTTTATCTCAATGGAAACATGACTTTCTTAACTGCGTATATAATTGTTGCTTTATCAAGCTTTATTAAGTTTATTTAAGAAAAGACGGAAGTATTGTTTCTGTCTATGAATACATAACATACAATTTGTTGTGCTCACTGAATAACCTGCATAGCAGGTTATTTTATAGTGTGCCCTATACTTTTTTTATGTCATTTCGAATAACCAGAAAAAAAATAACAGTCATTTCTTATAATTTAATTCTAGATTCCATTCTAAACCGGAGTAGACCATGACAAAATGTTTATGACGTCATGGTCACATGACAAGATTATGCTTATCAGCTGATAAACAAAACAACGTCAGCTAACCAGAAGACGCGTTAAATTCAAAATTAAATTATTCAAATTTGAAACCTTGTATCTGGGCGTCACTGGTAAGTCTTGTGTTGACACTGCTGGGGTATTAACATTTTAAACTTGTTGCCTTTTGTTAGCTGTTATTCGTGTGTTTCTTTGTCAATTATGTTCTCCTATTTATTTATATTGATGTCCTGTAATGTTGTGTTGTCATTTTAATGTTATGTTTCACAAGGCCATAAAAGAGGATGGTTTGGCATGCAACAAAACCAGGTTCAACCCACCCTGTTTTCCTTTAAAAATTTCCTTTACCAAATCAAGACTATGGCCATTGTTATATTATAGTTCGTTTCTGTGTGTGTTACATTTTAACGTTGTGTTTCCATTGTATCGTGTGAATTCACATCACTATAGACGTGTCACGGTTCTCACGGTGTCACGGAAATTCATGTATTTGGCTTTGATGTTATATTTGTTATTCTCATATGATTTTGTCTAATGCTTAGTTCGTTTCTGTGTGTGTTACATTTTAATGTTGTGTCGTTTTTCTCCTCTTATATTTAATGCGTGTCCCTCAGTTGAAGTTTGTCACCCCGATTTTGTTTTTTGTCCATGGATTTATGAGTTTTGAACAGCGGTATATTACTGTTGCCTTTATTTATAATACGCTTTGTATACAGAAATTAACAGCAAAATGAATTTTCATCTATTTGAAATATTCTTTCATCACTTCCCTGCATATTCTTAACTATTATTGCATTATTTACGGAAGGGTTTATTTTTTTATTTTATTTCCGTTAAGTAAACAGTGAGCCTACGTTGAACACGGATTGATCACATTGACTTATAACATGCACTTGAACGAAAGCACATTATACGTTTCGAGTAAACCAATAATCATCAATAAACTACATATTCTTGTTTCATTTTGTTTTAGTTTTACAATTTTCATATTAAATTTTAATATTATCCGAGCCTTTTTTTCAATAGCTAATTCACATACTTTTAACTAGAAAAATATAAAAGTAATATTGATTTAAGATTTCATAGAATTCAAATTACACTAGTTCAAATGCATGTATGTATGTAAATTAGTAACAATTTAACGAGGTACAATTGAGAAAGGAAAGGGGGAATACTTTAAAGCAAAGATAACCTAGAATGCTAAAAGAATTGAAGTAAAATAAACGACAAACTATACATGCTATAGTCTCTCCAAACAATGTTTGATAAACTACAGTATTACGTTTATGTTCGCAATAGTACAATGTAAGTCGTGTGTGACATTGAACATCTGTAAATGTATTGAACTAAACAAACCTGAATAATGCAGGTATCGATTTTCTAAATTTCCAAAACCTTTTCATAACTGCAGAGGACATCCAATTTTTTTTGGTTAACTTTACAATTTTTGGTCATGTTTCGTTTTTTTCTTCTTTGTGTCTTTCGGATTTTATTTTTAGACCAAGGGGGTTTGAGTTGTAGACCATAACGATCATTCAACATGTTCAAATGAAACATTATATTTTCGAAATTACCAAAGTTGCCTGTTTAAAGAACATGTTTAATATTTGGATCATCAATGCTCTTCAACATGACGTTTTTGGCTTCATAACTATTTTGATATGTGCGTCACTGATGAGTCTTGTGAAGACGAATTGTGCGTCTTGAGTACTAAATTATAATCCTAGTACCTTTGATAGCTATTCGAGTCAAATTCAGTAAACGGAATGAAAGGTGAATATAACTCACTAAGAGCTGCTACTACAGTCAATTCATTTATCAAAGAACAATTATTTAAATTGTCAAAGTGGCCTACAGAATATTTTTTAATATGATGTATTTCATTTCAGAAAAGTTCTCCGAAATTTGGTAACATGATAAAGATAATACGAATCGTTTTCTTATTCTTCCTTGCTACCAATGTTACGACAAAATGTGTAGATTATACAAGTTTTGAAGCATTAAGAATCGCTGCAAACGCAAAAACCCTGAGCTTAAAAGTATAATGGCAAAATATCGACCTATTACTCTGAGAGAATCACCCGAGGACATTACAGAATTGGCTTTTCCTCCTGAAGAACTAATCGTAACTAAGATAAAACTCAAGAAAGCAAAAATAGATTACTAGTATACAATGTTAACAAGAAACCTTCAAAAGTCAATCGATACTGAGAAGGCTGCGATATCCGCCAATGTATTTCAATTTAACAAATATAATACCTAAGATAAAATTAAGGAGTATATAAATAACCAAGATGGATGTTGATCAATTGCCTGTTCACAGTAAATAACAATAGGCAAGACAGACGAAAAAATACCAATATATATGGATCAAATATGGAACAATGTTATGCAACTGAGTAACCGACCAACCATACTCGTAGATGGTGGAATCCATGCTCGGGAATGGATATCGCTAGCAGCCGTACTGAATTTTATTAACTTCCTACAAACAAACACAGCTGCTGTGAACTTAATAGATGAATTGCAGTGGTTTGTTATTCCTGTTCTAGATCCTGATGGTTATGTCTATACATATACTACTGACAGTCTTATGAGGAAAAATAGAAAACAATCTCAAGTCAACTCAAACTGCTTTGGTACGGATTTGAACTGCAATTATGGTTACCAGTGGGATCCTCTAGAATCTGCATCTAATGATCCATACAGTCTCGTTTATCACGGTCCTACACCATTTAGTGAAAAAGAGAGTATAGGTCTGAGAGACGCTATGCTTCAACAAGGTCAAACTTACACCTCCTACATAATCTTCCAATCATATGGCCTATTTTATTTATACCCTTGGCTCCACACAGATCAGCAAACAACGGATTGGATATACTTAGATGCTTGTGCAAAAGCAGCAACTGCAGTTATAAACGGAAAAGATATGTTTGGCTTTATAAATATTTCGACATTAGCGTCATTGATAAGTCTTTTGTTGACGAAATGCTCGTCTGGCGTACTAAATTATAATCCTGGTACCTTTGATAGGTGTTATGGAATAAAAAAGACAAACAACCTTTTACCGATATATACAGGAATCTTGCACTCTTAGATATTTTCATTGTTCTGTTACATTCAACTGGGACAATACAACTCGATATACAAGTCATGTATAGAATAGATTATTTTGACTTTTGTTTTGCATAGTGTCTGAATATAGTTCATAGAATTAAAGGTAAAAATTACAAAAAAGAGCAAACTCAAATAAAAAAGAAGTTAGCAATCGAGCATAACGGGGTGTTTTCATGTATATATAAAGACAAATGGCGTCGTTATCAAAGAATACATATACTACAAACCCACATCTATATCTTTTTGCTTGCTTTTTTATCATAATCGGTATTCTTCATTCGGCGTATTCCAAATGACAAGTTAAATTTCAATTTTTGTATCATTATGTGATGAATAATGATTGAGTAAAAAGATTGTGAATACTGCAGATTGAATTCAAGTTTTCAACATCGATTTCGTAACAGTCAGATCTTGACTCTTTCGATAAACGATTTTTTAAATGCAACTGCTTCTCAAAAGTAGCATCTATCTTCCCTTGTGTAATAAAGGAACAGGCAATGATATGAATGAAGTTGAACACATGTAGCTTTCTTGTAATCCAATTCTTTCGTATGTCTCTTATTTTCTTCGGTTTTAAGGATATTTGCTCCTCTTGTTTTGGAACATTAGCCAGATATTCGGAATCCTCTGGTTTTATTCATATAGTGCATTTAAACATTAACCCACTAAACCCTTTTTTCCATTATTTGATTACATTTAGTTCAAAATGTCATCTTTCTGCTACGTTCAAGACCTGTTGGTGGCCTTCTGCTGTTGTCTTTTCTATGGTCAGGTTGTTGTCTCTTTGACACATTCCCCATTTCCATTTTCAATTTTATTTTAAAATCGTATATGATTGGAATATTATACACTGTTATAGAATACATTGATATAATTGGTCAATAACACTTTTGGTAGTTGTGCTTTATTGTTCGATTAACGACATGTACCGAAACTCTTTTTGTCACCAGAGTAAACAAGATGGCGGCGATAATAACACAATCTGATTCGAAGTTAAGTTACAAATATTTTTACTTCGCGTTTATCGCTAACTTAAAAAAAAATAACCCCAAAACATTTGAAAGATGATAACAGTTTTCGTAGTTATCGTTTATTAGATTGCAGTTTTGAAGGAGTATATATATTTGCGTTTACCACCAAATATATTTATGCACCGGACCAATTCAATGACACAAACATATAATTTACCTGTGATAGAGATTACGACTGCCGAAAAAATAATTCCTTTATCTAAAAATTTTAAAGAATTAGAAGAATTTTACGCCTTTTTGAAAACTTATTGGTTTATAAACTGGAACAAGTCACTAACAAGCATATCGCAGAAGTCCTATGCACCTTTATCGGTTGTGAGTGAATTTGTCGAGTTTAAACACCAATAAATTCTTATAAAAAGGTGTTTAATCCTTTTAAACATTCTAGTTTTCAATGGCTTATATCTCAAAAACTAGCACACGAACCTTCATTTTTTCTGCTTTTCATGTTTTCATGGTTTTTTTTATAAACAATAGGAAACCAATAATTAAAAAAAAACAGTGTAGCAATTATCCTTTATATTGTTTTAGTTATTTTATACAAAAAAGTAAAATCACAAAAATATTAAACTCCGAGGAAAATTCAATCGTAAAGTTCAAAATCAAATGGCAAAATCAAATGACAAAACAAATTAATGGAATGGATAGCAACTGTCATATTCCTGACTTGTAATAGGCAAATGTACAAAATAGGGGATCGCACCTGGTTTTATAGCGCTAAACCTTTCACTTGTATGACAGTCGTATTAAGTTCCGTTATATTTACAACGATGCGTGAATAAAACAGACAAAAAAAAATAAAAGTGAAAATATGGGTACAGCAGTAATCACTGTGTTACCATCTAAAAACAAACAATCATTTACAAAAAATCACAAAAGCATCTATAAAAATTTTAAAAAACACATACATTGTTTCCGAAGTCTGACGTCAGAAAATGTAAACGTCACAAAGAAAGAAATTTTGTCGTTCAATGTTTATTCAAATCAATTATAATTTCACAATTGGAATGGTGGTAAACAGAGTTAAAAAATCAAATATTTATTCTGTTGTCCTTGAGGGTATGACGACATCTTAAGTTATATTGACAGACGGATGTCTAGTGATGACTTGAGACCTACATGACATGTTAGCACATATAAGGGACGACGAATGCCAAGTGACGCCTCTAACACATTCTATGTGATCCTGGATACTACTGTGCCTCATGATTACCTTCAGACCTCTAACTTAAGTTTGAGGATCCTCTATAAGATAGTTTCTTTGTGTGTTGCCCTTTAACCCTGGAACAGCTGGTGGAAAATCATACTCATCATAAACATGTACATGTATATACCACATGGGACCAATGCTAGTCTCTCGGCTAGTCTTTAGATGAAGAACCACAATTACTGACCATATAAAAACCAGAACCAAACAAATGACTAAACCTGACGCAAGTACTTCAACAAATTGACAAGGCTGTTGATAAGAAAGGCTTGATAAAGTTTCACTTTTATTATAATATAAGTTTGCCCTTTGGGAGTCAGTATCTCAGCTAGGAAAATTTTGCTCCAGGCCCTGTCGACGACACTTGGTATAGTGGGTAGCCAAGCCCCGTGGACATGGACACTCCGCCAATCAACTGGAACGCAGAGGGTTCCAAAAAGGGGATGAAGCGATGCTTCATCTCGTAGCAGGGTGCTACGAAAAGGGGTTGAATTGACGGTGGAGAGATGAAAAGTAGTTAATTACTTGGGGATTAGAAGAGAAATTAACCAGTGGTGAATTTCGTAATGGTCCAAAAATCAGATGTGAAACAGCTGAGTGACCCCCAAGGAATTGAATAGGAATGTGGTTGTAAGGGGATGGACTTAAATTGAACACCTTGGACACCTTCAATACTTCACTGATAATAAAGATAGAAATAATTAACTATGCATTTAATCATATGAATCAGTTTTAAAAATAAAACAATCAAATACATGATATATAAATACTCAGATATTTAATATCCACAGGTATGTATTGTACATGTGCAAATGTACACTATATGGTATAAAATAAGAATAAAAGCAAAATTATTTTACATGGGATATCCCTAATGGAAATATACAAGAATCATGATGATAACTTTTGTTGTGCTTTTTTAATTACATTTTTACTAGTTCTTATATAGCGACAATAACTATTAGACTTCCATCTACCTAATGTTTTAATTAAGTGATCCTCAATATTAGATTTTCCAGCTGTTGTCGCAGCTCCAATTCGAAATGAATGTCCGTTAAAGGACTGGGGATTATATCCACAGATACCCAAAAGATGCTTTAACTTGCTGATGAAAAATTCTCTTTCTAGAGCTTTACCAGATTCGTCAATAAATAAAGCATTATTATTTTGAAATTTAAACATGGTGTTATTTACAATCAAATAATCATGTAAAGCTTTAAATGGACAACAATCATGATTTAGCTTGTGAAGTTGAATATCAACACCCATCCTGAAAGGGTCAGTCTTAGATTGCTTTAAATGTAAAATAACATAGTCAGAATAAAATAAAACATCATATATACATAAATTGTTGTTACAATCAAATGATTTTGACCTGCGAATTGTAAACTCGCCACAGCGTAAGAAACCATAAAAAGCTACTGTAAAAGCAGTATATAACATCTGGTCAATAAAAGGTGAAAAAATTCCTTCTTTAAGCTTAACACATAAATGTTGAAGGATATCAAAAGTAATGGGTAAGCGATCTTTAATGATTGGTTTCTGTAATCTTTTAATAGAATTTAAAAACAAGGACAGTCTCTCTAAATTGTTACTGGAATTATTGAAAGGAGAACATATGTTGTCCTTTAAGCATCTATGTCTAATTCCACATATGTATAGTTTAATGGTAGAGTACTGTAGTTTGAGATGTTGAAATCAATGTGTAGCAAAATATATCAACAGATCTTCTGACACTGAATAAGGCTTGCTGTCAGTAACACTTATACCATTTAATAGCAAAAATTTAAAAAAATGATTATAACCAGTCTCATATGACACTTTTGTCCCTTCAGAAATAGAAAAATTCCATAAATTACTAACTGTTTCACTCAGTGCCACATTACTTCTGATGCACTTGGAACTATGCATGGACTCTGTTCTGCTTTTGGGGCCAGCTTGTGAAAACGGGTGATCTGTAAACGAGACAAAGCATCCGAAATTTGGTTTTTATAACCTGGAACATGTTTTGCACTAAAGTAAAAAATATATTTAACTGCACACCAAGTCAGCTGTCTCATCAATTTCATAATTTCTAAAGTTTTTGATCTCCCCTTTTTCACAATAGCTACAGTGGCCTCATTATCACACCAGAATAATATTCTTTTACAAGACCACTCTGGCCCCCAACGCAGTGCTGCTACAACAATAGGATATAATTCTAAAAAGGCTATTGAAAGGTTGTTTGTCAATGATGGTAATTCCAAAGGCCAGGTTGAATAAAAGAATTTCCCCCGAAAGAAGCCCCCAAATCCTAATGTTGACGCAGTGTCTGTAAATAATTCCATATCAAAGCTACTTGTAAATTCATTTTCATAAAACATAGTAATGCCATTCCAGTTTGACAAAAAACGTAACCAAAAATCTAAGTCTGTTCTACATTCTGTGCTTAAATGCACAAAGTCAGACAAATCTTTAACTGTAGTTGACAAGTTAATCAAATAAGAAACAAAAGACCTTCCAGGTAAAATAACCCTGGAAGCAAAATTTAAATGTCCCAATAACTGTAAGAGTTCTCTTTTTGCACAAGATGATTTGTGGAGTATTTTGCGGATAAAATTGCATATCCTTTGCACTTTATTATCAGGTAATCTAGTTTCCATCTTTTGTGAGTCTAGTATGATACCCAAATATTCTAAGCAAGTGGTAGGCCCAACTGTTTTATGACTAGCAATGGGAATGTTAAGCCGTTTAAATATTGTCATCATAATTGCCATTGTCCTCTCTCCATCTTCATCGGGATGGTCGATTGTTAGGAAATCATCTAATAAATGCAAGATATGCTCTACCTTATAGTTTTTCTCAGCAATATAACACACTGCTTGGGAGACAGTGTCAAATATTTTAGGACTGGAACGGCATCCAAAGGTGAGTCTAACATAAAAATAATACATAGATTTCCACTTAAAACAGAATAGCGGCCACTGTGTAGGTTTGTAAGGACAAATTTTAAATGCATCGGATATATCGTATTTGGAAAGACTTGCTTCCCTACCACATTTTGAAATGATGCGGATAGCATCATCTATTTTCACATAAGACATAGAACAATCACTTTTGTCTATCATGTCGTTAACACTCATACATTCATCATTGTGTGGTGATGACGAATCTAAAATTAATCTTTTCTTATCTGAATATTTCCCAGTTGCTACCCCTAAAGGGCTTACTCTAAAACGAGGAAAAGGACTATGTTGAAATGGCCCATACACAAAACCTTTTTCACATTCTTTCTTAATCAAATCTGACACAACTGTAGATTGCGACCTAGCTGAGTAATTATTTTTGCATACTTTTGTATTCCATGTATTGTATTTTACCATAGAATCGAAACCATTTCTTAATCCATTTATCAAATATGATCTGAAATTTATATCTGGATGATTCTGCAGCTCATGCTAAAGTTTTTCTATGTTGATAGGAGTTGATGCTTTCATCGAATAATCTTCCAAAGGTATATTTTGTATATGTAGTCATGATTTGTTATCCGGTTTAGACTGAGTAACATCTTTGCTGCTAGTGTTATTTTTGTAGGTTTGTGAATATTTTTGAGGTACATGATGGTTTTGTCTATTACCTGTACATGTATGTGCTGGGTGACATGTAGATCTACAGGTTGAGCAAGCGTGAAGAAGGTTGCATGTTGTTCTGAAACAACCCCTGACATTATTATAATTGTTACATACTTCTTTACCGTCGTAAAATACTCTACTACGACCTTGTTTATCAAGCTTGTTTTGCATTTTTGGTCTGACTGACCTGTTGTTACCTAAGTTGCTATCTACATGTATACCCTGATGATCAGAAATCTGCAATGAACAAAATTCTGTGGCATGATCAATTTGATGACATAAGTTGCATGCATTTACTCTAATACCCCCACTAACTAGTGAAAGAATGTCACGGTCTCTTTTACTCCAATCAACCTTGATGTGTTTCTCTCTTAGGAGTGTATCTGCCTTTGCGGAGAATAGCTTATGGTAGGTATAAAATTTATCACCATAAAATTTATGGATCTGAATCAAATCTGCTTCATAAGCATCCAGCTCTTCTCGTCTTTCGGGATATGACCCACACATAATACGTTTATATTTCCCAAAGGCCTGAATAAAATCCTGTATGTTCAGGTTCCTGTTAAGACGGGGGTCAGGCTTGCTTGATAAATTCACCTTTATTTCATCAGCAGTGATATTGTGTGATTGAGGGTTTTCGTAATTTGATATTAGTAAAGTAGTAAGATTAATATCCTTACCCTCAATAATATTCCTTTGAATATTCGGCGACACAATATCAACGTTGGTGAAAGAATCCGATCTCACTCCATATCTTGTTGAATCCATTTCGGCACTGGTATGGTGAGAAAATGGCAAGGCACTTGTCGACGGACTAAAGTTGAAGTTGTGTTGTGCGGTGGTTCTCTGGGTTGTACCAGGAACTGGTACTAGCGGGACATCGGAGGCGTTCCGTTGTTCGTACCAATTAGCCAGATCGTAGGTCTTGTTGAAGGAATCCGGTGATGGTCTAATGTGGGTTACGGATGGTTGCATGCTTGCCATACACTGGGTAAACGTGTTGACGTTGACCATAGTCGATGTAAACAAAGCGGCCATATTGTTTACATTGGAGTCCCGTACGTCGTTTCCGGTTACACTATCCATGCGCGTTGTTGATGGGGCGGAACTTCCTTCATCTGTGGGCGGGTCTTGAAGTACTTCTCTAGTTGGTTGCCTAATATGGTCATCCGCTGCGACGGGTGCACCTTCTCGTATTTCGTTATTGCATAGGCGCTCCTTGTTGTCTAGATACAGTTGTTTAAGTAATGCTTTAGACCAGCTTTTTGGAATGTTTATTCCTAACTTCCGCAATTCGTCCCGAAATCTTGCACCTGTCCAATTTTCTGGATTTTCCATATCCCATTGCGAGCTTTGTGTAGCATTTTCTTCGTTGTTATATGGATGTGGTCTGTTACGTGAACGACGGTTGCGTCTGGTCGAAGAAGCCATGTTATAAAATTTACTAAAGTTTTGATATCCGTAAAATACGACACTGTTGAATAACCTGATTAAAGTTCTTAAATTTCGGGAAATAGTAGTCCAATGTTGATATTAATTACTAAAAGTTTTAATAGCCGTTAAATCACCAAAACTGTTAAATAAAACTGATTCAAGTTCTCAAATTTCTGGAAATAGTAGTCCAATGTTGAATTACAAGAAGTGATAGGAAAAACGAATTTAAACTGCAATGACTATTGTGTACGAGATCACTAATTTACGATGAGTTTTTTAAAGAATTGTGTCAATTGTCTACAGTTCTTCTGATTAATCGTGATCACTATTAGGAAATGATCGAAAGTCTGTATAAAATACCTTGTGTCTCCAAGACAGGAGAAAATAAAGTTATATAAATCCAATTTCCAGTCCAGACAATCTTCACAATAGAGTCTCAAGTTTAAACAGCAGAAAATCAGTGTAAAATGAAATTGAAAACTTATTCCTATAGAGTAAACGTCCTATGTATTCAACAGCCAAATCAAAAGTGAGAAGCTGGCAGCCTGAAATTGTAACCTGAGAACCTAATCCCTGATATCAGACAGACCAAATTAGGCATGACCTTTGACCTTACAATGGAATCAACTGCCCCATTCATGGAAGAAACCACTCCATCTGAATAAACAACACTTATACTCTCTGCATAAGTTTCAATCATGTTAGAATTATTTTTAAGATAGATCGGGTTAAAAATTGTCCAGCAGTTCTTTTTAAGCATTTTTAAGAATCCACATATGGTTAATACCATTGCGCGAGTAAAATTATTTTGTCGTTTGTCGATCAAAGCATTTTCAAATTTATAATAGAACAATAACATATGACATTTAATAGAACAATAATATAACAATAAAATAATGACATATAATAACACAATAACATGATGACGGGATATTTTAAAGTACAGAGTCACGTTATAAGAACCAAAGAAACACAAAACGTCGCACATACCAAACACACCAGCAAAGATGAAAGATAATACAAACACATTGACGGGATGCATAGTTACGGAGCCATGTCAAGTGGATATCACAGCAAACAGACCAAACATTAAAATTAATAGTAATAATAGAACAAATACAAATGAAAAAACAATATAACATGTTGTTAAGAAGATTAACAACGTCAGGATGCAAAATATTTACCATCATGTATTATTTGTGAAGTTGATACGGAATACTTATCAATAAGATCTTGGTACCTTCTGATAAACTTTTTTAGAAAAAAAAGACGAGACGTTCTTTGACATACCCCTGGTTTATCAACTGTCTACTCATACACTGGTGACGTTTTACAAAATCTGATTAGGAGCTGCAAGCTCGTGAATGTCGAACAAATTGGGAAATTTATATCCCATATACAGGTGAAGTTGGTATATTGGCTACTAAGGTAGGTGGTTTATAATTTCAAAATTAAAATCGTCTCGTTTGTCATAGATTCAGGTATTGAAATGACTGTGTATGTCAAATTCGAGATATAAGTGTAAATGAAGTGGAGGAAGCTCTTATTAATAGTTCCGGGAATATATTAGTGAAAGCCAATTAGAAAAGTTCGAATTGTTACTGGAAAGAACATCATCAATATATCTGAAAGTGAAATTAAATTATCTGGCTTTTTTTATCTTCTTGTCTTGCGTTTGGTTGGACTTTGTTTCGTGTTCATCTGATAATCAATTTTTGAAAGTAAACAGATGATGAACTTCGAGGGATTGCAATAGCCGAGCAAACCGGGCTTATGGTAAGGCAAGATGGATATGGCCCTAACAATGTAAGAACATTCTCAATTTCTTAGGGCACCCACCCGTCTGAGATGTTATTTCACCAGCATAAATCACAAAATTGACCTGTTACATAAAAAGTAAGCTGTACAATCCAATAATAGAATTATTTGGCCAAAGCATTTCTAGACTAAACTGAAATGTGATGAAGGACGGATAGACGGACAGGCAAATTGAACACGCCTTAAGTTTGTGATGACTTAAAAATTAATAATAGTAAATTGGTGATCGCTAATATTAGAAGTCCAGTATAATAGAATCCTCTTACTATATACATGTAGCTATTAACATATCATTAATAACTTCTTTGTTGTACAACTATCCCGCACTTGGAATTCATGATCTCCGAGAAAGACATAAAATACATAATGCTAAGTTGGAATTGTGCTAATCCCGGTGAAATAATTATGCTACTACCGGCAAAATTATCAAAGCAAAATTATCAAGCAAAATAATTGTATTAATTATGAATCAATCCTTGCTTTGTATGGTTCTACATATATCTAATAAGTTCAAGATTCCTTTAACATTATATCGTGTGTGTGTGTGTGTGTGTGTGTGTGTGTGTGTGTGTGTGTGTGTGTGTGTGTGTGTGTGTGTGTGTGTGTGTGTGTGTGTGTGTGTGTGTGTGTGTGTGTGTGTGTGTGTGTGTGTGTGCATGTCAAATTGATTAAACACGCCTATGTTTGTGTAATATACCAAATTAGCTACCGGCACAACTTGTTGTTTGTTTTTGTTTATCTGTGTTTGTATTTACTCAACAAAGGTTTTAAATGGTAGACTTACATGGCTCCAGTGACTTATATTCTGAAAAATAGCATGTAGTAAAATAATCCATGATGTATTACAACTTCTTTAAAATCCCCTTTAAAATCTTATATCTATGTAGAAGGGGATATTGTATGGTAGGATTGGCTATAAGACGGCTGTATGATAGAGACAAACTGACGAGATATCAACAATAATAGGTTACCTTGCAACCTTGTGTAATGAGCACAACCCATACTTCGTAGCTAGCTAAACAAATCTCGATTAATAACGGTTATTTTAAATCGGAGAAGATACATGTAAAACAAAGAAAAGTATCTTTTGTAAAAAGTTTGACACGGAGCAATACATATGTTACAGCATTCCAGCAGCGCTTGCATCCGGAGTATATATCTTCCAGTCAATACAAGATTCCAGTGATTTTATTTTCTATCATGATTTCCTTGATAAAACGTTGATGCTCACAAGGAAACTACTCCAGGTGAAGAGGTTGAACTCATCCCTTCGTAATTTTACGTCCCCATCACGAATTTATTGACTGTTATTGAATATGTCTGTTTCACAGATGACCACGAAAATGTTTCATTTGTCGTAACTGCAATACCGTCCCCTTTCTTCCGAATGTGACCCATCAAGTTAGACTTATCGCCGGGTTTGTAGATACATAAGCAACTCGACGGGTGCCACTTTTGGAACAGGATATTTTTATCCTTCCGAATTACCTAAGATATTGTACTTTACGTCTTTAAGTGTCACACGATCAATATTAAAAAGGAAACAGTACACTCCTTGTTAAGTGTCAGAATAACTTTAATTATTCATTTATCTTTGCATCGGATATTTCATGCATTTAGTTTCCACGATAATATTTTAATGCGATATGTACTGCCAAATATTCGCATAGACAACTTGTCTAACTAAAGGCAACAGTAGAATACCGATGTTCAAAACTCATAAATCGATAGAAAAAAAAATCCGGGTTACAATTTAAAACTGAGGTAAAAGCATTAAATATAAGAGAAAAACCACGCAACTTTAAAATGTAACTCCGTTTCATTGTTTTAGTTATCAATCAAAACTACTGCCACAGTAATACATACATGACATAACAGTAGATAGAAAATAATATTTTTTTTATAGAGTTAATACAATTAAAACATGTAAAACAATACACAAATAAAGTTATATTAAACATTTGTGAATGTCTAGATAATAGCCTCTTTCTTTCTTGATTTGACGCCGTGTCTTTATTAATGTAAACAATAAATGAATTGAGAAAAAACGCAGGAAAAGTGTACTTTACAATACTTGAATACAAAGGAGTTTAAATGAAAAGTGTGTAAATACAATTATCGCTATTTTGTGCATTTTTCTTTTGATCTTTTTTTGCGATAGTTTTCATATCATGCTTCTCGCTTGATATGAAATAATTATCACTAGAAACTAAGGAGGCCACATGGCGTTGCTAACGAAATTGACATGAAATTGACAACGTCGTCAAAGGTAAAATAGCGATAAATAGATTATCATTGATCATCTCAACTCGATTGCTTTTCTCACTTTCGCTGTACCAGCTCAAGCCAGAATATCAATCTCGTTAAGATGATCAACGATAATCTATAAATATCGATTGATACTTCATGTAACACTTTTTTCAAACGTAAAGCATAGTGGAAAACGATAAACAAATTCAAAACTGCGTTAACACAAAAGATCCAGGACATATATTTACCTTAAACTAAAAATCCTTTAAATAATATAATTTTTACATACATATCAAAATAGAAAGAAAATACCTGTAATATAAAGTATGATCAATAAGTACCAAACCGTAAAAAGATTTGAAAACAAACAACATTAAAACAAAAACACTAAAATATATATTATTAACATACTATATAGTAAAAAATCATTTCTGTAGATCACCGAAAGGGGAAGTGGTCTAGAACACAGTATTATTTTATTTAGGGGGTTCACTATACACGCAAATTTTTATTAGTCTTCACTTCAAGGTTAATCGAGCAAATTTTATTTAATAAGGCTTTTTACAGTTTTTTTTACTTTACTACGGGCTCATAAGGATCTTAAATCTGATTTTATTGCTGTGTCCACAATAGACACAGAAATATTATTCTACGTATTTCACCTGTATCGGTTTGGACAATTCCATGGACTATTCCATACACACACCATTATGCTTAAGGGGTTTTCATATGTCATGTCAAGATGATATAGGCTATTTACCGTTGTTTGCCACAAAAAAAATCTGGTAAAGTAACTTTTCTGAAAAACCAATATAAATATAGTTAACATATTTATATATTTAATCTAACTGTGTTCATTAACCCGAATTTTTTAATGACAGCACACACCTAAAATTCGTTTTGGTCTATTCCATGACATTTGCGCGGGAAATATTCATCAGAAACTTTAATAATTTTAATGGACGTTCATTTGGAAAATTTTACTATCTATTTTATGTGAATTCCGTATATCTTCATTTGACATCAGGTTTGTACGCATTTAGTCTCTTCTCTAGTCTATAATCTAAACCGAAGGCCGCGAAGGGACACATGTCATGATGACACGTGCTGCACAATCCCACACATTTCAACGAACAAAAAAGTTACTATTGCATATACTTTATCAGCTGTTTATAGTCATCTATATGCATTTCCTCCCCTAATGTCAGTCATGATAACACTGGCATTAACAGCGGAAACCGTGTATTCGCGCATTCTGTCTTTCGCCTGGACGATTCCATACAACATTGTATATTAGGGGTTTACAAATTACATTATGGACGATTCCATATAACATTGAGTTGTTTACATGTTTAGTCGTATCTGGTATCTTAATGAAAACGATGTACATTATTTCTACACATTTGTATATGTTGAAGGAAACAGCTCAATTTCATGATAATTTGGTATACAGAAACATGACATAAGTTTTTTGTACAATTCACCTATCGCCGCCCCGCCCATAATAATTTATCGACCAATGAAATCGCAGATGCGCGCGCGTATTTTTGTTACACATACTATATAGTAAAAAATCATTTCTGTAGATCACCGAAAGGGGAAGTGGTCTAGAACACAGTATTATTTATTTAGGGGGTTCACTATACACGCAAATTTTTATTAGTCTTCACTTCAAGGTTAATCGAGCAAATTTTATTTAATAAGGCTTTTTACAGTTTTTTTTACTTTACTACGGGCTCATAAGGATCTTAAATCTGATTTTATTGCTGTGTCCACAATAGACACAGAAATATTATTCTACGTATTTCACCTGTATCGGTTTGGACAATTCCATGGACTATTCCATACACACACCATTATGCTTAAGGGGTTTTCATATGTCATGTCAAGATGATATAGGCTATTTACCGTTGTTTGCCACAAAAAAAATCTGGTAAAGTAACTTTTCTGAAAAACCAATATAAATATAGTTAACATATTTATATATTTAATCTAACTGTGTTCATTAACCCGAATTTTTTAATGACAACACACACCTAAAATTCGTTTTGGTCTATTCCATGACATTTGCGCGGGAAATATTCATCAGAAACTTTAATAATTTTAATGGACGTTCATTTGGAAAATTTTACTATCTATTTTATGTGAATTCCGTATATCTTCATTTGACATCAGGTTTGTACGCATTTAGTCTCTTCTCTAGTCTATAATCTAAACCGAAGGCCGCGAAGGGACACATGTCATGATGACACGTGCTGCACAATCCCACACATTTCAACGAACAAAAAAGTTACTATTGCATATACTTTATCAGCTGTTTATAGTCATCTATATGCATTTCCTCCCCTAATGTCAGTCATGATAACACTGGCATTAACAGCGGAAACCGTGTATTCGCGAATTCTGTCTTTCGCCTGGACGATTCCATACAACATTGTATATTAGGGGTTTACAAATTACATTATGGACGATTCCATATAACATTGAGTTGTTTACATGTTTAGTCGTATCTGGTATCTTAATGAAAACGATGTACATTATTTCTACACATTTGTATATGTTGAAGGAAACAGCTCAATTTCATGATAATTTGGTATACAGAAACATGACATAAGTTTTTTGTACAATTCACCTATCGCCGCCCCGCCCATAATAATTTATCGACCAATGAAATCGCAGATGCGCGCGCGTATTTTTGTTACTACAACAAGACTCAGACAAACCATGACGTCTGCCTGAAATTGTCTGAGTGTACATTTTGGTCAATTATGGTAAAGCGCTGTTGTTGCGGTGTTTGTAACACCGACAGTCGGTACGTTGATCGACTTCAGGACGGTGTTTTAACATACTATATAGTAAAAAATCATTTCTGTAGATCACCGAAAGGGGAAGTGGTCTAGAACACAGTATTATTTTATTTAGGGGGTTCACTATACACGCAAATTTTTATTAGTCTTCACTTCAAGGTTAATCGAGCAAATTTTATTTAATAAGGCTTTTTACAGTTTTTTTTACTTTACTACGGGCTCATAAGGATCTTAAATCTGATTTTATTGCTGTGTCCACAATAGACACAGAAATATTATTCTACGTATTTCACCTGTATCGGTTTGGACAATTCCATGGACTATTCCATACACACACCATTATGCTTAAGGGGTTTTCATATGTCATGTCAAGATGATATAGGCTATTTACCGTTGTTTGCCACAAAAAAAATCTGGTAAAGTCACTTTTCTGAAAAACCAATATAAATATAGTTAACATATTTATATATTTAATCTAACTGTGTTCATTAACCCGAATTTTTTAATGACAACACACACCTAAAATTCGTTTTGGTCTATTCCATGACATTTGCGCGGGAAATATTCATCAGAAACTTTAATAATTTTAATGGACGTTCATTTGGAAAATTTTACTATCTATTTTATGTGAACAATTGTCATATGTTTTTGTTTTTCATACATTTAAAGGATCAACGTTATTTAAATTCCGTATATCTTCATTTGACATCAGGTTTGTACGCATTTAATCTCTTCTCTAGTCTATAATCAAAACTGAAGGCCGCGAAGGGACACATGTCATGATGACACGTGCTGCACAATCCCACACATTTCACATTATGTAATAAAATTCTACTGTTTGCGATAAAAATATTCACTGTTTAGGGGTGTTGAAATTAGGTCCTACATAGTTGATGCGTATCCGATCCGTGATTTGTATATATTTCAATGGTGCTCTCGGTAAGGCCAAAAAAATATATGTTTGATTATGGGTACCTGACCGATCCTATTTTGAGCACCCACCCTAAGCCATTTTATTGCCGTCGTAAGAAATAATCCAATCATTATAAATAGGGGAACTCTCGCCCCATGGACAACTCGGACCACACAATTCAAAATCATGGCACAAAAAATAAAATGGACACAATAATAAAAAGAAAATACCGACCTGCCTACCTACCCTACATTTTTGATGATGTAACCTTAAACAGACATGTTAGTTTTCTCGTTTGAATTGTTTTCATTGTCTTATCAGGGCCTTTTATAGCTGACTGCGGTATGGGCTTTGCTCATTGTAACATGTACAACAATCAAACATCAACCCACACTAAACTGAATGTAATTGTAACATGTACAACAATCAAACATCAACCCACACTAAACTGAATGTAATTGTAACATGTACAACAATCAAACATCAACCCACACTAAACTGAATGTAATTGAAAGACATCTAGAGGTTGATATCAGAGGTGGATTTAGGGGGGGGGGGGGTGTGGGCCCCTGCTTTTTGAGAAAAAATTTGGTTGCTTATATAGGGAATCACTGAATCGTGACTGGAGCGAGCCCCCTCTTAGGTCAGTCAGTGGGCTCCCACTTTAGAAAATTTCTGGATTCGCCACTGGATATACAGTATCGAACAGAAGATAAAAAAGGGAACAATATGGTGAATTTTAGAGATTAATATTATTTCATGTACATGCATTTGAAATATTTAAGATATATTGTTTCCCTTTTTAGCTCACCTGGCCCGAAGGGCCAAGTGAGCTTTTCTCATCACTTGGCGTCCGGCGTCGTCCGTCGTCCTGCGTCCGTCGTCGTTAACTTTTACAAAAATCTTCTCCTCTGAAACTGCTGGGCCAAATTAATCCAAACTTGGCCATAATCATCATTGGGGTATCTAGTTTAAAAATTGTGTCCGGTGACCCCGCCAACCAACCAAGATGGCCGCCACGGCTAAAAATAGAACATAGGGGTAAAATGCAGTTTTTGGCTTATAACTCAAAAACCAAAGCATTTAGAGCAAATCTGACGTGGGGTAAAAATGTTCATCCGGTCAAGATCTAACTGCCCTGAAATTTCCAGATGAATCGGACAACCTGTTGTTGGATTGCTGCCCCTGAATAGGTAATTTTAGGGAAATTTTGCTGGTTTTTGTTATTATCTTGAATATTATTATAGATAGAGATAAACTGTAAACAGCAATAATGTTCAGCAAAGTAAAATCTACAAATAAGTCAACATAACCAAAATGGTCAGTTGACCACTTTAGGAGTTATTGTCCTTTATAGTCAATTTTTAACCATTTTTCGTAAATCTTGGTAATCTTTTACAAAAATCTTCTCCTCTGAAACTACCAGGCCAAATTTAAACAAACTTGGCCGCAATCATCATTGGGGTATATAGTTTAAAAATTGTGTGGCGTGACCCGGCCAACCAACAAAGAAGGCCGCCATGGCTAAAAATAGAACATAGGGGTAAAATGCAGTTTTTTGCTTATAACTCAAAAACCAAAGCATTTAGAGCAAATCTAACAGGGAGTAAAATTGTTAATCAGGTCAAGATCTATTTGCCATGAAATTTTCAGGTGGATTGGACAAACTGCTGTTAGGTTGCTGCCCCTGAATTAGTCATTTTAAGGAAATTTTGCCGTTTTTTGTTATTATCTTAAATATTATTATAGATAGAGATAAACTGTAAAGGGAAACAATGTACAGCAAAGTAACACCTAAAAATAAGTCAACATGACCTAAATGGTCAATTGACCCCATAAGGAGTTATTGCCCTTTATAGTCAATTTTTAACAATTTTCATAAAATTTGTAAATTTTAACTAACATTTTCCACTGAAGCTCTTAGGCCAAGTTCAATATAGATAGAATGATTGTAAGCAGCAATAATGTTCAGTAAAGTAAGATATACAAACACATCACCATCACCAAAACACAATTTTGTCATGAATTCAAATGCGTCCTTTGTTTAATATTCACATAGACCAAGGTGAGCGACACAGGCTCTTTGGAGCCTCTAGTTTTTGTTCTAGCATTGTCTAGGTTCCACGGTGACCTAGCTTCCATTTTCGAAAACTGTGATTTAAATGCTAGTAAATTAGAGGGATATTTCCTTTTCATTGGTTGTAGATATGGAATCTTATTTTACCATGAAGTCAGATTTGAAAATGACTTTGGGAATGAAGATATCGTAAAGACTGAATGTCAGTTTTAGTCTTATATATCTATAATACTAAAATTACGAGGTCCAATTTGTCAACCGTCATCACGTAAAAACGACGAATCAAAGAATTCGACTTTATATATAACTAATATAGTACAAAGGTGTAGATTAAAAATTACACCACTCCAGGCCCTTTTGTTTTCCACGTAATTAATATTGCCAATAATTAAGAAGTTCCGGATCGAGTCCGATTCCGATACCAAAAATTAATAGTATATTCACCTGTTACCGATTACCTTATTTGTACGTTCTGCGTCTGACAGGTGCACCACCAAACGGTGTATTCAGGATTAATATGCTATATACACGGGTAGTATCCACAGGGTTGAAACTACTAAATTGTCAAATTTTAATCAGTTTAGACTTTCTCAGATACATTGTAACAATACAAATACTAAAATCTGGACAAAAAATAAGGCGTATAGGTACAGTTTTCAATTTGTTAGCCGGCATGACGTAAAACAGCGAATCAAAGAATTCAATTTTATTTAAAACTAATACATGTATGTGTATGACAATGCTGTTGATTAAAAAAATACTCCATTCCAGGAACTTTTGATTTTCAAATAATTAATATTACCAATAATTGATAAGTTCCAGTTCGACGGATTCAATCATTATCAGAAAGATTTGAAAGCAGAGAAAACTGTGTATCGTTTAATCGGCATAACTTTATCAGATAAAAATACTAATACTAAAATAAGGCTTGCACATAGTTATATACGTTAACTCAATCATGGACCTGCAATACCACGTGTCTGTTCTAGTGTACTTTATAATTTTAGTCTTGCATGTACATAATTATGTGTACATATATCACTGATTCAGTGGCAATGGTAAATAGACACTGACAAGTCTTAGATAATATTTTATAGTTTTGAATGTTTTGTCCGTTGACTAAAATTAGGTGGAGGTTTGTGTGTTCTTATTTACAACAGAGGTAAACTCAACACATATCAATATGTGCATGAAGCAAATTGATAGTTGCTAGATACGGAATGATTGTACCACAAGAAAGTTTAAACCTGTGTGTATATACTTAAAATATGATAAAAAAAATCATGTCTTTTTCAGGACTTCTGAATCCAACCATGTAGTATGGAATGTTTTTGAGATGTGGTTTTGGTCGATGGATGGTAATGAAGGACCTGTAGTACAAAGTATATCACTGAATTTAGCTCTTTGTCTAAGTGTATTATTGAATACTTTGCTTTGAGCTCAGTTCATTGTTATGCAAATCATTCTTTGTGAAATAAAGATTTGACAGAAAACTCTCATGTACAAGGATTTGTCAAAGTAGTATCACCTCTATTTACAATGTAAGTATTAGGGAGATAAAAGCATTCTATATTGATTTGAACCAAATATATTATAAAAAAAAAAGGACAAATTTACCCGAGAATGCTACTACCACTACTAGCAATATGATGCTAGGTTGTTTTAATACATCTGTACTAGCTGCCTACTGATGACTCGGTTCTGAGTGTAAATGGTCCTTCAACTATGCAGGGAAAAATTATAAGGCATATCTAGGCTTATCAATTTCTAAAACAATATTTCATCGTACATGTTTGAAATTTTTAAACAACCACAGAAATTTTTGCAGTTGAAATACATGTATGTATCCTGTCGCCGTCTTCCCAAGACGGATGGTTTCCAGATAATAACTTCAGTATAAGTAAAAAGGAAGCCTTAAAATTATAACATACTGTGGATTCATTTATTTTCGTGGGTACCAATTTTCGTGGATTAAAGAAAGTTTGCATTTTCGTGGATATTTAATTTCGTGGTTTTGCCGAAGTCTGCATACAAGCCTATAGAAAATTTGTTAATCGTTGAACATTTAATTTCGTGGTAAGACTCTAGCCACAAAAGCCACGAAAATTGGTATCCAAAGAATAATAATGCATCCACAGTAATATTTATAATCATAAAAGGAAGCCTGGGATTGTTTTGGGGGGTTATATATATAGTCCTTAAGGTTTAGGAATAAGGGTTCCAAAGGTGACCAAAACAAGCATTAATCTAGTGTCCGTACAAAAAGTTGTGTATAAGTATTTCAATTGTTCTGAAATTGTACCATAATATTGAATACCATAAGTAGAAGGTTGAGGTCTATTTTGTGGGTTATGGGTCAAACAGTCTAGGAATTAAGGGCCAAAAACAAACATTTTTGTAGATTCCAGACAATAAATTTGAGTTATTTCTCTGTCCATAATAGTAGTTGAATCAACTTTAAATAATGCTATACATGTATATACACTATACAATGCAAAATTCACTTTACTACCAACTGATAAATTTAAGCAGTCTTTAATAGCCATTCAGTGATTACAAGCACTTTGATTATCATTCTAGGGTTATGCCCTTTCACAAATGGAAAAATTTCTCAAGTTTGTCTCAACTTAATTTAGTGAAATGTGTATATAATGCTTATTACCTCTAAACTCAGTTTAAGTAAAATTTTTGGCAGCTTCACTTTATGTACCTTTTTAACGTTATATGCTAGCGGGGGCATCATCACCATGACTGTATGACATTTATATTTTAATACTTAATGTTTTATTAAAATGAGTAGTTGAATAATTATTGTTGCAAACTCCATTAGAAATTTGATTTGAGATCATTTTTATACCACCACAAAAATTGAAAACTTTTTGGTTGTACATTTGTATCACGTTGGCGTCATTGTCTTCATCCAAAGACATTTGGTTTTAGCACTCTAACTTAAGTAAAAGTCAATAGAAATATATGAAATTTAGACACAAGGTTTATGACCATGAAAGGAAGGCTGGGATTGATTTTGGGTATTTTGGTCTCAACAGTTTAGGAAAAAGAGTCCAAATTTAGCATTGTTCTTGGTTTTTGCTCTATAACTCAAATATTAGTAAACAGAAATCTATGATATTTTAACATAAGGTCTATGGCCACACAAGGAGGGTTGGAATAGATTTTGGTAGTTTTAGTCCCAACAGGGTAGGATTTAGGAACCAAAAACAGGTCCCAAATAAGCATTTTTCTTGGGTTTTTTAACAATACCCTTAGCATAAGTTAATAGAAATCTATAAAGGTTTATGACCACAAAAGGAAGGTTTGGATTATTTTTGGGAGTTTTGGTCCCAAGGAATAAGGGGCCAAAATTAAACTTTGTTTGCTTTCATAAAAAAAATGAATTATTGTGCTTCTTTGATATGCCAAATCTAACCGTGTTAAGATTCTTAATTTTTGGTCCTGTTTTAAAATTGATCTACATTAAGGTCCAAAGGGTCCAAATTTAAAATCAGCTTGATTTTAACAAAAATTGAATTTTTGGGGTTCTTAGATATGGCGAGTCTTAACATGTACTTAGATTTTTGATTATGGGCCCAGTTTTCAAGTTGGTCCGATCAAAAATTGAATTCTTCGGGTTCTATGATATTCTGAATTTAACCATGTATTTAGATTTTGGATATTGGACCAAAATAGGTAAATGTCCAATTTAAAATTTTTAAGTTGAAGTTCTTTATAGACCACATTCAATCTGTGTCAGAAACCTATGTTGTGTCAACTATTTAACCACAATCCAAATTCAGAGCTGTATCTAGCTTGAATGTTGTGTCCATACTAGCCCCAACCGTTCAGGTTTCCACCTCTGCAGTCGTATAAAGCAGCACCCTGCGGAGTATCTGTTCCATTCATTTGTTTTTTCTTAATTTGTGTGAATTAACATTGTTACAGTAAATGCTAATTACTACACTTGCATACCACAACAAATACTGTATTGGTACATGTATCACTTATATTTGTATCCATATAACAAAACAAAAAATGAAAAGGAATAATTTTGCAATACCTTTTGAGTACTAAATAGCTTTTTAGGTATTTAGACATATTTTAAGACTTATTAAGTAGATGTTGATGATATCTGCTTGACATGCTTCAAATTCGATCAGATTACTTTTGGAGCAGTTATGAGTCTTTGAAGCATGCTCACAAAGGTTCTTTTGGTGAAATCATTTTTATTTTGGTCAAAATTTGTCTTTGCCTCGACCAGCTTTGGAGGAGATATAAAGAATTGATATAAATCAGCGCAGAGGTTTACTTCCGATCTTATTTAGCCCCAATAATCATGTCAGACTTAAGCCATTGTCATTACTTAAAACCAATAAATGTATTCTAATCTGAGGAAGAAATTCGCATTTAAAATTTTTTTTTTACTAATGATACTGACGATCCACCACAAAGTAATGTAAATAGAACCATACCAATAGTAAGCAAATACATATAAAAAAAGATGAGGTATGATTGCCAATGAGACAATTCTCCACAAGAGACCAAATCGACACAGAAATTAACAATTCCCAGCTACAAAATGTATCCAAAACCAAAGATGTAGAACATGTTCTATCATAATCATTTGGTAACTAATGTAATTACTGTCTCCCCATGTCTGTATTGAACATAAAAAAATATCAAATAAATAACACTCCTAATGCTCAGATCGGTTGTCACCGTGCAACACAGTTATTAACACCATATAGGAAAAACATAGAACTTTATTGTCATAAGACACTGTCAAACATCCAAACACACTATCCACACTCATCTGTGTCCACACTTGTACAATTATAAAGATATAACTGAATGGTAATAATTTTCACTTTTATAAAACTGCTTATCTATAACATGTACAAAATATACCATCTAGATGCCACTCTGTTAAAACTTTAAAAGCAGAATAGGACATAAATTCCAAGACAAATGAAAGAAAGCTACTTGCCTTAGAAAGCATTGTTTGTGTTCCGTTTGCCACAGTGCTGATGGTGTTGCTTGTACGTCACAGAAGCGAATTTGCAGATTTAAAATTTCTGAGGCAAACTTTCTAATGAGGTATACTTATTTTTTGGTGTCATTATTGTCATTTGATGATGTACGTCTATCGGAAAGATTTCATATACTTAAGGTTACAATGTTTGATTTCTGATAGCCAATTCGTTTATACTAATTTCCATGACTTGATATTTTCTTAATTTTACCTAAATGCATAGCTTTTTCGGATTTTAGCTTATTCTGGGCTAGAATAAGAAAGTAACAACAGAAGAAAAGAAGTGTTTTAATATATCGAATTGAGTTGGTGGGAAAGGAAAAAAGAGGGACGAAAGATCAAAGGGACAATCAAACTCATAAGTCTAAAATAAACTGACAACGCCATGGCTAAAAATGAAACAGACAAATAGACAAACAATAGTTCACATGCCACAGCAGGGGTGATCTTATGTGCTCCGGAAGGGTAAGCACATCCTGATCTACATGTGGCACCCGTCGTGTTGCTTATGGGATAACAAATCCGGTAAATAGTCTAATTTGGTAGGTCTCATTCATGAAAGGGAAGGGGATTGAATTAACGACGTAAGGAACATATCCGATATCATTTGTGAAACGGTTATTCCATAACGGTCAACCAACTCGTGATGGCGTCCGTAAAATTTACGAAGGGATTATTTCAACATCACCATTTGGAACTCTTAGTTTAATAGCATCATTTTGAGCAGCAACCTTCTATCAAGAAAATCATGATAGGGAATGCAAACACGGGAATATCGTAGCAATTGGGAGATATATACCCTGTATGCAGGTGCTGCTTGAATAATTCTACTTAGAAATGGAAATTTCACAATTGGAAAGCTGAAATCATCTCTTTTGTCGTAAAATTTTGTTTTTAACCGACCTTCATTGTTAAGTTCTAGATGTAAGTCAAGATATGAAGCCGACTTAACTGTATCTCTAGTTCGATGGGATAGATGCGTTCCACATATAGTCACCAAATTTTAAATTATTTAGTGAAAGAACATCATCTATATAGCGGAAAGTAGAATTAATGGATATAGTTAACTTCTTATATTTCTTCCTATAAAGTTCCTGCATGAAGTCAGCCTCATAATAAAAAAAGAAACAAGTCGGCAAGTAGAGGAGCACAGTTTGTTCCCATGGGAATGCCGACAGTCTTTTGAGAAACTCGTCCACCGAATGTAACAAATATGATGGCAATCAAGAAATTAAGCATTTTGATAATATCAGTTTCATAGATGTTTTGTTTGAATCAGAGTGATCCTTTATAAAGAAGGATTTATCCCTCGTTAAGACAAGAAACTTGTATCTACGTTGGCCATTCTTTTTTATGAATCAAAGCAATACCAACTCTTTCAATTTGTCTTTTAGCTTGGAATGTGGAATACTTATGTAAAGAGTAGAAAAGTCAAATGTTTTAATACTGTTACAAGATGAAAGAGAGATAGATTGTATGTTCTCTAAAAGATCTTTTGAATTTTTAAGTATCCACATCTGATTCACGCCACCTCTAGAATAGACAGTTTCACAATAACTTTCAAGCCCGTCTTTGATTGCGGATACAATAGATGTTAATAAATTAGAAAGAAGAAACGTGCAATTCCAGGTGATAAATGTAAACTACAGGAACCGGTCTAATCCAAACCTTGTTTTGAAAAACGTAAAAATAAACTTTCATTTTGGCTGCGCAAACAACGAATAGGTAATTTGCGTAGAATACAATGTATTTGATATCTCATTGTTATATTTACTTCTAGACATCTAGTATACCTGTAAAATTATGTTTATAAATAATGTAAATAATATTGGAAGCGGGGAATGTTTCAAAGAGACAACAATAGTAGAAACCAACTAAAACCAACACATGGTTCTTCAGCATAGTGTTAGCGTATCACTTATAAAAAAGGCAGACTTTATCGGAAGCAAGTTCATGCAACAAACACAATACAGGATAAATTAGATATGCTTGTGCCAAAATAAATATTAGTTTATGTGATAAAAGTTCACAAAAATAAAAAGAACACGGAAGAACATGCAACAAATGTGACAAATGGTAAATAAGATACGCTGTGCAAGGCTAAATAACTGCTGCTGTGACGAGATAACGTGTAAAAAAACCAACAAACTTCATTCAAGGTGAAAAAAACTTAATAATTAAACAGAAAAAAAACCTAAGTCAAATGTTTTTTTCTGGGGTCTTGATTTTAGTCGAGAATCTTTTTAAAGTTTCTTTTTAAAACCCCAAAGACTGTATCTGATATATTTAAGATAAACATATAAATGTATAAATTGAATATATTTAATTCACTTTTCTAATATGACTTGGTTCTTTAGCTTTGTAAACAACACAAATAAAATTATCGATAAAATATATTTAGCGCAGACTCAGAGATATACATAATAATGGCTGTTACAATATACCTCCCACGTAAATATACATGTATTGAAACCTATTTGCAGACCCTTTGCCGCTTTTATTGTTTTAAAGAGTGCAAATAAAAAAGACAAAATAACTTTTATTCTTATTCGTATGCATAATAAAAAAAAAGCTCACAGAAATCAACAAAATGAAAATTAGATAAAATTCCGCGAAAGTTTATTAATCTTTTTGGCGCATTTAAGTAATTTCAAAACATGACGTCATACAAATGAAACCGTTTTTTGTTACGTGAACCATCGGAATTCGTATGATATTGTATTAAAACTGATTGTTGAGGTAGGGTTTCTTTTGTTTTCTATTCTATTGCATTATTCGCATATTTTCTCATTTCAGCAAGTCAACATGGCGACTCCTTAGTTATAAAATGTCAACTTTGGATTTGACGGAAGCTTACGAGAAAAACTTGTAAATTGGCAAAAAATGGCAAATGTTTGGTTTGAGAATTTAAAGTATCAATTTTTTTTCTAGTAGTTATTCACCATATTACCAAAGCAAGCTACATAATTATAAAGATGTTTGAGCTTTATTTAACAGGGAGATAAAAAGGAACAGCCACACACATATCATACCAACCCTTGCTTCAGTGTTTTAATGACCGTAATTGTCCTATTAGAATCGAAATAATTCATGGAAGCCATAGATTGTTGGAAATATACACATGGCCTTGGCCGTGATATTCGTTAATTTTATCCTAAGCGTTAGTGATGGATAAAATTCAAATATCACGGCCAAGACCATGTGTAAGTTTCCAACAATCTATAGCTTCCATGAATTATTTCTTAATTTTAAAATATTAAATCTAGAAACAATGAAACGTATTTTGAAGTTTGTATCAGCTTTCAATAAACGTTATCAATTAGAACTTGCTTGTAAATATCTTGCGTTATAAAAATATCTATGATGTGATTATTTTAATATGTCTAACCATGAACAACCACAATGGTCTCCAACAAAACGAAAACAACCAAACGGTTCATCATTGCTGTCTGTATGCAAACAGAAGCAAGGTACTTCATTTTTATACCATTTGTAGCGCATTTCAAAATAAATGTGCAATCAAAAATTATTGATAACCAATTGGAAATATATATTATGTATTCAAGGTAGCTGATACCTGAAATATAAGCTACTATTCAATTGGATATAATTCAATTACATAACCATCTTGTCTAGCAATCACATTTGATTTTAGAAATGTCTTTTTTCGGATTTGTTCATTATCTGATGCATATCATATTCTCTTAAGCTCCATGAACTTCTCTCAATTAATACACTTACCTTGATATTAAAATTACAAAACGAAGAAACCTTAGGCTAGATAAGCACTTGAATACTTAATGTGTTGCATAAAAAATACAACTCTAAATACATCTTATCTTCATATTAAATTTTTCGACCGAAGGTTGGTGTGTTTTCAGTAGGCAGTCTGGCTTCTTTTTTAAATAAAAATCGGCCATCCTGGCAAACCATAGTATAGTTTAAGGTGGCCTTAAAAGCCACCAATCAATCAAACATGTAAAAATGTCAAAGGTTTAATATTGCCAGATTAAGTTGTAATGAACAAAAAAAAATCAAAGGATGAAATGAACCATTTAAATCAAGCATGTTAAACAGGGCAGTAGGGACATATCGGTTACCATTAACTCTACCAGACTTATAGTAAAACAGTTCCATTTGATTGACTCACATACAGCATTTATTATTTGATGAACCTGATAATGCGTTCTTGCAGAAAACTTTTGGGTCAAAAATTGAACAAGAAAGGACTCTTGCCTCTCTTTTATTAACTTAGGACTGGATATTATACGTGTTATGGAAATAAGACGTTTAAATTATGGCATTATAAATCATGTAAATGGCCTCCTGTTTATTTGATACACTGAATTTATATCATTTGTATTATTGATGCACAATCTTGATTGTATCTTTTTATGATTTCTTATAAGATAAAAAATACAACAGGAAATACTGCAAAGTTTTGTCTGAATAGAGAAGCAATCAATTCACCATTATATTTATTAACAAGTTTAGCTTTTGCCTAGGGGATTGCAAATGATGTTTGGTTTCAAAAGGAACATTTTATTAAAGTTAAAGTAACAAATATTGAACACCAAAAATAAAACAAAAAAAAGAATCAAACGAAAATATCCTTTATTTGAAATGATTTTTCTATGATCCACGTAATTAGAAAATATGTAATAACAGCTCTATAAAATTTTGCTAAAGGTACCAGGTTTATAATTTAATACAGCAGACGCGCGTTTCGTCTACGTAAACCTCATCATTGACGCTCATATCAAAAAAGTTAAAGAGCATCGCGGACAAAAATGAGCTAAATACGGATATCGTTAATAATTCCAGGGATAAGAAAATCCTTATTTTTTCGAAAAGTTCTAAGTTTTGTTAAAAGGAAAATTATAAAAATGACCATATAATTGGTATTCGTGTCAACACCGATTTGCTGACTACTGAGCTGGTGATACCCTCGGAGACGAAACGTCCACCAGCAATGACATCGACCCAATGTTTCAAAAGTTATATAAGATACCAGAATTAAATAATTTAATACGCGAGACACGCGTTTCTTTTACATAAGACTTATCAGAGATGCTCCGATCAAATTAGTTCTGAAGCCAAACAAGTACGGACTACTGGACTGGTGATACCCTCGAGTACGAAACATTCACCAGCAGTGGCATCGACCCAGTGGCATGAATAGTTGTCAAAGGTACTAGGATTATAATTTAATACGCCAGACGCGCGTTTCGCCTACATCAGACTTATCAGTTACGCGAAGATCAAAATAGAGTAAATGTTGCATTAAAGCTCCTATTTCTGGTGAACAAGAGAAAACTTTTCCATAATAGCATTGAGGACCAAAAATTCCAAAAAGTTGTGCAAAATACGGCTAAGGTAATCTAGTCTTGTGAAAAGAAAATCCTAGTTTTTCGAAAAAGTTAAAGTCTTTTTAAACAGGAATTTTATAAAATTCACTTTATAATTGATATTCATGTCAACACCGAAGTGCTGACTACTTGGCTAGTGATACATTCAGAAAGAAACGTCCACCAACAGAGGCATCGACCCAGTGGTGTAAAAAGTTATCAAAGGTATGAAGGAATATATTTTTCCGTGATAACTAAACGATGGTTCTAAGAGATAAATTAAAGTTTAAAATGACATTTCAATTCGGGCACCATTTGAGAGACTTTTATGGCATAGGCCAAAGGATTTCGAGCTCTCAAGTTACAACCTCTCAATTTACCTTTAATCGCAATCGTCTCGTTTTTTGATACGACTAACCCGTCTTAACACGACTCCTGATTATGATGTCTATTGTTTTTTCCCTAACTGTAGTGTAAAGACACTTCTTTTGAAGACATATTTCAGTCATATTAAATACTGATTTTATAATTAAAAAAAAAACAGTATTATAACAATGAATATAATTATGTACTAGTAATATTATATATATATATATATATATATTATGCTTTATTATTTGTCTGTATATATTTTGCGATTGTCTTAGCCATGGTGTTCTCAGTTTGTTTTCGATCTGCGAGGTTGAACGTCCCTCATGTATCTTTCGCAACACTTTCAAAGTGCTTTGAAATATATAAACTCCTCTCATAAGACACTACTTCCCCTTCCGGTGGTCCATCGCTCATTCTCAGTTTATGGTGGGTTCGTGTTGCTCAGTTTTTTCCTATGTTGTTTATAATTGTTTATCTTTTTCATTTTTTCCATGGTGTTGTCAATAGATATTTATGAAGATGTGGTGTGAATGCCAATGAGACAACTCTCCATCCAAATAACAAATTAAAATAAAGTAAACCATTATAGGTTAATGTACGGCCTTCAACACGGAGCCTTAGCTCACACCGAACAACAAGCTATACAGGGCCCCAAAATAACTAGTGTAAAAGCATTCAAACGGGAAAACCAACAGTTTATTAACGAATTATAAGTGTGAATGCCCATCTGTTATCTGTTATCCCTCCTTTAAATCAAATAGTTATCTGTTTATTGATATTCACTCTGAAAAATGTCCACACAGAAATACCTACATGCTTAACTTGTAATATAAATTATTGTACAACTTTATTCTTACAATTCATGCAATTTATGTTAACAAATATTTTTGAAATAATCTAAGGTTAGTAATGTATCTCCAACAACTAAAGCTCTAGTTTCTTGCCTTGGATTTAATCTTTCAATGATTTGGCCCCTAGTTTCACTAAAATGACATTGTTTGTCGACATGCACATCTGCTGTAAACGAATGTGTACCTTGTATGTTATGCAATGGCATTAATAAGCTAACAAACTATTAACACAGATGGCTTGTAGTAGATGATTATAAAAACTTGACTACAACCTATACAAAAATAAAAGAGCAAATGCTTTTTCATGTTCATATGTATTATGAAACCCACAATGCTCTTGCAAATCACTTGTAACTAATCATGTAGCAAATTTCATCTAAGATGTTTTATATCTTTGATATTTTTCCTTAGGTTTTAAGAAGGTAGACCTTGGTACATGAGTATACATCTTTCAATCAGTAATGCGTTTGCACAAGTAAAGGATACCAATGTCATTAAGTAATTACCAGGAATAGATTCATTTTGAAATACTCTATGTACCTTAGAAGCTTACTGTATATTTATAAACATAAGTTACTCAAACGTATGGATGGTTTTAAGAGTTACCCCCCTTGACCATGATCTTACCTCTTAATATTGTTAGAAGTGTCAAAGAAAATTATTCCCATATTTGAATTTACGACTACGTTATTAAATTAGATTGAAAAAATACTCGTTTGAATAAGAAAAAAAAAGGAAAATGTATCGACATTCATCACAGAAGTTTAAAGATAATAACCATGGTTGAATTAAATATAATTTAGATTAATTTTTTTATATAAGCTTAAAGTAAATCAAACATTTACAAAAGTTAGGACTATTTTCGAATAATTTCATCAATTCGCACTAGATTTTATTGAATTTGATTCAATGATCGTTTCGGAAATCTGTGATGGAGTTTGAACACCCGACGTTGGTAACGTGCGTTGTAAGTCAATTTGTTTCAAATTCAAAAGTATCTGCTATAGGGCATTTTAATTTACAAGTGCAAAGTATTTAATGCATATTTTCAATATAATTAGATGTCATTAGGTTCTCAAACTGTTTAGCTTTGAACGCTATGTATAGTCTTAACATGCATCATTACACTGTCAAACTGTGAACCTAGACGAAAATCTTCAAAATGCATACCACACACTGTCATTAAGTGAATAAGATAATTATAGATACTATGACCACCATTTTGTAATCTATACACGCGTGTTGTGTGAAGAAACAGATCACAAGTATCGCCCAAATAAAAAAGTGTGAATAATTCTTGAATATATTTCATTTTAAATTTCATTTATCAATTCCTTCTGAAAGCAAATATCAGTGTTTATAAAAAATAAGAAGACGAGTTTCGATTACCAATAAGCACATTTGTGTATTTGTAATTTGTTTTCTGTTATATTGTTATAAATAAATAAACTGTAACATCAATACTTACTACAAAATTAACAAATTGATATAGATTTTCTTAATATTTATTGATTTTCTCTTTTACTTAACAAAAACATCCATGGTGAATTAAAGTATTTTGTGGAGTTTTTATCTTTTTGGACGTTCATGTTTTGAACGTTTTGTTTATCATTGAAAAAACATATCTACGTATTAATTTCGATGCTAAACAAATTCTCCACGTGTTGGTTGTTTAGCATGTGGTTTATGCATACCTGACTTAGTGTTCATTTGTTTAATATCCCTGTAAATATACGTTTATAGTATTTCTTTTCCAATTGTTAAAAGACATATCAATAAATTTCACTTACTCTTTTACTGTGTATGCAATTATATTATATGTTTTAACTGACCTGGACTATTCATAAAAATAATAAGCATATTTTTGTTTGATGGTTTACTTTGCCTCTCCCTAGTTTTGCGCCGAGTATAAAAAAATTATATTTTTCTGAAATTGACCTATTATTGTTTGTATACTGCAAATTGAATAAATACATTCATAGCTATATGAATTGTATTACAAATTTCTAACTTATTTACATCCCTTTATGAACTCCTGACTGAGGAAACAGTGTTCTATGATAAAATTGACATATATATATATACAACTCGTCTAAACATCAACCCAACAATGTTAGATCTGTAAATTTGCTTTCGCAAATTTTTGGTTCTTCCCTCACCGGGATTCGAAACCATGCTACTGTGATATCGTGACACCAAATCGCCTGCACTGCACCCGTCTCGCTAGACCACACGACCACCTGGGCTCTACAAAATAATAGAGCTTTCGCTGGCCGTGTGTTACCTTTCCTCGTCAGTTTTAATCTAGCGGCGTACTACAGAACATGATATATAAGGCATGAAGATGTTATTGTAACATATATATATATAGATTCTTACATTGATACCAGTGGATTATCGAATTTATCCAATCGAGATAGTTAAATTATCAATTTTAAAGTCCGATCCGCATTTTTGATTTATCCAGTTAGCTAAAAAGGTCATGACCCTTAAAATCATCCAATGATCTTTTGAGATCACCAGCAACCACACGTTGATTAAATTGTTTTTATACAATGGGTTCGGAAAGGGATAAATTTCCAAAGAATTAGAGAAATATATTTATAAACTTATTTAGGAAATAAACACAACTAGTTTCAGAATAAAATATCAATTTGTCAGAACTCGACCAAATAAAGAAAAGATGAAACCCTAAAATATATTGCGTATTACTAGCTTATTGTAACTAAATTATATCAAGTGGAATGGTTGGCAATCTATCGGGTTTATTTGAATTTGTTTACATAATACTGCTTTCCATTGGTTGACAATTATCGTTTCGTTGCACATATATCTTTAAAGCTTCAATGAAATGGTATAAAACTGAAATTCGTGGGGCCCACGTCCGCTTGCAAACAGACGAAGAATGATGAAAGCGTTGGTTGTTTTCGTTTTGTTGGAGACCATTACGGTTGCCCAAGGTAAGGCTAGTTATAATAATCACGTCATACTCTCATATTCTAATCCCGAATAATAATTTACAAACAAGTAGTAGCTGATAGCCTTTTAATAGACTAGTATACAAAAAACAAAGAAATATGTTTCCATCTTTTTTGATTCAATTGGAAATTATAATATATACATACTTATAATGCAGATCGATATGTAATGTAATATTTATTTCAAATGAAATTGAAAATCGTTTATATATGAACTATTCATATAAATTCCACAACTGCAATAAGTGTGTTACGATATTTCGCCACACGCGAGGCTTGTCGAGCTTTTTAAATAATTAAAATTTAACAGTTGAGAGTGGAGAAATATGGTAATACAAGAGTTAAAGTGGTGGAAACTTTTTCTCTTATGATTAATATCCTTCATTTTCATAGATTTGAGGAAAGTTTGTACTTTTGATGTGACGTCATCAGGCATGGTCGTCTTTTTCATGACGTCACAATAAGAAAAATAAGAAGAAAACAAGAAAATTCAACGTCAAAATTAAATTCCACCCATTCTTTAGTCAGGAATAGATTTTTAATTAGTGAGAAAAAAACATTTTCTCACACCGGTCAGGAAATGTGAAAATAGCACAAAAGAAACCAGAATACTTTTTTCCAAGCGAAGATACAAATGAAACACTAAAGATCATTAACTATTTTTTAAAATAATGTATTGTAGGGACACGTTGGTATCATCATAGTGTCAAAATAATCAAGTCAAAGCATTATAACTTCGGACCGGTGTTCTTATATACCAACAATTTATTTATTTATTTGCGCTAGTTGCATGCTCGCCTCGATTGATCAGTTGATGGTTAAGTCCAGGGGTATATCAAACCACGCAAAAATTAGATATCCTCTAGGTATAAAAAAAAATATAGGACTAAATGTGTAGACAGTCATAGTCATGCTGCTCGGTGCAAGCGAATGCTCCGTTTTGAAAACCGTATATCAACGTATTGCGGTTAACTTTTTTTTCCATATTGCTACTTAGATGTACAATTATCCTATATGCACTCATTAGCACTTATTATATCTATTTATAAGAAGTATTTGTTTGTGTTTGATTATAATTTTTTCCCCGAAATGTTTATGTCCGTTTATCACAATGTTGGATTATTTAGTGATTGGCACCAATTTTTCGGCAAATTTATTGTAAAGTAAATCGCCAGACAATTTCAATATGGGTCGTCTATACGGGTACTACATGTACAGGGTGTGTTTCGTCGTCTCTTTTTTAATAAAAGATTGTTGTGATTTACAAATGCATGCTTTCCTGTATCAATATTATGAGAGCCGTTTGAAAAAATGTTTGACATTTCTATAAATGTCCTGTTTACAAAACTTTGAATTAACTATAAAAAAAGGATTTTCCTATCCAAGCTTAGATTACCTAAGCCGTTCGAAAATATTTGGTACAACTTTTTGGAATTTTTAGCCCTCAATATAAAAAGAAGATATGGTATGATTGCCAATGAGACAACTATCCACAAAAGACCAAAATGACACAAAACATTAACAACTATAGGTCACCGTACGGCCTTCAACAATGAGCAAAGCTCATACCGAATAGTCAGCTATAAAAGTCCCCGATAAGATAATGTAAAACAATTCAAACGAGAAAACTAACGGCCTTATTTATGTTAACAAATGAACGAAAAACAAATATGTAACACATAAACAAAAGACAACCACTGAATTACAGGCTCCTGACTTGGGACAGTCACATACATAAATAATGTGGCGGGGTTAAACATGTTAGCGGGATCCCAACCCTCCCCTAACCTGGGACAGTGGTATAACAGTACAACATAAGAAAGAACTCAATGCTCTTCGTTTTTTTGTTGCTTGTTTGGCTTTATAAAGATATAGGAAGATGTGGTGTGAGTGCCAATGAGACAACTCTCCATCCAAATAACAATTTAAAAAGTAAACCATTATAGGTTAAAGTACGGCCTTCAATACGAAGCCTTGGCTCACACCGAACAACAAGCTATAAAGGGCCCTACAATTACTAGTGTAAAACCATTCAAACGGGAAAACCAACGGTCTAATCTATATAAACAAAACGAGAAAGGAGAAACATGTATATATTACATAAACAAACGACAACTACTGTACATCAGATTCATGACTTAGGACAGGTGCAAACATTTGCAGCGGGATTAAACGTTTTAATGGATCCAAACCTTCTCCCTTTTTCTGAAACAATAGCATAACATCACAACATAGAAAAACATACGATAAAATATCCATTGGCAGATTTAACTCAATCAAAAAACGTATGATTACACAATGAACGAATACATTTGATCTGCGATATCTGAATACAAATGCACAGTTAATTAAATATTAGAGACAAACATTCATGACCAAAAAGCTAACAAACAAATTCAAACACAGGACATCACTGAGAAATATTTAACCAATCAATGTTCACTTTAGAAAAAAAAAACACGTTTTTTTATAATCTTGAAGTTTATACAAATGTTGTAAGAATAAGTGAAAAATTATTTTGATCTGAGAGTCACTGATGAGTCTAATGTAGATGAAATGAGCGTCTGGCGTATTACATTATAATTCTGGTTCCTTTGATAACTATTTCAATCATATCAGTTTGTTATAACTTTACTTCTTGAAACCGATTTGACAGAAACACACCAAACGGCATATAAATCATCTCCTTCTATCTATGTTATTAAGTCAGAATTACAGCATACCCTTACACCTTTATATTTAAACAAGTATACAAATTAGAGTAAAATTACTCGACATTATAACCACATAACATCATATCAAAAGACAAACACCACACGGAACCAACCTTATAGATCTAAAAGTCTAAGCCAATTACAACTTATAAATAACAATTCTTCTCCATAATAAGCGTTATATAAGTTTATATGCAATTGATACATATTAACTTATGTTTCGATTTACCAGAACAAATACAAAATATTTTACCAGCAAGGAATACATAATCACTGATCTTACAACCGTGTTTTAGTAATAGATTAATACGCTTTCATAACACCTTGACGAATCAGAAAGATAATAACTACTCGATCTTACATGAAATCGAGTTTTCTTGTAAAAATAAATATGTATCATGTTTTCCTTTTTACAATCTTATGTTGGAGGAAAATAATTTTAAATATTACGTATTATTTATTTGAAGCAAGATAACTTTGAACGTATACAGTCTATGGAAGAAGCGATTCGATAAAAGCTTTTCTTATATCAACGAGCGATATTGTCTTATATCAACGAGTTGCATTGTGGGAAATTTTAGACGAATGTTAGCATTTGTACGAAGAGAGGCATACGTCTGGTGTATAATTTTCATGAGTTATTTTATGCAATAACAAGCAAGGTGTATTTAAATGAGAAAATTGAATTATTGAATAAATGAAACATAAATGCACGATTTATCATTTGTAGATGTACACATTCTATAAATATTATTTAGCAAATTCAGCGGAACGCAATTGAGATGAATTCAATTGTTTGCTACGCCAAAATCACCTATAAGTCAACGATACTGCTATATTTTAAAATATCAATGCGATATGTGTCTTTTATCATAGCGATGACTTTTTAATATAAAAAAAATATGAATGCGATACTTTTCTAATATAACTGCTTGAGTTTTCTAATATAGAATGAATACGATGACACGTCACAATGCATGTCAAGAAAACTGCAAAAACATAGTTCACAAACTTAGATCATGACTGGTTCAATGTTTAAGGATCAACATCATTAAAATTCCGTAACAGTAACACGATTAACGCTCACATGAACTTAATAATAAAGTAGCATTCCGAAAATGTTGCTTGACCCTATTGATAGTTGCAAGTGTTAACAACGTTTTCAGTCTATTGTTTTCAATCACATGGTTTAACCGACTAACTAACATGTTTAACCCTGCCATATTATTTATTTATGGGCCTGTACAAAGTCAGGAGCCTGTAATTCAGTGGTTGTCGTTTGTTTATGTGTTACATATTGGTTTTTCGCTCAATTTTTTTTTTATATAAATATTAAGGCCGTTATTTTCTCGTTTGAATTGTTTTACATTGTCTTATCGGGGCCTTTTATGGCTGACAATGCGGTATGGTATTTGCTCATTGTTGAAGGTCGCACGGCGACCTATAGTTGTTAATGTCTGCGTTATTTTGGTCTCCTGTGGAGAGTTGTCTCATTGGCAATCTTACCACATCTTCTTTTTAATAATTCTTTTTGAAGTGATGATGCCATGGTTGAATTTAAAAGAGGTTGCAAACACGTCTACCGACCTATTCGACAAAACATATCATTACTTTAAAGAAACATTCATTCAAACAATCCAATCCAATAAAGCTCCAAATTACAATGAATATTCAAATGGTAAAATCAATAATCAAAACACATTAAAATGTACAAATGCTGTAACCAGCTCTTTGAAGATACCAACTGAGTAGCCTCAGACTATAAATTGGACAACTTGAGATACAACAAAAATCAAAAATCGTGTCAACAGAAAATGTATCTATTATTAACATAGAAAAGATATTGAGAAGGAAGACAGTTCTTTTTGGATATCAAAAACTTTTCCCCGTTGGTAAATCGATATCTCTATGAACATAATCAGCTCGCCGCTTGGACGCTCTTTTATATCGCGATGACCGTGAGGGTATTCCGATGTATTGTTACCACAGAGATTTGAATTTCGCTTTTGGCTAGTAATCGATCGTATAAATACGCGAACTTTTCTTAGTGCAAAATAACAATCCGTATCGCTTGTTATAAATTAATTTCTTCAATGAGTACTAAAACACAAATAAATAAGATGTAAATGTCTTTTGACGTTAGAAATGTGTATATATCTTTTCTTTATTCATAAATTTAGATCGTTCAGTTGGAGGACTGGAAAGCAGTTATCTATAAGGGGAAAATTTAAAGATTTATAGATATAAGAAGATGGTGCATGAGTTCGAATGAGACATCTTTCTATCAAAGTAATAATTTGTTTAAAGTAAACCATTATAGATCAAAGTAGGTCCTTAAACACGGAGCCTTGGCTTACAACGAACATCACGCTATAAAGGAACAAGAAAATTGCTAGCGTTAAACCATTCAAACAGGAAAACCAACGGTCTAATTTGTTAAAAAAAAAAAGGAGATTCAAAAGTACAGATCAATCATTTTGATGCGAAGCTATTTGATTATTTGATTACGGCATTGTTTATCAAACTCTTATTTGATAAGTTTTGCTTCCAAAACCAATTGAGGAATTTGTAAGATGTTACCAAAAACAATTTGAATTTAAGCAATGGTCTTAAAACTGCTTATTTACATACAATACTACTAAGAAGTAAAATAAAAAAAATACTGAACTCCGAGGAAAATTCAAATCAGAGAGTTCCTTATCAAATGGTAAAATCAAATGATAAAATACACCAAACAAATGAATAACAACTGTCATGTTTCTGACTCGGTACTGGCATTTTCAAATTTTGAAAATGGTGGATTGAACCTGGTTTTATAGCCTTCACCTCTCACGTGTATGACAGTCTCATCAAATTCTGTCATATTTACAACGATGCGTGAACAAAACAGACATGATAGGTAAAATTATCAAAATATGGGTACAACAGTCTAATATAAATACTAATCGGTACTAATATTGATATAACAAAAACACCGCTATGATATAAAAAAAAGTCGCATTGATATTTTAAAGTTATCGCATTGTTTATTTATGTATATAAGAAAAACACAGCACTTCACATTTTACACGGACATAAACGTTAGCTTCTAACTAACTTCTGCATGTAAATTTAGACTCCATTGTTGTTTATATTTAAACGATAAGTTTTAAAGTTAGTATTTTGTTAATTTTTCGTTGACGAAAACAAAATTTTCCGCATGGAATGTCTGCATATTTATAATTGATATTAGACAATATCGCTATGTGATATAAGAAAAGTTTTTATCGACACGTTCCTTCCATAGACTGCTATCTTAAATGTATATAATAGTAAGCTCCATTTCAACAAAATCTGTGGAAATAAAGTCTTGACGTAATATATTTAAAAGGTAAATATCATCATGCTGATGCATTTTATTCTAAACCAATTACTTGCATATCAATCGTTTTAGCACAACTTGAAATAAATCTTAATTTTTACATTTTTCAGACCAAAAATAAACCAGAAAATTTCATATTCTAGTAGCTAAGTCACATCTTTATTATTTTATTTTACATTCGCCGTAGACCGTGAAAACTTTTCTTGACCTCCAATCAGGTAAACCTAAATATATCATTTTTTAATCATCAAATACATATCATGGATTGAGTATCATAACAAAGTTTGTTATAACAACAAAGGGAAGATTTGCCAAAGTGTGATAAGTTAGGACATATAAGCTGGTTCATATATGGCTGTGTATGAATGTATGTGTTTTACAACAAACAGTGTGGATTGAGAGCGTCATTCATATCTCGGAGTTGTTGAAATAAGTGTCACATTTTTATCATTATAGGTCTTTGCAACTTTCCCAGTGGTCTTGTTGGTAAATCCTATAACATTAAAGGTGACCCATTTGTATATAGATATGAGGAGACAAAGTATTTTATCCAGGAAAACATAGGAGGAGACCTGGTGACCAAAGCAACTACTGATTGCCGTGAACAGAATGGGGACTTTTTTTATGGTTGAGAAAGACAGAGTTATATTTTTGTAACCATAACTTGTTACCTATCTTTTTCTTCTTATCGTTTTATACCTTAAGACTTATAATATTGTGTTCTCACAATAATAAACAAATCGTAAAAAAGTAAACGAAACATATACAAATCATTGACACAATTTATTTCAGTTTCATCTTCTTTTATAATTAGTTAATCTTTGAGAAATACGTATAAAAGTTCTAATCAAACTATTTCTTTTTCTTGCCATACAGCCGCCGGTCATCCCTTATTCTGTATTCTGTATTCTCCCTGACACAGTTGTGTTGAACCTCATTGGTCTTGGAAACTAAATAGTCATATATGGTGTATTGTTGATCTACATACTCTTAGTAATTGTTGTTTTTATGTATAAAACATTTTCATTTTAAGAGTTATAATTTAGTAAAAATGGAAATAACAATCTTTTTATATACATGTATTTCTTCATTCTAAAGCAAATATAACTTGTTTTGTACTTTCAACCGGCTGGAAGCAATGAAAAACGATGAATGACGTATTCTAGGCCTACCTGATTTTAATCGTAGTTGCATCGAAAAGAGATGATCTTATAACTCAATTTTGTATGTTGTGTTTCCTGAGTATATACACAATTATGTATTATTGTAATTAGCTATGAACTTAGATGAGTATATCTTACTAATGTGATCTTTTGCCTCTCATTTGTTTTACACCCTATTGTAATTTCTAGTCACAGGTAGTCCTACCTTATGTGATGTATGTGCAGCAAACATAGGCTTAAGGTTTAACCAAGATCTGTATCGTGGTAAGTCAGCTGAGTACATTGAAATCTGTATGTGAGGAAGAAAACAATTCGGGTACAATTGATTTAAAAAGACGAAAAATGTTTATTAGTATAACACTTATGGATGTGTTCTCTTTTGACTCACCTAACCGAGTGGATTAAACTAGTAACACTCTTCTCTACTGAAACTGCTTTGCCAAAATCACACAATTTGAATTCAAATATGACCCATATCATCTTCGTGTACAGCAATTGTTTCTAATGATTCGCCTACCAAACAACATAGCCGATATCGATAAATATGTATCATACGTGTGCAATGCATTTTTTGTCTAATATCATGAATACAACAATAAATAGAAATATTATTGAGGGCAGAGGTAGAATATTGATATCTGCCTACTGTATGGTATTGAGAAAGTTAGGTTAGATTGTTCATGAAACAAGCGTACACCAGAGACCACTTGGTTAAAGAGTTAGCAATTATTATCATTTATAAATTTATAATATGATAGTCAGGTGACGCGTTATTGAATGAATCGTCATCAAATAACAATGTTTATCAGTTTAGGTTATTTTATTGCTTATCAACTGAAAAAAAATGAGATTTTTGGATTTTACAAATTATAAGCTAGACAAAGTCTTCAAATAAATCAAATGATCAAGATTTTAGGTTGACTCCTTTTACGAGTAAATGTAAAAACTACAATTATAAATAAACAAGACAGTTGCCCGATTTGACCATGTTGGCAAATTAGTGGTTCTTGTAAGGTTGGTCTGTTTTCTGTTAAAATTGTCTCTTTATTTTTAATAGGTTTGGAGGGAGTAAGGATTCATACAGCAGAACAATATAAAAATCGTCATTATGTAAAGAATAAGACGTTGTAATGCTTATCTGTATGATTACCGGATATCACCTCCGTTTTTTTGGTGAAGTGCGTGTTTCTTGGTCAATGGTTTTCTATGGGCTGCCTTGAGTACTTATGCTTGTCTGTTTGTCTTTTCTTTTAATGCTATGGCGTTATCAGTTTATTTTCGATTTAAGACTGTCCCTTTAGTATCTTTCGTTTCTCTTTCATCATTAAATGTGAAAATTTCATTTCATTTATCAAGTTGGTAGTGTGTATGTGCTATGCACTGCAGTGTACATAGCACACATTTCTTTATATGGAGTTCCTGTGTTTCGTCGTGTTAAAATCAACGCGTATATCATAGTTAACGCAAAGCCTCTAACCAACAGGACTTTAAATTTATGTTTATTAAATGTTCTGTAAGTATACTTTTGTTTTCCTATTTGTCAATCAATTTATTACACAAGACCCGTCTATTCCGATTAAAATATAACAGCTCATAACATTTGATTTTGTTTGTTTTAGTATGAAGTCATTTTGTCTCTGTTAGATATATGTCTTGCTATCAATCTTACAATATATATTGTGTTTACTCTTTTAACAGAAAAAAATATAAATAAGGTTTAGTTACAGAAGCTATTTCAGATATTTCCTTTCATACAATTAATTGTATTACAACATGATTTTTCAGAAATTGGGTCACAGGAGCCATGTAAGTCTATAATTTTTATCTATTGGTGATCTTTATCTATTATGTGTCTGTTTAGAATACTGATTTTAATAAATTATGATAAAAAGATAACATGAATCGACACAAACACCGCCAGGTTTACCAAACTATCGATTCGTTTCAGCAAAAATATTTTAGAATGTTTTTGTACCATGCTCTTCAACGTCATAGCCTTTCAGAATAATAGTTTGATCTAAGCTGTTAAGATTTTATAATCAAAATGCGATCCAAATTGTGAGTTTGATATCTTTTTAAATCACAGACAAGCAAAACCAATTAACATATTGTCCTGGTATTCAACTCCCCCTCAGTTTGTGCAATACAGCATACCAGGACAATATGTTAATTGGTTTTGCTTGTCTGTGATTAAAAAAGATATCAAACTCACAATTTGGATCACATATTGCACAAACTGAGGGGGAGTTGAACAATATTTATATTTGGCGTTTGTAAAACTGTTAAATTATAAGTTGTCATTTGATTGTACAATTTGACTTTTAGTTCCGCCACCCCTTCCTGTTGGATGCGGTATTCCCACTGATTGTCCTCTAACTGCATTTTGTACTCCTTGTAATCCACACTTGTGATTCCACTAGATAGTCTATGTAGCGAACTCCTAGGGCTCCTTGAACAAGATTGTTCAGAAAGTTCAGGAAGCTCCTATTCCAGCAGTTCCAGTGAAGACATAGTTATAGGAGGAGTCGGATGGGAAGAAGAAGCTGGAACAGGAGAAATAGGAGTAGGCCGCGAAAGTTTGGAAGGGGGATTAGTTACAGGATTAGGAGCAGGATCAGTAGATGTAGGACAATTTGGAGTAGGAGCAGGAGCAGCAGGTACAGCATCAGGAGCATGAGGTGCAGCGTCAGACACAGTAGGAGCAGGTAAAAGAGCGTTCAAAAGACGCGGAAAAGGAGGGAAGCATAAAGGAAAAAAGCAGAAGGGAAAAAATCCAGGGAAAAGTGCAGTAAATATGAAAAATTAGTGGCCTTGATCAAGGAAACATGTGAGTGAGAAAGTTTCTCTCACTGTATGAACATTTTATCCTTTGTAGTATCTGCTCAGAAACCAAAAAGAGACCATACATAGTTGCAGAAAAAAACTCATTAGTGTTCTAATTTCAAGTTCTTGTTTAGCATAAGTATAAAACAATTCTCAATCCTAACTTGAAAATATTTGTATCTGCTTACTAGAAGTTGAATTGTGTATTGTAGATTTTTTGAAGAAAGCAACTTTTTCGCGTTTGTCAAAATGTCTGCAAGTTTCATCTTTAAAACCCTTTTTAGTTAAAGAATAATTATCAATATATTGTATTTTATTTGCTTAAATCTAAATCAAACGAGTGAAAGCATAAAAAGGATCTTCTGTTTTTATCATGTTTATCCTCCAAATAATTCTTGTCATGAGCTATAATGAAGTCATACGTGTAGAATACACCACGTTCTGGGTTGGGTTTAGGGTGGCATATGTGGTAAGGATACTATTTGTTTTGTAATTGCCATTCATGTTTTTGGAATCAATTCAATATATAGTAAATTACCCTTTTGCATCTTTTTTTTTAGATGGTATATTTTACAACTGAAATTTATCTTTAAAATTTACTTTTAAAAGATACTGTTTAAATGTACAAGGTTAAATACTAAAAAAATCTAATTAATAAATAGATATATAAGTTTCCTTTTTGATACTTTTCATATATTGTTCTTAAAACTCTTCTTATGTATTCGTATAAAAAAGAAGATGTAGAATGATTGCCAATGAGTCAAATCATCACAAGAGACAAAATTACTTTGCAAGTAAAAAATATCATCCGGCCTGCATCAAATAGGAGAGCTCAAACTTTATAGTCGGTTATAAAAGGCCCAAAAATGACAGAGTAAAACAATTCAAAGTTTTGCAAGTTGTTGTTCTAATATAGTTCGTTTCTGTGTGTGTTACATTTTAGTGTGTGTTTCTGTTGTGTCGTAGTTCTCCTCTTATATATTTGATGTGTTTCTCTAAGATTTAGTTTGTAACCCGGATTTGTTTTTTTCATCAATCGATTAATGAATTTCGAACAGCGGTAAAAAAAAAAACTGTTGCCTTTATTTATAATTATGTTGTGCATTATAAATAATCTGCAATGAAGAAATAGTGAAGTATATTTTTTTATTTTCCAAAGCAGTTATAATCAAAACATCATGTTTTGATTTGTTGAGTTTAATTTGTCAATAAAAATAAGAGACCTTTCTAGGCTGTAATTTAGTGGTTGTCGTATTTTCGTCTACAAGTATACTACTGTTGTCCTTGTTTAACGAGAAAACTAACAGTCTCAATTATGTACAAAAATGAAAAAAAAAAAAAAAAAAATACGTAACACATCAACAAACGACGACAACTTAATTACTGCTGCTGACTTTGGACGGGCACATACATACAGAATATGACGAGGCTCAACATGTTAGCGCGATGATATCCCTCCCTTAACCGGAGACAGTTGTGTATTGGCGATAAACTTTTTTTTTAATTTTGTATTATTCCAAATTTACAGTAACGTTTGAATAGTTCAGATTAACTCTAAATTTGAATTTATTTTATGGGAAAAACAATCTGACTGAACCTTGTAAATGATTTTCTTGTATTCAGCTTCCCCTAGTGAATGCTATATAGTTCGGACATAAACTTAGAACAGATTACAAAAATCTTTGTGAAATATATACCTTCTTGAAATATCATCTTTATCAAATGTGTACACGGCGCATTTCAACTCAAACAACAAATAGGCGAGTGACTTATTTCAAAAAGACGCTTAGTTAACGACTTTAAGGGCATCCGATACAGTTACAATTGCGTTAACTATTGGCGCGACGTTAAGCGTTTGAATTCCCACAAAACGCACTTTTTCCGGGACGTAATGTGTGTAATGTTTCGTAATAAGAAACGTAATGTGGAATTTTAATGCTCCAATTTCTGTTTCTCCCGCATGCTAACTTCTACGCCATTAATATTAGTTCATTTGATTCTAACCGAATAACAGTCTAATAACATTATAAGAAATAAAACAAATTACTTTTTCTTTGAAATCTTCAACAAAATAACGTATATTGAGCAATCTCAAGACGACTGACCCTTTTGGTGCATGTCAACAATTATCATTTTTATTATCATTCATCATCCATGACATTTTTTTCAGCACAAGTAACCAATGATATTTAAAAACTAATACAGAAAATATAGGTTCACGCTGCTTATATAAACAATGATACAACTTTCATAAAAGAACTAAGTTCTTATTTCTTCCACGTTGCACGTATTTTATCTAACAAAAGGCAATAGCGAACAATATGTTTATACACCCGTACACATTTTGACGGGACGTATTATGGTATACGAATGCCATCATCCGTCTGTCCGTCGTATACATGGTACAGCATATTATCCAAATAACATTAAACTGAACATGGTGCTTTTTTCAGTCATGATATCGATGGTCTTACGATCTTTTTAATTTTTGGTGAACTTTTTGAGTTACAGGACTTTGTAACTGAAACAGTTTTTGTTACAGTTTGCGCTGTATCACAAATACGATTTATGACTAGTGTTTAAAAATTTACACACTTCTTAGTTATATTAATCTGAAGACCTGTATATACTTTTTGAGGATGATTCAAAATTGTGATTTTGGAGTTATTGAGTTTATGACAAAATAGGTTTTTTTTCCACATGTCGCGTCGTATCTCAGAAACTATTTATAATTATTGCATGTAACTGCACATACTTTTTAGATAAATTATTATTTAGATCTGTATACTTTTGTGTGATGATTCTTTGATTCATTTTTGAGTTCTTGAATTTTTATTGAGTTTCAATTTGGGGATCATATAAAATATGTTGTGATATACTAACATCTTATTGAGCAAGAATAATGAATGAGTCAATATATACTTAGCATGACTTCCTGTACAACCCCTGAGTTATTTTAGAAACATGTATTATGTTTTTTCATAAGACAACGGGCATATCATGCGCTCATAGCACAGCTGTTTATTTTGTTCTTTGTATATGTTCTAAATATATAAGGGAAATGACGGAATGACAGCAAATACAATGTAATTAATATTTCCAAATGGCATAACTTTTTTAAAGGATAGTTGATATTAACTGATTTTCGAGCGAGTTCATACGATATCAGTTTGATAGAAAGTTAGCAAAAATTGTACCCTTGAAAATTTTAATTAACCAGAAAGACCGAAAGTATAGACAGAGGAATGGACGTGCGATATTTTATGTACGCGCTATATGGTAAAAAATATATAGTTATTGACCAACACAATTACGCTATGAGAGAAGGATTTTAATCGCAACTAATTCAATCGTTTTTGTCAAATCAAAAAATTCAATGGTGAAGTTTCATTGTTTGGACAAAGGATTTCTTTAGCAAATTGAAGATTCTCCTTTATAAGATTTTGCTTTTGTTGTCCATGTTGTCTGACCATATAAAACAGAAGATGTGGTATAATTGCCAATGTGACAACTCTCAACAAGAGACAAACATGACACAGAAATTGATAACTACAGGTCACCGTGCGGTCTTCAACAATGAGCAAATCCCTTATCGCATAGTCCGCTATAAAAGATCACGAAATGACAATGTAAAACAATCCAAACAAGAAAAGAAATGGCATAATTTATGCATGTTATGCGCTTCAATTTATGTACACAAAAAAAGAAGTTCCGTTTGCATGATAATGCTGAGTTCACACGTAATTCGAATTCGATCCGCATTAACTAATTCGAATAAGTTTAATTCGCATTTGCAATGTTTTACTTACTAACGTAAATTATAATTCGAATTGCAATTCGCGTTAAATTTGATTGATCTCTCAGTGATTAAAACGTGAATAAAAGGATTTTAAGATATATTTGTAATGAAACAGCAGCCCACCAAACAAAACAAAATAAATCTAGAGGTCAACATACGGTATGAAATATTATACAAATGTGAACAGTAAATGTACCTGTATGTCAAGTTCTAAATTGCCGAGTCTTTAATTTTAAAAGTCGTAAAAACTATCAGCAGTCCCTGAATAACTTTTCTTGAGATGTTTCTCACTTAGACCACAAACAGACAGAGGTATTTGTTATTCACATGATTTTATTTCCGGAAACAATATTACCAATTTACAGATGGTACTTTACAAGCAATATTTAAACATCTGAAAAATATCGCCGGTAATTTGCAGAAATAACGTCGAAATTGTCTGTCAGCGAAGTCATATGCATGCACTTAAGGTGGTATGGGAGTCTAGAATAAAAATGATAGAATTTGTTCATACTTTGTCAAAATGTAGTATCTATTTATCCATGTTCAAAGATATCATAAAAATGATAGGTCACCGCGCATTTTCTCAAGCTACAGGTTGTGACAAAATGACAAATTTTGTATGGATTATACATGAAAAAACACCATTTTGTGAATAGAAACTTAACAAAATGATAGAATTGTAAAATAAATTAAGAAAAGATTGCTTTCAGACAATGCTTTGAGAATATCAAAAGAAAAGATAGGGTCACCGTACGTTTTTTTCGGCTTAGAGACAAAATAGGAAAATTGCATGTAGAGTCCTTCAGAAAATGCACTGTTTTAGAGTTACCTCCCCTTAATATTGCCAATTTGAAAATATTAAAAAAAATATAAAAAATAATCTACACTTGTAAAAATATTAATATTTCTAAGTTATATTCTTATAAATTGGTTCTTTTAAATGAAAATTCACATTAAATATCTGCATTCCTGCATCAAATTTTACTAACTTGATAGAATATATGGACCTTAGATTCTCTGTTTTTTACAATCCAAGATGGCGAAAGACACCCATACCACCTTAAGCGCTAACCTTGAGGTTACAAAGGAGGACGCAAATTTTAAGATATATCGCGTTGATCAAGGAATCAATCACGGTGACCTATATTTGTTGTTTGAAAAATGGAGAAAGCATGACAAAATGCAGTTTATGCAGAAAAATGATAAACATGAGGTTTTGATTTTTTTTTGGTTTAAAAAAATACAACTTCGAGCATCTATTCCGCTATGAAAAGCAAGGTTTGAATTATTGTATAGTTATTCGTGTACTGAATTAATTTTTCCCTTTTTGTCACTTATCACAGCTTCAGATTGAACCCGATAATTTACGACGAAAAATTTCTGCTACAAAAGAATTATAATATTGCCTAATCTTTTTACAAAATTGTACAAATCCCCAATTTACAGCCTCATTTTTCTGGAAAACTGGCACGGTGACCTATGTTTTATTTTATAATTAGCCAAGGCCTACAACATATTTCAAAACTACAAAAATGACATTATATCGAAAAACTGTATTGGATGTCCGTAATGCATCCACGTAATACACGGTTGAATTATATATTATTCGAAAGCTATAAATCTGTACTTTCTGTTTTGTCCTGTCGTAAAAAAATCGTATGTCGCATTTTCTGTTAAATCAAGGTCAAAGGTAATGAAAAAACATTCCATTTTTTGCGATTTCTAAACAAAAAGAAATTTTTTAACTCTTCTACCATACAATTTTCCAAAATATCATACAAACTTTATATAACATGATATTTCCAAATTAAACAAAATATAAGAGGCTAGATGCGCAATATTTTCCGAAAAATTGAAATTCATCACAAATCCTAATGAAATGGAAAATTGTTTAAAATGCAAAAACTATCTTGGGGGATCGATATTTTTATGCTAAAAAAATAGATAATAAAATTAACGGTACCAATTTTCTTGCACCAGATGCGCATTGTGACAATACATGTCTCTTCAGTGATGCTCGTGGCCAAAATATTTGAAATCCAAAGCTTATATAAAAGATGAAGCGCTATAATCCAAAAGGTCCAAAAAGTATAGCCAAATCCGTGAAAGGAATCAGAGCTATAATAAATGTATATGTTTAAGGTCAAGAAGAATTTGTTTTGTAATTTTAAGATGCAATTATAGATTATTGTTCATAGAACAGCCTTCTATTGAAGTGTTTGCAGTTGCCCAAAAATCTGCCATCTGTAAATAGCGATCATTTTATTATTTCTATGTTAAATTCGCTAATTGTCAATATCAGGGAGTAGAATGATTTTCCATTATAAAAGAAGGGGTATTTGAATTCAAAAAGAATATATACGAGCTGATTGAGGTAAAAATATGTTTTAAACGAAGTCAAAAGTTTTTACTTTTGTAATCATGTTTAAATGCAAACATAACTTTGCTACTAATTCGTAAGCAACATTGAAATATGTAACCTTGTTTAGAAACACTTGGTTGTCTAAAGCGGGATGTAAACGAACTAAATATAATGCTGCTGCTTCTTATTAAGTTTAAAATCGTGTTAGACATATAACATGCGTTTAGAAGTTTTATATTTCAAGTTGTTTGAATGAAAGATGCTTTGAGTATTTGAACATATGCTTTACAAATACAAACGCAGGTCATTCATTGTGTATGCAGAACACTATAATCAGTTGTGAAATAAAAAAATGTAAAAGTTGAAAACCCTTCCTTACCTCATTAGCTCTTTAAGGCAATGATCGTTTTCTGTTGTGCTGTGTTTTGTGGTCTTTTGTTTTACATGCACACGTATAAAAATTGCGATTTTTATCCAACGCAATCTTAGTTTTCAATTTAGACTCGTTTACAACTTTTTTTGTTTGGGCTTGTATCATATTTTTACTACGGTTTTTATGATCCGTTCAACCTATATTGACTCCTAAAATTCAAGAGTTTATCAAAAAATTAGGGTACTTTCTAAAAATGAAGATACTTTTTATATGGCCTTCCAAATACCGTTTCGATCTCTAACATCACTGAAGAGACATCTATTGTCGAAATCCGGATCTGGTGTACTAAAACAAATATTGACACCGTATGTTTGTGGCATAACATCATGGCCACAAGATAAAAATAATAAATTCTGTTTAGTATTAAATTTATATTAAGATCCATTCTGTTACATCTTATGATCATTTTTTTTGGCAATCGCCAATGGCAGTCAGCAGGTTTAAAGAACATCAGTTGTTCGACCTGTTAGTCAAATGCGTTTTGTTTAAATATACTTTTTCATTTTTTGGACCTTGAAAAATGTTATTTGTGCTGTTTTTAGACCCTTCTACAACGAAATTTGTTTTTCATGCACGCGTATAAAAATTTCGCAAAAACGAACAAGGCAAGCAACAGTATACAACACACAACATATAAAACTATAGATTGAGTAACACAAACCCCCAAAACATTTTTGGGGTGAGGTCAATGGCTCCCTAAGGTCAAGTAGATCATGTGACACCCGGCTCATGAAATTCCTACCTCGATTGGAACTTCTTAATCGTCATCTGGCGAAACAGATATTTCATAATTATCAACCAACTCGTATTGGCATCCATAAAATTTTCGAAGGGATGATTTCAGCTTTGCATTAAACTCTGGTTTAAAACCATGTTCAAACCATCATTATTCTTTAAATGTCTTGTACCAAATCAGGCATATGACAGTTAGTATCGAATACTCTGTTTCTTTGTATGTTTGTGTTTGATTTTTCTGTTATAGTTGATGCGTTTCCCTCGGTGTTGTTTTTGACTCGGATTTGTTTCAGTTAATAGTAAATCGATTGATGGCTATTGAATAGGGGTATACTATAGTTGCCTTTATCTAATATATTCATTGGGAGAAGTTACGCACTATCACGACAATAGTGAAATTAATGCAAGCTCTGGAACATTGTATTAACTTGGAAATAGATAAACTCCACAACAAGATGTCGCGATTGGGCAAGTATTTAAATAATTATTTTTTTTTTAATTTTGCGTTAAGTTCGTCGACTGAGCGTGCAAAGACAAATTAAGGAGAAACAAAACCCTACATTCATACCTCATACCATAAATATTTTCGACTTGTTATTGTTTCAGAGGAGTTGGGCTCAATGAAATTGGTCTCCTCATTTAGTAGTAATGGTATGCAGGCGTTGCTATAATGTTGCTACATAGAAATGAAAATTTTATTATTGGGTAGTACGGAGTGTTTTCATGGGTTGAACTATGCTCATCTTTTTTGTCGTAAAACTTGTTTTCAACCAACCCTCATCGTCGATTTTACGATACGTGATAGAGTAAACTATATCTGTTGAGTCTTTTTTTATAATTTCAATGAAAAGTACGAGTCCCATGCAACATTGTCACAAATTTGGCACTTTTAAGTGAGATGACATCATCTATATAGTGGAAAGTGGAGTTTCAAGATAATGGTAGCTTCTTTTTAGTCGTCATCAGAAGCTCTTGCATGAAGTCATACTCGTATGAAAAATGAACTCTTCATTCAAGCTATTCAGGAAGTCTGGTCTTATTTGATGAATTAATGCATTTAAACAATAAACAACGCAATTTAAGCAAACAAAAGGTTAAGTTTTACAATGTGTTTACTAGTTTTTTTTTATTGTTTGTAATTTCAATTTACATCAATTTATTGTTTTAGTTATTTTTGTCTAAATTTTTAATTGCTTGTTTTATGGTTCACATTAAATGAATAAACGGTCTTTTCACTACATCAATAATCATAATGAAGCGACAAATCAAACAATAAGAAAATTCGAAAGATATTTATTTCAGTCTAGTAATTACAATGCAGATCGCAACCTCTTAGTTTCGCCCTGTATGGTGTCAAAAACTTCTTTGATAGTTTTTAAAGGGTTTTACTTTATTTTAAGTGATTTAGAGTTGCATCAGAAAGTAAATTTTGGGTTTTCACACATTTTGTTAACTTTTGCACGAATTTCAGGGAACATGTGCTGTCTATCAAAAACACGCTTCAAATGTTTAAAAATACATTTGATTAATATCTGTTAATCTCTCCGTTTAATTTTTTTTTTTTGGCATAATTATGTGAATTTAGTATATAAAAGTCATATTATGCAATCAAGCTGAAATCTTACAAAATTTGCTCGTATTCGTCCTTGACATTTGATCTTGATTTGACAAACATTGCACCGTACGATATTTTACGACCGGGCAAACCCGATAGTACAGATGTGTAGCTTCTAAATGATATATAATTTAGCCGTTTGTTAGGTGGATGCATTAAAAAAATATTTTTATGGTTAAGGTTTTTTGCTGACTAACATATTCGTGTTTTGTTTATTAGTTTATGCACAAAATAACTTCTTAGTTTCGAACCTTTTTATACTTTTTCAATTCGGAAACTTTGACATATAACTAGTATGCAGTATGGGCTTTGTTCATTATTGAAGTATGTATGGTGACCTTAAGCTGATAAATTCTGTACCATTAGGTTTACTGTGAAGAATTATCTTATTGGTAATCAAACTAAATCGTATTTAAAAAAATATCTGAAACATTATAGACAATTATCAAGTTATGTTGACATGGTAGATTAAAAATATAAAGCACTCTATGAATAACATAGCAATTGGATGTCAATCAAACATTTACGAATTTCATCGTTGTTCAGTCATTTCCTTCAGTTCTAACTAGTTGTATTTGAACGGTGCTTCAATGTCGGTTCGAAATATTTGTAAATAAGGTATATACATTTTCTCTGTACATTATAATGTTTATATGTTTGTCAGAGAGCACAGACCTTTTCAACATGTTCAATGTGTTTACAATTTAATATTTTTGCTAAATGTAGTTTTCATAATTAGAATCATAAGCTGTGCATTATAATAATGAATGCATTGTCATCATACATATGTTTGTCGTTAGTTCGTTAAATACGTCCTTAACTGCTTTGCATGCTATGTGAGGAAGAAACATGAGCCATTAAGCTGTCAAACTCAAACGCTTCAAGACAATAAAAACAAATATACTACAAGCTGTCGATATTACATGTATTAGGGTACATATTTTGTACGACAGACGCTAATTTCATCTTCACTTACATCTGAATAAAAGAGTGTAAAAAAAGATTAGAAAATTTCGTTACAAATTTTAAAGTAAATTTTCAATGGTATTTTTAAAAAGTTGTGATTCTTTTCTGATGCATACGCTACATATTTAAGGCGGAGTTCACACGTAATTCGAATTCGATTCTCATTAACTAATTCGAATTGGTTTAATTCGCATTCGAAAGGTTTTACGTCCTAACGTCAATTCTAATTCGAATTGCAATGCGCGTCAAATTCGCTTTACTGTCCAAACAACGTTAACTTTTAGGTCGTATTAACAAAAACGTATTTCGAATGCAAATTGACTAATTCGAATTAGTTAATTCGAATCAATTCGAAATAAAACAGAAGAGTGTGTGAACGCGATTGGCGAATTCGATTAGCATTCAATTTGAATTCGATTCGAATTAAATGTCCGTGAAAACGAGGCATAAAAAGATACCAAAGGGTAATTAAACATGAAACAATTTTGATAAAATAGAAAAAAAAATGACAAAAACTAATCCGATAATTACCTTCCTCATAAGAAAACTTAGTATTTGGCAACACTAACCCAAACTCATTACTTATTTTATTCTATACTTGAGGCACCGATATAGCACATGGCAAGATAAATTTGAAAAAAAACCATATTTTTTCAAGCCTTTATTCGTTTAGTTAATAATACGCTGAAATGATAACTATTTGTTATGTTATATAAGATTTAAGGATTTAAAGATGAGACAAAGTTGACAAATGAGAGATAGCTGCTTCCTAAAAAGAATCTACATTTCATAATTCTACTTGTAGTAAGCAAATATTTAATAGTTTGAGGTTATAAGAAAAACAGAGATTTATAATTATTTAAAAAGAATTTTTCAAATGTGAAAACTAATGATTTCCTACATTATTGTATATTCTCCTTAAAGTTTCTTTTTATTACTGTTATTCTGAATTGTAAGCAGATATAACAAATGGTATGTTCATAGAGTGAGAGCTAAATTCTCACTCACATGTTTCCTTAATCAAAGCCTCTAATTGTTCATATTTCTTGCACTTTTCCTTGGAGTTATATTTTCCTTTCGGCTTCTTTCCTTTCCCTCGTTTTCCGAATGCTCTTCTACCAGCTCCTACTCCCACCTCTTCACTGGAACTGCTGGAAGACGAGCTTTCGGAACTTTCTAAACATTCTTCCTCAAGGATTTCTAGGAGTTCACTACATAAACCGTCAAGAGTAATTTCAGGTGTACAAGGTGTACCGGAATTTGTCAGAGGACACTCAATTGGAATATTACATCCAACAGGAAGCTGTTTCGGATCTAAAAGTCAAATTATATGATACTAGCAATTATTTTTTTCGCTTTTTACTTATTCTATTTGGTTTATAAAAGTCATACGCATTGGAACGGTATATTAGATTTTCAATAAACCTATGATAAGATTTCGTATTAGTTTTGAATCTCCTTAATAGTATGCATGTTGTTTGTCGTAATCTGGTGTTCTGTTCAAATAAGTTGTCATGAGTAAAACCCATACCACATGTGTTTGTTTTTGGATACCAGGCTCAAAACTAGGCATGTGAGGCGGCGCGCATATGTCATAAAAAAATTAAAACAACATGTTTAATAAGTGTATGCGTCCGAAACGCATTTTTTTTTTACCTTCAAAAACCAAAGCTCAAAGCCATATGTTTTAAATCTCTTATAACAAAAACTCGTCAAGAAGGTTCGTATCAAATCTTTGAATTGCAATATTCACCGTGAAGTTAAAGAGTATTGAGAAGAAAACATTCTTCAAATATGTCCCTTTTTTAATATAGAACACATAAATTGGGCCTGGTCATAACGAACATACAAGAAAGAAAAAAACATACACTGACAAGAACGTTCCTTGGCATAGCTGTATCTTTGTAAATATGTGAGTAGGTTTTAGGTTCAAATAAGAGCTTGGAGAATTGAGATCACTGCGGAATCCTTTTTAAAGTTTCTTTGGTGTAACAAAAAATCATTTCAAAAGTATATTTAGTGGGCTTTATTACCCTGTTGTTCACATCTAAAATCATGTTTTTGTACTACAAAACCTGCGAGAACCACCAGTATGATCTTACATGCACTTAAAGGCATGTTGAATTGTCTAGCAAAGTCAGGATAAGGTATATGTTTTACATGAAATGTATGTCACTTTTTTTAATATAAGATACAGTTATCATTAATGCTTGAAATTGCTGAATATAACATAGACAACAATTGGCCTATACATTCCTTCTCAAAAGAAAAGATGGTATGATGTACTGTGCGGTGTTGGTTCATGTTATCTATTTTTATGGTTTATATACAATTATTTTTCAACAGAGACCAATTTGAAATTTAGGTCTAAATTTTTTTTATTTGTAGACTTACATTCCGCCTTTGGCCAACGTGCTGAAAAAAAGGAATGTAGGTAAATATTATATTGTATAAAAGATCAATTTAACATAGCTTCTTAAATAACACCTTTAATATCTTATATTTGTGTTAAAGGGTATACACATTTTACGGTATGATTGCTAATAAGACATCAATCTGAAAGACAAACAATTCGGCAGATAAAAGCAACACTAGGAAATCGTACAACCTTGAACAATGAGCAAAAGTCATACTCTATAGCAATATAAAAAGACCCCGATATTGCTAGCTGTAATTTGAAATCGGAGAAGACGAAACATAACACGTGTCTTAATGAGACTGGCACAGAGCAAAATAAAATTTATATTCAATTAGTTTTCTTTATTTGAGTCTTATTATGTTATGCTCTATTATTGAAAAAAAAGGAGTAAATGGTTCCTGCAATTAATTGTTGATTGTCGTTTTCCCACAAATGACAAAAATATATAAATCAACTTAGATGTGTTGAGTGTAGACAATTGATTTATATAGCATCGTGAAGTACACAAGGATAAATATTAAAAAAAGAAAGTAATCTCTGAACGATAAATAACTGTGTCTTTTGTTACGATTTCAGATCAAAAGAATTATGCATGATGTTATAGTTGATATTCAAAATCCACGATAACATTTAAATGCGATCAGTTAATTACGCGCGTTATGCCACACAAATAAACGACAATTACTTTGTATGTCATCGATATATTTTACAAAACCAAGCTACATGTACTCCTTAACCCACCTTAACCACAATAATAGCTGATACAAAATTTTAAATATTTCATTAAAACGTTATTTCCTAACCTTTCACGATGCAGAAAAACGAATTCTATGTATGTAACTAAAGCAGGCAATAACAACAGTGACAAATGAGCATTCATACAATTAGGTACAAACAAACTAAAATTTTATAAAATTGGAGTCTTCGAGTTTGTTTTAAGATTTTGTGTTAATATATTTTCGCAGAAATTATCTTTATGTTGTTTCGGGGACGTTAGCAAGTCTTTCGTTATGAACATTTTGGGAGTTTAAAAATCACAAAAATCATTTAAAGAAGACTATTTGAATTAATTTTGAACTTAAAATCCTAGAATTATTTTTTCCTATTAATTAGATACTTATATTTTACAGCAATACACATGATAAACAAAACTACTAAACAACCCAGCATTCTATGTATAAGAGATAGCTGTATAGTTTAATGAAAGTCCAAGTTGATTTTAAACTTTCCTATTACTTAAATCTTTTAATATAACAGCATAAACCAATCTTCCTAATAACCTGGAATTTGGAAAGATCCATATACTATTGCGTTAGATGGGCTGATTAAGACCAGTCAATACTATAGTTAAATGTTTAGTCTTAGTTTAGACTGGTTGTGACAGGTTAGACATGTCGCGACTGGTCGAGACTGAGCCAAGAATGGTCGACAGGTCGAGACTGAGTCGAGAATGGTCGACAGGTCGAGACTGAGTCGAGAGTGTTGGAGAATTTGTCGAGAAATTTTTAGACTACACCAACACTATTGAGTACTGAATCAGACTTAATAAGTAAAGTCGATCCCAAAGTCAAGAACAATTAAGTACTGTCGAGATAGTAGAGTTTTGACAAGAAAAAAATGCGCTAAAATTGGTCGAGCACAAAATAAGGTCCTTTTCGGCTCTGATCAGTTTGCATTGCACTTGTGTTGGTAGGCGGGATCATTGGACACATTGTATTTACCCGCAGATGAGTGGTGCACAATTTGGTTCAAATTGTTTGATTTGGAGAGGTAGTTTCAACGGAAAAGATTGTTGCTCATTTGATCATTCCGATAATTTGAAAAAGAAGAGAACCATAACTTAATTAGAATCTAATGCATTCCAGGTAATGTTTTCAAAAGCGTACATAAAACATCGTGATTGGTTTGTAAAGTCATGAACAATATAAATTCAACCAATGACGTGACGTTATTATTATTTTGGGGTACGAACAATGAAATAACCCATGATTCTTTAGATTCTGAAACGGCCAATTCTCATACTGGTTAACAACATGTTTCGTTTTTTGTTAAAAAATAAACCCTATGATTTTTTTTCTGTTAACACAATAATTTAAATGTTTTCTGTTCACTTACCACGAAACACAAATGGAATAGGCTCATTAAGCATGTTTGCACATACATCACATAAAGTAGGATTACCTGTGAACGAAAATTAAAATAGGTTAATGGTGAAAGTATTAACACATAGGGATCTGAACTCATAAACCAATATTTGTATTTAATTAGCAAAGACTCAAATAAAATCCAGTTACAAGACCTTCACGATTCGATGCTAATATCATTAAACCAGATCCGAATGTTGCACATCATTTATTTATTTTCTGAACTGCTTGCGTTCGAACTGGCTGAAAGTTTGACGAAAAGGTATATTCACTTTGCTATATTTGTTTTCAAATGAATAAAGGCAATAGTAGAATACTGCTGTTCGAAACTCATAAATCGATAAAAAAAAAACATCCAGATTACAAACTAAAACTGAGAGAAACGCATTTAATATAAGAGGAGAACAACAACACAACGTTCGAATAAAACACACACAGAAACTAACTAAGCATCAGACAAAATCCGTTGAGAATAACAAAAATATAACAGCAAAACTGTATACATGAATTTGGGATCGACAAGTACCGTGACACGTCCTAAAGTAATGTGAATTCACACAAATATAAGAGGAAGCAAACCACACAACAAAAGCACAACGTTAAAATGTAACGCACACAGAAACGAACTATAATAAAACAATGGCCATATTCTTGACTTGGTACAGGACATTTTTTAAAGAAACAAATGGTCGATTGAACAAACCGCCCGCTTCAATGGCAATGTTAAATATAACAATAAAATGACAACACTACATTACAGGACTACAATAAAATCAAATAGGAGAACATATTGGACAACGAAACACACGAATATAAGCTAACAAAAGGCACAAGGTTTAAAATTTCACATTGAAACTCAGCAGAACATCAACATATATTTGCTAAAGAATATAGATTTAAATTCAAAATGGTTATGTTTAAATTTTGAACAATCAGTTTGGCAGAATATAATCGACATTCAAATACGACGTGATACGTTAACAAAATTGTGATGAAATTCCACTTCAATCTATACTGATCGCAGACTCAGCGATATGCATACCAATGGATGTTACAATATACCTTCAACGTAAACCATTATGTAACAGAACCAATTTGCAAACGCTATGCCGATTTTATTGTTATACAAATTGCAATTAAAAAAAAACTACAACACTTTAATTCTTACTCGGTTGATTAACAAATTTATGCACAAGACCTCGGAGAAATCTACAAAATCAAAATTAATTGAAATCTGCAAAAAGTCTATTCATGCATTTGGCGCGTTTAAGTCATGTCTAAACATGACGTCATAAAAATAAAAATGCTAAGCTTCATTTATGTAATTATCTAATTACTAACATACTTCTTTATTGATATTCTTGTAATTGTTATAAAATACCACATATAACAAAGTTACAACCTGATCTTAAACAGTACCAAATTATTTAAGAAATTTACCTGTGACGTCACTTTTGGAGCGTTGGTATAAACGAGAGTTCGTACGCTGTCCTATATTGTTTTACGTGTTCGTTTTTATCCTGTGGTTAGCATGTCAAAATGTACTTTATTTGTATTGTTTATTTGTGTATTTCTCTGTTCTGAATGTTTTTACATTTATTTGTACTGTACTCCTGTCATATAATGGTGTAATTTAGTGTTAAATTTAACATTGACATTAAAGTGCAAGGTTTAGCTAGACCAAAAGCCATGTTCAACCCACAATGTTTTTTTTTTTAATTAAAATGTACTTTACGAAGTCAGGCAATTGGCAGTAATTATCTTATAGTTCGTTTCTGTGTGTGTTGCATTGTTGTTTGTTTTTTGTTCACTTCAATGTTTCTGTTGTTTCCTTGCTATCTCTTATAATTGTTGTGTTTCCCTCGGTTTTAGGTTGTAACCCGGATTTGTTTTTGTCTCGATTTATGAATTTCGAACTATGGTATACTACTGATGCTTTTGATTAAAGGTTTTCTGTTATTACATTTCAAATGATTTATGAGGTAGGTGTTGTTTTATTTTCTATTCTAATATGATTAACTTCTTTTGCTCTGTAAACAACACCGTGATAAAAATATCCATACATCTATACTTAGCGCAGACTCAGAGATGTACATAATAATGGCTGTTACAATATACTTCCCCACGTAAATCCACATGTATTTGCACCTATTTGCCAACCTTTTGCCGATTTCTTTGTTTTAAAAATTGCAGTTAAAATGTTAAAAAAAGAAAAAAGTTTTTTTTTTTATTCGGATGCATATTAAAAAGTGGTAATGCACATGAGCTCGGAGAAATCAACAAAATAAAAATGAAATAAAATTCCGCGAAAATCTATCAATATTTTTGACGCATGTAAGTCAAGTTCCTAAACATGACGTCATACAAATGAAAACGCTTCATTTGAACGTTTTCTGATACGTGTACCATGGAAATTTGTATACAATAGTATTAAAATTGATTTGTAAGGTAGGTTTTGTTTTAGTTTCTATTCTGTTGCATTTTTCGCATATGTACTGATTTCAACAAGTCAACATGGTGGCTCCTTAGTTACGAAGTGTCATCTTTGGATTCGATGGTAGCTTACGAGAAAAACAAGTAAATTTAAAACGGCAAATGTTGGGTTTGAGAATTTAAAGAATTAAACATTTTGTTTTTCTAACGGTTATTTACGAAACAATCCATGCAAGCTACATATTTTATGATTGTTTTAGCTTTATCGAACCGGTAATAAAAAAAAACAGCCACACACACTGCATTCCTAACATCGCTTCAGTTTTTTAATGACCGTATTTGTCCTATTAGCATCGAAATATTTCATGGAATTTATGGCTTCCATGAATTATTTCTTAATAATATTTCATTATAAGCATGTTTGAAGATTCCTGCAAGTCAACATAGGGCCTCCTAATTTACTAACTTTGGATTTGACAATAGCTTACGAGAAAATAACAAATGTTGGTTTTGAGAATTAAAAGAATTAACCATATTTTTAAGCGGTTATTTACAAAATGATTCATGTAAACAGGAATAGGCACACAAACAGCAAAACCACCTTTAGTTCGCTTCAGGTTTGTAATGACCATTTTGTCCTATTATAGTAGACATAATTTAGGTAAGCCATACATTTGTTATAAATTGACTCATGGACTTGGCCGTGATGTTTGTCAGTGTTATCCCTCGCTAACGTTCAGGATAAAGTTCAAATATCACGGCCAAGGCCATGTGTAAATGTCCAACAAATCTATGGCTTTAATGAATTATTTTTGAAATATTCTAGATACTAATACAACATACCTGTTTTAGGTGATATGGATCCTATTTCATAAAATCGTGGTGTCAAGCTGTCCGTTGAGACAAATTTATAGCATATGTAACCAGTTTCGCTTCTACAGAATAAAGTGCATCTAATGAGTAAAATGACATCACCGCAGTAACACAAGTAGGGAAAAGGTAAATACAAGGACATCAACATATAAACAGAAGGAATGATATGAAATTTTACCTGAATAGTAGCTCTAGCAAACAGCATTGAAATAATAGAAAAAAAATATTCGTACAAATGAAATGTTAAGCAATAGTAGACTCCATATACCAATTTAATTTACTCAGCCAATCAGGTCCAAACTATGTTGTGAAAATAAGGGATGGCAAGTGGCGTATGTGCTACTTAAAAACTATTGTTTGATTGACTCTTTTTAAATATTCCTCAAGGACTCTTGTCACTCACCATTGGGGAAAACGTTAATAAGTTAAAAGAAAACTTGTGTCTTATTCATTTGTAATTTTTAAACAACAAAATATGTTAAACTAACCATAACAGAAAATACATATCATACAAATTGTACCAGTAATTCGTTTATGCATGTAACAATTACCTTTAACTAGATTGTTTTTAAAAATTTTGAGTACACAACATAATAGGTTTTGAAATGTTTTAAAAATAACAACAACAAAAAAGTAGTGTCAAGCCGTTACGTTTATTTTGTTACAAATATATATTTGCCTTACGCAGCCATGAAAAAATCACCATTCTGTACTAAACAATCGGCGATAAATGCGATCAATGGGCCTCCGTCCTGATCTTCAATTGTTCCTATCATCTTTGTCCCCTCAAAAGTATATACAAGTGATGGATTCAAACGGTATAGACTGTCATAAGTTATACCAACAAAATCACTGGGAAAGTTGCAAAGACCTAAAACAAAAAGTCTGAAAGATGTTTCAACAATTCAAAGGTATGCATTTCATTCTCCGTGCACGCTGTATGTTGTAATGCACATTCATACACATACAGCCATTTCCAATTCAGCTAATAGACTAGCCCTTCATTGATCAAACCTGGGCATAACTTCCTGTGTTGTTAAACCAATTTTTTTTTTTACTAAAACTCGAGGGCAAAACAAATTTCAACAACATAAAAAAAACAAAAATATTACAAATTTTATTTATTACAGTCTATTAGTTGTAACTTTATGTTATGGTACAAACATCAACAAAAAAATCGATTAGGTTAAGCACCTGATGACTTTAAAAATGTTTATATCTTTGAAAAAAACACCAAATTATAAAATTTTAGCGAATTCTGTAATTTGTTTTATTTTATTTCTATTATCATTTTTTTTGCCAATTAAATCAACAGAAAAGGGCAGCTCAACCGAAATGAGGCAGATTGTAAGCTTATATGAATGATGAACCAATTTTTTTTAATATACATTTGATAAAACTCATTTATAAAAGAAATTACCGAAATACTATATTCTAAAAAAAAAGGATCTATACCATCGAGCCCCCTTGAATTGATATTATTAATAGAACCTGTAATTTTGATTATTATTCGTTAAAACTTATTGTTCCCTTGACGAGATGTTCAATCTGACAGTGTAGTAATAGCTATCAAATGTACCAAAATTAAAAGTGCATACGCCAAACGCGCGTTTTGTCTACATAAAACTCATCAGTGACGCTCAAATGAAAATAGTTATAAAGGCACACCATTACAAAGTTTAAGAGCATTGATACCCAAAATTCCAAATAAGTCGTGCCAAATACGACTAAGGTAAAGTATTCTGGGATAGTAAATTCTTTAGTTTTTGGAACAATTCAAAGTTTGTAAACAGAAAATTTATAAAAATGACCATATGTTTAATGTTCATGTCAACACCGAAGTGTTGACTACTGGACTGGTAATACCCGGCCTCTGGGAGATTGTTGTCTTTATCGGTACTTCAATATCTTATATCTGTTTGTACAAATCAAAAGTAAATAGGCATGCCATCAATGTAAAATGATTGACAGTTTAGTCTGAGTCTGTAGAATCATTGTTCATCTATGACTTTGAGAAATGTAAGATCGGTTCAGTGTGGTTTTTGTTTTTTGTTATGATGTTTTGAGGTTATAATGTCAATTTTACTCTAATCTGTATACTTTTTTGTTATAAAGGTGTAAAAAGTAAAATCACAAAAAAAAATTGAACTCCAGGGATAAATAAAAACTGAAAGTCCCTTATCAAATGGTAAAATCAAAAACTCAAAAACCAAACGAATGGAAGGAGATAATTTAAAATGCCGTTTAATTGGTTTCAGTTTAATCGGTTTCAGGGACTCATGGAGTAACAAAAGGACATAAATGAAAAACGGTTCTCAATAAATTAATACGGAAAACCATGCATGTGTCAATCACACAAATCTTAGATTTAAATGTAGAAGCAAAGGACGATGAAACATAACGATAAATATTCACATGAGTCGCCCCAGATTAAATTTATCTGGCGATTCAGTATACCCTTCTTTTCCGAAACTAGAGTACCAATCAAAAAATAATCAACCATTGTACTATACGGATATATATAGTAAGACAAACATTAAGAAAAAGAAAATTCGTTGAAACATATATTGATGTATTTATCATAAAAAATAATAATTTTTTAGTGTTGATACATAAGAAACCGGCCAGAAATTGTTAGAAATATTTCGGTTAGTATAAAAACGATTTGCAATTTCATTTAAAAATATTATTACATTAAATATCTAAAAAGATTCAAACATATTTCGGAGTTTTATGTCGTTATTAAGAAATATTACCAGCTAAAATTACTTGTAATTTATCATTCGTGATTAAGAAAAAGTATGACGTGATAAATTCAACCAACCTTACCTTGAACAACCGCGATGGTCCCCAACAAAACGAAAACATTCAAAACTCTCGTCATTCCTGTTCTGTGTGCAAAAAGAAGTGGTGAACTTCAAATTTATACTATTTTATTGAAGCGTTCAAGATGAATGTGCAATCAAAAGATAATTATCAACCAATGAAAAACATACATAACGTATTCAAATTAAAAGATACCTGATAATTTGGCTACCATTCAAGTTGATATAATTCAGTTACTAAACCATCTTAGCTTCAAGTATAATACTTATTTTAGGATTATCATTTTTTCAATTCGTGTACTAGTATATAATGTGATAAATATCAATTTCTCTTTACTTCCATGTTCTTCCCTCAATAATCACACATTTTGTAGTAATATGTAAGTTTTTACGTGTTCAATAAAAACCAGAAGTCAATATTGGCTATTTGCCATTGGGATCAAAACCAATACTAGCCCTCGAAATCCATAAGTGCCCCAGAATTTGACTTCTGATAACCTCTCAATTGAAAACTATTTTTAAAACAAGACGTCACCTGTAGCAGCTAGACGATCAGACGAGGTTTCTCTCAATATCAAATGGCGAAAAAGATATAAAAATGAGATCGCAATGAAAAATCAATGAAGTCAGCAAAATAATAGAAATTTATGAATCTGCTGTAGCGGAAACAAATGTAAAAATCAACAGAGGAAATATCTTTTAGTCCACTCTTAATGGACATCACAAACTTCCCGTAAAAAAATGACGTCATGATAGAAAATATATATGACGCCACAATGGAAAAGTGATTGTTCAAGTTCAAGTGTTACAGATTTCAAAAAGCAATAAGGTGTATTCTTCCTTAGCATTAATCGGAAATGTAACACTTAATATGAATATCTCTGCAAAAATATGTTTATTGTAAATCCTTTGTTTGTCATAATTGTCAAGAATGGTTTTTCTCAAATATTTTTAATTAATAAGAAAATTATACATGCTTCTTTTAACGATTTAAAACTTGTAGATATATAAAGTTCCTGAAATTAAACTAATTTGATAAAAAAAATCTAAAATTCCTGTATGTTAAATATCAAGCTCGTTTCAATTTTAATTTGAACTTGATCTTTTCCTTTCTCATGCCTTGAATATATTTTAACTTACTTTTCTTATTTTCATTCTAATTAATCTGGAAATAAATAATTATCATTTAAAATATAAACCCGAGCATGACATCAATTCCGTTTTACGAACGATGTTACTAAACGCCTATACTTTTTGAAACTATAAAAGAATCTTGTTGTTTAACAATACATTATTTAAAAAATAAAAAAGTTTTATTTTCTATGATCCAACTAACTTGTTTAATATACAGTCAATAAATACCTCAATTGTAAAAAAAATACAGCGGTTTTTTGCGTCTTGTCAAGATGACAATACTTTTGGAAGTCATTGCAAAAGAAACTATATGCATGTTTCCAGTATTTGTTTTTTTTTATAGCGAATCAGGAAATAAGTAAATAAACTTTTAAAATATCATAGACATTTTTCTTCTCATCTTTTCCAATTTCACGGTATAAATGCACAAACCCGATATGTACTTACCTTGCACATGCTTGGACATTTTCAAACCGTTTTTACAAATATCATTTTTCAGTTAACGGTTTCAGTTTTGAGTTTGATGTAACACGCGAATAACGTTACGGTTGTGATGTTTTACGATGATTGGGGGAAACATACAATATAAAAAATGCAGAACTATCATCGATTGCTCGTAAAATGTAATGTTGCACATTGCGTATTTTCGTAAAAATGGAATGTTTTCGTGTTAAATATTTTGCTTTTTAAATTTCAGTTTCTTTGTTCCTTTATTTTCAAGTCTATTGTAATCAGTTCAACAAAACATTTCCATATTTTCTATCAAACTAATCAGTCTACGTATTTTGTTTAAATATAATCTATAGCAAAATGGAATTCGTACCAACATCGGGCGCAAAGTCAGTGTAATTATTCTTTTGCATATCGACATGAGTCACATGACCGACACATACAGTATCGATTTAATTTTATTGATTTTCAAATGCATTAACTCATGATGTAAAAATATATCATAGGAACTGTGCAATTTCTTACAGGCTCTTTGAAAACAAAGTTTGAATGTACTTTACTCTTTAGCAATCAAACCACGTCTTTTTTATTTTATATAAATACAGGTCATTGCTTTTTAAAAAATGACGTAATTTGAAATTTGCAATGAAATGTATTTAAAATTATTTATACTTTTTTATACAAGCATCACTGCTGAGGTTTTTTTGTAAACGATTGACGTGTCTGTCGTACTAATCTATAATTCTGGTATCTATATTTAGTTTATCTAATATCAATAACAGCGTGTGGTAGGTGTTGTTATTAATATTATTCAATGCTTGGTAGTTTTACAGTTTATTGAAGTATTTTTCGACCATAAAATACATTCGAAGCGTAACAGTTTAATACATCTAACATGTCTAATGACATTGATAACTTTTGTACTGTGAAAACTGTTTTCTTTTTTATGGAAATTTGTAGGGTTTGCACTTCTTATAACTGTTAATTTTACATCATTTATCTTCACTTCTATTCGCTTACATTTACTAACTGTACCAAATATAGACGTCGTGTGAGTCTAATAATGTGCCAAGTTTGAACAAAATTGAGATAGGTATAAAAATTCTCTCAGACCAACGTTAGGACAAGATTGCTACATTCAATAAGTTCGTAATAGAACTATTCTAGTTGAACCTCTGAAAGAGGGACGTAAGATACCAGAGATCAGTCACACTCATAGATTACCAAAAAAAATGACAACTCCATGGCTAAAAAACGGAAAAACTGACAAATAATAGTACAGACGACACAAGATAGAAAACTAAAGACTAAGCACTGAAACCCCACCAAAACGGGGGTTGGTCTCAGGTTCTCTGGAAGGGTAAGCAGATTCTGCTTCACATGTGGCACCCATCTTGAAGCTTATATTATTACAAATCCGTTAAATATTCTTATTCGGTAAATCACATTTGTGAAAAGGAAATATATTGTAGTTAACGGTTATTCTGTAACGGTCAACCAACTCGTGATAGCGTCCGCAAAATCAACGAAGGGATGATTTAAACTTCTTGAAATGTTGAGAAACTAAAATACTTTACGCTTTTAAGTACAGCTCTTTGTAAGAACCAGGCAGAGTGCGATAAATGAAGGTTTCATATTTTATCTATGATCAGCCTAGTAGAAGCAATACATGAATACTGCTCAAAAAACATTTTGAGTGGGAAAATATGAGTGGTTGCCATGGTAACGAACACATTATTTTTGGGTTATTGAGCGTGGTCAAATCATTTAAAAATCAACTAAATCACCACAATTCAAAGCCAGATTATGAATTAAGTCATGCATTTTTCATTAATGTGCATATATAACATTGATACAACTTGGTTTAAGCATCATCAAAGTGAAGATTGCATGTCAACCAAATTTGTAAGACTTAGTTTAAAAAAAAAAATTGCGAAAAAATGCATATTTTCAACTTTTCTAAAATTGGGATGTTTGCCAAATTATCAAATTTTTTCTGGTGTTTTTCAGAAAAGTCCAAATGTGTACAGAGTAGTTAGCACTGTAGTTATGAAGTTCTGAAACTACTTTACCAAAATAAATAGAAAAATGCGTAGGATTTGTTTTTAGTTTTATCACCATAGCAATCGATTTTCCCTTAGAAACGGAGTTTTTATTTGCAGAATATTGCAGTTTACGAGCTTAAATGTCCTTAATTATTTCATAACCGATAGGAAAATATATAAAAGCTAACGCAAACTTTAAAGTGCTGTTGACTTCAATTTTTACTATGGAAACACATAGTATCCTTAGCAACTTTCACCCGAAAACTGCATAAATAGAAATTTATGTTAACAAAATACATTAATAGAGGGTATGTATTTTCAAATTGAAATATGACTGCATGCTTTGCTTCACTCAAAGTCTTATCTGTTATTTTCATAAGGTTCAACAAATGTAATTATAATGTAATATTGGCGATGGAAGGTTAGAAAAAAGAGAGGTAGGTTTATTTTTTGAAGATATCATACATGTAGATTCTTGAAAAGATAACATTTAATAGGATGGCCTGATTATGAATAGAATCTTTTTTTGTCTTCAGAAATTTCATATATAACATCGATATAACTTGCTTTTTGGTTCAGAGCTTAGTTGAGGTACATTGTAGTTCACTTGTCATGTTTTGGGATTTTTGTCAGATTTTCGGAAACCTCAGGTTTTATTCATTTGACTACCTTACACAAAATGGCTTTGACCCCCATTTTTCTTTTTTTAATCTTTTACATGTATAATGATAAGCCACCTGTAAAAGTTTTATAAAATTTCAAGTATTCTCTGATAGTTTTTGAGAATGTAAACTTGTCAATGATTATGATGATAAAGCTATGAAAAGTCAAAAGATAATATTTTCTTGCCAAAATTGCAATGACTGATATCTCGAAAACAAGCACATTGACCTGTATATAAGTTTTATATTTTTTGTTAAAATATATTTATAACAAAAATATACCAAAAAAACACATAATTTCCTTTTTTATGAATCATGGAGTTTTTATGAAATTATGAAATTTTCTCATGTCTTTTTTTTTTACTGAAAAGTGCAAATAAGTAAAGCATAATAGCTAGCACTGTAGTAAAAAAGTTTGATTAATAATTGAACAATATAAATAGAGTATTGCGTGGGTTTCTCTTGAACTTTTTCACCATATTAACGTATCCCTTGGAAACAAATCTATTATTTTTTGAAACCTGCAGTATATGTATTTCAATGTTCCGAATTGTTTCCAAACCTCTATGATGATACATGAAAACATATATATACTCTAAAAGAGGGATGAAAGATACCAGAGGGACAGTCAAACTCATAAATCTAAAACAAACTGACAACGCCATTGCTAAAAATGAAAAAGACAAACAGACAAACAATAGTACACATGACACAACATAGAAAACTGAAGAATAAACAACACGAACCCAACCAAAAACTAGGGGTGATCTCAGGTGCTCTGGAAGGGTAAGCAGATCCTGCTCCACATTTGGCACCCGTCGTCTTATGTGATAACAAATCCGGTAAAAAGTATAATTCGGTAAGTCACATTCATGAAAGGGAAGGGGGTTGTAGTTACGAAGTAAGGAACATATCCGATATCATTTGTGAAACAGTTCTTCCATGACGGTCAACCAACTCGTGATGGCGTCCGTAAAATTAACGAAGTGATGATTTCAATTCACCATTTGGAACTCTTGGTTTAATAGCTTCCTTGTGAGCAGTCACCCTCTATCAAGAACATCTTGATAGGAAATGCAAGCACGGGAATATTGTATCAATTGGGAGATATATACCCCGTATGCATGTGCTGCTGGAATGTTGCTACTTAGAAATGGAAAGTTCACATTTGGAAAGCTGAAATTATCTCTTTTGTCGTAAAGTTTCGTTTTAAACCGACCCTAAATCTATACTACAATGGTTAAGTAGTATTACCACAGTTGTCATAAAACAAATATCACCCATAAAAACATCCAATCAAAAGATGTATAATATAATTTTATGTTAAATAATACATATAATTATGTTAAATAACACATATAATTATGTTAAATAATACATATAATTATGTTAATAATTTTCATTTTTCTAATGGGAAATATGCATGCTTTAATCATTTTTACTTTCAGTCCTGTCTTTGCCCCTTGGGAAGACTCAATAATTTTGAATATATACACTGTAATATTTTGGGGGAGGAGTGGAGATTAGGTAGTTTTTGTTTGAATATTTCATAAATCCCTATAAAAAAAATTAAAAATTGAGAGGTTTAGCTATAAATCCAAGTTTAATATACCAATGCCTGTGTCAAGTTATTAATATATGACAGTTTTTATCCATTCGAATGATGTGTTTTTATCTTTTGATTTTGTCATTTGCTTAGAGACTTTCTGTTAAGAATTGTCCTCATTGCAGCACATTCTAGCTTTTATCAAGGTCCATATAATATTAAAAAGTATTGCTCTGACAATACAATGTCCTTTACAAATGGGGGAAAATAAGAAATGTTTGAAAAATTATAATTTTCCTACCGCAATAACTTACACAAATTTCAAACAGCAAGAAGCCCAACTTGCTTGAAATCTGACTCATAAATATAAGCTTACAAACCGATAATAGAAATATTTGGTTTAAGCATTTCCAAACTGAAACTAAAGTGACAAACACAGACAGATGGATTGACAGAACCAAAAGAAAACATATAAAGTCATGGTCTTTTAAGAACACTTCACACATAAAAAGGTAAAATCTCTTTATTATTACTGTGCCTCAATCAGGATAATGTAATGGTAATGTACAGCAACTATCTCAGATATACTGCACAGTTCAAATGTACTCATATCTTCAGGGCTGATCCTTGACTTTGAAAGTGGTGTAATTCCATAATATTAAAATGAAACAGCTGCAGCATGAGCGCATGTTACGCCCGTCACTTTTTCAAAGGATAGATTTCAATAACTTGTCAATGTCATATAACAAATTCATGAAAAACTACCAAATACCAAAGTTCAGCCGTTAGGTTTTCTTGTTTGAATTGTTTTACATTGTCATTTCGGGACCTTTTACAGCTGACTTTGCGGCATGGACTTTGCTCATTGTTAAAGGACGTATGATAACCTATAGTTAATAATTTCTTTGTCATGTTGGTCAGAAAAGAAAAGATAAACAATATCCATTAAAGTCGAAAAATATAATATTGTATGTATGACAGAAAAACAAATGATAAAAGGGCTCCAGAAAGGTTCTCCTAAGATTAAATGGTCACTTTAAGAAATGTCTTTATTTAACCAGGCCATTTTAGGCAAATTATACAGTTGAACGTGATACCAACAAAATTCAAACTTGATCTCTGTTTTGTGGTAGAAAGCAATGTGTATACATGATTCATAAGATTTGGTTGAGGCAAACGTAAATTAGAAAATGGAAACCTACTTTGTGACGACAAGTGTATTGACGGACATGGGTTAAACCAACTACAAAAACTTGAGAATAGCAAAACATTTTTTAAAAGATTCAACCTAAAAATTATACCTTTTTACATGTTTACTATCTTAGAGGAGGAGAGGGGGATTTTAGAAGGATAAGAAGTGTGCTTCAGCTGAACCCCCTCCAAAACACACACACACACACACACATCCATAATAGAAAAGAAACAATATGTTTACCTGATAAGAATATATGTCGTACACATATAATTTGCAATTAGATACCAACAGGATGACTACTTATTTGAACAAAAATGAAAATAACAGTATATAAATTTACGGAAATTCAGAATTGACTCTTTACGAATAAAATTGATTATGAAACCTGGAGAAATCAATTTGAAATAATGTCTAACACAACAGGCATATGAAACCAATAACAAACCATTTTACTTGTTTGGCTTTTAAAATATTTTGATATGAGCCTCACTGATGAGTCTTTTGTCGACGAAACGAGCGTCTGGCGTACTAAATTATAATCCTGGTACCTTTGATAACTTATTAAATCCCAGTTTTTGTTTGCAAGTCATTTTGTCTCGTTAGTGTTCTATTACGGTATCGTATGCCAAGGAAAACTATTCCTGCTGATCATTAATCATTAAAAAAACAAGTGAACGTATTTGTATTTGTCCAAATCAACTACTATTGAACATATTGACTTGGATTGTGATTCTCCGATGTGAAACATATATTTAGTTATGAATATTATTGCGAATAAGGTTAATATGTCAGTAACTTTAAGTTAAATATAATTAAATTGAGAAAGGAAATGGGGAATGTGTCAAAGAAATATCAACCTGACCATAGAAAAAACAACCACAGAAGGACACTAACAGCAAGTCTTCAATGTAGCGAGAAATTCCCGCATCCGGAGGCGTCCTTCAGCTGGCCCGTAAATGCATTTACAATTTGAAATTTAATATTTTTATTTTACGATTCATCAAACATGACGCAAATATAGGTGGTAGTCTCACACATCAGTACATTTGGCTGTTCAATGTGAGCGAAGACTCCGGGTTGGAGACCTAGTTTGACCTATAATGGTTTCTTTACATATTATGACCTAGATGGAGACTTGTCTCATTGGCATTCAAAACATTTCTCCTTATATCTATTTTAGTTTAGTCTTTTAGTTTTGACATGAATTGAGCTTAATATTTTTTGCTGTTAAAGTACATAGCTATACTTTTTTTAATTCAATTTAGTGCGATTAAAAGGGTCATTCGTGCTGTCATTTTAATGTCAACGCCGTGTCTTCATTTATTCACAATTATTTATAGTATATTCATCGGTAGGTTCTTGTAATCATCAAACGAAATTTCGTTATTATGAACATATAAAGCAACACCAGGAGAATATTAGCAGTAGTTAAATGTAATGCAGTTTGGCTAAACAACCATAAAGAAAGAACTGATACGGAAAAGTATTCACTTTTTCTAATGACAGAGAGTTCGATTACCTGTAGTAAAAAATCGCACTTTTCATATGTAATTAGATAAATAAATTTGATTAAAAGGCTGCTTTCAACCTGATAAAAGATATACTCCCAGTTCTCTTATATCTATAATAATTCTAAAGCACATAAGGTAACACATTATTTTATAGATATGTCTTCTATCTAAATGGAAAAAAAATATCTTTAAATTGGTAATAAGTCGAAGATTGCGCCTTTAGTGGAATTTGAAATTAAAACAGGCGTTCGGCATTAGTTAGGTATCCCAGGTATTATAAGAAGGGGGAAATGAGCTCACAAAAGAGAAATAAATGATTCTAGTAAAGTATACTTGTGCTGTCTTAAAAAATTATCCGAATGAATCTAATCAGAATCCTAAGAATCTTAGTGTTAGTAAACTTAACTCTGTTGCCACTGTTGTAGTTACAGAGAAAAAGAAGGGAAGATCATACAATTTGTAACGGATATTCAAAACGCCTATAGATAACAACAAAGTTATTACCAAAACAACAAATAAACCAATTCTGAGTCTTTACGTACCAAATTGATAATCAAACCAAAATTGACCCTACAATATTATTTCATATCATACAGAAGCTTAAAATTATAGTTTACAAATAATTATATGAAATGTAAGTGTGTGTGTTGAAATGTTCTTTTCTAATGCAATTGGAAATGTTAGGAAATAACAAAACAAAACAATATATATAATATAACATTCAGCCACCAAACATTATACAGAAACTTACAAATTATCACTCTAACATTCATCTAAAAATATGTTATTTCACTTTCGGTTTTCAACCTATCCAATGGTGCACAAAATAGGCAAAATAAGCAGGTGTCTTCTATACGGTCGGCAATTTTCAGGACAAGTAATATTCAAATAAGGAACCATTTTAGACTGAAACTACACATCTTTGATACAAGCAGAGCCCTTTATTTGTTCTTTATCAAATTCCAATATCGAAGGGATAGCAAAGTCTTGTGTTTATTTATTGACATTTTGTGTACTTTTCAGGAGCAGTGAATCATTTTTTAGTAAACTGTTCTTCGTAATTCAGGAATAGGATGGGATAGAGAATAAAACTGGGGTCATGAAACTACATGACACTAGTCTTGTAACTGCTATTGATACTTTTTGAAATTAGTTTATGTTTTGATGGCATTTTGTTTTTAATTTCAATAATCGATAATGTCCAATTATCAAATTTGTGTAGAAATATTAACAAATTCTATAACAGGAAGTTTCTAACGACACTGATTACCCATGATAATCTCTCAAGGTTGCACTTTGTAAATACAGCTGTTTCTGAAAACACGCCTCTTTTGGGGAGAAAATGAATAATCATAGAAAATTAATTTTGTTTACATACTGATCCCAGTTATGCTCTCTGTGTTCCATATCGTAGAGACAGAACTTGGGAATGTTACCAGTAAATAAACACGTGCATACTGTTTACATTGAAATCTGTGGTAACCTTTCATTCGAGGTAGGGTTAGTTAAGAAAATTAGTATAAGTTTAAACTCTGAGAAGTTAAGGGCATACAAACGTTGAAAATATGCCGCACAGCCCTATATTTTGACCTTTGAAAAAAATTGTGGTGCAAATGAACTTTCAATTCTAGGATCAGATTTTTGTCAAAACTTCATAGAAAAAGTGGTACAGTTTTAGCCGTAAAAGGAGTTCTTATGGGAAATTGCATTGTCAATATTTACAGAAATGCAACCTCAAAGATATCTCTAATATATCAACAAGTTCCCAGATTAACAAGAATTCAGGAGCAAGTAGCTCGGAGGCTTTTCTTGAATCGTGTCTGTCATATTTGCTTCTCGTAATATTAAAGGTCTTTTGTTAAAAAATAGTTTTTCAATTTTCTCGCTTGAATTGTTTTTATTGTCCATGTAGTGACCGTTTATAGCCTATGCGTATCGCTATGTGTTTCATTATTCTACTCTGGCTAGATGTAAAGGTGATGAGTTGAGATATAGAAAATATGTTTAACCCCGCTTCATGTTGACTCTTAAGTCGAAAGCCCCTTGTCTGTGTTAGTATGATATGTTTTTTTTTAATGTTTCTGTATATGTTGTGGATTTTAGTCGGACGTCTATTTTCACTTAACTACTACACACTTTTTTAGCTACCAGCTAAGGTTACTCAGGGTGCAGGATATTCTTGCTGTGTTAGTGGCCTTCGGCTGTTATCTCTTTGATATATTCCCAATTTCTATCCTCAATTTTATACAACATTGTATTGGTTATTTCCGTTGTTTAAGGCCATATGACCATTGATTTCAATCCCTTAATTTGAAATGTGCTAGTCTCAGTAGTAATCATATCGCATCTCCCATATTGTATTATTTATTTATAAAATAACAAAGCATTTGCATAATGTATAGGCACAATTCGTATTGCACTTCACTAAGTACACTCGTATAACATAACATGCTGAACAGTCGCATTGCATTCTATTTGGGTTTATTTTTTCTCATAGAATTATATTAGGTACATTTTTTTAAGCATCTTAGTGGATACATGTCCATAGCATCACACATTGCACATTCATATAGCATTATCATAATTATACCAGTACAGTATAACATCACACTTTACACGTTGATACAGCATTACACTATAAAGAATTTTATAGCGTTACAGTACTATACACAATGATATAGCATTACACTTTACACAATTCTATAGCGTTACACTTTATACAATTACATATCGTTACACCTAACAAAATGTTAAAGCGTTTTCTTTTCAACAATGCATTGACATTACAAATTTCTCAATGCAAGCTATGGCATATTATTAGGAATGATCCTGTAGTATATGCATAGGGTCTGTCGATCTCATATGCATTCAGTGCCATTATAGGGGAGTTAATAACGTTGTTTTTAAACTTTTAAGTTTTCGAAAAACTAAGGATTTTCTTATCCAAGGCAAAGATTACATTAGTCGTATTTGACATAACTTTTTTGGAATTTTGGATCCTCAATGCTCTTTAACTTTGTACATGTTTTACTTGTTTGGCTTTTAAAATATTTTGATATGAGCATCACTGATGAGTCTTTTGTCGACGAAACGAGCGTCTGGCGTACTAAATTATAATCCTGGTACCTTTGATAACTTATTAAATCCCAGTTTTTGTTTGCAAGTCATTTTGTCTCGTTAGTGGTCTATTACGGTATCGTATGCCAAGGAAAACTATTCCTGCTGATCATTAATCATTAAAAAAAACAAGTGAACGTATTTGTATTTGTCCAAATCAACTACTATTGAACATATTGACTTGGATTGTGATTCTCCGATGTGAAACATATATTTAGTTATGAATATTATTGCGAATAAGGTAAATATGTCAGTAACTTTAAGTTAAATATAATTAAATTGAGAAAAGAAATGGGGAATGTGTCAAAGAAATATCAACCTGACCATAGAAAAAACAACAACAGAAGGACACTAACAGCAGGTCTTCAATGTAGCGAGAAATTCCCGCATCCGGAGGCGTCCTTCAGCTGGCCCGTAAATGCATTTACAATTTGAAATTTATTATTTTTATTTTACGATTTATCCAACATGACGCAAATATAGGTGGTAGTCTCACACATCAGTACATTTGGCTGTTCAATGAGAGCGAAGACTCCGGGTTGGAGACCTAGTTTGACCTATAATGGTTTCTTTACATATAATGACCTAAATGGAGACTTGTCTCATTGGCATTCAAAACATTTCTCCTTATATCTATTTTAGTTTAGTCTTTTAGTTTTGACATGAATTGAGCTTAATATTTTTTGCTGTTAAAGTACATAGCTAGACTTTTTTTTTATTCAATTTAGTGCGATTAAAAGGGTCATTCGTGCTGTCATTTTAATGTCAACGCCGTGTCTTTATTTATCCACAATTATTTATAGTTTTTAAAAGAAAGTCTATTCATCGGTAGGTTCTTGTAATCATCAAACGAAATTTCGTTATCATGAACATATAAAGCACCACTAGGAGAATATTAGCAGTAGTTAACTGTAATGCAGTTTGGCTAAACAACCATAAAGAAATATTCACTTTTTCTAATGACAGAGAGTTCGATTACCTGTAGTAAAATTTCTCACTTTTCATATGTAATTAGATAAATAAGTTAGATTAAAAGGCTGCTTTCAACCTGATAAAAGACATATTCACAGTTCTTTTATATCTATAATAATTCTAAAGCACATAAGGTCACACATTATTTTAAAGATATGTCTTCTATCTAAATGAAAAAACATATCTTTAAATTGGTAATAAGTCGAAGATTGCGCCTTTAGTGGAATTTGAAATTAAAACAGGCGTTCGGCATTAGTTAGGTATCCCAGGTATTATAAGAAGGGGGAAATGAGCTCACAAAAGAGAAATAAATGATTCTAGTAAAGTATACTTGTGCTGTCTTAAAAATTTATCAGAATGAATCTAATCAGAATTCTTAGAATCTTAGTGTTAGTAAACTTAACTCTGTTCCCACTGTTGTAGTTACAGAGAAAAAGAAGGGAAGATCATACAATTTGTAACAGATATTCAAAACGCCTATAGATAACAACAAAGTTATTACCAAAACAACAAATAAACCAATTCTGAGTCTTTACGTACCAAATTGATAATCAAACCAAAATTGACCCTACAATATTATTTCATATCATACAGAAGCTTAAAATGATAGTTTACAAATAATTATATGAAATGTAAGTGTGTGTGTTGAAATATTCTTTTCTAATGCAATTGAAAATGATAGGAAATAACAAAACAAAACAATATATATAATATAACATTCAGCCACCAAACATTACACAGAAACTAAGAAATTATCACTCTAACATTCATCTAAAAATAAGAAAAAATATATGTTATTTCACTTTCGGTTTTCAACCTATCCAAGGGTGCACAAAATAGGCCAAATAAGCAGGTGTCTTTTATACGGTCGGCAATTTTTTGGACAAGTAATATTCAAATAACATGAATAAGGAACCATTTTAGACTGAAACTACACATCTTTGATACAAGCGGAACCCTTTATTTGTTCTTCATCAAATTCCAATATCGAAGGGAGAGCAAACTCCAATATCGAAGGGATAGCATTCTCTTGTGTTTATTTATTGAAATTTTGTGTACTTTTCAGGTGCAGTGAATCATTTTTTAGTAAACTGTTCTTCGTAATTCAGGAATAGGATGGGAAAAAGAATAAAACTGGGGTCATGAAACTACATGACACTAGTCTTGTAACTGCTATTGAATACTTTTTGAAATTAGTTTAGGTTTTGATAGCATTTTGTTTTTAATTTCAATAATCAATTATGTCCAATTATTAAATTAGTGTAGAAATATTAACAAATTCTATAACAGGAAGTTTCTAACGACACTGATTACCCATGATAATCTTTCAATGTTGCACTTTGTAAATAAAGCTGTTTCTGAAAACACACCTCTTTTGGGAAGAAATTGAATAATCATAGAAAATTAATTTTGTTTACATACTGATCCCAGTTATGCTCTCTGTGTTCCATATCGTAGAGACAGAACTTGGGAATGTTACCAGTAAATAAACACGTGCATACTGTTTACATTGAAATCTGTGGTAACCTTTCATTCGAGGTAGGGGTAGTTAAGAAAATTAGTGTAAGTTTAAACTCTGAGAAGTTAAGGGCATACATACGTTGAAAATATGCCGCACAGCCCTATATTTTGACCTTTGAAAAAAATTGTGGTGCAAATGAACTTTCAAATCTAGGATCAGATTTTTGTCAAAACTTCATAGAAAAAGTGGTACAGTTTTAGCCGTAAAAGGAGTTCCTATGGGGAATTGCATTGTCAATATTTACAGAAATGCAACCTCAAAGATATCTCTAATATATCAACAAGTTCCCAGATTAACAAGAATTCAGGAGCAAGTAGCTCGGTGGCTTTTTTTGAATCGTGTCTGTCATATTTGCTTCTCGTAATATTAAAGGTTTTTTGTTAAAAAATAGTTTTTCAATTTTCTCGCTTGAATTGTTTTTATTGTCCATGTAGTGACCGTTTATAGCCTATGCGTATCGCTATGTGTTTCTTTATTCTACTCTGGCTAGATGTAAAGGTGATGAGTTGAGATATAAAAAATATGTTTAACCCCGCTTCATGTTGACTCTTAAGTCGGGAGCACCTTGTCTGTGTTAGTATGATATGTTTTTTTTAATGTTCCTGTATATGTTGTGGAGTTTAGTAGGACGTCTATTTTCACTTAACTACTACACACTTTTTTAGCTACCAGCTAAGGTTACTCTGGGTGCAGGATATTCTTGCTGTGTTAGTGGCCTTCGGCTGTTATCTCTTTGATATATTCCCAATTTCTATCCTCAATTTTATACAACATTGTATTGGTTATTTCCATTGTTTAAGGCCATATGACCATTGCTTTCAATCCCTTAATTTGAAATGTGCTAGTCTCAGTAGTAATCATATCGCATCTCCCATATTGTATTATTTATTTATAAAATAAAAAAGCATTTGCATAGTGTATAGGCACAATTCGTATTGCACTTCACTAAGTACACTCGTATAACATAACATGCTGAACAGTCGCATTGCATTCTATTTGGGTTTATTTTTTCTCATAGAATTATATTAGGTACATTTTTTTAAGCATCTTAGTGGATACATGTCCATAGCATCACACATTGCACATTCATATAGCATTATTATAATTATACCAGTACAGTATAACATCACACTTTACACGTTGATACAGCATTACACTATAAAGAATTTTATAGCGTTACAGTACTATACACAATGATATAGCATTATAGTCCATCAGCTGGTAGGGCAAAAATTCAGTTCTGTGTTACACCCCAGGGTACCGCAAATTTTTTGTATTAATTTAAAGAGAAATATCTGAAGAATATTTTAAGAGGTGTTAGACTTTTGAAAAAGTGTCCAAAAGGGGTTAAAAGAGACTTATTTAAGGGTATATCAAACAATTTGTTTTGCACATATTTAAGGGAAAATGCAAAAATAACCAAGTATTCAGTACTATACTGTTTATAAAATGGAACACATCATATCTTATTAAAACGCAGGCTAATTTTTAATTAATTGTTAAATCGTAGAGGACCAAGAATAAAAGGGGGAGGGTAATTTCCATCATCTTCGTCGTCATCGTTAGCAATACCAACAAGCTTTCGAGCATAAACATACAGCTTTCTGTTCAGGATAAATCTTGTTGAACACATGAACATCTTTTTTTTGCACAACCAGCTTTTACTGAACAGCACATCAGAATTATCAAAGCATCTAACACTGGTTGGTCTAGCAAATTGATACTGATCAAAGCGCTCTAAACAATCATATAGTTGTTCTTCCTGTTAGATTATAAGCTAAAACCATATTACGCTATTTCATTGTAAACATATATTTTGTGGCACATACTTCTATGTGATACAAATAAATCAACACATTCAAGTGTAAATCTATAGGATTGTTTACTCTTTTCAAAACCAAAGAATTCAACAAAAACAACTTTTTTTTTCCCCAACAAAACATTTCTTCCATTCCAAAGAACACGATTGTGATGGTTTATAACTTATGCATGGTAATGATTTGCCCCTCCAAGGACCTGCCGTTCTAATTTCTTAATGAATATTGTGGGATACTAATCAGTGACATCAATGCGGGACCACTTTTCGAAACTAAAAGAATGGTTTTTAAATAATAATTGCGATTTAGAAAAAAGTGTTTGGTATCCTAGTAATGATGTGAATAACTGCCATGTCATCAAATATCGACATGCTTTCCTAAGGAATGAGCCTTTCCTAAAAGACCACTCCGGACATATTTTAATTTTTTCATTTTGTGTTCATCAAAATTTGCAAGAGACATTGGAAGTGGACCTAATTCAAACTGGAGAACCTATCGCATAACTATCTTGTCTGGGCTATGACAAGCAGGCGACATTTTTTTCATCTGCTCTCAATGTTTTGTTGTTCGTATTAGCCATTAACTGCTTGCCTTACATTTCCTTTTTTTGAAAATGTAAGAATGATTTTCTTTTGAGTGTTTTGAAGATATCGGTTGACTTTTGAATAAGCCGTTCCGTAATGAAAATTTCTGAAGCAAATGTTCCCTTTTCAAACGCATTTGGAAGGTCGCACATTAATTCCGAAGAAGCAACATAACATGAGAACAAGCCATATAACTGCTCAGATGTGATAATGGAATTAACCAGCTTTGCAGTGTCTGAAACAATTTCAAAACACAAGATTCGTCTCGCTTCATTCGAGTTTTTCTGAGTTCTTTTTGGGCGGATGTTTCAGGGTTAACCATTCCTACAAAATCTCGTCATTTTAAGAATATTAAAGCTTTTTCATGTGCATAATTTTAGCAACCAATGTTTATCAGAATCTTCATTTAAACTGAAAGCAACAAAACCATTTTTTTTTGTATCTCTAAGAAATCTAAGAAAGTAAAAAATATTGCCTAGTCCCACAATTGACTATTTGACGTTCGTTCAAAGCCATGATTGTCGATTAAATGACTAATTAATCTTAATTCAATCACTACATAGCTATAACACAAAATGTTATCAAACACACCTCTATTGAGTTCGATAGAGTGCACCTTTTCTGAACGCAAAAAAAATCACCTTAATTTGTAATTTGTTCATAAATATTTCGTTACACATTCACTTTATAAAATCATTTGTCTCACAAAAACCTCATCAACCGACAATTGAATGTTTGTTTTCAGTTGCAAATTGATAATGCTTATGTGTGAATACATTGTACATGTTGTATACCATATCAACGACGGTAATTTGAAGATTTCAGGTATTTCACGAGTATTTGCACATATATATATTTTATTAAATTATTCATATTTTAGACGATATATAAATACTGTAAATGATTTAAACATTGCATAATGATTAATTTTCAAGTTTAATTAACTGAAAAGTGTAATTATATAACGAATTTCTTTATGAAAGAAGAAAATATGCCTTAATTTATTTGGACCCAAAAAAATCGGATTGTTTGTTATGTAAAAAAAACATTTTTTTTAAACAAAAAATCTTACGAGTTACATTGAATATGATAATTTTGTATCTGTTTTAGTTGTTTAAACCAATACTTTATTTTTTTTTAATCGCTTTATATTAAAAATTCTAATTAAAAATAACTTAGTCGTGATTTCTAAATGAGGGGACCATTTGAAGGGACGTTTTTAATCTTCTTTTAGACACTTTTTTTTTAGTCTAACACCTTTTATTTAAGAAAATAAAGCTGAATTCTATCCAAAAAAATCGCGGTACCCTGGGGTGTAACACAAACTCCTTAACTAGCGCGTTTTTTAGAACTAGCTGATGGACTATTACACTTTACACAATTCTATAGCGTTACACTTTATATGCCAGCTATGCTGGCACTTATGGTAGAAGTATCGTTTTGGGACAAAGAACGATAACTCTTGCTAGACGACCCATCTGAAAAGTTTCGTCACTCTCGTTAAATCTCGTACGATTATTTTTTATTAATGGCTGCCAAAATTGTCGTTCAATCGCGATCTTGTAAAAACAGGCAGAACGGAACAAATTCGATGTTAAATACGACATGAATTTTCATTTGTTTGCAAAAACAAGAATTCAGAAATGTTGGCTACTTGTGTAGCTTATTTAAATTTTATTGTACCACGGAAATTACCGAAGTTATGACAACAACATCCGACGCCATGTTTCGTCTGCTTCAACATTCCATTATCAGTGAGGTCAAAGCAAATGTCCTAAATAATCACAGGTACTTCATTCAAAAGTCACAAATTTATAGTTTATGATAACATATTTAGCGTAAAAGTTCCGTCCAGCCATGGGAACACAGAAAAAAAACTCTGCAAGCAATATATTTCGCATTTCTTTTTATACAAATTGACCATGTCGGGCATGCGGGGTAAACTCCGGTGCACTGGTTGACCATGACTCCTTGTGTTCATCTGCCACATATCATTATTCCCCACACCAAGGAACAGTGATAATTATACAGTTGAATGTGATCACGGTTATTCATGTAGTCAATGGCGAATCCAGCATTTTTCATAAAAGGGGGAGGGGGCTGACGGGGCGCTCCAGTCATGCTTCAGTTATTCCCTATATAATCATCATTCCCCCCCCCCCTAAGAAAAGGGTTTCCCTCTGGATCCTTTGGTAGTCCACAGACTAATTCAAAACTTAACAAAAGTTAAAACATTCAAATAATTCACAATCTATCTGTACTTTCTAAATGGCAAACTCTCAAGACATCTTTTCATTGATTATGTCACACCTTATACAGTCCCAGGAAATGGAAACTGTTTTGTTTTCTATCTCTAAGTTTAATCATAAAAGGAGACTTGAGTCTGAGTAGTACATTTAGAACTGACTACTGTATATATTGTATGCTTCAATATTGTCCAAAATTGGATTTTATGGGAAGATGGAGTTATTATGATAACCCATGAGAATAAACCATGATTTGTATATAGGGCATGTTACTTGGAAGAATGTGGGCTACATCCTTTAAAATTCAAGCTGCAGTAGTCGCCTGCATATTTTATGCATCAGTTTATCCCTGATCAGAACATTTTCACTCTACCAAGTACTTTATCACTATATCACTATCAGGTTCACATTTTCAACCTATTTAGCAATACACACTTATGATATAACATCACAGTACAAAAATTGTACTCAGTAACCAAATTGCACCTATTCAACAAATAATACCTGCAAAAAACTTACAAGTTTTGTTTCACCATGTCAAATTATCTTATTATCATCTTTTTACTCTGGTACATTAATTAATAAGTGATAGATTTCTCTTAGAAGAAATTTAAAGGTCTGAGTGCCTATAAACTATACAGAGAACAATACCTGTTGTATTTGTTCAATTGGACAATAGAACTGCAAAAAGTTTAAATGGACAGGTAACTATCAGGTGAATCTATGGAAAGGTTCAATTGGGTTCCAATAAAATGAGCAAATTAAATGTGTTTCCATGAACATCCTTTTCTTCCAAAAATAATAGTTACAGCATGAAATAAAACAAAATCTCTTTTTATATCCCAGTTTAAAGGATTTGAAATTAACCATACATGTAAAGATGTATGGAATTTGGGTACTGGTCTCATTACAGGATCATGGATTGTTTGGATGTTATTTCAAACTAATTTTTCAATGACTCTACATGGACTCAAAATTAAATTGGTATAACTCTATTGTAAACAAGGGAAGTCTACAAAATAAGCACAGAATAAGCTTTTGTCTGGTACATAAAAAAAAGTTTGGTAAAAAAAACTGACAATTTAGGTAAAATTAGGGTATTCTCATGTTAGCATATTTATTTTCATGACCAAAAAAAAAAGTACAAACCTAAAGGCAATAAAATGCTTTGCCATGCACAGCCTGATACGACCGCAGATGTATATTGAGCATATAAATAAGACCAATTTTTTTTATGTCAGTTGAAATCAAACATATTTTAATTTTGGATCCTTTAAACTTCAATATGGACTAATTTGAAAACAGGCACAGGTAGACCCACATATTTCTATTCAGCAGAAGTCTCGAACTACATGTACATATCTCCTTAATTCCATATGATAGTAAGTCCTACTAACTATTGAAAATGTGTACATTTAATTTTTTTCTAGCTCCTCTCGTGTGAAAGCAGAACCTTTTTGGTCACTATTTATGTGTTGCGTCTAAATAAGAATTGTAACACTTTATAGTGACTGAACAGGTTAAACAAATACTTCTTAGGAAACAGAAAGAAAAGACAACTTGAAACAGCACAGCCATTCTAGTATATGTATGTATAAAACTCAGATCAGAATAGCAAGAACAATGTGTTAGTTCTATGTCCTTGTGAATTTATTGTGAGGAAAGTTATCAATAATTCTGCAGATAATGCAATTTATTCAAGTGTTTTGTACATTGCTGTTAAAATTTTCACACAATCAGTGAAACATTCAAACAAGCTAAACTGAATTTTATTACTGAAAGTTTCAAACATTGACAAATGTTTTATTTACCAAATAACTCATGTGTTTCTGTGAGAGAAAAAAAATCATGTGCAATTTTTGGAATTAAAGGGAAAGAAGATCCTTTTCTCGCTCTGGTGCATGTCAATTGTGAATATATACTTACGGTTACCAAATATATATTCTTTATCATGATACTCACATCAACATTATCAAGAAGTACATGTACATCATAGGAAAAATGCACAGACTACAGATAAAATGTTTAAAACACCATATTTTGAGTGCATCTCCTGCCAAATCTGTACTAGATGAGTATAATTGATGTAAATAAGGTAATTTTAGGAAGAAAAACCCTAAATAAAAAAATAAAATTACCCCCAATAATTTACTATAACCCCAAAATCAATTCTTATCTTCCTTTTGAGTTTTGTGTATGAACCTCCTGGTAAAATTTCATGGAAATCCATTTACTTAACTCAAGTTATTGTCTGAAACCAAATGTGTTTTTTTAACATGCTTGTATTTCCCATTTCCATTCTCAATTTTTTTTTGCTATCATATAAGAACTTGAAAAGTAAGCAACATTATGTACATGTAACAAAAAAAATATATGCAAGAAATGACATAAAACTTACTCTGAATTTAATAGTACTTGTCAGATATTGATGTAGAACACTCACAAACTGAAGATGATCAGAAATACAAATGCTTTTATTCGAGTCAGATTTTTTTTTACCGAAGCCCTTCAGCGCTATCATTTAAAATTATTTAGTCAAAATTTAACACTAGTATTAAGGTTTATCATAACAAATTGGCAAATACAGTCTTATTATCACCTAAAAAATACTGTGTACAGACTGACATGTGCGGTTTGGGAAGTTTTTATGTTTTTAGATATATAAAAGTTAAATTTAATTTACATATCTGAAAGATAAAATCATTTTTGGCAAAGATCTGGATTCAAAATATTTTTTTGTCCTATGCTTTTTTATTCATCAATTTGGGAATCAGAATATTTTTTTCAAGAAAAATAGAATTTCCATCTGAACTTATAATTTTATTTTAGACATAAACAAAACGTTATTGTAGCCTTGGACATTCGTTCTGAACATGCATGAAATATTTGCCACTGAACGTTAAACAACCAACAACCAATCAATATCTAGGACATTAAAAAGCTGGCATTTAAGGTAGCGCCTTCCTCATATTACAATTACATATCGTTACACCTAACAAAATGTTAAAGCGTTTTCTTTTCAACAATGCATTGAAATTACAAATTTCTCAATGCAAGCTATGGCATATAATTAGGAATGATCCTGTAGTAAAAAAAAGGAGCGGGATAACCTATACCAAAAAAGGGATTCAATCTCTGATTGGTAACAAGCTATAGTCAAATCAAATATCTCTTCAAATATTTCGATACTTTATGATTTTGTCGTGTATAGTTTTGGCTTTGAGAGTTAGTGATGAGTGCTGAAAATAAACCAAAAATCGGAGTCAAACTAGCAACCAGCATTGTTGATCAAGACAACGTCAAGATGGAATATTTGTGTTCATTTGAATTTAATATTTAGTATAATGTGTGTACGAAACAAGAAAGTGTGATGAACTTTCTTGTTTTGTTTTTTTTACCTAAATTGAACATTTTGAGCTAGAATTATATTTAAGAAACATTTGATTTACGGTGGTCAACTATTGTTTAAACTTTCAGTCTGGTACAACTTCTGGTCGACTTTCGCTCTTTGTCACTGGCTGTTAGGTAATCAACTATCAATCAATAAATCGACACTACATCCCTCAAGGGGAATGATTTACCTTTTTTGATATTCAGTGAACCCTTATTTTAGAGACCACTTACTGGAAAGCAACAAAGTGGTCTCTTTAGACATATGGTCTCTTTATACAGGTTTAATTTATGTGAATTGCACTACATAGGGATCATAAAATACATGTTTTTGCCTAACTCAGGTGGTCTCCGGAGCAGGTTTGACTGTATAATGAATAATAAATGTCGTATTGTGCATCTTCTGTTGGTAGGGTAAACTTTTGTCGATTTAAAATATGTTTTTTTTTAAACAAGCATCCTTTTTGGTATATTTTACCCCTCTTTTACTATAACACAACAAAAACAAACAAATTAAAAAAATTACATTTAGATATTCCTTCTAAATTCATACTTCAAGTGGAACGGTGCATAATAAATCAGGTATCTTAAAATTTTCAGATATCATATTTGTTTTTATTGATTCAGCTTTTTCTTGAATATATTTCAATGCTTCATTACCATGATTACATTGGTATAAAACGAAGGTTTGCTTGTGTGGTTACCATACATAACAAGAATGATGAAGGGGATGGTTGTTTTACTTTTGCTGGCTACAATTACGGTTGTTCAAGGTAATATATGTTTTACTTTTCACGTTTTTCGTACTAAAGTGAACAGTTTGAATCATTAGCACACTTTTTGAATAATCGGAACGAGTGTGAATACTATGTGTTCATCTTTACTTTTTCTATATAAGTACTCGTGTAAACTTCACTTCCAAATTCCAATTATCTTTTTTTACTAAAAATATTAGTATAACTGTATTCGTTTGGCTTCTTATTTGTAGCTTTTAACTAATAATTTGTTTTTTAAATATTAGTTCAAAAAGAAATAAATTGTAAACCTTGAACTTTAGAATAAATTCACTAGTACTAGCATATAACATTGATAGCTGATTGTTGTGTTTCACACATTATATAAAATGATGAATTTCATTAGTTTGTCTAACTTATGAAAACTCTTAATCACAATTAACAACACTATGAATATATTAGTTAATATTTCGTGTATTTGGTTTGCTTCTATGATATATCCTGATAAACACTTGGTCTGGTTGAAAGTCATAATTAAATGATTATACGTATTCTTCTTTGATCAAACATCACATACAAGAAGCATATACATGTTTTTTGACAATTGAGCTCGGTTTATCTGTCTGGATTATAGTGACAAATTAAAACCCAAAGTGTCTGATTGTTGCATAACTTGGTATATGTATGTTCTATTTGCAGTGTATCCTCCATGTAATATTGCTTGGGGTAACAATTGACTATTGGTGTTTCGTGATAAGTGATAACAGTATTTTAGTTTAGTAGCAATTATATCATTATATGTTTCGCTTGTTGTTCGGCTAATCAAAGAAGTTTGCTTGAAATAAGAATACACAATTCATTCATGTTCTTTTTTTTAATTTTTTTTAATTAATTATACGTTGATTAGATAAATAGAATTTTTAATATATCACAAAAAAATTGATATTTTTGTATAAAGAAATAACAAATTGAAATCGACAGAATGTTTCATATCTATTTGATGAAGGAATAAAGTATGTGTGATAAAAATTATATCTCACATGAAATTTTGCCCAACATCTTTAACATATTCAAATCAACAATTTGTCCCTCGGTCGTACAGGGTAAACCACGTGCACTTTGGAAAACGCTCCGACTATACAAACAACTAGACTCTATATGAAGTAGATTTAGTTTGTTGAGTAAGTCTGTCTTCTTCAGCTACGAACATAATGTATTATGGCATGTGAGTTGTATGTTTTGCAGATAAGCTGTTGTATATTTTCGTAAATTGTTATCCTCTTTGCCATTCAGTCACATTTTGAGTATTTTACCATACAATGCATAGTATATGACTACTTTACTTCAAACATTTTTAATCGAATGACCTACGATATTTTTGTTTTTCTAGATAATACTAAATCGAGTATCATTTCATATTACACAAAGTAATGCCCGGTCGTGATGGCTGATGGTCCAAGGACACAGTTATCGTCCTTTGGTTTTCGTTGTCTACGAATATAGTCCCTAGTGTAAACAGTGTATAACTTGCATGTTTTATTTGATACACTTTCCCAAGTTATTTCTTGATATTAAATGCATAAAATATTAAGTAGGGGGATGTAATTACATGTTTAAAAAATTTGGGTGCTGAATCTTTATGCTAAGTAGTGATTTTGTCCAGTTCCAAAAGGTCAAATTTTATCACGTCTGAAGCTGTCAAACTCAATTTTACACCCCCTTAACACAGAATTGTCAATATTTTGAGTTAGAGCTGGGAGAAGTTTCTATAATTTTGATATTATTTGTCTCTCTGGTAGTACACTACACTGTAAAAATCTTTTTGAGAAAGAGCAGGTGCGATTTTTTTAATTTGAATTTATTGTCTAAAAGAAATGCACTACGAAATAACTGTGTTGTCGGGCCTGATGATCTTAGTTTGATTTGTTTTGGACTGTGGGTGTACGTTTGTGTTTTACAACTAACTAACTAACTAGTAGGCATGCTTGGAATTGTTTTAATAACTGTGATATCTATTTTCAAAGGTATTTGCAGCTTTCTAAGTGAACTTGTTGGAAGGTCGTATCAGTATTTCTTACCCTTTCCATCAATTGAAGTTTATACATTTTATTACTCATATATAGTTCTTCAACGTGAAGAGACAGAACCCTCATGCCATTAAACTCTATGCATTGCATAGAAAAGAATGGTGATTTTTTCATGGTGAGGTAAGACGATAAAGACTGATCATTTCTTAATTTACTTTGTTAAACTAATTATAAGCATATCATGTACTCTTGACTCACAATTTAAACATGATATCCTTATCATGTTAATACCAACCACGAAATGTAAATACCTGTTGGTGATCTTCTGCTGTTGTTTTTTATTTGGTCGGGTTGTTGTCTCTTTGACACATTCCCCATTTCCATTCTCAATTGTACGTATGTCTCAAATATGTTCAATTAATTTGTTTTTTTGTTTTTTTCGTAAATATGTGTAAAATTAAGAGATATATATCAATTCAGTTTACGACGGAACGATCCTATATCTAAGTATTGAAATTGATTTTGGTTTTGTTACATGAAATGTGTTAACAAACACTACAGCCAAAAGGTTATTGTCACAAACATAACATTCAATGTTTTGTTTGTTTTTTAGCGACTTCTTTTTCAATTAATTTTCTATCTATGATTTAGACTGTCCCTCTAGTATCTATCGCCTCCCTTCTGCAAGAAAACTATAAGATCTTCATTCCTTCTATTAAAATATATATTTACAATACTATGAAGACAATTGATACCTTGTCTACAAAATGTATAAACTCTTCGAAATCAACTTAAAAGACCGAAACAAACACAATCAACAATGAAGTACATAAAAAACTGTTAATTTCACATGATCAAACCATGCAAACGTAAACACAGGAAAAAGTTGTCTTTGAATGTGTCCAATGACAAGGTGATTATGCTTATTCCAAACTTTTCACTTATTAGGCTATATGAGTTATTTTTCAATATTGTTATGTACATGCATTTTTATAAATTCCTGCTCCTTTTCATGTTACAGCAGTTTTGTCATTGTTAATAGTTTACTAAATACATCCCATTTATTCTGTAGAGCAGAAACGGACTTTATATGTGTTAAATTCGCTTCAACGGACAGCTTGAAACCAAAGGCTTGCATGATTGGACTCATAGAAGATGATACAGGTATATTTAGTACTTTACATTAGAATAATACATGGCAGCATGTGTCTCAATTGCTTTATTTACTTAGTTATTCGTCTGGTGACATGGGTGACCTTAAAATGTGTTGCCAGATGGCCTTCAAAAATAGTTATCATATTTGTCGTGTTATTTGTGTTTTGTACGGGATTTCATTTAGTTCTTTTATTCTTCATTATCAGTTTTTTACTATCTAATATACATTCTGAATAAAACAAGTTAATAAATAAAAATGATAAACAACATTTCAATAACAATTGTACTCTAAAAAATAAGATACTCCTATTAGACAATCGGGCACTTTTGAAATATCAAAATTAAAAGTTAAACCCTCTTGATGTCAGTATTTTTTTTCTGGTTTCATTTCCTTTGCCAAAAAAATATGAGAGCTCGACGTCGACGACGTCACGTGGTAGACAAAGACTTCACGCCCTAATGACTTGTTCATGTAAGAATCATTGAAAAGAAATATTACACAAAATAATTTTCGGGATTTAATTTTTCCAATGTTGAAAGAGGTACAGAAAGAATTAAAAGCTTACATAAATACAAATATGGACTTCATGTAAACTTAGGAGTCAATGCTGTCATATTTGAGAAATTTAAGTACGAATATGATGAAAAGTTGTAGACATAAAATAAAGATGTGTGATAAAGGGTCCATATCAAAGTTTAGTGATACCAATTCAACAGCAGGCTATTTATCAAATATTAAAACTGATGTATTAACTACTACACATATGATAAGGAAAGTTATTATAGATTGTCTTTTAGATTGTTCGATTCATACCGAACTGGTTTGCATTTAATTATATATCTGTACAGCAATTCTTTTATTATCTATTAAAGAAACAAAACTCTTTTTATAATAATGCAATAACAACTATTTATTTTATATTAACTTTTATTCGATTCATTAACTGTAAAAAGAATTGAATAATAGCATGAAAATTTTTGCCTGCTAATTCTATTGTTACGGTCGATACGTTGTATGTATGTGATTTTACAATATGTATTGTTCTATTAATCCACAGGTACTCCTGCCATATGTGATGTCTGTGCTAGATTTTTATTGCCAACTAATGATATATTGTTTCGTGGTAAGTTCAATTTCTGTAATATTATTAGTCAAACAATGAGCTATTCTCATTGTTTGAGGTCAACCGTCTGTCATTTCATTTTTATTCCTCTATGGTATGGTCGTTCTTGAACTTTTATAACAATGCCCTTACACTACTGCTAACAAAACCGAATTAATGCTCATCATTTCGTCTGGTGGAATTGTAGTTATAAACCTTTAGCATTGTTGTAAAACTCATTTTATTCGCCTTGCCGAAATTGAAGTAGTCAGAGACAAAATGAAAACATCAAAGCATTTAAAAACCATGTAAAAGAGGGACGAAAGATACCAGAGGGACAGTAAAATTCATAAATCGACATGAAACAGACAAACAATAGTACACATGACTCAACATAGAAAACTAAAGAATAAGCATCAAAAACTAGGGGAGATCTCCGGTGCTCTAGAATGGTAAACAGATCCTGCTCCACATATGTTAACCGTCGTGTTACTCATATTATAACAAATCCAGTTAATAGTCTAATTTGGTATGTCACATTCATGAAGGGGAAATGGATTGTAGCTACGACGCAAGTGACATATCCGATATCATTTGTGAAACGGTTATTCCATAACAGTCAACCAACTCTTGATGGCGTCCGTAAAATTTACGAAGGGATGATTTCAACCTCACCATTTGGACCTGTCTGTTTAATAGCTTTCTTGTGAGAAGCAACCCTCTATCAAGAAAATCATGATAGGAATTGCCAGCACGGGAATACCGTATCAATTGGGAGATATATACCCCCTATTACTATGTAGATGCTGCTGGAATGTTGCTACCCAGAAATGGAAACTTTACAATTGGAAAGCTGAAATCATCTCTTTTGTAGTAAAGTTTTGTTTTGAACCGACCCTCATTGTCAATTTCTAGATGTAAGTCAAGATATTAGGTCGACTTAATTGTATCTGTTGTATCCTTTATCTCTAGTTCGATGGGATAGGTGCGTTCAACATTGTCACCAAATTTTGAATTATTTAGTGAAAGAACGTCATCTGTATAGCGAAAAGTAGAGTTGAAGGATATTTCTAACTTCTTATCTTTCTTCCTAAGAAATTCCTGTATGAAGTCAGTCCATAATGATAAACAAACAAGTCGGGCAAGAAGAGGGGCACACTCGGTTTCCATTGGAATGCCCACCGTCTGTTGAAAAACATGTCCTCCGAACGTTACAAATATGTTGTCAAAGAAAAAAATCAAGCATATTAATAATGTCAGTTTCAGAGAACTTGTACTTTGAATCAGAGTGATCAGAGTAAGCATCCCGAATGATCTGCATCAATATCACATGCCTAAAATGTATTTTCAGGTCGACTTCTTTAGGTTTTTTATTAGTTAAAGACGATTTTGAACCCTACATGTTTTTTTTTGTGGTGTGACAGCTACATAATATAGAATTTGATAGAGAAACTGTAACTTTCAAAACTGGTAAACATGTCTCAAAAAGGCAAGATGAATGAATATGTCTACTATGCCAGAATAATTAGATAACTCATAATTGAAGTTATAGGCGTTTAATATTTTCCTATTAACCTGTCATTATTTTGCAAACTATAGTCATGCGAGAAGACGGAGAACCTGAAGTAGAAAAAATGTCAGCAATACGAGAGTAACCAAAATAAATCACTGCTTAGCTAGCTACTGTTGAAAATGCTCATAGATCCACATCAGATACACTTGCTCTGTATGTCTCTTTTTTCTTTATACTGTTAATGTGAACTTGTATAGTGTACTGTGTAAATATAAAAAAAAACAGAATCAGAACTGAATTGATATCCATTTGGATTATTCTAAAAGATAGAAACTGGCCATCAGCATATGTTCATCTATATCATATATAATAACACTTTTGGTAAGTTCTGTCGAAATTGTGCCAAAAATATTTTTATTTGAAGTTGGCGGGATTACATTTTTCAAGTTACTCTATTTTTTTTTCATAAAATCTATTTTAAATAAAATATCGAAAAACAATCTTACAAAGCTACACTATTTGTCAAAATACCAAAAAGGACGAAAAAGTTAACAACATTAACAAAATAAAACTAACAAAACTTATGAGTGGTCTCATTGTCAATCAAACCACATCTTTCTTCTTTTTAACATCATTTTTATTCATTTATGCATTAAATGTACACTGCCTTGAGTATTCCTGCATTTATTTGTACTGTATTCCTCTCACAGTATTTTACCGGTATTTATATTATTGCTATTTAAGCCAAACAAAAACAGGATTTAACTCAACCAATCAAGTTATATGACAGTTTTTATGAAATAGATCGTTTCGATATATGTTGACGTTTCTTTTTATTTGTAGGTGTTCAGTGTTTCTGTTGTTCCGCTGTTGTCTACTATTAATAATAATTGATGTGTTTCTTATAAAAATTAAATTTTGTTCAAGCAGCGTTGTCAATATAATGGAAATTGATGCCACTGTCAAACAAGTTAGAGGTTTTGCTACCTATAAAAACATACGAATATGCCTTTATCAAATCCGGAATATGAGAATATGCTTTTGAATTTGCCATTAAATTAGGGACTTTCCGTTTTGAATTTTCTTCGGTGTTCAGTATTTTTGTTATTTTCCTTTTTAAAGCAATTTTATAAGGGACTTTCTTTTGAATATTTATGAATTCAATTTTACATCAGTTTTGGTTTATGACTTGATTTGTGTCTGTTTAATCAATTAATGACTCAAAAACAGCAATAACTAACACAGCCTTTATTTAATGCAAAGCAAAAATAAACGACATAACAATTAATATATAACATAAAATTGAGAATGGAAATGGGGAATGTGTCAAAGGGACAACAACCCGACCAAATAAAAAAAAAACAGCAGAAGGTCACCAACAGGTCTTCAATGTAGCGAGAAATTCCCGCACCCGGAGGCGTCCTTCAGCTGGCCCCTAAACAAATATATACTAGTTCAGTGATAATGAACGCCATACTAATTTCCAAATTGTACACAAGAAACTAAAATTAACATATGTTTTGCTCTCTGCAACCCTTATTACACAAGATACGTTTAATGTTGCATCCTCAACAAATATACAGCTAGTCATATCGTCATTATAGCTTGATATGGAGTATTGATTTTGCTCATTGTTCAAGGTTGCAGAGTTTCCTACTGTTACTACAATGTACGTTTGTTTTTCTTCGTCAGATATATCTTACTGGTAATAACACCATTTAAATAGATATCAGATAGATACTTAACTACACGTATTTTACGCTTTTCAGTATATCAGTCAGAAGATGCATGTGAGTCTACTATTTATGTGTGGTTTGGATCTCAAATGAGTCTTTATCGCATGCGGATGGTAAATGCAATTACATTCCGACAAGAGGAACAAAATTTTGAACAAAAAAGCAGAAAACGGTATATAACTTAAGGCGGTTCAACATTGACTTGATATAAATACAAATTTATTATGAGACACGTTAAAAGAAATTTCAAATACAGTCTAATTGAACAGACAATAAATGACGACATCAAAAGATAAATGTAGGATAAAAGAAAAAACTTAATTTATATAGTTTTTTCATTGAATCCCCTACCGTCTCTTAACTTAATTTGGGTAAAAATGATTGACCGATAAGAATATATAAAATCTATTTCAATCAAACAAAACTTGCATCAATTTTGACCCTTCAGCTCAAAAATATTTGAATTAAGTTTTTGATCATTCATTGATTTTTGTATGTCAGATCAAATAGTAAAATAACTATCAACTATCAGAATTAAATTGTACATTTACTTTACGTTTGTGATAAAGTGTAAATCTTCTTTTTGTAACAATGCTAGAATGCAAAAAGCATTTGATATTATCAGAATTAACTTCAATAAAAACATTAGATTCAGATATGTCTTTTAACTTTAGATGGATATCGATACGCTTGATGGGACTGTAAATTAATGTCCTATTCTATAACATGATAATGAAAATGGGGAATATGTCAAAGAGACCACAACCTAATCAAAAAGATGATAATAAACAATGGCCACCAATAGGTCTTCAACGCAGGGAGAAAATCCCGCACGCGAAGGTGGCCTCAGCTGGCCCCTTAAACATGTGTACCAACTCAGTGAAAATAGACGTCATACTTACATTCAAAACATGTAGATAAACTACACTTAAAACGTATTAGACTAACAAAGGGCGGAGGCTCTTGACTTGGGACATTTTATGTAATATGTGTTAAGGAAAAATTGTCAAAACCACTTATGATAGCTTATCTTAAAATCTCATACACTGTTTTATTGTCTTTATTTGATATGGCTTTTTTTACCTAACAACATACGTTAATTCGAGTTTCTGGTTGTCATTTAATTTATACTTTGAGTTTTAGATCCGCCACTGCTACCTATTGGATGTTCTATTCCAATTGGTTGTCCTTTGACATTTGGTACTCCATGTACATCAACTCCTTCGATTACTCTAGATGGTTTCTGTAGCGAACTCCTAGAAATCATTGATGACGCATGTCCAGAAAGTTCAGAAAGCTCAGAAAGCTCATCTTCCATCAGTTCTATTGAGGTAGAAGGAGGAGGAAGACTAGATTTTAGAAGACACGTGAAAGGAAGGAAACCAAAAGGATGGAAACCGAAAGGAAGAAAACCGAACGGAAAAAATAAATCCAAGCAAAAGTGCAAGAAATATGATGAATTAGAGGCTTTGATAAGGGAAATATGTGAGTGAGAAGGTTGCTCTCACTGTATGAACAGTTTTTCTTTGTAATATCCGCTTGCAATTCATAACAACAGAAATGAAAAGAATCTATAAGGGAAAAATATTAGTTTTCAAATTCAAAATTCTTGTTTGGCTAATTATAAAACTCTTTCTTTCAAGTTACTTCATAATATCAATATTTATTAACTAGAAGTAGAACTATGTACTCTGGATTCCTTTCAGCAAGCAAGTATCTTTCTAGTTCCACGTTTCTTCAAGTTTCATCTTTAACAATGTTTAAATCTTATAAAACATAAAGAATAGTTATCATTATAATGTATTATTTCTGTTTATATCTTATTTAAAAGAATAAAAGCTTGAAAATATATGTTTTACTTTTTCCATTTTTGTCTTGCCATGTGCTATAATGATGTGTCAATTAAAGAATAAAATGAGTAATGAGTTTTGGTTAGTGTTGCTCAATACTAATTTATTTATGAAGAGCGTGATTTTCAGATTTGTTTTTGTCATTTATTTTCTCCTACTAAATTTGATACATCGTAAATTACTCTTCGGTTCATATAAACAAAGAATTTATGGTATGATTGCAAATGAGACAACTCTCCACAGGAGACCAAAATGACACAGAAGTTAATAACTGTAGGTCAGTGTACAGACTTCAACAATGAGTGAGGCAAATACCTCATAGTCAGCTTTCAGAGGCCCAAAAATAATCTTTTTTAATCCGTCTGTTGTATTTTTAGCAGAAATAATTTTTCTTCGTAATTGTGGTAAACGCAAGTTGGTACATTAGCAAACGGTTTATGAAAACTTTATTGTAGAAGTTCGTCTCAATTTGAATGTAACATTTCATTAGTAAATGAAGTTTGATTTCAGAATGACGCGATATTGCTGTTAGCCAATCAAAATAACGTACAATGTACTATTATGAAACATACATGTAATGTAATTTTTTTCCCATAAACTTCAATGCCTCTCTCAGTCAATTTAGTTTTTATTCAGGTAGAATTATTATTTCTCTAAGCACTATCTGTATACGAAGAAGCGAACACTTTCAAACGAAAAATATATATAAAAATATGGAGTTGAGGTATGATAACAAATGAAACAACTTCCCACTAAAGTTTAAAAAAAACAGTGGATGTTACCTATAATAGGCAACCGTACGGCCTTCAACAATAAGAAAAATGCATATAGTCGGCTATAAAAGGCCTAAGTGGTTCTGAAACATATGTACCTCGGTGCCGAAGACTTATCTTGAATTTGTTAATCTTAATCCCAGGTTGCGGACAATGAACATTGGGGAAAAACTTCTTACTTTGAGATGATCAATTTATATTTTAAATTTTGCAAAGACAGGAGAAAATCAGGATATCAACATTTCAGGAAATTGATGTTTGATGTAATCATTTATAGAAAAAAAATATACGAAACAGTTGGCCAGATATTAGAACATGAATTGAAAAGTGATGTTTATGAACAGTGAAAAGAATTTCTAAACGATTGTTTTATTTTATAAATCAATAGTCGAACTAAAAAATAAATTCCAAAAACTCTAAAATCAATTTATCCGTTGAAAAAAGTAATGTCAACTCCCATTTCTGGACATTTTAATGACACTCTCCAACAATGAAATTATTACAGATATGTATTACAAGAAGACAGATACACACCGTTATTTAAATTTTGAATCAAGCCTTTTATCACATAGAAAAAGAAATATTATATATTGTATTGCAAGACGAGTATGTTTAATTGTGTTGGATACAAATCTTGGGAAAAGAAGGGTAGAGGAGTTGGAAATGTATCTCTTACAACCAGATTATTCATTTAAACTTATAAATGACAATATATAAAGAGCATGAAGAACAAATGAAGTGTCTTCAAACCAACTTAGAACACAGATGGAACACACATTCAATAATAATGATCTGCTCTCAACGCAAATTTCTCCAGAAAAATGCGAAAAAATATAAAAAGTTATTTTACAAAAATACTGGACTCCGAGGAAACTTCAAAACGGAAAATTCCTATTCAAAAGCTCAATTAAACACATCAAACAAATAGATTACAACTGTCATATTCTTGAATTGGTTCAGTTATTTTCTTATGTCATATAAAAATATAATTTACTTCGTGAAACAATTGCCATATGATCATTGTATGATGAAGGACTTTCCATTATGAATTTATGGAGTTCTGTATGTTTGTTGTTTTACTTTTAACATGATTTTAACATGCTCATTCACATTTACAAATAAAAATAAATCTTACAAAAAACAAAGTGAACGTGGCCGGTTACCAGTAGATCCCATCATCAAAAAGTAGACATAAACAAGATTCAAACGACAATGTGTACATATTTGGCCTAATCAGTTCATGTATTTGATAGACATAACTTCATGTGATGTCTTTTAAGGATATTTAAGGAGTAAAAATAATTTAAAAAAAACTTCAACATAATTGTATATACTACGCATATTTATGGTTCTACAATCTGTCGATACATATATCTTGACATCTTACAAAGTCATGATTTTCTCTGACTGTTTATACATCCTTACACTAAATACCAACGATGTTGGATGTGTACTGATTGATATTTTTATCTAAGATGCATGATTTTAAGTTTTTATTGGCTTTGACCTAAATGTGTGTCTTTCTGATGTGTGGATGTGTAAGTAACCGACCATACCCTTGTTTGTTTTAGTAAGTCGTATTTCTATTTGTATCCGACTGACGGGTTAAGCCTTTATCAAATGATTTTAATGTTTTAACCGGACACATAATGTATGTTCGTGTTCTAAATCAAAAGCCTGCAATTCACGGGTTGATGTTCATTGCTGTGTTTGCATATTTGTTTTATTATATTATTTTGTCTAAAATTATGCACCTAGTTTTCTTGTTTGAATTGTTTTATGTTTGTCATTTCGGCGCCTTTTGCAGCTATTTAGTTATCAAGGGTATCATAATTATAATTTAATACGCCGGATACGCATCTCGTTTACAAATGACTCTTCAGTGACGCTCAGATCAAAATAATTATAGAGCCAAACGAGTAACAAGTTGAAGAACATTGATAACCCAAAATTCCAAGTTATGCCAAATACGGCTTAGGTAATCTATGTCTGGGATAACAAAATCCTAAGATATTCGAAAATCTTAAAGTTTTGTTTACAGAAAATTTAAACAATGACCATATAATTGATACTCATGTCAATAGCGAAGTGCTGTCTATTTGTATCAGCTTTGCTCAATGTCGAAGGCGGAATAATGACATATAGCTGTGTTTTTTCAGTATTATTTTGTCGATTTGTCGGAGAGTTGTTTCATTGGCAATCATATCATATCCTCTTATTTGCATACATAAAAGTTTGCAGAAAGATCAGAAACAATATAGACACTGATCAAGTTCAGATATATTGACATTGTAGATTTAAAAGATAATATTATTCATAAATGATATATAACTTGGAACTATATGCTGATCCTCTTGCAACATACGGGTACTATATATACCTGATCATCTAATCATGAATACCAGAATTAAAATTGTGTACGCGAGACGTTTATTTCTTTTTCTTAAATTTAGCACTGAAGAGTGTAAGTGATAAATTTCAATACAAATCTTAAAATAAATTTTATTTTTGAAGCCAAAAAACTGTATTTGTAAAAAAGGAAGGAGACGTGGTTTGATTTCAAATGAGTTCATAAGTACTTTTGACAGATGTTTCCCTATACAAGTAAGCGGTTAGAAATTACTAAGCACCAGGAAAATATCTGTATATTTTATAAATCTAATGAAATGGTAAAATGTTATAAGATTTCAAATGATTTGTCATAAAAATTTGAGATGTTTTCATTCAGTATGTACTATAGCTAGTAACTAGGATATTCAGCCGTTTTATACTAGATACTCCAATAAGCCTAGGAATCTCTTGGCTAGTCCTATTAGGAATATGTTAACAATTGTTCAATGTAATATGAAATAGAAGAAACACTTACCATTGGGTCATTCACACTCATCAATCAATACAAACTGAAAATCTATTGACAAAACTAAAACAAAACTATCATAGGACAAAATATACAAAATACAATTTAGAAAAATAAAAATTGAGCACAATTCACTCTCCTGTATCATAAGACAAAGTATACAAACACACAATTTACCCTCCTGCATCATAAGACAAAGTATACAAACACACGATTTACCCTCCAGCATCATAAGACAAAGTATACAAACACACAATTTACTCTCCTGTATCATAAGACAAAGTCTACAAACACACAATTAAGAAAAACAAAGATTGAGCACAATTTACTCTCCTGTATCATAAGACAAAGTATACAAACAAACAATTAAGAAAAGCAAATATTGAGCACAATTTACTCTCCTGTATCATAAGACAAAGTATACAAACACACAATTAAGAAAAGCAAAGATTGAGCACAATTTACTCTCCTGTATCATAAGACGAAGTATACAAATACACAATTAAGAAAAACAAAGATTGAGCACAATTTACTCTCCTGTATCATAAGACGAAGTATACAAACACACAATTAAGAAAAGCAAAGATTGAGCACAATTTACTCTCCTGTATCATAAGACGAAGTATACAAACACACAATTAAGAAAAGCAAAGATTGAGCACAATTTACTCTCCTGTATCATAAGACGAAGTATACAAACACACAATTAAGGAAAACAAAGATTGAGCACAATTTACTCTCCTGTATCATAAGACGAAGTATACAAACACACAATTAAGGAAAACAAAGATTGAGCACAATTTACTCTCCTGTATCATAAGACAAAGTCTACAAACACACAATTTACTCTCCTGATTCAAAAGACAAAGTATACAAACACACAATTAAGAAAAACAAAGATTGAGCACAATTTACTCTCCTGTATCATAAGACAAAGTATAAAAACACACAATTAAGAAAAACAAAGATTGAGCACAATTCACTCTCCTGTATCATAAGACAACGTATACAAACACACAATTAAAAAAAGCAAAGATTGAGCACAATTTACTCTCCTGTATCATAAGACAAAGTGTACAAACACACAATTAAGAAAAGCAAAGATTGAGCACAATTTACTCTCCTGTATCATAAGACAAAGTATACAAACACACAATTAATAAAAGCAAAGATTGAGCACAATTTACTCTCCTGTATCATAAGACAAAGTATACAAACACACAATTAAGAAAAGCAAAGTTTAAGCACAATTTACTCTCCTGTATCATAAGACAAAGTATACAAACACACAATTAAGAAAAACAAAGATTGAGCACAATTTACTCTCCTGTATCATAAGACAAAGAATACAAACACACAATTAAGAAAAACAAAGATTGAGCACAATTTACTCTCCTGCATCATAAGACAAAGTATACAAACACACAATTAAGAAAAGCAAATATTGAGCACAATTTACTCTCCTGTATCATAAGACGAAGTATACAAACACACAATTAAGAAAAACAAAGATTGAGCACAATTTACTCTCCTGTATCATAAGACAAAGTATACAAACACACAATTAAGAAAAACAAAGATTGAGCACAATTTACTCTCCTGTATCATAAGACAAAGTATACAAACACACAATTAAGTAAAGCAAATATTGAGCACAATTTACTCTCCTGTATCATAAGACGAAGTATACAAATACACAATTAAGAAAAACAAAGATTGAGCACAATTTACTCTCCTGTATCATAAGACGAAGTATACAAACACACAATTAAGAAAAGCAAAGATTGAGCACAATTTACTCTCCTGTATCATAAGACGAAGTATACAAACACACAATTAAGGAAAACAAAGATTGAGCACAATTTACTCTCCTGTATCATAAGACAAAGTCTACAAACACACAATTTACTCTCCTGATTCAAAAGACAAAGTATACAAACACACAATTAAGAAAAACAAAGATTGAGCACAATTTACTCTCCTGTATCATAAGACGAAGTATACAAATACACAATTAAGAAAAACAAAGATTGAGCACAATTTACTCTCCTGTATTATAAGACAAAGTATACAGACACACAATTAAGAAAAGCAAAGATTGAGCACAATTTACTCTCCTGTATCATAAGACGAAGTATACAAATACACAATTAAGAAAAACAAAGATTGAGCACAATTTACTCTCCTGTACCATAAGACGAAGTATACAAAACAATCAAGATAAGCAAAGATTGAGCACAATTTACTCTCCTGTATCATAAGACGAAGTATACAAACACACAATTAAGGAAAACAAAGATTGAGCACAATTTACTCTCCTGTATCATAAGACAAAGTATAAAAACACACAATTAAGAAAAACAAAGATTGAGCACAATTTACTCTCCTGTATCATAAGACAACGTATACAAACACACAATTAAGAAAAGCAAAGATAGAGCACAATGTACTCTCCTGTATCATAAGACAAAGTATACAAACACACAATTAAGAAAAACAAAGATTGAGCACAATGTACTCTCCTGTATCATAAGACAAAGTATAAAAACACACAATTAAGAAAAGCAAAGATTGAGCGAAATTTACTCTCCTGTATCATAAGACAAAGTATACAAACACACAATTAAGAAAAAGCAAAGATTGAGCACAATTTACTCTCCTGTATCATAAGACAGAGTATACAAACACACAATTAAGAAAAGCAAAGATTGAGCACAATTTACTCTCCTGTATCATAAGACAAAGTATACAAACACACAGTTAAGAAAAGCAAAGATTGAGCACAATTTACTCTCCTGTATCATAAGACAAAGTATAGAAACACACAATTAAGAAAAGCAAAGATTGAGCACAATTTACTCTCCTGTATCATAAGACAAAGTATACAAACACACAGTTAAGAAAAGCAAAGATTGAGCATAATTTACTCTCCTGTATCATAAGACAAAGTATACAAACACACAGTTAAGAAAAGCAAAGATGGAGCACAATTTACTCTCCTGTATCATAAGACAACGTATACGAACACACAATTAAGAAAAGCAAAGATTGAGCACAATTTACTCTCCTGTATCATAAGACAAAGTATACAAACACACAATTAAGAAAAACAACGATTAAGCACAATTTACTCTCCTGTATCATAAGACAAAGTATACAAACACACAATTAAGAAAAACAAAGATTGAGCAATATAAACTGTCCTTTACCGAGGTTGAACCCATGTGTAGTAAAATGTTTAACATATCCTGCTTAATTTAATGATAGCCGATAACCAAAACATCTCTATGTCTAAGTATTGGTCCTTTTGATGAACTTGCACAATAACCTACAAAGTTGCACAATGTCATGGCTAACAAAATATCCGAACACAATTACAAGAACGATAACACCAGTAAATCCAATTCTTGCTGCAGAAATTCTATAATCAGGTGCAGATGTCCGTCTTCTTACAAATGCTGATGTTTTACGTGGATCAATGCGTAGGTTTTGTATTATTTTTTGAAAATCTTTATCGGATACCGCAGCTATTGATGAATTAATACAGAAGCATGTACATGTGGTATCATCTGAAATATATATATAATTATAGATATTTAATCATCAATAACAAAACAGTGTTTCACATGTAAAATACCATTTTTTTTATTATGAAATAACTTGCTGTTAAAAAAAAAAAAAGTAGCAATGAGTTTACGTCTGGCGTATTGAATAATAATCCTAGTACCTTAAATAACTATTTACACCACTGGGTCGATACCACTGCTGGTAGACGTTTCGCTCCCGAAGGTATTATCTGCCCAGTAGTCAACTATATAGTCATTATTATAAATTTCCTGTTGCCAAATTTGAAATTTTCGATTAACTAAGGATTACCTTACCCGTATTTGGCACAACTTTTTGGATTTTTTTTAAGTCTTCAATGTTCTTCAACTTTGTAATTGTTTGGCTTTATAGCTATTTTGATCCGAGCGTCACTGCTGAGTCCTCTGAAGACGTAACGCGCCAATTATAATCCTGGTAACTTTGATAACTCCTATTATTAAAGAACGGGACAGTTTTGTTTGTTTTTATTCCAATATGCTAGATTTATCTCCATGCTTTTGTATTTTGTCATAGGTTTAAGTTTGCAATTATAAAGTATTGAATTGTGCGCTCTTATGAAATCATATCGTCTTCTTAATACATAGTTTCAAACATAAACGTTTGTATTAAAACAAAAATTATCGAAAATTCATGACTATATGTGAAACTCAAAAGCATGCAAAAGACATGTTTTTGTAATATGCAATCAAATTGATGCATGACATTACAGTTAAGACCTTCTTACAAAAAAGGGCATTTCTTAGGAAGAAAAAAATACGTGAAAAATAAAAACAATGGTATTCAAATTCCTATTGAATTTATCAATAATATTCTAGGCAGCCATAAGGCTACAATACAGCCGATATTGACTTTGGTATTTCCACGCGCCCATGGGCTTCGAGTCATCTCTTTGCTGTTGACAACTGTTGGCGTGTTGCTCACCCTTTACTGAGTACAGGAATGGTGTATACCGTATTCCGACGACAGCCGTTGACATACACTGCCCAAGGCTTATGATGGAATGTGTTCAGTTCCGGATATAACCCATCATTTCGGATACGTTATATACCTTTCAATTCTTTTATTCCAAAACAGTAATTTTTTTATAAAACTTTTTTATATTTCTGGCATTGTTTATATAGGTTTAAGCTAATTCAAGTCACATTCAAAAATTGTGACTGAAGTTAGATATAAGCTAATTTGATGTATGAAATGACACTGGTATATAACATATACATGAATGTTATGAATTCATGACCACTTTCTTCTTGTTTAAAATTCTTTTGGATATTGCAATAAGTGCTGTTATAGATCTCTGGTAATCTTAAAGACTTTATATTTGACGAGAGATTTGTTACATTTACATCATACATATTTCAGTTTTGACCTCCTAATTTTCAAAATTAAAAAGAAATAATTTAATAGATATACCTTTGTATTGAATGTAAATTTCAAACCAGTACTTTAACAAATAATTTACTGGTGATTTTTTATTTTCTCAAACTAGTTTTTAAAGGTGTGATTCAATGATAGGTTTCGGCATCTTCGAAATTTGTTTGTTTTCGTATTGAACGCGTATTTGCTAATTCTTCCTTTGTATACTGTGGATTCATTTATTTTCGTGGGTACCAATTTTCGTGGATTAAAGAAAACTTACATGTTCGTGGCTATTTGATTTCGTGGTTTTGCCGTTGTCTCCATACAAGCTTATAGAAAATTTGTCATTCGTTGAACATTTAATTTTGTGGTTTACCTTGACCCACGAAATCCACGAAAATTGGTATCCAACGAATATTAATGAATCCACAGTACATTAAAATATTTACTTTTTGGAAGTTGTTTTATTATAGTTGAAGTTTTTCCGGGCGTTGTTGCATCATATGTACTGGTTGTAAAGTCATGATTGTTTGGGACTTCCTTTCCACTAGTTGAGGCATCGGGCGTACTCGAATAGCTTTCGGTTAACACTACTTGTGTTGTACGAAATTGTGTAGAATCTATGCCACGTGTTGCAGACGGTATCATACTGTTATTGGTAGGGTCAAGAATTGTATTCTGTTCCAGACAAGAACATTTGCTGACCACAGATTTACCACAAGATTGATACGGTTGGACATGAATCGATTTCATGTTTACCTCAACTGAAACAGAAAGGATAATGCATATATTGTATAATAATTTTAAAACATATAGATTTAGTTGGGGATCTTTTAACTCAAATGCACAATAGTGGTAGGATATTCCTGTCTTTCTAAAGCATCGCCCTTGTTTATTCTAAAAATTTGATTGTTTATGATAATTTCTATATTCATTTCTTTCATTTTTGCTTATGTGCTTTGCCTATATGCGTTTTGTGTTTCTTTGACACATATGACGTGGACCTGTACATACAATTAACGTCATTTGTTGTTGTGTTATTTTGGATTTTTTTATTATTATCTTTCACTTTTGCTAGTAGGCTTTGTCTATATACCTTTTTGTGCTTCTTTGTAACATATTTGTTTGATTTTATAGTAATTTGAATTATACACAATGTTGATAGCTTTACCCCAGTTTTTGACTTTTTTGTCTATTTATTGTGTCTGTTTGTTTTGTTGTCAATGTAAGGAAATGTGATACGACTGTCGCACAAATGAGAGGTTTGGCTATCTTTAAAACCAGGTTTAATCCACCATTTTCTACATAAGAAAATGTTTGTACCAAGTCAAGAATATGACAGTTGTTATCCATTCGTTTGATGTGTTTGAGCTTTTGATTTTTCTATTTGAGAAGGAACTTTCCATGTTGAATTTTCCTTAGAGTTTAGTATTTGTGTGTTGTTTTTTTTTTGCATTTTAATTTTGCGTTGCAATTAATACACAGTGAAGGGTATCAATATTTGATAATAAGAAACATGCTTTTCCGAAGTATCATCATTACGAATTGTATTCTTTTTTTCTTTTCCGAGGTATCATCATTACGAATTGTTTTCTTTTTTCTTCATCTTATATACGTATATACAAAAATTTCATTTGACCTTTTCAAGATAGGGTTCTAAAAGGTACTTATTCCGATACCTCTATAGGATGGAAACAAAAACCATTCAAAACTGATGGTTGCCGCTTTTACCACAAAAATTGTGTATACATTTTAAATTATCATTTTCATATTAAATGCCTATTTTATGTCTGTTTGTAACAAAAAATCTAATGAAGCATGAATGAAATATAGAATTTACATCATATATGACTTTATTACCTGAATATATACATCGGCGAATATACAGTGATCTTTCAACAGACACAGATCGATATTTGTCATTATGAAAGGGGTCATCTAGGATATCATATAGTTTGCACCTCAGATCAATGTCGTTGAAAAGAAATCCCCAGCAAAACTTGTCATTTGAAATTGCATCACATAAATTTGAACATGTTCTTACAGTTGCTATCCCTGCAACTACTAAAGTTCCTCTTTCTGCATCGCCTCTCATTGCAGATATTGCCTCGTAATAAAATTCCGAACAAAACTCTGAAAAACATATTTATAAAACATTAAAGTTTTATTTGTCATGAACTAACTAAACTCATCATAGATATCATCTAGGATTGAAATTTTGTATTGATTCCAGATGCCCGTTCCGTCTACAATAAACTCAAGTGACGTTCGAATCACATGAATCATAAAAAGTTTAAATGGCAAAATAAAGTACAAAGTTGAAGAGCATTGAGGACCAAAACTTCCTTAATATTTTGCCAAGTATAGCTAAGGTTATTTATGTCTCAGATAAGAATATCCTCAGTATTTCGAATGATTAATACTTAATTTGGCAACAGGCAATTTATGAAAAGGACCATATAATTGATATTCATGTCATTGCCGAAGTGCTGACTACTAGACTGACTACGTAACACTATCATATATATCTGGAATAAAACACTCATTGGAAAAAAAGCCAAATGAAGTACAATACCGATGTAACAACTGTCCACTTAATTCAAAAGTTATGGATGAAGTCAAAAATACGTATGCTAGCTTTTAAAAGATAGTACTTTGATTTTATATTAATATTTCTCTCATCCAATTTTTCGATGTATGATGACAATACGCCATTTAGTAGTTGCGTTATTGGTTCTTACTGCTGCACTTTTTATGGGAAAGAAATCAACAGTTTTATTTCCCAAATCATGAACGACAACAATTCAACTTTTAATCTTGTATAACATGTATAAAGAATGTGGAGATGATTTTGATATAAAATTGTTGTCGAAAATAAGGATCACGGATTGTTGAACGGGTTTCTAGATTAAACCATGTTATTTTCACTATTATTATTACCGTTTTCATCTTCACACAGGAACATTTTCGTCACAGAGTCACATGGTGCTACATTCCATTCAAAACCAGACATCAAGACGGTGACATACGTGCAAAGATTGTCGTCTGCTACACTCGGTGCACGGCGCCAATTTTCGTATTTTGCTGATGAACAGTTATTTGACCACATTCTGTTTTCGCTCATCGTTGGATCTGGAGAATGCAGACCAATCCAGAATTCTGAAACTGTCAACCTTCTTCAAATAAAACATATAAATCCTGATAAAATATCCATAGAAAGAACACAAGAAATGTATCGAATGTTACAGTTTTACCTATTAGTTCTATTGGTTTTATTCTACCATCGATGTCAAAATAATGGAATTGGATGCAACTGTCATACTAGTGAAAAGTTAAGCTAGCTATAGTACCAGGTTTAATCCACCATTTTCTTCACACAAAAAATGCCGGTACCAAATCAGGAAAATTTCAGTTGTTATCCATATGTTTGAGCTTTTGATTTTGTCATTTGATTACGGATTTTTCGTTTTTTAATTGTTCTCAGATTTAGGTATTTTTGCTTTTAAATTTTTATGTAGTCTTGGCTTGTCCTTGATGAACAGTAACAAATGAACAGATCATATTAGAAATTTAAATCGTTTTTCTTGAGCAAAGTGAATAGTTAAATGAAAACACTTGTTTTTCTATAATGAATGACAAACGATTGATTCAAGTAATGTGTAAATACATTTATTTAAGGATATACACCTGTTTTGTAATTTTACTTTTTATGCAACTGATTTTTGGTTTATATGACTTTATCGATGATAAAAGTCATATGAGGGTGCACTTCCTTTTCTACTACACCCAGTTGAAAGTACCATTTTTATGATTTTCCTAATTTTAATCAATTTCTACATCCTTAAGCTAAACAACTTACCCACTAGTAAAACCCGACAGGTTCTCTATCCTGTTTTGCACAATAACCTCCTTTCCTTTTCTATCAATATCAATCAAATGTTGACCAATACTTTGGCAGTAATTGTTTGCATCATTCCATGTCAAGTTGTGTATAAACAAGGTGGAATTTGCTGTTATATAGATCCATTCTATAACAGAAATATATTTGTTTGATTTATAATATTAAAACAAAAATGTGTCCCACGTACACGGATGCCCCATCCGCACTATCATGTTCAGTGGACCACGAAAATGGGAAAAAGTTTATAATTTGGCATTAAAACAAGAAAGATAATATCATAGGGACATGTTTACTAAGTGTCAAGTGGACTTGACGTCAACTTCGTCAATTTTTTTTATATATATTTTTTTTTAATACCCATTAAGTTATAACATGAACAACAAGAAGGGTTTTACATGTGGATCAGCTTCTGTTTAACCTTCCAGAGCACCTGAGAACAACCCCAGTTCTGGTCTGGTAAATCATGCTTAGTCTTTAATTTTCTGCGTTATGTCTTGTGAACTATTTTTTTTCTAAAAAAAATTTCAGCCATTGCGTTGTCAGTTTATTTTCGATGTATGAGTTTGACTGTCACTCCTATATATTTCGCATCTCTTTTATTGCGAGGGAAATACATGTACTGGCGGGCCACAAATTATAAATACATATCTGCTGCACTTCTGCAAAATGCCTATGTGCAAAAAAGAAAAAAAGAAAAAGAATCAAAAAATATTTTATAAACAAGAAATATAAAGGGAGGTGGGTAAAATATTTCAATCTCATTACTCTAAAGAATTCTAACGTTAAATGACTGAAAAAAAAATCAAATTCACCTTAAAATGTGGAGTGAACACAAATCACGTGTTTGGTAAGCGAGAATATCTAAATAAATATTCGGCAAAAGAGGAGTAACTTGAACACATTTCGAATCGTTGTTACTATTTTTTTAAAGCACCTGGGCGCACAATGAAATAAGATGTTTTATGAGGCTAATATTGCGTAAAATCTGATGTGTACTGTCGATTATTTTTCTTTTCATCTGAAAATATCTAACGTTTTTTATTCTTATTGCGCACTAAGTCAAATTGGTTATTTCTTTGAAAACAAATCTGTGATATATAAATAAATTTCTTTTTTTTATGTTAAAACTGACTAAAATTAGTGACTCATTTTGATCCATCTTGTTAAAATGCATTGAGAACACACAAATCGATGTTAAGTTAAAGAGAGTGATATCGTAGCTATTTTGAATACGCCAACAGTTTAAATATTCCGATATGATGAGAAAATTAATGACATAACATTGATAACTTCAAAATATAGTTGTTAAAGTATGCAGGAACATGTTTTTTCCACTTCTTTTATTGTTATCATTTAAAGTGAGTCAAATCTAAAAAAAAAACTGAAAATCTGTATTCAAAAGACAAAATCAAAAGCTTAAACACATCAAACGAATGGATAACAACAGTCATATTTCTGACTTGGTACAGGCATCTCATATATAGAAAATGTTGAAATAAACCTGGTTTTATAGATAGCTAATCCTCTCATTTGTATGATAGTCGGATCAAATTCCTTTATATTGACAACGATGTGTGAAAAAAACAAACAGACATAATAGCTGAAAATGTCAAAATAGAGGTACAGGAGTCAACATTGTGTTTTCATCATAATCAGTATAAGAATAAACAAATAATTAAACACCACCGCGAAATCGCGGGGAATGGAGCGTATATAAACTGTAAAAACAGACCCTGGAAAATTCTAGGAGAGGTATCAAAAGTCAAAGGTACCTGAGCACATTTAATTTTAGCCCTTCCCCTTTTTCCAAATACCGATATTTAATCTTTCTGTTTTTCTGTATACTATGAACATACATATATATATATGTTACAATCCCAAATGTGTCCTTCCCCCCAAACGTGTCCGTAATATTCAATATCCTAAAACGTGTCCGATTTCAGAACCCCCAAACGTGTCCGATAATTGCTATTCGCCAAAACTTGTCCACTTTTATACGCCAGAACGTCTCACGTCTTTTAGCGTTAATACACTCATTTCCCGAATGTAATAACGTTTACGGCTATTCTATGATGGGGGACATAGTTTATGAAGTGGTTTTGTATTACCATTAGTTTGTTCAATGACGGTTAATAATTATTATCATAATTGTAAATTCAATTTGCAACATATGAATTGACTTTTGGCTGTATTTGCTTATTGGCCAGTTGCAAGTATTTCTTGCTCATTTACTGTGGATTCATTTATTTTCGTGGGTACCAATTTTCGTGGTTTGAGGAAAACTTACATTATCGTGGATATTTAATTTCGTGGTTTTGGCAAAGTCTACACTCATTCCTTTACAAAATTTGTATTTCGTTGAATATTTGAATTCGTGGTTCTCTTGTACCCACGAAATCCACGAAAATTGGTATCCAACGGATATTAATGAATCCACAGTTGATCGAACATACAAATAATTCTAGAAGAGTTGAATAAATCGTTTACTTTGTAAGTTTTTTGTGCTTTAAAAACTCCGATGATGCTTTTATATTAATCCGAATATTGTACGACGGGCTTTTAGCAGAATTGACTTCCTTTTTTTTCATCACTTAGTCTGGTATTATAAAAACTCTTCAAATCATAAACAGGTTGTCAGGGTTTTTTTTTAATAAATTTTAGATTTCGAGCATCACTAATGACACTTATAAGAGACATAATGTCCAGTGTCAAATATTTAATGCATTATTTCAACGATATAATGTTAGCAAAACTGCATTTGCCCTTTCGGGGCCTTTTATAGCTGTCAATGTGGTATGGGCTTTACTCGTTATTGAAGGCCGTACAGTGACCTCTAGTTGATAATTTCTGTGGCATGTGGTCTCATGTGGAGAGTTGTTGCAATGGCAATCACACCACATTTTCTTTTCTATACGGTAGATAGGTTCTTTTTTTTTTTTTTTTTTTTTTTTTTTTTTTTTTTTTTTTTTTTAGATAGATAGATAGGTTCTATTGTCATACCAGGAATTGAGGATTGGACTTAAATATTTACGTTTATTCGGGATAAACAGTAGTTGGGATTTTAAAAAACTCAAAAGCGACTAAAAACGATTTTTTTTATTACTTCAGTTATAATGGGAATTTCTCCTTACACGACGTATCTGATTTAACCCACGTTATTCTGCCTGTTTATAAAAAGTAAAAACACAAAAGTACTGAACTTCGAGGAAAATACAGAAAGGAAAATCCAAAATCAAAAGGCAAAATCAAAAGTCCACACACATCAAACGAATGGATAACAACTGTCATATTCCTGACTTGGTACAGGCATTTTCTAGGTTTTATAGCTAGCTAAACCTCTCACTTGTATGACAGTCGCAGCAAATTCAAAAAAGACCTAAAGTTATATTTACTTTTCAATGAAATAGCAAACGAGAATAAATGTACGTCAATGACAACGCAATAACAAAAAAATCTACGTATTTATAATATTGACACGAATAAAATTTCGAGTAAAAAATAAAAATATGGACACATTAAGGGAATTTCACACGTTTGGGTGTTTATTAAAAATGGACACATTTGGGCATTTATACAAATTACATGCCTTGACGCTGTTTGACAACTTAGACATGTTTTGCAGTTCAGTAACTTCATGCAGACACGTTTGGGGAATCGGACACGTTTGGGGGGGGGGGGGGGGGAGGACACGTTTCTGAGTGTTACATATATATATATATACTATAATTACTATATCAAACGATCACTGATATATTAAAAGTCACCCCAGTAAAATATTGGAATTTATAGTTAATTGTAGAAAATATACAATTTATTCATTGTGTATATGTATTACTTGATTTATTTCCCTTGACTGGACGGAGTTAAAACAGTTCGCTCATCATTAACCAGTCCATCTACTGATAGGTGTGTTGGGTTAAACTCATCAATGATAATGAAGTGTCCAGTTATGGGCATTGTAAATTCGTTTGGTGACACTGATAGGTAATTAGAAATCAATGATAATTAAAACGGCAATTATCCTTATCACATACATCTCAAAATAGACAGTCCTTATGCAAATTAAAACTTGCGCTCCGCCCGATCAGTTAACGTTGAAATACCATTGGTAATGTAGTATACAGAAATATTTCAGTGACCGGCGTGGATAGAAAACTATCGGAATTGATGATATTATATAAACAGCAAATACATTTTATTTATTATATATTTATGATCATAGTAATAGAGACAAACGCAAAAAATAATTGTTCTGTTCCAAGTACTTAACTTCAAAACAGGCCTTAAGGGCAACGGAAGACTTTTATATTTCTCAAAAATTCAGTCCGATGACGAAAACAATATATGGACGCCTATCTTTCCGTTTCCTACTAAAATAACCCAAACTGAAATACTTTAAGCAAGGATGTTAAATGTTAAATAACGGGCATCTAGAGGTGTAATACCACCATTGATTTTCCCCTAATAGTCTTTGTTGAATGTGCACTTTTCAAAACATCGTGCAGAATTTATCCTTTATGAAATACTTGGAAGGAGTAAAGTTTTATCCTGTTCAGTTCTATAGAAAAAAAATCACATAACATTTCATTGCATATAAGACAATAACCATCATCGGAAGTTAACCAATCAAATTTCTCCCCTTATTCTATCTATGTACGAGGTTTAGTCACCATGTAACCTCAAGATTACAAAATGTTCTATCGAACTTCTTAGGAAGAAAGATAAGAAGTAAACAATATCTTTTAACTCTACTTTCCGCTGTATAGATGATGTTCTTTCACTAAATAATTCAAAATTTGGTAACTATGTGGAACGCATCTATCCCATTGAACTAGAGATAAAGGATACTACAGATACAGTTAAGTCGGCTTCATATCTTGACTTACATCTAGAAATTGAAATGAGGGTCGATTGAAAACAAAACTTTACGACAAAAGAGATGACTTCATCTTTCCAATTGTGAACTTTCCATTTCTTAGTAGCAACATTCCAGCAGCACCTGCATACGTGGTATATATCTCCCAATTGATACGATATCCCCGTGCTTGCATTTCCTATCATGATTTTCTTGATAGGGGGTTACTGCTCACAAGGAAGCTATTAAACCAAGAGTTCCAAATGGTGAAGTTAAAATCATCCCTTCCTAAGTTTTACGGACGCCATCACGAATTGGTTTACCGTTAATGAATAATCATTTCACAAATGATATCGGATATGTTCCTTACGTCGTAACTACAATCCCCTTCCCTTTCATGAATGTGACCTACCGAATTATACTATTTACCGGATTTGTTATCACATAAGCAACACGACGGGTGCCACATGTGGAGCAGAATCTGCTTATCCTTCCGGAGCACCTACCTGATATCAACCCTAGTTTTTGGTGGGGTTCGTGTTGTTTATTCTTAAGTTTTCTATGTTGTGTCATGTGTACTTTTGTTTGTCTTTTTCAATTTTAGCCATGGCGTTGTCAGTTTGTTTCAGATTTATGAGTTTGACTGTCCCTTTAGTATCTTCGTCCCTCTTCTATAGAAATCACAAATAAAAAATAATGGTGTTTTGACTGAATAACCAAGACATATGTTTATGACACAGAAATAGTTTTACTGCAATAAAATGTAGGATTAATTACCTACAACGGTCAAATTGAAGGGAATATTTTTTTCGACCTACTTTTGTATATATACAACCGGATGTGACGTACCATGATTTGGTGGTTATTACACCTGGAGCGTGGTTGAAAGTATGAAAAGTGTTGTTTGTAAAAAAAATAATGACTGGAGAATTTCAGAAAAAGTAATAAAAGTAATAGGTACTTAGGGTCAGGACAACTCAAAATTTCCATTTTTTGTTTTCTATTTATTCCAATATGAACATATCGTTTAGTATGTTATGAACATAAAATTGAGAATGGAAATGGGGAAAGTGTCAGAGAGACAACAACCCGACCAAATAAAAAAACAACAGCAGAAGGTCACCACCAGGTCTTCAATGTAGCGAGAAATTCCCGCACCCGGAGGCGTTCTTCAGCTGGCCCCTAAACAAATATATACTAGTTCAGTGATAATGAACGCCATACAAATTGTACACAAGAAACTAAAATTAAAATAATACAAGACTTACAAAGGCCAGAGGCCCCTGACTTGGGACAGGCGCAAAAATGCGGCGGGGTTAAACATGTTTGTGAGATCTCAACGCTCCCCCTATACCTCTAACCAATGTAGAAAAGTAAACGCATAACAATACGAACATTAAAATGCAGTTCAAGAGAAGTCCGAGTCTGATGTCAGAAGATGTAACCAAAGAAAATAAACAAAATGACAATAATACATAAAAAACAACTACTAGCAGTTAAATGACATGCCAGATCCAGACTTCAATTAAACTTACTGAAAGATTATGATTTCATCATATGCACATCAGGCTCAATCTTTCCCGTTAGGGGTTTAGTATCATACCATCATAACATATATGAGAAGAACATAACCCGTGTCATGCCAACAACTGTTTTTAGAATAAATGTGTTTAGTTCCGATGCAAAGGCCTTATCAGTGACTCAATATTAACGCCAAAATAAGCAATCTTTAATGACTTGACAACAGTATCGTAATTATATTCCGTCTTTTCAAAGGTTTTGTAAGTTTCTGAGGTGAACACTGAATACTATAAATAAAGTGTGTTTGCTCTTTCTATCAATTCTCAGTTAACAAATCAATCCCCGGCGGCCATTGACATATTATATAGATCCTCTCTATTTAAAAAAAAACTCGGTGACCGCCGTGTATAGTAAACTTGAAAATGATAGCAGATATCAAATACACGTTATTCATAGTCTGTGGTATGTACAAAGTACTGACAAAACGCAAACCGGATGTCTAGTTTGACTTAAAATATCGTCCAATGACGAAAACATATCTGGACGCATTTTTTTTCGTTTTTCTCCCAAAATAACACAAGCTGAATAATCAAAAGAATGGATGACAATTGCGACAATACATCGTACCTATAGGACACAGATGCATGATGCCTAATTTATTGTGGAATGAAGAAAAGCGACACACAAAATGAGGTCTTCCCTTTAATAGTATAGATGTAAACAATCATTGGCACAATAACACAATGACGGGATGTGTAAGTACAGAACCATTCCTTTTATATCAAAGAAACACAAAAAGGCATATAGACAAAGCATTTCAGTCAAAATGAAACATGAGAATACAAAATTTATTAGAACAATAACTCAATGACGGGATGTATAAGTACAGAGCTACGTCATATGTTAAACAATTTAGACAATGATACTTGTAAAATAAATTTGTCGTCTTATAATATCATCAAGTGTACTCTCATCAAGTTGTCTTACAGTTTAATTATCTCACCTTGAAGGAATATGAGTATTCCGAAATACCATTTCACCATCTTTGAGCAGTTTTTCATCACACTGCAAACATACGCTTTTACTTTTAGTTTAATTTAAGTTAAATCTAGTGATTGGCTGCTGTGATAAACTCATTGTATATATTTGATCATTTGTAACGCGTGCGTTTCTATTATGCAAAAAATGACAAGTGTACTGAGCTATCTTGTCAAATAGATTTTTCTACGCGTTAAATCACGAATATATAAAAACAGATTATGGCGGAGATTTACTTATATGTTTAATCTTCTTCGGTATAATAGAAACTCGAGTTAAAAAGGATGGCTTATCTTTTTTTTATTGCAAAAGACCGGTTTTGATTTTTACTGAAATTACCTACTTTGATTAGAAACGAATCAATTTGTTAGAATATCCGTTTAAGTAATCCGGTTCGTAAAATTATATCGTATGGTAACACCATTTCTTTTAACATAGGACAATTTAAAAAGTATGTTAAATCATGCCAATTAACTAAGGTAATTTGTTGTAAAATAATTCACCAAACCTTTATTCATTAGTTTTCCTGAATAATGTTATATTTCTAAACGAACTGATATGATAATATTTCAGTTTTCATATCAAAATAATGTAAATCGTGTCCTTCATTTCACTAGACAACAGACGAAAACAAACCATTCTTAATTAAAAAGACAAATCCTGTATTGCTCTCGATTGTAGATTGCTGTATTCAAGGATTATTTGTATCTTTTTTTCTATATGATGGATAATTAAATGCATAGGTGTAATGAAGAATATAATAGGTAAAACGGAATTAAAACATGTGTGTAAGCGCTCAACTCAACCCTTAATCTTAGTCAGTGGTGCAACAGGCAACATCAGACCAATGGTCTTGTAGTATGGAATATAGGTAATGACTTTGCTAATCACCTTAGTTATGTCTTAAAGTCTTCTTTTTTGCCTTTGCATATGTTTAGTTCATTTTTAATAATTCACTTTTTATACATCCCGCCATTGTTTTTGTGCTATGGTCTTTTTTAGTATTCGTGTCTTTCATTTTTGTTTATGTACTATGTCTATAGAGTAATTATCTGCTTTTTTTGTTCTCTTGATTGAGATAGTTAAAAACAAATATAATAATGATTATGATGATAAAACAATGCTGACTGCTTTACCCCAATTTGTGACAATTTTATATACACATGTATCTGAATTTTCAATGTTTTCAAATTTGCATTTCAAGGGGATGTAACTCTGAATAGTGCATTTTATTAAGTAATCTATATGTCTTTTTACTATTTTGTATTTAAACCGTAAAAAAACGCACGGTGACCCGATCTTTTCTTTTGATATTCTTAAAGCATTTTTTTAAAGCTATCATTTTATTTTACATTTTATCATTAAGTTCAGCTTTAAATCACATAATAAAGCTTTCCCCTTTATAATCCATACAAAAGGTGTCATTTTGTCTAAGCCTGTATCTTGATAAAATGCGCGCTGACCTATCATTTTTATTACATTTGTCAACATGTATCTATTGTACTACGTTTTGGCAAAGTAAAAAACATATAATGTTGTTTTAATTTAGACTCCCATACCACCTTAAGAGATGACAGTTTTCATTTTTATTCGTAAATAATGTTAATAATAACTAAACAAACAGATATGGTAATATTTAATCTTTCATGTTTAAATTGTGTAAATCGTGTACTTGATTTCAAAAGACAACATACGAAAACAAATCATTCTTAATTATAAAAAAAACTGTATTGCTTTAGATTTCGGATTAATAAAAAGGTTTAATTTTATATCATCAATGTCATTCACTTTATTTCTTATATGATGGATTATGAAATCCATTATGGTAATGAGAATTAATAGGTACGTATATACGGGAATCCAGCCCACTATTATCATGTAAGACGGATATGGTCCTTATGCCAATCTGTATTACATTACGTTCCATGAGTTAACGTATGTATTTTTGTCAGTGTTGATTGCCGTACGATGACCTGTTATTGTTTTACCTATTTGCTCTTTTCGTCTTTATGTACAGTTGAATGACGGGCAAACACACCACGTCTCTTATTCATTAAACAAAAATGCCATCGTGAACACGTCAAATTTGTAAAATTCATACTCATATTCATATATAAAGGAATAATAATTTACCCGATGGCTTCTCTCCGTCGACACTGGTATAATTCTATCAATAACTTTCTTAAATAGTATGAAAAATATCATTTTTTTTTTTTTTATTCCTGATGAATAATTTTCAGATGTGACTGTCGTCAATACTTGATTATCAGAACAATTAATCTTGCAGACAGTTGCATTGAAACATCTAACAAAAAAACTCACACATTGTATGCTATATGAGCAAAAGTGTTGCCATTGCAACTTGACTTATATACAGCAAGGTAGTGTAACAGATACCAATTAATAAGGCGGAGAAATTGATAGCTGTGAAGCTTCACTCAATATTGATTGATCAGAGTTACTCCGCTTTGAATACAAATCTGATAAGCAGAAAACTTTGAGTATTTGTAACAAAGATTACTTTTCATTAGAAAATATAAATAAAGCTTAACATAAACATTAAAAAAAAACTACTTCGCAATGGCAAATATAGGAGACTATTTCCAAAACCACTACTGGTTGTTTATGGTAGACATTTTCAGAAATACTGGCCATCTCACTAGTAAAACTTTAGAAAACTATGACGAATTTAATCAGAATCCCAAAAAAGCAACACCCTTCATTTGATTCACGATATCGTTATCTTTATCAGAATGATGTTAACAAATATCAACACAAGAGTGCACACACTGAAATGTCTCGCCTTCTTTACTAATCATTGATATCATGTTGATAGTCCTAATAATAAAGCTTTATTACAACTGTCACATAAACTTAACATAAACCAAGAAAACTAAACATTGACCTTTGACCATGAAAATGAGGTCAAGGTCAGATGAACCATACCAGGAAGGCATGTACAGCTAACGATTCTTCCATACAACAAATAAAATTGACTTATTGCTTATAGTTTAAAAAAACAGACCAAAACACAAAAACTTAACACTGAGCAATGAACCGTAAAAAATGAGGTCAAGGTCAAATAATACCTGCGCGACTGACATGTAGATCATTAAATATTTCCATACACCAAATATAGTTGATCTATTGCATATAGTACTAGAAAAAAAGGCCAAAACTCAAAAACTTAACTTTGACCACTGAACCATGAAAATGAGGTCAAGGTCATATGACACCTGCCAGTTAGACCTGTACACCTTATAACCATTCCATACACCAAATATAGCAGACCTATTGCATACAGTATAAGAAAAACAGACTAAAACGCAAAAACTTAACTATAGCCACTGAACCATAAAAATGAGGTCAAGGTCAGATGACACCTGCCAGTTGGACATGTACACCTTACAGTGCTTCCATACACCGAATATACAGTATTACTAGACCTATTGCTTATAGTATCTCAGGCATGGACTTGACCACCGAAACTTAACCTTGTTCACTGATCCATGAAATGAGGTCGAAGTCAAGTGAAAACTGACCGACAGGCAAGAGTCCTTGCAAGGTACGCACATACCAAATAAAGTTATCATATTACTTATAATAAGAGAGAATTTAACATTACAAAAAATCTCAACTTTTTTTTTAAGTAGTCACTGAACCATGATAAAGAGGTCAAGGATATTAGACATGTGACTGACGGAAACTTCGTAACGAGGCATCCCTATACAACGTATGAAGCATCCAGGTCTCCAACCTTCTAACATATAAAGCTTTTAAGAAGTGAGCTAACACCCCGCCGCCGCCGCCGCCGCCGCCGCCGGATCACTACCCCTATGTCGAGCTTTCTGCGACAAAAGTCGCAGGCTCGACAAAAACTACACATTTCGAGGTTGAATTTCAAAATGGGTAAGTTTTCATAAAACAAGACGTTATGATTTATCAATCAAAACAACAATTTAAAATCAGTTATAAGCGTCCCGATTTGGTACAACTATAATCAGAAAAAAGGGTTAAACCTTGTTGTATAGCTAACTCAACCTCCCAGTTGTATCACAGTAGTTTAGAGTTCCGTTATATGAACAAAATTTGGTAAGCAACCGAAACAGTTATAAGCGCCTAATGTGACAACATTGGGAATCCAACAACAAAAACTGTGAGATCATACATCACAGGCATACAAAACAATACAATTGACTACAAAATTCACAGAAACATACAAATAAATACTACAAAGACCTCAACAAAAAAAATAATGTTTGATAATTAACTTCCAAAAGGCATAAACAATAAAGTGTTTGTATTGATTAGTACATACAGTATATATTTTATTATACATGGCAAAATCCGTATCGCATTCTGTATCACCACGAGAGACCAATATCAGTGTCGAGGGCTAATATTGGTTGAGTTGTGATCCAGCATGCGATACAGATTTCGCCAGGCTTTATTCTGTTTATCATATACTTTAATAGAATCAGATTCACGGGATATCCCTATTTTTTTCAGCTAAGCTAGAAAAGAACATTATGATTTTCCTGTAATTTTCCAGTAGACTTGTTTTTTGATGACTTTCTTATTTTCTTAATATCCACATCGTATTGTCTCCTATAACCTTATTACATTCTCAATACACGTTAAAATCCATGTATTACAATCAACCACTAACGATACTGTCCAAATATTTCAACTGAAATTAAAATTTATCAAATAAATATCATCAGATGTAGAAATGTTTAAAGTTTTATGTTGGCTATGATATTATTCATGATTTTCAGATTTTTCTACATCTTATTGCGTCTTCCTAATATATATACATATAAATCGCTCATAAAGTTACTGGGTAATATTTTTGTAGAAAAATCGACTTTAATTGAAATAATAGGACATTTTTTTTCTAATTGGAACTCATTTTTTTCCTATGCCATGAAAGACAGCAACTGGACATCATAGGTCAAACGTGGAATGATTCGAAATTTGTCGTCCTACCAAGTATGCGATACGGGGTATGCAATACAGGTTAGGTGATACAGACTGGAAAAAAAGAACCTTTATTAGAAATACAAAATTGCTGTATTTTGTACTAAATATATGATAAATTTAAAAAAAGGCAACAGTAGTATATCGCTGTTCAATGGTCATAATTTAATAGATAAAAACAAATACGGATAAAAACCTAAAATCGAGGGAAACATATCAATAATAATAAAAAAAAAAACAACAGAACAACAGAAACACTGAACTACAATAAAATAAAACGCCAACATACATAGAAACGGATTGCAGATAAAAGCTGCCATATTTCTGACTTGGTACACGACAATAAACTATAAAACGTCAGCAGTGTCGGCAGACAATTGATGAAACAGTGTTATATCAAAGATCGTCTCGTCTTTTTTATGAAAGAATTCATTGGAAGATACCAAAACCTTGTTGATAAATGTTTCGTAACCACTTCACAAATAATACATATGAAAGGAAGGAGATGCGGTATGATTGTCAATGAGCTAACGATCACCAAATGTTCTATTGGAGTTAGTTTGAGAAATTATAGACAATCGTAAAGTCGGATATAAAAAGACCCAGACCATAAAGTTATGAAACAATTCAAAATAGAAAACTAGTGACCTAATCTAAAACAAAATGATTAACGAAAATCAAACATAGCGGGAAAAAAACGACAACCAATTGACTACAAATTCTTGACTTGGGACAGGCATATTGAAATATGATGGGGTTAAAGATTTTTAGATGTTAGCATATAACCCTTCTCCTTACACTAGACAGTGGTGTGATAGCATAATATAAGAACAGTGATCATAAAGTATAGGAAATGACGTTGTTTATCAACTTTATTATGTGTTCTTTTTATTTGACTTTGCATGCATATTTATACACTTTACTTATTAGTCCTTTTTTTGTATTTTACGTTTTGCGTGACTCGATATTTATACATCCCGTCATTGTGCAATTGTGCTAAGGTATTGTTTTGTCTATAGATTGTTTTATGTCATTTTGTTTTTCTTTGTTGAGATTGTTAAAAAAACGAATAAAGAGGTATATATCGTACCATAATGCTGACTGTTGTACCATAACTCTTTGTCACTATTATCTATGATGTATGTTTGTATTCCTCACACATCATTGTCAATATAAGGGAATTATTTGTGTGAAAGGTTTAGCTTGCTATAAACCCAGATTAAATCCACACATTTTAAATGAGAAGCTGGGTGTACCAAGTCATGAATATATAGTTGTTTTCTATTTGTTTTAAATGTTGGAGACTTTTGTTTTAGCATTCGACAAAGGACTTTCCGTTTTGAATTTTCTATGGAGAACTGGATTTTTACTATTTTATTTTTTAAATACTCAATTTGATTCATATATACAAATTGAAATAAAATAAAGGTTAATAAACTATCAGAAAACTCAGAAAATGAAGTAGAAAATTCAGCAGCCATTATTGATATTTAGAAAAGTGTGACCGTCTTTGGGCTTATAAATGTGCATAACTTAATCATTACTTTTTCATGTTATAAGTCTTTAGAGAAATATAGTGTATAGTGTTCTCTTTTACCAAAGATAATAAGGTCCAACTACAGTTCTCGCGCAAACATAAATGTTAAATTCGCAACGAAATATGTGTTTTACCAAATTTGGTTCTTTTTAATTTGTCAACAACATTCAATTAATTATTTACTCATTTCAAGGTTTTAATGTTTAACGTCGAACAGTAAATCTGTTTCCTGTTATTTCTTTTGATTTGTAAATACTATATTTGATCAATAGCAATAAAGAAAACTATGCAAATGTAATATCAAATAATACTCTTGTATATTTTTTTAAGAATTTTTTATAGATTATAGTGTAATCCGTCGATATTTTTAAGATTTCACATCGTCTCATATGATTTGATTCCGCACAATATGATTTGTTTATATTAATCACAATCTGATATTAAGAAATTTTAATTCTTCTTTTAAGCTAAGACGTTGTTTACTGTTTTCATTCTACATGTTGTTTTTAATCCACTGTCAATGTTCAGAACAATATCGTTCATACTGTCATTGCGCTTATTTGATCCCAGAAAATAAATAATGATTTTAATACTAGTATATTACTTTTTATCTTTGATATTAAAGGGGAAAAAAGATTTGTTCATGAAGGCTTAGTGTATATCACAATGCATATGATAAGGATTTTGAATTATGTAAAATGTTAATAGTCATCTTAAACTGTTATCCTACAGTTCAGGTGCTAAATGAACGGGTTTTTTTTTTAATTTTATTTGTATGACGCATACCTCTTACACATCCTTTTCTAGTATGTGTTAATGATTCTTAACATTAAAATGCATTATATTGGTGTAATACCGATTGACATGAATCGGCATGTATGTATGATTGATCATCATATCTATTTATTAAGTTCTTAATTTGTACTTCATGCAGAAAGCATGGGCTGAAAACGGTATGAAAAATCAACTATATCAACTGTTTGTTGGCTTCTTTTAACTACAATACCTTCTTTACTGATGTCTTTGTTTTATTTATTGTATATATAATTAAGCTGGATATGATTACAGATGATACAACTCTTCACAATAGACCAAATGACACAGACATTTATATGTATGTTTGTTGGAATGGTAAAGTCAGTAGTGGTGTATGTTTACATTTTTTTGGCCTATACGTCAAAACCAGGTTCAGCCAATCATTTTTCCTTTAAAAATGTCCCGTACCAAGTCAGGAAGATGGCCATTGTTATATTATTGTTCATTTCTGTGTGTGTTACATTTTAACGTGGCGTCGTTTGTTTTCTCCTATTTTTTAGTGTAAATTCACATTGCGATAAGACGTGTCACGGTACTTGTATATCCCAAATTCATGTATTTGGTTTTGATGTTACATTTGTTATTCTCGTGGGATTTTGTCTGATGCCTGGTCCGTTTCTGTGTGTGTTGCATTTTAGTGTTGTGTCGTTGTTCTCCTCTTATATTTAATGCGTTTCCCTCTGTTTTAGTTTGTTACCGCGATTGATTTTTTTTTGTCCATGGATTTATGAGTTTTGAACAGCGGTATACTACTGTTGTCTTTATTCATCACAGATCTATGTTATAAGTTTATATTTAAACCTTCATTCACACCTTTTGTGCAGTGTTTACTTATTCATTTAGCTTAATTGTTATCAATCGACACCGTGATAAATGTACACAATATACAGAAATCGGTGCGTTTCATGTACATGTCAACCACAGAAGTACAGGCACATGCATACAGGATGTGGCAGGGTTGAACAATACATTTTAGAAAAACGCAGAGAAGACGTGGCCAGGTACTTGTATATCCAATTAACAAAAGGACAATACGTACAGATTTGAGAGTACTCGCAATGACATACAGGTAGGTCAGTGCCACTAACAACTAATAAAACAAATCATGCATCTAAGACTAAATTACCCATTAGTACGTATACACATCAATCATCCACTTTATTTTGTGTAAAGACGTCAAAATAATCAGAGAAAAGCATGCTCTTGTGCAATGCCAAGATACAGGTATCGACATATTGTATATCCATGAATGGATATATCTATATAACAATATGTTTAGATAGCTTTTAATTTACTGATAACAAAATCAATATTAGTACAAATAAAATACAATTTTCAATGATCTAATTACAGTGTTTAATTGTTACCTTTTAGAATAAGTTTATTTAAAGTTTACCAGGATTGTTACTAAATTTCCGGTCACGGTAAACAACATCTCCGTAAAATGAGGATGTACTATTCTGTTTGAAATATGTTTTCTAACGGTACAAACAAATTTTAAAATCAAATCTTTATATCTTTTGAAGAATTTAGTAAAGATTTAAATAAATTTGTGGTTACGAAATTAAAACATTCAGGTGCTGACGGATTGCCTTCTCAGCGCTCAATAGATCTTTACGCTCATACAGATATATTACACATGTTACAAGTATGAAGTGTTAGATTACCAAGTTTTTTAGGGTATTGTTGCTTTAACACAATTATCCTTAACTCCCCTCTAGCTTTTGAAATTTTATAGTTTTGATTAATTTAAGACCATTGTGAAAGGATTCTTGCTCTTTAACTTTAAACAAGTTTAAAAGAACCAAAAACAAAGTATTAAACCAATTTGATTATGAGTTCATATATTTATAAGGGATTTGATTGACGTGTATGCTTGCGAAAATGTAATACAATATAATTGAAAATGGAAATGGGGAATGTATCAAAGAGACAACAACCCGACCATAGAAAAAACAGCATCAGAAGGTTACCAACAGGTCTTCAATGTAACGAGAAATTCCCTCACCCGATGGCGTCCTTCAGCTGGCCCCTAAACAAATATATACTAGTTCAGTGATAATGAACGCCATACTAATTTCCCAATTGTACACAAGAAACTAAAATTAAAATAATACAAGACTAACAAAGACCAGATGCTCCTGACTTGGGACAGGCGCAAAAATGCGGTGGGGTTCAACGTGTTTATGAGATCTCAACCCTCCCCCTATACCTCTAGCCAATGTAGAAAACTATATATTAATTATTTTAGCAGGGAAAAAACAAATAAACAAAATTATTAACGAATTGAGAGGAGCGTAGGCCTGATAAACCAGACCAAAAAAAGAGATAATTTATTTAACAGCACATAAAAAATGAATAATTATAGGCATATGGATTCCAAACCATTTCACGACGTTATTCTTTCAACAGAAAAAAATAAGTTATTGTTATTTCTTAGATAACTAAACGTCCCCCGTCCTGACTAAAGAAGTAGGTCCGGTAAGGACCGATTTTGGCCTCAAATTTCAGGTTCATCTAAAGAAAGATTTTGAGCACTTTAAACACTTGAGTGTCTATTTCATTTGAAGCAATTAGTTTTTTGTGGGACGATTTTAACTGATTTAATCATTAAAACCGATCCGATTCAAGCTCAAATATGAAAAATCTACCAAATATGCCGACAAATGTAACTTTTCAGATGTTTTGGTCAAAAATGAAAGTGGCCGCATTCGTGTTCATCCTCAACCTTTATATATGGTATGTATTATCATAAAATACAACTTACTTTTTAATATTAAGGATGGACACGAATGCGGCCACGAAAATCGTCTAAAATGTAACTAGAATGCTAAAATTGTTAAGACTTCAGTAATTTAGCATGACTTAATGGTGCTAGTCCCCGATATATGTGCATTATATTGTCAAAGACAGCCCATATTTATGTAGAAAAAGCATTCTACTGTCCGATTAATGACTATAAGTTTACATTTTAACGATTTTGTAAAACTGCTATATTTTGGGGCCAAAAAGGGGTCTTACTTGACTTACTCCTTTGTTTGTGTTGATGTCAAGCCAAATTCATATTGATTTAGCAAACATAAAAAAAGTGTTAAGGTGGGTAAAGCATTGATTTAAGAATACAAAGTTGAAACTTAGTTATTTTATGCTTGTTTTTTTTAATTTATTTTTGGGGGAATCCAAACCTCAGTTGATTAAATTGTCAGACTGACTTTAACTTTTAAAAACCCTTATTTGATAATAATTGCCTAGTAAACAAGTAACTGTTAAGTGAGATGTTTATAAATTTAAAATGATTGTATTTCAAATATGTTATGAGTAATATGCCTGACTTTATTGAGCTCTACTGCATTAATTGAGCTAGAATTTCCTCCTGATGATAAATGGTTTGAATCAATGGAAAACGTGAAAAATGTTAAATAACTACATTTCAAAATGGTTTTAAAATTTCTCTACTTGAAAAGGACCGTCCTTCGGCTAAACAAACCTTGTCCATTTTTATGTTTTTGGTCTGTGTCACAATATAAATACGATGTCATTTTTGCTGTTAATTTGAAGTCTTATTCAGTACACTGTTTTGCTTCAAAGTATTTTTGTATAGTTTTGTTCATACGCCAAGGACAACCATTTCAGGTTGGTTCATTCGAAACGGTACACATTTTTATTTCCGAAAGTGATCAAATATAAAACCCATAGCCTTGGAACATATATTCCACTAACGTTAGATTATTAAGATAAAAAGATTGTCGTTGCACAATATACTAAGACGTCGATTAAACATTCATAAAAAAGTGAATTTAAGTTAAATATTGAATCTTTTAAGTTTGAAGTAAAAAAAAAAAAAAAATCATTTCAATGGAATTAATTTAATTCAAGTTTCTTTTAATTGAAATATTTATTACTTGTACTAAATACTTCGACGATTAAAACGTAATCATCCTTGCCTCAAATATGGGTGGTACACACGAAGATTAATACTATACATTTGTGTTTATTCATCTGCATGGCTATGACATGAACTAAGTTGTCATTTATCTTCAGTTATATGTACATAACAACATTATGTTCTTTTCTTACAAATTATATTTTATTTAAGTAAACAGATAACGTCATGCTGTCTTATGTACGTCAACATCTTGTTCCCATTTATTCAGAAGTATAAATTATTAAAAAGCATCTTAAGTCCATGGTAAAACTAGGTTTTTGCACTCACCAATTGTAATTTAGTGATAATACATGTTGAAAGCAACATGAAAAGGATATTAACAGTATTTAAATGGAATAATCTAGAGCTAATCGACCAATAAGAAAGAACTGAGGCAGAAAAAATAAATCTTTAAAACTTGTATAATTCATATTTTGTTTATATACGTCAGTTTGAATTTCTCAATGACGGAGGATTCAATTAACTGTATCTAAAAATTAAACATAAAATATATTTGGTCCTCGTAAAACAATTCTAAAACATCTCTTTAACATGATCAGGATTCTTTAATTTCTACAATTGATAACATAAATTGAGGTTTCATGACAACAGTCTGCATCAAAATAACAACGTTTGTGTGAAATGAGACTTCCATCATTTTGTTTGGTTTAACAATTCACACTATTTTATTATGCTGTATCCAAATTAATATAACTTTTTTTTATCATGCATATATTGGTGTTAAATGAGGAGTCCATCTATTTATCGGTATACAGAGTTTTAAACTATTCAAAAGGATGTTATATCATCCAGTTAAAACAATTTGTCGAGACTGCTGGTGTTCTGTATTACCGTGTTACAACAATGTTTGAATTAGAAACTTGATCTGACAAAAGATGTCTATGATTAAGGAGACAAATGTAAAAATAAGAAATGCATGATAATGGTTTGAAATGATACAGGATGAGGAAGGTAGTGATCGCATATATCGCTTTTCAATCAAAATATGGTGTGTGCAATACTTAAACAACCGTATACTACAATGCTAGAAGGAGCATCAAATTTTTATATAAATCTTCTATAATTTTGTTTTGAAGATATATCGATTAATTGCTATCTAGAGGTCAAAGTGATATGGAAAACTCGCAAATAATAAAGCTTCAAGGTGAACAGCAATTCCGTCAGTGTCTGAACAAAAGTTTGTTATTAGATGTGAGATGTAGAAATGTTCAGTTTGAAATTAGAAACTCATACAACCGTATATCCATTTCTGTTATTTATTCAAAATATACAATCATATCGTTTAATAACTATTAATGATAATTCAACTTGCATAGTAACAAACACACATTATTGAATACGAAAACTGCCATTATAAATAAGAATGTGTCCTTCAATGAATAAAATGCCCATTCAAATGTTTGTATTTTTACATCGAAAGAACACAAGTAATTCATTTTGGTGGGGTTCGGGTTACTATATATGTTATGAATCTGGTCACATAAAAGAGTGTAAACTACTATTCCCTAACAGCATCTTCCTTATCGTAACTCGGAAGGCATAAAATAAAGCAATTTAAAGTTTTTCGTCAAAAGAATTTATTTTTGACAGTTCTAAAATCCGAGTTGCAATATTTTAGTAAACAAGAAATAACTATTATTATAATGGTACCGTCGTTACTAATTACATATAGTAGAATTTATAATTCATCAATAACAATTTTCTGGGAAGATGTCATGTATGTTAAATAAAGGATATTTGAGTCATATCGCTCTGCTATCCTTTATTTATTAAAGGAACCAATATTTTGTCTTTTTATGCTTTCAACCTTGTTATTAATATCAATATGTTTATTATCATCATATTTTACGATTCAGCGCAATATAGTCGATTGATTTTTTTTTGTCTGTGTTTAATACCCAATTGAGCCCTCCGACTTTTTTAATCCCTGAAAATTTGCTTTTTGTCCAATCCATGACAAAACTCCGATCCGTTATAATGAAATTGTTAGTGTTTTTATTTTGTAAGTGTACATTGTTCTACCTGGATTTTTCTTTTTTCAAAATATGAAAAAAAGTTGAGTATCTTTTAGGAAACAAGGACATAATATCCGGCGGCAAAATGCAGCAACATTTTTTTTAATGATTGCAAACGTTCAGTATATATTAAAATTTAAAAACACCAAGTGATATACTCATAAGTATTAAATATAAAAAATTACATTATCATGATTATAAATTATATAAAGGGCATAAAGCAAATTTTAATGTAGCTTCTAAAGTGAATTATTTTTCCAAAGACTGAAACACAAGATCTGTTAAGCTTCTCAAATTTCTGAAAAATGCGATATCCTGATATTAAGAATATTCAGCATCCTTTTTCATTGTTAAAAAACAACACAAACGTCAAATGTCCAGTTTGGTGGTCAATAAAACAACTGTGAACATGGTACATATGCCACATGCGATAGTGTAACCTATTTTCAGATTACAAGTATCGACATATAGGATCTACTTAAATTTAAAAGGATAAATTTCATTTATTCAGTTAATCCACTAGCAAGAGCAATTTTATAATTTCTTAAAAAATTGTAACTTCAAACATGGAGTTGCCATCCCAGTTGTTTATGCATATGTATAAAGATTGATTTAAACAATTTACTTGCAGTTACACTGTACATCTGTAAAGCTGTATATAAGATGAACATGCATATAAACTATATTTTAAGGAAAATGTATGACTGTACATGTCCATATACAATTCATATATTATGTCTTTCTAAATGTACTATGTATATGTAACTTTAGGTAAGAAAATATAATGTGATAACGCAGAAGGAATAAGATTGCTGTCAAATAATAAAAAAAATTGTAAGGTAATATTTTAACATATATCTTTTAAAACTAACTAAAATGTGGAATTACTAACTTTTCAAAAGGAGTAGGTCCAGTAAGGGCTGAATTTCGGGATCATCTGACGTAAGATTTTGGACACTTTTCAAACACTTCAGTGTCTATTTCAGTTGATTCAATTAGTTTATGTGAAATATTTTAACTGATTTACTTATTAAAAACGCTCAGATTATAGCTTTAATATGAAAATTATATTAAATATGCCAAAAATGTCACTTTTCAGATGATTTTTGTCAAACATGAAAGTAGCCATATCCGTGTTCATCCTCAAGCTTTACATATGTTATGTATTATCATCATGTACAACTTACATTTTAATATTGAGAATGAACACGAATTCGGCCGCTTTCATTTAAGACAGAAACTGTCTTAAATTTAACTAAAATGCTAAAATTATGAAGATTTCAGTAATTTAGCATGACTTAATGATGCTAGTACTCGATATATGTGCATTGTATTGTAAAAAACTCCCCATGTATATGCATCAGAAGCATTCTACTTTCTAATAAATAACTAAAGTTAACTGCTTTATTTTTGGGCCAAAAAGAGGTCTTAAACTACTCCTTTGTCCCTTCAACTGTTTGTTAGAAGTTTAACACTACTTAAATTTGACACTATCTTGATCATATGTTGATACAAGGAATATAAACTGATTTATGTATAGCAGTTCATTTTTACAAATCAAAATCTTTCAAAGAATTGAAAGAACCCCTATTCATACAAACATATATTCATAAAAACATATTCAACATGTTAAATTGAAATGTTTTTTATAACTTGATTTTAAATTTGAGTACATCATGTTTGCTATCATTGGTCGACGTTCACAATTTCTATACAAATCTATCTTTTTGATAAGTTGACGCTTCAATGAAATGCTATAAAATGGAGGTTTCTTACTTTGGTTATTACACTGAACAGAAATGATGAACCGTTTGGTTGTTTTCGTTTTGATGGCGACCATAACGGTTGTTCAAGGTAAGATTAATTATATTTGTTATATTAATGGGGACCCTCATTGAGGTGTCCAAGTAATCACATAGTAACAACTGTTTGGCCAATATAATCACAAAGTCATTAATTTTGTTTAAAAAACAAACTAATGAAATAATAAAAAATACAGTTATATATACATAAGACGTGCGTTTCGTCTACAAAAGACTCATCATTGACGCTAGAATCAAAAAATGTAAAAAAGGCCAAATAAAATAGGAAGTTGAAGATTAAAAATTCCTAAAGGTTTTGCCAAAATTATATCTATATAAAAGAATATGTGGGTAAAACTACACGTACTGAAGTTGTATTCCATCAAATATATCAACAGCAGGTAGATTTTATACATTGTAAATAAAAATTGTAGAGTGCATATTATTAAATGGTGGAAACATGTAGCGTTTAAAATAAAGCCTTTACTTAATTCGTCCAACGATACAACAATTTGGTTTTGAAGTTTGGTTGTACCTGTAGGAAAGGGGATAGCACATCCTCATTTTTACGGAAATGTTGTTTCCCGTGACCCGAAATTTATAAACTATCCTAGCAAACTTATCGATCCTTGAAATAAACTTATTTTAAAATGTTACAAATTCAACACTGTAATTAGGTCATTGAATATTGTTTTATTGGTATAAATATGGATCAGTAAAATAAAAGCTAACTAAATATTATTGTTATATACATACATACATTCATGGATCTATCATATGTAGATACCTGTATCTTGTAATTGCACAAGTTAATGTTTTTTCTCTGAATGTTTGTGACGTCATTTCAATAAATCCATTGGATGTTGGATGGATGTGTATTGATTGATAATTTAGTCTTAGATGCGTGATTTTTGTTATAAGTATTTAGTGGCTTTGAACTAGCTGTCAGTTATTAAGAGTACTCTCAGAGCAGTACTTAATGACTTTTTGTTGTTGTGTTATACAAGTACCCGGCCACGTCCACTCTGTATTTTGTTAGATCTATCTTTCTGATGAGTTAAGCCTTTTTCAATTGATTTTCATAGTTCGTTCCTTTGTTGTACTGTTACAACACTATCCCAGGTTAGAAGAGGGGTGGGATCCAGCTAACGTGGTTAAACCCCACCACATTCTGTATGTAAGTGCCTGTCCTAAGTCAGGAGCCTGTTATTCAGTGGTTGTCGTTTGTTGATGTATTACATTTGTGTTTTTCGTTTTGTTCATAAATTAGGTTTTGAATTGTTTTACAATTGTCATTTCGGGGCCTTTAATAACTGAATTTGCGGTATGGCTTTGCTCATTGTAAAAGGCCGTATGGTGACTTTTAGATAATTTCGGTGTGATTTGGTCTCTTGTGGAGAGTTGTCTCAGTGGCACTCATATCACATCCTCTTTTTTATATTTGACATTCTTTTATAAGTTAATTGATCTTTTCGATATAAACTTTAAAAAATTGCGTTCATTATTTTATACATACATCGTAAGCTTTCTCGTTTGAATTGTTTTACATTTGTCATTTCGGGGACTTTTATAACTGACTATGTGGTATGGGTTTTACTCATTGTCAAAGGCTGTACAGTGACCTATAGTTCTTGTTTGTCATTTGGTCTCGTTGGCAATTTATACCATATCTCCTCATTTTATATATCCATTTGGATGACGTGTATTGTGCCATGTTAAGCAAACATTATCCAATCAATCAATTATCCTAATGTGTATCATTCAATGTTACTAATACGTACAAATTACGACATTCGAAATTAGGATTTATTCTCGTTGACACTCATACCACATCTTGTAATATCTTATTACATACGAATGAATGGGTACTCCATGGTTTTTTGATTGAGGAAACCATTGTTAGTTTGTACTAGGTATTACGCTAGATAAAATAATAAAATGACAAATGCTTTTATACATTTTTGATCGATAATCGAATGTAAAATTAGCGTACTCATCTGGAATTTTTTTGTTCTTTGGTTCGATAAATGAAAGTAAAATCAAAGACTTCAAGGTCGGTATTTGCTTCCTCTCTTGTAAGAATCAGGATGATAAGATCATGAACAAGGACTGGTTGCTTTTGAGTCAAATATATATGTTAATGTACATTACCGGATTAAAATTTTGACAGTATCTCCTACTAGTTCCGTGTGCTATTACTTCTCCACCACGTCGTTAAGCATTGTACATTAGTGCTGTTAAATTTTCACAAAAACAAAGGTAGGTTTTATTCTTCCTTCAGTAATGTGGCATTTAATGCAAAGCTGTTCAAATACACGAAAATTGACACAACATTACAATAATCAAAGTAATCTAAGATTAAGGAAGATGCATCAACGATCATCATATTCTCTGAATAAAGGAACCGAATATCAGGGAAATTTCAAATGCCACTAATTTGTGTTTTGCCCTTTTTAAGCCAAAACTGTGGAGAAAAAACTATAAAGATGTTGTGTATTTTGTAGTTCATCGCCTATTCTTCATGACAACATGTGATTTTCAAATGGAATTTTATTTTCATTATGACAGGTCTTTGCAACTTTCCTCAAGATATAAACGGAAAACAATTTGATGTAAAGTTTGGTTCAAATCCAACAATTTATAAAGCTTTATTTTCGGGAACACAGTTTCAAATTACTGACCAGGGTATATCGTACGACTGCATAGAACATGTAGAAAAGAATGGCGACTTTTTCTTGCTAAGGTAAGACATACAGGAATTGAATTACTGTAAACCAACTTATTTTTGCGAGCGATTTATTTTCGCGAGTAGAAGAATCACGCTCCCATAAAGGAAAAATTATTAATAACATTTTATAAATGCGCTTTCCGTGGTTCACCTTCATCATTAATCAGGTTACACTCAATTATTTGATAACCAATGATTTATAATGATACAGAATTATCTGCTTGGTATTTGGCCAACACCATTCTAGAGCGTATTTAATACATGCAAATACCGTGAAAGGCGAAAGATACAAATGTATCAACAAGTCATTCAAGCTCATAGGTCAATAATAAACTGACAATCCCATAGCTAAAATGGGAGACAAACAAAAAAACAGAACAAAAACAAACACCACAGAAAAGTAAAAACGTAGCAACGTTAACTCAACTATAACCGTGGGGATTCAACGTGCTTCGGAAGGATTAGAAGATCTTGCTCAACATCGTGTTGCTCATAAATAAAGGCAACAGTAGTATACCGCTGTTCAAAACTCATAAATCCATAGACAAAAAACAAAATCGGGGTAACAAACTAAAACCGAGAGAAACGCATTAAAATTGTAATAACGAAAAATAATGGTGTGTAATATATTTTGTAGAAGCGGGGAATCGTCTATTTGCTTGAAATTAACTTCAATAAACGAATTGTTACCACAAGGTTATCTAACTGAAGATATACTACCAGGTAAGCTTTCATGAGAATTAACAAAGATAACAAATTTACCTGACAATACGTTTGTACGATTATGTATGCATTCTGGTGTCCAACTGTACAGGTACAGCCCTACAGATATCGCTATGCTATACAGATATCGCATTAAAGCTCCGCCAACTGCCGGACTGGGTATTGTATGAACCTATGTTACCTCAGAATGTGTATTGCAGTCGCATTCCAATGAAATAGTGTTAGACCTTATGCGAATGCACACCTGAACAGCAGTCTTTTCTACGACGACAATTATCGATTTAAAAACTTGAATGTGTATGATTGTGTAACAAAATCAGCTATGTCAATTTCAAGATGCATGTTTAGCGAATGTCAAGTCTGAAGCGTAGGAAAACTCGTACACTTCTGTTTCAAATTGGACAATGTTTTGTTATTTGTTTTAACTGTAGAAACTAGTTGTTATGTTAAAATAGATAAGTATTCACCTTGAGAGATGAAGTGTTGACCATTCGACATTCGTTTTTGCGAACCCGTCTTCCGCTGTATGAGTGATTATAATATTACTACACGGGTCTCAAGGGATTTCAAATCCACAATAAATGCAAAAAAAATGTGAGTTTTTGTGTCTTTCAAAACACAGACAATACACAGAATTAATTGTAGGATAAGGCCAATAACTGTTTAGTGTCTTTAAATATCACCTGTATTTATACTCGGCTCGAAACAGGAGTAATAGCTCGCTAAAGCTTGCATTACACCTGTTTCTTAGTCTCGTACATAAACAGCTGCTGATATTTTAAAAAGACACTAGTAAACAGTTAGTGTCTATGTAAACTTTACAACAATAGTAATAGTAACAGTATTAACAAATAAATTGTAACAGAGTGGCGAAAGATAATAGAGGGGCATACAAACTTATAGATTGAAAATAAACTGAAAACGCCATGGCTAAAAGAGAAAAAGACAAACAGACAAACAATAGTACACAAAACACAACATAGAAAACTAAAGACTAAGCAAAACGAACCCCATTAAAAACATGGGGTGATCTCAGTTTGTTTTTTGTGAAGTTTTCCTTGTTTTTAATTCTTACATACATCTTTGATTAAAAATACAACTACAAGTAGACTACAAGTCAGCGTTTACCTCCACATTTTTCCAACAACAAAAAATAAATATAGGAAGATGTGGTGTGGGTGCCAATGAGACAATTCTCCATCCAAATAACAATTTTAAAAAAGTGAACCGTTATAGGTCAATGTACGGCCTTCAACACGGAGCCTTAATACGTCTAGGAAAGACCGAACAAAACATTCGTGAACTAAATTTTATGAAAACTAGTTTGATATGTGTTCATAATTTACTATTAAAACACAATCGAAGATGATATACATGAACGCAGTTCGTGGAGGTTTATTTTTCAATAACATCATCTTTCCCATAACTGGATATTGTTTACCCTTTATCACCTATAGTTTAATTTGCACATGTGTGTTTGTGTACGGAATTAAATAAAAATCTGTTTTTTGTATTTGTAGCCCGCAACCTACAACTTTCACCCCCTGGTTTGTGTGATGTTTGTTCAAGCATGACCACATCATCTATATCAATCCTGTTTCGAAGTGATAGTAAGTTGATAGTATATTTCTTTTTACATTTAATTGATTTCATTTTCGAGCAAACATAGGTCTCTCTACAAACCGAAACTACAACTTCAAGTCGGTTTTTTTGTTACAGAGTATATATATATAGAGAGCCCAGGTGGTCGTGTGGTCTAGCGGGACGGCTGCAGTGCAGGCGATTTGGTGTCACGATATCACAGTAGCATGGGTTCGAATCCCGGCGAGGGAAGAACCAAAAATTTGCGAAAGCAAATTTACAGATCTAACATTGTTGGGTTGATGTTTAGACGAGTTATATATATATATATATATATTTATTTACAGAGATTACTTAAATCAACTAGTTTCCTGTATACAAAACTTTGAATTTTTCGAAAAACTAAGGACTTTCTTATACCAGGCATAGATTACCTTAGCCGTATTTGGCACAACTTTTTGGAATTTTGGATCCCAAATGCTCTTCAACTTTGCACTTTTTTGGCTTAATAAATATTTTGATATGAGCGTCACTGATGAGTCTTATGTAGACGAAACGCGTGTCTGGCGTACTAAATTATAATCCTGGAACCTTTGATAACTATTTACACCACTTGGTTGATGCCACTGCTGGTGGACGTTTCGTCCCCGAGGGTATCACCAGCCCAGTAGTCAGCACTTCGGTGTTGACATGAATATCAATAATGTGGTCATTTTTAATAAATTTCTTGTATCCAAAACTTTGAATTTTTCGAAAAACTAAGGACTTTCTTATACCAGGCATAGATTACCTTAGCCGTATTTGGCACAACTTTTTGGAATTTTGGATCCAAAATGCTCTTCAACTTTGCACTTGTTTGGCTTAATAATTATTTTGATATGAGCGTCACTGATGAGTCTTATGTAGACGAAACGCATGTCTGGCGTACTAAATTATAATCCTGGTACCTTTGATAACGAATTACCAATGCAAAATGTCACATATGTTTTTACGCTGTTGGTTGGTGCTATATACTGCATAGAAGTATCTTGAGATTTCGGATGAATGATTCCACATTCAATATTGTGTAGATGTTTTTTATTAACTATGTAGCCGTAAATATTGTTTGTGAAGTTGCAAATATAAAAAAGAAGATATGGTATTATTGCCAATGAGACAGCTATCCACAAAAAACCAAAATGCAAAGACTATGTGTAACAACTATAATAATAGGTTGTAGTTTAATGTACTAGTATTCAAATAATTAAACAAATGTTTTTTGTATTTAATTTTACTGAATATTATCCCTGTGTTTTCAATGGTAATTAAACAGGGAAACTAGTTGAAATGCTGTACACCAAGTTTAATTGTTTAAGTTAAACAGCAATATGTGCAATAAAGAATTAATCAGAGTGTTAAAAAAAAACATATCATGTCTCTTTGGTTTTGCATTTCGTGCTAGTTTGAAAACATTGTTAACAACTTCTGATTGTTATTGCATAAATGTTCGATACGAGATTGTATGACATTACATCGACAATCAGTGATATACGGTAATTTAGGCTGAACTTAATACTTATTCAATGGAAAACTAGCCATGAAGATCACAAAATGTTTTTTAAATTTTTAAGCGTAATCAAAAACAACTTGCACTTAATGGTTATTGAAATTTAAACACAATAATGACGGCTCTACCCAAATGTTTGATATTTTTACGTTGTATGTCTGTTTATTTTGTTAACACATCTATGTCAATATAATGGAATGTTATATGACTCTCAAACAAGAGATAGAGAGATTAAATATTCTTTATATTTTCTTTATATTTTCTATATATTTTTCAGACAAGCTTGTTTGTAAGTTCGTAATTTACAATATGTCGTCTTTAGAATTGAGAATGGGTGTTTTTTTTGTTTTGTATTTAATATTACATATATACATGATATTCTTAGTTACATAGTGTGCTAGTGACCTAATACGGTTTATATTGGGTCAGTGAATTCCATATAGAATTTACTTACCCCATTTATACCGTATTAGGTCACTAGCACACTATGTAACGAATTTATCTTACCGGCTATATTAACGTAACAAATTTAGACTAGTGACCTATCAAAATGAGCAAGACTTCAATACTGTTAGCATTAAGAAACTTCTTACATTGATCCTACAAAAACAGATACCAACAATAACAACTTGTTAGGTTTAAATGTGTCTTATGAATTTATTTCAATCTTAATCATAACTTTCTTTTCTTAACTTAACCTTTACGATTTTTTCTCAGTATCGTTTTGTTTTTATAAAAGGATGTAACACCACAACTAACCGTGTATGAATTAAGCCCGCCTCCCTACTACCTTATATTGAATATAAAGGGACGTAACACCACTACTAACCGTGTATGAGATAAGCCCCGCCTCCCTAATAACCTAATATGAAATATACACGATTTCCACGAAGGCGCTTTTAACCAATCACATTCCTAAAAATGTATAGGAGGTAAGATAAATATATATATAACAGGAAGATACCGGGGGGAAATCCAAACAAAACACCACCGATCATCCGTGAAAACTAATACTTAGTATACAAACACAGTGAGACAAACAGTTAAGAACAACGCGTAGTTCAGATAGTCTGATGTGCTATGTTTAATGTATCAAAATCTAGAGAAAATCATTTACAGCTAAATTCTAGTTGGTTATGAAGGACACGAACAACAGTTCTTAAAACTGCACATAGATAAACTAAACACTGAGCAACACAAACCCCACCAAAAACTGGGGATGATCTCAGGTGCTCCGAAAGGGTAAGCAGATCCGGCTCCACATTTTGCACCCGTCGTGTTGCTCAGGAACAAAGTGACTTTTGTTACTCTATCGAATTATCAAAACAGTTAATATAAAAAAAACCAAAATGTATGTACCATGTCAGGAATGTGGCAGTTGTTATCCATTCGTTTGATGTGTTTGAGCTTTTGATTTTGTCATTTTCTTAAAGACTTTACGTTTTGGATTTTCCTTTGAGTTCAATATATTTGTGATTTTACTTTTATATATGGTTTCCTCACAAAAACATTTGATTTTAGTTCCCGATCCTCTTCCTGTCGGATGTGATATACCCGATGGTTGTCCTCTGATTGAGAATGGTAATCCTTGTACACCACCACCTCCAGTTACCATAGAAGGTTTCTGTGGCGATCTTTTAGAAATTCTCGAGGCTGACAGTTCTGGCAGTTCTTCTACAAGCAGTTCCAATGAAGTGGGTGGTGGTGGTGGCAGGGCACTAAAAAGACACAGAAAACATAAGCAGAACTGGAAAAATAAGCCAAAGTCAAAGAAAAAGTGCAAGAAAAACGAGGAGTTAGAGGCTCTAATAATGGAAACGTGTGGTGAAGAATTAGTAGTTATCAACGCATGAACAGTTTCGCCTTGTAAAAACTTCTCCTTGATTAGAATAAAAATGAGATGAAGACATAAAGACCATTTTCCTCAATTCTAGAACGGTTCATTCGTTTTCTCTTTCAGAAATTCTTGTTTAAAATATTTATGAATGTATCTTTCTCTCAAATAATCTGTCATTCATGTATACTGTTAATATTTGTTGATACGTAAGGTACATATATGAAACTTTTGATACTTCCGAATAATAAAAATGAAAGTTCCGTCTACAGTGAGCTTATTTTTTAAAACATTCGACTTTGTTGTGCGTTTCAAAATTATTCTACTCAAAATGGTTGTAACTACTAAAAAATGTTCCTGCTAGAGTCAAGGACACAATGTAGTACTTTTATTAACACAAAGGGCGATGGTATTGAAATTCAGCTGTACGCAGGTTATGCGTTCTCAAACATCCTATGACAATTTTGCAATAAATAGACAACGGTGCACTGATCAAATTAGTGTACTATGTTAATACATGGTTTGTCTATTAAGCCCTGGTCACAACAGATCGTACGATTTTTTGTCCTGGAAGATCGTTAAAATAGTTTTCGTGGCAGTGTCGTGCAAAATGTCAAAAAAAAGTATGTCGAGTGGTCACATCGGCTACGACATGCCAACGATGGGTACAGAACAGAAAAAAAATTGTAATTGTACTGTCGTGGGTCTGTCGCGCGACAGTCATACGACAATAGTGACTTGTTTTGGGCTATTTCTCAGGTTTTCATGTCATGGAATGCGCGTGTTACTGTCGTGTCACTGTCGTACACCTGTCGCACAACAGTCGTGGGTCACTTGCGCGTTTGGCTTCGACCTACTGATATATAAAGAAGGCCCGATGTATTGCGTGTCATTTGCCATTTGCTTTCAATATTGTTCAGTGTTATAAGTTCGGTCTGAGTAAACGACGTTTTTCGTATTAGTTTATATTATAAATGCTCCGCGAATTTAAACCAGGATGCCCCCGGAAAAAAAATTAACAAAAGAAAAGTGGTAGCAGTAAAAGTGGATGATGTTGACCAGATAAAGGACCCCCTTCCATGACCTGAAGTATATGAAGATTCGGAAACTACTGGAGACGTCACTGGGGTCGAAGACGAAAATATGTTGCACGTCGAAAGTACAACTGTCGTACGACAGACAATCAATGTTGTGCGAGCATCGTACGAAATTTGGTATTTGTGAGACATTCGGGCGACTGTGAGATTGTCGTACGACAGTCGTACGATTGTGAGATTGTCGTACGACAGTCGTACGATTGTTAAATATTAAAATGGTTTATTTTGGTATCCACAACAATGTTTTAATCGTGCGACAGTCTCACGGCTGTGGTAAGACATTCTCTCGACAGCCACAAGACAGTGACAGACACGACAAAAAAAAATCGTAGAGCAAACATGGTGCATGTCCAATTTTTGTCCCACGACACACGGCAGCGTCACGATGCACAACATATCGTGCGACAGTCGTACGACGATCACAGATGACTCACGATTGGACAAAAATTCATGTCGTGGCGCTGCATAGATGTGTCGTGGGTTCGTTGTGACCAGGGCTTTAGAGTTTAGTTGATGTTGATCTCATTTAAACAAATAGTAACTTCAGGTAATTTTATATACTAGTAGTTACAATTTTGTCTTTTTCGTCTTTTATTGTACTTTTATCTTTGTGCTCATATCCATCTGCTGAAATTGGTTTTCTTTTACACTTTGATTGTATGGTGTGTTGTCACAACAATGTATCAAGATACTGATACTGATCGAACAAAAGGTTCCAGAAACTACTTGAAGATCGTAACTGTATGTCTATTGTGTCTATGTGCTATGTGTTCATCTAATGAGTCACGTCCTTTCCAATTCCTTTTCTTTTATATTTTGCACGTATGCCGTGTTGTCACATCAACGTCTCAAGTAAGGGCAGACACAAACGTTCATTAGATAAATCATCAAAGATACCAGGATAAAAATTGTGTACGCTTGACGCGCATTTCGTCTACAAAAGATTCATCAGTGACGCTCATATCAAAGAAGGTAAAAAGAGTTCACCGTAAATAACACATCATAATTCATGGTACTACGCCAGGACATAATCTTCAACCTAAATATTACGACTTCATGATGTGATTCCGGGTTTTTTTCTCGGAATACTCCTTGATGCCCAAGCAAAAAAACATATTGACCAAAGCTGATTTTAACGAACGCAACCTATGTACTACTGGTAAATTATTAAACCAGTGATATCGTTACCATAAATTACTTAAGATCATCGAATATTGTTTTTATTGGTATAAATATTGATTTTGTTATCAGTAGATTAAAAGCTAACTAAATATTACTAGTATGTTATAACATATACATTTTGATGGATCTACAATCTGTCGATACCTGTAACTTGGCATTGCACAAGGCCATGTTTTTCTCTGACTGTTTATGACGTCTTTACACTAAATCCATTGTATGTTAAATGTGTACGGATTTATTGTTTAGTCTTAGAGGCATGATTTTTTTATTAGTTGTTAGTGGCTTTGAACTAGCTGTCAGATAACTGCGAGTACTCTCGGATCTGTTTATTGTGTCTTTTTGTGTTGGGATGTTTAAGTACCCGGCCACGTCCACTTGTATTTTTTGTCTATCTGATGAATAATTTCTTGCGTCCGAAGCGCTTTTCTGAATTTACCTCCATTAGGAACGCTCAAAGCCAAACATTTGAAATCGGAAGATGTATAAGTTACGAAACCGGTGAAGAGCTAAACTATGTAAAGGCTCTTTTTTTCAAATACCGTTACTTACCAATATGGGTAGATATTCGCAAAGACACTCAGACCAACAGTAAACAAAAATGTTCCGAGCAGCAATAACTGTCCAAAAATATTATCTGATGCTTTGATATGAAATCTTTTTTTTCAAATCCATTCAATAAACATCATGCCATGACTTAAGATAGAACCTTACAGATAGAGACCAAATACGCTTAAACAAATCCAAGTTAGAAAGAGATGTAATTCTAGACATGTAAAAGACTCACTGCCAAAATTTTAACTCTGTTTACATGTTGTGTTTTTAGCATTGTGTATAAGTTTAAAATATATTACACCAGATCCGAATTTTGACAAAAAATGTCTTTTCAGTGATGAGGGGGCAAGGGGGTTCCCATAACAGCTAATCAGTGAATTGATTTGGTGAAAACAGATAACAAGGAATTGAAAAGGGTCAATAACAGATAACAGTTTATAAAATATGAAAATAAATTTGTCCAGGACCAATCCAGTAGATGACTTGTAGATCTTAGTACATAACTTGTGGTATGGACCTAGAAAATTGTAATTTGTGTAAACAAGACGTTTCGTCCGTTGAGGCAGTTCTGCCTTGGTTGGTTTTTTCTGTAACTTGTACAATAAGTTATACTAATAGTATGGATGTTGATTTTTTTCTGAACGAAATTACTAGTTTCTGTTTTTGATATACGGATATTTTTAATCTAGGGCATTTGAGCGATCATTTTTTAATGATTTGGGGTTTTTTTTATCTAATTTTTGAAAGTAGTGCAGCCAGTGACACTTTATTATCAATTTGATTTTTAGACATTTTATTTCTGAAAAGCAATATCTATATATATATATATACAACTCGTCTAAACATCAACCCAACAATGTTAGATCTGTAAATTTGCTTTCACAAATTTTTGGTTCTTCCCTCGCCGGGATTCGAACACATGCTACTGTGATATCGTGACACCCAATCGCCTGCACTGCAGCCGTCCCGCTAGACCACACGACCACCTGGGCTCTCGAAAAAAGAGCTTTCGGTGGGCATGTGTTACCTTTCCACGTCAGTTTTAATCTAGCGGTGTACTACAGTACATGATATATAAGGCATGAAGATGTTATTGTTACAGATCAGCTAAATTATCTATAGTAAAGGATCCTACAAATTAATGTAAGATACAGTCACAGAAAATATATATACTTTACAAGTAATTATAAAAAAACATTGATGCACAATATACTTATCAAATACAAAAATACCCAGATCAGTGGAGACAGGACATGTAACTGACACACAATTGCCAGTTACGGTTATTCTGATAATAGAAATTATCTCAATTGACAATTCTGATACATGTAGTATAATAGAAATTGGACCTAGTGAAAATTTGGATGACACCAAGTGAAACACCAAGCATGCATCTTATGTGAAATTATAGAATGAAAAGAGAGGGAGTAGCACTGATAATATAAATGCTAAATGAAAAAGATGTTGTGTAATTCCCAAAGCCATAATTCAAACCCATACCACTTAGTAATGTAAAACAATTCAAAGGAGAAAACTAATTCCCTAATTTATCCACAAAATAGTGAACGAGAAACTTAGTAACACAGTAACAAACTACAACCCCTGAATCCAGGCTCCTGACTTGGAAATAGGCACATACAGAATGTGACTGTGTCAACTTAAGCATGCTAGTTGGTGTCCAATACTCCCCTAATCAGGGACAGTGGTGTAATAGTACAGCATAAAGATTATTATGTGGTCATTGAATACAAAAATATATATGGTGTACCGATGCTTTTTTATAAAAAAAAAAATCCATACTATAAGTTATTGTTTACAAGTAATAAGTGAAATATAATTTGTACAAAATGCTATATGTTCACAGACAACAGAATTTATTACAAAGGATAATAATAATATATACTGGAATGGTCCTGGGTCCAATTGATTTTAATATGTTTATGTATATGTTACTGAAATTCTTCTGCAAATACAGGGCCACCCGATATTACCAGTAGAAAGACCCTAATAGATATGCATTGTAAGAAGATGTGGTAAGCGTGCCAATGAGACTATTATCACAATTTTCAATTATCTTCAATTTCTACGGAAGATTGGCTGTCAAAATTACAATTTCCAATAACAGTTAACGGCAAATAGATTCTCACAATAACAGATAACAAAATAGAAAATAGTCCTATAACAGCTAACAAAGAAAAAGACAATAACAGCTAACAGTAAATATATTTTCAGAATAGCAGATAACAAAGAATTAAAATGCCCCATAACAGCAGACTTGATTTCTTCATCATGGTACATATAAAAAAGGTTACTTGCTTTTATTTCAGATAAGTTTTACTACTTTTTGAATTTTTATACAGTTATGTCATAATGTTCAGTTATGCTTCAGTTTTAGCAAGGATTTGTATAAGTGTACTTCCAAAACTAGTATTTGGCCCAGTTTTGCATGATTATTTTTTTTAGTTCAGATGTGTCATGTAGTAGTGCATTGATTTGTATTTCAATATACATCTGTTGTATATAAGCATTGTAATATATCCTTTCTACATATATATATATATATATCGTATACATACTCTCTTTTATACAAATTTTATAATTTTAAAAAATCACACAGTGAAAAATTGAATTTCCCGCGAGTTGGTCACGTGGTAAGAATGAAGGATCATGGGTAAAATCTGGGACGGCGTGCGTCAACTTTATTATTGGATGTGATACTGGGGAAGAATTTTATATTTTGCTTTTAAATAGAACATCTAGTGGTTAACTCTGTATTGGTAGGTATCCTCTGAAGCAACTGTCACGCTTTTCATATCAATTTAAATAGGATTTTTCGACGATTTCTCTTTTAACGGGCGATAACCACAAAGTGAAGCAGAAAAATGGCCTTTGTGATTACTGCCCTTTAGAAACCGGACAAGGGCGACAATTTCCCCTGTTTGCGACCCTACAATGCCAACCCGATTAACTTGAGATATTGCATTGCTCAACTGCTGAATGCCAACCCATAAAATAACAGGCACTAGACATTCTAGCCTTGTAACCGACGAAACCCTTCCTGATCTTAAGAAATTCAAAATGGCGGAGGGGAAATTTATGCAGTGTTTTCGTCACCAGACAAGATCCATAATTTTAATGTAAAATCATCAGTTTATTATAATTTAAATTTGAGTTAGCATACATAAAAAAGAAATACAAAACACATTTATACAACCAAATCATAAAAATGATAAATGTTGAAAATAAATAATATAAATTGTTTAGGGTCAAGAGTTCATGTCCCCAATGACAATGTAATGTCCATGCAAAGCTAAGCCCATAGGGCTAGAAGTGCACCCAGAAATTTACAAGCTTATACTCACTCTCAGAAGCTTTAAATTGCATTGGCATATGAGTGCTATCATACATGTAGGTTCATTGAGCTTATGGCTATTTCAGAATTTGAGGCTGTATATGATTAAAACAATCACTTTGGCATTGTTGGCAAATTATGTTGCTTTGTAATTTTGCTCTAAGAATGATCAAAAATTACTAGAAGGTGTAACTGGAGAGATGTATCTATTCTACAAATTTATATCATCACCATGGTGATTCATACCCATGTTACATTCAGTGCGTTATTAAGTCCAGATCTACCGACCCTGATTTTTTTTGCCTTGACAGCAGGAAACAGACATATATTTTTTTTTGGCCTAATGATCCAGGGAATAATTGTGTTTCTAAACTTATCAGAACCAACATTTAAAAATCACTTATTTCAGTGAGTCCCCTGACTGTTTCCCCACTGAGCCAAAGAATCGATTCCCTAGCTCAGTTGATTAAGACTGGCTTTATATGTTCTATCTGTACTAAGGAGGGGAAGCAAACCTGCTACACTGGTATGAAATGGCTATTTAAGTCATAAGAAACGAGTGACTGGTGAAATATGTTATTCCAATGCATTCAAACATCATAAACTTAGTCTTCAGTCCACAATTTTGTCATTTTTTCGCATAATTTTCGTATAATCACACTTTTTTTCTCAGTCAGTGTTGTGAAAAAATGGCAGGTAATTAAAGTTCGTCTTTTGAAGCCAAAGTTTAACGATTGACACCAGTTTGTCAACAATCAACAAAAAAAACCATGCATATTGGGCAAGTGTTTAACATGTACAATCAGATAATGGTTTATTTTAAGGACATCCATGTGTATTTGGATCACAGGATTGTTAAGAGATGGGTCACACTGAGGTCACTATGCATACGGAAAATATGTCAGGGAATTGAAAATAAAGTAATTAATTTGTACACAAATAGAAATTTATAAGAAAATCATTTTATTTTGAAACAATTTTCACTTTTTAATTTCCATTTCCTAGATGTCCATTCCTAATTAAAATTCAATCTTGTAAAAACACGAACACTTGGCATGCTTCATTCGAGCATATATATCACTGTATATAGAGCGACTAAATATTTTAATAATTTCACATCATGAAATCTTTTGAATTGACTTTTTCTGTTTTTCAGTGGATACTGGTTGGCATGGATACAGATGATACTTTACAGCAGGTAGCAGAAGAAGTTGGGGGAGGAGATGGGATTGTCATAAGTGATGTTGGAGACCTAGTTAAACTATCAGAAACTCAGGTTTGTTTATTGTTCTACAGTACAGAGATATGATTCACTATGTATGAGGTGATTGGTTGCAATGATTCTGAATATTTTATGAATGATTATAAAAGTGACTATATTTATCATTTTGTCACAGACATGATGGGGTTGTACGAAACTATCTACATGTATATTATGCAAAATTTGCTGTACAACAGATAATTTTGGTTATTTACTGTAAGGCTTTTCATAACACTAAAACTACGAATCAAGTAGTAAGATTATTATTAGATACACTTATTTTCAACCCTGGTACCCAACAGTCTGCACCATAAGCCACTAGTATGATGCCCCAGACATAGTAAATATTGATTAGGACTAGTGAAACATTTCAAAATTTTATATAGTCATATTGGGACAAGTTTTGAAATTTAGTGTCCAGACTAGTAGATGAATTTTTTTGGCGCAGGCTGACCCAAGGTAAAATCTCTGCTACATAAATATGTAAAAAAAATATTGACAGGGAAATGTCGACTACCATAGCACTGTACATTAAAATTTTCTACACAGAAAATAGCGACATGGACATAAATTTTCATTATCAATCAGTTGTAAATATTAAAAATAAATTTTGTATTGTTGCAGGTTGTAGAGACTTTGGAAGGTGTATTTCCTCAAGCTGACCCAGCTCCTCAGGCTAATGGTGGATACAGTATGGAGTCTTTGCCAAGTGTTATGCCAGTCAACATCATGGCTGAACAGAAGACTACTGAAATGCCTGTTGAAATCATGGCCGAGCAAAAACCTATTGAGAATGAAACATCAGGTATGAACGCAAGGATTTTTATAGATATTTAAAATACACTTAGGCTGCTATTTAGGTGGTTAAGTATATACATAGCCAACGCAAAATCAAACAATTTAAATTTGATTTTTGGCGTTACATGTACAGTACAGGTAGGGACTTATTTTTATGGGTGCCTTAATCCGTCTAGATGTCAGACTGGTTAGACAGTTGTCCCAGTGTAATAAACACCTGCTGTGCAATATCCAAGTGGAAGGTCGTAAATCAATCTGTACCAGCTTGATTAGAATTAAATTTTACCTGTACAGATATATTAGTATTTAAGGAGAATAGATAAATGTGAAATATTGCTTTGTATTCAAAGAGAAAGAATTGAAATTAAAATTAAATATAAGAATTTAAAATAAAAAATAAGAATCTAAATTAAAAAATAAATATGAAAAAATGAACATCATGAATGGGATTTTTTTTATAATTTGAAAATGAAATAAAGACGATTTTTAACAATATATTGTGTTGCCAATTATTACAATAGTTTTGTGCCAATAAACTATTTTATATTTGCATTTATATTTCATCTAATGCAAAATAATAAACCTAATAACAACCAAGACTGTTTTCAATCGAAGTTTAAATCAAATTGTTGAGACAACAATCCCGTACATTATACAAGTTTTCGTTGATGGTTATATTATTTCCCCCTTTTAACGTCCTGTTCCTTTATATTTTATTATTAGAAACACAATTTTAAGTATAAGGCCAACCTATCGTATTTATAAAATATGTATAGGCATTGTGATTTAAGTTATTTTCCTTTTGATACAACTTTCCCCGTCGGAGCCTTTACATCAGTTCACACCTGTCAATCATTTCTCATAAGTGAAACATTTTGGTCAGACAGATCACTCGTGCTTTCTATTTTGACATATTTCTCGTTAATCTCTTCGAAAGCCAAACAATTGGTTTCTTTAAATACAATATTTATAATGCCGTGATCATATTTCGATTCCTAATTTTTAGTTTACAAAAAAATGTTGACACTCGAGATATTGCTTTTCTATTTTCATGTCTCAAATATTTTATGAAAATCGCCAGTGTTTTTATTATAAATATATTTTACGAATTGTATCAATCGATACACGAAAATCATAATTTAACCTTATATAGGTTATTGAATAAATGCACATTTATACCCCAATGGGGTTGAAGGCTAGTCGTACTAGTTGTGATCAGCTGTCTTTACTTTTTCATCGTACTTCTAGTCATTCTAAAGCTCTCGCAGTCGGTATGAATTTTTAAATCAATGTTGTATTATTTCCGAAGTTTAAAGGAAGTCTCCAAATAGATTATTTAAATGGGAATCCGGGAAACGACTGATAAAAATATAACAAAAAATAGTTGGGGAAGGAGACTAAATCTTGTTTTGTAAATCGATTAAATTTCTATTCCGGTCAATCGATCAAGAGCCTCAAAACTAACGCACAATACTGTCAATCGTTCCACATCAAATTTAATCATGAATGGATTTTCCCACGGTCGTTCAGAAAGGTCACCTGAGTTTACTGTTACGACATTTCCCGCCATATAAAAATCTCGTGCAGTGGATAAAATCGATCTTTAATATCTTTTATTAGCATTCAATATTATTGTGAGTGGAGTAAAGTTAAAGTTCAACCACATGCACACGCTGTTGATCACTAATATGTGTATCATGGAATTGTCTTTTCACGGCAATTTTTTCTTAATAAATTGCTGTTAAAAATATATAACATACAAGTTTCCTTTTTTTACATGGATTGTGCGTAAATTAATATTATGCAATTAAGTTCGGGATTAACACTTTCGGGATCTTAGAATTCTTTTTTACGCGATGTCAGGATTTAGATTTATTTAAATTCGAGACCTTGGGACTTCGTGTTTTAAGCCTGGGATTTCGAGATCCGGACCCTATTTACCCCCTACCCCCAAATGCAGATCAATTATATTAATATAGCATAATGAACAAACACGGAAATCTTAAAATAAACTTATGCCCGGGAAGAATCATTATCTTCTTCTAGTGTTATTATTTGCGTTCTATTTGACTTATACCAGAGACATATATATGTCTCTGCTTATACATCTCCAACTTTGAAGTTACGGACAATATTTGTGTACAGTAAAAAGTAAAAACTACAAAGAATCATCAAGCTACTAATAATATACAAGTATTGCTCACTGTAATTATTTTTTATCTCGGAACTGACCCAACACAGACTGAATATTAAATACATATTATAGAAATATTTTGCATGTGACCGCGTCAAACTAACACTTGTCGAGACAGCATTCTGCTTATCTATGGATTAACGAGTAAAACAAAAATAACCGTAAGCTTCCAGAAATAGAATACATGTAAAAATATTTATGTTTGAAATTTTATGCAAACAAATAAGAAAAAGATACACAAAAAACAAAAAAATAAACAACAAGGAACATTGAATAAAAATAATTTCACGGAACAAATTAGAAAATAAATAGCAGTTGAAAAATAAAAACCATAATTAGAAAATAGGCTCTTTTTATTAAAACAAAGTTTTCTCCAGTACTTCACCTGTAAAAATATTTTATGTCAAATACGATGTAATCAATAAAGTGACATGAGAGGTTAAAATTACAGGTAACCTGATTCTGAAATCAGTGAACCGTAATTCTAGCAGCACGGATTAAGATGAAAGGACAAATATATTGCCAATCACACCTGGATTTATTGATTAATGACCATTCTACTTACCATAAAAATGTCCGATTATTCATATCCGACTAGACGGATTAAGACATCCATAAAAATAAGTCCCTACCCGTACTGTACATCAACATTTATTTTTCTGACAAATTTGCAAGATATGTAAAAATGTAAACTATATATTGATATTAATCAACAAAGCTTTTTAATTTTTTTTTAGTAGAAGAGGTTTTAGAAAAGATCAACGAGGTTTCCCAAGTAGCTGAGGCAGGGACAACTGCAGTAGAAGGATTACCAAATCAAGTTGATACTGTACAACAGCCTGCATCTGATGGGAAGACAGGTAATAATTTCCACAAATTATGTTTATTGATTGAATGTGTAATAAGGGCTGGTTTTAAAAAAAAAATGGTATCGTAGAGGCACTTTTATAATTGATTAATTTGCATGTATAGACAAATTTTGAATTTCTCTTGCACTTTCAACATGTTCAAAGTACTTGTCTCCCATCTATACGTGTGATTTAAGAGATCCAACTGCAAAATGCCTTCTATGTTTTCATAGAACAGCCCTATGCTTACATGTACATGTATTTTACTGTCACAAAAATCCTACACACACTCAATCAAACTCAAAGGCAAGGGGCCACAGGTTATTGCTGTTATCTCACTGAGGCCTTCAAAAAGGGAACAAAAGCTCGCACTTGACTGTAAGCATGTACCACAAAAAAAATTAAGTACACATTTGGATAGGACCATGTTTAGCCTTTGTCAGTTATGTCCCTTTATAACTTTATATGATATGCAAGTGGGGACATCATCTTTTTCCATGGACACATTCCCAATTTATTTGTGTTTTCTTATAATTTGTTTATTTTATATTTAGCAGATAACAGTTTGCCAGCTGACTTTTTTGATGGAAATACAGAAGTTACATCTGAAACCCAGGTAATACACACACACACATATCGCTGATAGCTCATTATGGATAAAGTTTATGGATTTTTTCAATAAAATGTTCAATTATATAGCTGTATACATGAAAGGGTAAAATTAAGAATGGAAATGACGATTGGGTTAAAGAAACAAAAACTTTACCAAAGTGCAGAAAACAGCCCATGATGGAAATACAGAAGTTACATCTGAAACCCAGGTAATACACACACACACATATCGCTGATAGCTCATTATGGATAAAGTTTATGGATTTTTTCAATAAAATGTTCAATTATATAGCTGTATACATGAAAGGGTAAAATTAAGAATGGAAATGACGATTGGGTTAAAGAAACAAAAACTTTACCAAAGTGCAGAAAACAGCCCATGGCCACCAATCGGATATACAAAATCTGACATGGTTGAAGATGTCTTGTGAGATCTCAATCCTTCCCCTAAGGCTTATACCTCTAACAATCAGGGGTGGTACTTAAACAAGTGATTTCAAAATAATGTTAAGTAATTTTGGCTTTGAAATATTTAAAATTTTCGCAAAGACTTTTCAAAACCACTGTAACCATGGTAACAAGTAATTGGACCAGTCAAGAAGTGAAAAATTAATTACTTCAATTGGTGTTTATAACATTTTTGGGATTTTTTCCCCACAAGCTTGATTCCATTGGAAAAAAAATTGGACATGCAGACTTTGTCATTTGCTTGATAAGTCTGCCAATTTTTCAGTTTATTTGAATATGCAAAAATTTGAATAATTTGTAGATCCAGACGTTACCTTGAAATTAATCATTCTAATTCTAAAAGAAAACCAATCAGGTCACCTAATATTGTTGACCTTTGTCTGATAGTAAGAGTATTTCATGAACATTTGATTACAGAACAATTCCCAACAGTACCTTTAAAGGCATTAGCGCATTAACTTACTGCCCATGCGCACTGATGAAATTGATACCAAAGATAAAGGGATGATAGATTTATGTAGGAAAGTTATAGATAAGTTTGTGTAAATATGGAAAATCACTGAAATTACCATTTGAAGATCAAAGAAAACACCAAAATCACTTAAATAGGTGATATCTTAACATGAAAAATCACTGAAATAGGTGATAATGAAATCACTTGTTTAAGTAGCACCCCTGACTGTCTAACCAATGAAGTAAATATAAAACCACAGCAATATGCACATTCATACATTGCATTTTTGTCTGATTGATGATTGAACTTTGAAACAGCATACACTTGTAATATGAATTTTGCCACTTACAATATTATATTTTTGTAATCAAAACTTTTACAGCCACCAATGCTAGCATTGACCAATGAAAACTTTGAGTGACGATGATCGCTTTCCTTTATTCAACTAGGAGATTCTGTTATTGATAATCCAAATCCTAAAGATTATGCTGTAATGATTTTATACATTTTTACACTTTCTGAAAAAAATGTTTACACTTCTATGTATTGTTATATGTACTAATCAAAAGTTCTTAGATGTTTGTTAATTTAAAACCAATGAGAAGATGCTATTATGATAATAAAATGTACCTACTTTTATATTTCAGCCCCAAATAGTTCAAGTAGTGGTAGAAACTGATAGTCCTATAGTCACTGATATAGAGCCACCAACAGTTGATGAACCAGTTATAGTCCCAGAAAATTTCACTCCTTTAGAGGAGGAAGTAGGGTCAGTAGAAGTAACTTCTGCAAAATCTGATGGGGTATCTGCAGAGGAACAAAAAGAAGGTCTGGTACCAGTTGAGATACCAGTCATTGTCCCTGAAAGTTTTATTCCCCTTGCAGATAATCAATTAGACCCAATCCAAGAAAATACAGCTGAAGAGGAATCTTTGGCAGAAGAAACAGCGAAAAATCAAGAGGAGGAATCTACAATGGAGGACACAACTGAGGCCTCAGAACCTCAAATTGAGTCAAGTCAGAATGAAGAAGGTGAAGTAACTGTTACTGTAACTATAGTTAATTCTGAGGAAAAAGAAGAATCTACGCCAAAAAGGAGAGGAAGACCAGCCAAACAATCCACTGAAGATGTGGCTGGTCCATCACCAGAAAAGAGACAAAGAAACGATTCAAAATCAAGTGAAAGTGGTACTCCTGCAGAGGGTAGGCCAACACGTAGAAGTCTAAGAGCTCCCAAAGAGATATCCGAGGACAAAATTGCAGAAACTCCAGAAACTAAATCTAAAAAAGGAAAGGCTGCAAAGGAAAAAGATACTGAGACGCCGAAGACAAAATCGAAGGGCAGAGGTCGTCCACGGAAAGAGTCAACAGAAAAGGAAGTTGACCAGGAAGAAGAGGAAGAAGCTGAATCTGAGGCAGAATCTGGAGAGGAAGAACAGGAAGCCACCCCTGAACCAAAAAAAGGAAGAGGCAGAGGAAGACCTAAATCAGAAAGTTCTACTCCTGTTGTCAAACTCAAAGTGAAAACTCCTACAAGTAAAAAAGGAAAAGCTAAACAAATAGATAATGATGATGATGAAGAAGAAGTTGCAAAATCTGGAAATAAAAAAGGTGCAGATACTCCACCAGATGAGGGAAAGAAACGAGGCAAAAAGAAAGAGGAAACACCTGCAGACACTCCCAAAAAAGGACGAGGTAGACCAAAAAAAGAGGTAGTTGAAGAAACTGTGGAAGATGAAGAAGAAGAAGCTGAGGAAGACATGGAGGCAGAGGAAGCTCCTGAACCAGAGCCCAAGAAAAAACGTGGCCGTCCATCAAAATCTGGTGACTCTCCAAAGGATATCACTGGTACTAATGAAACAATGGAAGCTGAAGAAACTGTCCCATCAACTCCATCAAAAAAACGAGCAAGACCAGTGGAAGAAACAGTGGAAACCACACCAACAGATTTACCGGTTAAGAAAAAACCAAAGGCTTCCCCACCAGTCATGACTGACTCATCAGCCGGACCTAACGATAGAATGATCGTAAAAGAGGAACCCCAGGAAGATCTGTTATCACAGGTACTACCCAATATTACTATTTCGTCTGTGACAGGAAGTAACAGACCACACACACTGATAGTTCATGAAAATGTAGAGGGAGATGTTTACAGCATTGAACAAGTTGATCATGATCAGGAACCAGGCACATCAGAAGTTGAGATCCCATTTGTTGAAGTTGAGACTGTTATTGAAACTCCAGAAAGAAGATCTGTACTAACTCAGACGGATCCTAAACTGAAGAAGAAGAAATTTGGACCATTAGGTCAAGATGATTTTGGTTTTGCAGAGGAAGAGGATGATGGAAGTGGCAGAAAGAAGAGACGAAGTGATGAAGTGGCTTTGTTTGAGGACATGGAACCCAAGCGTAGAACAATCCGTAACACAGAGGAGGCTCTCAATTGTCCATTTTGTGACAAAGCATTTATTGGTCTGGTCAAGCATATAAAAGGTAAACACAGAGATGAAATGGATTATGAAGAGGAAATGAGAAATGCCAAGTGGAGAGAAAAGATAATGAAAGTGTCCACACAAGGCCCTGAGGAGGAAGGAGAGCAATGTCAGGAGTGTGGGAAGACCACAAAGAATATGAAACGTCACCAGGAACTTCATCAGCAAAACAGGATGCAAATTCCTTGTCCAATTTGTGGAAAAGTTGTCCTCAAAACTGGAATGAGTTCTCACATGAGAACGGTGCACTCTGGTAGAAAACCCTACAAATGTCCTCACTGTGATTATGCATCAGCTTTCCGTGGTAATCTTAACACCCATATTAAAGGAATGCATCTCCACACCAGGCAATATCTTTGCAATACCTGCAAAGCTGCATTTAAAACATTAGGAGCTCTGATTGGGCACACAAAGCGTGTGCATGAAGGCTGGAAGTCACCTAATCAGAAAATCTTCATTTGTTCAGTGTGTGAGAAACGATTCACCAAGAAGTACCATGTCGACAGGCATATGTTGATTCATACTGGAGAAAAGCCACATAAATGTAACGACTGTGGACGCTGCTTCAATAATAAATCTAATCTGATGTCTCACATCCAATTGGTCCACAAGAAATTGTCCCCCTACCAGTGTGACATGTGTCACGAACAGTTTAAGAGGAAGAAGTTATTACTGGAACATATTGGTAGGATCCATGTGACTGCTGGAGAGGCAGCCCAAGCCATCATTAGGAAGTATGATCTCCATACTGATAATGATGAGGACATTGAGGCAGAGGGAGAGGAGTACGAAGAAGGAGAAGTAGCAGAGGTAAGGCTTACAATTAAATGTTAGATTTTCAACAACCAAAATATCAAAAAAAAGTATGTTTGCTCCATCTCATATGAAAAAAGGAAGATGTGGTATGATTGCCAATGAGAAAACCAAATGATTTGGAATTTAATACCTACAGGACAATGTATGGTTTAAACCAAAAAACTACTAAAAACTATGAAAAAAGGACCTAGTAATACATGCATACATTCAAGCCTTTGTTATGATCTGCATTCTATTGTTAAAACAGTCTTTCTATTATTATATATAGTTCATTTTTTTAATTTTAAAGCATAACATTGCAATGAATATACTGTACAACTTGATTGTATTTGCATTTCAGAATGTATTCATGAATGATGAAAAAAGAAACTAAATGAAATTTGTTATTTTATTTCAATTATAATTTGAATTAGTGCAATATTTCCACAATTCATGAATATTGATTCATTGAAAAAAGAATACAATTTAAAGTATGTAATTATCATAGCTATGATCAAGACAATAAAAGAAATAGTAGCTCACCACCGGCACATTGGAAAAAAGTTGCAGCCATTTCAAATTAAACCAAAAAAAAATATTAGAGTTTAACTTTGTAATCATTTAAACAAACAAAAAACTATACCTTTAAATACTTAGTCTTTTAAAAATCAAAAACACCAGTCTAAAATCCATTTGTTTCAAATGCGGTATAGATATATTGCTTATTTTAATTTGTCAATTCTATTTTTAGATTGAGAATGTCCATCTTGAAGGTGAACCTTCTGGGGACACCACATACGTAGTAACAAGTGCTGATGGAACATACAGTAATGTGACAGATGCTGCACAGCTCCTGGCTGGACAGGCATTAACCACACTACAGACAGAGGGTGGTCAGGAGACCATCATTATTGTACAGACGGCAGAACCTGGTGAGAATGCTACCCATGCCATCGTAGACCAGGACGGAACTGTACAGTATGTGATGCAACAACCTGGCGAAGATGGAGGTCACCAAATTTATGCACAGATTCAACAAGAATAATGTGTAGAACCTAATGTTGTATTCGGACACAAAAAAAAGTAAACAATTGCATTGTTTTAAACTGTCGATTTTTTGTTGAAAGTCAGCATTTTTTGTAATTGCTTGATTCTTTTTAAAAAGCAGAAAGAAATATTAAAAGAGAAACCATTTTCAATCCAATGTAGCATCATTCATCTTTTATTTTATGATGGTTGTTATTAATTAATGTTAAGTTTGAAGCATTTATCTTAAATGAAAAGTAATGGAAAATTCTGCAAAGTTAATCAGCTTGGCTTATGCTATTGAAATAACAGTCCAAATATTTTTTAACCAAGCATGTTCAAAGTTTACTTTTTCAAAAGTCTTTAACTAGTAGAATTGGTAATTTGAGCTATAAAAAATTATCATGATGATATAAACCATTTAATTTTGAGATCAAAACGATGCGAACAAATTTTCTAACAGGTATTTCTTTAGTTTTATGCTACAGACACATGCTAATGAGTAAAATTACTTAACAATTGTATTTTTTTTATAGATCTGATTTTGTTAAATATTGAATGACTAATCATAATCCGAGTGAATTGGTTTATGTTGTCTAAATCATAAAGTCAAATTGTGTTTGTCAGATATCTTTGTTTTACATTTCATAAGGTGCACCTTGATTTTTGAATGGTACATGTATCTGTATACTTCAAAAGTGAGAAATAACAGTCATGATGCAATTTAATATATGTACTATTGCCATTGGAGAGAATTGGCTTGAAAACCAATTACATTTATAAAAAGACCTGCAAGACTTAGAACTGCTTTGCAACTAAGTGTGTAATTAATGGAGTATTAATGGAAGGTGTTATTTAATCTCTAGATAGCATAGACATATAAGACCATATAAGGCATTCCATTGTATTAAAATGTTGCATTGATATCTGTGATTATGGTATACTAAACTGTCGTTGTTAATGTACGAAAGATAAGAAATGCATTATCCATAATCATGATTTTAAACTTCATGTTGTAATAGCTTATATTTAGAACTAGTAAGCATGATGTTTTGGGGTTAGAACAAAATTATAATTATGATTGATTTTATCTTTTGTATTTTAATCCTGAGAACGTTCTAATATAAAAGAGTTGAACTTAAAGAGAACACAAGTGAAATTAAAAGATTTAAAAATTCTGAGATTGCATTGTTAATGTCATACTTGTTTGTATAAATACTTTTTTATGTGTTTTATATAGTTGTGGTTAGAAATAATGAAGTTGACAAATTGTATTTTCATCTGTACATTAAATAAGATCATTTCATGTTCATTTTATAAAAGTTGTAAAAGTTCATTAGAATTAAGATTGATTGTAAATGGGAGAAAAATTCCACATAAAAATGAAAGTAACATTTTTCTATTAAAAAAGAATAAAAATTCTCTCTTCATCTAGATTTGAAGCAACTTTTTTAGAATTAATATGAAAAATACTTCTCTGTGACGTAAATGGATGTAAAAAGGTAGACAACATGAACAGCAGATTGTGATGAAAGTGTATTTTTTTTTATGAAAGCATCAAAAGTAGCCATTATAAAAGATGGAAGTTTGATTCCAAGTTCACTTGAAGGATTTATATAATCACAAGTTTTTATATAATTTTTTATTCATAATTTTCCATATTACGATGAAACTATAGCACTGTCATATTAACATTATCATCTGCAAGAAATTTTGTTAACAGTTTTTATTAGTAGTAGTTTGGGTAATCAAATTTATGTCCAGGAAATTATTTTAGATAATTATTTTAAAAAAAAATGATATTTAAAAGCATCTTTGGTATTGTTGAGAGAAATTTCTAACATTATTCCATCAAACTAGCATGTGTAATTGTTGTTATCAAAATCTGTAAAATGTCATTTGAATATAGTGCTTGTGCCATTGTGCATTTTCATGGACAGATATATGAGAGTAGCTTTCCAGCTTTATAAATGTATGTAAATAGCTTGTTATGTACCTTTATGTAGTAATGAAAACAGCTTTGTGAAAAGGAAAACAATTTTAATCATGTATTTTTCTTTTTGAAATCATGAATATTCCAATGAAAACAATTTATTTAAATAAAAAGATTTTAAAATCATGTATTCTACATTTTTGAATCATGGATACTCCAATGAAAACATTATTTCATATTATTTTCGACTGAAATTTTATAGTTCTGCTATTTGTATTCTGATGATACTGTAACAGTGTGTCTTAAAGAAAATTGATTTAAATTTTGTAACATTTGGCCATTTTTAATAGTGTTGTTTTCTATTAAAACTATCAACACTTTCAAAGTCTATTACAGATTCTAAGTGTTAAGATTCTTCTATAAAATTATTTACCCACCCATATACTGTATAAGGATTTTCAACAGTAGTTCTCTAATCCTGAGTTAAAAAAAATCCTTAAAGTCATTGTACAAAAAACAATGACAGAAAACTCTAGTCTAGATATAAATATATCAACTAAAAATATTGTTCTTATCATGAAACCAACAAAATTTTGCAGCCAATGAATAATAATACTTTCTCAGATCTATTGAACTGTAATATTTTAATATGTATGTAAATTGATTTAGAACAATGAATTTGTCATTTAATAGCTTTGTTATCAGTTTGTCATTTGACTTGCTTTGTATAAATGTCATATGATCTGCTTTATATTGTCATTGGCTACTGAATAAAATTCAGCATCATGGAAAACTTTGTCAGACTTTTAATGATAGACTAATGTTAGTTTAGAATTATCGAGACTTCATTGACTGGTTATGAAACATAGAGCACCATTGAAGTTTTCTCTCTCCTGTAAAAAGTCTCAATAGTCCTTTTCGTTATTTTGAGTGAATTCATCTGCAAATTTAATCTACACAGAATTATAAACAAAGCGTGCACACGCTGAAATGCCTTCCTTTTGTACTTACTTTTGATATTATGTTGATAGTCTTAAAAATAAAGCTTCATACAACTCACATAAAATTAACATGATCTAAGGAAATGAGGTCAAGGTCAAATAAACCAAATTGGGAAAACCTATTCACCTTACAATCATTCCATACACCAAATAGGCATGAAATATAGTTGACTTATTGTACATCCAAGAAACAAATTAACCAGGAAAATTTTACATTGATCAATGAACCATGAAAATGAGGCTGAGGTCAGATGACACCTGACAGACAAACATGTACACCTTACAATCTTAACATGCTTTAAATATACTCCCACCACATTTAAAGGCACTCGCACCACATCTTTCTATATCTATTTAAATAAAGTTGACCGTTTGAATATAGTATCATAGAAACTGTCAACAAACTTAACAAGAAAGAGTAAAGATTGACCAATGAACCATGAACAGATGATAATTGCCTGAAGGATCTACACCTGACAATTATTCCAAACTCCAAATAGAGTTGACCTATTGCTAACAGTATTAAGAAAAAGACCAAAAAAGCTTAAACTTAAAATCTATTTTCATAAACCAAATGTTGATGACTTATTGTATGGAGTATTAGTAAAACACACAAAACTTTACTTTAACCACTGAACCATGAAAATCAGGTCAAGGTCACATTACACCTGCCAGTTGGACATGTACATCTTACAATCATTTCATACACCAAAGATATTAGACCTAATGAATATAGAATTAGCATAGCAGACCAAAACACAAAGACTACTAAAACCCCTGGACCATAAAAATGAGGTCATGGTCAGATAACACCTGCCAGTCTGACACATACACTTTAACATCATAGTATATACCAAATATATAGACCTTATGCTTATAATTTCTAAATACTTGATCTTGTTCACTAATCCATGAAATGAGGCAGGGGTCGTTGAAAACTGTGACAAGCATGGCGATTTTGCAATGTACACACATACCAAATATTACTAATCGCTGTTCTATGAAAATGAGGTGAAGGACATATGACAGAAGAAAATTTCATAACAGAAACATCTGTAACCAAAGTATGAAGGATCCAGGTCTTGAACCTTCTGAAATATTAAGCTTTTATTTAGAAGTTAGTTAACCCGCCGCCACAACTGGATCACTATTCCTTAGTAGATCTTTCTGCGAAGAAAGAAGTTGCAGCTCAACAAAATGGACACTAAACATAGTGTGAAATAAATCTGAAAAGGAACCTTATCTAAGCTCTGAATTGGGAATACTTTTCCATAAATGCCTTTTCATTTTCACTAGTAAAGTTTGGTTAATGACACTGGTATTTGAGCATTAAAGGGTTTAAGACAATTATGTTCTACACTAGAAAAAAATTCTGTTATCAATGCTTGTGTTTCATGTGTTTGTGTCGTTGCCTTGTATGTCAAGCCAGTGTCAAATCACAAAATTGACGTTGGTGGTGTTGTCAACAATGCTTGTGATAAGGTCCATTTATGAGGAACCATTGGGGGAAGGTCAAAGACATTTGGTGAGCATATTTATTAGCATTGGCACATCTCATTTCTATTAAGATTATTGGACACCTATCACTGTCTTTTGCATAACTTGTAAAAGTACATTATATGGCCGTTATAATTTTAACATTTGCATTTTACTATCAAAAAAACAAATAAGGCAAGACATATATCTCTCTTTATACAGTTCATTTTGGAATATGATATAAAATGTTCACATCGTAACAAATATGTATAAACTTGGATATTCTTTAATATGTGCCTGTCCCAAGTGGGAAGCCTTTAATCTTATGGGTGTTGATTAAGAAATAATTCATGGGGGCTTGAATATATCGTGATTTTACCACGGGTTTGCCCTTTATGACAAATATTTTACCCTGAGCGATAGCGAGGGGTAAAATATCGTCATAAAGGGACAACCCGTGGTAAAATCTAGATATATTCAAGCCCCCATGAATTATTTCGATTCTAATAGGTCAAATACGGCAATTCTTTTGGATCGAAGCGCTCTAGGTGGAGGCAAATATTTGCCATTCCCAGAAATAAACACACTATTAAATTGGCGTAAAAGAACGGAGCAAACTGAATTAGTGACATGCTTACATTCCATGCTTAACCTATTTAAAATAACGTATATAAATAGTTTTGAATTAATTTAAATGATAATTTACTTATATGTCTAAATGTTTAACAAATATGGCTGATAACACATTTTAGCATCGTTTGTTTACGTTTCCATGTTGTGATGATTATCGGTAATACAAGCGTGTATTTTCCCGTAAAATGCTCATATTCTAACGTCATCGTTTTATGACGTCGCAAACTCATTCATATAAAAACATATGAGGTGGGAGTACGATCGGAACAGCCCATGCAATATATTCAAATTTTACCACGGGTGTGTACTCAAAGCGTTTGAAGGACGTCATTTTAGAATGGTTGGTATCTGTCATATTTGGTTTAATTCCTAATTTTGTCTAAATGAGGCACTTGTTTTTTGGGTTTGTCATTTTGTCATGTTAGAGTATTGATAGATGACTCTACAGTATGGATTTTGATCATTGTTAAAGGCAGGACAGTGATTCTGGACTCATTAACAATAATACTGCATCTCCTCTTTTGATATTTATATCTACCTACTGGTAGCTTTAAGTTGATATGACGACAAACTCGTGAAAACTATTTTGACATAAATGTTAACCTGATTCTGGACAGACGACTGCAAACATATGGCCTAACACAAAATGGGTGGGCTATTCCATTAAAATGTATGTGGGAGGGTAGGAACGGAAGTTTTAATTATTGACTTTTTTCAGTATGCATCTATTACCATGAATATGCCAAATTATCTAAAAAATGGTTCTTGGTTGTAGGGATATTTTGAAAGTCCCTTTCTAGCCTCCAACATACATTTTTTAAATAAAAAATATATACAAATGTCAAGATTTATTAGACTTTTTCAATAGTTCAGGATTCTTCGGCTTATCACAGAAATCATTCCAGTATTGTTCTTCTGGATCACATAAAGGGACAGCACCTTGTATGATTGTTTGATAATCCAAAATGGAAAAGTTTTTACTTGCTTCTATCTGATCCTGAAATTGAAAGAAAAATACTGTTAAAATTTTGAATGTATCCAAAATCCTTTTACTTTTAATCTGTACTTTTTTGTAATTGGTTGGAATAATGATTCTAAAATAAAACTTTATGTGGTAAAAGGTTATATATAGGCGTTTTAATCTTTAATAGATACATGAATTTTATAGCTGACCATGTAACATGTGTTTTGCTCATTGTTGAAGGCTGCACTGTGACCTATAGCTGTTAACTTCTTGGTTGTTTGACCTCTTGTAAAATTTGTCTCACTGACAATCATATCACATCATCTTATTTTTACATAATAAAAACTGTACATTAAAACATAAAAGAAAAGGTTTTCTCTTATTCAGACTTTGTGCGATGATGCATTTCAATAGAAAACTTTGAGTAATATTTGTAAAACTTCCCCATTGACCTATATCCCATGTCTCTATTTAATTTTGTTTTAATATCCAAATGAAAATTAGTCTTTGTTAAATCACAGATTTAAATGATGAAAAAGATACAATAATTATACATAATCAGGAGTGACACCTTTAGATACTATACATACATCGTGTGCCTTTTTGTAAGCCACTGCCATACAGTGGTCATCCAGTAAATGCTCTTCAAATATCCAGTCTTTTTCTTCTTTCTCGTCAACTTTTAATGTAGTATTTGTCAGTGGTCTATCTGATGGGAGGTTTAATGTGTTCAGCTTAAAGTTCAACCTGTGTATCTCAAAACCAATACCAATTCCAAGGGCTTTTACATAACTCTCTTTCAGGCACTGCAAAAGATTATGGAGGTTAAAAATTTTAATCTTGGTTTTTTTTTACAGTAATTGTTAATTTAGGGATGTCTGTTTACATTTATAATTGTGAATAATGGACACCAATTCAAAATGTATTAGTGTGCTTATAAAAATACCTATTCTAATATTTGTGAGACATATCTTGTTGCAATCTAACAAATAATAAAAACATTGCAAAAATTTGTGATATTACAGTCGACAAGAAATTAAAAGACTAAAAAAATTAAAGTATGTAATCACATCTGCGTACAATTAATACAAGCATGCTAAATGATCAGTGGAAAAAAATCATCATGACAATAACATGTAAAGGTACAAAAAGACTATGAACATAGAGAAGTAGCAAATGTTATAAAATATCAGAGTTTTAGCTGAAACCCAAATCTTTTTTCTGTATGAGTAAACTACCAGAAAACCTAGGTCTCTTTGTTAAACATGCTTGTGAAAGTGCTTTGATATCAGAAATTATTGTGTGCATGTCATTATTGCAATTTTTTAAAGATTTGACAAAAAAGTGAGTTTACTTATTGCGATTTTTATTATTTCCAAAAAAATCTGTGTACAAATCTGTTTTGGTTATCAGAATGCAAGTTATATTATTTTGCCATACTTTACCAGTCGCATATTATTCGCACTAATAAAAACCTCACAATAATTTCTGAATTTACAGTATTAAATATCTGATTTATATATTTTATGTTTATGTGAACCAGCAAAGTTTTCTTTAATTTGTTTCCCTAAATATTCATATGCATATAAATATTTGAGCCAGGGTTGGCAAAGTATTACCCGCCCGGGAATTCCCGGGTGGGAAAACCCGGGTTTTCCCAGGCTGGGCAATACTCCCAGAAATTGGTAATAGTGGGCAATACTGGGCAATATGATTTTCTATGTTTATTTTAACACTAAATAGCTATATATAGTAAAGAATTGGTACAGTTTCATAGTATAACAGCTAAACATATACTTTTTATACAGATAACCATTGACAGTCATTTTTAGAAGATTGAAATGTCAATTTCATTCTCTCTCTTTTAATTCTATAAGTATAGGCAGAACAGAAGATTTATACATTAAAAGATACCTTTTTAATTACCAAGCATTGTTTTAATAATCCAAACCTTGAAACATGCATTTTATTGCAGTGTTTAAGTGACTTGTTAATTTTATTTGTTATACATTCATATTGCTAAATAAACACCCTAAGGGGTCATGCCAATAAAACTTATAGAATTATAAGGGCTGATTATTGTTACATAAACAAATCTGTGTTCTAATCTGAATAATTACTAATTAGTGACATTATTTAAATGAATTTTTTCTTACAAGTAATTGATAATTCTTAATAGGAGTTATATTTATTTGAAAAAAAATATTTTTGCTTTATATTTACAGTTTTCACATCTAGACAAAGGCTAAACAAACAAAATAGGGTATAAATGTCTCATTACATGTATTATATTTGTGTTTATCACTGAATCCTCTTTAAAATTCAGACAAGTATTTTATATTACCCAGTATTGCCCAGTATTACCCACTAAAACCCAGTAAAACCCGGGTTTTCCCAATATTTCCCACTGGGCTGGGCAATACTCATAAAACCCGGGTTTTTGCCAACCCTGATTTGAGCTGAGCTAATATTTAAAAGTTCATAAAAGAAGGTACAAACCCAGTGTCTAAAAAATAATTTCAGCTGGTCTGTTTCCATGGCAGGTGACTTGATAATCTTCCATTCATCTTTTGAGAACTGTCGATTCATTGTGTCAAAAAATTTACCAACACCAGAAGATCCTACCAAAAAAATTGCAAGAAATAGATTCTCCATGTCTGTTACGTTTTTTCTTTTTTTTCTTTTCATTTTTACATAAAAAAGATAAGAAAGGACTGAACTTATATGCATATGTATAGTTGTATATATATAGTTATTAATATAAATAATTCATCAAATTATTAAAAATAACAGCAAACTCTGTGGCAACAATCAAGGTAGAATCAAGAATAAATTTTGTACATTCTTAATATTTTAGCATGAGTTGTCTCCCATTCAGTATGCTTATTACTGTGACTTGTCTGCTCTTCACCAATTTCAAACCAACTAAAAATAATTGTTTTCTTGGGTATTAGTTCTCTTGCAGACAATTACATTAAGTACAGTCATATCAAAAAATCAAATAGCATGGTCTCACAAAGCTTTTACTCATATCAAAACTTAAAATTTTGTCAATTTCATTTTTTTTATAAAAAAAGAATCCAAGAACTTACGAGGTGGTTCTAATTTCATAACATCAGTCCCGATTATGGTGTCCGACTCAGCTCCTATCACAGCGTAATCACCCTGATGAGATACATTAAAATCAAACGGAAGGCTTCTGTTCAACACATAAGGCCTTCCTTTCTCTGTCCTAGATAACTGTATATCCTTGTATGGAATATCTGTGTATTCGGCAACTAAATTTCGTATCAACAGTCGACCTATCTAACAAAACAAAATGTTGTTGGTATAATGTTAACAAAACTCTAATGATCAGAGCACAAAAATGCATTTTTCTGTGAATGTTTAAACATATTGGTAATTTGATTACATCCTAAATATTCTTGTAACAACTGCCATTGCACTTAAGTTAATTCAATCAACCAATCCATTTCTTCATATACAATTAATTCAGAAATTATTACATGTATTCTAAACATTTCTACAAAAATGCGATTATAGCTCAATTTCCTTCTTATTATTACGATACTCATCAATTCCCATTATTTATATTAATAAAAACTTCGCCATAATTTCTGAATTTACAGTATCTGATTGTGCTGCGTATACCCATTACTGCACTAAAGGTTATTCAATAAAACCTTGGTATAGCAGCAGCCTGAAGCTGTATACATTATTAAAATAACCGAAGAAGTCTTTGAAGAGATGCCACTATCAAAATTAATTTGGTTATCTCCCCTTCATTTTGTGCAATGTACAAGGTTTATATTCCTGCCTAGCTGTTTAAGCGGAGTATACTTACAAAGACACAAGAACAGCAAAAAATGAACAGGTGGATTCCAGACTATTTTTTAGCAAGGATATAGTATATTAAATAACAATAAATAAGTTAAGATTATCTTGAAATTTGTTGAAAGTTCATAAAAAATGATTTACATAAATAAATAAGTCATTATGATATTGACAGAGAAAATTGTAAGATCAACATTTTACCATTGCAGCTTTTGCATCTTTAGTGAAGTAGAATTTTTTTATTCGTTCTCTTTCTTCCTTTTGTATACACTGGTTACAGAAGGTCCATTCTGTTTGGCCTGGTGTCCATGCTGTGAAATTAAAAGCCCATCTAACATGTGCCATGACTTTTCTCATATCATTACTGAAAATATATTAAAAAAAAACATATGAAGAATGCTTGTTAAACCTAACTTACTTCCCTAACATGACTTTAAATATGAAAAAGTTCAAATGGAAAGTACACTCAAGATTCTGTACTGTGCACTTCTTTTTCATTTATCATGTTATCATGTTATCATGTTTATGCTATAGCAAATGTATTTCTGGTACAAATGTGGTAAAAGCATATGAAAATTAGTTTTAAAAAAAAATCAAAATGTTTCGCTTAGATAAATGTCTATACATTTGTATTATGTTATATATATGCGTCTTATTGAAAAAGGGTTACTCTTTTATTATCAAAATTGGACAAAAATGTACCCTGCTCCCACAAAAGATGTTAAACTTCTTATCGTACATGTATATATTTCAATGGAACAATAGTGTACATGGTGTACAGGCAGACCTAACTCAAAATAAATTTCATTAAATATACTCATGATACTAATCTATATATATATATAAACAGTAAGCAAGGAGTTTAAAGTCTAACTCACCACACTTCAGGTTAATTTAGATGATAGAGCATCATATATATGTAGCTGTTATTGTAATGTTTATATATTGCATGTATATCATGTCCATTTGGATATCACATGATATCAAATCAAAATCATATCGAAAGATGAAATTAAAAAAATGAAGAAAAGAAAAATGATTGCTCCAACACGTACAAGCTCCCAGACCAATAGCTGTGGAACCCTAGCTCTTAGGTCCTCATGTTATTTTTAACTATTTGCGGATCATGGTATTTAAAGTTTTCTCTATGAACAGAAAGCAGATAAGTTCATAAAGATCTTTTTAAATTTAGTGTGTACATCTGGGTAGCATGAATGACCGAATAGCACTGTTATTATCCAAATAACACTTGTAATGAACTAATAACACTTGAAATTTTAATACATTTGTGTATTAGCACATATTGGTGACTTTTAAACATTGATTATTAAATAATAATACATTATCGATGTATTCTATAGCTTTAAAATGATTTACAGAAAGCAGATGAGATCATAAAGATCTTTTTAAATTTAGAGCGACATCCAACATGGCGGCCATTATGTTTTCCGTGGTCACCATGTTGGATGCACATGCTAAATTTTAAAAGATCTTTATGAACTTATTTGCTTTCTGTAAATCATTTTTTATGTCCCACCTACGATAGTAGAGGGGCATTATGTTTTCTGGTCTGTGCGTCCGTTTGTCTGTCCAGTTTCAGGTTAATGTTTTTGGTCTAGGTAGTTTTTGATGAAGTTGAAGTCCAATCAACCTGAAATGTAGCATGTATATGGTCCGCATGATATGATCTTTCTAATTTTAATGTCAAATTAGAGTTCTGACCCCAATTTCACAGTCTACTGAACATAAAAAATGACAGTGCGAGTGGGGCATCTGTGTACTTGGGACACATTCTTGTTAGTTATAAAATACATCGATACTATGGGGACGAAGTCCCCAATAACAGTAGAAAAATCAAGAAAAAAAAATAAGAAAAAAAAATCGGGGAAAATTTTACATATTAACTCAAAATCGTTCAATTTTTTTTTATGTCCTGTTTTGAATTCCCGCATCTGTGCAGAAATCTACAATGTATTTCCTTTTTCAGGTCTAGTTTGTATGAAACTTTGAGTAAAGTTAGTATATATTTATCAGTCTAGTATAGAATAGGAAGGAACGCTATACCAATTTCATTTTTAATAACTCCTCGATATGAAAAAACATTACCTGATGATAGTGTTTTTTTGTTTACATTGCATATGACTTCATAACTTAAATAACGTCACAACTAAAATCCCTAGTTCAACAAAACCAAAATCGGAAACGTTACGGTATTTCCATTTCTTTTTTTATCAAAACAATTTATAGACCGTCCCCATTTTCAGGTAATGCCTGTCTCATATTATACTATTATTTAATCAAAGAGCTGAAAGCTCTGAGGAAAAATGACGCCACTGTCTCTAATATTGGGATATTTTTTATTGCAAGTCTTGATTTTCACATACCGTAATTAATTCAACAATGCAACATGTCTTGTAAGCATATAATTGATATTTGTATATATGTGTGTGTGTGAAGTGACTGTTTTTTTTAAGACAAATGAATAGGTCACGACTACCTGAATTGTACAAATAAATACCGTAGAAAGGCTTGTATATTTCTCACTGGTACATAGTCCCTTCTCTCAGAAAATTTTAATTAATTTTAAATAATCTTTTTGTTACTGTTATCAAAGGTCTAATGAAACTCAGGTAATTAAAAAAAATTATAGTCAAACCGGTACCTGGTTAAATTGGCACCTGGTCAAATCGACACCCTATATAGTCAATTTGTCACCCATATGCCCATGTTAAATATATATTTTTAACAGTATTTTAAGCAAAAATAGTAAAAATAAAAAAGGGGTTGCCAGATATGTTTTTAGTATTTAAGCAAAAAGAGTTAAGTACCTAAGGAAAGGATTGTCTGAAAATATTTACTTTCACATTTTTGGGGGTTCATGTACATTTTGTATATATACATGTATTTATTTTTCTCCACTAAATGTGTATGTTCCAGACCGTATGAGTATTTGGACGGTACACGTGCGGTCTGGACCGTATGCGTACTTTTTCAAAATAATCTGATTAATATCATTAAGAAGTTGCTTAAGTTTATAAGTTACAAATGCATGTAAAGTTCATTTACAGCTCAACATAACTAAACTCTCAAATTAATATGTAAAAGTTCCAATAGTAATTGGAATAAAAACGTAATTTTTTAACTAATACAAAAATTCATGCTTATTAAATCTGTTCATCATGTTAATATCTTGTATTTAGCTTGTCGATCAGTAATACATTAATTGAATTATGATCATAGAAATTTACATTATCGGAAGTTAACATGATGTGGAACTACAATTTTAGTATATATTAGAAACTTTATAAAATAATGCAAATGCAAAGGAACATGAATGAACTGCAAACATGTAAATGTAAATAATTTATCATTAATTGTGGTAGTAAGAGTCACCATGGGAGAGAGTACCAAAATAGGATTCAGATATATATATAATTAAACAAATATTTAAATTCAATTGTTCAATTATTCATTTGATCCATCTAAAAGTAATTGTAATGATAAAAATTTATAAAAAATAAAAAATAAAGATTGTGATAAATGGTTAGCTCGTACTGGACCATACATGTTTACTCATACGGTCCGACCATACAAGTATTGTCAGACTGTACGAGTATATGTATACCGTCCGGAACGTACAGTCCAAATACTCATGGTCTGGAACATGTATTTTTAATTATATATATGAGGTATATTTAGGAATTAAAGGTATTGAATATTCATTTTTTATGCATTTTTTAACCAGTTGAGCATTTTACAAGATTGTTGGTTTGATGTTGTTTAAACTGTCCTGAAAAAAACACCTAAAATTAGCTATTATTTGGCATGAAAGTTAGATTTATTGAAAGGGACTCATAGTTTTCCATTTTATTTTTCTAATTGTTTCATTGTTAAGTAACAGCTTGGGTAAGGGCTTCGTTGTTTAACTTTATACACAACAACTAATTAACTATGTACTTTGTAAAAGTTATAAGTTGATTGAATAGAAAATATTATAACAAATATTATTGGATGCCAAATTCACTTCAAATAGGTGCCGATTTGACTATATGCCGATTTAACCAGGTGCCATTTTTCAAATCCTCTGCGATCGTTTGCGGTATTTTCTTGAAAAACCCTGTTTTCGATCATCAAACAGAAGTAGAAACTGTTTTAAAATGATTCTAAAACGCTTCATGATTGTTGAAATAAGTTTAATTCACTTAAAAAACAATTATGAAACTTTGGGATGTTTTGAAAGGAAGTTTAAGACGCACGTGTAAAAGAAGAAATTAACCGGTGAAAGTCAAAATCCGTACATGACAGATATCACTATAATACGATTTTGAAAATAAAAAAGTTCCATCCTTTAGTAAAACAGTCTTTAATATACCTATTACATTAATGTTTTGAAGGGTCTAAGCTTATACAAACCAATTTTAAGTCGGTATGAAAAATCAAAACGGAATGAGCAATAACCGATCACGTTTTGTAGTTTACAAATTCTAAATGCATTGAACAGAAAGGAGATATTTGTAATGAAAGGTTTAGTTTTTATATTTATCACATTTAATTTGATATTACATAGAAATAACTTATTAATATGGACGAGTTAAAATAATTAGTTTGAAAAATCATGAGAGCGCCCTCTACAATATCAATAACAAAGATGGCGGAATGTAAACAAACAACATCGCCGCGAATAATGAACTTGTTCTCTTATTTCTTGCAAATTGTACTATTTAGTGCGCATCCCAAATGGAAGGTCCAATTGTTGAGAATAAAAGCGCGGACTATACAAGACTTCCTATGGACAGGTCAACATATTTGTTGTACTAAATAAAATAAAAGTATGTAAACTGGTTCCCGTCCGACTAACACACTTTGTTCAAGTGTAGCAGAATACAAGCAGATACCAGTTAGTTTGTAAAATAGTAAATATGAAACCAAGTGCGGTAGGCAGAGGCAATAATCGACTTCCTGTTGTTCTGGTCAATAGTAATGGAAGAATGCTGCTGACGCGTCATTTTCCAAAAATCAAAGTTTATAAAGTCAGAAATATGTGCGAATATTAAAATTTCAAGTGTAATTCGGTTATTATTTAAGTGTTATTCGGTATTAACAGTGTTATTCGGTCATTTGAGGTACCGCCAGTAGTGTAGTCCAAATAATTATGAGGTACTTCAACGAAGTAAAGCTTTAAAGAAAAAAACTATAATAGCCTTTCAAGAAGTCATAAAATAAAAAAAAAATATAATAGACTTTCAAGACGTCATAATTATTTGGACTACCAGTAGTGGTGTTTACTATTTTTTTGTCCAGTACTGGCAGTAGTGGTGTTTGATATTTTTTTGTCAACAATTTTCAACTCTTGCACTTAGTCATTTTTTTCAATGAGTTCAGAAATTTAATACCCAGCTGATCAATGTGTTGTCATTACCATCATACTGAGTTAACACTTGGTAAAGAAACGAAACTTGAAAGTTCTAGGATGTTATGGGTCGTTTTAAACCGTAATTGATTTCGTTTTAGTTTTCACCAATCAATGTCAAAGAAATGTTTGAAATGGTCAAACAGAAGCTTATCTCGGCCTATAACAAGCTCGCCCCTTTGCAAACTCGGAATATTATAACTTGACTGATGGAAGTGTTCAATAAATGAAAAGAAGTCTTAGATGAAAGATACCAGATAGGCTGCATATATACAGTGTATGATAAAGTACCGAATATGATACTTTTAATGAAAATTGTGAACTAATGACACTTGATTAGAAATAAAGAGTTTTCTATTAAACATTTAGCCGGACAGCAACGAGTATCAGTAAATTGTAAAACATCAGACTGGAAGAATTATAATAGACTAGAGTGGCCATCCATTCAATATGGCATATAATGATATGGAACAGAAAACTGAAGTGATACCAAGGCTCTTTAATTTCCATCAAGAAAAATGTAAGCATGCACTTTGACAATCTAATTAAAAGCGATCTCTCATCGCTCCTGTTTTCTGATATGTCGCGTGGGAGATATCAGAAAACGGTAGCGATGAGAGGTCGGGTTTTCAATTAGATTGGCACTTTGATGAAGTAGAAATTAATAGAAACTAATAGAGTGAACATGACGAATGTACAAAATAACAGTGGGTCTATAGGTTAACTAAGCCTTCAGCAGATGCACTCGGAAGTCTATACTTTATCAAAGTGCTTTATTTTCAGAGCGGAATTAAGGGGACATGTATCTGACACTTTAGTTTTCTGTTCCAGATCTTTATATTCCATATAGCATGGGTGGTCTCTCAAGTTTCTTATGATTTTCATAATGTAAGTATTGTTCACGCACGTCGCACGATACTGGTGTCACCTAACGTTACAAACTCAAAGACGTAAGACAAAATAAAAACGTTGGAATGCATGTTGTTCATATGGCTTTTACAATAAATTTTAAAGGATTGATTTTTTTCCTAAGAAGGATTTTTTCCTTAGATAAAATATGTTAAGCTTTAGTTTTATTAACAAATCAAAAATAAAAAAGTAACTTGAATTGAAACCATTTAATTATATACATTTTAATTATAAGGGCAATCGCTTTCTTTTTATGGAATAACTATGCACTGCAAATGCATTCATTTTTGCACTCCAGAATGTCAAGGCAAAAGGACTACGGCATATCTAGCATGGCAGTTCTGCACAAATATATGCAAGGGAATTATATATAACGGGAACAATTATTACAGCTGTTTTTTTTCTATTAATTTGTATTATTATAGCGGATCCGACTATTATAGTCCGGAAAACACTTCAGATCCGCGAGGAAATCTCTCTCCCACCCCATCTTTGTGAATCGGTACAGCTTCAAAATAAATCATTAATCTTAAAGTTTCCTTATTAAGCAACAAAATAAAATAGCCGTATTCCAAATCGTCTGTGAAAACTGCAAGCATGACAACTAGACGGAACGTTAGAAGCATATTTTATTAAATAACGTCAAAATCGTATGTGGGGACATTGTATCGGACATTTTAGTTTTATTTGATATCTCGTGTATTAGATTTAATTTATGGGAATTTGATATCAAAATAGAGATAAATTTTTGTACTTTTATCTATTATAAAGTTTTTTATGTAGCAAATGGCACTGTAGGAAATAAACATCATGAAAAAACATAGAACGTTACCCTACGTTTAATATTGTTCGAAGGGGACAAAATGTCGGACATTGCTAATCAACTCGAGTAAAAAGAATTTGTTTTAAAAATTCCTGTTTATTGCATGAGGCGAAAGTGTGATCTTTGTACAAAATATCAGTATAAGAATTATTTACTTTCGACATGGGGATTGCTCTGGAATTCTCTTTTTTGGGACAATTAAAAAAAATTACGGCAACCTTTCGTGCATGGGACACATAATTTGTATCATCTTGATCCCTTTTTCTTATATTTCCGTCTTTTCGAGAGATAAAAATCGACATTACGTCATCGTCCACTGATAAATTGCTTGTTCTAGACAAATTTTTATATCGTTTGGTAAAAAAAAATCACATGTTTTTTACGGTATTCAGAATTTCACAAAACTAAAAGTGTAACGCGGGACAAGGAAATCATGTTGAAAAATAAAGATTTTATTGAGTTTTGATTAATGAAAATGGTCTGTTACATTTACAAAATTGCAATTATCTGAAAGAAGAGTTTAAAAGCTTTAAAATGATATACAACACTTTATAATATCATTGTTTTTGTTTAAAAATTAACAAGATGAATGTGTCTTGTCCGTTATTTCACCAAAGTAACACCAGTAGCTGATTTAACACAATCTGATAAATGTAAAGAACAAATAACAGAGGGTCTATTGCTGACTCTTGAGGTATTCTCGAAGTAGTGTTTCATAATTTACTGAAACTATTTGCTGTCTAAATGTTAGAAATAGTTTTCAAGATCCTCTAAAAGAGAAGCGAAAGGTCCCATTCAAACTCATGAAAGTAAACTGACAACGTCATGATGATGATGTCTAAAATAGATAAAGACCAACATACAAACAGAAATTCAAATCAAAATACTGCTTTTAAATCAATATTAGGTTTTGGTCAGTTTCCCTAATACTAGTACTAACAATATGTCAGATATGATTGGTGTATGGGACAATTGTAAGATGGACATGCACCATCGGTCGAACTGGTGTCGTCTGACCTTTGTCTCATTTTTATAGTTGATTTTTCTTTGATAAGTTTTAGTTTTCGTAATTTTGTCAGTATGTCAGATACCATAAGCAACAGATCAACTTTATTTGGTGATTTTGGGCACCGTGATTGGCAAATAAAATATGTGTTTGTTGTTATAAAAAAAAATGTTGTTGTATGTTTGTATGGAATGATTGATATCTGTAGTAAAAACCTTCAAGTACAGCCTAAAATGTATCGTCTGTTTTACTTATCATTGCATCTAGTATGTTGAAAGTCTCTTTAATACTTGAAACTGTTTACTACAAATATCAACCAGTACACCTTACACTTATTCCATAAGTCATGTCTTCTCTGAGTGTTCATGACGTTAAAATACTAAATCCCTGGGTTGTGTTTTAGTTGATTTTAGTCTCTGATGCATAATTTTTACATGTTTTATTACTAATTAGTTTAAACATATTTATTTATAGTAGATTGGGAAACAAGTTTTGCAACTTATATTAATTGTTTTTGGCTTTTAACTAGCTTTCAGTAACTGCGAGTACTCTCAATTTCAAATCGTATTTTCTTGTTAATTCGACCTGTTGATACTGTTTATTATGCTTTTTTAAAATTTTATATTAATATGGAGCTTGTCTATATACCAGCTTTGTTTATTTGTTAAAATATTTCGCAGTGGTGTCTTGCCATGGCTTTGTTTGGATTTGTTTGTTTGCATTTTGGCCTTGAATGTTTGTCCCTAATATTTTATTAACTGTGCATTTGCATTCAGATATCACAGATCAAATTTATTCGTTCATAGTGTATTAATTTACGTTTTTTGATTGGGTTAATATAAAAAAAGAAGTTGTGGTATGATTGCCAATGAGACAACTATCCACAAAAGAACAAAATGACACAAACTTTAATTTTTTTGTACTGGTATGGATAGTAAATCCCCATTTTGACAGAAACAAGTGCCTGTGCTCACACCACACACCGAGCCACACATCTTCCTACATCTAAGTATGTTTAAGGAACGATTGTACAACCACAGTACAAAATCGGTCTATTTATTTGCCCAAATCAGCAAATTTGGAGACAGATTTGCAATTTAATGGTTAAACTGTTTATTTATATTAAGAAAACTTGGTGATTCATTGTATTAATCAAAATATATAAACAAATATAATTTTTGTTTGTTTATAGAATCAATTTTTTCTCCTCCAAATGAGCCATTTAAGGGGAGATAGCTCTTTTGGTTAAAAAAAAATAATGGACTAAATATGGGAAATCATGGATTTTTTTTTATTTTTACTTGTAGCAAGAAATCAAATTCGGTGACACCATATTTTTTTTTTTATTTCTTTAAACATATTATTAAACCTTCTGACAATTTATTTCAAAATTCTATCTCATAGAATTTTTTGTATGCAGCAGCATACAAATGTTTTTTTTTCATGATCAATTTAACCAAATTTTGACAATTTTCAACGACTGATCACGACTCATAGCTTGAAAAATAGCACTGTGACCCATACTTTATAGTACATTTTTGAAAAAAAAAAAGTATAGTAAAATCTTCATTTTGGAAAATTATAAGAAAATTCTGTCTCAAAAAGTCTATTATTTATTATATGATCTACCTTCAGTTACGGGGCGAGCTTGCTATGGACCAAAATTACATTCACTATTTCAAACACTCCTGCTACTAAGACATTTTTGTGCTGGTTGCCTATTTTTTAGGGTTCATTTCGCTTTCCTCAACATAAAAGTTTTACAATAAAGGATACCAGTGTAAAATTGCGCGGGTGATTGCAAAGAAAATAGTTGTTGAAGTCATCAAATTTAACTGATAATGGAATTCTCAAAACCTCGTGTTAATGCTTCAAAGTTACCTTCTCACAGAGGCAGAAACGTTTGTCTTTTAGGAAAAGTGAAAAATGTAAGGATAAAAACAAACAGTGCCAGTGGGTGTGTTTGGATATACGCCTGAGGCTGCCTATGGTTACATATGTATGGTTTGATACCCAGTATTAGTTAGCCTCCACCTGGCATCTGCTTTATGACATCTGTCAGATCAAGGGTATTTTGTATAAATATACTTGGTCAGAGGAACTGGGCACAGCAATTTGTCCCTTCTTACCTGGCTGAATAAAAATGTTGCATTTTGTGGTTTAAACCTATTCTAGTATCCAGGTGTAATGATAAGTCGTTATACTAAGGCTATTTTTTTCTTTTTTTTTCTGTAGACTTAGCTTTAATTTTTTATAACCATGCATTGGCAAGCTTGATAACTCGTAATTGTTTGTCAGTAACTAAATGTACAATGATGTCCCATACGGAACCTTCTGACCTTGTTTGTTTACATTAAAATTTCAATGGCGTCAAAATCACGTGATGTCAGTTCGTTATATCCAATCAAATTGCTCTACTGTCAATTAGGGGATTTTTCAGTCTACAGCAATTACGTTATTTCTTTCTGGGATATTGTTTCAAAATAGTTTGCAATAGTTCTGGGTTTTATTCAACAGGAAAACTCTTTTTTTGCCATCCCTTTTGACATCAAGGGAATTTTGTATGAATATTTACATACAGTCATGATGGTCAGAATATCGATCTTTTTATAATGAATAAAAAGAAAATTCTATGAAAAATAAATGTAAATGGTTTCTTATTAACCAACTCTATATGCCTGTTCAAAATTATGGCATGGACATCGTTTTTTCATATAGTTTTCCTTTCATTTTGGTTGAGCTTTTTTCGCGGGAAAATCGAGAAAGAGGTAAGGAGCATGTCATTTCTAAATTCCTAAAAATACGTTTTGCTTGACCTATATTGCCTGCCACAAGATTGATGACGCTGAATGGAATGTACTCAAAGCAATGGAGGCCGGAAATGGGATTTTGTGAAGTTCTAGAATGTTTTTAAATATTCGGAAGTTGGGATTGAAACGGGCATAAGAAAATTGGCATTTTTTGGCAATAATTGAGAACAACAATGAAAACTTACCTTTAGAAATGTTTTTTTATTCAAAAGTGCAGAAAAAACGTATTTTGCACTGTTTTTCTACGCCAGAAGTACCGTAGTGACATCAATGCGAAGTTTCCCCGTGTGTTAAGTTCAAACACAAATACCTAACGAACTGACAAGATGAACGATCTTAGACTACGGTAGGATATTCATGAAATTTACAAATCTTTCAAAATGTAGGATCATATTGTTTTTATTAGTACCTTTATCCCTGTGATGAGAGTTGCAACTGGGAACTTTAGGCCATAGTTTTTTAATTTGTTGGTTTACGGATTTTCCCCATGAAAAAGCCGGGTCAGTCGGTCGGGGCAAATAAAAAAAAAATACTTTCAAGACAGAAAAAAAAATGTAAAATAAATATACATTTCACCTAACAAAATGTTTTTTTATGCTATTTTGTCATCATTTCCAGGGGCGGGTCCAGGTAAGGGCGTAATGGGCGTACGCCCCCCCTTTAAAAAAAAAAAACAAAAAAAAACAAAAAAAAAACTATCGTTATAATCTGCTAGTATTGTATTGAATAATGGCAATTTATCATATTCATTAATTAAACACATACTCTGATTTCTTTTTATACTGATTCCCCAATCTGATGGGTCATCATCAACCGTAAAATTTCGTTTCTTGGAGTTCGACTATGCGATTAGTATCCATTGTTGTTGATGTGATAAAGAATTCGCCAAAGATGTCGATGTCCAAAAAAAACACGTCAAAAGACCTGAAAATCGTATCAAGGTGTCTTGGACACCTTTTTTTTAACTTAACCTTAACTGATGTAAGGGCATGCTCGACTTTATTCCCAAACATCATGAAAGTTCTCTTCTTACTTGCTTTGACGAGCGTCACGTCAAGCTCCACTGAAAGAGCTAACTCATCCCTTAAGTTGATCAAGAATGATTTGAGAAGCACCATGAAGGAGGATCGCCTAAATGCTCTGCTTCTTTTATATGTTCACAGAGACATTAAACTTGAATTTGATAAAATTATTAACGATTACGCCATGAGAAATCCACGTAAAATGGTTCTAATGAATCCACTCTAGTAATTGAAAATGAGAGTCCGTCAGTATTTTTCTGTGTTCATTTTAGGTTTTGCGTCAAGGTACATGTATACTAGAAATATGTATATTTCCACATTAAAGCAATACTCAGAACGAAAGAACTTTATTCTTCAGTGTTTATTTGTCTTGTATCATCTGTGTCGTTCAATGAAACCCGAACTTAATCAACAATAGAGGGATTACTTCATAATTTGATGCTAAGTGGTTGAAATTCAGGAGCTTCTGAGCTTCCCCATGGACCCTCCACCGTAATCACACCTCTCGTTCATAAAATCCTGGCCTAGGAATTGAAATGTTAAGTAACTCCTTATACCCTTGAGTTTGGAATTTCTCGTTATTGGTCTACTGCTGTTAAGATCCATCCAATCATTTTAATATACCATAGACAATTAATGGATAGAACTCGGCATAAAAATGTCACACCCTGACACTTTAACTATAAAATATTCATGCTCCAAGTCAGGAACCGTTACATTAGAACCATTCTCTATTATTTTATGTTTTTAAGCCAAAAAAAGGTCCAAAATTTTTTTTTCGCCTCGCTTCCCTCGTCAAAATATTTTATTCTACGCCCCCCCTTTCAAATATCCTGGACACGCCCCTGATTTCAAATTTTAGTTCGATGAAATATTCTTGCTCAGCTGTCATAAATATCGTATGACTTTGTCTAATGATTTGCCGTAAAAAAGGGGGGTGTTCACAGACAAAGACGAAATTAAATCGTCTTTTCACAAAAAAGAAGAAGAAATTCGTGTAGCTCTTAATCAATTCCCAAAAACTTGGTGAGTAATGATCTTCAAAAACGAAACTGATAAAGAAAAAAATGTAAAAAACGTCTTACGAAAATAAGTTTCAACACACGTGTCAAAAATGTAATAGACTCGTCCAAGGAAAAAACGAGAATATCAGGTTAATCTAGTGTCATTCATTCCCGTTTTAAATCCAAATGGACGATATTTTTTTTATATTATCCATGAAACAAGAAAATTCTAAATGACTTGTTGATAATATTCAGAACTTTTACTTCCAAGGTGCTTTCCACCTGTCCACATTTGGACAAGTCTATTTCTATGAGATTATGCATCTTACAGACTGATGACAAATAAGGGAAACAAACTTATTGTGTAATGGGTTTTAATCACAGATTTCGATCAGCAAAATTATTTGCGTAAACGACATTTCTAGGTCAGTTATAATTGATTTGTCTATTTTTAGAAACGTAAACTGGAAGTTTTATTTTTTCACAACAGAGAGTGTTATCAATTTTGTTAGTGATTCATGCATTTCATTTCATAAAAAAAGAAGAGTTTAATTATTTTTCAGGGATAATGTATTTGTTTGGGTTGGCAGGAATAAAAAAGCATGAAATGTCAATTGTATTTTTATTCTAGGAATCGGCAAAATTGGGTGGGCAGATCCGTAAACCAACTAATTAAAAAATCCTGGCCTTTTCAATGGAAATTTAAAACTGAATAGATTTTTCAGTCCTAACTTTCTTAAGAATTTTATTTTTTTTAGAGTACTGTCACAAAAAATGGAAAATGGTCCTAGCCTGCAGTTCAGTGGTACATTATTAAGATTTCAAAAAATATTGTAGTTGTTTTTAAATGACAGAATTCCGTTGAATTTTAGATAATTTACTATCAACTTGAATCAAATGTTTAGATTTAGAAGATGCAGATCTCTTCCATGGTCCAAATTGAATCCTAACATAAGGAAATTACATTAAACTACAATTGATTTCAATATTGTCAACCTTTCTACATGTTCTAGCTGTTCCTTTTTTTCATCCCTTATATGGCTCAATATCTTTAATTGTTTTCCCATAGGCGATAATGGTAACGTTTTTTCCTGTAGCTCAGTCCATATCGTAAACTTGGATATGTATGATAGCTCGTTTCGAAGCTGTGACATTTTCACATATGTGGTTAAATTTTCGGGGTACGAAGTGAGATTACTTTTTCCGTAAATTAGCAAACCCCGAACATCCCTTTGTGATGCGGCTCCTTGTGGTAAAATATCCCCTTTTTAACACAATAAGTTCTTTGAAAATTTAATACTTTGAACACATTCAATAGCTCCATAGTTTTTACACATTTATTCTATGTTCCTCTACTTTCCTAATCACCACAAATAATTAAGTTCAGTCATTTGTTAAAAATAGAAACATGTCCAATATCACTACACAGAGATTTTTTCTTTACACGTGACTTTTGAGTTCCTCATTTCAAGGCGCATTAGGGATGTTGTCCCATATGAAGACTATCAAGAGATACACCCTGCCCCCCCCCCCCCCCCCCCACTCCCTCAAAAAAATATAATTGAAACAAGGTCTTTCCCCTCAGATCTATTCAGCTCTTTGATTGATGAAGTTGAAGTCCAATCAACATGAAACTAAGTACACATGTTCCGTATGACATGATCTTTCTAATTTTAATGCCAAATTAGAGTTTTTATCCCATTCTCAGGGTTCACTGAACATACATGTAGAAAATGATAGTGGGGACATCCATGTACTATTGACACATTCTTGTTGCTATAATGTTCATAACTATTTTATTTACTATTTTATTTTAGGTAGCTAATGATGGCAATTCTTTTACACTGACAACAAGTGATAACCAGGATGTACGTGTTGTACTGCAAGAACCTGTGAGTATTAAATTATAAAAAAAACCTAACAAATAAGCTTCAAGATGTACAAGTAGTATTTTAATTCAACTTACACAGGGGGTATTTATTTTTAGGATTTGTAATTTTAACTTTTCCATGTGTAAGTGATTCTTGTCAGATTTCTGGTTATGTTTACTTCTTTTTTTTTAGTCATAAGTATTAATTTCCATCAAAGGACTGAAAGCTTCATGTACAAAAATGTACATGTACATGCAAATTGTAAATACGTGAAATGGGTGGTTTATACAACACAGTAGGTCATTTAGCTCATCATACGGCATATGAGGCAAGTGCAGTGGGCCGATCCAGGGGTGGGGTGGAGTTGGACCCCCACCCTTTTTGATTATCTATGCATTTGAATGGGGACATATTGTTGGAACCCACCCTCTATCCTAGGTTAGGAACCCCCTTTTAAAAATGGCTGGATTTGCCCTGAAGCTTGGCATCACAAGATCTAAATGCAGTTCTCAGTACCATTCTCTATATTATTATTATAAACAAATATTGAAGATTTAGTAATATATTTCAGGTAAATGAGTATGTAGCTGGTTTAACTGAAGTACACGGTCAAGTTGATGGACAAAACAACATACTCTGTCAGAACTATATTGTCTTCCCATCAGAAACCTCAGATAACTTTGGTAAGATATACAATTTTTATACATTATAGAATAAGATGTGATATGATTGCCAGTGAGACAACTCTCTACCAGAGAACAGATGACGGTGAATTTTATGTTAACAACTATCATGACTATAGTTAATGGTTTTTCAATGTCTTCTCTCATAGAAATACACAGGACTTGAACCAAAGGATATTTCACTAATTTCTTTTTAAAAATATGCAAACAAAAAACTTAAATATGTGAGTAAAAACTGATGCATGTATGGTATTTCAAGATTTCTTTTGGTTTTTATTAGGGCTTTTTCCATTCAAGTTCAGTGTGAAAGAATGAAATAATGTAAATTTAAAGTTATTTTCATAAAAACATGTACACAAAGAAGAAGAAGAAGATTTTATGAAACAAAAATTAAAAAAGGTTCTTGGAAAGCTTGTTTCCTAAATAACTTGAAAAGGATTTTTCCCACTTTGATATCTTTGATGGTTTTGGGAATTTGACACTTACTTACATGTAAATGATAACTTAATAACAGTGATTTTCCTAGTGTTTATTAAAGGGAAGGGGCCCAGGGCCCATGCAATTGGGAATAAAAAGTTCTTGAAATGTTTGATTTCCAGAAAATATATTAGTTCGCACTACCTGCATGCAACTTGGTCCCCAAGAAATTTTTTAAGAATTAAGAGCAAAATTCGGCATTCTGAGAATGAATAAGTTATAATTGCATAAATCGTGAACAATTTCAAGAGATTTTTAAACAAAATACCACATCACGACACCAACAAAACCTTACAGCTGCATTGCTTAAAAAAAGATTATTATTAAATTTTACAATGATGTCTATATACAATTGGGAATTTTAGAGCTGAAAATTAGGAAAAAAGAAGCATATTTCTCATCGGACAGGGGCCCATATTTGGACCCAAATAAGAGGGTTGGAAAATCCCTGAATTAAAAAAGTGCCACCTTTGATATTATGTTTTTTTTTATGAAAAGAAACCTCTTGAATCTTTAGGCCATTGTAAAACAACATTTTGAGTAACATTCATAGTGCACAGGTAGTTTCATGAGTGCAAACATGCCAATTGTAGTTACTGATGTTTTAATAAATATGTCAATTAAATCTTGTATTTTTATATTTATTTATTTAATTAATAGTTAAAGTTGTATTGATGTTTGTGCAACCACCAAGACCAAGTTTAAGTAATTATTTTTACATAACTTAATAAGCATGGGAAATTCCATAAATTATTTGTAATGATTTTATTTCAATGTTCTGCAGATATGGGAGCCTACAATGAAGCTGTAGAACTGATGGCCAGACTTCCACAGAATTATGTCCAAGGTGTACAACAACAGTAGCACAGAGCACAGATGTAGAGTTAAAAAAGTGATATGCGATAGAACATTGGAAGACAGAAACATTAGTTGTATCTGATACAGTACATGTTTATGAAGAACATTTTCAGGTCCATACAAATGGATTGTAGTAACGAATTCTGAAGTTTCCTGGGTTGAGAATTCTATTTTCATACATATATAGATTCTCTATTCGAAACCATACAATCTTGTCAGAGAAGCATATATTTTACATTTTTGTTCAACACCTCTTTGAATGGTGACATAATCTAAGTAATTGGTAAAATTTGTTCTGTTTCATCATTTGTGTTATTTTTCATTTCACAGATTTACAAATAGACAAACCAGCTTATAGTTTATGGTAACATCATTAATGACGTAATATTGTTGTCGACCTGTACTGTTTATCTAAGATGTATTACAAACAAGACTATTTTGTGAAATAAAATTATGTGTACCTTTATGTATTACAGAGGAGTATATTTAAAGTATTAGATAGATATTAGTAAATATTAGATTAGATAACTACTGTCTGTTTCTCAAACCTGTAAACACATTCTTAAAACTTTACCAAAAAAAGATTCCATCCTTGAGTTCTAATTTTCAGCATTTTTTTTTTGGATTGTGTAAGAATCAAACCCTTCTAAGAATAAAAGGACAAGAGGTATAGAAGCTTAATTTTTTTTATTGATTTTGAACTCAATAATATAGAAATTGATGGATTTTCAATACTATAGTGGTTAATTATCTGCCCCTGAAATGGACATGATGTTCCAAAATTATCTCCCCTGATTAAACATTCTTGAATTTGTAAATCAATAAAAGATCTCTGGTGTATTTCAAAAAATATATATTATATGTTAAACTGCTGTAAGATGCTACAGCAGTTATAAGTCCATTCGTTTGTCTCCATTTTTGATAATTTCATAAAGAATCTGATAAAAAAAAAAAATAGTCTATTAAAGATGGCGATTCCCAAGTTCTTTAGTTTAACAGTAGCAAATGACCTTATTCACACTTTGCTATAGACAGATGTAACCATGGTAACATAAGAGAATGATTCACACTAAAAATTATATTGTTTCATCTGTGGCATGAATTCAGACCTCTGTTTGAAGTCAACACTTTTAAATCTGTTGATACGATAGAGATGAATTCTTGTCGCACAGGTTAGAAATGTGCCCTTCTTGTCATCTAACATTAGTTTGTTAAATTTTCTCAAATACAGACAGAATTCACCATAGGTTGTTAGTTATGCCATTGTAAAAACTTCAGTGTAACCTGCCTTATCTGACATTTGAGTATTCCAACATCCTGCATAAACAAACACATTTTCCCAAAATATACCTATCCTTGCAGAATAACCCTGAGTATTATGACACACTGCTTTCTCTGATATATTTTTCTTGTCCCCCAGTGTGTTGGAGAAGACAGGTTATACCATTGACTTTTTAGCTCACCTGGCCTAAAAGGCCAAGTGAGCTTTTCTCATTACTTGGCGTCGGTCGTCGTTAACTTTTACAAAAATCTTCTCCTCTGAAACTACTTGGCCAAATTAAACCAAACTTGGCCACAATCATCATTGATGTATCTAGTTTAAAGTTTGTGTTTTTTGACACGGCCAACCAACCAAGATGGCCGCCACGGCTAAAAATAGAACATGGAGGTTAAATGCAGTTTTGGTTATTACTCAAAAACCAAAGCATTTAGAGCAAATCTGACATGGGGTAAAATTGTTTATCTGGTCAAGATCTATTTGCCCTGAAATTTTAAGATGAATGGGACAACTGGTTTTTTAGGTAGCTGCCCCTAAATTGGTAATTTTAAGGAAATTTTGCTGTTTTGGGTTATTATCTTGTTACTTAAAATAGATAGCGATAAATACATTTATAGGAATGAAAATACAAATACTTGTTTTTACTCGTTCATTCTTTGTGTCACAAACGGCGTTCCATACTTTTTTTTATTTTTGACGTAACCTCCCTATGAAATGTCGTTTTTTCAGTTAAAAACATTGGAAAACAGTTATTATACATTTAAAACAATTTCCAAGACTAGGAAACATGATTTATTGTAATAAATCAATGTAAAAAATTATGGAATTGAAAATGACAAGTGAAGGGGGAATACGGCAAAATAATGCAACTGGGGGGAAACAAATACTTTTTTAAAGATTCAAAACATGATAAATGTATTTATTTTTATACATTTATTATAAAAGTCAAGCGTTACTCACCAGTTTTAAGTTCCACTAGGTCAAATCCAAGTCAAAAACAAATGCAGCTTGTTGACATATTGTAGTTGCAGTGTACAAGTTATTTCCCTTTTGACGTATGGTGCGTATTACGTTGCATGAAATTCAGTAGAATTTTACCTTTTTAATTCGTATAAATTATACAACTTTGCCGTGGTCCGATTTTTGCCGATTTTTGATATGTTAATAATATAGTTGTAATCTTCGTTTTTCATGAAAAAATAATTCTGTTGCAATTTGTTTGAGGTTAAACCCCAGATTCTCTGGACTAAAACTGTAAACAGCAATAATGTGCAATAATTTGCAGCAATTTAAGACTCAAAAATAAGTCAAAATGACCAAAATGGTCAATTGACCCCCTAAGAAGTTATTGTCCTTTATAATCAAATTTTAACAATTTTTATAAAATTTGTAAATATTTACTAACATTAGATAGAGATAATTGTAAGCAGCAAGAATGTTCAGTAAAGTAAGATATACAAACACATCACAATCACCTAAACACAATTTTGTCATGAACTGTGTTTAACAAAATGTTTAATTCACATATACCAAGGTGAGCGACACAGGCTCTCTAGTTGACCATTTTTCGTAAATCTCAGTAATCTTTTACAAAAATCTTCTCCTCTGAAACTAATGTGCCAAATTAATCCAAACTTGGCCACAATAATCTTTGGGGTATTTAGTTTTAAAAATGTGTCCGGTGACCCGGCCATCCAACCAAGATGGCTGCCACAGCTAAAATAAGAACATAGGGGTAAAATGCAGTTTTTGGCTTATAACTCAAAAACCAAAGCATTAAGAGCAAATCTGACATCTGGATCAGACAACCCGTTGTTGGGTCGCTGCCCCTAAATTGGTCATTTTAAGGAAATTTTACTGTTTTTGGTTATTATCTTGAATATTATTATAGATAAAGATAAACTGTAAACAGCAATAATGTACAACAAAGTAAGTTTTACTAATAAATCAACCTGACCGAAATGGTCAATTGACTGTAAGGAGTTATTGCCCCTTACAGTCAATTTTTAATAATTTTCATAAAATTTGTAAATGTTTATTAACATTTTCTACTGAAACTACTGGGCCAAGATAGAGATAATTGTAAGCAGCAAGAATGTTCAGTAAAGTAAGATGTACAAACACATCACCATCACCAAAACACAATTTTGTCATGAATCCATCTTCTTCCTCTGTTTAATATTCACATAGACCAAGGTGAGCGACACTAGTTCATTATGTTAATATTTTCTTTGTGCCATTTTGGTTAAGGAAGCTGGAGTGTTTGGTTAAGTAACTGCTGATCCCCAGAAGGTAAACTAACAGTCCAAGTCATTTCAATACACAAAAGGGTTGAATCGGAGACTAGAAAATCTAGTAAATGCTTTCTACTAAGCACTTTTTTGGAGAGTGGGCAAGAATCTATCTGCTCTAAGGCAGAATATGATTGATGCATGAGTAGGATTACCTGTCTTCCTGCAAACTGGTACTTGGTGACATTAAAAATCGGTCTGAAAACAGGATACATATCAATTTTACATTTTAAATGTTTCATCAAAATATCATTTATGAATGTTGTTTCTTCACCAATCCATACCATGGCCCTACATGCAAGGAAGAACATACCAGAAGGTTGTATATATCTGTACATATATATTTATATGCATGTTATAACAACTTTACAAATATGTAAATTTTTGGGGACATAGATCAATTCAGAATATTTCTGAAATTTGTTCCTTTGCTGAATGCAGATGTTAACCCCTGCTTTTTATTTGAAATTTCTTATATTTACCCCCAAATACAAACGCATATTATTGAATACAAAAATATCTTAAGATTTGCAACTACACTTGATGTGTTTTTATTCATAACAATTTTTAAAATAAAATTTAACATTGGCTTCAATGAAAATGCCCATTGCGTACTTTGAGAAAGCCCATGGTTTATAATCAGGAAGTTATGTGCGCCCTCTACCGGTAAGAAAGTAAGGTAAATTACTCTGACCGGCTTTATCGGTCACACTGTCGCCAGAAGACTAGTATTTTATTGGATATTGTTATCAAGAATTATTTTTTCTTTTTCGATTGAAAATACTATTGTTTTTGCTCAAATTCAAGGTAAGATTTTGTCTTTTTATTTAATCAATTTAAAATCAATAGTTAAAACGTAAATTCCAATCATACCTACATGTATGATTGACCACAAATATGTAAGGTGTCCCAGTACATTATGAATGGTTATATTACTTATACGGAAGCAGCTTAATTTTATAATTTCTGTTTTATTCATTTTACACGTAGATTTTACCATTTCAAAAAACTTGATCGAGTTACACTGTAAAGTTGAAAACTGCTACCTGTAATTTTCACCTGTTCTCCAGGTAAATACATGAATAGGTAAATATGTAAACAATTACAATTGGAGATAAGCCTAATTACTGTCCGATAGCCTGATCAAGAACCATTTCAAATTTAATTTAGCCTGACTTTGACATTTAACCCTAGGAAAGTTGTTAAACTTATGTTTATGTGTGTGAAATTTAAAGGTGAGGCCACTCCCAGTTTTAATATGAATGAGATTTATTGTACTTTTTATCGGTAGTAAAATCAGTCGGTGTATTAAGTTAAGATTTACTCAAACACGTGGTCAAGATCATAAATCATTTCGCACCACCAGTTAGTAATTTAATAAATTAAAGGAATTATTTATTACTGTTATGCCGATACAATACTATGGACAATACTTATACAATACTATATTTTACATGTCTGGCTGCTGTTTCAATAATGATAGTCATAATAAGTATAATTATATTGATTTAAAATTAAGTTCGAACTTAGAACTTTAAAGGTAAAGTCATGACTTCGTTAAAAAAAAAGGGGGGGGGGGGGGGTACTCAGTGATTTAGCTAGCGCTCGTCACTTTCGTATTTTACGAAAAGGTTTTAGAAATGACGAAAATATTTCATATCAATTTCGTCACTTAAATTTGGAAAGTGTAAAAATATTTACACATCAAATTACTTGAATTCTACCTGTCTTTATGTTTCTGACAAGTTTATGACCCTCAGGTAATTAACGTTTACCAAAGGTGTTAAAAGTTGTGATGACAAGTAATCCGCCTATCGCCAATCAGATGGGTCGCTAATCCCTTAATTATCATTATAAAACCTCATAAATGACCATCATAATAATCTATTTAGGTTAAATCAGTCAGTCAGCATTTCATTTTAATCATTTCTCACAGTTCAGTCGAATTTTCGTCATTTGAACAAAATTGATAAACTTCCCGGACATTACAACTTTATTTTAATTTCAATATTTCCCTTACGATCATAATTTGCAGTTTGCTTGTCGTAGTTTCGTCATTTCAACGTATTTTCGTCGTACTTTATATAAATATTCATCAAAAACTTTCGACAACTTCGATTAAAAAGAATGAACTTTATTCAAAACGTAAATATTTTCACTTGCAAACAGGTGCTTCCTGTTCTATGTAGTGCGCATGCGTAAAAGATCGTAGATGAATCCGGTTTTATTCTGAAATTATAATTCAATTGTCACTTCCCGTTTTCATTTCATTTCGCTCCATTTCGTTTAAAAATCGAAAGTAAACATGATCTACAGTCTACAGTCATTAGAATCGTCACATTAAGTTCGGATGCAGATCCTTCTATCCAATAGTAAAGAAATTGATTCCAAATAGATATTAAAACGTATTTTCAAGGATATACATGATTGTGAAGTGAAAAAGTCGTTACAAGTTCATTTGTGCAGTGGTTAAAAAATAGAGGCACCCAACTTTTGTTGATAAGGGGTGTGCCCTGAAAATAACTGAAGTGATGTTTTGACCATATTACCAGATCCCTGTTCTTATCTTCATATCTTAGCATCACATCAGTCAATTCATTCAATATTGTCAATAACTGCCTACATTAGCAATCCTAAAGTCTTCAAAGATCCTAGACTAGTCCTTGAAGGACTTGGACATATATGTATAGCTAGTTTGATAAACATCCTAGATCCCTTGCTTTATAAAAAATTAAGGCTGATTTTTATCACGCGCAAAAGTGACTAAAGCCCTCAAAATCCTAGCTAAAACCCTGGGGGTACTTGAATGTGACAAACAATCCAGCATCTAGAGCAGGTCAGTTTCTTACCAATTATGGTTGTCTAACGAACAAGACCTATGAAAGTAAAAACGAAATGTCAATCTCTCATCAGTTTCGGTTTCTCTAAAGTTCCATTTCATTGCATTCAAGTTTAATGGATATAGGGAACTTAAAAAAGAACATTTTTGATATGCATAATTTAACTTAAAAAAAATTGTCAAAGATCTAGGTCTCGTTTGTCAATCCGGAAAGCTTACACAACAAAAGTTACACACCTTAAAACTTTCCCCAGGACATTTGAATTTATGGGGATAAATGACTGTTTACACATAAAATTTAAACAAACATAATAATACCTAACATTATATATCAAAGGTAAACATTGTCAAAACTTATACTGAGTCATCTAAACAGGTAGGTTATTAAAGACATCCAGTTATTACTCGATTAGGCTGACCATTGGCCATTTTTTAATTCATAGGGAATCTACTTTACTGGAAGCTTAAATTGCGTTTTCTCTTGCAGTTATTATGTGTATCACATATTTTGGTTATCGACTTCTTTACCGTTGACTTTGTTTTACTTTCTTGTTTTATGTGGGAGTTTTACAAAAACACAAAACGAAGTCACCACCAAGTACCTCCCGTTTTACAAGACCCATCCGGAGTACCCATCAAGAACCTCCTAATACTTGTCTTAATTTGACATATGAATTTAATTTTGTTTTGTATTCCAGTGACCCCTTTCATATGTTAACATAATTTAATCTTATCGGGTTCAAAGAACTTCTATTCATCCTTTTGTAAATACACATCTAACAGGACAAGCCATTGATCTTTCATAATATCAGAGCTTAGCTCCGTCGGACTGTTGCATGGTAGTTCAAATAATGTTCGATTATCGCTGCATAGATCATATAACTATCTACATGATCTAAACCATGAATTTATTTTCCATTTTCAATATGGATGTGTTTTTCTTTTGAAAAATCTCTTGATTTGAATAATGTTTTTCCATGTTTTCTGGTATAACATATATATATCTTTCAAAGTGACAAGGTTTTGAATTTATAATACAGTTATTTCGTGGAATTTGCTCATAATTTTGAATTGATATTTAAAATATTCGGAAAATTTGTTTTTAAGTTGGCGTGCATATACGATCATATACAAAGGTGATTGTGTCTGTGATCTGCATGATCGCGCAATTCAACTGAAAAGTACAACGGAATATGACTTGCCGCTTTACATTACTTTATGCACACAGTCATTATATGAAAGAGTTAAATACAAGAATTATAAACTTTTGTTTTGGACGAATACAAAAAAGCGGGTATGAGAAGCAACCCAACTACTAAAATAGTCAAAAGACAATTAAAAAAACCGGTCAACATACACATGATAATGTCTTCAACAACGTCGAAACAACTTGTTTGTAAAGATCAAAAGCCTCCCCTTAACGAAAAAGTTGTGAATAAATTTGATAGATCTGACATCCACACAAAATTCATTCTCCAATAACAATAGACAACACATGTGAGGATGTGGCTGGATTATAAGTAGCTTTTAGGCTCCATTAATGGACATTATTTTTTTCTGGTCTGTGTGTCCGTTCGTTCGTATGTCTGTCCGTCTGTATCGCTTCAGGTTAAAGTTTTGGTCGAAGTAGTTTTTGATAAGGTTGATGTCCAATCATCTTGAAACTTAGTACACATGTTTCCTATGATATGATCTTTCTAATTTGTATGCCGAATAAGAGTTTTCCCCAATTTCACTATACACTGAACATAGGAAATGATAGTGCGGATGGGCATATCTGTACTATGGACGCATTTTCATGATTCTTGTTTTCAGATTTGCTATGCTTTCAAAAGTTTGAATTTGCGCTCTAACCTAAAATCATGGATCATTTTCCTTCTTAAGACCAGAAATAAGTATCACAAAAGCACAAACAGCAAGTTTAATGCACTGATTTCTTAACCTGGTGGTGAAAATGAACGGGGATTGGATAGGACACAATAAGGGGATAGTCTTTACTGTAAGAAAAAAAAACATGGGGATGTTCAATACCCGACAGTCCATCCTTTGGATTATATCCCCGGGGCCTGCGTAGAACCTACTGCATGTTTAAAATATAAATTACAAATTTCTGGTTAGCAACTAGCATATTGTCTAGCTTCCGACGTCTTGCTACATGTAGCTTCATGAAAATAATTTGTTAACCACAATAAAAATATACCATCTGTTATTTGTATAAGGGAATTTCACAATTTTAAGTGAGAAATTAAAAAATGTTTGACAGTATTCCAAATTCCACTTGATGAATGTAAATTGAGAATATTAATTCCTAAGCAAGTACTTCAGGTCACGAATGGGTCAATACATCATATAGAGTTACTATTTATTGTACGCATTGTGAAAATATGTGGATTAGATAAAAGATGTTATTTTTACAGACCAACACAATACTGGGATAAATAACATGACAAGTTCATCTTTTTGTTATGTATTAAGAAAAACCCTTTGTTTAAATCATCATTCGACATGTCCGGGAATAAAAGCATTGCGGTTGTGTCAAAGTTGGGGGTTCTTGGTGTCATCTTTCCTTCTTCTTGTCTTCTCTTCCTGAATATGCACGAATTACAAATTGAAATAGGAAACAAGATATCTTCTACTGACTGGGTGGGATGACAAAGATTTTGATACAATATGGTATCAATCATTACTTTAGACAAAAATAAACCAGTACGATACAAAGCAGAACAATTGAAATATTTTCCACTGGACGTTCAGCAGAACCTGTCCTCTCTCCATATATTGAGCTCTCCATTTTCTCCCAACTGCTTCATTGGTCTCTTGGTAGCGTGCGTATCCCAAATGCGAGATTTAAATTGACCCATGACCAAGTTTAATCGAAGACTTAAAATTGGAACATCTGTATATTTGCTGCTTCTCTATACTAGTATACAGTCCGTTCTTAATTCGTATATAATCAGAATAACTTGTCCTGGTGACGGTTTCTTTTGTGAACTAGCTTAATTGTTCTGAAATAAAAAAAAAAAAAGGCTCTGTTTGTCGGTTAAGAACGAATCGGGGTTCATTTTAATATTATTCACATTAACATATTATTGCCTTTTTTAAACATTGTATTTGCCACTGGATGATAAACAGTCATGTATCTTTCCCTACATGCATATTTTCATTTTTTTTTCTCTATAGTAAAATGTTTTGAACTTATGACAAATACTACACTCGGTTTACGCCTCTCTTGAGTTGAATTTTCTATTATTTATTCGTGGCCTTCGAGAATTTCTGGGATAACATAGTTCATCCAAGTCATAGCCGGTATACTATTGCTATTATTTATGCTATTTGAACAGAAGACTGGATACTTTATTTTGCATTTTTACTTTTAAAATAGACAGAACAAACTAGAGGTTATTACGGTTCTACATTCCTAACTTCTCTCCTATTTCCCGCCCTCGCGAAGAACTTGTCTTAATACCCCTTGTATATATGTGTATGCGTATTTTGTCAACAGAGGGGTACAGAAAGACTTTCCTAGACCTATGCCGTCAACTTTAGACTCTTAATACTTGCCCTCTGTTTTCTCTTATAATCACCACATACCATCTACTTCAATAAGAAATTTTACTAGTAATTCAAGCACCCAGTATTTAAATTTGCATTCACTCGTGCAATACAACTGTACAAGTGTTGAATGAAAGTAAAGTTTTCACAACTTCATGTGAATAGACCTGCATATATATTTGTCATCTTACACCACGAAATTCCGACAAGAAGGTTCGTTTCTAGGTTTCAATCAGATTGCATATCAGAACTTACTATAATAAACATCTAATTAGGGTGATAACAATGACTTTGATATTAGTTAATAAGTCATTTTAATAAACATAAATCCACGTGTTGCGTCACACTTGATACTGTTGTCAAACTAAGGAGATTTTCGTATGCTGCTTGTCTACTATTAATATTATATGCTATGCCAAGGTTAAATGTCATGTCAAGGTTAATACTATTTATTTTTTCACGAATTCCCTCCTGGAAAGGCTATGCGGTGCTTAAATTATGAAAGTCTTGTACGAACAGTACGACTATTCTTTTCATTAGATGAAATAACACTTTATACAAATTAAAATTTCGTGCGTTCGGATTTTGAAAATTTTACAGTGGTACCATTAAAACGTTCAATAAGTGCTCTAGTCAATCCTCACTAGGACTGTACAGACTTTGATAGCATATATTTATCAAACTCTTTAGAGTTTTTTTTACTAGTACTGAAGATGTTAATTGTCATTTTGGGGGTAATTTCTGGATTTACATTTTTTTTACTTACGACTTTGCTAGTCATAACCGCGGGTCTAACAGTTCAACATCAGTGGTAACGACCCAGTGAAACGATTGAATCCTGATTTTTTTTTACCCCCAAAATGACAATTAACATCTTCAGTACTAGTAAAAAAAACTCTAAAGAGTTTGATAAATATATGCTATCAAAGTCTGTACAGTCCTAGTGAGGATTGACTAGAGCACTTATTGAACGTTTTAATGGTACCACTGTAAAATTAGCATGGAATCGAATTAGAATTTATGCATACTAATATATTAACATTAATTCAAAATTAAAACACCGTATGTCACACGGTGCGATTTTTTGTATGTCATTTTGTTTCTATAAATTAACTTATAAAATTTCACATTTTTGGGACGTGTTAAATCACACTTTTAACACATGTTATTTGAGATATTTCCCCGTCATGTTTTTTTTTGGGGTTGATAGATGAACAGGCTAATCTCTTAGTACATAAGCTAATATCAAATGGTAATGTAGCTATTATTTTAAGTTTCGTGTTGTTAAACAGTATTTACGTAAATTTATCAGATGACTTATTCAATGTTTTGTTTTGATATGTAGGAAAAGAATAAACCTTAAAGTAATGATTTTACACTGTTTTTAAAAATAAAAATACGAACTTCTACTAGATGACTCCAGATGGATAAATGAATCTTTAAAGTATATATTACTGAGACAGCAATAAAATACAACATAAAACAAACAAACAATAACCATAGAGGTAAACAAAACTTTTCAATGACAGACAAGTGCATGTCCAAGAAAATTATTTGAATTTAAAAGATCGCGAGACCATCCTGCAATAACGGTCGGAAATGGGACGTTGAGTCATCATAACACGTGGACCTATATCTTTAGAGACTTACAAAAAGAAAATTTCGTCACCATGAATAACAAAAATTGATGTAATAGCTTGTATACGAAGAAGATTTATTTCTCAAAATTCCCAGAAACCTATGATTGACCAGCAAGAATTCGTAAATTGTTGAAGCCTTCGCTTTGGCAACACCTTCGCAAATCATAATTCGCTAGTTTAATGGCACCAGCAAGTCACAAGAAGCCCATCAGACGTCGCAGTCAAACCTAAAGTTTGTTTTAGCCACAAGCAGAACATACAATACAGCAGCATTGTTATTCGTGCTGTAGGATAATTTTATATTTAACCGCAATAAAACTCGAGGACCATATCGACTTTTATCACATATAACTGCTTTAATTACGAGGGATCGTTCAATAAAATTCCAATAAAACAATCGCACATCCTGGCAATCACCAGTATTAATAGCAACTGCTTAATCTTGTTGTATTGATTACTAGTACATGGACATATAATTTATAAGATCCCGTTAGCGTTACTACTATATTCGACTTGTATTTCTTGATTAATCCTTTTGAAAAAACTACAGGAGGCGTTGACCAACAAAGATGGGAACATACGTATTAGAAATACCATGACAAATAGCAAAAACCAAATAAGTTTAGCGGTCTACAATATCAAGCAGTCAAAAATCTATAGCCAGCCAGAAATGTTTGCTACTGGACTATTGATCATATTGGGGCTTTTACATGTAGATCGTCCATCAAGCAATTGTGCATGTATTTCATTGCATATACGTACAGTAAACAAATTGAGACTATGGATGAATAGTAATGGACACGTTTGCTATGATCTGTATAGATGCCATTTGATTTGCACATACGGAAAAGAAAGATATACTGTAACGATATTAATGAAACAAAATCGCAGCACACGAATATGTTTAGCAAATGAACAGCGTTGTTATTGTTCTTTATCTAACAGTGAGTCACAGCCTTTAGCATGGAGCAAATACTCAGTGTCACATCTTATTACAATATAATAATACATGTATTAAGTGTCTTTTAAGACAACCCTCAAATAATCTTGATTCATCCGTGAATATTGCTAGATGTCCATCGCGCTATAACATACCCTTTTAGAAATACACGATGGTCTGGATGGGGTTAACAGAATAGACATTAATTTATCAAGAAAAAAGAACAATTGGCCAAGAAAAAGTTAAATCTAATAAAAAAAATAAAGAATCACGGGGTGCTGAAATATAAAGAGTTGAAAATAATTGGCAAAAAGTAAAGAATAGAGAAAAATACTGGTGAGGTGGCCTATTCTAATCAGGACTCACTTGTGTAAATACCCCCAATGCTCTAGTCTAACATTCACAATTCCAACCAGATATATGGACGATACATTAGTTTTGTACATAAATAAAGGTGATGTGATATTTAAATTTACCACTTCTTCGAGAATATGATCGTTGATATACGGTAAAGGACTATGATTTTCCACCTTCATTATTATTTTTCTGAATTATAAAATCATTCTATTGTAAGCTGTGTCATTTAAACTTTTAACTGGAGTAGATATTTGAGAAAGCTTTGTGTACAATTAAAAAGAAGTTTGGTTTGATAAATGATATAGGATGCGCATTAGACAAACATTTACTATAGATACATAGTTTTGTAGTATATTTAATACGTACCTTGAGATGAACAAAGTGGATTGTGTGAGAAAAGGGGTATTGTGATTTGATGAATGATATTGTTAAAGCCTTTTGTTTCTTGGATGACACTTTTTACAAAAAGATCTATATGACTGATTGCTTGATACTTGATTTACGTACACTAGCAAGTATTTCATGCATACTCAGCTAGGAAAAGGAAGAAAAAAATCAACAATATATAGAATGGACGTGGCTGCGTATTTATACATCCCTCACAACCAACAGAATGCCTAGTCCCAACCATAGCACTTGAGCTTTACTGGCAGACGAGCGACGTCTGTTTTATTTTGTATCGTTTTATTACTGCATTCATCCAAGCTGTCACGACCTTGTTCTTGCATTTAAAAAAATCACAGCTATACATACGATACGTATCGCGTTTTGTCATCTAGGAACCTCACAACTATTTAAGATTGGTCAACTAATTGTAGTTTTGTTCTAATCCGTTCTATATATAAACATATATATTTATGAAAATAGTTTTTTTTATGTTTTTTAGAATAAAAAATCAACGTGATGGCCTATAGACCTATGGCATATGGTCTGACGGGGGAGGTTCAACGAAAGGTTTGTATTGATAAATCTATAGTAATAAAATACATCTAAAACAATGAACTCTGCCTATCTATGTGTGTGTTTAATTTAAAAAATGTATAGTTGGGTTACTGTATCATTGCCACTACTATCTGTCATGTTTCATTTCAGTAAAATTCATGGACTTTGTAAACAAAAGATTTGAAATTCTTCAAAACAATTTTGCAATTAACCTGTCCTGAGAAAAAAGTTGCGGTTGAAAAAATAAAACAATAAGTTTTAGTGAATACGAAAAGAAAACAAGTAATCAAAGTAGTGGTTCCATTTTTAATGAAGCAAGGTCTTTTCTAAAGTTTTGTTAAATACAAAATCAAACAATCTATTTCAAATCATAGATATATAAACATCCTCCTACTTATTATTTTTGTTTTTTCTTCAAAAGGAAGTTTTTGTTCCTGTTCGAGATATCAGTTTTCTAGCTCTCTCCAAGTTGACATAATAAACGAAAGATATGATTAAACTTCAAACGATATAGATAAACGATATTTATACAAGCATGTCATCTTTTAAAAATGCACACTTTGCACAAGTATATAGACTTAAAGGAATACATGATATGTATGTAAATCCTCCGGATATTTCAGGTCAAATGCATGTTTTGGGTAGGTATGGTTTATGTTTTCTATTACATAACATACGATTTTTTTTGTTTATAGATTAAAGGAAAATATGATATAAATTTAGAACAAGAGGCCAGAATCTGGATTGAGGATGTCCTTCAATTAGAGTTAAAAGAGGTGACTTATTTTACGAATATAGACTTTTTTACATTTGTTATTTAAACAATGAATGACAGATAAGATTGAATATTATACATCGTAAAGTCAGTGTTGATGAACATTGAAAAAGATTGTTATTATTGATATGAACATTAGAAGATTAATAGGTCGAAAATGTTATTTGTTTAAAATTCAGTGTCAAATGTTATATGGATGTCCAGAAAAGGCTAATAGTCTTTGTTGGATATATAAATTGGGGAATATCAAATTAGTGATTTTTTATAAGATGTATTAATTTTGGGCTTTAACTTCAAAAATATTTCGAAAAATATAAAATAAAGAAAATGCATCTTAGCTTGATTTCAAATTTAGGATATGCAAGTTCTCACATTTTATAATATTTTATACACAGATAAAAATATAGAAAAATAAAATATATCTCTCTTAAATATAAAATCTTTTCAGAAAAGAATAGTAAGTCATATCATACACATTTCAATTTGCTAAAAGACAACAACACATATCTTACACATTATTATATTTAACATGTTTAGGTAAATTTTACTTCATTCATGTTTTTTTTAAATGTAAACAGGGAGCAGATCCAAATCAAGCGCTAGGCCAAAGTGAATTTCAACAATGTTTGAAAGATGGTAAAATATTATGTCAGTAAGTACGTTACAGTGTATCATAGATCTAAATTATGTTCAAAAATAATTAATTTTTATAAATATTTGTTCTGTTAAATAAATATAATTGACAAAGATAAAAACGTCAATATTGATTGCAAGGACAGATAAACAATATATTTTTCTTTTAATTATATCATTGTAAAAGTTGTTTAGATTTGAAGATCATTATCTTTTTCTGTTTGGTTTTCTTTTGAAAAAAGACAAGTGTACAATCTGTAATTTTATCTCCTAAGGGGAAGTAATCATGTTTGGAATTTAAAATTTGGGTCATCTCAAAGGTATTTTAGAAGGTGATTTGGAAAAAGTTTATTTTACTTTCCGAACTTGAAAAAAACATGTTAAGAACATGCTTAACTGTATCACTAAATAAAGAATAAAATTAAAAAGTTATAATAAAAGACACACTTATTTATATATGGTATTTTTTCTATTCTTTTTCAGATTAATAAATACATTAAGTCCAGGTGCTGTGAAAAAATTAAATGAAGGGAAAATGGCATTTAAAATGATGGAAAATATTTCAAACTTTTTAACAGCTATAGAAAAATATGGTGTCTCACGTCATGATTTATTTCAAACTGTAGATTTATATGAAGGACAAAATATGGTTCAAGTTGTTAATGCAATACATGCCTTAGGCAGAAAAGTAAGTATTTTTTATTTTGCCTACAAAAATTAAATGGTCAAAATCAATCATACTAAATGTGTTGTGTTTGAGTGTGTATAAAATGAGATGAGCAGTGTACCACGATGGAACAAAAAGGTTAAATCCCCGTAAAACACAAGGTGCAATACAATACAAATAGGTTTTCAAACAATCTGTCAATTTTATATCAATCAACCTGGAGCTTAAAATTGGTTTAAATAAAATTTTCCGAGATATTTTACTGAAGTTTGTTTTGAATAAGCCTTCATCAGATATGCTGAGTTTGGTTGATTATTTTTTGCTTAACATTCAGTGGCAAACAATTCGTGAATATTCAGGATGAGTGAAACGTTTCTAGATCAAAACATGAATACGAATAACTGAAATTGCAGGTTCAAAATGTAGGTCAGGCAAATTTCATTCAACATTGACCTCATTTCATGGATCAGTGATCAAGGTTAATTTTCAAAGTCATGTATGTACTTAGATTTTGTAAGCAATAGTTCAACCGTATTTGAAATTAAATCAGAATTAGCCTGATAAAAACTCCTCAAAGAAACATGGATGCTCAGTATTTTTTACATCACAATTTATTTTGTTTCCAACTTCAGCATGTTCAAAGAATACATGAAAGATAACTACTTGATATAAATTACATCAGGAATATAACAGTTGTTATTCCATCCGTTTGATGTGTATGAGCTAAATTTGATTTTGCCATTTGGTATTAAAGGGACTTTTCAATTTGAATTTTCTTTTGAGTTCGGTATTTTTGTGATTTTACTTTTTTTTTTATTAACATTTCAGGCCCAGAAAAACGGTTACACAGGACCAGTATTAGGTGTTAAAGAAGCAGAATCAAATCCTAGAAATTTTTCTGAAGAGAAAATGAAAGCAGGACAAACTGTGATAGGACTTCAAGCAGGAACAAATAAAGTAGCCTCACAAGCTGGCATGAATTTTGGAAAATCTCGGTCAATTATTGACTAATTGATTAGTATAAATGTTAACTAAAAAGCTGCTTTGACAATGTGCAGAAAAATCACCTGCTAATGGAAGTTTGTTTTATTTGCCTACCCCAGTTTTAATTGAGTGCTACAAAAGCATTTGATCACTAAGTTAATAAATCTTTGTTTAAGCAATGAACAAAAAGTATTTAATCAAAATGATTTGCTGGTCTTTAAATTTTATATTCAAGATACGATTTGGAACCTACAAAAGAAATATATTTAAAGCATTTATTGCAAGTGCATTTTTACCCCACTTATACAAAAACAAATGAGGATTATGATTGATATTACGAATTATGAATCAAATAACAATAACTCTATTTACATTATTTTAAAAATGTTTTTAACTATTACAATTTTCCATAGACTGAGTTTCATCTATTAAAACCAACAATTCTGTTGCTTCTCCAGTCTTTTAAACCATCATGTAATAATGCTGTTCCATTCAATGAAATTTTTTTTTTAACGCTGTAAATGTTACTGTTATTGATCTGTCTTGTATCTTCATGATGTAAGAGTTGTTATAGCTATTGTTTTTGAATAACATGTTCTGCTTTTAATTTAACTGTACACATACTATTATGGTCTCTAAATTCCATTTTACTAAATAACTGTTTCTGTTGCTTTTGATTTAGAAAATCATTTCTTCTAGAGTTTCTGTGTAGTAAGCAATCTTTTCCAAAAGTAGATATTTTACTCCTGGTTGCATTTTTGTGTGTGTGAACATGTTCATTAGTCTATGAAACTTTTGTAATTCAAGGGGAGATAATTGCTATATTGTATTATCTGTCTTGATTACATATTTGCATCAATCAGCTTTTACAAGTATATAGAATCTCAAATTAAAAATCTCAGATGCATGTTTGCAAGATGGTTACAATACACAGTTACTGTACTTTAATGTAAAAAAGATTTATCGTTTTTATCTGAATATTGAGATATTGCACATTTACACATTGAAGTAGAAAAAAAACATTTTCAGTTTTTTTTTGTTTTTTTTGTGTGTGGTTTTTTTTTAAAGTTTAAGATAAAATTGAGAATGGAAATGGGGAATGTGTCAAAGAGACAACAACCCGACCAAAATAAAAAAATACAACAGCAGAGCAATACAACAATTGCTAAAGTATAAGATAAAAGTTTTATTTTTTTCATTTTTGTTGCATTTAGATTGATTTTTTTTTTTATAAACTTTAATTGAAAAAAATCATTGACGTAAAGTTCCTGGAAAACTATTAAAATTGGAATGCATTGATTTAAAATTTTTGACAGCTGAAAAAGTGTTAATGTAAACGAATGTCTGAACCTTACCATTTATCATGCAGTCATTATTTTGTTGATATTCACAGGTTAAGCTCTTTCTGTGTGTGATATTTCACTAAGGATGCATTTTTATTCATGAATATATTTTAAATATACAATTTTAATTTAGATGACCACGAATTTACATGGGTCATTTAAGGAAATATTATAGAGGCAAGTTTTATATGCACATTCTTAATGATCATTAAAAGAAAATATTGATACATATAATTCATTAGTGATAATAAATGGAAATGTATTTTTAAGGCTTAAACAGAGAATTAACATATATTAACAGGGAAAACATTAAATTGTCCTTTTTACACTAAGACATTTGATTACATGTATTAGAAATTATCGATGTGAATAATGAATGCTAAAGTTGAAATCCACACAAGATTTTTTACATTGTAGAATACATTCCCCATTTTCATTGACAATTTTATTGTGAACAATCCATACCATTACATGTACATTTAGAAAACTAAGGTGAAGAAATTCATTATATCTGCAATTCATGCTTGAATGATTATAAAATACTGTATGCTAGCATAGGTTGCTTATGTCTTTTTCTCATTAAACTAGCCAATAATATATAACAATTAACAGAAATAAAGCATTCCCTAAATTTCATACATAATTCTATTTCTTCTTGCCAAATATTATGATGTATGTATGTCTTGATATTATGTGCTCTTTGAAAAGCAGACTTTTATTTCTTTTGCAGCTTATGTATGATAATGGGACCAATTTTTTTATTTGTATAAAAATCCTATTGTTTTTTTATTATTATATATCCATATGCATCATGGTCAACAATTTTAGTTCATTATTGAAATTTTACATATTGTTAATAAATTTATATACACACTGAATATGTTTTACATATTTATTTAGCTTACAGAATAAGTTGGCCTGCATCCACTGTATGTCCTGTATCATATCATGATTTTAAAGGAAGAAAAACAATCTCAAAATTAGAATGACTTGGAAGTATTGACCACAAATATACAATTATCTATGCTTTGAAAAAAACCCAACTATTTTACCAAGGCAAATATCAAGTTATACCAGACATGTTGGATATTCTACGATTTGATTCCGATTTTGGTAATTTCAAGCTCAACTTATTCATGCATTATATCTATTTTAACCATTTTCAGTGCTTGAAAGCTGCAACTAGATCTTTAATAACTAACTGTTTTGATTTTTGTCTAATCTTAGAGTTGGGAAAGCGAGAACAAGGCTTGCTGATTCGAAGAGACCAATGGCACCGAAATTAACAACTATAGGTCACAGTACGGGCAAAGCACACATCGCATATTCAACAATAAAAGCCCCCGAAATGACAATGTTAAACAATTAAAAAGAGAAAACTAACGGCATAATTTATGTTAAAAAAATGAACGAACAACAAATATGTAACACATAAACAACCAACCACTTACTAAAAAACAGACTCCTGTCTTGGGACAGGCACATGCATGCAGAAAAAGTAAGCGAGATCTCAACTCTCTCCCTAACCTGGGACAGTACAACATAAGAACGAACTATAAAAATCAGGTTTAAAGTCATAAGAAACCTCAAGTCAAAAAAGAATAATACATATGTTTTTTATAACTCAATGGGTAGTTTTCATTATAAAACTTATGTACATATACTTTTTTCTGAAGAAAATTCTTTAATTTATTCATATTTAGAAGAAGTTTACTTTATTTGAATTGCTTCCTTCCAGCAAGCAATTCCCCCAACATTTTTTCCGTATGCAAGGTTACCTCAGTGTGACCCATCTCGTAAAAATCCGGTGACCACAATACGCATGGATGTCCTTAAAAGAAACTATTATCTGTATTTACATGTTAAACACGTGCTCAATTTCCATGCTTTTTTGTTTTTATTTTTCGTCAATTGTTGACAAACAGGTGACAATCGTTAAACTTCGGCTTCAAAACACGAACTTTAATTACCTGCCATATTTTCACAACACTGACCGATTGAAAAAAGAATTGACGATTATACGAAATTTACACGAAAAAAATGATAAATTCGAGTACAGAAGACTAAGTTTATGATGTTTGTATGCGTTGGTTCAAGAATTGGAAGAACATTATTTTTCACCGGTCACTCGTTTCTCATGACTTTAAGACTTTACTCATCAAATGGATACACAAAGAAATACTACACAAAGTGGACATGGCCGGGTACTTGTATATCCCAAACACACGAGTTATGGGCCAAATATGAGTTTATTTAAGATAAAAATGTATCAAAATCTTTTACAAATTAATATTATTACAATTAGACGAATAGAGTGAAATGTATCAGCAACCCTACACAATAATCGACCAAGATCCTATCAACAACTGGTATTATCAGAGTAACAAAGCTACCTTATTTTTTCTTTGCAATAATATATTTTCTTATTGTATATTCGAGGATATTTTTAGTATTAGCCCAGTATCTTTGACGGTTGAGGATAATTAAATCTCGTGTATATTTGAAATCTCGTGTATATTTGACATTTTAATACAGGAACTGAACAGATTAAATTACCGTGACTTTTTATAAATAGTTTAAATATTTCATTTACAATCAAGCTTTTAAAATTAGTTAGACTATTTCAGTTATGATGATCAATAATATATATTAAACTTAATCACCATATTAAAATAAGGCAGGTCGTAATTAAGCCTACAGTCTGAACGTGTATGCGTACTTTGAAAAATATTCTCATATGTTCTGGAACATTTCTAATAAACTTGACCAACATCTGAAAAAAACCCGGAAAATTAAGCTGACTGTATGAGTATTTAGAACAAGTATGAGATCACACATTTACCAAGAATAAACGAACAATACAGTCACGAAGATGAACTATCCGGCCAAAATCATAGCTAGAAACATACTAAAATTTCTCGACTTCAAGGTAAGTAATGAAATACAGAGAAATATGCAAGTAATTTTCTATAACAACGACCTAGCAAGGTTGCTACTTTTAAGACACCGTAGAAATTCTAGGGCGTTGTCAACGGACAATGAACACTATCGTATATGCTCAGATCCTGATAATTAATAATTATTATTTGATGGGAATAACGAACATTTATAATGCGTCTTTGCCAATGTCCATGACAAACGCACCTATGAATATTTTTATGGAAATATTCCCGCCTCACAATTAAATTACCGTTTACAAAGCTATTCAGTAAACTTATACAAGTTTATGTTATCCCCGTTTCTTCCTTATATAGCTGTTTATGTATGTGATATGCTAGGCGTCATCTCTTAAAAACCGATTAGAGAAGGAAAATGTAAATCGCAGAATCCAGAAATTGCCAAATAATTGGGATAGTCTAAAAAACAGAACACCTGTACTTAACCAGTATGCCAAGTAAAAATGATAAACACACAGACCATTTCACAGGAGAGGTTATCATAAAATTGTTTTTCTTTTTTGTCTTTGCAACTTTGGGATTTTATTGATATTAATATTTTTTTAATTAAAAAAAAATAAGGGATAAATGGCCCGTGCTATAACGATCGAAATCTTGAATAATGCAATTTGCCAAAACATTGATTTATTAAAGAACCAGAGAATAGGATTCTAGTTATGAACACAATTTTTAATAATTCAATACATCATTCTTTAAGATATTAGCAACAGCATCTCATTAAAAATGTTTATCATGATATCATTTCAACTTGACATACTTTTTCCCTTTCAGACGTCTTTATCAATCCAGCCGGTGGACAGCTCACACCACATCTTCCTATATCTATTAACAATATCCTGAGCACAACACTTATGAAAACATTGTTGGTAGTTCATTAAAACAGTACGTGTTTCCGAATCAGCTACCACCACATTGCAGCAAACGTTTTTATCCTTCTCTAAAAGATATCAGAAACCCCATTGCTTTGAATGTCATGAGAATGTGCAACAGTAATGTAGACCAGATTATACATATTATATATTTAAATAAATAATTAATATTTAATAAATAACTATGTGAATATCAATTCATAAAAAAAAAGATCCTCAGTTTACTATGTCGGCAATTGGTGGTACAGAACAAATGGACACAACTTGATTTGAGGAAGAAAATCCTGTAGATTTAAATAAGTGCCTATAGTATTTATCGTCACATAAAATTAAATATTTACCCTTCAGAACATTGTGCACGAATGTGTTATCTAATTTTAGTTCCATTAATCTGTAATATAAGGACTAAACATGCTTGATAATACAGACATAATGTCACATCTTCGTCTTATTCGAACGAACATACCAGAAAACATTATGCCCCTCTACTATCGTAGGTAGGGCATACAAATGAACGAAAGCATGCACACCTTACCTTTATTCCATACAACAAACACAGTTGAACTATAGTCTATGTTATTTGAAAAACAGACCGAAGAAAGCAAACATTTGACATCGTAACCGATTAACCATGAAACGAGGTTGAGGTCAGGTGACCTTTGTTCACATGACTTTTACTCAGGATATAACGCATCAATTGCATAACCAGTCATGTTTGATTGGAAACTGATACTAAGCAAAGTTATTAATTTAAAATATTTCAATAAAGAATCTTCTTTATATATGATTATGTTACAGGCTGTTGTTGAGATTCATTCCTTTTGCAATTGGAAGAGTCTGACATTCCGAGTGACCATGGTTAATTTGAATAGAATTGAATATCACTATACTAAGTACATGTCACATAGGTTACATAATTTTGAAATAATAACCGCCTTTTCCTGTCAAATTCATGCTCAGCATATTGACCTAACCTATCAAACTGCATTTACAGTCGATTCATTTATTTCACAGAAAAACGTCTATCAACTTAACAAACCTTCAATGGAGCTTGTAATTATTGTAAATAATCTAAAATTGTATTCCAGTCTTCACCTCAGCAGCTTACTAAACCTTTAATTAGACTTATTAAGAAGGGATATAGTTACGATACTGTTGTCGGGTCATTAAAGAGTGCATATTTCGGCTTTAATATTGATTCTCTTATCGGGTCTTTGCATCAAAACTTAACCAGTTATTTAAAAACCAGTTGTTGGCATGACACGGGTTTTGTTCTTCTCAAATATGTTTTGATGGTATGATACTAGACCCCTAACGATAGGGATTTTGCCTAATAATCATAGAATGAAGACATGATCTTTCAACCAATTCAATTGAAGTCTGGAGCTGGCATGTCAGTTAACTGCTAGTTGTCTGTTGTTATTTATGTATTATTGTCATTTTGTTTATTTTCTTTTGTTACATCTTCTGACATCAGATTCGGACTTCTCTTGGACTGAATTGTAATGTACGTATTTTTATGCGTTTACTTTTTTACATTGGCTAGAGGTATAGAGGTATAGAGGGAGGGTTGAGATCACATAAACATGTTTAACCTCGCCGCATGTATGGCGTTCATTATCACTGAACTAGTATATATATTTGTTTAGGGGCCAGCTGTCTCTTTGACATAGAAGGATTGTCATATGAATCGATCGGGTTCAAGAGTATTCAATATGTAATGAAATAGGAATAACAGATTAAAAAAGAAGTTTGGTCTTCAAGCTGATAACTTTCGGAACCATCGAAAAAATGTTGCATGTTTCTAAATGTACAGAGAGAGACACACACTCGACTTTTCAACAACACTATTAATTACATGTTCCTTTTCCTTTTACTACCAATTTATGCACTATAGATGGATCGATAATGTCACATAACCTCCAAAAATCTATTACTGTTACATTACATTTCAATAATCCAAATACCATACGCAAGTTCCGAGATAGTAACTCTCCGGTGATATAGACACAAAACGTCGCGTTACTAACCGGAAGGTGGGACTTGTATCCACAACAAACAACAAAGTCAATGATGGCGGAGGATTTGAATAGAATGCTAAAACCAGCTTTACGCTCATTTTTAGTGAAAAGAGGAATGACGGTATCTGACTATAGTGTTCAATAGTTGAGAGAACTTGCTGTTGAATTGGATTTACCGGTAATTACAACACCAGATGACACCGACTCATTTCTTCAATTCAAACGTACAGTTGTAGTAAATGGAGAAAAAGTAACTTTTCTGACTGTCTTTCAGTGTGACCAGAATGGGTGGACAGGTGATTTGAAGAATATTCCAGTATTTTTATGGCAGATGTTTATGCTCATCTTGTTTCGTATGCTATATAGACACCATCACGACTTAGAACTTACAAAAATGAGATGGGCTTCCGACTTTCAAAGTCAAATCATATTGCGATGTCAATGTAAGAAGTTCCCGCGCAAATGTCATGTGTTACCGAAACGGGAAATACAAAAAAGAATCGTAGGTGTATGTTGTCATTCGCATTCCGATCAATTTGCAGAGTTCAATAAAATATATACGTTTACTAAATCTATAATGGTTTTGAATTTAGTATACGTAAATCTAAACACCCCTACAACAAAATTGGACGACCAAATAGATTTCCTAATTTTGATAAAGGTGAAATACATAGAATAAGAATTGTGCAAACTGAAATAAGTTTACAAATAAAGCCCTATATAAAGTGTAAACCAACAAAATATAAAGTATTGAATATAGTTATCAAAGGTATCAGGATTATAATTTAGTACGCCAGACGCGCGTTTCGTCTACATAAGATTTATCAGTGACTCATTGATTATTAAATCTGCTTCCTAATATTTTTGAGGTGAAACTATCAACAATTACGTGTATTCTGTCAACCCTTAAAAATAATATTGTCTTCTTGAGTACTTCAAAACCGTGGTCGGTGAAATGATATTTTCTGATAGTGTATGTTAAATATTATATTCATAGATCTAATAAAAGTGTTTCAATTGGTTAACCCTTAGAATAAGTTTATTTACAGGATCGAATAGTTTACTCGGATCGTTCTTTATTTACGGACACGGTTTCAAAAAAGTGACGAAAGATACCAGAGGGACAGTCATAAATCGAAAATAAACTGACAACACCATGGATAAAAACAAAAAGACAAATCATAGTACATATGACACAACATAAAAAACTAAAGAATAAGCAACACGAACCCCACCAAAAACTAGGGGTGATCTCAGGTGCTTTGGAAGGGTAGGCAGATTCTGCTTCACATGTGGAACCCGTCGTGTTGGTTATGAGATAACAAATCCGGTAAATATTGCCGTAAAAATGAGGATTACATTAGACGTACATGTATTTGGCACAACTTTTTGGAATTTTTTTATCTTCAATGCTCTTCAACTTTGGCTTTATAAATGTTTTGATTTGATCATCACTGATGAGTCTTGTGTAGACGAAACGCGCGTCTGGCGTACTTAATTATAATCCTTGTACCTTCGATAACTATATGCTTTCTCGTTTGAAACATCCTAACTTAGAAACCAAATCGCTATATCTAGAAAAGGATTTAGTATGTGAAAACTTTGAAAAGCAAGACAGTCCATCTACGGTGAATTTGGTCTTACTTCGACCTACAGTAAAACCCTTCGTCCACGAGAATACCACCAGCCCAGAAGTTATCACTTCGGCGTAGAAATCAATAGCTAATATATGGACATTTTTTTTAATTTACTGTTTGCAATTATTCGAAATACTGAGGATTTTCTTATTCCAGGCGTATATTACCTCAGTCGTATATTACACATCTTTATGAAACCTTTGGTATTGAGTGCTCTACAACTTTGTTCTTGATCTTAGCGGTCTAACTATTGATAATGAGCATCATCAATGAGTCATAGGTAAACGAAACGCCCGTCTGGTGTATCACACTATAAGTCTGGTACTTTTAGATAGCTATCTTGCTGTGTGGGATGTACAAGTACACAGCCCAGTCAGATCAGGAGGCGCTCAATAAATTCAGAATATATGAAATTATCAGTTGTCTTCTAATATGAGTGAGTGTTGTTTAAATTACTAAATGCCCAGAAGTAAATATGTCATGCATGTTCAGGATTATATAATTTTTACAATTAATACAATCTGTAAATTCTGAAATAAAGGATAAAGGTCTGGGATATATGGACTACAATGGAAACCGTTGATATATATCAACTCATTAGAGATACCAGGATTAAAATTTCATATTACACCAAACGCGCGTTTCGTCTACAAAAGACTCATCAGCGATGCTCGAATAAAAAATTGTATAAAAGGCAAATAAATAACGAAGTTGAAGAGCATTGAGGACCAAAAATTTCTAAACGTTTTGCCAAATACAGCTGAGTTAATCTATTCTTGAGGTAGAAACAGTTTGACTGCGCACTCGTTTAATCCATGCGTCGTTCGGTCACGCGTTGTCTTATTTTTGATGCGCACTCGTTTAATCCATAGCGGCGTTTGGTCACAAGTTGTCTTATTTTTGATATTCAAAAAGGGCGATAAGTTATACTATAAGTACTACTAAGATTCTTAACGTACAGAGTAGCACACTTTCTACTAGATACACTTGTATTCACATCCTCATTCTGACCGGACGTGCTAAACAGACACGCAACTCGAACGAAGGTTTTACTGCCGAGCGACATGTGAAGAAGTTCATACTAGATTTGTCTTGTTAAAGAAATTTTTGTCATTTAAATGTGAAACATCTAAGACTAGCTTCTTTAGATAGTAATTTAATAATGGCTGTCTCAAAATAATATACAAATAATGCTGTAGCAACGTAACGTAATAATAACAGTTGCGGATGTGTATGATGTGAGTTTCCGGGTTAATCTGGATACTACATTCCTCCTTAACTTATAAAAAAAACTAGAAGTTTGAAATTAAATAAATAAAAAGTATTTCACTTTGTTTGTGTTGTCTTTGATTATCAGTCTGCATAAATTCACTTGTATTTTCATATCGTTGTCAGTTTATCTCCGTGACATAATGTAGTCATTAAAATGTTCTGGTACCCTACGTTCGCGTTGGGGTCTCTGATTTGACAATTGATTGAAACTTGATTGAAAATTCTTTTGTTCTGTATTCCTTAGCAGTTCCTCTCTCCAATCTGCCCCCTCCCGCGCCTGTCTTGCGGGGGCCCATATTCTTCTTCTTTTACCAGTTTGTTTGCTATTTTTAATTTACTAGCATCCCTACGAATCTCTCTTCCATCTGTTACTTTTCTTGCACCTATGGTTGAGCCATTTACTACAAAAACTACATAGAATGCTGGTTCATATGCTGTTGTCCATTTGTCTCTCTTGTTTTGTTCCAATAACACATAATCGCCTATCTTTAAATTGTGTTTTCTGGTATTTCTGTTCTCAGCTTGATGTTTTATAATTAAACTCATCATAGATACCAGGACTAAATTTAGTATATACGCCAGACGCGTTTCGTCTACAAAAGACTCATCAGTGACGCTCGAATCCAAAAAAGTTAAAAAGGCCAAAAAAAGTACGAAGTTGAAGAGCATTAGACCAAAATTCCTAAAAGTGTTGCCAAAATACAGCTAAGGTAATCTATGCCTGAGGTAGAAAAGCCAGGGTATTTCAAAAAATTCAAAAATTTGTAAACAGTAAATTTATAAATATTACCATATCAATGAAAATTCATGTCAGCATAAAAAGTGCTGACTATTTTATCTTTGTAAGATTTGTCTTTTTCATTAATTTTTTTATCATTTGCAATTTCTTCATCTTTGTTTGTATTTGGAATATATCCTAATTTAGTTTTTTAATGAGTGCTTCATATGGTGGTACATATGTAGCTGGATGAGGTGTGGAACGATATCCTACAAGCATTTCCTGTACAGCTATTGCACTATCCCTGTTTTGTAATTTTGCTATTTTTTCGGTCTTGTTTAGTGAGGGGGGGGGGGGGGGGGGGCAAGGGGTTTAGCTGTTATGCTGTTATGGGACATTTTAAATCTTTGTTATCTGTTATTCTGAAAATTTATTTGCTGTTAGCTGTTATTGTCTTATTCATTGTTAGCTGTTATTGAGCTTTTAGTTTTTTTGTTATCTGTTATTGTGATTATGTATTTGCTGTTAACTGTTATTGAAAATTGGAATGTTAGCATTTTTTTGACAGCCTTTTTGGTAGAAATTGAAAATCGATCATTGGACATTGGGGTCTACCCAGGGGTCGAAATTGGAACTGGTCCGGTGTCTGAGACCAGTAGAATTTGTGTCGGACCAGTAGAAATTTTTCGTTTAAATCACTGATTCAGTGATTGCATCTCTATCGCGGTTTGTTTACAAAAAAGTAAACATAAGAAATCATTTTAAGGGTACTGGGGTACTATTTTAAAAGTATTTAATTAATATCCCAGGTGAGCGCACTACACAACAACGCAAAATGTGGAATTTTTTCGATGGAGTTAAAACGCCGGGCAAAATAAATTAATTAAGCGACATTCAAAAGAAAGATGTTTTAAGGAGGCTCGCGGGTATAAGATTTTCAGAAAAAAATCAAACATTCATTTTTCTTTAAATTTTTTATTAATTACCTTTAGTAGTTGTTACTTTATCTTATGGTACAAGAATTTTTCAAAAAAATCAATACATGTTGACCCCAGGTGACTTTTAAAATTTAGATATCAGTGAAAAAGCTTCAAATTATCTCCCTTTGGTGCAAAAATGCCATTTTTTGGCTCTAAAAATGAAATATCTTTTTAAACTCATCGGTGACCTATATTTTTTATTGTTGTTTTCGAATAGGCTGTACATAAACTGAATAATTGTAAGATTTAACCAATTTCTGTAATTTAGTTCTTTTTTTATTTCGATATTACCAATATTTCTCCTATTAGTTCAACAGAAAAAAAGGACATTAACAAAAATGTATGCTTTTTTCGAAGGCAGATTGTGAGCGTAAATGCACGGTGACCCCATTTTTTTATTTCATTTTTCCATTAGGTATAAGATAAAGTTAATTTATAGAAAAATATAGAGAAATCCTATATTAAATAAAAAAAATGATTTAGACCCGCAAGCCCCCTTAAACTGATAAGGAAACGTAAATATAAAAAATCCTGGGAAAAATATCTCGAATGGTTAAATTGTATAGTCGATAGACTCGGCTCTCTTCAAAGCAGAACCAAATACATTGTACAATGAAAGTTCCCACCATGTACTGGGTTCCGAAGCTGCACATAACTCATTACAAACAAAGATTTGTTAGGTCTTTGAAAATAGTGGAATAAAGTACTTTTGGAGTGTCTAAATTGGTTTGAGGTACTTGATAAATTGCATGCTTATAATTGGTGCTTTTGATTTTTCTACCCTATATACAACTTTGCCTCATAGTCTTATTCGGAAAAAAATCACACATCTCATTAAATGGCCATTGAAAAAAGTCAGAATGCGAATATATATTCAAACTCTTTTAGGTCATTTTTCAGTAGCAACAAACACAAGAACTATGTCAATTGGACCTACTTTGATACCATAACTGCCCTTGAATTTTTACTAAATATCAATTTTGTCTCTTTGACACATTCCTCATTTTCATTTTATTACACACTATTTAAATTACCAGCATGTGTGAGTTTCTATAACTGAACATAAATGAATGCTGAAAAAAGTATTATATAACTAATAAAACTATACATGTGTACGCCATGAGCACATGATACGCCCGTTGCCTTTTTGAAAAATTCGATAACTTCTCAATGTCATATCAGATATTTGTAAAAACTGAAAGGGAGCTTCGGTCAATACATATCGTGTATATAATTTAAACAATACATCAAAGTATCTTGAGAACTGCTGAAAACATGGTTGAGTTATTGTCCGAAAACTGGGAAATAACATCTTTTTTAATGAATAAACCCCTTAACTGAATAACATAAAATCGAAAATTAATAAAAATCGAAAGGGCGCTTACAACAATAGATATAAATAATTCAGCAAAGATTCATGAGAACTGCTGAAAACGTTTTTGTGTTAACATCCGAAAACAATAAAACCCCTTAACTCGGAAACGTAAAATCTTAAATTTATAAAAATTAAAAGGGAGCTCATGTCAATAGATATAAACAATTCACAAAAATTTCTTGCAAATTTGTGGAAGGATTTTTTAGATATTATCAGAAAACTGAAGAAAAAAAACCCACCATTGTTATTGAATAAAACCCCATTACTCAGAAACTTAAAACAAGAATATACCAAATACATATCTAGATACATTAATTCTAAAAACCATGTTCCTAGAAAATGGAATTCATTCCAAAGGATTATACCCGAAATAAGAAATACTGGATTTGTCAAGGAGCCAACTTATTTTAATATTTCATTTACTGTTATCTGTTATTGTCCATTTTAATTCCTTGTTATCTGTTATAAGCCAAATCAATTTGCTGTTTTGCTGTTATTGAGCCCCCCTTGCCCCCCCTCTTTAATACTTTCATGAAGGCTTCGGCTTCTCCATTAGCTCTCGGATGTAAGGGTGTAATTTTATGGTGTTCAAATCCTTGTTCTGCGGCAAAGTAAGCGAATTCAACAGAATTAAATGGTGGTCCATTATCACTTTCTAGCCTTCTTGGAATTCCATGTGTCGCTAAGATCCTCATAAGTTTATCTTTTGTTTGTTTGCAAGCTGTAAAGTTGTATTTACTTTTTCTACTTCAGGATATCTTGTTCTTTTATCAATTACCACTACATTATAGTGTCCATCTGGATATGGTCCTCCAAAATCTACAGATACAACTTCCCATGGATTTTCTGGTATTTCTGTCATCTTCAATGGTTCTTTTCCTTGTTGTTTTGTTGTTACTTGACATTCAAAACAGTGTTTAATGTTTTCTTCAACCATAGCATTCATTGTTGGAAACCAATATCTCTCTCTCAACATTTGTTTTGTTTTCGTCATTCCAAAATGTCCCATCTTATGTGCAGCATTGATCAATTTTTTTTTTGCAGTGCCTTTGGAACTATAATTTGATTCAATCTGAACACGAGTCCTTCTGCTACGTATAATTCATTTCTCATATGGTTATATGGTATAATATCCATGTCTTTCTTGTTTCTTTCCCAGATAGTTTCAATATACAGTCCTTTAATTTAAGTAAGTGTTCGTCCTTGTTAGTTTCTTCTTGTTATCGTTCTAGTATTACAGCATGTTCATTGTGAATGACTGCTTTTATCACCCTCTCTGTTTCATCGTGTTCCTTTTCAGGCAAAGGATGTCTTGATAAAAAGTCTAGCGGGTCAGCTTCATCTTTTCCTGGTTCATACATTATCTCAAAGTCTACATCCTGCATATCCATGACCCACTTTTCAATACGTGGTGGTAGCTTGATCGTCGTCTTATTAAACATTGGTATCAATGGTTTATGTGTTGTGATTATCTTGAATTTGGGTGCTCCCAGAAGATATATACTGAATCTATTCTTTGCCCATCGAAAAGATAATGCATCTTTTTCAGTCTGGCTATACCTCTTTTCTATATCTGACATAGATCGACTAATGAAATGTACTGGTTGTAATCCTTTCTCTGTTCGTTGAAATAATCCTGCTGACAGTCCTTCATTGAAACTTGCTTCACAACGCAACACTATCTGTCTCATCGGATTAAAAAATGCCATTGTACTTTCATTTGTAATACTGTCTTTAGCTTCTCAAATGCTAAATTATCTTCGTGTCCCCATCTGAACTGTGTATCGTTATGCGTTAGTATTCTAAGTGGTGCTGTTAGTAGTGTGTATCTCGGTATAAACTTTGATAAATATCCAATCATTCCTAATCCAATCATTCCTAAGAAACTTCTTACTGCTTCTTTTGACTCTGGTGCTTTTGCTTCTTTTACAGCTCTAACTTTCTCATGTGTTGGCTTCAATCCATCCTTTGTAAATTTATATCCATTCTAACTTCTAACTCATTAACTCTAAATTCACATTTTTCTCTATTTATTGTTATTCCAAAATCTTTTGCTCTTTTTAATACTTCTCTCAGTGTTTTGTGATGTTCCTCTGTGTTGACACCCCCTATAAGTATATCATCATTTTGATTCAAACAATTTGGTATGTCTCCAAATATTCTGTACATTTGTTCGTCAAATAAATCTTGTGAGCACTTTGCTCCAAATATTATTCTTTTTGGTCTCATGTTTCCCCAAGGTGTACTGAAAGTTGCAATTTCTCTGGATTCTGGATCCAACATAAGTTGATGATATCCTTGTCTTAAATCCATCTTCGAAAATACTTTACATTTATGGAATTTGTATATGAAATCTTCTACAACTGGGCTCTGGATTATCCTGTTCCTTTCCATGAATTTGTTCGGTATCCTCATGTCGACACATGCTCTTATCATATGCGGTTCTAATTTGTCCTTATCAACTTCACTGAACTTGGGGTTTGGTAATACAACTAATGGAGAACACCACTGCACAGGTGTTCCTGATGGCACTTCTTCGAATATAGCTGATTTAACTCCCTCTTCCAACCATTGTTTAAGTGGTACTTGCAAGTAATATGGAACTTGTCTTGGTTTTTGAGCAATTGGTGCTATTCCTGGTTTCATGCTGAACTTAACGTATAATTCACTGTCATTTCTATAGTCTCTTATTTTACCAATCTCTTCAAAAATACTTTCAAATTCGTTCAATATTTGAGTCATTTCTATTTTCCCATTTTCAGTTACAAGTATCACATCAGCACCTTCGTTAGTTTTCTCGTTTGTTACTTTAAGATCATTCGGTTCTGCAAATGACACATCTGGTTTTATTTCCATCATTCCTAATTCCTTAAGTGTTGCTCTACTAAGCAATGGTGGTGAATTTATTCTTCCTTGAATAACGATAAACTTTGTTTCCATTCCACATGTCTCGTTCCGTACGATAGTTTCAAATTCTCCTTTGACGGGAAGTGAATTTTGAAGTGTACTAAGTACTGTTTTACTTTTCTCCAATTTTAGTTTATTTTTAGATAACTTCCTTAAATTTGAAAAATGATGTTCATCCATAACATTCACATCTGCACCGCTATCTGGTTCAACCTTCATCTCTACATCTCCTAAATGAATCTTCACAGTTTTCTCATTGTGACCTTTTCTACAAATTGACTTCACTTTTCCTATCCTTGCAACATATTTTACAGATTCATCAAAATAATCATCTTCCTCATACTGATCGGAGTCCTCACTGAAATTGTCTTCAACAGTTTTTTTCACATTTTTTCTGTTTATGTTCTGCATCATTCCTCCTTTACTTGGATTATATTTACTATCCTGTTTGTTCCTAAATCTACACATTGATTCAAAATGGTTCTTTTTCCCACAAAACCTGCAATCTTTTCCATATGCTGGACATCTTCTGCTTTCATGACGAATTCCACAATAGTTACACAAATCTTGTGAACGTTGATTATCTGTTCCCATTGTTCTTCTTGGTCTGTTACTGTCTTGTCTCCTTTCGAATTTCCTTTCAAATGTGTTCTGCACTTTATATACAACATTATGTTCTTCTTTCCTCATTTCTTTCAGATGAAGATTTGTGTCTTCTACATGTGCCGCTTCCTCAATAAATTTATCCAAGTCCCAATTTTTACTAATGGCTTTTCTAATCAATTCTTTATTTTCAATATTTTGTATACAGTGTTCAAGTATTCTTTCTTCTGTTGTGTTTCCAAATTCACAATCATTTGCTTTTTCTCTACGTCTAGATGCATAACAACCCATCATTTCTCCTCTCTCTGGCTTAATTTTTGAAAATATATATCTTGAATGATGTTTATTCTTCTTTGGCAAAAAATATTTATGTATCTTATTTTTCAATACATCATACTCATCTGTCCCAGCTGTTATATCATTCTTTAAACTTTTTTCCAAACTCACTAATTCCTTTCCTCCATAAATCAAAAGTGCATCCTTTTTATCCTCAGGCTGTGTTATCTTGAAGTATCTAAATTCTCTTTCAATTCCTTCTAACCAATCTTCCCATTGTGATCCGTTGCGGGTCTCCGCCGTCCATTTTCGTCTTTTGGTATTTAGGTAAATTCGTTCCTGATTTGATTTCGGCTTTTAACGTATTCTTCTTTATTTCCTTTCTTCAAAATCGTCAGTTTTCGTAACGTAATAATAAGAGTTGCGGATGTGTATGATGTGAGTTCCCGGGTTAATCTGGATACTACAAAATAAATATAATTTCCTTTTACTGTTTTTGCGGGAAAAACTTAAGTGACATGGAAACCGTGAACAGAAAGAACACAAATCTGTGATACATGATTAACAAAAAGAAATGCTAGTCATCAATTATAATGAAATCTACAATGTATTGTATTCCTTGTATGTTGTGTTTTGTGTACTATTGTTTGTCTATTTGTCTTTTTTCTTATATAGCCATGGTGTTGACTAGGAGTTTAAATGTCCCTCTGGTATTTGTCAGCCCTCTTTAAAAAAAAAAAGGCACATTGGCATGAACTACATGTATGATTCCAGGAAAATATTGAAAATTAATGAAATGAGGCTCTTTCCTTGCACTGTTGGATATCCAATTCTGAAGGTTTGTAGCTGGGTAGCAGCACTGTTGGATATCTAATTCTGAAGGTTTGTAGCTGGGTAGCATAGGGAATTGATGTTAAAGTTGATTGATAGTTGGTTGCTTAATGTCCAGTAACAATTATTTCATGTATGTTCAGGACGACAACAAATTTAATTTAAAATATGAGTAGGGCCTGTATTAGAGGTCCTCTGGATGAAAGTTCTGTAATAGAGAATGAAGAAAGTTTACAACCACTAGGAAATGAGGGTATACAGGTAAGGAACAGACATTTAGACTAGCCTACGAACTCCATAGATTAAGTAAGAGTTAGTTACGTGCAGATATCATAACTCTTTTCCTTCAAGTAATTCGGATGATTAACGTCCTCAGTCTGACATGACTTGGTTGTGTACTTGTTCATCCCGCACATTTGAACAGACTGAACAGAACTAAAGTTATATTCCCCATTTACCCATGGGGTTACTGTGTTTCTTATAAATGACGATATTAGCCTGTGTGTTTTGTGGAGTTCAAAGATTTTTAAAAGATACAAGAAAACTCAACAGGAAGAAAATAAAACAGCGATACTTGAAGAAAAAAGAAAAAATTTTAGTCATGAATTAAATGATACTAGTATTCTAGTCTACAATGTTGGAAAGTGTTCCTTGCATTCATTTTTAAATGGACTTTTAAAAGTAGACAACACAACCTCTATAGGCTCTGCAGCTTTAAATCACATAACATTATTTAAAGTTTTAGTACACAAAGCAGGGAAAGCCACAAAGCCTGATCTACCTGCATGTATCGCATTGGGTTGAAAGACAAGTATCTTAAACAGATTATTTTTTTATTAATTTAGAGTTTACTAAAAATTCTAGAAAGTAGATCCATATGCATTTTTTTTTATTTCAACTGAGATTGTGTTATGCAAAAACATAAATACCACTATCTGTTGTGTCTAATGTCATTGTAATTTGAGCAGACATTATTTCTATTTTTTTATATCATTTGTTGGCCAATTGTAATCATTAATATATATGGGTACATCATAACACTACATTGACCATTCTGGAATGACAACACTGGATCAACCATTCTGGAATGATAACAGTACATTGACCATTCTGGAATGGCAATAATGGGTCAACCATTCTAGAATGGTAACAGTACATTGACCATTCTGGAATGTCAATACTGAGTCAATCATTCTGGAATGCTAACAGTACATTGACCATTCTGGAATGGCAATACTGGATCAACAATTCTGATATGGTAACAGTACATTGACCATTCTGGAATGGCAATACTGGATCAACCATTCTGATATGGTAACAGTACATTGACCATTCTGATATGGTAACAGTACATTGACCATTCTGGAATGGCAATACTGGGTCAACCATTTTGGAATGGTAACAGTAAATTGACCATTCTGGAATGGCAATACTGGATCAACCATTCTGGAATGGTAAAAGTACAAATTGTTGTACAAAACAAACTTAAACTTTTTGGTTTTATGTCTTGTCTATTTGGATTGCCCTTTTATTGTTGTATTATGAATATTAATTAATATAAATAACAACTGTGACCAACACTACATATACAAATATCCAACACTATGTTAAACAACATTTAAGTCACACTAAATAAGAAAGAGTCCACACAGTGAGCTGTCTTGCATGCTTTCATGATACTGATTTTAAATGATTTTGAAATTGTCATATGATACAGTAGCAAGGGCAGATAAAAATGCATTCAAATTTTACACGTTATTTTGTCAAAATTGCTTATGATAAGCATCAACATTAAATGTGAATGAAAACTGTATACTTTTCTAGTCAGACATATTTTTCTATGACTTTTTCAGAAGAACAGATTTCAAGTAACCTTCTGTCGAAAGTTTATGAATTAAATTAATGGGGAATTTCTATCCAAATATTAAGTTGATAAAAATATTTAAATAACCAAGAAATTTAAACCACATACATATTTTTGATTAATTGTCATAATTGTCAATGGCATATATTATTTGCTTTGACAAATTGTTAAACAGTTTTTGTTGGTAAAGTTGAAATTATTCTTCCATATTTCTTCTGCCCTTATCTCTTAAACCCATGGCATTCTTTTTCCTCGTTTTCCTGGTACATGAATGGTACATGGACACCAAGGTCCTGTTTTGCTGCCTTTGTACCAGTGAATCTTAATTAATGCAGCTGCAATTTCTATTATCTGTCCGACCTGTGGCCATTCATCAGCAAATTTTTCAATATCCACTAGAACCATTTGCCCAACCTCTAGTGCTAGTGATTTTATGTTGTTGGATTTTTTATTTGCTGTAAGTTTTCCAATTACAACCTGTGTAATAAATATTTTAATTTAATAATATTAAGCAGTATAAATTGAGCATTTGTTTTAATAATTTATCAAAGTAAGGTATGTAGTCAGCAATATCAGTAATTTTACCTAGTTTTCAAGATGGATGGATGAATGTTGTTCCAGTATCACATCAGATGCATATTCAGCAGGAGAACATGATAATAAGAAATGATTACTAACCCTGCATAGCACAATGTAACAGTTTTATTGAAACATGTCACCTAACCCTAACACAGTGTTCTGACCAGTATTTCCCAGCCTCCTTAATGTTGCATGCTTGGTTGAGAAGCCACAAATACCAACTCTTAAGTCTTTGTACATCTCAGAAGAGGGCAGTGTTAGTTTCATTTGATATACAGACATATTAAGTATATACACACTCTTTCATAGCATGATTTTGCAAATTGTATGATTAAAGCTTAGAATAGGAAAGTATACAATAAAGAACAGAATCTTATAATATTATGATTGATTCTACTTATTTTACTAATAGTGCTTTAAATGCTTACTGGTTCGATATCTTTATCATCAGTAACTATTTGTGGAATTGTAACTGGCTGGTAATTTCTTGATTTTTCAAGTCTTTTTTGCTTCACATAGTCAGATAATTCTGAAAGTTTAAAAGTTTGACTCTGCCTTGAAGTCAAATTCTGAAGAATAAAAAATAAAACTCATATTCATACATGTAGTTTGAATGAATGCTGATTGGATTAACATTGATTTTATCCTGCAATTTCAATTTATTTGTTGAAAGGGAATTATAGGTATGCACTCTGTCTGTCTGTCTGTCATTCTGTTCGTACATACATCCTGAAATTCAGAAAATCTGGTTTCAACTATACAGTTTTATCATTACTAGGACGTCACAGATCGAGTATGAATTTAGTTCCAGTCTGAACATTTTTTGCTGCATGTTTATCATGGACCTGTGACTTAGAAAATTCTATAGAAATAATCAGGTTTGTTTTTTTATTTTTTTCAGAAGTTTACAGATAACAATTTTGTATTTAGTATAAAGTTTAACATTGACCAGACATAGATAAAATTTGAATTTTATTCCAGTATAAAGACTTTTTGCAAGCATATGGAATATGTCGTGTAATGATATATATCACATATTTACCTTTATTTATGAAATGTGATCATGAATGTAAAACAATTGAATAAAAGACAAATTAGTTATTCAATTTATTTGCTTTTCCTTCGTTTTTATATGTTCGTTCTTTAATCTTTGTTTTTCTCATTTTTTTAAATTCAATAATAAATTCCATCACAACTTGACATCTGCTTTTCACTGACAAACTACAAAGACGTATTGTTTCCAACACTGCATTATAAGATGTGGATTTAAAATGAATATTCTCTTTCATTTGTAATGCTGTGAGTTTCAATTTGTATTATGCATGGCAGTTTTTTTTTATACATATATCAAATCTTATAGATATCATCATTGTACAGGACTCTTCGAAGCAAATAAGAGGGCTCTTTTGCACACCAGAACTGATATGGCTCTTTTATTGAAATTGCATGGTTTTTGTATCAAATATGTGATAAATGACTAAAAAAATACCTCCTCCCTCTTTATCTTTGAAACAATTCTGCCACTGTGTTTGCTGTCTGGAGTTCATGAATGGTTTTGCACAAGTTATAGAATCTTTTACTTTGCCCAAATTCATTATAAATTGGACAAATTGGCTCGGGTGCATCTTTTGGGATTTCATTAATTAAATAATCCATTGACCCAACACATTCTTTATAAACCTGAATAAAAAACATTGATTTTTTTTTTAATAACACCTTATGTAAGAATCCTGGGTTTTAATTGGTTGATAGCCAGTGTATTTTTCACAAATTAACAGTTACCAATTGAAAATCATTCATTTTCTTAACGTCGCTGGGGTATATGCAAAAAGATTATGCCTTTTTTTACCCTCTCTGCCGAGGAATTTGTCAAAAAATACTTTATCAGACTGGACGCTTGTTACGTCACGATCATCAATGCGTTTTTGAACGATAACATTTGGTGGTTCTAAAAATTTAACATTCTCTCGACTGGTATTTTTGCAAATACCCCAAAGAAAATAATATATCTGTTTAATATAAAATGCGATTATTTGAATTATGAAATAGCTTGTTTATATTGTTTTCAATCATTTGCATGGCTTCAAGCATAACATAATTATTTAAAGGCATTATTTGTCTAAGTATGTGTTATATTTAGCTATTTAAAACTAGTTACAATAAATGTTAGTCAAAAGACAGTTTAAAATTTTCTCAATAATATCAATTGCCAATCTTAATTACCGGTATCAGATCAGATGGATAAGTTTTGAGATAAATGAAGGTTACATATGTCTTACACAAATTCCTTGAACGGAAATTATTGATTTATTTTCAACTGAAATTTGGTATTTATTACTTATTTAGAATCTACAAACCTTGTCTGTTGTCCATTGTTTGCATACTATTTTGGCATTTCTGTCTACTTTAAATATTTTAAATACATGTGGCTGTGAATGTTTTCTCATTGGACTGATATATTTCATGATCCATTCCCTGAAGTTATAAACCATAGATTGTTTTACTCCAATAGGATTTGATTAACTCCTCCATGGAAAGGGCATTATTCTTATTGAGCCAAACTGAGAACCTGAAGATAAATAGTAACCTCTTTTTATTATTTAGTTCTGAAGAGTCTTAATATTGATTAAAAAATAAATACTTCAAAACTTCGGTTTTTATATTTTTGACCGCCTCTTTGGTGTAACAGTTAGTGTGCTCACCTCGAGTGCGGTAGGTTCATGAGATGACCCTCGGCCAGATCAAACCAAATACTTGAACATTGGTTTTTGCTGCCTCTCTACCAAGCACGCTGCATTAAGGCGTTAGAGCAAAGACTGGCAGACCCGGAGTCAGAATAATGTGTCTTGATAAGGTGACATGTCTTCCTGCCAACTGTTACCTTGTGAGCTAGCAGGATAAATATCAGTTTCAATATGTCGGTTTAGTTTTAACATATTTATTCATAGTGGATTGGAAAACATGTTATTAGAACTTGTATAAATCTATATCCAATTTGATCATTGTATTGGCCTAGTACATTTAGCAGGGTTAATATTCATTCAACATTATCATGTTCTCTTCCTGAGCATCTGACTTGCAACTGGCCATCCATCCATCCATGTTATATTTTTGGAATCAATTGTAAACATTGATACTGTTAATGAAATAAAGAAGTAGGGTTTAAACTCCAAGGATGCAAGAAAGACAGTGATGATCTGCTTAAGTACTGCTGCCAAACAAAGAAAGATCCATATAGTAACAGACCTAAGACCTTTCCAAATTGGTCAATGTGATATTGCAATTCCAGAATGGTCGATCCAGTATTGCCATTCCAGAATGGTCAATGTACTGTTACCATTCCAGGATGGTTGATCCAGTATAGCCGTTCCAGAATGGTCAATGTACTGTTACCATTTCAGAATGGTTGGCCCAGTATTGCCATTACAGAATGGTTGGCCCAGTATTGCCATAACAGAATGGTCAATGTACTGTTACCATTCCAAAATGGTTGATAATGGTTGATCCAGTATTGCCATTCCAGAATGGTCAATGTATTTTTACCATTCCAGATGGTTGATCCCGTATTGCCATTCTAAAATGGTCAATGTACTTTTACCATTCCAGAATGGTCAATGTACTTTTACCATTTCAGAATGGTAAATGTACTGTTACCATTCCAGAATGATTGAACCATTATTGCCATTCCAGAATGGTCAATGTACTGTTACCATTCCAAAATGGTTGATCCAGTGTTGTCATTCCAGAATGGTCAATGTAGTGTTATTATGTACTCATATAATGACTACCATTGGCCAAAAAATTATATAAAAAAAAAAGAAATAATATCTGCTCAAGTTCACATGACATTTGACACAACAGATAGTGGTATTTATGTTTTGCATAACACAATCTCAGTTGAAATTGAAAATGCATATCGATCTACTTTCTAGAATTCTTAATAAACTCTAAATTAATAAAATAATCTGTTCTTAATAGATGAAAATAATTTTGAAATATGATTAACATTGTGTTCTTCCCTTGCACGGTTAGATATCCAACTCTTAATATCTGTAACTCACCTTTGTAGCAAAAGGAACTCAAGTTATGCCAAAGTTGTTTAATTGTAGATGTGGTGTGAGTGTCAATGAGACAACTCTCCATCTAAATAACAATTTAAAGAAAAGTAAACCGTTATAGGTTAATGTACGGCCTTCAACACGGAGCCTTGGCTCACACAGAACAACAAGCTATAAAGGGCCCCAAAATTACTAGTGTAAAACTATTCAAACGGGAAAACCAACGGTCTAATATATATATAAAAAAACGAGAAACACGTATAAATAACAAACGACAACTACTGTACATCTGATTCCTGAATTAAGACAGGTGCAAACATTTGCAGCAGGATTAAACGTTTCAATGAATCCAAACCGTCTTCCTTTTTCTGAAACAATAGCATAACATCACAACATAGAAAAACATACAATAAAATATCAATTGGCAGGCTTAACTCAATCAAAAAACGTATATTAATACAAAAGTACACTAAAAAGACCTTGCAACAGACCTTCTTCGAACCCCTCAAAGAGATTTTGAACGGGTTCTTTAAATGTGTCGTTAAAAAAAAAAGACGAAAGATACCAAAGGAACAGTCAAATTCATAAATCGAAAATTACCTGACAATGCCATGGGTAAAAATGAAAAAAAAACCAACAACACAGGACAAACAATAGAACACATGAAACAACATAGAACTCCATCAACAATTAGGGGTGATAGCAGATGCTACGGAAGGGTAAGCAGATCCTGCTCCACATATGACACCCGTCGTGTTGCTTGTTTAAAAAAAAAAAAATCGGTAAATATTCTAATTCAGTAGTAACACTCATGGCGTAACTCTTATTCCACAACGGTCAAACAACTCGTGATACTCTAAAAAAAGTAAGTATTTTCCATACTTTTGCGCACAGTATTTTAATGTAACTTGGTATTGTTTAAATAAAAGACTTGTAATATATCTTAATAATTAAAAAAAGCTGTGAACTATAAATACCATTTGGAAATGACATCAGTGAAAACAAAATCCTTATAGATCGAGTCTAACAACTGCCGTTAAAAATACTGTTCTAAATATAAACCACCTTATATGAGGCTTCTAGTATATCCCTGGAGAAAACTGAAGAAACAACAACATTTATACCATATTGCCATCTTAATCATGTTATAGTTGGTTGGTGAGCTTTGTGACCTGTAATTTACCGTCTGCCAATATTTTTAGTTCGGCAGACATTTTGAGTTTAAGAAATTACGTTAAATTCTCCACATACATAAAATGTACTCCATTGTTTTGAAGTTTTTCTCAGTTTGGTTACCTATTGATTTGCAATGGCATCCCTAAATTAACCCACAATTTAAAGAGGTCTATTCATAGGCCAACTAGATGATATTTTACGCTTTAGATTAAATATTCGATTGCCGAGATGCGTTATAGACTGTACAGAAGTTTAAGTTGGAATCAAATTTTTAAAGCTGGATCTTGAACTTACTGTAACTATAAGTATCACAACACAATCAAGTTTTTCATCAGTACTGTTCCGTGTTGAAGTATTTCTTTTGTTTTACGTGCATTTGGGTGGACTTCAGATATTTATTTTATCTTAAATCGGACAACCTTGACTTTGTACAACATGGTGATGTTGTCCGAGTAGACCGTAACTGAATTAAGTATACCAACATTTGTAAAGGGAAAAACCAGCATTTGAAGTGGAAAGAATCCGAAATGTTGCGCATGTAAGAATTCATTATGAAAGAGAAATGGAACGACTGAAATATTTCAGTATTTTGTCTGGAAAATGTAATTTAAAATGGTGCCTCATTCTGACAGTGTCCAGACAATTTGATGCGCTATTGTAAAAAGCACCCTTATATTGTCAAATAACACATCTTCTTTGGTTGTAGGTAAAGCCATTGAACATTGAATTTTGTTTACCCCTAACACAAGAAAATTGTAAAAGAGGGACGAAAGATACCAGAGGGACGGTCCAACTAACTAGGGGTGATCTCAGGTGCTTCAGAAGGGTAAGAAGATCCTGAAAGGTCAGTAGGCAGGAAAATTTAGTTGTATCACCAATGTTGTCCGAAATATCAACAAGACTACGCGATTTTTTTTTACATTATATTTGATCTATATTGTGATGTGATCTATTTTAATATTGATGAATGCTTAATAAAACGTTATTTTGAGAAATGGCCAGACAAGCATCAACATTAAGACTTTAATTGGTAAAAAAAATCAATAAATAAACTGGAGGATGAAAACATACCTAACAGGTTTTAGGTAAACCAAATGTTTTTTTCCGTGGCCTAAATTCACCAACTTCATATTTTCTGATCATATACATAACAATGTTTCTTATTGTTTTGTCTTGCCAACATTGACTTTTAAAACAAATTAAATGCAATTATGATATTGTAGCAAAAAGTGCCGAGGCATCAGCAAAGAATAATTGTTCTCTGCTTATTTTTATTCAGTTTTGTTATTTTTCAAGGAATCTAAAAAGTAAAACTACAAAAATACTGAACTTAGAGGAAAATCAATTCGGAAAAATAAATGCAAAAATAGTATACCGCTGTTCAAAACTCATAAATCCATGGAAAGAAAACAAAAAATCCATGGACAGAAAACAAAATCGGGGTAACAAACTAACGAGGACAACGCTTAAAATATAAGGAGAACAACGACACAACACTAAAATGTAACACACACAGGAACAGACCAAGTATAAGACAAAATCCTACGAGAATAACAAATATAACTTCAAAACCAAATACATGAATTTGGGATAGACAAGTACCGTGACACGTCTTATCGGAAAGTCCATAATCACATGGCAAAATCAAATAACTAAACGCATCTAAAACGAATGGACAAGAACTGTCATATTCCTGACTTGGTAATTGGGTGGTGAAAAAAATTACCATGTTAATCTATTATAAAACTCCTTTACCTCATTTTACACTTTTTGGGAATATTTCAAGTTAAATGTCAGATCTTTGTGAAAAGTGCTGAACTTGAAGGATCGATTATTATACATGTCATAACAATTTTATTTTAATTACATATTTTTTTATTTTTTTTTAAGTCACAGTTGAAGTTTGCAAAATGTCAAATGCAGAAAAAACTAACATTTTACAAAGAGTAAAAGAAATCGCGTAGAAAATCACAAAAATTAGATTGCAATTATAGGAATATTGAAACGTATAATCCAAAATGCCAGCCAAACGCAAGTAAATAGCAACACATATAAGAGGAAAACGCCGAAACAACAGAAACACTGAAGTGCAACAAAAAACCTAACGACAATGAAACACACATAGAAACGAACTACAAGACAACAATCATTATACGATTTTCAGATGTTAGATCTGGATGACCTAGATCTTTTGGGACCGTTAACGCCAAATTTTAACTTGGAAGCCGATATATACGTATATATGTACTTTTAACATAACCTTGACATTTGTACTGTAATGCCATATCATAATCGTTTATTGTATTTTTAAAATGTATTTAATTTAATCTTTATTTATCATTATTATTGAATATGTATTGTGTATTTTTAATGTAATTATTATTGTATAAAGAGAGCCTTATTGAAAATTGGTGTCATCCAAATGAGTTACTCTCTCTCTAAATAAAGCCAATTTAAGATATTATAATTATCATTATCTTCTTTGGCCCCTAAAGCAGGTGATGTTATAGGTATGTTTCCGGCGTCAAAATAAACACCTGGCGTTTTCTACCTTCTTGGTCGCTTCAGAATGTAATAAAACTTGATAAAAGAATATTTTTAGGAGCAACAAGTGAGTTGTTTGGCTTATTATTGTAAACATTACACCTTAATAGTATTATAATAAATTCTTTATTCTTTATTTAAAGAGGGTAACTCAATTAGAAATAGTCTAATTTTCATTGAGGCCCTCACACAAAATACATGCATACAGTTAACATTGATACATTAAATTTCAATATATATTACTTGTATATACAACAATTCAATCATTGAAATATACAAAGGATAATAAATGACAATATTTGATATAGTTTTGTTAGAGAAAAACAAATTATTTGACTTGCATATAATTTTCAAGAAAATGATTATAACTATGTTTCTTGAATAATTCCACATTAGGACATTTTTTTATTTCGAGGGGTAAATTATTCCATACTTTGGTAGCAGAGTAATGAAAAGATTTTTTTATAAAAAATTGTATTTGGTCTTGGAACAAAAAGATCATTATTAGAGACAGATCGTAAATTGTGGCGTTGCACATCATCAATATTTAGAATTGCTAAGTAATCAGGTGTTAGCCCATTTACAATTTTATACATTAAAATTGATTGTTGGTTTTTTATTCTTTTGGTAAAAGATAGCCATTTTAAAGAAGAAAACATGAAATTAGATGGAATAGAAATATCGCATTCCAGTATAATTCTTGCTACTCTTTTTTGAAGTTTTATGATTCTATCTGAATCTTTTTGTAATAAATTTCCCCAAACTGAAATACAATAGTCTATATATGGTAGAATATATGCATTATAAAATAGTTGCCTTGTGTGTATTGGCAAATATACTTTAATTTTATATAAAAGTGATACTTTAGAAGAGATTATTTTACATACACGATCAACATAATCTTCCCAGCTTAAACTTTCATCAATGTCAATTCCAAGTAATATGAAAGAATGGACATTCTCAATACGTGTTTCGTTGACGGTAATGCATATTTCTGATAGTTGTTTAAGTTTTGGTTTTGAACCCAATTTCATACACTTAGTTTTTTGTGCATTGATTTTCATACTGTTATTGTTACACCAAGATTGTATAGCATTTAAATCATTTTGCAATATGCTGTTTATTTTTTCAATGTTTTTATCATGAAAATGCAATGTTGAATCATCAGCATATAAATCCATATTGGATTGTTTAACATAAAGTGGTTAATCATTTATATATATTAAAAATAACAGCGGACCTAAAATAGAACCTTGAGGCACTCCATACTTTACAAACGATTTATCAGATTTAATGTTAGCGTATTGGACTTCTTGTTGTCTGTCAGACAAATATGATTTTATCCAATCTATTATATGTTTTCCGATATGATAAAATTTTAACTTTTCTAAAAGTATGGCATGGTTAATAAGGTCAAAAGCCTTACTGAAATCTAAAAACACTGTACCAACTATTTCTCCATTATTTAAATATTTTAACCATTCGTCAATTAGTTTAGTTAGGCAGCAACCATTTGATTTTCTGGGGGGGGGGGGGGGGGGGGGGCTATGGTTTTTTTTTCTGGACAAAAACAATCTATTTTTTTCGCGACAAGTCGAAAACATTTTTTTTCTTTCAATTTTAGCATTACATATAGTGGCAGCTGAGGGTGAAACAAACAAATTATTTTTTTCTCCAAAAACTGGAAACAAACTTTTTTTCAAAAAAAAACCATAGCCCCCCCCCCCCCCCCCCCCCCCCAAGAAAATCAAATGGTTGCTGCCTTAGCGCTGTTTGGCAGGAACGACCTTGTCTGAAACCTGACTGGGCGATATGTAACAATTTATTATCGTTTAGGAATTCATATAACTGTGTACATACATGTCTTTCGAAAATTTTAGATATGGTATTTAAAATAGAAATTAGACAATAATTTGAGGGAATATCTCTTGGTCCTCCTTTATGTATAGCAGTTACTCTTGCAAGTTTAAATTTTTGCGGAAAACGATTTGAAGTTATACTTTTGTTTATTAAAAAAGTTAATGATGGGGATATTATTTCTGCACTTAGCTTTAAAAATTTGGGACCAATTCCATCTAAACCTGCGGATTTATTAATATTAAGATGTTTTAATTGAGAACACACCTCTCCAACTGAAATGAGTTTTAAATGAAAATTTTCAGTTTTCTTTAATTTTTCACTAGTAAAATTTTGTAGCATAGAAAAATCCATATCTGAAGTATTATTTCCAATAAGTTTTTCAGCTACGGATGAAAAATGAACATTAAGGGTATTTACAATATCTTGGTTGTTATAAACCGTTTGATTTTCATACTGCATTTTAGGTGGGAAAATATTATCCTCTTTTGGATTTAACTCTTTAATAAGATTCCAAAGTTCTTTACTATTTTTGGAACTAGTTATGGCGTTTTGGTAATATTCCTTTTTGCATTAAATATTAACGAAGTTGTTTTATTACGCCACTTTTTAAAGTTTACACAATCTTTTTTTGAATGATACATATTCCTATATTGAATGGAATTTTTAATTTCTTCATTAAACCATTCGGCTTGTTTAAATGTTTTTACCCTTTTAGTTTTCATTGGTGCATGCTTGTTAATAACTTGATTAAAAAGTTCATACCATTTGTCGACAGCAATATCAATATCATCTTCCATTTCAACAATATCAAAAGGGGTTTGATGACTCAATACATTCCGCTATTAAAAATGTCGGCGTCCTTAGTTACAGACGGAGATTTTACGCTTAGTGTCATTGAAACAGTATTACTGATACAAAATAATTGCATTAGCATTATCGTTACAAATGAATTGCAATTGAATAAATAAAATTACTGTATAACATATGTACACGTAAATATACCACTTGCACATTAAATGGCGTTTCGCTTTCAAATCTGCAAAATATATCGACTGGAAATAATAATCCTTGACATTTAAAGGAAAGTGTTACTATAGTCCAGTCAAACTAAGATTTAACCTCAAACTAATTGCGACAGAAAATGTTTTAGGTCTAATCTATAGTATTATGCCCTTTATATACACAGAAAAAAGTCCCCAAAAATCTAACTTGAGGAAAACTCAAAATCAGCATTTTAAATTTCCTATGGAAATTAACATTGGGAGGGGAGATAACTCTTGCAAAAGTTGGTCTTTTTTGGTCAGATTTTGGTTGTTTTTCTTGAAATTTATGTATAGTATGATAATTTGATGAGGTTATAAGTTTGTATTTGACTTAATTATGTAATTTTCTGCTCATGAAATGTACAAAACCGAGGTGTTATGGGTAGTTTTATTTTTTTCGTACATTTTTCTTTAAAGAAATTGCAAATTTGAAGCTTTATAACCATTTTAAAAAAATAATATGAAAATTTGGTATTGTTTATATCTGTATATTATATTTTTTCAGCAACTTACTTATCTTAAGAAATTTTAAACCACAGAAAGAAGAACACATGCTTAATTATTTTTAATAAATTTGAGATTCTTTACCTTGACATGTTGAAAAATTCAATAAATGGTCATCTAATAAATTACGAAATCTAGATTATAGCTTGTTAAAATATATGAACACACCTTTAGAGTTGTTTGTTATACTCTAAAGACCTCTAAAATATCAAGAATCAATACATTCTGATAAATAGAAGGGGTAAAGTTATAATTTTGTATCAATTTGTATTGATATTTCTGCCTTTTTTGCAAGAGTTATTTCCCTTTTCAATGCAAATCTCCATAGGAATTTTAAATGGTGATTTTTTTAGTTTTCCTCAAGTTATATTTTATGGGACTTTTTTCTGTGTATATTTGGAGTATAATACTAAAGATTAAAACTTAAAAATCTTCTGTTGCAATTACTTTCAGGTTAGGGTCAAATTTATGCTAGATTGACTGGACTACTATTACATTTCCCCGCATTAGGTTGGCCTTCTGTGTACCCAAGACAGGTGAAAGAGGTCAACTAAGGAGCGCTGTGATTGAAGTCGCATGTAAGCTAGGGTACAATATACTATTTGATTTATTTATCAGTGTGTACTGTGAAACCTATTAAAATATTTTCTAGAGAATTATTCGAAATAACTTCCAAAATTTGATAAAATTAATGTAAAATGACGGTGGGCATGGATAACATAAACAAGCTCCGTTTGAAGTGGGTTCTTATACTATTTGCAGTTTTTAAAACAGAATAATAAGGTACTCACACAAAACTGTTTATCCAGGAATTATTATAAAAAGTGGTAAATTTTGAAAATGTTAGTATTGTCGCCTATTGCCTATGGCAGAATAAGTAGTACCGTTTTCCCTATAATCATTGACAATTTCAAAGATTCAGAGAAATATTTGGCCAGTTTAAACGAGGCGGTTGAAAATTTGAACATTTCGTATGATCCCATATTCTAGCAGGCGACGTAGACTACCTTACAAGATCGCACGAGAAGAGCCGGTTGTAGTTTTTCTGAACCGTTTACCTTAATTAACCCTCTTGCTGCTGGAGGGACATATGTGTCCACACCGACTGTGCCGGAGTGACACATTTAATTAGAACGTTCATAATTTGACCATAGTCACATATTTTCACAGTAGAACAAGTGAACGAACCAGAAAAAGACCAAGACCTAATGAAAATAATGGAGGTGGCTAAAGGTATTACAACAACAGAAGAAAACAAAGAAAAGCAAACTGGGAGGTTCCCGAAACCATCTTCTGATGACAAACACTTGACGATCGAGGCACGTAGTAAACCACCAAAGAAACAAACAAAATCTGGAGTGAAGAAATTTAGACATATGTTTTAAAATAAAAATAATTTCACGTGTAAAGATATGTATTTATTCCTGTTCCTTTTACAAATAAAAAAGACGAAAGAATGAAATATAATCATAATCAAAAATCTATCCAGCTATCCACTGGTTACCATTTTGGTCATGGAATCCTGTCCATTACTCACGGCATTAGACTCAACTTTAAACATTTCAAATGTTTAATGTGTGTTATAGCAAAAGAGGGACGAAAGATACCAGAGGGACAGTTAAGTGCCAGTCTGCCTAAGAATCAGGCAGTGGTGAAAACATGACAAAAAAAACCCCACCCAATTTGACATTGGTTTCAGTTCATAAAATGTAGTTATGCACAAAAATAACATTCATTTCCGTTTTCTGTTCTGGTAATAGAAGATACAATTTGGTTGAAATGCACTATAAATTAACGAATAAGGGGAGATAACTCTGTAATTTGCTATCATTCTAACCAATTTTCTAACCAAGTAATTTGATATTACCAGACACACACAAACGAAAGACCAATTATTTTTAACTCAAGATGATGGGTAGTATTAAATAGCATGATTAGCTCGGTGGGTTTTTTCTGACCATGTTTTGATTTTTACCTAAATTGCCTGATTCTTACAAAGACTGGCACTTAAACTCATAAATCGAAAATAAACTGACAACGCCATGGCTAATAATAAAAAAAACAAACAGTAATACATGTTCACCTGACACAACATATAAAACTGCAGAATAAGCAACACGAACCCCACCAAAAAACAGGGGTGATCCCAGACGCTCCGAACAACGGGTAAGCAGATCCTGCTCCATGTGTTCATTAATCATCATATTACACTGATGTTCATTGTACAATTTTACATCATGCATAAGATTAAAATTTACGTTCACTTCTAATTTCATGAAATTTGATGAATTTAAAAATTCCGTTATACATCCCAAAATCATGTTTGCACAAGTATCTTCCTCAAGGCATTAGATGACTTGAAATTCATCATCAATTCAACTACCAATTATAAAACTTCCTCGATTTTTTCACAGCAATTTGCATACATATTTAGTTTTTTTTTTCACAGCAATTTGCATACATATTTAGTTAACATGTAAAATTACATTTAATTATCAATACATTATGTGGATGGCATTTCCTTAGAGTAATTATTATGTTTTAAGCTTTAGCAATAACAATTTTGACCTCAACTAATTGAAACTAGAAATAGCTGTAAAATTGTAAACAGATCTTGTTTAATGTATACAGACGGGGTCTCATTGGGGGGTTCCGATCCCGTATCAGTAAGCAATTCTCTTTTTTTGTCATTTCCCGGGTTCCGCCAATATGCCAAACAGGTTTTCTCTGCAATTTTTGTTGTCAATGTGCAAGTGCAAATTCGGTTTTGATAAGACTACGTGAACGTATATATGGCGTCAAAAATGGTATATGTAACGTGTTGCGACACACTAGCGTGTATGACGTCATAACTCTCTATTGTGTCATTGAATTTCAGTCCAAATTTTAGCGTTGGTGCAGTCAAAACTAGCAAGTTTAGCATGTATGCGTTTACATTAATCCTAACTACTCGGCCATTCTCGTGATGCAGTACAATATATAAAAAAAGAAAATGTGGTATGATTGCCAATGAGACATCACAACTATCCACAAAAGACCAAAATGACACAGACAACTTTAGGTCACCGTACGGCCTTCAACAATGAGCAAAGCCCATACCACATAGTCCGCTATGAAGGCCCCGATAAGACAATGTAAAACAATTCAAACGAGAAAACTAACGGCCTTAATTATGTAAAAAAAAATGAACGAAATACAAATATGAAACACATAAGCAAACGACAACCCCTGAATTACAGGCTCCTGACTTGGGACAGGCACATACATAAATAACGTGGCGGGGGTTAAACATGTTAACGGGATCCCAACCCTCCCTCTAACCTAGGACAGTGGTATAACAGTACAACATAAGAACAAACTATAAAAATCATTTGAAAAAGGTTTAACTCATCAGATAGACAAAAATACAAGTGAACGTGGCCGGGTACTTATACATCCCGACACAAAAAAAAACCACAATGAAGTTTTGAGAGTGCTCGCAGTTTTCTGACAACTAGTTCAAAGCCACTAACAACTAATAAAAAAAACATGCATCTAAGACTAATAAATTTAAAGGTTTAGATGCCAAGAGCTCGGACGTCAAACTTTGTATGAGTCTTATGTAGACGAAACGCGCGTCTGGCGTTTAAAATTATAATCCTGGTACTTTTGATAACTATTTACACCACTGGGTCGATGCCACTGCTGGTGGACGTTTCGTCCCCGAGGGTATCACCAGACCAGTAGTCAGGACCTCGGTGTTGACATGAATATCAATTATATGGCCATTCGTATAAATGTTCTGTTTACAAAACTTTGAATTTTTCGAAAAAGAAAGGATTTTCTTACCCCTGGATTAGATTACCTTAGCCGTATTTTGCACATCTTTTTAGAATTTTGGGTCCTAATGCTCTTCAACTTTGTATATGTTTGGCTTTTAACTATTTTGATCTGAGCGTCACTGATGATTCTTATGTAGACGAAACGCGCGTCTGGCGTTTAAAATTACAATCCTGGTACTTTTGATAACTATTGGGGTATTGCGACTCAACCAGTTCAGGAAAAGAAGACGGCCTTACAACAAACATTTCCATAAACATTTTTATTAAGAACTTGTTAATTACTTGTTAGCTAATGTTTATAGGTTATCTAAATTATATAGAAACGGGAGACATGGTCGAGCAAGGTCAAATGGGCAAATTGTGTTTAATAGTTCCTAAAGCCTTTCATCAAAATACAAAAAAGACAAACATATCTATAAATTTCTTATCATCGAATGTGTATTATTGAATAATTCATCTAAAAAATTATGAAACGGAGGAATGCCTGAGCAAGGTCAAATTGGCCAATGTAACTTAAATTTGGTTAGGTCCTAAAATCGTTTATGAAAAATTCCAATAGTATTTATTTTAACAGTCAATCCAGGACCCTAGGAAGTGAATGAATGTTTGTCTTATTCACTAGCAATGTGTCTATTTTGGTATTTTTTCACACTGTTTTAGTTTTCATTCCTGCACATTAAGAATCTAAATCTGCATAGGAGTGATATGTTAAAACTTTACTGTAAAGGCTGGCAGACCTTTAAGGAATATCATGACAATACAATGGATGCCATAAAAACTGATGTAAAGCGAATGGATAAACTGCAAGAAATTGACAGTAGAAGAAGGTTGCACAGATTTGGTATACTAATTGATAAGATATTTCCAATTCTTTAAAAATATTTTCTTTTATGAAAAATGCCTAAATATATAAAATATATATCTAAGTGAAATATTGGAAAAAAAACTAATGCAAAACAATTTTAAATAGCTAAATATTATTGGAGTCAATTTATCAATTAATGTAGCTTTTTAAAAGTATTTCTACATCTCAATTTGTGATGTTTTTTGTCTTCCCTGTACCTTATCGCAATAAGCGAGACTTATGGAAAGTGACATTTATTGCCTTTTTACTCCAACATAGAATTTCAGTGTGTAATGGTAAGAATGTCGTATTGTTTATTTAATATTTACAAAAAAAGAAATTGGATATGAAAATGCAACAAGATAATGAATGTGAACTTTGTTAGTCATCTACAGAAATCACCAATAAAATTGAGAATGGAAATGGGGAATGTGTCAAACAGACGACAACCCGACCGTAGAAAAAACAACAACAGAAGGTCACCAACAGGTCTTCAATGTAGCCAGAATTCCCGCGCCCGGAGGCGTCCTTTAGCTGGTCCCTAAACAAATATATACTAATTCGGTGATAATGAACGCCATACTAATTTCCAAATTGACACAATTATATAGAATGTTTTGCAGCAGAAAACCATATGGACCCTTAATATATTCAATATGACTTGCCGATTTTACTGTTGTTGAAACCAACAACTTGTATGTAGATTGAATCTCGCCTTGTATAAATGTTCTCATGAGGGTATAGCTTCTGGTGTGCACCGAAACTCTCCTACAAGAATTAAATGAGCAAGTCAAATATTTCCAAGACTTCGTGAAGAAATGAATATTAATCAGGTACGGTAGCAGGGCAAACAAATGGTACATTTAAAATGCTTGCAGTAGTACTAATGGTCAACTGTCAGAAATACATAATTGAATATCAAGACAACATGGTTTATTTTCTGACAATAGTTCTGCCCCTGGTAAGACATACCCTGGTACAATGGAAGGTAATAAGCATGCAAGATCATTGAAGTCAGGAAGAAAATAGGAGATATTGTGAGTGATATTGGACAAGTTCATGGTGATATTATGATAGATTAAAAGGCACACTTACTTTGCCAACTTTGAAAAACACACCATTTTTTACACTTGCCCTTCCTGGCACCTTTTCTTAAGGGCACATGTGGTCGTAACATAAATGTTGTGCCGTGTATTAAAAACGCATGTGCGACAAGCTTCTTCGCAGCCATTCCTAAATTATAAATAAATGTACAAGCTGTATTCAAAGATATAGGGGATTTATCTTGTAATTTCGTTAAGGTTATTTTGTACTTAGGATTCCGAGAATTATTTTAAAATTTTTTGCTTTCCTTTTTCAATTTCCTGCATTTGCGCAGAAATCTTTTTCTTTATTATTTCCGATCTCGTTTGTACTGACACTATGAGTAACAACAGAACCAACATCGGAAACGTTACGGTATTTCCGTTTCTTTTTGAACATTGAATTTGTTAGAATTTTAAAAACTAGAGGCTCTAAAGAGCCTGTGTCGCTCACCTTGATATATGTGAAATAAACAAAGGAAGCAGACAGTTCATGACAAAATTGTGTTTAGGTGATTGTAATGTGTTTGTACATCTTATTTTAATGAACATTCTTGCTGCTTACAATTATCTCTATCTATAATGAACTTGTCCGTGTAGTTTCAGTGGAAAATGTTAGTAAAAATTTACAAATTTTATGAAAATTGTATAAAATTGATTATAAAGGACAATAACTTCTTAGGGGGTCAATTGACCATTTTGGTCATTTTGACTTATTTTTCAGTCTTAAATTGCTGTACATTATTGCTGTTTACAGTTTATCTCTATCTATAAAAATATTCAGGATAATAACCCAAAACAGCAAAAATTCCTTAAAAATTACCAATTTAGGGGCAGCAACCTAACAATGGGTTGTCTGATTCATCTAAAAATGTCAGGGCAGATAGATCTTGACCAGATAAACAATTTACCCCCCCCCCCCCCGGTAAGATTTGCTCTAAATGCTTTGGCTTTACAAGCCAAAAACTGCATTTTACACCTATGTTCTATTTTTAGCCATGTCGGCCATCTTGGTTGGTTGGCCGGGTAACAAAACACACATTTTAAACTAGATACATCAATGATGATTGTGGCCAAGTTTGGATTAATTTGGCCCGGTAGTTTCAGAGGAGAAGATTTTTGTAAAAGATCATGGAGATTTACGAAAAAAGGTTAAAAAGTGACTACAAAGGGCAATAACTCTTACTTTTGATAACTATTTACACCACTGGGTCGATGCCACTGCTGGTGGACGTTTCGTCCCCGAGGGTATCACCAGCCCAGTAGTCAGCACTTCGGTGTTGACATGAATATCAATTATATGGTCATTTTTATAAATTTTCTGTTTACCAAACTTTGAATTTTTCGAAAAACTAAGGATTTTCTTACCCCAGGAGTAGATAACCTTAGCCGTATTTGGCACAACTTTTTGGAATTTTGGATCCTCAATGCTCTTCAACTTTGTATTTATTCGGCTTTTTAACTATTTTGATCTGAGCGTCACTGATGAGTCTTATGTAGACGAAACGCGCGTCTGGCGTATAAAATTATAATCCTGGTACTTTTGATAACTATCCTAAAGGGGTCAACTTACCATTTTGATCATGTTGACTTATTTGTAAATCTTACTTTGCTGAACATTATTGCTGTTTACAGTTTATCTCCATCTATAATAATATTCAAGATAATAACCAAAAACAGTAAAACTTCCTTAAAATTACCAATTTAGGGGCAGCAACCCAACAATGGGTTGTCTGATTCATCTAAAAATTTCAGGACAGATAGATCTTGACCAGATAAACAATTTTACCCTTTGACAGATTTGCTCTAAATGCTTTGGTTTTTGAGTTATTAGCAAAAAACTGCATTTTACCCCTATGTTCTATTTTTAGCCATGGCGGCCATGTTTTGCCGGGTAACAAAACACAAATTTTAAACTAGATACATCAATGATGATTGTGGCCAAGTTTTATTTAATTTGGCCCGGTAGTTTCAGAGGAGAAGATTTTTGAAAAAGTTAACGACAGACGACGGACGCCAAGTGATGAGAAAAGCTCACTTGGCCCTTCGGGCCCGGTGAGCTAAAAATTACTTGATACAGACTCCGTGACACCATAACGTGGTACTTCACAATACTTGGTGCAGAGATTAAAGAACGTCGGGCACTAAAACGAAATAAAAATAATGACAAAAGAGCATTAATTTGTCGAACCACACAACATATTACTTTTAATTTTGAAAATGTGACAGTGGGACAGATGTAGATTTGTTTGATTGCTATTTGATGCTCTTTAAAAAAAATACACATATTGTTGTAAAATATTTTCACTTGAGGACAAATGTTAATTTTGATGTTGTCTTCAGCTTTTTGTTACAACACATTGGTATATATAGGAATTTGCTTGTTTTAGGGAAATGGTGCAGTCATTGTCTGTTCTTTTGTTTGAATTATTGATTTTCTTATTGTTTTCTTTTCATGTATATTTTGAAATAAAATTATTGAAAAATGCTAAGAGACAATAGTTTATTGACAAATATTCATTTATGTACAGTTTTCTTCTTTTCTATTGAATAAACAAGCATTACAGAATTTTGTATTTTTTTGTTTCTTTAATCGAACAAAATAGTTCTCAACTGCGTATACTGTATTTTAAAATCAAAGGTCTTCCCAACTAACAGTCCACATTTTCAATAATAAGTATACTATTGGTGATCAGAAAATGAAGTCTTCTCCCCGAGGAAGAAGTGATAAAATAAAGGCAATAGTAGTATACTGCTGTTCAAAACTCATAAATCCATGGACAAAAAACAAAATCGGGGAACAAACTAAAACCGAGGGAAACGCATTCAAAGGAGAACAACGACACAACACTAAAATGTAACACTCAAAATCCGACGAAAATAAAAAATATTACATCAAAACCAAATACATGAATTTGGGATAGACAAGTACCGTGACACGTCTTATCGCAATGTGAATTTACACTTAAAAATATGAAAAAACAAACGACGCAACGTTAAAATGTAACACACACAGAAACGAACAATAATATAACAATGGCAATATTCCTGATTGGTACAGGACATTTTTAAAGGAAAAATGGTGGGTTGAACCTGGTTTTGTGGCAAGCCAAATCTCGCACTTTAATGGCAATGTTAAATATAACATTGAAATGACATCATAATATGGACTACAATACAAATAATAGAAGAGCGTATAAGACAAAGAAACACATGATTAATAGATAACAAAAAGCATCAAGTTTAAAATTCAATACGTCAAAAACGCGCCTCGTCCACACAAGACTCACCAGTGACGCCCAGATATAAAATATCGAAAGTGAAAAAAAGTACAAATTTGTATAGCACTGAAGATCAAAAGTTGAAAAAGGTTGTGTCAAATACGGCTATGTTTTTATGCTTGGGATAAGAACATCCTTATTATTTAGAACAATTAATGCTATTGCAAACAGTAAATTTTATAAAATGAATATAAAAGATATACATAATGAAACTGAAGTATTAGCTAATTACAGAAAACAAAACCCGAATACATAATGCAAAGACCAACCCAGAATTAAATAGACACAACCGACTCAGTCCAGGTCTTAACGTAATAAATCATAAAAATGACGTCACATATGGAGTGGTGAAAAGGCACAAAAATTCACAACATTTGAATTTATGAAATTTCTGAAACAGCACAAAAATGACGTCACATATGAAATACTATATCTCAAAAGTAAGATAGAATAAGGATTGATTTAAGATTATAATAGAACTAAAATACTGATATTACTGTAATGGTGGTCACTTTGTTTACTTGTGTATTCTATCTATTTGGGGAAATTGGTTAACTTTAGAATTACTTATAGTTTCGTAGCTCTTTCTCCCGAGTCCGGCCATGTAATTATCCTTGTCGGGACTTCCTGTTCTGGCACGTGCCCGGTCGGGCTCGTTGTCCCTAGGAACTATAAGTATGACGTCACTCATCGGGTTCAGGGCAGTCTAAACTAAGGATTTTAAATGAGCAGACGCTCATACTTTGGCTTGTGACAAACCTTTATTTATACAAGTAGACTAGCCATCGCCATATATTTATTAATGTAATCGTATGTGCAACCATAATTCATGTCTTCAAATAAACATCGTTTATATTCACGTAGTTTTACGTACTTTGTCCAATATCCCAGAACTTGGGTAGACAACGGGAAAACGAAGCCAGTGGAAACTTCCACTCCCGTTACATTTGGGGCTCGTCTGCGGGATATTTGGAGGAAAACTTCAGTAAAATACAAAAATGTCGTCAGCCAAAAAGATATTTTCGAACTTAGGGGCTAGTTTTAATAGACTTATTCATGGAAGTAGGGAAAATGAAACACAAAATTTGTGTACAAATCAAAATTTAAATTCCGTTTACCAAGTTAACGAGTATAATAGAGATACAAATAATGTAAGTGACTTACCGGAACATGAAACAAACTTCCAAGAACAATTTGTGTATCCAGAAACTCCCAGAAATAGGGAGACACACATAAAAACACATGAACAAAACAGAATTCCACCTTCTGTTGTTCGTCACAATTCACAAAACCAAGACGAAACGTCTTCTTCAGTAGCTCGTGAATGTTACACATTGTTCCGAGATCCAGATTATTCGTGTTACGGTGCGTACACACCAGATATTCTAAACATTTAAAGTATTATTATTCATTGTAAACTGTGCTTAAATTATTTGGCTGATATTAAATCTATATCATTATTAACGACGTATTCTGTTTTCTAATATTCCGTGAACTCGGGGAAAACTCATTCCCGTTACATTACATTTAAACACAATGCATATTGCAATACTTAATAATAGCAATTAACTTTAATATATATATATATGTCCAGTTTGTTATGAATCCAACTTCAAACATAAAATATCGTACAGTAAAATGAGATAATAAACGTGGTTTTAGTATATTTTCCTCGAGAAAGCAAACTGAGAGCAATGTAACGCGTTTCTCGTCTAAAGAAAACGATATATATGATAAGAAAGAAAAAGGTTTAATGGTCAAATTCTACTCATTGAAGCCCTTGAAGATGTCTCGTTTAAACATTGATAAAACATTTTAGTTTACATGGTGAAATTTTAATTGTTTACACATCTTTACGGCCGAAGATAACTTTCAAACCACGATCAACCGGTACGAAAATCAAATGGAGGTTTGAATACTCAAAATTCACAACTCAACACGGTTTATACTAGCCATATATGCAACCTTTTGACAACATTATTTATCATATTTAACCGAAACCACATTTGCAGTAGATGTTATACTCGTTTAAAATAAAAAATCTAAATGTTGATAATGAACGTTCTCTGGGAGAGGTGAACATTTTAATTTGAATTTCTCAATTGTTTTAAAATTATTTTGTTTGGTAAGAGGTGGAGGAGGTTATGCTCATTGGAAATGAGGGTTTTGTTTACTAGGCGTAGAGATTATGCTTAAAACAAGTTTTCGAGCGTCTTTTGCAGACGAAACGCGCGTCTGGCGTAAATATAGTTTTTAAATACTGATACCTATGATGAGTTTATTCACTTACGCAGCCTTCTAACTGTTACCATTAAGATTCTAATACGATCCTATTAGCAATATGTTTTTTTTCCGACGCTTGCAGATACTACACAGACAATGTCAAAGAACGTCGTACACAAATTAAAATTCACTATATACTTAATAAAACACACAGGTATTGAAGTATAGATTCTAGGTACTGAGGATGTTTAATGTCTTGATAATTTGTTATAATGATCTTCTGTATGATTTTATAATAATAATTATGTATACTGTTAGGTCTTTATTTTGGTAACATCAATTTGACGTGTCTCGGTACTTATACATCCCGTCATTGTGCATAGTTTGGTATATTCTTCTCTAGTAATTAGCTTTGTCTATAAAACTTTTCATTCGTTGTAGAAATATTTTGTTTGTTTTAAAGTGAAAAAGATAACACCACAATGTTAATGCTATACCCATTATGTTTGTTTAGATCACACATGGCTGTCACTTATGCGACTTCCATGGTACTGCCATACTAGTAAGGGGTCTAGCTAGCTATGAAACCCGGTTTGATGCAACATTTTTAACTGAAAAAAATTACGGTCCACTGCAAATAGAAAATGATCGTGCGAGTGGAGCATTCGTGTATTGTAGACTCATCAGCATTTTTTGGATTCGAGCGTCACTGATGAGTCTTTTGTAGACGAAACGCGCGTCTGGGGTATATACAAAAATTTAGTCCTGGTATCTATGATGATAATAAAATTGAGAATGGATCAAAGAGACAACAACCCAACCATAGAAAAAAAACAGCGGAAGGTCACCAACAGGTCTTCTATGTAGCGAGAAATTCCCTCACCTGGAGGTGTCCTTCAGTTGGCCCTTAAACAAATATATACTTGCTCAGTAATAATGAACGCCATACTAATTTCCAAATTGTACACATTAAACTAAAATTAAAATAATACAAGACTAACAAAGACCAGAGGCTCCTGACTTGGGACAGACGCAAACATGCGGCGGAGTTAAACATGTTTATGAGATCTCAACCCTCCCCCTATACCTCTAGCCAATGTAGAAAAGTAAACGCATAACAATACGTACATTTAAAATGCAATTCAAGAGAAAGTCATCTATGGTGAGTCTATTTACTACCACTGGGTCGATGCCACTGCGGGTGGAGATTTTTTCCCCGGGTGTACCACCAGTCCAGTAGTCAGCTTTTTTGTGACTTTTGTGCTGACATGAATTATCATTGATATGGTTATATTTATTAATTAACTGTTTACAACATTTAGAATTTTTGAAATACTAAGGGTTCTACCTCAGGCATAGATTACCTTTGCTGCATTTGGCAAAACTTTTAGGAATTTTGGTCCTCTTCGAACTTTTTTGGATTCGAGCGTCATTGATGAGTCTTTTGTAGACGAAAAAAAACTCATTCAGTATGTTCAGAGCCAACATATTTTAATAAACAGCTTTCAATATATGATTTTGAATTTCAGAAGGTATGTCCCTCACAAAATGTCCACTACGAAACGAAGTCATTAAAATTTGGCAATAAACAGTTTTATAAAATCAATGTAATTTGTGTTTGCAAGAAATATAAACATTAGGGTCTTACAAAAGAAGTGATGCTTTTATAACGGCAATTAAATTGTTGGTAAATAAATAAAGGCAACAGTAGTATACCGCTGTTCAAAACTCATAAATCCATGGACAAAAAACAAAATCGGGGTATCAAACTAAAACCGATGGAAACGCATTAAATATAAGAGGAGAACAACGACATAACACCGAAACGTAACACACACAGAAACGGACCGACCATCAGACAAAACACCACGAGAATAACAAATATAACATGAAAACCAAATACATGAATTTGGGATAGACAAGTACCGTGCCACGTCTTATCTCAATATCTCAAAAATAAGAGAAAACACAAACGACTCAACGTTAAAATGCAACACACACATACATAAATAAATCTGAGCACACCAAATGGATCAGAGTGATAGCGTATTTTTGTAAATGTCCATTACAAAACGGGTCAAATCTCCTTCAGTATCTTGTTTTAAAATTATGAAAAAAATATCAGTGTACAGCTTAATAAATACTTTGATGAATACAATCAGTCTTGTTACTATTACAATGTAGGGATTGTGGAAAAAAAACAACAACCTGCGAATACGTCCCCTACGAAACAAGAATGGGAGAAAAACATTTCGTAGTGGACACTACCACTACCATGCAGCCTTTTTTAAATCTTTTTTTAATTATATTCGTGCAAAACTAATAACAAGGGTTAGTTTCATGTAGTTTTTATTAACATATAATAGGGTTGATGTCAACTACGAAAAATTTTGTCCACTACGAAACGCATCAAAATGTCCACTACGTAACATGAGTTGTACCTTCATATGTGAAGTACTGTCTAATCTTTATTGATAAAAATGGTTTTCCAATTCAGAAAAAAATGAGATTTTTCTAGTATTTAAAGTTAACAAACTGGAATGTCTATAGGAAACATTTAAAATTGCAAAACCTATGTGTGTTTAGAAGTTTCGTAGGGGACAATAGTCCCCTACGACCCTACTAAACAGTACAAAAATTATGAAATAAAATCATTTTAAAGAATATTTAAGATTGCACTTTTTGTTTACAAACAGGTCTATAATAGAGGTATTCCAAGTAACTCTTGAAATTAAATTTTAAACAAGTTGATTTTCCATTTTTTTTTTTAGGTCTGAAAGTTGCGCTTTTATTGGAAAACGCCCATATACAAAATTTACTCCTGGTATCAATGATGAGTTTATCCTTGTTGATTATCGCAAAAAAAAAAAAAACCCACTCGCATTCCTGACTTGGTACAAGCATTTAATTTTATAATTAATATGAAGCGGTAACGGCAGCTCACACGAGTGTGTTAAATTCCCAATGAATGGTGGATTGAACCTGGTTTAACTAGGTCCATTTTTCAAACAAAAGGGAAAAGATTAATCATTGTTAAAGTTTTCTTCAATGGGTCCGAAATGACGTCATCGTACAAAATCAGACGTCACGAACGCCGAGCTATCGTTTCCAGGCACACACGATGCAACCTTGATATACAACTGGCAACAATAGGGTTAAATATATGGGAGCGTAAAACAAATACGTGACAGTGTGCGATAAAACAGATGAAATGAATGGCGACTCCACAATAAATCTTCACAATAAATCTTCACAAATATCTTAAAAAAATCATTCCTTGATAAATAAACTCATCATAGATACCAGAACTAAATTAAGTATATACGCCAGACGCGCGTTTCGTATACAAAAGACTCATCATTGACGCTCGAATCGAAAAAGTTAAACAGGTCAAATAAAGTACCAAGTTGAAGAGCATTGAGGACCAAAATTCCTAAAAGTTTTGCCAAATATAACTAAGGTAATATATGCCTGAGGTAGAAAAGCCTTAGTATTTCAAAAAATTCAAAAATTTGTAAACAGTAAATTTATAAATGTAACCATATCAATGACAATTCATGTCAGCACAAAAAGTGCTGACTACTAATAAAGAGGGTACAATTCGGACGGACTTTCTACCATTTCATTATACCCCGCTTTTAAAAGGGGGAGGAGGGTATACTGTTTTACCTCTGTCTGTCCGTCCGTCCCTTGAATATTTTTCGTCACATTTTTCTCAGGAACTACAATACAAGGATTTCTGAAATTTGGTTTCAGGGTTTATCTAAGTCAGCTATACCGTGTAATGCGTTTTCAGATTGACAACTTGACAACTTCCTGTTTAATTTTACACATGATAGCCAAGTTGAAAATTTTCGTCACATTTTTCTCAGGAACTTCAATACAAGGATTTCTGAAATTCGGTTTCAGGATTTATATAAGTCAGTTATACCGTGTGATGCGTTTTCAGAATCATCACTCGACAACTTCCTGTTTACCAAACACTTGCATATTTTTACACTATTAATAGTATCCACTTGCGGCGGGGGTATCATCAGTGAGCAGTAGCTCACAGTTTTACTTGTTCTTTATATGGAAAGAGGATAACACTTCCTTTTCTAATATAGCATGTATATGAACATCGTTCCTATCTCAGCTAAATGGGTTCCTTTATTAGATTTGGCACGTAAAGTTCCAGTGAAAAATGTGTCTTTGTAAAAATCTGTTTAACCAGGTTGATGATAGATACTAAACTCGATGAATAAATATTAAGATTAGAAAAATAATTCAGTGGTATCTAGCAGTATGTTAACAATGTATCATTATGCATCCTGTGACAATCCCTATGGTGTTCGGTTCAATTTTCTGCCCTTACAAACGCTGAGTAAATATATATAACCACTGACAGCCTCGGCTAGAACCTTTAGTTTAACTCCAAATTTCGTAACTTCAGAAAGAATGTAGATTGTTCGATGGGTGACTGGTATTTAGTTAGTGATGAAAATTTGATCAATGCTTTGACTCTGTTTTGGTTTTATTAAGTAGTTAAGACGATCAACTCAAATCCACGTATCTGGCTAATTTTTTTTTCATTTTGACATGACGCGGCCGCGTATTTATACATCCCGCATAGTTAAACTAACTTTTTATAAATTGTGCATTGTTATACCGGGTTGATTTTAGTAAAGGGTTACTCATCTGTATATACCGACAATTATATTACAAGTAACTTAAGAAAAGGATGCAATAACAATTTTATTCTAAAACGTATTGCTGTTTCCTGGTAACATTTTACCGAATGTATTTTTTTCTCGAGAAAATAGATACTAGTACCTAATTGGATTTCACTATTTTAGGACAATAAATATCGGAAATCGTAATTTAACAACCTTTCACTAATTGAATGTTCAATCTAAATGGATCCCCAAACTAGACAAAGACTTTGCTATTAGAAAACAAACATCCGATCAGATTGTTGCTTAACGAGTTTGTTTTCCAAAGCGACGCATTACGTTAAAATCACGGCCTTTCTCCCCGAAAACCAAATGACTTGCGAAATAAATATCAATAGAACTTGAAAGTAGCTAAAGTAATACGCAGATTAAAGTACGTCATTACAGATAATTTATCATACAATAATCAATCAACAAAGAACAGACGGGTTATTTTTTTAGAAATTCCTTGTTTGAAATATGTACTATTCAAGAACGGATAACACATACAAAACGTTGGCGAATTTATTTAAAGTTTGCAATTTTAATTAACTAAGCATTCCCAGGTTAAGGCAATGATAGTTAACGTGATTACTGCATTGTTATAGTTTTAAATTTTCAGCTACGTTCGCCACTGAATTTTATTTTGACAACATCGCGATATATCAAAATAATGGACAGTGTCATGTACCAAAATACGTTCATAGTAACGGTATAAAATATGAGCATTGTAAAGCTGTGAGTTAAGAGTATTTTCAGATCAAAGATGTATGTCAAATGATTGCAATGAGACAATTACCTACTATATAGACGAAAAGACGAGTATGTAAGCACAAACAGTGGTCATCCTCACCCTATCAATCAATCATTGCTTGGTTTCGTCAATCATTCATCACATTAAGGTTGTCAATCTTTACATCAATTGAATAACACTCACTTATTGTTTTGTTTAAAACATGTTTTACCAATAAACATTTTAAGTCTTTTAAATTCATAGTGGATTTTTGCCTTTTCAACATGACCTAACATCGTGGTCATTGGAATTCCATAATAAGGAGCTGAATCATTATTCCAATCATTCTTGAAACGAGAAAATTGGGAAGAAAGCTCCATTACTTTTACCATGTGTGGATCCAGATTTTCACATAATCTGACAATTCATCGTAATGGCATATCAATTATTTAGTTTTTACTTCTACAATCTTTACATAAACATTACTTTAATTACATGTATTCAGCTCAGCATGGATTTCTTCAACTTGAGTCAACAGCTTCCCTAATGCAATTTCATTGATAGAACGAACTGCCTTGTTATTCAAATCCTCCTGGAAACGAGAAAATTGGGAACACCGTCCATTAATCTCAATTCTATTCTATTTTTCAGTGGGTATTGGTCACATGTCATAACTAAGGACTGATTTTCAGACATATTTGATAATGTAAATTTATCCGAATTTGAATCGTACAAGTAACGGAATAACCTTCTCTTGTGCATGTATAGTGAAGTCTGTTTCTTACTTCATCTGGCTTTCCACCTCCACTCCTCCACTATACCTACGCATACGTTTTTTGTGGGTTTTGTTTTTCAAGTCCTATATAAAACTTATTTCAATTTCACCAAAAAAATAAACTTAAAAGTTCTTTAAATTATAATGTGTAATACGACCTAATCATAACCTAAAAGAGTGAAAATAAATATTCCCCTAAACTTAACAACTGATAGAATGTGAAAAAAACTTTACCTGATGATAGCGTTTCTTTGTTTTCATTGCAAAGAACAATATGACGTTGAGATTAGAAAATGATCTAATCTATTCATCGTTTAAAAAAAATGATTTGGCAGAATGTGTGTATTAGCATTTCAAGGGAGCGGAACTCATAAAAAAGTTTATCAAAAGTATTTTCAAAGTTCATATACCTTGCTTTTATATATGCGATGGCAACCACTATCTCAATGCAATTTCCCATATAAACAATATTTCAAAGAGGCATATACGTACTTGAAACTCATGTGTCAATAACGATTTGCAAATGTAACAGTCTGCGAGTTAAATTGTATGTATCTAAGGTGATAAATAAACATTTTGTGAAAAGTGACTGCTATTATATGATATCTCAAGTTTGCATAAAAAAAACACTACTCCTGAATTTATTGTTATCGACAGTATAGTAAGTTACCTAGTATATTGGTTTAAATGACCATATCTTGTTTAGAATTTTACTTTTACTGTACTTGTTATTAATTTCATTTCTCTATGTTCCTTGTTTTAATGCTTTTACTGTTCATGGCTTTATCGCAATTATCGCTGAACAGCTGTGGTATATGAGTTCCAGGCATTTCAATATCCGAATGGATAAAAATATCTAAACGTAAAGTCCGTAGTCAAATATTTAACTGTAGTTGTATAGGACACAAGATAATCAGAATAGCATATACCTGAATTTTAATATTCCGTTTTAAACAGATAACCATCTTGGTTTAGCCTTATGTAAATATCCTTGTCATTAATGCCGACTATTGTCTTGAAGCACTTCTCAAGTTAGGTTCTTTTCTTGACTCTTAAATGTATTTGGAACAACTTTTTTGAATTTTTGGTCAACAAAGCAATTGTTGGACAATCTAAGTAATTTGATCTGAGTGTCACTGGTGAGTTTTATCTAGACGAAACGCTCGTCTATGGTATTGATTAATAAACCTGGTACCTATTAGACATTGTATAAGATTTCAAATGTGTTAAATCAACTAAAATATGTGAATCTTACATGGCAATTTTTTTTTAATATAAATTGGCGCTACAAGTGGTGTTACCATACATAAATAATCTCAGTCTTTTCACCGGGAATGATGACAGTGGTGCAAATTTTCATGCATGATAAAGTTATGAAATACCGATCTTCAAAGAATATTTAAATCGGAAAATCCGTAGTCAAACTTGCAATATCAATATCAAACCAATAGATAACAACTGTCGTGTTCCTGACATGTATTTTCTTATGTATACGAAAGCGGATTAAACCCGGATTTATATCTAACTAAACCTCTCACTCGTATGACAATTGTAAGATCCATTATTTTGTAACGTAAATCGAGCGGTCAGGCTCAACGTTAAATTGTCAAATGTTTTATACCTTAGTGAATTGCTATAAAAATGTAATTTGTGAGAAAGAATGAGTAAAGATGAAATTAAGAAATAATAGACCACTTTCGAGTTCATCTGTCACCGGAAAAAAAATCGTCAATTATACGCGCCTTTATCACCGTCATTTGTGCGTTTAGGGTCGTCTTCACTTCCTTTCCAGTGTTGGGCGAGTGGTTGGAAAACTATAATTCTATTGTACGAATTATTCGGCAAATTGAATTCTCAAAATTGACAACCAGCACTGCTGTAATTAGGGAATTGTCATTAAGTACCTACAGAACAACCATTATTTCTAGTTTATCCTACACAATGACGATCACTAAGACGCTTGATGAACGTAAATGGTGCAGGGATACAGGCGACCCCCTCTATCTGGTAAATGACGTCATAAAGGTGCGTATAATTGACGAGTTTTTTCCGGTGACGGATGAACTCGAAAGTGGTCTATTCACGGAAGCCATAGATTGTTGGAAATTTACACATGGCCTGAGCGTTAGCGACGGACAAAAATTAACGAATATCACGGCCCAGGCCATGTGTAAATTTCCAACAATCTATGGCTTCCGTGAATTATTACGATTTTAATATGACAAACACGGTCGTTGAAAAACTGAAGCGAGGGTGGGTAGGCTGTGTGTGAGACTGTGGTTTTACTCCCTGATATATTTATGAATATGTAGCTTGCGTAAGTTATTTCGTGAACCATGTGAATAACTGCTAGAAAAAAAAACTTTTTAAATCTTTAAATTCTCAAACCCAACATTTGCAATTTTTAATTTCCATGTTTTTCTCGGAAGCTTCCGTCAAATCCAAATATGACATTTTGTAACTAAGGAGACGCCATGTTGACTTGCTGAAATGAGTTAATATACGAATAATGCAATAGAAAAGGGAAAAAAAAAACAAAACCTATTTTGATACAATATCATACGAATTCCGATGGTTCACGTAACAGAAAAATTTCAACTTTAGCGGTTTCATTTGTATGACGTCATGTTTTGAAATGACTCAAATGCGCCAAAAAAGGTTAATAGACTTTCGCGGAGTTTATTTTATTTTTATTTTGTTGATTTCTCGGAGCTCTTCAGCATTACCATTTTAGCTCACCTGGCCTAAAAGACCATGTGAGCTTTTCTCATCACTTGGCGTCCGTCGTCTGTCGTCGTTAACAATTTTTCAAACATCTTCTCCTCTTAAACTACTGAATGGATTTGAATGAAACTTAGCAAATTGTTCCTAAGTATATCTTGCACAAAGTGTGTGCTTCGATTTTTGATTCTTAAAAAAACATGGCCGCCGTTACTTAAAATAGAACATAGGGGTCAAATGCAGTTTTTGGCTTATATCTCAAAAACGAAAGCATTTAGAGCAAATCTGACAAGGGGTAAAAATGTTCATTAGGTCAATATCTATCATCCCTGAAATTTTCAGACGAATCAAACAACCCATTGTTGGGATGCTGCCACTTAATTGGTAATTTTAAGGAAATTTTGCAGTTTTTGGTCATTATCTTGAATATTATTATAGATAAAGATAAACTGTAAACAGCAAAAATGATCAGCAAAGTAAGATCTACAAATAAGTTAACATGACCAAAATTGTCAATTGATCCCTTTAGGGGTTATTGTCCTTTAATGACAATTTTTCACAATTTGTTCATCATATTTGCTAACTTTAAAAAATCTTCTCCTCTGAAACTACGGAATGGATTTGGATGAAACTTAGCATGATTGTTCCTTAGATTATCCTGCACTAAGTGTGTGCTTCGATTTTTGATCTGTCAAAAAACATGGCCGCCGTTACTTAAAATAGAAGATAGGGGTCAAATGCATTTTTTGGCTTATATCTCAAAAACGAAAGCATTTAGATCAATTTCACCCAAACTTAGGCTAAATGAGTTTCAGAGTATCTAGTATTAATTTTATATTTCATTTCCTTGTATGTCAAGAAACATAGCTCCTATGGCTGAAATAGAACATAGGAGAAAATGATTTTTTTTTGCTTTTGAAGAAAATAAGACGATTCAAAGAACATTTAAATAAATTGAAAAGCCAAAATAATCATTGATGAGAGAGCCTCTTGTTTTATTATGCATACGAAAAAGAATAAAAGTTATTTTGTCTTTTATTTTAATTGCACTTTTTAAATCAATAAAATCGGCAAAGGGTCTGAAAATAGGTTCCATTACATTTAGATTTACGTGGGAAGTAAATTGTAACCGCCATTATTATATATATCTCTGAGTCTGCGCTAAGTATATTTTATTACAGTGTTTACAAAGCCCAAGAAGCACGTCATAATAGAATAAAAGTTATAACTAGTGACAAATTCAAACGTCAAAGGATATAGTAAATAAGTAAGTTATTACCGTATGTAATTCGTAAAGGAATTTAAAAAAATGCATACGAACCTATTCTTCGTCTTATCTTTTACGCTAAGTCGTTCTTCATCTCTTAATTTTTCCTCTGTCTTCCTTGTCCTGACGATTTTCTCTTCTTGCAAGGACGTTTTGTCGTTTCTCCCTGTTAAATCAAACAAGCATGATTATAATAAGATTATTTCATATCTAAAACATTACATATAAAAAATATGATAAAAAATAAATATCATGATGTACAAACATTTTTTTGGAGTTATTTTTCTTCTCAAAAGTGTTATGTCAAAGTTTTCTGCAAAAATGTACCAAACGTCAGATGAGTTCATGATTATGTTTTTTCATGTCTTTTGATTTTTGTTGTTCTGTTGATGTTGTTTTGATTTTGAAATGTTGAACATGGAACTCGCATCTTAAAGTTGTAATCTTTAAATCCATTCATTACCCTCTTTCGGTCATAAGATCTTTTTCTTCCCGATCGTGTAGTCCAAGCACTTCAGACCAAAAAATTCAAGAACAAACAATTTTACCATATTAAAAATACACAATGACGATGTATAAGTTAAGAGCCACGTCATTTCTGTAACAAAGAAAAATAAATCCTGGCATCGATCATCTATGATGAGTTCAATTATGATAAGGCATACCACAAGTATCTTAATCACATTAATTCAAACAAATATGTATCAACCTCATTTATTACGTTCTTATTTTAGAATTATGTTTATTTTGATTTTATCTTCCAATTTACCCATTTTACCATCACTTCTCCTACTCCTACGATATTTCGACCCCAAATGGATTAATCTGTGTTGTAATATTCTTCCACACCTCATTATGGATTGATTGGTTAATTAAAATATTAGAATGTTTGATTCGTAGCATTAATAGATTGTTTCCGACCAACTGCCTCATCAACGCAGTTTGAACTTCTCTTATTCTGCTTTTCAGTGTTTTTAACGTGGTGATTTCGTGAAAATGCACGTGCTTCATGACCTTGCAAACATTTTAGATTAATTAATACATGTGATAGCTGTAAACTCACTATATTAACTATTTAACTGTGTTTCCAGATCTATCATGTTAACAGGCAGATACACAAAAATATACGGGTAACTAGAACTATCTGAAAGAACACAAGTTGCGCATGCTGGTAAATTTTCATGTTTATTTTTTTTTTCGTTTCCTATACCATGTGGTGATTTGTTATTACAGGAGGCATGTCAAAGTCTCCTAGTTTAATTTGTGGTTGTCCTCAATGCTTACTATGCAGATCGATAGAAGTATTTTTTCTGCCGCTGATGTCCTGAACAGGTTAACCCATTTAGCAGAATCTTAATTTAAGTTTCCCTTGTCCTTTTTGTCGCTTGTCTATAAGCATCTTAATTTAAGTTTCCCTTGTCCTTTTTGTCGCTTGTCTATAAGCATCTTAATTTAAGTTTCCCTTGTCCTTCTTGTCGCTTGTCTATAAGCTTATTGTGAAATTCTGTTAAATAAAAAGAGCCATGTCATTGTGCATCAAAGAAACACAATAGGACATATTGACAAATCATTAGTAAAACAAAGCATAAGTACAGAGCCACATCACATGTATCAAACATGTCAAGAAGCACAAAGGGTTATGAACATAAGCAAAGATGAAAGATAAGAACAAAGATTGTAAAACAATTACCCACTGAATACATGAGTACAGAGTCACGTAAAACAGACTAAACAGTAAAATAAACAATGTTAAAGAATTACTATAACACGTTTATAAGATCTTAAGTACGCACAATTTATACTTCAAAACCATCGTGTATGATACGGATTTAATTATTAAAAAGGTTTTGGTACCTTCAGATGAACTTTTCAAGAGTTAGTTCCCATAGAAATGCCGACATTTTGTTGAAAAAGCTACCTCCAAATTCAACTAGCATTGATTGATTTAGAAGGCTCGGGGATTCAACATTTGAATAGCAATTTTTCCCTAAACTTGTGGGTTGAAACCTCTGTATATGTATATATTATAACATGCCCTTTTCCATATTGGCCCTGGTATCATTCCGAGACTCCGAAATAGGCCTCGAGGCTTCAGCCATGGAACGATATGGGTCGGATTGATTGATTGATTGTTGGTTGCTTAACGTCCAGTGGCAAATATTTCATGCATATTCAGGACGAGAACAAGTTCACAATAAATACAATAAGTAGGTTGATACACTAGAGGCCATCTGGGATGACGGTCGGGGAAATTTAGACTGCCACTGGAAAATGAGGGTATATTGGACGATATGGGTCGGAGGATGATACCAGGGCCAATATGGAAAAGACATGTTATAATCTATCTACCATATATTTAAGTTTTGCAGAAAAGAGAGAGAAAAACCAAACAATTATAACAATTTAATGAAACTAAACAGGTAAATCTTTTTAAAAAATCTCAATAGTTTTATCACATTTTCAAATTTAGTTTTTATCATTTACTCCATTGACATTTATTGTCATATTTCAACTTATTTTGGAATATGGCAATACACAATTCGCCTCAAATTCTTTTTCATCTTTAGTACGTACGGCTATGTAGAATCTTGCCAGATATATATTTATCGCTTCTACTAGAATATCCTCTGGACTGCGTAATTCTCCAGCACTTTTTAACCACTCCTTTAGAATTTTAATGTCACTTTTTTTCTTTCGCGTTTTTAATTTGCTCAACAAATACTGCCGTATCGCCTTCCTCCACTGCTATCTTTTCGATCGTCAGGGAAGTTTGATTTTTTTTCTTTTTGTATGAGATATTTCTAATGCTTTTGATGTATTGGCTGTGTTGCGTTTATTTATTTTTTTACATTATTAACATTACGATGTCTTATTTAATTTGATTTTCTCATCTAAAGAGTTACGTATTTAGCTTTGTAGTGACTACAGTTTAAGTATTTCTTATACTATTTCAGAGTTTCATTGCATTTTATTGTGAACATGACATATTTTTTGTCTTGCTTCATTTTTACTAGCTTGACAATTGATTCAATTTCATGTAAATTTTCTGCTTGGTGATCGTCCCTTGCAGACCCAGCCAAACTTATATTGTATTTACAGGTCAGGAGGTCCAGTTAAAAAAAATATTACTGGACCTACTCAATATCTCCGGTTAGTAGTGTACAGTGCTACACTACCAATAATTTACCTACACTTTTTTGGTACATTTTTACCCTCGTGCATGTCAGTACTATTTTAGTACTGTTATTTTCAGTACCGTTTCAGTACTGATTTTTTCAAGACTGCATAAGGACTGATTTTGTCGGCACTGTTTAAGGACTGATTTTGTCAGTACTTTTAGTGTATTGATTTTATTAGTACTTGTTTTGTGATCTTCTGTTTTTAATAAATACTTTCTTTTCAGTTTTTTTTTTTTTATATTTATCAATATCAGAAATGTGTTTATTTATGTATAGCTGTATTAGTTGATTTTGGTGTGTTTCTTTGTTGTTTTTTAAATTTGAATGCATAATATTGAATAGTTGAGACCTGAAAACTAGCAAATTAGGTAAGAATGGAATGGTATACTGTGACATGTTGACGACTCTTTTTAAATTATTTTCTTATATATTGTATCTTGTGTAGACACCTCAGATTCAATATTGGTCTGTATTATCGGAGAAATCTGGACAAATGTACATCTGTTTGAGTACAATTGGTATTAAAATATAGTTTTGATTATTCTGTAATAATATTTCTACTTGAATTTTTGAACATGTCTTCGCCTAGATTCAATTGTTGATATTGATTTATCAGCGACGTGAAAAAGACTAAAGGAAAGTATAAAAAAATGTTTCCCATATATAAAAAAACTATTCAAGCGAAGGTAAAACGACACAAACGAGGGACGAAAGATACCAAATGGACAGTCAAAATCATAAATCGAAACTAAACTGACAACGCCATGGCTAAAAATGAAAAAGACAAACAGACAAACAATAGTACACAAAATATAAAACTAAAGAATAAACATCACGAACCCCACCAAAAACTAGGGGTGATCTCAGGTGCTTCGTAAGGGAGAGTAGATCCTGCTGCTTTTGTAACAAATCCGGTAAATAGTCTAATTCGGTAGGTCACATTCATGAAACGGGAAGGGAGTTGTAGTTTTCACGTAAGGAACATATCCGATATTATTTGTGAAACTGTTCTTCCATAACTGTCAACCAACTCGTGATGGCGTCCCTAAAAATTGCGAAATGTAGCATGTTAAGCAGTTTATCAGATTTTCTTAGGAAACTGTTTACCCTTTCGGATCAGCTAATTTTTGTAGTGTTCGCTCTTGTTTTAATATTAATGTTGTTAAAAATGCCCCTTTAATGAGTCTTTGTTCACTCCTTGATTCTTATTATTACCGTTTTGTGTTCTGAATATAGTTTTAAATAAGGCATTCGGCACCAGAGAGATTCACTTTGTGGTTTGAGGCTCACATTGTACATTATCGATTTGTATAAAAACCGACAGTTTATACATATCTCCCAACATTATAAACCTTCATAATGTTCATTTTGTAATTTTGCCATTGCTCAAAATCATTTGCCAATAAAAATGTTGATATTGCGGGCAATACAACATACAACATTTAATGTCTTTCACTTCTTTTAAAATTGTTGTTATTTTTTATTGATGATAACTAGTGATTCAATAATATACTCATTTGCATTTTTTTTTATATTTTAATAACTTTATTGCAAAAACATGAAACCCTGACGGGTTAAAATGCAAACATGAAGTTGATATTAATAACATCTATAATACTAAAAAGACGAGGTCCAATTTGTCAGCCGTCATCACGTAAAATCAACGAATCAAAGAATTCAACTTTATATACAACTAATATAGTATAAAGGTGTAGATTAAAAATTACACCACTCCAGGCCCTTTTGTTTTCCACGTAATTAATATTGCCAATAATTAAGAAGTTCCGGGTCGAGTCCGATACAGATACCAATAGTATATTCACCTGTTACCTATTACCTGATCTGTACGTTCCGCATCTGACAGGCGCACCACCAAACGGTGTATTCAGGATTAATATGCTATATACACGGGTCATAATCACAGGGTTGACACTACTAAATTGTCAAATTGTTACCTATTGTAGTATTTTAATCAGTAAGACTTTCTAAGAGGTTAACAATACGAATACTAAAAATCTTGACTAAAAATAAGGCGTAAAGATATAGTTTTCTATTTGTCAGCGGGTATGACGTTAAACAGCGAATCAAAGAATTCAACTTTATTTATAACTAATATAGGACAAATCTGTTGATTAAAAAATACCCCATTCCAGGAACTTTTGTCACGTTTCCAAATAATTAATATTACCAATAACTGATAAGTTCCAGTTCGACGGGTTGAAACAGAAAGATTTGAAAGCAGAGAAAACTGTGTATCTTAAAATCGGCATGACTTTATCAGATGACAATACTAATACTAAAATAAGGCTTGCGCATAGCTATATACTTTAATTCAGTCACGGACCCGCGATATCACGGGTGTGCTCTAGTATCTATATATAAACGTGGCCACAAGTTATTTTTTTTTGTATGTTCAGTATTAAATTTATATTAGGATCCATTTTGTTACATCTTGTGATAAATTTTATTTGGCAATCGTCAAAGGCAGTCAGAAGGGTTAAAGAACATCAGTTGTTCGACCTGTTAGTCAAATGCGTTTTGTTAAATTATACTTTTTCACTTTTTTGGTCTTTTGGAAAATGTTGTTTGTGCTGTGTTTAGACCCTTCTACAACGAATTTGTTTTACATGCACACGTATAAAAATTGCGGTTTTTATCCAATGCAATCATAGGTTTGAACGTAGTTTTCAGTATATATAAAAATTGACCAATGTGGACCTTATTTTCGCAATTCCATAGATTGCTTTATATAGTTTACAACACTAGACAAAATATCAACTATACTTTTAACGACAAAAATAGCAAATATTTTCATGTCGATAATTATGTAAAATTTCAAGAGAGTTTTTACTTCACATTTTCTTTTTTTAGTAAGGGACTCAGTACTTGAAACACTGAGAGGATTTTTAAGAAAATTTAAAATATCCCAGTACCAGGTCATGATGAAAGGATTATGTCAGTTGTTTTCCGGTGTTTCTATTATTTGATGTGTCTGACAGGTTATTTTATAAGATGTTTATGAACTTTCAAGATTTTTTTTTATTTAGTAATTTTGTATTCAAGTTTTCAAAACGATTTGTAATCTTGATTTTTGGCAGCAACAGCAGACGCCATTTCGTATGGATGAACCAATGACCCACTTTAACTTTTCCAGAAATATTGTCTTCAAGCGCCTCTACATTTTTTATATAATTATTAATTGCTTTTAAATCATTTAAATATTAATTCTGTAGGCATCTAGTTAAATTCAGAAGAAACTTAATGAATATGATACAATAGTGAAATTAATTAATAAAACAATCAGAGGAACACTCAATTTTCTTTTGATCATTGTTTATTGTTCCCCCCCTTCTTTCCCCCTGTCATCTTTCTGTTGTAATGCCTCATAAATAGCCAGTTTTCTTGCTGTTATCTTTTCTTCAACTGAATCATACAGTTTTCTTACTTTGGTCCAGAAAGTACCTTTGACAATATTACCCCTTCTTGTACAATTTTCTGTAAGAAATTAAAACACATATACACGTTATAATGTCAACTTAACATATACAGAACATTTTACTGTTATAATCGATCTATTTCACTCTATATATATACATATATATAGTAGTATATATACAACTCGTCTAAACATCAACCCAACAATGTTAGATCTGTAAATTTGCTTTCGCAAATTTTGGGTTCTTCCCTCGCCGGGATTCGAACCCATGCTACTGTGATATCGTGACACCAAATCGCCTGCACTGCAGACGTCCCGCTAGACCACACGAGTAGTAGTATATATATACATATATATAGTAGCACGGGTTCAAATCCCGGCGAGGGAAGAACAAAACATTTGCAAAAGCAAATTTACAGATCTAACATTTTTTGGTTGATGTTTAGGCCAACAAATTGTTGGGTTGATGTTCAGACGAGTTGTATATACATAATGTTCACGGCCATGTTTCACCATCGTTGCTGGTGATCCGATGGATACATCTGTTGTAGTTGTACTGGCTGAGACATACTTATCTATAGGAAGGTTTTTAAAAATTGAATGCAAAATCCTGCATTCTAAGGGTTTTGACTATGATAAATGAAGTAGCCAAAACTAATACATAATACTACAATGTTTAATCACATTGAATAAAACTTAAAAAGGAAGAGGGAAGTAATTACAAATTCCGCAATATACACAGTGACCTGCAATTATAAAAAGGAACATTTTCTAAAAATAAAAGAAAAAAAAAGTTTGCTATTTTAGTTTTATATACTAACATAAAATAAATAAATTAAAAACTGTAAACTACTGACACCAATGTAACGTTTTCACCCTTAAACCGAGTGGTAGGTTAAATTGAAAAAGTATCGATCGAAAATAATTTGCGTGCATCCTTTGAGTTGGAATACGGTTGAAATAATAACTAAGTCAGATGTAAATTTCAGATGCATTTCATGTGACATCTATATAATCAAATATATACAATTCATCACTAAAACAAACATTTATATTTTTACACAATGTGCCCTACTCATCTATAATGATTTCTCGCTGTTAAGAACATAGATTTCCAGAAAACCTCTCTCATGTTATTTTCAGTCGATTTGTAAATACTACGTGTTGACTACCACGGGACGATTCTTGGCCGATATTTTTTTCCTGACGTCGAACAATGTTTCAGTGACGTCGCCTCTTTAGTGTACCATGGGTATAATGGGAGGAGCTATACAGACGTAACAAAACGTAATTTTATGTATGCAAAGTGCTTTCAATTTTCCATTTTATTCTCGTTGGCCATACCTTTATGCAATTTTTAATTTGATCTCATTTTGTGGACTTTCCACTGATTTTTCTTTTTTGTCTTTTAGAAAGAAAAAAAATCATATTAAAGAAATGGAAAGTTTCACTAAATAATAATAACAATCGAAAAGTTGAATTACTGAAATTAATTTTGATGCACTGCATGTGCACGTTTCGTCAAATAATAAATAATTTGTCATGTCATGTAATTGAATTGAGTTGTCTTAAGCATAACACCTGGTATAAAATAAAAACATTTGATTAGATAAAAAAAAAAAAATTTTTATTCAAGATTTAACATACTTATGATTGTCTTTACATTCCCGGAGCACACCTTTACTGCAATCTCTACACGCTGTCCTGTTCCTCCTTCGATCCTCGTTACTATTCCTATATATCTGAAAATACATCACAATCTTTCTCTCAATGATCGGGCAACTTTTTGATTCCGTGTTGGGTTTTTTTCTATGCATCATGTGATCTTTAGCGAGATCCTCAATACAGTCGGAAAGCTGACCCCGGTTTGACCCCATTTCTTAAAGCAACAATGGACGTCATGTGATTACCATATATGGGCATTTTTTTACCAAAAAAAGTGAAGCTCGTTTTTTTGAATTTGTAGTTTTTTGCATGAATTAATACTAATTTCCTTTTAAGTGAACATTCTTGAGTATATAAGAAATATATTACTCCACTCATTTATGGATTAAACTTATTTTTCTCTCTCAAATGTGTCGTCAAAGTCAAGGTGTTGACGAAAAAAATTGGCCACAGAAAATTAAAATCTTAATTTTCTTTCTTAACTTCTCGGGAAGCTATGCTGAATTTAAATTATGTTATGTAACATAACTTTGACTATGATATGTCAAATTTGTGCCAGTTGATATGCTAAGATACGCAAATGTGCCAGTTAGATGTGTCGCTATTTTTGACGAAGCCGTGGCCGACGGTAATTCACGAGTTACGTCCCTTTGTTTGGCACTATCATGAACAAAGATCAACAAACTATTGTTATATCAAGCACCATTATGCTTTTAATTATATGTGGATATTATTAAAAATAATCTTATTAAATATATTTTGTTCTGTAAACATGTGCAAAAAAATAGAGAAACACTTTTTATCACTTTTCACAACTCAGTCCCAGTAAAATATGCCCTATGTGTCCCTATGTGCCATTATCATGATAATAAATTAATATTAATTTAATATTCCAAGAGTTAATTTAATATTTATGTTTTGGTAAGTATTTTTACTGCTGTAACCAAATTATTTTAACACAGAAATAAATTTCTACTCAATTAATACAATGGATAGTCAAAATATTGATGAATAATGGATCTGACAAGACAGGATTAAAATGATATAAAACAGGAGTTCATTTTCATTACTGATACCTGGTCCTACCTTTTTCATTTAAACTTAAAATAGATCATAATGAAAGTATTCTGAATGTAAAATCTACATTATTTTAAATAAAAGGAAATTAGTTTGCAATCCTTGTATATGTATAGATCAAACTAAATATAAAACAATAAATGTTGTCTCATTGATTTCTTGCAAGTTATAGTTCTAATGAATGGACTCAAATTATAAAAATAACACACTAAACAAATAAATAAATGGTGCTAATCATGAACTTGAAAAAAAAATAAGAACAAAATAAACTCAGTAATATTTTCTTTTTCTATTTTAAAAAATTAATAATAACATTAAAAAAATTATGCATTTTTATATTTATATAAAAGTATTTCAGAGCAGTTTCTGGGGGGGGGGGGGGGGGGGGGGGGGGCTACATGTAGAAGATGGTTTGTGCTTATGTTTTAGATCACAAATCAAAATTAGTCACACTTCATGTCAGTGATAATGCTTTGAATAAGATTGATTAAAATGATACTCTGAAAGAGATTGTTTGAAGGCAGCAACCATTTGTTTTCAGGGAGGGGGAACTATGGATTTTTTCCCATACAAGTTGAAAACAATTCTTCTCTTTCAATTTTAGCATTTTATTTAATGGCAGCTGAGGGTAAAACAAACATTTTTTTCTCAGGGTCAAAAACAAATTACTTCTTATCCAAAAATTGGAAACAAACTTTTTTTTTCAAAACAATCAATATAGCCCCCACCCCCGACCCCCACCAGAAAATCAAATGGTTGTTGGCTGCCTAAGTTGAAATTTAGAAAAAATACTTTTTCATTTACTTTTGCAGGATTCCTTAATCACAATTTTTTTTTTATTATAAACAACGAATAAGTTTTATGTCAGTCATCTAATAGTCCTAAAGCAGTTACTGTATAAGATTGTGCAAAGACAGTATGAGATTTCCTTACCTTGTTTTAGTTAAGTCATACATTTCACTGACTTAAAGAGAATAATTAATCCACTCAGATATTCACAGCTGATCTCGCCATTACCTTTTCAAACAAACATGTGTGTACATTGACTGTGTTCAGATGCAAGGTGACATCAATGTGTAAGACCGAAAAACTACAATGTCAAAAAATGTCTTTCTTTTGGAATTTAGTTCAAACGGGGTTTCACAAGGGGTGAAAGAACGTTATATTTGATGTTTTTATTAAATTTTGAGATACATTTTACTAATTGTTTGTATATAACTATAGGAAGATGTGGTGTGAGAGTACATATAGTCTTTGTTTATCTATGAAAAATAGAAGAAAATAATTTTCAACGGCATTACGGGATCGTTAAAAGACGGCCGATTTGACATGTTTGAGAATTGTTTTCCCTTTTGATAATAAAATCCATGCTTAACAAATCGAAATAAATCTATTTCAGAACCTAATGGCAAGTGGGAAACTGAAAAAAAGATAAACTTTCAAATTGGCGCCAAAAAAAAATCCGCGAAATTAACGCAATTTCAGAATGGCGGGTTTTGATATATCAGTCCCATTGTTGTCTTAAGAAAGTAGCAACAACGGTCGTTTCTAAGGGCTTGCTTTCCGACTGAATAAGCTTTTGTGTGAAAGCTTATCTCAAAGGTTTCGGGTTATCAGATGTATTTCGTTGTAAATAATGTATGCATAAATTGATAGCCTACGGTTCATGAGATAAAAAAACAACCTTAATCCACACTTAGTTTTACACTTTCAGGGGGTAAGCGGTTTGTTTTTATAATTTAAAAACCAGTAATTACTTGGCTGAAATTCGTCTGCAAATTTGACTGGAAAGCCTTAAGGTATAAAATGTAAATAAATTTGTAAGTGAGTGAAACCTGCTCACACTGTTATATTATATCCTTATTATTTGATTTAGATTGTTCGAGTTAGACGTAGACAAGCTAGGCATATTACTCCCGATTTGCTAAAGAGATGCTTAATTTTTTAGACCTTGATAATTGTACAGATATTGTGTATTGGTGTTTATTTTTATTTGCCTTTTTTCTTATGTCTCGTTAGACTAATTTAGTGCCAGATTCTGTAGATTCTTTTGATTGTAAAAGACAACTTACTAGAGGCAAAGTTTTTATGCATGAAAGAGTAGCTATTGTGGTATTTGAATGGACTAAAACTATACAATGTGGTGAACGAATTTTAAAAAATACCGTTGGTCAAAATAGATGATTCTATTTTATGTCCCGTTATTGCATACTATAGAATGTGCCGCATGATTCCTGCTCCTGAAGAATCTCCTGCTTTTGTTATCAAGAGAAATGCTAGTCTTAAAACAGTAACGTACAAACAGTTTCAATATAAGCTTAAGCGTATCATTTCATTGACTGGGCGAGATCCTCGCCTTTACTCTACACATTCTTTTAGACGGGGAGGTGCGTCATTTGCCTTTCAGGCTAGAGTTCCTAGTGAACTGATACAGCTGCATGGTGACTGGGCAAGTGATGCTTATAAGCTATATTTGAATTTTACTATGCAGGAAAAAATATCTGTTGCAGAGTCAATGGCCAAACTTTTATAATATTTTTTCAGACATAACCAACAAACATGTACTGGTGTTATCCGATTCAATCTGTAAACATTTACCTGGCATTTCTAACATGGACCTTCAAGCTTACAGTGGTGCTCGTATTTCCACTATTAAGAAGAAACTGGATCAAGGTGAAATAAACTTGAGAAACTATTCATACTGTCTTATTCATGTTGGAACTAACGATGTTAGAGACTTTTCTGTAGATCGTATCATTTCTGATTTTAGAGAATTATTTGTAAAATTTAAATCTTTGTTTCCGCATATCAAGCTTTATATATCTTCTATTTTACCAAGACCTGTAGATTTTGATTTAACTGGTTTTAAATGTGCTAATATTAATAAGCAATTACTTTCTGTAAGTTCTAAATATAACATTATTTTTATAAAATCATATAAAAGGTTTATTGTAAGAGGGCGTCCTATTAGGTGGCTTTTTGCCTTTAAGGACAGAGGGTTGCATCTTAATGAAGCTGGTCTATACGAGCTTCGCAGATGCTTTCAACATGTTATCAGTCATATATAATTTGTATTATGTATTTTTGTTGTATGATAATCATCTTATGGTTTGTTTGTATGCTTTGTATATTGATAGGAGGTCATCGATGTTAATCTTATAAGGGAGCAATTTATCCCTTAGGATTTTGATCTTACAAAGGAGTGTACTATTCTTTGGGATCATAAGCTTACTTGAAGTTAGTGCACTTACGGGGGAGTCAGTCATATTCTCTGAGTTTTATTCAACTGAAACTTACAAGGAAGTGTTTCATTCCTTGGGTTTCAATTCTTCTATTTGCGTGTGTGTATAATTTGTGTTTGTTAATCTTTTTTGGCGGGTTGTTTGGCGCATTTTGTTATTTCTTTTAGGCCCGCTTTATTAAGATTATTCGTATGTGTATCTTTTGTATTGTATTATATGAATATTTTGTGTGTAAATTATATTTATTTATGTATCTTATATGTTAATTCAAGCTGCCAAAATTAAACTATTACTGGTTTATATCTTCTTTATTTGAAAGCCCCCGTAATTGGTTTGTTTTTATAATTTAAAAACCAGTAATTACTTCGCTGAAATTCGTCTGCAAATTTGACTGGAAAGCCTTAAGGTATAAAATGTAAATAAATTTGTAAGTGAGTGAAACCTGCTCACAGTGTTATATTATATCCTTATTATTTGATTTAGATTGTTCCAGTTAGACGTAAAATTTTCACCCACCGACCCACCCAAACCCATTTTACAAAATTGAAGTTTGCTATTTGATTGAGCAGTTGTAGAGTTTTCGCATTTTGGGCGCATTTTGTTATTTCTTTTAGGCCCGCTTTATTAAGATTATTCGTATGTGTATCTTTTGTATTGTATTATATGAATATTTTGTATAAATTATATTTATTTATGTATCTTATATGTTAATTCAAGCTGCCAAAATTAAACTATTACTGGTTTATATCTTCTTTATTTGAAAGCCCCCGTAATTGGGGTTTATAATGCATGTTTGTGGTTACCTTTCCATTCATTCTGAATGTTATTTGACACATCTTTTGAATAGTTTTCTGTTTAAATTCCATCGTGGCAAGTGATTGTTTACGTACTAGAAGTTACCTATCTAATGAATAGTCACTTCCGTGTAACGGTTCTTCCATTATGAAGTTACAATATAAGTACACAATGATGCTGACAGTTTTGCAAAGTTCAATATAGATTGTAATATTTTTATATCTTCAGAAGCATTGTGTGCCTGGTATTGCTTTTTTAGATTTTCCGACAAAAATTCCAGCTTGTGGCACTTCAGATCAGGATACTTTTTCCTGGAAAAATATATTGGGGTAAATAATGGCAACAGTAGTATACCGCTGTTTGTAATTCATAAATCGATAGAAAAAAATCTGTGTTTCAAACTAAAACTGAGGGAGACATATCAACTATAAGAAAACTACGACACAACAGAAACGCAACATTAAAATGTAACACACAAAGAAACGAGCAAAAATATAACAATGGTCATTTCCCTGACTCGGTACAGGTCATTTCAAGATAAAATTGGTGGGTTGAACCTGGTTTTGTGGCTAAATGTGATGTCCTTGTCGGAGCTAATTCTACTATAGTTGAACAAATTAACAAATATTTTGTCGATCGGTTACTTGCGAAAGATTTGATGCAAGCTCTTGAACGTTTAGAAAAGGATAAAACTGTCGTTAATTCGATTCTTAAATGATAAAAAATTTACTAATGTACTTGACGTCTTTACATTCATTCGTTTGGATGTTGAATGTGCAATGATTAATAATAAAGTCTTACAATGTGCTTTTTGTATTTAATTTAGTTGTTGTTCTCTTAGAACTAGCCGTCGTTAACTGCGAGTTCTCCAAAATCTGTACTAAGAGTCTTTTTTTTGTTGTTGGGATGTATGATTACCCTCCCACGCCCACTCTGTATTGTTGTTGTCCGCCTGACGAGTTTAGCCTATTTCAATCTGTTCTAGTGTTGTACTATGACACTGTACTTTCCCAGGTTAGAAGAGGGTTGGGGACCCGCTTACATGTTATTCCCCGGTAAAATTCTATATGTGGGATCTTGTTATTGAGTGATTTTTTGGTGATCATATACGTTGTTTGTTTATTGTTTTGTCCAGTTCTTGTATTGTTCCGTTGAACCACTGACAAATTGTTGGGTGCACTTCAACATGTTCAACCCCACTCAATTCTGTTTTTGCCTGTTTCAAGTCGGGATCAAAAGCTAAAACGCATCAAACGAATTGACAACAACTGGCAAATTCTTGATACGAGCATTTTGTTATGTTAAAATAACTAGGGTAAAGCCGTCAAAACTGTATTACAATCTCAATTACTATATATAAAAATATGTCAACAAAGAAATCATTATAGCATATAGGCAGAGCAGATTAGCAATACGAAGGTCAAATATATAGAAAAAAAAATGCCATAGCATAAAAACGGGATGTATAAGTACAGAGCCACGTTAAAAAGGGTATGAAAAACGGTAGATTTTGTCATTTTCTAAAAGGCTTTTTTCAATTTTACTTTGTGTTTAGAAATTAAGAGAGTGGTATATGTAAGAGCATTTTTGAAATATGACAGAAATAATATAAAAGTGTTGCATTCAGTGTCAAAAGGAAGTAATATTTCACACACATCTATCAAATTTCTTCAAATATTCTTTAAATTTAAGGAATTATGACATATTTTTGAGTGTTTTTTTGCGACACATATATTTATTAACTTAAATCTTAGATTGACGTCAAACAGTATTAGAATACATAACGGCATGCATGCTCCTTAATAATGCAATTAGTAAATATCGTACTTTTTTTTTAATTCAACTGCAAGTCGAGATACATTTTAATAGCAATTTTTCATAATTTGATAAAGAAATTATAGGCCAGTCAATCTAGCTCAAATTTACCCGACCTCAAAGTAATTGCAACAGAAACTGTTTTATGCTTACTTTTCTGGTGAAAAATCGCTGAAAACTGGATTTTTTTGAAATTCTCTTTTAATCTGACATAAATTTTTACATGTACAATTTGTAGAATAGTCTTCTACGTTTAAAAAAATGATAACATCAATTCTTTCAGAAATTGTAACTGTTGGGTTTTAAAATTGAACATTTCCTATGCACTCAGAACAGGCGATTGTGCACTCTATTCCGTGTTTTCGACATGCACACCTTCGTGTGTCACAAATTGTTTTACACTTGCATCTTATTATAATTAACAGTTTATCTGGGGCTGCTGGAAGGGTAGTTTTTATAGGTGTTAATCTGTCAATTGTGATTGACATACCCCAGTCCAAAGGATTAAGATTGGTTTCTTCTGTCCACTCTATTATTTGGTAGAATACTCTGTTACAGTGTTGTTCTGCTGCAGCTGATGTTGGTGGTAGCTTTTGGACTTGTAGAAATGTAACTGAGTTCGACAGTACTTTGTTTGCAAATTTTCTGTAGCGAATGATGTCTAGATTTTCGTGCGGAACGCCACCATACAAATAAGCAATTATCTGCACACCACAATTGACAATGTCTTTTACAGATGATTGCCTGCTAAGAATTGGTAATGCTAATTTACGAAGTTCTTCAATTTCTGACATCTTTTTGAGTACGGGACCTTTTCCGATACCATACAGTCTTGAGGTCGTGTCACATCCTGTCAATGAATGTATGAACGGAAGTAATTTGCTAACTTCTTGTCCCAACAGCAGCTTAGTTTTTTGAATATCCCAAACTTTGTTCGAACTGAGTTTTCGATTGCTCTGGTCAGATCGGTAAAATAGTCCATGTGAACTAAGTGTACAGTGAAATATAAGAAGAACAAGAGCATCTATGTCTTCCCCGATTACCACTGTAGGGTGTGATATAGATTGATTGACACCTGTCTTTGCTATTAGAACATCAGCATCTGCAGGTTCTGTCTGAAAGTCGTTTTTTACAAAGGCATCACTTAGGATATTTATGAAATTTTGCTTATTTTCATTGTTAAGTTAGAAAATTTTCTTTTTTACTTCTGAAAGGGGTCGTTGTTTTAAAAACGATTTTAGCTCTTTCCACTCCTTTTGTCCGGCGCATATGTACATGATCTTTTGAGCTAGGCCCTGATGTGTAGCCGTCAAATACGATAACTGCATGGTCATATCGTAGTTTTATGTAATCCACATATTGTTGACAGATCTCTCCGAAAGTTGACCCTTTATTCCATGGTAGGCGTTGAATTAAAGACCCTCCGTCAATGACATAATGTAGTTCAGAGTCAAGTTTTCTGTTTACAGCACAGTGTCCAATGTTCCATAAGGCATCACCTAAAGCTGCCTTTTGAGCTTGTCGCATTATTCCTGATGGTTCGAATAATGCCGCTGGAGTACTTGACAGTTCAAACTTGAAAACTTCAGAAATATCAGGAAAAATGTTGTTTGCCGCTGCAACAAGTCGTTGAAACAGCAACTGGGGGTCAACAACCATCAATCTTTATATTGGTTTTACTTGCTAAAGTTACCACCTGTTTGTTCTTTTTGAAAACAAAATCGTCAGCATACTGATCCTCCATAGACTTTAATATTTCTTTTCCTATATCCACTGATTTTTCTACGTTAACTTTCTCATCAGCTAGTGTACCAGTTTCAATATTCCGTAAACTAATATCCGAACTAAAAGGATTTCATTCCCCCAAAAATGACTTCAATATTTGAACGTCCTTTTTGTCTTGATCTATCCTACTTTTCCTTTGTTCTTTGTGCTGCTCACTTGTATTATAGTTCACATCAGTAAGTTTCTGCATTGCTTCATTCATTTGTGAACATTGTGGCCTTGATAACAGCCATAGAAGTCTTTGCGATTCGATCAAACCACGACCTCTGGTCAGACCACCTGTTGTCTATAAACTTCGCATAAGGGCTTGCTTTATTACCAGATCAGTAGACAAACCGGCCCAAAAACGATCAGTTCGTCTGATAACATGGTGTCCTGTTTTGAATAAATTGTCTAAGGCAGGATGCGTTGCAGGCAGGTTAAGAATTTGTTGTAAATAAATGTGAACAGATTTTGCATATAGGTTGTGTCCGGAAGCAGCTAGATAAGGGAGCATCTGCTGGAGACTTTTCAAGTGTAAGTTCCAGTTTCCTGACCTTTCAGCAGCGATAAATTGACGGAGAAGTCCAACCATATCCATATACTGGAACCAAAGGGAAGCAGTGCGGCAATTTTTCAAAGATTCTCTAAATAATCTGATGCGTTCAGATATAATATTTAAAGTTGGGTTGTCATTCAATGATTCGATCGAGATATTACTTTGTATGAAACCTTCAAAAACTTTTATCAATTGCTCGATTTCAGATGGTAGATTTTGGTTTGATTCTGACGGCTTTTCATTATCAACACAAGTTGTATCAGCTTTTGGAAAGTTTTCTTTGTCTTCTAAATATGATGGAGAAGGATCGTCAGTATCAGTTCCAGGTGTATATTGTGGAAAATTATATATTTCTGATGTAATGAGCAGAGTCAAAGCTGTTTGAGTAAGAAAATGACCACGGTAAAATTCTATATGTGCCTTGAGGATCCTGTAATTGAGTGATAGTTTGTTTTTGTTGATCATATACGTTGTTTGTTTATTGTTTTGTCCAGCTCTTGTATTGTTCCTTTGAACCACTGACAAATGGTTGGTGCACTTCAACATGTTCAACCCCGCTCAATTCTGTTTTTGTCCGTCCCAAGTCGGGATCAAAAGCTAAAACGCATCAAACGAATTGACAACAACTGGCAAATTATTGATTTGATACGAGCGCATTTTTTTTATGTTAAGATAACTAAGGTAAAGCCGTCAAAACTGTATTACAATCTCAATTACTATATATAAAAATATGTCGACAAAGAAAATCAATTGAAGCATGTAGGCAGAGCAGATTAGCAATACGTAAGTCATATATAGAAAATAAATTGCCATAGCATAAAAACGGGATGTACAAGTACAGAGCCACGTAAAAAAGGGTATGAAAAACGGTAGATTTTGTCATTTACTAAGTCTTTTTTCAATTTTACTTTGTGTTTTCTCTTTTCTTTTACATAAGCAATCTCGATTAACATATAAGTAGAATAGAATTCGTAGCATTGTGTTTCCACTTATTAAAAGATGATATTTCGAAGAAAATTATGATTCCGATGTATTGCATTTTCGATAATCTAATACATTTATTTCATTATATTATTGAATGATTTCTTTTTTAGAATATTGCGATCTTTTTAAAAGGCTGTTTTCTTCGTTCAGTGGTTAGACTATGACAAAAACAATTAGTATTTAAAATTTAAATTTAGTAATACGTTAAAAAAATATAAACAACATATTGTGATCTGAAACATTGTCTGCCATCTTTGGTTATACGTTACTGCAATTACGGACATCACATTAACCCCAAAATAACTTTGTTTTGAAATTATGTTCTCAAATTATATTGTAAAAGATATTTTTAAAGTAGTCCTGTGTCAATCTAAACGACGGCAGTTGTGACCAACTAAATTAATCTGAGAGGGGAATTTCTCGAGACGGCATTTAAAATGCATTGATCTACTCGCTGAGTATATTGTACAAGCATGTTGGTCCATATCGATAGTCCTGTAACCTATAATGCATGTCTACTTATACACGGCAACCAAGTTATGTGTTGATTAAATCCGAAGATTTTCAAAAGCTAAAATTTGAATGATATCGCCATAATATGCTAGTGATGTTGTGTCTAAATCAAAGTAAACAACTGACATATCATCAATATTGACGTCAAATTTGCTCAACTGTGTTCCTCCGATGCCGGAATGTATCATACCTGGATATTTTGAAATATAATGAATTACATGTATCATGATTATGAGAATTGTATATGTAATCATTTAAATCTGGACATATTTCAACTTTTAGTTACACTTAAAAAACATAAACCCACTTTTATCATTCATAATAAATTCAGCATAGTGAACATGTGTGTATGTGCCTGCCCCAAGTCAGAAGCCTGTAATTCAATCGTTATTGTTTTTTTATGTGTAACATATTTATCTTTCGTTCATTTTTGAAATAAATAAGACAGTTACTTTTATTGTTTGAATTGTTTTACATTGTCATTTCAGGGCTTTCATAGCTAACTATGCAGTATATGCTTTGCTCATTGTTAAAGGCTGTACATTTAACTATAATTGTTAATTTCTGTGTCATTTTGGTCTCTTGTGGAGAGTTGTCTCATTGGCAATCATACCACATCTTTTTTCATATTCAAATATACCCATGAAATTATGGCATATAATACATATGTATAAAAAAAATAGAATCTCTTAGACATCAGGATGTATGTTGAATCCATGATGAATCATCACAGTGGCAAACAGCCCCATTTTTTCACTAACTTGCACCACTTTCTGAACTTTTCCAAGTTAGATTTACCAAATGGCCCCACTGGTGAAAAGAATTGAAAATGGGTTGTTTAACTTGCACCATTTATGAAAAGGGTAAAAATCACTCTGAAATAAGGTCAGTCAACTGGCCCTACTTGTAAGAAATAGATTAATCCAGATGAATTAAGTATTGTCAACTAGCCCTACATTGAACTTGATTAAAAAGATGCAACCCTGTTGTATATTTATCATGTTCCCATCCCACTCATTAATAATTAATAATATCAATATCTATGAAAACATCAGATAAATAAATATTGCATTGACTCTGTCATGTCTGTGGTTAAAGTTTGTATTTGTATTTTATATTTGTATAATATAATGTTACTTATATATGGACGTAGCTGGTCTCTCAGTAAATATTACATGCAATCTGCAGTAAACGTTCCTCAACTTCATAAATTAGGCGAGATACTGGGTTCTGTGAAGAGATGTCATCATTGCTCAACATACCACATCTTCTTATATTTAATTTGTAGTTTTTTTCTTTTTGTTGAAATAAAGCATAAAAAAGTGACTATCAGTATTTCTTTGACTTGAATGCCAACCAAAGTTGCATGAAAGTTATATATTCATCTAGCATTTGCATTTTTTTCATTAAGTTGGACAAGTTGGCCGAAGGAACATCGACATGATTGACAGGATTTAAGTTCCCACTTTTCACAAGTGGGACGATTTGTTCTGCTCAATGAATATCATTACAATTAAAACCTTGTAACAGGAACTGATGTCAATTACTGTTATAAACATAAAATTAAACATTTTTAAATGCATGTTAACCTGTAGCTATTTTAGTGTTGACATCAAATACACCTAGGCCTCTCTTGTTTTCACCAGGGTAGTGCGTCTTCCCCAATTTAATTTTGTTTAAACGACCACATATTGGTCTATGGCAGACAATATACAAAATTCCTGAAACACCATAGCATCTAACACCCCTGGCATCGTGCAAATGAAGGGGTTTGTTACACCCGATACAGCTTTTCAGCTGACTAGCCAAATACTCTAATTCACACAGGAATCTACAATGGTCTAGGGGGACAAGATCAGATGGAATATATTCATTAAATAAATCATCTCTGTCATGCTCAGGATAGCTTTTGTTGGTTTCAGGAGGATATTTTGTTAATGTAGATGATGTCTGCAGTGATGATGAAACAAAATAAGGGTGGTCTTCTAAAACTATGTCTGAGACAGAGAACTTCTTTGGTTGTGTTTTAACTTTTCGTCTACTTTCAATAAAGTTATGTATTCTTTCTACGGGTTTCCTAGTTGAAAAGCGCCCTTTAGCACTCCTGATGGTAGGCATTTCTAGGAGACAGACGACATATAAAGATATTACGATAGTCGCATTAAACATGAAATTATACCTTTTTCTTCTTCTGTCGACGGGTCAACACGACTGTTTGAGGCTTCGTTCTATGTATGTGATTTATGTGAAACTGCCTCACAGTACACCAAAATGCTGCTCATGTTCTATATTTTCTGAGCAGCAAGTTAGTTATTGTAAAAAGCAGTTCACCGTTCAGCAATGTAAACATCTCCACGTCTTTTGTTGTGTCCATTTTTGCATTTCCGTGCATGCCGGAAGTGATCACTGTCAAATGTTATTATTAAAAGATGTGTATTTGAATTTTCTCTCAATATAAAAAGTGAGTCCGATTACTTGAAGAACATAATGAAGATAATTATGTTTTATTTTCATCTCGGTACAAAGTACTTTATTTACGACAAAAGATCGAATGTCGATATCAGATGCGCAACTTTTTCCGCAGAAGGCGCGAAAATTTAAACTCCTATACCACCTTAAAACGATGTCTATTAAGGTTATGTGTTTTAAATCTATAAATATTTTGTACATGTCACTTATACTCATCTCCACTTCTGTTTCATTTTCTTTTATAATCCGTTTTATAAATAATTGTCTCCGTTTATTTTTCGGTTTTTCTACCTCGGACAAACTTCTTCTTACACCTGTAGTATATAGAGCAACAGTGCAGTCATCCCGAAATTTCAAATTTCATGATGAGCACAAACGTTTCGCCTTTGGTGCTTTGTTTAATAGCATGCTATGAAAAGATTCTACATCTTTTGTTGATGCATACGGGTTTATGTTCTCGGTATTGTCACCGGAGGAGTTTTCCTAGATGATTACAGCTAGTTTTTGGCGAAGAGGCAGACTAGTAAGAGATACAGTTAGTCTGAACACCATTTCTCATTGCATAAATCACGATCTTTATATACATGTGGTACAACAGGTTTTAATGTATAACCAATGGTTCCGGATACTTTTCGTTTGAGTGAAGAGCAAACGGAAAACACCTTTGGGGATGGCCAATTGCATGCTTAGTCGAACCTTTGTTTAAATTGTGACGTTATATGATTTGTATCACTCAATGTTTATATTGGATGTTAGATTGTACGTCTTATGCGAGCCACGTTTGTAATGTCGTCTTCCACGATGACAGTCGACGCCAGACAATTCTTCGTTTCTTTGTTCTCTATAAAACTTGCATCAACGTCCGGTTCCATTCATTCAGCCAAAACCAAACCAATTGCAGGTGCATTTATAATCATATGGCTTTACATTTATTGCGTCCAATTTTTTTTTATATATCTATAATAGAGAATAAATTAGTTTGATACATACCAAATACACTTTCAACTCTTTCTAGTCAAATCCACAACGCCATGGCTAAAAACGAAAAAAGACAAACGATATAACACATGACACAACATAGAAATAAGAAAGAATAAATAACACGAACCCCACCCAAAACTAGGGGTGATCTTAGGTGCTCCGGAAGGGTAAGAAGGTCATGTTCCACATGTGACACCCGTCGTGTTGCTTGTGTTACAACAAATCATGCAAACAGTCCAATTCGAAAAAATGCGGATTCTTTAAAAAGGTCTACTTTCAAAGTCCAGACTCATTTGTTTTGGCTGTGCACCATTTCCAGTAGTTCTGTGCTCTTTGTGCAGTTTGCTTGAGACCTTTTTAGCCTTCTTCTTGGTGTTAGTCCACTTGACAGTCTTTGGTAGACCTGTTGGCAACACCCAGAGCACTGACTAAGATAGAAATCCTGCTCCAGACAGCAGTCTTTCTGGAATTGGTAACTCCATCCCAAAAATTTTCATTTATCACTTTGTTTTGGTATTTTTGCACTCTAATCTTGTATGCCATTTACTTTTTTTGAGTAAAACTAGGTTTTTCTGATCCTTTGTTTTTTAGCAGAATAAAGATGGATAATTTTTATTAACCAATCATGGTGCCCAAAATTTGAGCTATACAATGAAATGAATGAATTACAAAATAAAGCACAGAAAATGATTTGAATGATTAAAGTACATTTAGACAACAAAAAACAAAAAAACAAAAAAAACACATGAATACACATTTACACTAATTAACCTGATATAAAACAAGTTATTGACAAAACATAGTTGTTATGGGTGACACTGTGACCTGGAGAAATTACATAATTCTTTATAGTACTAGGTCTATATATATGTCAGCCATGTTGCAATAAATATTAACTGTAGTTTAATATTTATCAAGTGATTAAAATATTTGGTATTTGGCCAAAAAGACAACATATCGGTGAAGATGGGATTGGTTTCCGCGAATCTGGCAAACATTTAAGTAGAACCACCAAAACCTAGGCAAATTGGAAAAAAAAGCAAAATCAGAGAAAACATTTAATACATCTCGTGACTATCCCTCTATATCTGCTACTTATGGTACGTCCCATAATTCAGATGAGACTACTGTGCCTAGCAACGATGAAGCCCAACCAGGTAGCCATGGAACACACATAACACAAAAGACCGTCACAAAGCAAGGTGCAAAACGTAAAACCAAGAGGAAGAAAAAAGCGAATAAGTGTATGAAAAAAACCAAGGCAATTATTGATGATGATTATGTTTTGTGTATCGCTTGTTTGATAAACAATCAACAGTTTTATTGGGTCGAATGCGATAGATGTGACAATTCAGCTCACTATGATCAGTTACCAGTAAGGAGATTTAAGTGTTATCAATGATGAGCCGTGGTATTGCAATGTTGGTGTGCAGTCTGAGGAATAATGAAATACAAATGATTTTTATCAAAATATCTATAACTGTGAATAAATTACAAAATACGAATTATTCGTAAAATGTTTATTTTATTATAAACTGTACATCATACATTTCGATTGTATTTCCATTCTGATTTTTTTTTTACATAATCGAAAATTGGTCAGGTTGTATTCGAATTTGGCATATTTTTAGTATGTGAAGCAAATATGCCCCGCAGTTTACGTATATGAAGAAAAAAAAATGAATTAACAATATCAGGTTTATGTCGGTAGACAGTATAAAAAGTGAAATCACAAAAATACGAACTTAGAGGACAATCAATTCGGAAAGTCTATAGTCACATGGCAAAATCAAATAACAAAACGCATCAAAAACGAATGGATAGGAACTGTTATATTCCTAACTCGGTACAGGCATTTTCAAATGTAGAAAATGGTGGATTAAACCTGGTTTTATAGCGCTAACCCTCTCACTTTCATGACATTCTCATCAAATTCCGTTATATGTACATTGATGCGTCAACTAAACATACACAATACATACAATAGTCAAAATATGGGCATATCAGTCATCATCGTATAACAATTTAAAAGAACAAAAAAACATCTATCTACAAAAACATTCATTGCTTTGAGTGTCTGACGTCAGAACATTCTATACGTCACATATATTTGTCGTTCAATGTGCATACAAACAATTTTAAAATTTACATAGGCAATGTTAGCATACGTAACAGGGTTAAGAAATCAAAAGTATGTAAGAATAAATTTCAGAAATAGACCGAGATTTAAACTAGTCCAAAAGTTATATATAGAATGTATAAGAATCCACAAATAGTTAATTTCACTGCGCGATTGAATGATTTTGACGTTTGTGGTTCAACGTATAATTGTAATTTATAATAGAAATATATTATAATGACATATAATAGAAATATATTATAATGACATATAATAGAAATATATTATAATGACATATAATAGAACATTATCATACTGACGGGATCTTATAAAGTACAGAGTCACGTTATAAGAACAACAGAAATACAAAAAGTCGCATATACAAAACACACCACCTAAAAATGAAAGCCAATACAAACACATTGACGAGATGTATAAGTACCGAGCCACGTCAAACAGATATCGTTTAAAAACCATTCAACAGTAAAAGTAACATAACTAATAGAACAAAGATAAATGAAAGAACTATAAAACACGTTGTTAAGATGATAAACAACAGCAGTACGCAGAATCTATACATTAAGACCATCGTGTATTACTTGAGAAGTTGATACGGAATATGTATCAACAAGGTCTTGGTACCTTCCGATGATTTTTTTTAGAAAAAGGACGAGACGTTCTTTGACATACCCCTGGTTCATCAAATTTCTACTCAGACACTGTTGACGTTTAACAAAGTCTGAGTAGGAGCTGCAAGCTCTTGAATATCAAATAAGTTGGGAAATATATATCCCGTATGCAGGTTGGTATATTGCTACTAAGGTAGGGAAATTTATCATTTCAAAATTAAAATCGTAAAACAGTGTAAAATAATAGAGCTCTGGTCAGAAGAGTCTACACAGAAATGCAGTTAATAATTGGGAATCTGAAATAGTTTTTTGTTTTGTAAAGTGTTGTTCTCAGCCGATCGCGACCCTCATTGTCTATTTCTTTTGAGGATATGAACAAGACTTAACTTGTCTTCAAAATGTTCGACTAAACTTGTCTTCAAAATGTTCGACTAAACATCTTTCTAAAGTACTGACTACTATTCTTTCTACAGTTAAAGATGGGCTTTAAAAATATTGTGATCAGATATATTCTACCAGTGGTGTTAACCAGATGTGGATTTTTTAAAATTCGAAAGATCTACTGCTTAATCTTCGATCACAATCTTTGCAATTTTGCAGCAACATAAAAAACAAATTTCTTGTTTTGGGTTGTAATAGTTCATATTTTGTGAAAAATCACACTGAATCTTACAGAAAATATACTGAAGATAATATTATCAAAATTCTGGACTTTTTGATCGACAATATATTTGTTGAGTTTGGAGGATTAATATGTCAACACAGTTGGTATTCCAATGGGTACTAATTGTGCACCCCTGCTGGCCGATTTGTTTTTGTACTCGTATGAAGCAGAATTCATTCAGAACCTTTTAAAAGACAAAAAGAAAAAGCACCTTGCGAAATTTTTTATTTTTACTTTCCGATATATTGATGATGTTCTAACATTAAAAAACCCATATGTCAGCCAATACTTATATCTCATATATCCCAGTGATCTTGAAAATAAGGATACTACTGATACTAGGAGGACTGCTTCATACCTTGATCTTTTCCTCAATATTGACACAGATGGACGACTTCACACGAAAATCTGTGATAAACGGGACGATTCCAACTTCCCAATTATCCATTTCCCATTTCTCAGCAGTAACATACCCTCTGTCCCTTCGTATGGTGTTTACATATCACAATTGATACGTTATTCTCGTGCTTGTTCACACTATACGGGCTTCATAAGCAGGAGTGTGCTCCTTACGCAGAAACTGCTCCAACAAAGTTATGAGGAGGACAGATTAAAATTGACACTCCGTTAATTTTATGGACACCATCAAGAATTGATGGATCCATACGATGCGTCTTTGACCAAACAATCTAAGGACATTTTTACCACATGGTAGATTGCGGTTTGTCATAACGTCGTCTAATCTTTTAATTACCGAACGTGACTTATTCCCGATTGTGACTGTTTTGCTGAGTGTGAATTCGCATTACTTTAAGACGTGTTACAGTACTTATATATCCCAATTTCATGAAGATATCTTTTTAGTTTAAATGTTAAATGTTATAGTTGTAATTCTCAACGGATTTGTCAAATGTGTTCACGTCTTTTCTATATTCATGTGTTATGGTAAAGTAAATTAATCACCGCCTTCATTTATTAAATTTCATTTTGTTCAACGTAATTTGTACGATGTTTTACGTTTAAAGTTAATTCAAAACAAACCGGACGTAGCTATAAAAATATAAGTAATTGCTACCTTAGTTTGCTATTTTATAAGTATTGAAATGTGCATTGTTATTAAATGTAATATCAGTATTTAGTTCAAATTCAATCTTAAATCAATCCTTATTCTATCTTATTCATTCTAATGTGACGTCATTGTTAATTTTTTTATGATCTGTTTTACAAATGCAAATGTGACGTCATTTTATTGTCATTTTTTACAATTTCAAATATCACTTGGCATTGAGGTTTAAACTTATTCGCATGCGTTGTATTTCGTCGGGTTATGTTATGTATTTCGGTTGTTTCCTGTAATTAGTTAATACTTCAGTTTTATCATATATCCTTTGTTTAGTAATTTTATCATATTTAATGTTTGCAAGAGTATAAATTATTCTAAATAATACGGTAGTGTCACCTATATTCGTGGATATAAGACTATTCAAACGGAATGCGGTAAAACTAAAAAAAAAAAAAAATAATTGTTTTTTTGTTGTTGTCGATAATGTTACCTTAGAACTTCATCAAATTAATACAAGTTAGTTTGATTCTTTCCGTTAGCTAGTTTATTTGATATGACCTACATTTCTAGTGTACACAAGTACGTAACATATTTTCGTGGAAAAAGTTCGTCCTAAAAATAACACAAGAAGAACACACAGTATGGAAGCCCAGTGGTGAGCATAACATTGTTATTTCATTCAAGCATATTTGTGAACATGCTCAGTGCAGTGAAAACAAAAACAGTTTTCAAGACCAAGTATTTATTTATTTATTTTTTTAGACTGAAAACCTTACAAAAATGAAAAAGAAACAATAAGTTTTAAAAAATTAGTAACATTATTAAAAGTAACAAAATAGAATTAAAAGTTGATGTTAACAATTATTTTTACTTACCATTAATTAAAAAAATGTCTGAAAGCCACAGTTCAGTCAATATTGTCTTTTTCTTTCAGAATTATGATGAACTTTTTCAGACCACAAATGATAAAATTCATATTATAATATCAAGCAAATGTTCACAACTTTTAAAAACATATCCAACTTTAAGTGTTAATAATTAAGAACCGTACTGTAAATGTTAAATATAAATAACTGGAAACTGTCAAACTACTTACAAATTTATGTCATCATCATTATTCTTCAGTCTCTTTCTGTTTGCATGGTAAGCTATGACATATACAGTAAAATTTATCTGTTCTACGTAGGACGGAAACATCACAGCATATTTGAGATGAGTCCAATGATCACTCTGTTCACAGTCTGACGACGTTGTCTACAGAGATGTGGCTCAATACACGATTTCTCAATGTTTGTTCAGTGAGACAATATTTACTTGCAGCCTTGGCAACACTAAGCTTGTTGTCAGTGACATCTAGATAAGCATTAGTCAGTTTTGTTGGTGAATATGACGTATATTTCTGTCTTTAAAGTTGAACCTGTAAAATATTAAAAAAAAAATATTAATAATTTTGTGATACACAGAACGAATAAATTCAAAATTAGTTAAAATTATACAAATCCTCTACCTAGTTATCAAAGTTAGTTGAATTTAATTCACAAAAACTGTGCTCAATTACTTCTTGGAAGTTCATTTGATGAAACAAAACTCATCTTTTATCGCTAAAATACATTTAAAACATATAAAACTATGACACTGATTGCGTTCCATAGATTTTTTTGGCCGACAGGGAATCTCCTTCTTAGTCATGTGATATTGTTCATTTAAGAAATAATTCCTTCGTGTCATGCTCTATGCTCATTTTAACATGGGTATGCGCTATATTTGTCGATATTTTATACTGAGCGTAAGCGAGGTGTAAAATGTGGTCAAATATAATGCCTACCCATGTTAAAATGAGCAGAGCATGACACGAAGGAATTATTTCGATTTTAGTAGGACAAATATAGTATTTTTATAGGTCGAAGCGTACGAAAATACTGTAGAAATGTTTGGCTTTTCCCGTTTCCTCCCCGAGGAGTCTGTACATTACATTTCATATTTGATAAGTTTAAAAACTATGAGCAGGGTAAATATATGTTGTTTTATAAAAAAAATATATAATACAAGTTTATGCTAGCTGCTTAAATGTATACATTTTAAAGGATAACGATGAAAATAACGTTAAAATACACAGTAAGTTGATGCGCATGTGTCAAACATATTTTTTATGCTCATAAGAACACGGCTTTGTTTACAAAAGCGTAAAAAGGACGTCATATTAGAATAGACAGTAGAGTAAACAGACGACACTTGGATTCGGGATTATAGCTTTGGAATAAAAATATATGGTTCGATGGCAATCAGTCAAATTAGGTAATTAGTAAAATCCGCCATTTTGGTAATTAAATAAATAAGTAAACTGTATTACCTTGCTAGAAACTACGAGATTCATTTTGTATGTTGACGTTGTAGGGATATCCTATAGCAATCAAAACATGCAAGTGATGACGTCATAACCAAACCACGCATGCGAGGTATTAAGAATTTCCGGAAGTCCACAATATTATGTATCCACGAAATTATGTGACTAGACTGTAGGGATGTTCTGGTACCTAACAGAACACCCTGGCCGTTTTTTGAACTTTTGGTCCCCGACGCTGTTCAAGTTTGTACTTGTTTTGGCTTTCACACTTTTGTATCTGGGCGTCACTAGCAAGTCTTGTGTGTACAAACTGCACTTCTGGCGTATTAAAATTTTAAACTTGCTGCCGTTTGTTAGCTATTATTCGTGTGTTTCTTTGTCAATAATGTTCTTCTATTTATTTATATTGTAGTCCTGTAATGCTGTGTTGTCATTTTAACCTTATATTTCACATGGCCATAAAAGAGGAAGGTTTGGCATGCAACAAAACCAGGTTCAACTCACCATTTTTCCTTTATAAATGTCCTGTACCAAGTCAGGAATATGCCATTGTTATATTATAGATCGTTTCTGTGTGTGTTACATTTTAACGTTGTTTCGTTTGTTTTCTCTTATTTTTGAGTGTGTATTCACATTACTATAAGACGTGTCACGGTACTTATCGATCACAAATTCATGTATTTGGTTATATGTTATATTTGTTATGTTCATAGGATTTTGTATAATGCTTAGTCCGTTTCTGTGGGTGTTACATTTTAATGTTGTGTCGTTGTTCTCTCATATTTAATGCGTTTCCCTCAGTTTGCTACTCCGATTTTGTTTTTTGTCCATGGATTTATGAGTTTTAAACAGCGGTATACTACTGTTGCCTTTATTTAACAGTATCTGATTCTAGGTATTGCCGTTGTTTATCATCTAAATGACGTTTTATAGTACTCATTTTTTTGTCTTTGTGAATATTACTTCTACAGTTTAGTAAATTTTTTTAGAAATGTCTATTTGACGTGGCTCGGAACTTATACAACCTGTCATTGTGTTGTGGGAATTTTTTGTATTCGTTTTTTCGTGTTTCCTGTTGTGCTGTTTCAGTATGCTTTTATGTGTTTCTTTGCTGATTCATTTCTTTGCTTTCTTATTATAAGAAAGCACACCTTTTTTGGTTTTGTTCACACATTGTTGTCAATATAATGAAACGTAATGCACTTTTCATACTAAAAAAAAAGTCTTGGAAGGCTATTTTAATTATTTGCTTTGACGCGTAATACTACAAGTGTGAAGTATAGCAAGCTTAAATCCAATCCACCATTATCAGAAAATGTTTGTATCAGGCCAGGGTTGTGACAGGTTTTGTCCATTCGATGATGTATTTATGATTTTGATTAGGGAATTTCCTTTTTGAATTTTTCCTCGGAGTTCACTATTTTTGTGATTTAACTTTTTGATAGATGCAATTCATTATAGTCTCCAAATTTTGAATTATTCAGTTAGAGGATACTATTTATATAGCGTTGTATGTTGGCAATTAAGAAATCAAGCATATCAATGCTGTCAAATAAATAGAATTATTTTGTTTAAATTAGTCACAGTGATTGTTTACATACAGAGTAAGCTGATGTATCCCTCCTTTGAAAAGACATATATGTATCTACCTGAGCTAAACTTATGTATTTTAATGAAACAAATTAAGACCAATTCTTGCAGTTTGTCTATTCGTTTGGACTTGGAAATACCATACTTTAGACAAGTCAATAATCTCTATCATATATACTCGGATTTAAGTGTGTGTATCATGTATATACACCAGAAGCGTGTTTCATCTTTTAAAGACTCATCAGTGACGATCGAATCTAAACAAGTTAAAAAGACCAAATAAAGTACGAGGTTGAAGAACATTGAGGATCGAAATTCCTAAAAGCTCTACCAAATACACAGCTATGGTTATTTATTCCGGAGGCAGATGATGTTTCAGATTGTAAAAAAAAACATGTTTAAATCCGCCGCATTGTTCAGCCAGTCACAATCAGGAGCCTCTGTCCTTTGTTATTTTTTCATGATTTTTCATTATTTTATTTATATATATATTTCATAGTTTAAAAAATGGAAATTGGGAATGTGTCGAAGATACAACAACCCGACCATAGAACAGACAACAGCAGAAGGTCACCAATGAGGCGAGAAATTTTCTCACCTTGAGGCGTCATTCAGCTGGCCCCTAAATAAACATATATACTAGTTCAGTGATAATGAACATGATGAACTCCAAAATAATACACCAGAAACTAAAATAAAAAAAAAGGCCAGTGGCTACTGACTTTGGACAGGGGCAAAAAATGCGGCGGGGTTTAACATGTCTATGATATCTCAACCATCCCCCTATACATATATATAGCAAGCCAATGTAGAAAAGTAAACGCATAAAAATACGCACATTAAAGTTCGGTTCATGAGAAGTTCAAGAAAAAATCTCTTTTGATAAAGCTGGATAATCTGTCATCTTGCTAGAAGCTGCCACTTGATTGCAAACACCCAACAACCTAGCAAACTATTTCAACCTTTACATTTAAGATTCTCCAAAGATTCAAATAAGGATTATTTAACTTTTCATGTCGAACAATTTTCAGGGGTCTACATTTAATCCACTTTCAGGGGTAAGGGGTTTATAAAACATATTTGTGGTTACCTATTCATTTATTCTGCATGTTATTTGGCCCATTTTTTATATTCCATTGTGGCAAGTATTTGTTTACGTTCTAGAAATATGCCGTTCTTATGAATGGTCAATTACGGGCAACGGTTCTTTCTTTCTGAATCAACAATATAAATAGTACCTAATGATGCTGATGGTTTTGCAAAGTTTGTAAAAGATTTTAAGTTCATTTTTTACATCCTCAGAGGCAGAGAGGAATTTCTCAAGACTGCATACAAAATTTGAAATTCTTTTTCTGGAATGCATTGATCTACTCACTGACCATAATGTTCCAAGTATGATGTTCCATACCGATAGTCTTTGTATCCGATGATGCCTGTCTACTTATATACTGCGATGGGGTTATGAAGTGATTTAATTTCGTGGAGTTTTCACTGGCTGAAATTTGAATGATATCACAATCATTTGCTAGTGATGTTGTTTCTAAGCCAAAGTAAACAATTGAGATATCATCAATATTGACGTCAAATGTGTCTAACAAAGGGATTGTAACGGGATCAGATATAACATCGATGTCTATAAAGGCTAGGTGTTCTTAATCAATATATTTTCTTACGTGCCAATTTCCTTCATCTCCAATACAGTTTCTTTTTCTATGATAATCTGTTTTCGAAACAATTTTCTCCCGTTTATTTTCTGCCGCATTTATTTTCTGCCGCATTATTGTAATTATTTTGGTACTTTTTTTAAATGCAAGTTTTTCTGACTATTTTTCGGTTATTTTACTTGGGGAAAGACTACACTCTGATAAATATCCATCTGACATATTTTTTAGCAACATTGCTGTCAACTCGACATTCCAAACTTGATGATGTCACACATGTTTCGCCCTTGGTGGTTTGTTTGCTAGCATGCTATGAAAAGATTTCCCCTCTTTTGTTGATGCGAAAGGATATTTTTTTTCAATATTTTTACCGGATCAGGTGTATTCTCAAATGATTACAGCTATCTTTGGGCGAAGAGACATGCTAGTAAGAGATGAAGTTGGTCTCAAGACCATATTTCAATTCAAAAATTATTGTCTGTATATGGACAATAACTTTTAAGTCATAACCCATGGATTCCGGATAATTTTTGTTTGAGTTAAGAGCAAAAGAAAACCATGTATTGAGATGGCTAGTTGTAGGTTTAGTCAAATCATTTTCAAGGAGGTCTTGCAGTTCCCCCAATTTGTTGTTTAATTGTAATGTACTATGATGTATATCACCTTTTTATTAGATGTTGGCGTGTACGTCTTATGCGAGTCATGGTTGTCGTGTCGTCATCCATAATGATATTCAAAATCTGAGAATTTTCGTTTCAATGTCCTCTATAACACCAACGTCTGGTTCCATTTCTTTAGCAGAACCACACCAATTGCGGGTGCATTTATTATCATGTGCCTTTTTTGGTGTTTTTTTATACAGATAGGACCGTTGATTTGACCTTTAAATGGTTTTACAAAATGTAAATTTTAGGGCCCTTTATAGCTTGCTATTTGGTGTTAGCCTAGGCTCCGTGTTGAATACCGTACCTTGGCCTATAATGGCTGACTTTTATAAATTGTGACTTGGATGGAAAGTTGTTTCAATGCAACTCGTACCACGTCTCTTTATATTTATTGGCGGTTACTAGATTTTCAGTGGAAGAAAAACGCTCTTCAATCTTGAAAATGGGCCGTCAGATAAGTTGGTAACAAAATTAACAAAAAGTCTCATCCTCTAGGGCTGAGATATCCCAAAATCAAGTCGATCAATACTACGATCTTCTTGAAGTACATTGAAGAAGTTAGATCTGATGAATGACCCAACCCGATTTTATAAATGTGACGAATCAGGATTTCCAGGTCATCCAACCCAAACCCAGGTCAAAATTTCTGGGCATATCACAATATCATATAGCTATTTCGGCTGATGGACAAACAACCCTCCACTTGTAATTTTCTCTGGAGTCTTGCCTAGAGATGACTACGTTAAACGTTTTAATGGTACCAACATTTTATCTTTTTCTGAAACAATAACAACTTCACAGTATAGAAAACCACACGATAAAATATCAATTGGAGGGCTTAACTCACATATATACACATATAGCACATGACTTTTTAAACTGAAAGCGAATTTGTAAAAATTGACTTGTCCATGAATTGGTTTAATAATGCATTCCTACCATCCATAGGGAGAAAACATCCTGTTCTTCTGTTTCTCGATAATTATGTCACCCATTTGTCAACGCATGCCATTAATGCAGCACGTGATAACGGTGTAGAGGTGATGGTTTTTTCCATCACATTCGTCCCATTTGCTTCAACCGCTTAATGTTGTCCATTTGCATGCGTTAAAACAGATATAAGCTTCAGTTGAGTTTTGGAATCAAAGTTTATTTTGGAATCAAAACTTTGCCTCGGAAAAAACACTTATGCAGTCAATGAATCGTGTGACTGGTGGGATCATTTTATCTCTCTATAGAAGGATTATCCCTCTATACAGGTATAATCACCATGTAAAGGGTTTGTTCCCAACCTGTTTATGTACCACTTTGATATGATGAACCTTAATGTAAATGTCCCAGAGTCAGGTTTTTGTTTGATCTATTTCAATACCTTCTAACGCCCTTTTTGTCTAGGAATGGTGTCATTTTTTGATGAGCTTTATTATTTTTTTGTTAAATTTACACCATATTAAATAGAATGAGACTCATTTACAGCTAATAGTAATACCACCCATCATTGACCAGGTATATTGACATTTCAATGCCATTTATGTTTTATGTTAATTCTGCTATAGTCAGTTTTATGAAAATAATTTAATGGAACTTTAGTTTGCCTTTTTGTTAGCATTTTCATGCATTTAAATTTATTTTCCCAGTTGCAAGACTTTGAGAATTTTTTAACACTTTGTCAAGTGACTGTCAACAATAATAATGTAGCTGATATAGGACACTGTTATCGTAAGTGTAAGCTTGCTTGCTGTTCATTCTGAATAATGTTGAGCGGTGCAATGACAAAAGAGGATGATGAAATAGGAAGGCTTGGTACACAAAACTTTTTCCATATCTAACGGGTAAATTTAACAACAAATCTCCGGATCCTCCCTTCATAAAATGCTCCAGTGCCTCCTCTTGTTTGTCTTTCGGATGGACACCAAGACACTATTAACAATCACACTTATCTCCTCTATGTCCATGTTCATCATATGGCGGGCTTCAGGAAGATAACACTGAAGAAAATGGTGGACCTTAAATCCTATGGCAGCTAGCCAGATCCGGTAAAAAAAAAAACATTTTTGGTTTTTGGTTTTAGTCTTATTGTGTAACTCATCAATATAAAGATATAAAAAATATGTGTATACATAAAATTATTATTGTACTCCAAATGAAAATACTTTTATTAGCGATTCTAGATTGTGTGGCGTTGAAAGAATTAATTTGGGATCACACAGAAATATCACTGTGTTCCTGGGTTGAAGTTGGGTGACGTTAAGCGATACGTGAGGAGTGAAAGTTTAAAAAAAACTTTGCAATCAGAGCCGCGTTGTGGTCTTTCTGAGTGTCGGGATAAATAACATCCCCGAGGATATTTCTGGTAGACGTGGGGCGGATTTAGAATGTTAGATGAATTTTACAAACGAATAGTAAAGAAGTTTAACCAACTTGAAAAGGCAGTTAAGACAGTGGCTTCTGACGCCAAAGTGGTAATTGCAACAATACCCCCTAAAGAATTAGAACGAACCATCAGAAAATATCCTCATAAGAGTGAAAAACTAGGACCTTTAACTCATAATCATCAGCAATCTTATGAAAATTTTGTACGTAGAATAAATGAGGACTTTATAAATGACTTTAATCACACACAAATACATTTTGTATATTTAGGAAAAGTTGTTTAAATTTTGGGAAGAAATTATAAAATTATAGTTTTTCAAGCTGGCAACTAATGATTCTGAGAAAATTTATTGCGTAGATAATCGTTCGAAAATTTGGCACGAAAGCCGGTGGCAGTGATTGATGGAGTAAGAGAAAATAGTTCCGGAACGGAAACGATCACTGTACGGAGTAAGTCGTGTGGCCACACTACAGACAACATATCGGAGAAGATATGATTGGCTTCCGCGAATCTGGCAAACATTTTAGTAGAACCACCAAAACCATAGCAAAGTTGCTTTCATTATATTGCATGTTTTTATCAGTTTGATTTGGTAGTATTTGCATGATGCTGCATGATTTTTTATGTGATAGTCGGTTAAAGAGCTCACATGAGCTCATGTTTTCTCTGTTTTTATGTATATATATGCCGACTCTAAATAAAATTTACTTACTTACATACTTACTTACTAAATAAAGGAAAACACATAATACATCTCGAGTCTATCCGTCTATATCTGCTACGTATGTTACCTCCCATAATACAGACTAGACTACTGTGCCTAGCAAAGATGACGCACAACCAGGTAACCATAGATCAAACATCAAACACAAAAGACCGTCACAAAGCAAGGTACAAAACGTAAAACCAAGGAATGCTCTACAACCACGAGGAAGAAAAACGCGAAAAAAATTATGAAAAAATCACAAGGTAATTATTGATGATTATGTTTAGTGTATCGCTTGTATGATTAACAATCAGCAGTTTTATTGGGTCGGATGTGATAGATGTGACAACTAAGCTCACTATGATTAGTTACTAGCAAGGAGATTTAACTTACTTACTAAATAAAGGAAAACACATAATACATCTCGAGTATATCTGTTACTTACGTTACCTCCCATAATACAGACTAGACGTTGTCAGTTTGTTTTAGATTTACGAGTTTGACTGTCCCTTTGGTATCTTTCGTCCCTCTTTTAAGTGTTATCAATGATGAGCCGTGGTACTGCAATGGTTGTGTGCTGTCAAAGGAATAATGAACTACAAATGATTTTCATCAAAATATATATTACTGTGAATAAATTACAAAATACGAATTATTAGTAAAATGTTTATTTCATTAACTGTACATCATACATTCCGATTGTATTTTCATTCTGATTTTTTTTTTTTTACATTATCGAGAATCGGTCAGGTTGTATTCGAATTTGACACATTTTTAGCATGTGAAGCAAACATGTCTTTACAAATTATGTGAAGCAAACATGTCCCGCAGGTTGCGTATATATATATATATATATATATTCATAAGTACGTCTGAGTCAGTGACAACTCTACAACAGATGTATCCATCGGATCGCCATCAATGATGGTGATACATGGCTGTGTACATAATGTATATACAACTCGTCTAAACATCAACCCAACAATGTTAGATCTGTAAATTTGCTTTCGCAAATTTTTGGTTCTTCCCTCGCCGGGATTCGAACCCATGCTACTGTGATATCGTGACACCAAATCGCCTGCACTGCAGCCGTCCCGCTAGACCACACGACCACCTGGGCTCTCAAAAAAGAGCTTTCGGTGGGCATATGTTACCTTTCCACGTCAGTTTTAATCTAGCGGCGTACTACAGTACATGATATATAAGGCATGAAGATGTTATTGTTACAGATCAGCTAAATTATCTATAGTAAAGGATCCTACAAATTAATGTAATATACAGTCACAGAAAATAATTATATTCATAAGTACGTCTGAGTCAGTGACAACTCTACAACAGATGTATCCATCGGATCGCCATCAATGATGGTGATACATGGCTGTGTACATAATGTATATACAACTCGTCTAAACATCAACCCAACAATGTTAGATCTGTAAATTTGCTTTCGCAAATTTTTGGTTCTTCCCTCGCCGGGATTCGAACCCATGCTACTGTGATATCGTGACACCAAATCGCCTGCACTGCAGCCGTCCCGCTAGACCACACGACCACCTGGGCTCTCAAAAAAGAGCTTTCGGTGGGCATATGTTACCTTTCCACGTCAGTTTTAATCTAGCGGCGTACTACAGTACATGATATATAAGGCATGAAGATGTTATTGTTACAGATCAGCTAAATTATCTATAGTAAAGGATCCTACAAATTAATGTAATATACAGTCACAGAAAATAATTATATTCATAAGTACGTCTGAGTCAGTGACAACTCTACAACAGATGTATCCATCGGATCGCCATCAATGATGGTGATACATGGCTGTGTACATAATGTATATACAACTCGTCTAAACATCAACCCAACAATGTTAGATCTGTAAATTTGCTTTCGCAAATTTTTGGTTCTTCCTGACTCAGACGTACTTATGAATATAATTATTTTCTGTGACTGTATATTACATTAATTTGTAGGATCCTTTACTATAGATAATTTAGCTGATCTGTAACAATAACATCTTCATGCCTTATATATCATGTACTGTAGTACGCCGCTAGATTAAAACTGACGTGGAAAGGTAACATATGCCCACCGAAAGCTCTTTTTTGAGAGCCCAGGTGGTCGTGTGGTCTAGCGGGACGGCTGCAGTGCAGGCGATTTGGTGTCACGATATCACAGTAGCATGGGTTCGAATCCCGGCGAGGGAAGAACCAAAAATTTGCGAAAGCAAATTTACAGATCTAACATTGTTGGGTTGATGTTTAGACGAGTTGTATATACATTATGTACACAGCCATGTATCACCATCATTGATGGCGATCCGATGGATACATCTGTTGTAGAGTTGTCACTGACTCAGACGTACTTATGAATATAATTATTTTCTGTGACTGTATATTACATTAATTTGTAGGATCCTTTACTATAGATAATTTAGCTGATCTGTAACAATAACATCTTCATGCCTTATATATCATGTACTGTAGTACGCCGCTAGATTAAAACTGACGTGGAAAGGTAACATATGCCCACCGAAAGCTCTTTTTTGAGAGCCCAGGTGGTCGTGTGGTCTAGCGGGACGGCTGCAGTGCAGGCGATTTGGTGTCACGATATCACAGTAGCATGGGTTCGAATCCCGGCGAGGGAAGAACCAAAAATTTGCGAAAGCAAATTTACAGATCTAACATTGTTGGGTTGATGTTTAGACGAGTTGTATATACATTATGTACACAGCCATGTATCACCATCATTGATGGCGATCCGATGGATACATCTGTTGTAGAGTTGTCACTGACTCAGACGTACTTATGAATATAATTATTTTCTGTGACTGTATATTACATTAATTTGTAGGATCCTTTACTATAGATAATTTAGCTGATCTGTAACAATAACATCTTCATGCCTTATATATCATGTACTGTAGTACGCCGCTAGATTAAAACTGACGTGGAAAGGTAACATATGCCCACCGAAAGCTCTTTTTTGAGAGCCCAGGTGGTCGTGTGGTCTAGCGGGACGGCTGCAGTGCAGGCGATTTGGTGTCACGATATCACAGTAGCATGGGTTCGAATCCCGGCGAGGGAAGAACCAAAAATTTGCGAAAGCAAATTTACAGATCTAACATTGTTGGGTTGATGTTTAGACGAGTTGTATATACATTATGTACACAGCCATGTATCACCATCATTGATGGCGATCCGATGGATACATCTGTTGTAGAGTTGTCACTGACTCAGACGTACTTATGAATATAATTATTTTCTGTGACTGTATATTACATTAATTTGTAGGATCCTTTACTATAGATAATTTAGCTGATCTGTAACAATAACATCTTCATGCCTTATATATCATGTACTGTAGTACGCCGCTAGATTAAAACTGACGTGGAAAGGTAACATATGCCCACCGAAAGCTCTTTTTTGAGAGCCCAGGTGGTCGTGTGGTCTAGCGGGACGGCTGCAGTGCAGGCGATTTGGTGTCACGATATCACAGTAGCATGGGTTCGAATCCCGGCGAGGGAAGAACCAAAAATTTGCGAAAGCAAATTTACAGATCTAACATTGTTGGGTTGATGTTTAGACGAGTTGTATATATATATATATATATATATATATTTTCCAAAAGACCAAAAGAGTGAAAAAGTATATTTAAACAAAACGCATTTGACTAACAGGTCGAACAACTGATGTTCTTTAACCCTGCTGACTGCCATTGGCGATTGCCAAATAAAATTGATCACAGGTTGTAACAAAATGGATCTTATTATAAATTTAATACGTCACAGAAAGAAAAAAAAAATTGTTAACTTGTGGACAGGATGTTGTGCCACAAACATTCGGTGTCAATATTTCTTTAGTACACCATATCCGGATTTCGACAATAAATGTCTCTTCAGTGATGTTAGGGATCGAAACGGTATTTGGAAGGCCATATAAAAAGCACCCTCATTTTTAGAGAAAGTACCCTCATTTTTAGATTAACTCTTGAATTTTAAGAGTCAATATATAGGATGAACGGATCATATAAACCGGAGGGAAAATATGATACATGCCCAAACAAAAAATATAAACGAGTCTAAATTGAAAACTACGTTCAAACCTATGACTGCGTTGGATAAAAACCGCAATTTTTATACGTGTGCATGTCAAACAAATTTCGTTGTAGAAGGGTCTAAAAACAGCACAAACAACATTTTCCAAAAGACCAAAAGAGTGAAAAAGTATATTTAAACTCCTGTCCACAAGTTAACAATTTTTTTTTTCTTTCTGTGACGTATTAAATTTATAATAAGATCCATTTTGTTACAACCTGTGATCAATTTTATTTGGCAATCGCCAATGGCAATCAGCAGGGTTAAAGAACATCAGTTGTTCGACCTGTTAGTCAAATGCGTTTTGTTTAAATATACTTTTTCACTCTTTTGGTCTTTTGGAAAATGTTGTTTGTGCTGTTTTTAGACCCTTCTACAACGAAATTTGTTTGACATGCACACGTATAAAAATTGCGGTTTTTATCCAACGCAGTCATAGGTTTGAACGTAGTTTTCAATTTAGACTCGTTTATATTTTTTGTTTGGGCATGTATCATATTTTCCCTCCGGTTTATATGATCCGTTCATCCTATATATTGACTCTTAAAATTCAAGAGTTAATCTAAAAATGAGGGTACTTTCTCTAAAAATGAGGGTGCTTTTTATATGGCCTTCCAAATACCGTTTCGATCCCTAACATCACTGAAGAGACATTTATTGTCGAAATCCGGATATGGTGTACTAAAGAAATATTGACACCGAATGTTTGTGGCACAACATCCTGTCCACAAGTTAACAATTTTTTTTTTCTTTCTGTGACGTATTAAATTTATAATAAGATCCATTTTGTTACAACCTGTGATCAATTTTATTTGGCAATCGCCAATGGCAGTCAGCAGGGTTAAAGAACATCAGTTGTTCGACCTGTTAGTCAAATGCGTTTTGTTAAAATATACTTTTTCACTCTTTTGGTCTTTTGGAAAATGTTGTTTGTGCTGTTTTTAGACCCTTCTACAACGAAATTTGTTTGACATGCACACGTATAAAAATTGCGGTTTTTATCCAACGCAGTCATAGGTTTGAACGTAGTTTTCAATTTAGACTCGTTTATATTTTTTGTTTGGGCATGTATCATATTTTCCCTCCGGTTTATATGATCCGTTCATCCTATATATTGACTCTTAAAATTCAAGAGTTAATCTAAAAATGAGGGTACTTTCTCTAAAAATGAGGGTGCTTTTTATATGGCCTTCCAAATACCGTTTCGATCCCTAACATCACTGAAGAGACATTTATTGTCGAAATCCGGATATGGTGTACTAAAGAAATATTGACACCGAATGTTTGTGGCACAACATCCTGTCCACAAGTTAACAATTTTTTTTTTCTTTCTGTGACGTATTAAATTTATAATAAGATCCATTTTGTTACAACCTGTGATCAATTTTATTTGGCAATCGCCAATGGCAGTCAGCAGGGTTAAAGAACATCAGTTGTTCGACCTGTTAGTCAAATGCGTTTTATTTAAATATACTTTTTCACTCTTTTGGTCTTTTGGAAAATGTTGTTTGTGCTGTTTTTAGACCCTTCTACAACGAAATTTGTTTGACATGCACACGTATAAAAATTGCGGTTTTTATCCAACGCAGTCATAGGTTTGAACGTAGTTTTCAATTTAGACTCGTTTATATTTTTTGTTTGGGCATGTATCATATTTTCCCTCCGGTTTATATGATCCGTTCATCCTATATATTGACTCTTAAAATTCAAGAGTTAATCTAAAAATGAGGGTACTTTCTCTAAAAATGAGGGTGCTTTTTATATGGCCTTCCAAATACCGTTTCGATCCCTAACATCACTGAAGAGACATTTATTGTCGAAATCCGGATATGGTGTACTAAAGAAATATTGACACCGAATGTTTGTGGCACAACATCCTGTCCACAAGTTAACAATTTTTTTTTTCTTTCTGTGACGTATTAAATTTATAATAAGATCCATTTTGTTACAACCTGTGATCAATTTTATTTTGCAATCGCCAATGGCAGTCAGCAGGGTTAAAGAACATCAGTTGTTCGACCTGTTAGTCAAATGCGTTTTGTTAAAATATACTTTTTCACTCTTTTGGTCTTTTGGAAAATGTTGTTTGTGCTGTTTTTAGACCCTTCTACAACGAAATTTGTTTGACATGCACACGTATAAAAATTGCGGTTTTTATCCAACGCAGTCATAGGTTTGAACGTAGTTTTCAATTTAGACTCGTTTATATTTTTTGTTTGGGCATGTATCATATTTTCCCTCCGGTTTATATGATCCGTTCATCCTATATATTGACTCTTAAAATTCAAGAGTTAATCTAAAAATGAGGGTACTTTCTCTAAAAATGAGGGTGCTTTTTATATGGCCTTCCAAATACCGTTTCGATCCCTAACATCACTGAAGAGACATTTATTGTCGAAATCCGGATATGGTTTACGAAAGAAATATTGACACCGAATGTTTGTGGCACAACATCCTGTCCACAAGTTAACAATTTTTTTTTTCTTTCTGTGACGTATTAAATTTATAATAAGATCCATTTTGTTACAACCTGTGATCAATTTTATTTGGCAATCGCCAATGGCAGTCAGCAGGGTTAAAGAACATCAGTTGTTCGACCTGTTAGTCAAATGCGTTTTATTTAAATATACTTTTTCACTCTTTTGGTCTTTTGGAAAATGTTGTTTGTGCTGTTTTTAGACCCTTCTACAACGAAATTTGTTTGACATGCACACGTATAAAAATTGCGGTTTTTATCCAACGCAGTCATAGGTTTGAACGTAGTTTTCAATTTAGACTCGTTTATATTTTTTGTTTGGGCATGTATCATATTTTCCCTCCGGTTTATATGATCCGTTCATCCTATATATTGACTCTTAAAATTCAAGAGTTAATCTAAAAATGAGGGTACTTTCTCTAAAAATGAGGGTGCTTTTTATATGGCCTTCCAAATACCGTTTCGATCCCTAACATCACTGAAGAGACATTTATTGTCGAAATCCGGATATGGTGTACTAAAGAAATATTGACACCGAATGTTTGTGGCACAACATCCTGTCCACAAGTTAACAATTTTTTTTTTCTTTCTGTGACGTATTAAATTTATAATAAGATCCATTTTGTTACAACCTGTGATCAATTTTATTTGGCAATCGCCAATGGCAGTCAGCAGGGTTAAAGAACATCAGTTGTTCGACCTGTTAGTCAAATGCGTTTTGTTAAAATATACTTTTTCACTCTTTTGGTCTTTTGGAAAATGTTGTTTGTGCTGTTTTTAGACCCTTCTACAACGAAATTTGTTTGACATGCACACGTATAAAAATTGCGGTTTTTATCCAACGCAGTCATAGGTTTGAACGTAGTTTTCAATTTAGACTCGTTTATATTTTTTGTTTGGGCATGTATCATATTTTCCCTCCGGTTTATATGATCCGTTCATCCTATATATTGACTCTTAAAATTCAAGAGTTAATCTAAAAATGAGGGTACTTTCTCTAAAAATGAGGGTGCTTTTTATATGGCCTTCCAAATACCGTTTCGATCCCTAACATCACTGAAGAGACATTTATTGTCGAAATCCGGATATGGTGTACTAAAGAAATATTGACACCGAATGTTTGTGGCACAACATCCTGTCCACAAGTTAACAATTTTTTTTTTCTTTCTGTGACGTATTAAATTTATAATAAGATCCATTTTGTTACAACCTGTGATCAATTTTATTTGGCAATCGCCAATGGCAGTCAGCAGGGTTAAAGAACATCAGTTGTTCGACCTGTTAGTCAAATGCGTTTTGTTAAAATATACTTTTTCATTCTTTTGGTCTTTTGGAAAATGTTGTTTGTGCTGTTTTTAGACCCTTCTACAACGAAATTTGTTTGACATGCACACGTATAAAAATTGCGGTTTTTATCCAACGCAGTCATAGGTTTGAACGTAGTTTTCAATTTAGACTCGTTTATATTTTTTGTTTGGGCATGTATCATATTTTCCCTCCGGTTTATATGATCCGTTCATCCTATATATTGACTCTTAAAATTCAAGAGTTAATCTAAAAATGAGGGTACTTTCTCTAAAAATGAGGGTGCTTTTTATATGGCCTTCCAAATACCGTTTCGATCCCTAACATCACTGAAGAGACATTTATTGTCGAAATCCGGATATGGTGTACTAAAGAAATATTGACACCGAATGTTTGTGGCACAACATCCTGTCCACAAGTTAACAATTTTTTTTTTCTTTCTGTGACGTATTAAATTTATAATAAGATCCATTTTGTTACAACATGTGATCAATTTTATTTGGCAATCGCCAATGGCAGTCAGCAGGGTTAAAGAACATCAGTTGTTCGACCTGTTAGTCAAATGCGTTTTGTTAAAATATACTTTTTCACTCTTTTGGTCTTTTGGAAAATGTTGTTTGTGCTGTTTTTAGACCCTTCTACAACGAAATTTGTTTGACATGCACACGTATAAAAATTGCGGTTTTTATCCAACGCAGTCATAGGTTTGAACGTAGTTTTCAATTTAGACTCGTTTATATTTTTTGTTTGGGCATGTATCATATTTTCCCTCCGGTTTATATGATCCGTTCATCCTATATATTGACTCTTAAAATTCAAGAGTTAATCTAAAAATGAGGGTACTTTCTCTAAAAATGAGGGTGCTTTTTATATGGCCTTCCAAATACCGTTTCGATCCCTAACATCACTGAAGAGACATTTATTGTCGAAATCCGGATATGGTGTACGAAAGAAATATTGACACCGAATGTTTGTGGCACAACATCCTGTCCACAAGTTAACACTTTTTTTTTTCTTTCTGTGACGTATTAAATTTATAATAAGATCCATTTTGTTACAACCTGTGATCAATTTTATTTGGCAATCGCCAATGGCAGTCAGCAGGGTTAAAGAACATCAGTTGTTCGACCTGTTAGTCAAATGCGTTTTATTTAAATATACTTTTTCACTCTTTTGGTCTTTTGGAAAATGTTGTTTGTGCTGTTTTTAGACCCTTCTACAACGAAATTTGTTTGACATGCACACGTATAAAAATTGCGGTTTTTATCCAACGCAGTCATAGGTTTGAACGTAGTTTTCAATTTAGACTCGTTTATATTTTTTGTTTGGGCATGTATCATATTTTCCCTCCGGTTTATATGATCCGTTCATCCTATATATTGACTCTTAAAATTCAAGAGTTAATCTAAAAATGAGGGTACTTTCTCTAAAAATGAGGGTGCTTTTTATATGGCCTTCCAAATACCGTTTCGATCCCTAACATCACTGAAGAGACATTTATTGTCGAAATCCGGATATGGTGTACTAAAGAAATATTGACACCGAATGTTTGTGGCACAACATCCTGTCCACAAGTTAACAATTTTTTTTTTCTTTCTGTGACGTATTAAATTTATAATAAGATCCATTTTGTTACAACCTGTGATCAATTTTATTTGGCAATCGCCAATGGCAGTCAGCAGGGTTAAAGAACATCAGTTGTTCGACCTGTTAGTCAAATGCGTTTTGTTAAAATATACTTTTTCATTCTTTTGGTCTTTTGGAAAATGTTGTTTGTGCTGTTTTTAGACCCTTCTACAACGAAATTTGTTTGACATGCACACGTATAAAAATTGCGGTTTTTATCCAACGCAGTCATAGGTTTGAACGTAGTTTTCAATTTAGACTCGTTTATATTTTTTGTTTGGGCATGTATCATATTTTCCCTCCGGTTTATATGATCCGTTCATCCTATATATTGACTCTTAAAATTCAAGAGTTAATCTAAAAATGAGGGTACTTTCTCTAAAAATGAGGGTGCTTTTTATATGGCCTTCCAAATACCGTTTCGATCCCTAACATCACTGAAGAGACATTTATTGTCGAAATCCGGATATGGTGTACTAAAGAAATATTGACACCGAATGTTTGTGGCACAACATCCTGTCCACAAGTTAACAATTTTTTTTTTCTTTCTGTGACGTATTAAATTTATAATAAGATCCATTTTGTTACAACCTGTGATCAATTTTATTTGGCAATCGCCAATGGCAGTCAGCAGGGTTAAAGAACATCAGTTGTTCGACCTGTTAGTCAAATGCGTTTTGTTAAAATATACTTTTTCACTCTTTTGGTCTTTTGGAAAATGTTGTTTGTGCTGTTTTTAGACCCTTCTACAACGAAATTTGTTTGACATGCACACGTATAAAAATTGCGGTTTTTATCCAACGCAGTCATAGGTTTGAACGTAGTTTTCAATTTAGACTCGTTTATATTTTTTGTTTGGGCATGTATCATATTTTCCCTCCGGTTTATATGATCCGTTCATCCTATATATTGACTCTTAAAATTCAAGAGTTAATCTAAAAATGAGGGTACTTTCTCTAAAAATGAGGGTGCTTTTTATATGGCCTTCCAAATACCGTTTCGATCCCTAACATCACTGAAGAGACATTTATTGTCGAAATCCGGATATGGTGTACGAAAGAAATATTGACACCGAATGTTTGTGGCACAACATCCTGTCCACAAGTTAACACTTTTTTTTTTCTTTCTGTGACGTATTAAATTTATAATAAGATCCATTTTGTTACAACCTGTGATCAATTTTATTTGGCAATCGCCAATGGCAGTCAGCAGGGTTAAAGAACATCAGTTGTTCGACCTGTTAGTCAAATGCGTTTTATTTAAATATACTTTTTCACTCTTTTGGTCTTTTGGAAAATGTTGTTTGTGCTGTTTTTAGACCCTTCTACAACGAAATTTGTTTTACATGCACACGTATAAAAATTGCGGTTTTTATCCAACGCAGTCATAGGTTTGAACGTAGTTTTCAATTTAGACTCGTTTATATTTTTTGTTTGGGCATGTATCATATTTTCCCTCCGGTTTATATGATCCGTTCATCCTATATATTGACTCTTAAAATTCAAGAGTTAATCTAAAAATGAGGGTACTTTCTCTAAAAATGAGGGTGCTTTTTATATGGCCTTCCAAATACCGTTTCGATCCCTAACATCACTGAAGAGACATTTATTGTCGAAATCCGGATATGGTGTACTAAAGAAATATTGACACCGAATGTTTGTGGCACAACATCCTGTCCACAAGTTAACAATTTTTTTTTTCTTTCTGTGACGTATTAAATTTATAATAAGATCCATTTTGTTACAACCTGTGATCAATTTTATTTGGCAATCGCCAATGGCAGTCAGCAGGGTTAAAGAACATCAGTTGTTCGACCTGTTAGTCAAATGCGTTTTGTTAAAATATACTTTTTCACTCTTTTGGTCTTTTGGAAAATGTTGTTTGTGCTGTTTTTAGACCCTTCTACAACGAAATTTGTTTGACATGCACACGTATAAAAATTGCGGTTTTTATCCAACGCAGTCATAGGTTTGAACGTAGTTTTCAATTTAGACTCGTTTATATTTTTTGTTTGGGCATGTATCAAATTTTCCCACCGGTTCATATGATCCGTTCATCCTATATATTGACTCTTAAAATTCAAGAGTTAATCTAAAAATGAGGGTACTTTCTCTAAAAATGAGGGTGCTTTTTATATGGCCTTCCAAATACCGTTTCGATCCCTAACATCACTGAAGAGACATTTATTGTCGAAATCCGGATATGGTGTACTAAAGAAATATTGACACCGAATGTTTGTGGCACAACATCCTGTCCACAAGGTAACAATTTTTTTTTCTTTCTGTGACGTATCTATACTATTAAACGAGAAGACCTCATTTTGGGTGTCGCTTCTCTTCTTTCAACAATAAATTAATCAACACGCCTCTGTGTCCTATAGGTACAGTGCATAGTGCCATTTGTCATCCATTCATATGTTTATTCAGATTGAGTTATTTTTGGAGAAAAACGAGAAAAAAGGCATCCGGATATTGTCCCGTCATTGGACGAAATTTTAAGTCAGATTAGACTTCCGGTTTGCGTTTTTCTGTATAATTTGAACATACATATACAAAGAATAAAGTGTATTTTCAGAATTTTATCTGCTATCATTTTCAAGTTTACTATCCACGGCAGTCACAGAGTTTATTAAATAGAGAGGGTCTGTATACTTTATCAATGACCACTATGGATCGATTAGTAAACTTCGAATTGAAAGTAAATACACTATATTTATATAGTAATGAATGTTCATAATATACAGATAAGCGCTAAAAATATTCATGTGAACTTTTGGTACCTTTTCTGAAATTCTCCAGTCATTAAATCTTTTACAAAATTCATTGATTGAGTCAAGCCCATACCGCATACTTAGTTTTAAAAGGCCCCGAACTGACAATGTAAAACCATTCAAACCAGAAAACTAGCGGCCTTATTTATGTACAAACAAATGAACGAAAAACAAATATGTAACACATAAACAAACAACAACCACTTAATTACCGGCTCCTTACTTGAATAGGCCCCGAACTGACAATGTAAAACAATTCAAACCAGAAAACTAGCGGCCTTATTTATGAACAAAAAACAAATATGTAACACATAAACAAACAACAATCACTGAATTACAGGCGCCTTACTTGAATGTTCATAACATACTAAATGTTTGTTCATATTGAAATTGTTAGAAAACAAAAAATGGGAATATTGGAAATAATCAGGAGGGATAAAAAAAAAAAAAAAAAAAAAAAGGCAATTTCCTATCCCCAATAACCTATGACTTATGATACTTTTGCTGAAATTCTCCAGTCATTCAATATTTTACAAAATTCTTCCAACAAAACTTTACCTTCTTTAAACTGCCCTCTGAATGCCCGCGATTTCGCGGGTGTGTTTTAGTTAAATTTATAATAAGATCCATTTTGTTACAACCTGTGATCAATTTTATTTGGCAATCGCCAATGGCAGTCAGCAGGGTTAAAGAACATCAGTTGTTCGACCTGTTAGTCAAATGCGTTTTGTTTAAATATACTTTTTCACTCTTTTGGTCTTTTGGAAAATGTTGTTTGTGCTGTTTTTAGACCCTTCTACAACGAAATTTGTTTGACATGCACACGTATAAAAATTGCGGTTTTTATCCAACGCAGTCATAGGTTTGAACGTAGTTTTCAATTTAGACTCGTTTATATTTTTTGTTTGGGCATGTATCATATTTTCCCTCCGGTTTATATGATCCGTTCATCCTATATATTGACTCTTAAAATTCAAGAGTTAATCTAAAAATGAGGGTACTTTCTCTAAAAATGAGGGTGCTTTTTATATGGCCTTCCAAATACCGTTTCGATCCCTAACATCACTGAAGAGACATTTATTGTCGAAATCCGGATATGGTGTACTAAAGAAATATTGACACCGAATGTTTGTGGCACAACATCCTGTCCACAAGTTAACAATTTTTTTTTTCTTTCTGTGACGTATTAAATTTATAATAAGATCCATTTTGTTACAACCTGTGATCAATTTTATTTGGCAATCGCCAATGGCAGTCAGCAGGGTTAAAGAACATCAGTTGTTCGACCTGTTAGTCAAATGCGTTTTGTTAAAATATACTTTTTCACTCTTTTGGTCTTTTGGAAAATGTTGTTTGTGCTGTTTTTAGACCCTTCTACAACGAAATTTGTTTGACATGCACACGTATAAAAATTGCGGTTTTTATCCAACGCAGTCATAGGTTTGAACGTAGTTTTCAATTTAGACTCGTTTATATTTTTTGTTTGGGCATGTATCATATTTTCCCTCCGGTTTATATGATCCGTTCATCCTATATATTGACTCTTAAAATTCAAGAGTTAATCTAAAAATGAGGGTGCTTTTTATATGGCCTTCCAAATACCGTTTCGATCCCTAACATCACTGAAGAGACATTTATTGTCGAAATCCGGATATGGTGTACTAAAGAAATATTGACACCGAATGTTTGTGGCACAACATCCTGTCCACAAGTTAACAATTTTTTTTTTCTTTCTGTGACGTATTAAATTTATAATAAGATCCATTTTGTTACAACCTGTGATCAATTTTATTTGGCAATCGCCAATGGCAGTCAGCAGGGTTAAAGAACATCAGTTGTTCGACCTGTTAGTCAAATGCGTTTTGTTTAAATATACTTTTTCACTCTTTTGGTCTTTTGGAAAATGTTGTTTGTGCTGTTTTTAGACCCTTCTACAACGAAATTTGTTTGACATGCACACGTATAAAAATTGCGGTTTTTATCCAACGCAGTCATAGGTTTGAACGTAGTTTTCAATTTAGACTCGTTTATATTTTTTGTTTGGGCATGTATCATATTTTCCCTCCGGTTTATATGATCCGTTCATCCTATATATTGACTCTTAAAATTCAAGAGTTAATCTAAAAATGAGGGTACTTTCTCTAAAAATGAGGGTGCTTTTTATATGGCCTTCCAAATACCGTTTCGATCCCTAACATCACTGAAGAGACATTTATTGTCGAAATCCGGATATGGTGTACTAAAGAAATATTGACACCGAATGTTTGTGGCACAACATCCTGTCCACAAGTTAACAATTTTTTTTTTCTTTCTGTGACGTATTAAATTTATAATAAGATCCATTTTGTTACAACCTGTGATCAATTTTATTTGGCAATCGCCAATGGCAGTCAGCAGGGTTAAAGAACATCAGTTGTTCGACCTGTTAGTCAAATGCGTTTTGTTAAAATATACTTTTTCACTCTTTTGGTCTTTTGGAAAATGTTGTTTGTGCTGTTTTTAGACCCTTCTACAACGAAATTTGTTTGACATGCACACGTATAAAAATTGCGGTTTTTATCCAACGCAGTCATAGGTTTGAACGTAGTTTTCAATTTAGACTCGTTTATATTTTTTGTTTGGGCATGTATCATATTTTCCCTCCGGTTTATATGATCCGTTCATCCTATATATTGACTCTTAAAATTCAAGAGTTAATCTAAAAATGAGGGTACTTTCTCTAAAAATGAGGGTGCTTTTTATATGGCCTTCCAAATACCGTTTCGATCCCTAACATCACTGAAGAGACATTTATTGTCGAAATCCGGATATGGTGTACTAAAGAAATATTGACACCGAATGTTTGTGGCACAACATCCTGTCCACAAGTTAACAATTTTTTTTTTCTTTCTGTGACGTATTAAATTTATAATAAGATCCATTTTGTTACAACCTGTGATCAATTTTATTTGGCAATCGCCAATGGCAGTCAGCAGGGTTAAAGAACATCAGTTGTTCGACCTGTTAGTCAAATGCGTTTTATTTAAATATACTTTTTCACTCTTTTGGTCTTTTGGAAAATGTTGTTTGTGCTGTTTTTAGACCCTTCTACAACGAAATTTGTTTGACATGCACACGTATAAAAATTGCGGTTTTTATCCAACGCAGTCATAGGTTTGAACGTAGTTTTCAATTTAGACTCGTTTATATTTTTTGTTTGGGCATGTATCATATTTTCCCTCCGGTTTATATGATCCGTTCATCCTATATATTGACTCTTAAAATTCAAGAGTTAATCTAAAAATGAGGGTGCTTTTTATATGGCCTTCCAAATACCGTTTCGATCCCTAACATCACTGAAGAGACATTTATTGTCGAAATCCGGATATGGTGTACTAAAGAAATATTGACACCGAATGTTTGTGGCACAACATCCTGTCCACAAGTTAACAATTTTTTTTTTCTTTCTGTGACGTATTAAATTTATAATAAGATCCATTTTGTTACAACCTGTGATCAATTTTATTTGGCAATCGCCAATGGCAGTCAGCAGGGTTAAAGAACATCAGTTGTTCGACCTGTTAGTCAAATGCGTTTTGTTAAAATATACTTTTTCACTCTTTTGGTCTTTTGGAAAATGTTGTTTGTGCTGTTTTTAGACCCTTCTACAACGAAATTTGTTTGACATGCACACGTATAAAAATTGCGGTTTTTATCCAACGCAGTCATAGGTTTGAACGTAGTTTTCAATTTAGACTCGTTTATATTTTTTGTTTGGGCATGTATCATATTTTCCCTCCGGTTTATATGATCCGTTCATCCTATATATTGACTCTTAAAATTCAAGAGTTAATCTAAAAATGAGGGTACTTTCTCTAAAAATGAGGGTGCTTTTTATATGGCCTTCCAAATACCGTTTCGATCCCTAACATCACTGAGAAGAGACATTTATTGTCGAAATCCGGATATGGTGTACTAAAGAAATATTGACACCGAATGTTTGTGGCACAACATCCTGTCCACAAGTTAACAATTTTTTTTTCTTTCTGTGACGTATCTATACTATTAAACGAGAAGACCTCATTTTGGGTGTCGCTTCTCTTCTTTCAACAATAAATTAATCAACACGCCTCTGTGTCCTATAGGTACAGTGCATAGTGCCATTTGTCATCCATTCATATGTTTATTCAGATTGAGTTATTTTTGGAGAAAAACGAGAAAAAAGGCATCCGGATATTGTCCCGTCATTGGACGAAATTTTAAGTCAGATTAGACTTCCGGTTTGCGTTTTTCTGTATAATTTGAACATACATATACAAAGAATAAAGTGTATTTTCAGAATTTTATCTGCTATCATTTTCAAGTTTACTATCCACGGCAGTCACAGAGTTTATTAAATAGAGAGGGTCTGTATACTTTATCAATGACCACTATGGATCGATTAGTAAACTTCGAATTGAAAGTAAATACACTATATTTATATAGTAATGAATGTTCATAATATACAGATAAGCGCTAAAAATATTCATGTGAACTTTTGGTACCTTTTCTGAAATTCTCCAGTCATTAAATCTTTTACAAAATTCATTGATTGAGTCAAGCCCATACCGCATACTTAGTTTTAAAAGGCCCCGAACTGACAATGTAAAACCATTCAAACCAGAAAACTAGCGGCCTTATTTATGTACAAACAAATGAACGAAAAACAAATATGTAACACATAAACAAACAACAACCACTTAATTACCGGCTCCTTACTTGAATAGGCCCCGAACTGACAATGTAAAACAATTCAAACCAGAAAACTAGCGGCCTTATTTATGAACAAAAAACAAATATGTAACACATAAACAAACAACAATCACTGAATTACAGGCGCCTTACTTGAATGTTCATAACATACTAAATGTTTGTTCATATTGAAATTGTTAGAAAACAAAAAATGGGAATATTGGAAATAATCAGGAGGGATAAAAAAAAAAAAAAAAAAAAAAAGGCAATTTCCTATCCCCAATAACCTATGACTTATGATACTTTTGCTGAAATTCTCCAGTCATTCAATATTTTACAAAATTCTTCCAACAAAACTTTACCTTCTTTAAACTGCCCTCTGAATGCCCGCGATTTCGCGGGTGTGTTTTAGTTATATTTATAATAAGATCCATTTTGTTACAACCTGTGATCAATTTTATTTGGCAATCGCCAATGGCAGTCAGCAGGGTTAAAGAACATCAGTTGTTCGACCTGTTAGTCAAATGCGTTTTGTTTAAATATACTTTTTCACTCTTTTGGTCTTTTGGAAAATGTTGTTTGTGCTGTTTTTAGACCCTTCTACAACGAAATTTGTTTGACATGCACACGTATAAAAATTGCGGTTTTTATCCAACGCAGTCATAGGTTTGAACGTAGTTTTCAATTTAGACTCGTTTATATTTTTTGTTTGGGCATGTATCATATTTTCCCTCCGGTTTATATGATCCGTTCATCCTATATATTGACTCTTAAAATTCAAGAGTTAATCTAAAAATGAGGGTACTTTCTCTAAAAATGAGGGTGCTTTTTATATGGCCTTCCAAATACCGTTTCGATCCCTAACATCACTGAAGAGACATTTATTGTCGAAATCCGGATATGGTGTACTAAAGAAATATTGACACCGAATGTTTGTGGCACAACATCCTGTCCACAAGTTAACAATTTTTTTTTTCTTTCTGTGACGTATTAAATTTATAATAAGATCCATTTTGTTACAACCTGTGATCAATTTTATTTGGCAATCGCCAATGGCAGTCAGCAGGGTTAAAGAACATCAGTTGTTCGACCTGTTAGTCAAATGCGTTTTATTTAAATATACTTTTTCACTCTTTTGGTCTTTTGGAAAATGTTGTTTGTGCTGTTTTTAGACCCTTCTACAACGAAATTTGTTTGACATGCACACGTATAAAAATTGCGGTTTTTATCCAACGCAGTCATAGGTTTGAACGTAGTTTTCAATTTAGACTCGTTTATATTTTTTGTTTGGGCATGTATCATATTTTCCCTCCGGTTTATATGATCCGTTCATCCTATATATTGACTCTTAAAATTCAAGAGTTAATCTAAAAATGAGGGTACTTTCTCTAAAAATGAGGGTGCTTTTTATATGGCCTTCCAAATACCGTTTCGATCCCTAACATCACTGAAGAGACATTTATTGTCGAAATCCGGATATGGTGTACTAAAGAAATATTGACACCGAATGTTTGTGGCACAACATCCTGTCCACAAGTTAACAATTTTTTTTTTCTTTCTGTGACGTATTAAATTTATAATAAGATCCATTTTGTTACAACCTGTGATCAATTTTATTTGGCAATCGCCAATGGCAGTCAGCAGGGTTAAAGAACATCAGTTGTTCGACCTGTTAGTCAAATGCGTTTTGTTAAAATATACTTTTTCACTCTTTTGGTCTTTTGGAAAATGTTGTTTGTGCTGTTTTTAGACCCTTCTACAACGAAATTTGTTTGACATGCACACGTATAAAAATTGCGGTTTTTATCCAACGCAGTCATAGGTTTGAACGTAGTTTTCAATTTAGACTCGTTTATATTTTTTGTTTGGGCATGTATCATATTTTCCCTCCGGTTTATATGATCCGTTCATCCTATATATTGACTCTTAAAATTCAAGAGTTAATCTAAAAATGAGGGTACTTTCTCTAAAAATGAGGGTGCTTTTTATATGGCCTTCCAAATACCGTTTCGATCCCTAACATCACTGAAGAGACATTTATTGTCGAAATCCGGATATGGTGTACTAAAGAAATATTGACACCGAATGTTTGTGGCACAACATCCTGTCCACAAGTTAACAATTTTTTTTTTCTTTCTGTGACGTATTAAATTTATAATAAGATCCATTTTGTTACAACCTGTGATCAATTTTATTTGGCAATCGCCAATGGCAGTCAGCAGGGTTAAAGAACATCAGTTGTTCGACCTGTTAGTCAAATGCGTTTTGTTTAAATATACTTTTTCACTCTTTTGGTCTTTTCGAAAATGTTGTTTGTGCTGTTTTTAGACCCTTCTACAACGAAATTTGTTTGACATGCACACGTATAAAAATTGCGGTTTTTATCCAACGCAGTCATAGGTTTGAACGTAGTTTTCAATTTAGACTCGTTTATATTTTTTGTTTGGGCATGTATCATATTTTCCCTCCGGTTTATATGATCCGTTCATCCTATATATTGACTCTTAAAATTCAAGAGTTAATCTAAAAATGAGGGTACTTTCTCTAAAAATGAGGGTGCTTTTTATATGGCCTTCCAAATACCGTTTCGATCCCTAACATCACTGAAGAGACATTTATTGTCGAAATCCGGATATGGTGTACTAAAGAAATATTGACACCGAATGTTTGTGGCACAACATCCTGTCCACAAGTTAACAATTTTTTTTTTCTTTCTGTGACGTATTAAATTTATAATAAGATCCATTTTGTTACAACCTGTGATCAATTTTATTTGGCAATCGCCAATGGCAGTCAGCAGGGTTAAAGAACATCAGTTGTTCGACCTGTTAGTCAAATGCGTTTTGTTAAAATATACTTTTTCACTCTTTTGGTCTTTTGGAAAATGTTGTTTGTGCTGTTTTTAGACCCTTCTACAACGAAATTTGTTTGACATGCACACGTATAAAAATTGCGGTTTTTATCCAACGCAGTCATAGGTTTGAACGTAGTTTTCAATTTAGACTCGTTTATATTTTTTGTTTGGGCATGTATCATATTTTCCCTCCGGTTTATATGATCCGTTCATCCTATATATTGACTCTTAAAATTCAAGAGTTAATCTAAAAATGAGGGTACTTTCTCTAAAAATGAGGGTGCTTTTTATATGGCCTTCCAAATACCGTTTCGATCCCTAACATCACTGAAGAGACATTTATTGTCGAAATCCGGATATGGTGTACTAAAGAAATATTGACACCGAATGTTTGTGGCACAACATCCTGTCCACAAGTTAACAATTTTTTTTTCTTTCTGTGACGTATTAAATTTATAATAAGATCCATTTTGTTACAACCTGTGATCAATTTTATTTGGCAATCGCCAATGGCAGTCAGCAGGGTTAAAGAACATCAGTTGTTCGACCTGTTAGTCAAATGCGTTTTATTTAAATATACTTTTTCACTCTTTTGGTCTTTTGGAAAATGTTGTTTGTGCTGTTTTTAGACCCTTCTACAACGAAATTTGTTTGACATGCACACGTATAAAAATTGCGGTTTTTATCCAACGCAGTCATAGGTTTGAACGTAGTTTTCAATTTAGACTCGTTTATATTTTTTGTTTGGGCATGTATCATATTTTCCCTCCGGTTTATATGATCCGTTCATCCTATATATTGACTCTTAAAATTCAAGAGTTAATCTAAAAATGAGGGTACTTTCTCTAAAAATGAGGGTGCTTTTTATATGGCCTTCCAAATACCGTTTCGATCCCTAACATCACTGAAGAGACATTTATTGTCGAAATCCGGATATGGTGTACTAAAGAAATATTGACACCGAATGTTTGTGGCACAACATCCTGTCCACAAGTTAACAATTTTTTTTTTCTTTCTGTGACGTATTAAATTTATAATAAGATCCATTTTGTTACAACCTGTGATCAATTTTATTTGGCAATCGCCAATGGCAGTCAGCAGGGTTAAAGAACATCAGTTGTTCGACCTGTTAGTCAAATGCGTTTTGTTAAAATATACTTTTTCACTCTTTTGGTCTTTTGGAAAATGTTGTTTGTGCTGTTTTTAGACCCTTCTACAACGAAATTTGTTTGACATGCACACGTATAAAAATTGCGGTTTTTATCCAACGCAGTCATAGGTTTGAACGTAGTTTTCAATTTAGACTCGTTTATATTTTTTGTTTGGGCATGTATCATATTTTCCCTCCGGTTTATATGATCCGTTCATCCTATATATTGACTCTTAAAATTCAAGAGTTAATCTAAAAATGAGGGTACTTTCTCTAAAAATGAGGGTGCGTTTTATATGGCCTTCCAAATACCGTTTCGATCCCTAACATCACTGAAGAGACATTTATTGTCGAAATCCGGATATGGTGTACTAAAGAAATATTGACACCGAATGTTTGTGGCACAACATCCTGTCCACAAGTTAACAATTTTTTTTTCTTTCTGTGACGTATCTATACTATTAAACGAGAAGACCTCATTTTGGGTGTCGCTTCTCTTCTTTCAACAATAAATTAATCAACACGCCTCTGTGTCCTATAGGTACAGTGCATAGTGCCATTTGTCATCCATTCATATGTTTATTCAGATTGAGTTATTTTTGGAGAAAAACGAGAAAAAAGGCATCCGGATATTGTCCCGTCATTGGACGAAATTTTAAGTCAGATTAGACTTCCGGTTTGCGTTTTTCTGTATAATTTGAACATACATATACAAAGAATAAAGTGTATTTTCAGAATTTTATCTGCTATCATTTTCAAGTTTACTATCCACGGCAGTCACAGAGTTTATTAAATAGAGAGGGTCTGTATACTTTATCAATGACCACTATGGATCGATTAGTAAACTTCGAATTGAAAGTAAATACACTATATTTATATAGTAATGAATGTTCATAATATACAGATAAGCGCTAAAAATATTCATGTGAACTTTTGGTACCTTTTCTGAAATTCTCCAGTCATTAAATCTTTTACAAAATTCATTGATTGAGTCAAGCCCATACCGCATACTTAGTTTTAAAAGGCCCCGAACTGACAATGTAAAACCATTCAAACCAGAAAACTAGCGGCCTTATTTATGTACAAACAAATGAACGAAAAACAAATATGTAACACATAAACAAACAACAACCACTTAATTACCGGCTCCTTACTTGAATAGGCCCCGAACTGACAATGTAAAACAATTCAAACCAGAAAACTAGCGGCCTTATTTATGAACAAAAAACAAATATGTAACACATAAACAAACAACAATCACTGAATTACAGGCGCCTTACTTGAATGTTCATAACATACTAAATGTTTGTTCATATTGAAATTGTTAGAAAACAAAAAATGGGAATATTGGAAATAATCAGGAGGGATAAAAAAAAAAAAAAAAAAAAAAGGCAATTTCCTATCCCCAATAACCTATGACTTATGATACTTTTGCTGAAATTCTCCAGTCATTCAATATTTTACAAAATTCTTCCAACAAAACTTTACCTTCTTTAAACTGCCCTCTGAATGCCCGCGATTTCGCGGGTGTGTTTTAGTTAAATTTATAATAAGATCCATTTTGTTACAACCTGTGATCAATTTTATTTGGCAATCGCCAATGGCAGTCAGCAGGGTTAAAGAACATCAGTTGTTCGACCTGTTAGTCAAATGCGTTTTGTTTAAATATACTTTTTCACTCTTTTGGTCTTTTGGAAAATGTTGTTTGTGCTGTTTTTAGACCCTTCTACAACGAAATTTGTTTGACATGCACACGTATAAAAATTGCGGTTTTTATCCAACGCAGTCATAGGTTTGAACGTAGTTTTCAATTTAGACTCGTTTATATTTTTTGTTTGGGCATGTATCATATTTTCCCTCCGGTTTATATGATCCGTTCATCCTATATATTGACTCTTAAAATTCAAGAGTTAATCTAAAAATGAGGGTACTTTCTCTAAAAATGAGGGTGCTTTTTATATGGCCTTCCAAATACCGTTTCGATCCCTAACATCACTGAAGAGACATTTATTGTCGAAATCCGGATATGGTGTACTAAAGAAATATTGACACCGAATGTTTGTGGCACAACATCCTGTCCACAAGTTAACAATTTTTTTTTCTTTCTGTGACGTATTAAATTTATAATAAGATCCATTTTGTTACAACCTGTGATCAATTTTATTTGGCAATCGCCAATGGCAGTCAGCAGGGTTAAAGAACATCAGTTGTTCGACCTATTAGTCAAATGCGTTTTGTTTAAATATACTTTTTCACTCTTTTGGTCTTTTGGAAAATGTTGTTTGTGCTGTTTTTAGACCCTTCTACAACGAAATTTGTTTGACATGCACACGTATAAAAATTGCGGTTTTTATCCAACGCAGTCATAGGTTTGAACGTAGTTTTCAATTTAGACTCGTTTATATTTTTTGTTTGGGCATGTATCATATTTTCCCTCCGGTTTATATGATCCGTTCATCCTATATATTGACTCTTAAAATTCAAGAGTTAATCTAAAAATGAGGGTACTTTCTCTAAAAATGAGGGTGCTTTTTATATGGCCTTCCAAATACCGTTTCGATCCCTAACATCACTGAAGAGACATTTATTGTCGAAATCCGGATATGGTGTACTAAAGAAATATTGACACCGAATGTTTGTGGCACAACATCCTGTCCACAAGTTAACAATTTTTTTTTCTTTCTGTGACGTATCTATACTATTAAACGAGAAGACCTCATTTTGGGTGTCGCTTCTCTTCTTTCAACAATAAATTAATCAACACGCCTCTGTGTCCTATAGGTACAGTGCATAGTGCCATTTGTCATCCATTCATATGTTTATTCAGATTGAGTTATTTTTGGAGAAAAACGAGAAAAAAGGCATCCGGATATTGTCCCGTCATTGGACGAAATTTTAAGTCAGATTAGACTTCCGGTTTGCGTTTTTCTGTATAATTTGAACATACATATACAAAGAATAAAGTGTATTTTCAGAATTTTATCTGCTATCATTTTCAAGTTTACTATCCACGGCAGTCACAGAGTTTATTAAATAGAGAGGGTCTGTATACTTTATCAATGACCACTATGGATCGATTAGTAAACTTCGAATTGAAAGTAAATACACTATATTTATATAGTAATGAATGTTCATAATATACAGATAAGCGCTAAAAATATTCATGTGAACTTTTGGTACCTTTTCTGAAATTCTCCAGTCATTAAATCTTTTACAAAATTCATTGATTGAGTCAAGCCCATGTAGCGGCCTTATTTATGTACAAACAAATGAACGAAAAACAAATATGTAACACATAAACAAACAACAACCACTTAATTACCGGCTCCTTACTTGAATAGGCCCCGAACTGACAATGTAAAACAATTCAAACCAGAAAACTAGCGGCCTTATTTATGAACAAAAAACAAATATGTAACACATAAACAAACAACAATCACTGAATTACAGGCGCCTTACTTGAATGTTCATAACATACTAAATGTTTGTTCATATTGAAATTGTTAGAAAACAAAAAATGGGAATATTGGAAATAATCAGGAGGGATAAAAAAAAAAAAAAAAAAAAGGCAATTTCCTATCCCCAATAACCTATGACTTATGATACTTTTGCTGAAATTCTCCAGTCATTCAATATTTTACAAAATTCTTCCAACAAAACTTTACATTCTTTAAACTGCCCTCTGAATGCCCGCGATTTCGCGGGTGTGTTCTAGTTAAATTTATAATAAGATCCATTTTGTTACAACCTGTGATCAATTTTATTTGGCAATCGCCAATGGCAGTCAGCAGGGTTAAAGAACATCAGTTGTTCGACCTGTTAGTCAAATGCGTTTTGTTTAAATATACTTTTTCACTTTTTTGGTCTTTTGGAAAATGTTGTTTGTGCTGTTTTTAGACCCTTCTACAACGAAATTTGTTTGACATGCACACGTATAAAAATTGCGGTTTTTATCCAACGCAGTCATAGGTTTGAACGTAGTTTTCAATTTAGACTCGTTTATATTTTTTGTTTGGGCATGTATCATATTTTCCCTCCGGTTTATATGATCCGTTCATCCTATATATTGACTCTTAAAATTCAAGAGTTAATCTAAAAATGAGGGTACTTTCTCTAAAAATGAGGGTGCTTTTTATATGGCCTTCCAAATACCGTTTCGATCCCTAACATCACTGAAGAGACATTTATTGTCGAAATCCGGATATGGTGTACTAAAGAAATATTGACACCGAATGTTTGTGGCACAACATCCTGTCCACAAGTTAACAATTTTTTTTTTCTTTCTGTGACGTATTAAATTTATAATAAGATCCATTTTGTTACAACCTGTGATCAATTTTATTTGGCAATCGCCAATGGCAGTCAGCAGGGTTAAAGAACATCAGTTGTTCGACCTGTTAGTCAAATGCGTTTTGTTTAAATATACTTTTTCACTCTTTTGGTCTTTTGGAAAATGTTGTTTGTGCTGTTTTTAGACCCTTCTACAACGAAATTTGTTTGACATGCACACGTATAAAAATTGCGGTTTTTATCCAACGCAGTCATAGGTTTGAACGTAGTTTTCAATTTAGACTCGTTTATATTTTTTGTTTGGGCATGTATCATATTTTCCCTCCGGTTTATATGATCCGTTCATCCTATATATTGACTCTTAAAATTCAAGAGTTAATCTAAAAATGAGGGTACTTTCTCTAAAAATGAGGGTGCTTTTTATATGGCCTTCCAAATACCGTTTCGATCCCTAACATCACTGAAGAGACATTTATTGTCGAAATCCGGATATGGTGTACTAAAGAAATATTGACACCGAATGTTTGTGGCACAACATCCTGTCCACAAGTTAACATTTTTTTTTTCTTTCTGTGACGTATTAAATTTATAATAAGATCCATTTTGTTACAACCTGTGATCAATTTTATTTGGCAATCGCCAATGGCAGTCAGCAGGGTTAAAGAACATCAGTTGTTCGACCTGTTAGTCAAATGCGTTTTGTTTAAATATACTTTTTCACTCTTTTGGTCTTTTGGAAAATGTTGTTTGTGCTGTTTTTAGACCCTTCTACAACGAAATTTGTTTGACATGCACACGTATAAAAATTGCGGTTTTTATCCAACGCAGTCATAGGTTTGAACGTAGTTTTCAATTTAGACTCGTTTATATTTTTTGTTTGGGCATGTATCATGTTTTCCCTCAGGTTTATATGATCCGTTCATCCTATATATTGACTCTTAAAATTCAAGAGTTAATCTAAAAATGAGGGTACTTTCTCTAAAAATGAGGGTGCTTTTAATATGGCCTTCCAAATACCGTTTCGATCCCTAACATCACTGAAGAGACATTTATTGTCGAAATCCGGATATGGTGTACTAAAGAAATATTGACACCGAATGTTTGTGGCACAACATCCTGTCCACAAGTTAACAATTTTTTTTTTCTTTCTGTGACGTATTAAATTTATAATAAGATCCATTTTGTTACAACCTGTGATCAATTTTATTTGGCAATCGCCAATGGCAGTCAGCAGGGTTAAAGAACATCAGTTGTTCGACCTGTTAGTCAAATGCGTTTTGTTTAAATATACTTTTTCACTCTTTTGGTCTTTTGGAAAATGTTGTTTGTGCTGTTTTTAGACCCTTCTACAACGAAATTTGTTTGACATGCACACGTATAAAAATTGCGGTTTTTATCCAACGCAGTCATAGGTTTGAACGTAGTTTTCAATTTAGACTCGTTTATATTTTTTGTTTGGGCATGTATCATATTTTCCCTCCGGTTTATATGATCCGTTCATCCTATATATTGACTCTTAAAATTCAAGAGTTAATCTAAAAATGAGGGTACTTTCTCTAAAAATGAGGGTGCTTTTTATATGGCCTTCCAAATACCGTTTCGATCCCTAACATCACTGAAGAGACATTTATTGTCGAAATCCGGATATGGTGTACTAAAGAAATATTGACACCGAATGTTTGTGGCACAACATCCTGTCCACAAGTTAACAATTTTTTTTTTCTTTCTGTGACGTATTAAATTTATAATAAGATCCATTTTGTTACAATCTGTGATCAATTTTATTTGGCAATCGCCAATGGCAGTCAGCAGGGTTAAAGAACATCAGTTGTTCGACCTGTTAGTCAAATGCGTTTTGTTAAAATATACTTTTTCACTCTTTTGGTCTTTTGGAAAATGTTGTTTGTGCTGTTTTTAGACCCTTCTACAACGAAATTTGTTTGACATGCACACGTATAAAAATTGCGGTTTTTATCCAACGCAGTCATAGGTTTGAACGTAGTTTTCAATTTAGACTCGTTTATATTTTTTGTTTGGGCATGTATCATATTTTCCCTCCGGTTTATATGATCCGTTCATCCTATATATTGACTCTTAAAATTCAAGAGTTAATCTAAAAATGAGGGTACTTTCTCTAAAAATGAGGGTGCTTTTTATATGGCCTTCCAAATACCGTTTCGATCCCTAACATCACTGAAGAGACATTTATTGTCGAAATCCGGATATGGTGTACTAAAGAAATATTGACACCGAATGTTTGTGGCACAACATCCTGTCCACAAGTTAACAATTTTTTTTTCTTTCTGTGACGTATCTATACTATTAAACGAGAAGACCTCATTTTGGGTGTCGCTTCTCTTCTTTCAACAATAAATTAATCAACACGCCTCTGTGTCCTATAGGTACAGTGCATAGTGCCATTTGTCATCCATTCATATGTTTATTCAGATTGAGTTATTTTTGGAGAAAAACGAGAAAAAAGGCATCCGGATATTGTCCCGTCATTGGACGAAATTTTAAGTCAGATTAGACTTCCGGTTTGCGTTTTTCTGTATAATTTGAACATACATATACAAAGAATAAAGTGTATTTTCAGAATTTTATCTGCTATCATTTTCAAGTTTACTATCCACGGCAGTCACAGAGTTTATTAAATAGAGAGGGTCTGTATACTTTATCAATGACCACTATGGATCGATTAGTAAACTTCGAATTGAAAGTAAATACACTATATTTATATAGTAATGAATGTTCATAATATACAGATAAGCGCTAAAAATATTCATGTGAACTTTTGGTACCTTTTCTGAAATTCTCCAGTCATTAAATCTTTTACAAAATTCATTGATTGAGTCAAGCCCATACCGCATACTTAGTTTTAAAAGGCCCCGAACTGACAATGTAAAACCATTCAAACCAGAAAACTAGCGGCCTTATTTATGTACAAACAAATGAACGAAAAACAAATATGTAACACATAAACAAACAACAACCACTTAATTACCGGCTCCTTACTTGAATAGGCCCCGAACTGACAATGTAAAACAATTCAAACCAGAAAACTAGCGGCCTTATTTATGAACAAAAAACAAATATGTAACACATAAACAAACAACAATCACTGAATTACAGGCGCCTTACTTGAATGTTCATAACATACTAAATGTTTGTTCATATTGAAATTGTTAGAAAACAAAAAATGGGAATATTGGAAATAATCAGGAGGGATAAAAAAAAAAAAAAAAAAAAAGGCAATTTCCTATCCCCAATAACCTATGACTTATGATACTTTTGCTGAAATTCTCCAGTCATTCAATATTTTACAAAATTCTTCCAACAAAACTTTACCTTCTTTAAACTGCCCTCTGAATGCCCGCGATTTCGCGGGTGTGTTTTAGTTAAATTTATAATAAGATCCATTTTGTTACAACCTGTGATCAATTTTATTTGGCAATCGCCAATGGCAGTCAGCAGGGTTAAAGAACATCAGTTGTTCGACCTGTTAGTCAAATGCGTTTTGTTTAAATATACTTTTTCACTCTTTTGGTCTTTTGGAAAATGTTGTTTGTGCTGTTTTTAGACCCTTCTACAACGAAATTTGTTTGACATGCACACGTATAAAAATTGCGGTTTTTATCCAACGCAGTCATAGGTTTGAACGTAGTTTTCAATTTAGACTCGTTTATATTTTTTGTTTGGGCATGTATCATATTTTCCCTCCGGTTTATATGATCCGTTCATCCTATATATTGACTCTTAAAATTCAAGAGTTAATCTAAAAATGAGGGTACTTTCTCTAAAAATGAGGGTGCTTTTTATATGGCCTTCCAAATACCGTTTCGATCCCTAACATCACTGAAGAGACATTTATTGTCGAAATCCGGATATGGTGTACTAAAGAAATATTGACACCGAATGTTTGTGGCACAACATCCTGTCCACAAGTTAACAATTTTTTTTTCTTTCTGTGACGTATTAAATTTATAATAAGATCCATTTTGTTACAACCTGTGATCAATTTTATTTGGCAATCGCCAATGGCAGTCAGCAGGGTTAAAGAACATCAGTTGTTCGACCTATTAGTCAAATGCGTTTTGTTTAAATATACTTTTTCACTCTTTTGGTCTTTTGGAAAATGTTGTTTGTGCTGTTTTTAGACCCTTCTACAACGAAATTTGTTTGACATGCACACGTATAAAAATTGCGGTTTTTATCCAACGCAGTCATAGGTTTGAACGTAGTTTTCAATTTAGACTCGTTTATATTTTTTGTTTGGGCATGTATCATATTTTCCCTCCGGTTTATATGATCCGTTCATCCTATATATTGACTCTTAAAATTCAAGAGTTAATCTAAAAATGAGGGTACTTTCTCTAAAAATGAGGGTGCTTTTTATATGGCCTTCCAAATACCGTTTCGATCCCTAACATCACTGAAGAGACATTTATTGTCGAAATCCGGATATGGTGTACTAAAGAAATATTGACACCGAATGTTTGTGGCACAACATCCTGTCCACAAGTTAACAATTTTTTTTTCTTTCTGTGACGTATCTATACTATTAAACGAGAAGACCTCATTTTGGGTGTCGCTTCTCTTCTTTCAACAATAAATTAATCAACACGCCTCTGTGTCCTATAGGTACAGTGCATAGTGCCATTTGTCATCCATTCATATGTTTATTCAGATTGAGTTATTTTTGGAGAAAAACGAGAAAAAAGGCATCCGGATATTGTCCCGTCATTGGACGAAATTTTAAGTCAGATTAGACTTCCGGTTTGCGTTTTTCTGTATAATTTGAACATACATATACAAAGAATAAAGTGTATTTTCAGAATTTTATCTGCTATCATTTTCAAGTTTACTATCCACGGCAGTCACAGAGTTTATTAAATAGTGAGGGTCTGTATACTTTATCAATGACCACTATGGATCGATTAGTAAACTTCGAATTGAAAGTAAATACACTATATTTATATAGTAATGAATGTTCATAATATACAGATAAGCGCTAAAAATATTCATGTGAACTTTTGGTACCTTTTCTGAAATTCTCCAGTCATTAAATCTTTTACAAAATTCATTGATTGAGTCAAGCCCATGTAGCGGCCTTATTTATGTACAAACAAATGAACGAAAAACAAATATGTAACACATAAACAAACAACAACCACTTAATTACCGGCTCCTTACTTGAATAGGCCCCGAACTGACAATGTAAAACAATTCAAACCAGAAAACTAGCGGCCTTATTTATGAACAAAAAACAAATATGTAACACATAAACAAACAACAATCACTGAATTACAGGCGCCTTACTTGAATGTTCATAACATACTAAATGTTTGTTCATATTGAAATTGTTAGAAAACAAAAAATGGGAATATTGGAAATAATCAGGAGGGATAAAAAAAAAAAAAAAGGCAATTTCCTATCCCCAATAACCTATGACTTATGATACTTTTGCTGAAATTCTCCAGTCATTCAATATTTTACAAAATTCTTCCAACAAAACTTTACATTCTTTAAACTGCCCTCTGAATGCCCGCGATTTCGCGGGTGTGTTCTAGTTAAATTTATAATAAGATCCATTTTGTTACAACCTGTGATCAATTTTATTTGGCAATCGCCAATGGCAGTCAGCAGGGTTAAAGAACATCAGTTGTTCGACCTGTTAGTCAAATGCGTTTTGTTTAAATATACTTTTTCACTTTTTTGGTCTTTTGGAAAATGTTGTTTGTGCTGTTTTTAGACCCTTCTACAACGAAATTTGTTTGACATGCACACGTATAAAAATTGCGGTTTTTATCCAACGCAGTCATAGGTTTGAACGTAGTTTTCAATTTAGACTCGTTTATATTTTTTGTTTGGGCATGTATCATATTTTCCCTCCGGTTTATATGATCCGTTCATCCTATATATTGACTCTTAAAATTCAAGAGTTAATCTAAAAATGAGGGTACTTTCTCTAAAAATGAGGGTGCTTTTTATATGGCCTTCCAAATACCGTTTCGATCCCTAACATCACTGAAGAGACATTTATTGTCGAAATCCGGATATGGTGTACTAAAGAAATATTGACACCGAATGTTTGTGGCACAACATCCTGTCCACAAGTTAACAATTTTTTTTTTCTTTCTGTGACGTATTAAATTTATAATAAGATCCATTTTGTTACAACCTGTGATCAATTTTATTTGGCAATCGCCAATGGCAGTCAGCAGGGTTAAAGAACATCAGTTGTTCGACCTGTTAGTCAAATGCGTTTTGTTTAAATATACTTTTTCACTCTTTTGGTCTTTTGGAAAATGTTGTTTGTGCTGTTTTTAGACCCTTCTACAACGAAATTTGTTTGACATGCACACGTATAAAAATTGCGGTTTTTATCCAACGCAGTCATAGGTTTGAACGTAGTTTTCAATTTAGACTCGTTTATATTTTTTGTTTGGGCATGTATCATGTTTTCCCTCAGGTTTATATGATCCGTTCATCCTATATATTGACTCTTAAAATTCAAGAGTTAATCTAAAAATGAGGGTACTTTCTCTAAAAATGAGGGTGCTTTTAATATGGCCTTCCAAATACCGTTTCGATCCCTAACATCACTGAAGAGACATTTATTGTCGAAATCCGGATATGGTGTACTAAAGAAATATTGACACCGAATGTTTGTGGCACAACATCCTGTCCACAAGTTAACAATTTTTTTTTTCTTTCTGTGACGTATTAAATTTATAATAAGATCCATTTTGTTACAACCTGTGATCAATTTTATTTGGCAATCGCCAATGGCAGTCAGCAGGGTTAAAGAACATCAGTTGTTCGACCTGTTAGTCAAATGCGTTTTGTTTAAATATACTTTTTCACTCTTTTGGTCTTTTGGAAAATGTTGTTTGTGCTGTTTTTAGACCCTTCTACAACGAAATTTGTTTGACATGCACACGTATAAAAATTGCGGTTTTTATCCAACGCAGTCATAGGTTTGAACGTAGTTTTCAATTTAGACTCGTTTATATTTTTTGTTTGGGCATGTATCATATTTTCCCTCCGGTTTATATGATCCGTTCATCCTATATATTGACTCTTAAAATTCAAGAGTTAATCTAAAAATGAGGGTACTTTCTCTAAAAATGAGGGTGCTTTTTATATGGCCTTCCAAATACCGTTTCGATCCCTAACATCACTGAAGAGACATTTATTGTCGAAATCCGGATATGGTGTACTAAAGAAATATTGACACCGAATGTTTGTGGCACAACATCCTGTCCACAAGTTAACAATTTTTTTTTTCTTTCTGTGACGTATTAAATTTATAATAAGATCCATTTTGTTACAACCTGTGATCAATTTTATTTGGCAATCGCCAATGGCAGTCAGCAGGGTTAAAGAACATCAGTTGTTCGACCTGTTAGTCAAATGCGTTTTGTTTAAATATACTTTTTCACTCTTTTGGTCTTTTGGAAAATGTTGTTTGTGCTGTTTTTAGACCCTTCTACAACGAAATTTGTTTGACATGCACACGTATAAAAATTGCGGTTTTTATCCAACGCAGTCATAGGTTTGAACGTAGTTTTCAATTTAGACTCGTTTATATTTTTTGTTTGGGCATGTATCATGTTTTCCCTCAGGTTTATATGATCCGTTCATCCTATATATTGACTCTTAAAATTCAAGAGTTAATCTAAAAATGAGGGTACTTTCTCTAAAAATGAGGGTGCTTTTAATATGGCCTTCCAAATACCGTTTCGATCCCTAACATCACTGAAGAGACATTTATTGTCGAAATCCGGATATGGTGTACTAAAGAAATATTGACACCGAATGTTTGTGGCACAACATCCTGTCCACAAGTTAACAATTTTTTTTTTCTTTCTGTGACGTATTAAATTTATAATAAGATCCATTTTGTTACAACCTGTGATCAATTTTATTTGGCAATCGCCAATGGCAGTCAGCAGGGTTAAAGAACATCAGTTGTTCGACCTGTTAGTCAAATGCGTTTTATTTAAATATACTTTTTCACTCTTTTGGTCTTTTGGAAAATGTTGTTTGTGCTGTTTTTAGACCCTTCTACAACGAAATTTGTTTGACATGCACACGTATAAAAATTGCGGTTTTTATCCAACGCAGTCATAGGTTTGAACGTAGTTTTCAATTTAGACTCGTTTATATTTTTTGTTTGGGCATGTATCATATTTTCCCTCCGGTTTATATGATCCGTTCATCCTATATATTGACTCTTAAAATTCAAGAGTTAATCTAAAAATGAGGGTACTTTCTCTAAAAATGAGGGTGCTTTTTATATGGCCTTCCAAATACCGTTTCGATCCCTAACATCACTGAAGAGACATTTATTGTCGAAATCCGGATATGGTGTACTAAAGAAATATTGACACCGAATGTTTGTGGCACAACATCCTGTCCACAAGTTAACAATTTTTTTTTTCTTTCTGTGACGTATTAAATTTATAATAAGATCCATTTTGTTACAACCTGTGATCAATTTTATTTGGCAATCGCCAATGGCAGTCAGCAGGGTTAAAGAACATCAGTTGTTCGACCTGTTAGTCAAATGCGTTTTGTTAAAATATACTTTTTCACTCTTTTGGTCTTTTGGAAAATGTTGTTTGTGCTGTTTTTAGACCCTTCTACAACGAAATTTGTTTGACATGCACACGTATAAAAATTGCGGTTTTTATCCAACGCAGTCATAGGTTTGAACGTAGTTTTCAATTTAGACTCGTTTATATTTTTTGTTTGGGCATGTATCATATTTTCCCTCCGGTTTATATGATCCGTTCATCCTATATATTGACTCTTAAAATTCAAGAGTTAATCTAAAAATGAGGGTACTTTCTCTAAAAATGAGGGTGCTTTTTATATGGCCTTCCAAATACCGTTTCGATCCCTAACATCACTGAAGAGACATTTATTGTCGAAATCCGGATATGGTGTACTAAAGAAATATTGACACCGAATGTTTGTGGCACAACATCCTGTCCACAAGTTAACAATTTTTTTTTCTTTCTGTGACGTATCTATACTATTAAACGAGAAGACCTCATTTTGGGTGTCGCTTCTCTTCTTTCAACAATAAATTAATCAACACGCCTCTGTGTCCTATAGGTACAGTGCATAGTGCCATTTGTCATCCATTCATATGTTTATTCAGATTGAGTTATTTTTGGAGAAAAACGAGAAAAAAGGCATCCGGATATTGTCCCGTCATTGGACGAAATTTTAAGTCAGATTAGACTTCCGGTTTGCGTTTTTCTGTATAATTTGAACATACATATACAAAGAATAAAGTGTATTTTCAGAATTTTATCTGCTATCATTTTCAAGTTTACTATCCACGGCAGTCACAGAGTTTATTAAATAGAGAGGGTCTGTATACTTTATCAATGACCACTATGGATCGATTAGTAAACTTCGAATTGAAAGTAAATACACTATATTTATATAGTAATGAATGTTCATAATATACAGATAAGCGCTAAAAATATTCATGTGAACTTTTGGTACCTTTTCTGAAATTCTCCAGTCATTAAATCTTTTACAAAATTCATTGATTGAGTCAAGCCCATACCGCATACTTAGTTTTAAAAGGCCCCGAACTGACAATGTAAAACCATTCAAACCAGAAAACTAGCGGCCTTATTTATGTACAAACAAATGAACGAAAAACAAATATGTAACACATAAACAAACAACAACCACTTAATTACCGGCTCCTTACTTGAATAGGCCCCGAACTGACAATGTAAAACAATTCAAACCAGAAAACTAGCGGCCTTATTTATGAACAAAAAACAAATATGTAACACATAAACAAACAACAATCACTGAATTACAGGCGCCTTACTTGAATGTTCATAACATACTAAATGTTTGTTCATATTGAAATTGTTAGAAAACAAAAAATGGGAATATTGGAAATAATCAGGAGGGATAAAAAAAAAAAAAAAAAAGGCAATTTCCTATCCCCAATAACCTATGACTTATGATACTTTTGCTGAAATTCTCCAGTCATTCAATATTTTACAAAATTCTTCCAACAAAACTTTACCTTCTTTAAACTGCCCTCTGAATGCCCGCGATTTCGCGGGTGTGTTTTAGTTAAATTTATAATAAGATCCATTTTGTTACAACCTGTGATCAATTTTATTTGGCAATCGCCAATGGCAGTCAGCAGGGTTAAAGAACATCAGTTGTTCGACCTGTTAGTCAAATGCGTTTTGTTTAAATATACTTTTTCACTCTTTTGGTCTTTTGGAAAATGTTGTTTGTGCTGTTTTTAGACCCTTCTACAACGAAATTTGTTTGACATGCACACGTATAAAAATTGCGGTTTTTATCCAACGCAGTCATAGGTTTGAACGTAGTTTTCAATTTAGACTCGTTTATATTTTTTGTTTGGGCATGTATCATATTTTCCCTCCGGTTTATATGATCCGTTCATCCTATATATTGACTCTTAAAATTCAAGAGTTAATCTAAAAATGAGGGTGCTTTTTATATGGCCTTCCAAATACCGTTTCGATCCCTAACATCACTGAAGAGACATTTATTGTCGAAATCCGGATATGGTGTACTAAAGAAATATTGACACCGAATGTTTGTGGCACAACATCCTGTCCACAAGTTAACAATTTTTTTTTTCTTTCTGTGACGTATTAAATTTATAATAAGATCCATTTTGTTACAACCTGTGATCAATTTTATTTGGCAATCGCCAATGGCAGTCAGCAGGGTTAAAGAACATCAGTTGTTCGACCTGTTAGTCAAATGCGTTTTGTTAAAATATACTTTTTCACTCTTTTGGTCTTTTGGAAAATGTTGTTTGTGCTGTTTTTAGACCCTTCTACAACGAAATTTGTTTGACATGCACACGTATAAAAATTGCGGTTTTTATCCAACGCAGTCATAGGTTTGAACGTAGTTTTCAATTTAGACTCGTTTATATTTTTTGTTTGGGCATGTATCATATTTTCCCTCCGGTTTATATGATCAGTTCATCCTATATATTGACTCTTAAAATTCAAGAGTTAATCTAAAAATGAGGGTACTTTCTCTAAAAATGAGGGTGCTTTTTATATGGCCTTCCAAATACCGTTTCGATCCCTAACATCACTGAAGAGACATTTATTGTCGAAATCCGGATATGGTGTACTAAAGAAATATTGACACCGAATGTTTGTGGCACAACATCCTGTCCACAAGTTAACAATTTTTTTTTTCTTTCTGTGACGTATTAAATTTATAATAAGATCCATTTTGTTACAACCTGTGATCAATTTTATTTGGCAATCGCCAATGGCAGTCAGCAGGGTTAAAGAACATCAGTTGTTCGACCTGTTAGTCAAATGCGTTTTATTTAAATATACTTTTTCACTCTTTTGGTCTTTTGGAAAATGTTGTTTGTGCTGTTTTTAGACCCTTCTACAACGAAATTTGTTTGACATGCACACGTATAAAAATTGCGGTTTTTATCCAACGCAGTCATAGGTTTGAACGTAGTTTTCAATTTAGACTCGTTTATATTTTTTGTTTGGGCATGTATCATATTTTCCCTCCGGTTTATATGATCCGTTCATCCTATATATTGACTCTTAAAATTCAAGAGTTAATCTAAAAATGAGGGTACTTTCTCTAAAAATGAGGGTGCTTTTTATATGGCCTTCCAAATACCGTTTCGATCCCTAACATCACTGAAGAGACATTTATTGTCGAAATCCGGATATGGTGTACTAAAGAAATATTGACACCGAATGTTTGTGGCACAACATCCTGTCCACAAGTTAACAATTTTTTTTTTCTTTCTGTGACGTATTAAATTTATAATAAGATCCATTTTGTTACAACCTGTGATCAATTTTATTTGGCAATCGCCAATGGCAGTCAGCAGGGTTAAAGAACATCAGTTGTTCGACCTGTTAGTCAAATGCGTTTTGTTAAAATATACTTTTTCACTCTTTTGGTCTTTTGGAAAATGTTGTTTGTGCTGTTTTTAGACCCTTCTACAACGAAATTTGTTTGACATGCACACGTATAAAAATTGCGGTTTTTATCCAACGCAGTCATAGGTTTGAACGTAGTTTTCAATTTAGACTCGTTTATATTTTTTGTTTGGGCATGTATCATATTTTCCCTCCGGTTTATATGATCCGTTCATCCTATATATTGACTCTTAAAATTCAAGAGTTAATCTAAAAATGAGGGTACTTTCTCTAAAAATGAGGGTGCTTTTTATATGGCCTTCCAAATACCGTTTCGATCCCTAACATCACTGAAGAGACATTTATTGTCGAAATCCGGATATGGTGTACTAAAGAAATATTGACACCGAATGTTTGTGGCACAACATCCTGTCCACAAGTTAACAATTTTTTTTTCTTTCTGTGACGTATCTATACTATTAAACGAGAAGACCTCATTTTGGGTGTCGCTTCTCTTCTTTCAACAATAAATTAATCAACACGCCTCTGTGTCCTATAGGTACAGTGCATAGTGCCATTTGTCATCCATTCATATGTTTATTCAGATTGAGTTATTTTTGGAGAAAAACGAGAAAAAAGGCATCCGGATATTGTCCCGTCATTGGACGAAATTTTAAGTCAGATTAGACTTCCGGTTTGCGTTTTTCTGTATAATTTGAACATACATATACAAAGAATAAATTGTATTTTCAGAATTTTATCTGCTATCATTTTCAAGTTTACTATCCACGGCAGTCACAGAGTTTATTAAATAGAGAGGGTCTGTATACTTTATCAATGACCACTATGGATCGATTAGTAAACTTCGAATTGAAAGTAAATACACTATATTTATATAGTAATGAATGTTCATAATATACAGATAAGCGCTAAAAATATTCATGTGAACTTTTGGTACCTTTTCTGAAATTCTCCAGTCATTAAATCTTTTACAAAATTCATTGATTGAGTCAAGCCCATACCGCATACTTAGTTTTAAAAGGCCCCGAACTGACAATGTAAAACCATTCAAACCAGAAAACTAGCGGCCTTATTTATGTACAAACAAATGAACGAAAAACAAATATGTAACACATAAACAAACAACAACCACTTAATTACCGGCTCCTTACTTGAATAGGCCCCGAACTGACAATGTAAAACAATTCAAACCAGAAAACTAGCGGCCTTATTTATGAACAAAAAACAAATATGTAACACATAAACAAACAACAATCACTGAATTACAGGCGCCTTACTTGAATGTTCATAACATACTAAATGTTTGTTCATATTGAAATTGTTAGAAAACAAAAAATGGGAATATTGGAAATAATCAGGAGGGATAAAAAAAAAAAAAAAAAAAAAAGGCAATTTCCTATCCCCAATAACCTATGACTTATGATACTTTTGCTGAAATTCTCCAGTCATTCAATATTTTACAAAATTCTTCCAACAAAACTTTACCTTCTTTAAACTGCCCTCTGAATGCCCGCGATTTCGCGGGTGTGTTTTAGTTAAATTTATAATAAGATCCATTTTGTTACAACCTGTGATCAATTTTATTTGGCAATCGCCAATGGCAGTCAGCAGGGTTAAAGAACATCAGTTGTTCGACCTGTTAGTCAAATGCGTTTTGTTTAAATATACTTTTTCACTCTTTTGGTCTTTTGGAAAATGTTGTTTGTGCTGTTTTTAGACCCTTCTACAACGAAATTTGTTTGACATGCACACGTATAAAAATTGCGGTTTTTATCCAACGCAGTCATAGGTTTGAACGTAGTTTTCAATTTAGACTCGTTTATATTTTTTGTTTGGGCATGTATCATATTTTCCCTCCGGTTTATATGATCCGTTCATCCTATATATTGACTCTTAAAATTCAAGAGTTAATCTAAAAATGAGGGTACTTTCTCTAAAAATGAGGGTGCTTTTTATATGGCCTTCCAAATACCGTTTCGATCCCTAACATCACTGAAGAGACATTTATTGTCGAAATCCGGATATGGTGTACTAAAGAAATATTGACACCGAATGTTTGTGGCACAACATCCTGTCCACAAGTTAACATTTTTTTTTTCTTTCTGTGACGTATTAAATTTATAATAAGATCCATTTTGTTACAACCTGTGATCAATTTTATTTGGCAATCGCCAATGGCAGTCAGCAGGGTTAAAGAACATCAATTGTTCGACCTGTTAGTCAAATGCGTTTTGTTAAAATATACTTTTTCACTCTTTTGGTCTTTTGGAAAATGTTGTTTGTGCTGTTTTTAGACCCTTCTACAACGAAATTTGTTTGGCATGCACACGTATAAAAATTGCGGTTTTTATCCAACGCAGTCATAGGTTTGAACGTAGTTTTCAATTTAGACTCGTTTATATTTTTTGTTTGGGCATGTATCATATTTTCCCTCCGGTTTATATGATCCGTTCATCCTATATATTGACTCTTAAAATTCAAGAGTTAATCTAAAAATGAGGGTACTTTCTCTAAAAATGAGGGTGCTTTTTATATGGCCTTCCAAATACCGTTTCGATCCCTAACATCACTGAAGAGACATTTATTGTCGAAATCCGGATATGGTGTACTAAAGAAATATTGACACCGAATGTTTGTGGCACAACATCCTGTCCACAAGTTAACAATTTTTTTTTCTTTCTGTGACGTATCTATACTATTAAACGAGAAGACCTCATTTTGGGTGTCGCTTCTCTTCTTTCAACAATAAATTAATCAACAATAAATTAATCAACACGCCTCTGTGTCCTATAGGTACAGTGCATAGTGCCATTTGTCATCCATTCATATGTTTATTCAGATTGAGTTATTTTTGGAGAAAAACGAGAAAAAAGGCATCCGGATATTGTCCCGTCATTGGACGAAATTTTAAGTCAGATTAGACTTCCGGTTTGCGTTTTTCTGTATAATTTGAACATACATATACAAAGAATAAAGTGTATTTTCAGAATTTTATCTGCTATCATTTTCAAGTTTACTATCCACGGCAGTCACAGAGTTTATTAAATAGAGAGGGTCTGTATACTTTATCAATGACCACTATGGATCGATTAGTAAACTTCGAATTGAAAGTAAATACACTATATTTATATAGTAATGAATGTTCATAATATACAGATAAGCGCTAAAAATATTCATGTGAACTTTTGGTACCTTTTCTGAAATTCTCCAGTCATTAAATCTTTTACAAAATTCATTGATTGAGTCAAGCCCATACCGCATACTTAGTTTTAAAAGGCCCCGAACTGACAATGTAAAACCATTCAAACCAGAAAACTAGCGGCCTTATTTATGTACAAACAAATGAACGAAAAACAAATATGTAACACATAAACAAACAACAACCACTTAATTACCGGCTCCTTACTTGAATAGGCCCCGAACTGACAATGTAAAACAATTCAAACCAGAAAACTAGCGGCCTTATTTATGAACAAAAAACAAATATGTAACACATAAACAAACAACAATCACTGAATTACAGGCGCCTTACTTGAATGTTCATAACATACTAAATGTTTGTTCATATTGAAATTGTTAGAAAACAAAAAATGGGAATATTGGAAATAATCAGGAGGGATAAAAAAAAAAAAAAAAAAAAAAGGCAATTTCCTATCCCCAATAACCTATGACTTATGATACTTTTGCTGAAATTCTCCAGTCATTCAATATTTTACAAAATTCTTCCAACAAAACTTTACCTTCTTTAAACTGCCCTCTGAATGCCCGCGATTTCGCGGGTGTGTTTTAGTTAAATTTATAATAAGATCCATTTTGTTACAACCTGTGATCAATTTTATTTGGCAATCGCCAATGGCAGTCAGCAGGGTTAAAGAACATCAGTTGTTCGACCTGTTAGTCAAATGCGTTTTGTTTAAATATACTTTTTCACTCTTTTGGTCTTTTGGAAAATGTTGTTTGTGCTGTTTTTAGACCCTTCTACAACGAAATTTGTTTGACATGCACACGTATAAAAATTGCGGTTTTTATCCAACGCAGTCATAGGTTTGAACGTAGTTTTCAATTTAGACTCGTTTATATTTTTTGTTTGGGCATGTATCATATTTTCCCTCCGGTTTATATGATCCGTTCATCCTATATATTGACTCTTAAAATTCAAGAGTTAATCTAAAAATGAGGGTACTTTCTCTAAAAATGAGGGTGCTTTTTATATGGCCTTCCAAATACCGTTTCGATCCCTAACATCACTGAAGAGACATTTATTGTCGAAATCCGGATATGGTGTACTAAAGAAATATTGACACCGAATGTTTGTGGCACAACATCCTGTCCACAAGTTAACAATTTTTTTTTCTTTCTGTGACGTATTAAATTTATAATAAGATCCATTTTGTTACAACCTGTGATCAATTTTATTTGGCAATCGCCAATGGCAGTCAGCAGGGTTAAAGAACATCAGTTGTTCGACCTATTAGTCAAATGCGTTTTGTTTAAATATACTTTTTCACTCTTTTGGTCTTTTGGAAAATGTTGTTTGTGCTGTTTTTAGACCCTTCTACAACGAAATTTGTTTGACATGCACACGTATAAAAATTGCGGTTTTTATCCAACGCAGTCATAGGTTTGAACGTAGTTTTCAATTTAGACTCGTTTATATTTTTTGTTTGGGCATGTATCATATTTTCCCTCCGGTTTATATGATCCGTTCATCCTATATATTGACTCTTAAAATTCAAGAGTTAATCTAAAAATGAGGGTACTTTCTCTAAAAATGAGGGTGCTTTTTATATGGCCTTCCAAATACCGTTTCGATCCCTAACATCACTGAAGAGACATTTATTGTCGAAATCCGGATATGGTGTACTAAAGAAATATTGACACCGAATGTTTGTGGCACAACATCCTGTCCACAAGTTAACAATTTTTTTTTTCTTTCTGTGACGTATTAAATTTATAATAAGATCCATTTTGTTACAACCTGTGATCAATTTTATTTGGCAATCGCCAATGGCAGTCAGCAGGGTTAAAGAACATCAGTTGTTCGACCTGTTAGTCAAATGCGTTTTGTTTAAATATACTTTTTCACTCTTTTGGTCTTTTGGAAAATGTTGTTTGTGCTGTTTTTAGACCCTTCTACAACGAAATTTGTTTGACATGCACACGTATAAAAATTGCGGTTTTTATCCAACGCAGTCATAGGTTTGAACGTAGTTTTCAATTTAGACTCGTTTATATTTTTTGTTTGGGCATGTATCATGTTTTCCCTCAGGTTTATATGATCCGTTCATCCTATATATTGACTCTTAAAATTCAAGAGTTAATCTAAAAATGAGGGTACTTTCTCTAAAAATGAGGGTGCTTTAAATATGGCCTTCCAAATACCGTTTCGATCCCTAACATCACTGAAGAGACATTTATTGTCGAAATCCGGATATGGTGTACTAAAGAAATATTGTCACCGAATGTTTGTGGCACAACATCCTGTCCACAAGTTAACAATTTTTTTTTTCTTTCTGTGACGTATTAAATTTATAATAAGATCCATTTTGTTACAACCTGTGATCAATTTTATTTGGCAATCGCCAATGGCAGTCAGCAGGGTTAAAGAACATCAGTTGTTCGACCTGTTAGTCAAATGCGTTTTGTTTAAATATACTTTTTCACTCTTTTGGTCTTTTGGAAAATGTTGTTTGTGCTGTTTTTAGACCCTTCCTCAACGAAATTTGTTTGACATGCACACGTATAAAAATTGCGGTTTTTATCCAACGCAGTCATAGGTTTGAACGTAGTTTTCAATTTAGACTCGTTTATATTTTTTGTTTGGGCATGTATCATATTTTCCCTCCGGTTTATATGATCCGTTCATCCTATATATTGACTCTTAAAATTCAAGAGTTAATCTAAAAATGAGGGTACTTTCTCTAAAAATGAGGGTGCTTTTTATATGGCCTTCCAAATACCGTTTCGATCCCTAACATCACTGAAGAGACATTTATTGTCGAAATCCGGATATGGTGTACTAAAGAAATATTGACACCGAATGTTTGTGGCACAACATCCTGTCCACAAGTTAACAATTTTTTTTTTCTTTCTGTGACGTATTAAATTTATAATAAGATCCATTTTGTTACAACCTGTGATCAATTTTATTTGGCAATCGCCAATGGCAGTCAGCAGGGTTAAAGAACATCAGTTGTTCGACCTGTTAGTCAAATGCGTTTTGTTTAAATATACTTTTTCACTCTTTTGGTCTTTTGGAAAATGTTGTTTGTGCTGTTTTTAGACCCTTCTACAACGAAATTTGTTTGACATGCACACGTATAAAAATTGCGGTTTTTATCCAACGCAGTCATAGGTTTGAACGTAGTTTTCAATTTAGACTCGTTTATATTTTTTGTTTGGGCATGTATCATATTTTCCCTCCGGTTTATATGATCCGTTCATCCTATATATTGACTCTTAAAATTCAAGAGTTAATCTAAAAATGAGGGTACTTTCTCTAAAAATGAGGGTGCTTTTTATATGGCCTTCCAAATACCGTTTCGATCCCTAACATCACTGAAGAGACATTTATTGTCGAAATCCGGATATGGTGTACTAAAGAAATATTGACACCGAATGTTTGTGGCACAACATCCTGTCCACAAGTTAACAATTTTTTTTTTCTTTCTGTGACGTATTAAATTTATAATAAGATCCATTTTGTTACAACCTGTGATCAATTTTATTTGGCAATCGCCAATGGCAATCAGCAGGGTTAAAGAACATCAGTTGTTCGACCTGTTAGTCAAATGCGTTTTGTTTAAATATACTTTTTCACTCTTTTGGTCTTTTGGAAAATGTTGTTTGTGCTGTTTTTAGACCCTTCTACAACGAAATTTGTTTGACATGCACACGTATAAAAATTGCGGTTTTTATCCAACGCAGTCATAGGTTTGAACGTAGTTTTCAATTTAGACTCGTATATATATATATATATATATATATATAACAGTTGAATGAACAATATCAGGTTTATATCGGTAAACAGTATAAAACAGTGTAAAATAATGGAGCTCTGGTCAGAAGAGTCTACATAGAAATGCAAAGTCTATAATTGGGAATCTGAAATCGGTTCTTGATTTGTAGTGTTGTTCTCAGCCGACCCTCATTGTCTATTTCTAGTCAGGATATAAACAAGACTTATTAGTATCTGATTCTATGTATTGTCGTTTTTTATAATCCAAATGACGTTTTATATTACTTATTTCTTTGTCTTTGTGAATATTACTTCTACCGTTTAGAATTTTTTTCAGAAATGTCCATTTAGCGTGTCTCGGTACTTGTACATCCCGTCATTGTGTTGTGCTGTAGTAATTTTTTGTATTCGTTTTTTTTCGTGTTTTGCTGTGTCTGTATGCTTTTATGTGTTTCTTTGTTGAGATATTTCTTTGCTTTCTTATAAATAAAGTGATTTAGTCAATTAACACAATGTTGACTGCTGCACCCCATTTTTTTACATTTTTACCTCATACGTGTATTGTTCACACATTGTTGTCAATATTATGAGAGAAAAAATATGACGTCTTGGGAGGCTATTTTAATTGTTTTGCGTTGATGCGTAATAATACTAGTGAGAAGTGTAGCAAGCTAAGGTTTAATCCAATCCACCATTTTTATTATCAGAAAATGTCTGTACCAGGCCAGGGTTATGACAGGTTTTGTCCATTCGTTGATGTATTAATGATTTTGATTTTGCCATTTGATAAGGAACTTTCCTTTTTGAATTTTTCCTCGGAGTTCAGTATTTTTGTTATTTAACTTTTTGATAGATGCATTTCATCATAATCTCCAAACTTTGAATTATTCAGTTTGAGGATACTATTAATATAGCGTTGTATGTTGGCAATTAAGAAATCAAGCATATTAATGAGGTCAGATAAATAGAATCATTTTGTTTAAATTAGAGGCACAGTGGTTGTTTACATACATAGTCAGCTGATGTGTCCTTGAAAAGACATGTGTATCTACCTTAGCTAAATTAATGTATTTTAATGAAACAAATTAAGACCAATTCTGGCAGTTCGTTTTGACTTGGGAATATTATTCTTTAGACAGTTCAATAAACTCTAGCATATATACCCGGAGTTGATTGTGTGTATCATGTATATACACCAGACGTGCGTTTCGTCTTTTAAAGACTCATCAGTGACGATTGAATCTAAACAAGTTAAAAAAAAAAAAAAAAAGTACGAAGTTGAAGAGCATTGAGGACCAAAAATTCCTAAAGGTTGTACCAAATACAAAATGGTAATCAATTCCTGAAGTAGATGATGTTTCAGATTGCAAATAATAATGTTTAAATCCGCCACATTGTTCAGCCAGTCCCAAGTAAGGAGCCTCTGACCTTTGTTAATCTTTCATGATTTTTCATTATAGTTTTTTTTTTCTATATTTCATAGCTTATAAAATTGAGAATGGAAATGGGGAATGTGTCGAAGAGACAACAACCCGACCATAGAACAGGCAACAGCAGAAGGTCACCAATATGTCTTCAATGAGGCGAGAAATTTCCTCACCTAGAGGCGTCCTTCAGCTGGCCCCTTAATAAATATATATATACTAGTTCAGTGATAATGGACTTCATACTTAACTCCAAAATAATACACGAGAAACTAAAACAACTTTTAAAAGAAGGCCAGTGGTTACTGACTTTAGACAGGCGCAAAAATGGTAAAGGGTTTATAAAACATTTTTGCGAGTACCTATTTATTTATTCTGTATTTATTTTTATGTTTTATGAAATTTATAATTTCATTGTGGCAAGTGCTTGTTTACGTACAAGAAATTGCCTCTCTTATGAATGGTCAATTACGGGCAACGGTTCTTTCTTTCTGAAGCAACAATATAAATAGTACCTAATGATGCTGATGGTTTTGCAAAGTTTGTAAAAGATTGTAAAAATCTTTTTTACATCCTCAGAACCAGAGAGGAATTTCTCGAGACTGCATACAAAACTTGAAATTCTTTTTCTGGAATGCATTGATCTACTCACTGACCATAATGTTCCAAGTATGATGTTCCATACCGATAGTTTTGTATCCGATGATGCCTGTCTACTTATATACTGCGATGGAGTTATGAAGTGATTAAATTTCGTAGAGTTTTCACTGATATGATATCAAAATCATTTGCTAGTGATGTTGTTTCTAAGCCTAAGTAAACAACTGAGATATCAATATTGACGTCAAATGTGTCTAACGAAGGGATTGTAACGGGATCAGATATAACATCGATGTCTATAAAGGCTATGTGTTCTTAATCAATAGATTGTTTGCACGTGCCACCTTCCTTCATCTCCACTACAGTTTATTTTTCTTTTATAATCTGTTTTCGAAAATAAGTTTCTCCGTTTATTTACTACTAGATTATGGTTCTCATTTTCAAATTGGTACTTTCTTTGAACTCGTGTTTTTCTGACTCTTTTTCGTTATTTTACCACATTCTGATAAATATCAGTCTGATATTATTTTAGCAACAGTGCTGTCAACCAGACATTTCAAACTTGATGATGACCACACATGTTTCGCGCTTGGTGCTTTGTTTGCTTGCATGCTATGAAAATATTTTACCTCTTTTGTTGATGCAAAAGGGGATATTTTCTCAGAATTGTCAGCGGATTCGGTGTATTCTCAAATGATTACAGCTATTTTTGGGCGATGGCATATGCTAGTAAGAGATGCAATTGGTCTCAACACCATATATCAATTCAAAGATTATTTTTTGTATATGGATGGGGTACAATAGCTTTTTAAGTCATAACCCATTGATACCGGATCATTTTTTGTTTTAGTAACGACCAAAAGTAAACCACCTATTGAGGTGGCTAATTGCAGGTTTTAGTCAAATCATTTTAAAGGAATTTTTTAATTTCCCCAATTTGTTGTTAAATTGTGATGTACTGTGATGATGTACTATGATTTATAACACCTTTTTTTATTAGATGTTGGATTGTACGTCTTATGTGCGCCATGGTTGTCACATCCATAAAGATATTCAAAATCTGAGAATTTTTCATTTCAATGTCCTCTATAACATGAATAAGTATAGCACCAATGCCTGTTTCAATTCTTTCAGCAGAGCCAAACCAATTGCGGGTGCATATGTTATCATGTGGCTCTTTTTGTGTTTTTTTTATACAAATAAGACCGTTGGTTTTAACCTTTAAACGGTTTAACACAAGTAAATTTGGGGCCCTTTATAGCTTGCTGTTTGGAGTTGGCATAGGCTCCGTGTTGAAGACCGTACCTTCAACTATAATGGTTGGCTTTTATAAATTGTTACTTGGATGCAGAGTTGTCTCAATGCATTTTCTTATATCTATTTGCGTTACCAGATTTACAGTGGAAGAAAAACGCTCTGCAATCTTGAAAATTGGCCATCAGATAAGTTGGTAACAAAATTTAAAAAAACCACAAGAATCTAAGTCTACGGAAGTCCCATCCTCTAGAAAAATGTAGGACTGAGATAACTAAAAATCAAGTCGATCAATACTTCGATCTTCATGAAAGTACATTGAAGAAATTAGATCTGTTGAATGACCCGACCCGAATTTATAACTGTGACGAATCAGGATATCAAAGTCGTCTAAATGGTACTAAAAAGGAATTGTCCAAAAACACATTCGTCATCCAACCCAAAACAGGTCAACATTTCTGGGAATATCACACTATAATATAGCTATTTATGCTGCTGGACAAACACCTAATCCACTTGTAATTTTCTCTGGAGTCTTGTTAAGAGATGACTACTCAACAGGTATACCAGATTCATAGATATTGGAAGATGTGGTATATAAAGGCAACAGAAGTATACCGCTGTTCAAAACTCATAAATCTATAGACAAAAAACAAAATCGGGGTAACGAACTAAAACCGAGGGAAGCACATTAAATATAAGAGGAGAACAACGACACAACACTGAAATGTAACACACACAGAAACGGACCAAGCATCAGACAAAATCCCACGAGAATAACAAATATAAGTATGAGTGCCAATGAAACAACTCTCAATCCAAATGACAATGTATAAATGTAAACCATTATATGTCAATGTACGGCTTTCAACACGGAGCCTTGACTCACACCGAACAAAAAGCTATAAAGTGCCCCAAAGTTATTAGTGTAAAACCATTCCAATGGGAAAACCAACGGTCTAATTTATATAAAAAAAACGATAAACGCGTATAAATTACATAAACAAACGACAACTACTGTACATCAGATTCCTGACTTGGGACAGGTGCAAACATTTGCAACGGGATTAAAGGTTTTAAGGTTACCAAACATTTTCCCTTTTTCTGAAACAATAGCATAACATCACAATATAGAAAACCACTCGATAAAATATCAATTGAAAGGCTTGACTCAATCATAAAACGTAAATTAACACATGACTTTTTAAACTGAAAGCGAATTTGTAAACAGTGACTTAAGCTTGTACATGAATTGGTTTAAAAATGCAATTCTACCTTACATAGGAAGAAATAGTCAATGTTCTTCTGATTCTCGATAATCATGTCAACAATTTGTCCATGTACGTCATTGATGCAGCATGTGATAACGGTGTAGATTTGTTGTTGTTTCAATCAGATTCGTGCCATTTGCTTCAACTGCTTGATGTTATGTATTTTCATGCTTTAAAACAGAAAGCTTCTGCTATTTTAACTGAGTTAGGATATTTTGGAATCAAAACTTTTTACTTGGAAGTTCTTTCCAAAAAGACTGCAGTCAATGAATCGCATGACTGGGTTAACAGCACGCTCTTCTTTTCCGGCCACATGAATATAAACTTTAAATAAAAGGGTAGTTCATGCACTTGATTTCAATACGTCTTCGTTTGCATCGCAATCAAGAGCAGTTAATCATGATGACAAACCCGAAAAGAGACAAAAATGTGACTCAAGTGGCCAGTCTACAGACAACATATCGATGAAAATAGGATTGGTTTTCGCGGATCTGACAAAATTTTAGTAGAACCACCAAAACCTAGGCAAATTGGAAAAGCAAATAAAAAGAAAACACTTAATACAGCTCAAGTCTATCCGTCGAAATTTGCTACTTGTGGTACGTCCCATAATTCAGATGAGACTATTGTGCCTAGCTACGATGAAGCCCAACCAGGTAGCTATGGGACAAACATAACACAAAAGACCGTCACACAACAAGGTGCAAATGTAAAAACCACGATGAAGAAAAAACCGAAAAGTGTATGAAAATAACCAAGGCAATTATTGATGATGATTATGTTTTGTGTATCGCTTGTTTGATTAACAATCAGCAGTTTTATTGGGTCAAATGTGATAGATTTGACAACTGGGCTCGCTATGATTAGTTACCAGCAAGGAGATTTAAGTGTTATCAATGATGAGCCGTGATATTGCAATGTTGGTGTGCAGTCTGAGGAATAATGAAATACAAATGATTTTCATCAAAATATCAATAACTGAATAAATTACAAAATACGAATTATTCGTAAAACGTTTATTTTATTATAAACTGTACATCATACATTCCGATTGTATTTCCATTGGGATTTTTTTTTACGTAATCGAAAAATTGTTCAGGTTGTATTCGAATTTGGCATATTTTTACATTGTTATATTATTGTTCGTTTCTGTGTGTATTGCATTTTTACGTTGTGTCGTTTGTATTCTCTTATTTTTGAGATATTAAGATAAAACGTGGCACGGTACTTGTCTATCCCAAATTCATGTATTTGGTTTTAATGTTATATTTGTTATTCTCGTGGTATTTTGTCTGATGGTTGGTCCGTTTCTGTGTGTCGTTGCTCTCCTCTTATATTTAATGTGTTTCCCTCGGTTTTAGTTTGTTACCCCGATTTTGTTTTTTGTCCATGGATTTATGAGTTTTGAACAGCGGTATACTACTGTTGCCTTTATTTAGTATGTGAAGCAAACATTCCCCATAGGTTTACCCGGTTACTAATATTTATAAAAAAAAAATTGAATGCGCAGGTTTACCCGGTTACGTATATATAAAAAAAAATAGAATGAGCAATATCAGGTTTATGTCAGTAGACAGTATAAAAGGTAAAATCACAAAAATACTGACCTTAGAGGAAAATCTATTCGGAAAGTCCATAATAACATGGCAAAATCAAATAACAAAACGCATCAAAAACGAATGGACAAGAACTGTTATATTCCTGACTTGGTACAGGCATTTTCAAATGTAGAAAATGGTGGATTAAACCTGGTTTTATAGCGCTTACCCTCTCACTTTCATGACAGTCTCATCAAATTCCGATATATGTAAATTGATGCGTCAACTAAACAAACAAAATAAATAAAATAGTCAAAATATGGGTACATCAGTCATCATCGAATAACAATTTTAAAAGGACAGTTTAACAGAACACAAAAACATCTACTATCTACAAACACATTCCTTGATTTGAGTGTCTGACGTCAGAAAATTTTATACGTCACATAGATTTGTCGTTCATTGTGCATACAAACAATTTTAAAATTTACATAGGTAATGTTAACATACAGGGTTAAGAAATCAAAAGTATGTAAGAATAGATTTCTGAAATAGACCGAGATTTAAACTAGTCCAAAAGTTATATATAGAATGTATAAGAATCCACAAATCGTTAATTTCACTCCGCGATTGAATGATTTTGACGTTTGTAGTTAAACTTATATTGAATTTATAATAGAAATATATCATAATGACATAATAGAACATTATCATGCTGAAGGGATCTTATAAAGTACAGAGTCACGTTGTAAGAACAAAAGAAATACAAAAGGTCGCATATACAAAACACACCACCTAAAAATGAAAGCCAATACAAACACATTGACGAGATGTATAAGTACCGAGACACGTCAAACAGATATCACATTAAACCATTCAACAGTAAAAGTAATATTAAAAATAGAACAAAGACAAATGAAAGAACTATAAAACACGATCAGTACGGAGAATCTATACATCAAGACCACCATGTATTATTTGAGAAGTTGATACGGAATATTTATCAACAAGGTCTTAGTACCTTCTGATGAATTTTCTTAGAAAAGGGACGAGACGTTCTTTGACATACCCCTGGTTCGTCAACTTTCTACTCAGACACTGATGACGTTTTACAAAGTCTGAGTAGGAGCTGCAAGCTCTTGAATATCGAATAAGTTGGGAAATATATATCCCATATGCAGGTTGGTATATTGCTACTAAGGTAGGGGAAATTTGTAATTTTAAAATTAAAATCGTAAAACAGTGTAAAATAATAGAGCTCTGGTCAGAAGAGTCTACACAGAAATGCAGTCTATAATTGGATATCTGAAATCGTTTTTTGTTTTGTAAAGTGTTGTTCTCAGCCGTCGCTCATTGTCTATTTCTATTGAGGATATGAACAAGACTTAACTTGTCTTCAAAATGTTCGACTAAACATCTTTCTAAAGTACTGACTACTATTCTTTCTACAGTTAAAGATGGGCTTTAAAAATATTGTGATCACATATATTCTACCAGTGGTGTTAACCAGATGTGGATTCTCTAAAATTCGCAAGATCTACTGCTTAATCTTCGATCACAATCTTTGCAATTTTGCAGCAACTTAAAAACTTTAGATTTTTCTACGCTATATACTACTATTTCCCATGCTTAGTTGAAAGATCGACTTCACCATATCATAAAACAGAGCTTTTTCTATAAAAATGGGAATCGTAGATACAAATGTCTTGTTTTGGGGTTATAATAGTTCATATTTTGCGAAGAATCACACTGAATCATCTAGAATATATACTGAAGATAATATTTTCAAAATTCTGAAATTTTTGATCAACAATGTATTTGTTGAGTTTGGAGGATTTACATTTCAACAGACAGTCGGTATTCCAATGGGTACTAATTGTTCACCCCTGCTGGCTGTTTTTTTTTTGTACTCGTATGAAGCAGAATTCATTCAGAACCTTTTAAAAGACAAAAAAAAACTACAGGCTCTAAAGAGCCTGTGTCGTTCACCTTGGTCTATGTGAATATTAAACAAAGGACGCAGATGGATTCAAAATTGTGTTTTGCTGATGGTGATGTGTTATTGTACATCTTACTTTACTGAACATTATTGCTGCTTACAATTATTTATATCCATAATGAACCTGGCCCAATAATTTCAGTGGAAAATGTTAGTAAAAATTTACAAATTTTATGAAAATTGTTAAAAATCGAGTATAATAACATCAACAGTACCATTTTTTCTGCACCAGATGCGCATTTCGACAATACATGTCTCTTCAGTGATGCTCGTGGCCAAAATATGTAAAATCCAAAGTTTATATAAAAAGAGGAAGAGCTGTAATCCAAAAGTTTCAAAAAATCCGTATTTTCATGCCAATACCGGGGTACTGGCTACTGGGCTGATGATACCCTCGGGGACTAACAGTCCACCAGCAAAGGCATCGACCCAGTGGTAGTAAATTACATTAACGGTAACAATTTTTCTGCACCAGATGCGCATTTATATAGGACAATAACTCCTTAGGGGGTCAATTGACCATCTTGGTCATGTTGACTTATTTTTAGGTCTTACTTTGCTGTACATTATTGCTGTTACAGTTTGTCTCTATCTAAAATAATAATCAAGATAACAAAAAACGGCAAAATTTCCTTAAAATAACCAATTCAGGGGCAGCAACCTAACAACGGGTTGGCTTATCCATCTAAAAATTTCAGGGCAGATAGATCTTCACCCGATAATTTTTTTTATCCCATGTCAGATTTGCTCACGCCACACATATTTTAAACTAGATACCCCAAAGATGATTCTGGCCAAGTTTGGATTAATTTGGCCCAGCTATTTCAGAGGAGAAAATTTTTGAAAAAGATAACTAAGATTTACGAAAAATTGATAAAAATTGACTTTAAAGGGCAATAGCTCCTAAAGGGGTCAACTGACAATTTTGGTCATGTTGACTTATTTTTAAATCCTACTTTGCTGAACATTATTGCTGTTAACAGTTTATCTCTATCTATAATAATATTCAAGATAATTACCAAAAACAGCAAAATTTCCCTAAAATTACCAATTCAGGGGCAGCAATCCAACAAAGGGTTGTCCGATTCATCTGAAAATTTCAAAGCAAATAGATCTTCACCCGATAATTTTTTTTATCCCATGTCAGATTTGCTCACGCCACACATATTTTAAACTAGATACCCCAAAGATGATTCTGGCCAAGTTTGGATTAATTTGGCCCAGCTATTTCAGAGGAGAAAATTTTTGAAAAAGATAACGAAGATTTACGAAAAATTGATAAAAATTGACTTTAAAGGGCAATAGCTCCTAAAGGGGTCAACTGACAATTTTGGTCATGTTGACTTATTTTTAAATCCTACTTTGCTGAACATTATTGCTGTTAACAGTTTATCTCTATCTATAATAATATTCAAGATAATTACCAAAAACAGCAAAATTTCCCTAAAATTACCAATTCAGGGGCAGCAATCCAACAAAGGGTTGTCCGATTCATCTGAAAATTTCAAAGCAAATAGATCTTGACCTGATTATCAATTTTAAACGTAGGGCTGAGATATTCCAAAATCAAGTCGATCAATACTACGATCTCCATATCGTACATTGAAGAAATTATATCTGTTGAATGACCCGACCCGAGTTCATAACTGTGACGAATCAGGATTTCCAGGTCATCCAACCCAAACCCAGGTCAACATTTCTGAGCATATCACACTATAATATAGCTATTTCGGCTGATGGACAAACAACCCTCCACTTGTAATTTTCTCTGGAGTCTTGCCTAGAGATGACTACGTTAAACGTTTTAATGGTACCAAACATTTTCTCTTTTTCTGAAACAATAACAACATCACAATAAAGAAAACCACACGATAAAATATCATTTTGGAGGGCTTAATTCAATTAAAAAACGTCAATTAACACATGACTTTTTAAACTGAAAGCGAATTTGTAAAAATTGACTTGTACATGAATTGGTTTAATAATGCATTCCTACCATCCATAGAGAGAAAACATCCTGTTCTTCTGTTTATCGATAATTATGTCACCCATTTGTCAACGTACGCCATTAATGCAGCACGTGATAAGGGTGTACACTTTTTGATGAGCTTTATTATTTTTTTGTTAAATTTACACCATATTAAATAGAATGAGACTCATTTACAGGCTACAGCTAATAGTAATACCACCCATCATTGACCAGGTATATTGACATTTCAATGCCAATTATGTTTTATGTTAATTCTGCTATAGTCAGTTTTATGAAAATAATTTAATAGAATTTTAGTTTGCCTTTTTGTTAGCATTTTCATGCATTTAAATATATTTTCCCAGTTGCAAGGCTTTGAGAATTTTTTAACACTTTGTCAAGTGACTGTCATCAAGAATAATGTAGCTGATAAAGGACACTTGTACCGTAAGTGTAAGCTTGCTAGCTGTTCACTCTGAATAATGTTGAGCGGTGCAATGACAAAAGAGGACGATGAAGCTTGGAGAAATGGGAAGGCTTGGTACACAAAACTTTTTCCATATCTAACGGGTAATTTTAACAACGCATCTCCGGATCCTTCTTTCATCAAATGCTCCAGTGTCTCTTCTTGTTTGTCTTTCGGATGGACACCAAAACACTATTTACAATCACACTTATCTCCTCTATGTCCATTTTTATCATATGGCGGGCTTCAGGAAGATAAGAAAATGGTGGACCTTAAATCCTATGGCAGCTAGCCAGATCTGGTAAAATAACCCGTTTTTGGTTTTTGGTTTTCGTCTTATTGTGTAACTCATCAATATGAAGATATAAAAGTATGTGTATACATATTATTGTACTCCAAATGACGATAATTTTAATTAGCGCTTCTAGATTGTGTGGCGTTGAAAGAATTAATTTGGGATCACACAGAAATATTGTGAGGGGAATAAACTATCACTGTGTTCCTGGTTTGAAGTTGGGTGACGTAAAGCGATACGTGAGGAGTTAATGTTTTAAAAAACTTTGCAATCAGAGCCGCGTTGTGGTCTTTTTGAGTGTCGAGATAAATAACATCCCCGAGGATACTTATGGTAGAGCTGGGGCGGATTTAGATGTATTATACAAACGAATAGTAAAGAAGTTTAACCAAATTGAAATAGCAGTGAAGACAGTGGCTTTTAACGACAACGTGGTAATTGCAACAATACCTCCTAAAAAATTAGAACGAACCATCAGAAAATATCCTCATAAGAGTGAAAAACTAGGACCTTTAATCATCAGCAATTTTGTACGTAGAATAAATGAGGACTTTGTACATGACTTTAATCACAAAAAATACACACACAAATGAAGTTTACTAGGTTGTTGGGTGTTTGCAATCAAGTGGCAGCTTCTAGCATAGTGATAGATTAACCAGCTTCATTAACAAACACTTTTTCTTGGACTTCTCCTGAACCGAATTTTAATCTGCGTACTGTTATGCGTTTACTTTTCTACATTGGCGAGCTATTTAGATGTATAGAGGAATAGTTGATATATCATTGACATGTTAAACCCCGCCGCATTTTTGCGTCTGTCCAAAGTCCGTAGCCTCTGGTCTTTTTTTTAATTTTAGTTTCTGGTGTATTATTTTGAAGTTTAGTATGATGTTCATTATCACTGAACTAGTATATCTATTTATTTAGCTGTATTTGGTACAACCTTTAGAAAATTTTGATCCTCAATGCTCTTCAACTTCGTACTTTATTTGGTCTTTTTAACTTGTTTAGATTCGATCGTCACTGGTGAGTCTTTAAAAGACGAAACGCGCGTCTGGTGTATAAACATGATACACGCAATTAAATCCGAGTATTTATGATAGAGATTATAGACATGTCTACAGGATGGTATTCCCAAGTCCAAACGAATAGACAACCTGCCAGAACTGGTCTTAAGCTGTGTCTTTTCAAGGGAGGGATACATCAGCTGACTTTGTATGTAAACAACAACCGTGACTAATTTAAAGCAGGGTTTCCGCTGGCGGTCAAAAATAATAATTGTGGCGATTAAAATTCGTCATTGGCGAAAGAATTTGGCGACAGAAATATATAACGATTTATTTTCAGCCATCTTGTTTATTTACTTTTTTTCGGGTTTCTCTGACTTTACCGATCAGACAATACTCGGAATTCACCTTGAACTCGTTAAGATTTTGAAAGAAAAGCAATAATCAGCTGATTGCATTTATTGCTATCGACATCAAAGGACTAATTAATAAAAGTGTTGATTGTATGATATGACAAAATGATATGGTTAAATGGCTTCTGTTACATGTCACAAAAGGGATTTATTTACCGCTTTGCGACGCACGTGTTTGCAGCAAAATTTACGCTTCCTCTCCTTCTTTTGAAAAGAAAATTGTTGTTATGACGAAAAAAGTCCCAAAGCTACAATGGTCTCAGATTTAAAACTTTATCATTTAACTTTCATACAGATCATTGATTTGAGTGGGTATTTCAAAGTCGTTTAAGTAACACACGAGTTTTAAGCATATTATAGTTTTTCTTATTTACGATGGTCTAGAAAAGAAAGCTGTCGTTATGAAGAAATCTATTCAAAGGTTGGCATGAGAGAAACCCTTTAATGTAATGACTACACCTTACACGAGGGATTAATTCCAAGTGATAAAATTCTTCGTTTTGTTGTAAATAAAAAACACTTCTTATTTAGGGGGAAAAGGGGGGCTGGAAAAAAAGAAAATTTTGAAAGAAAAATATATTTGGCGAAAAAAATAATAAAGTGGCGAAAAATATATTGTTTTGGCGAAAGAGGTGGCGAAAAAAATAATTGACCCAGGGGAAACCCTGATTTAAACACAATGATTTTATTTATCTGACATTATTAATGCTTGATTTCCTATTAATTGACAACATACAACGCTATATAAATAGTATCCTCTAACTAGATAATTCAAAGTTTGGAGACTATGATGAATTGCATCTATCAAAAATTTAAACCACAAAAATACTGATCTCCGCGGAAATATTCAAAAAGGAAAGTCCCGAATCAAATGGCAAAATCAAAAATCAACGAATGGACAAAACCTGCCAGAACCCTGGCCTGGTACAGACATTTTCTGATAATGAAAATGGTGGATTGGATTAAAGTTTGGTTTACTTCTGACTTGTAGTATTACGCGTCAAGGCAAAAAATATAAAATAGTTTTCCATGATGTCATATGTTTTTAGTATGAAAAGTGCATACAGTTTCATTATATTGACAACTACGTGTGAACAAAACACATGTGAGGTAAAAATGTAAAAAAAAATGGGGTGCAGCAGTCAACATTGTGTTAATTGACTAAATCACTTTATTTAAAAGAGTGTTAATTGACTAAATCACTTTATTTAAAAGAAAGCAAAGAAATATCTCAACAAAGCATACAGACACAGCACAACAGCAAACACGAAAAAAAAGAATACAAAAAATTACTACAGCACAACAGCAAATACGAAAAAACCGAATACAAAAAATTTCTACAGCACAACAGCAAACACGAAAAAAACGAATACAAAAAATTACTACAGCACAACAGCAAACACGAAAAAAATGAAAACAACAAATTACTACAGCACAACAGCAAACACGAAAAAAACGAATACAAAAAATTACTACAGCACAACATAATGATGGGATATATAAGTACCGAGCCACGCCAAATGGACATTTCTAAAAAAAAAAAATACTAAACTGTAGGGTTTGTGCATGTGGTATTTGATCCTGATGGGATTGGAGTTGACCTGGAGAACTCACGAGATGTATTGGCCTCCTCCAAGTCTTGTTCCACTGATATTTCTGGTGTTGCTGCTAAAAAAAAAATTCTTTGTTATTCTTGTGTGATTTGCATATTAGGAAATAATAAATTGATATGATTAGAGAGGACTTTCAGTAGTTGATCTTAACCTTGGTTTTTTTTCAATAGATGACATTGACTGAACTTCTTTTTTAAGTTGACCCTTTTCTTCATAATGACGCCACCCCCTTTACTCCATAATGACACTTTTTGACGCCTGAGTAGTACATCAGTTGAAATGATATGACCTCGAAATGTCTGAATCAACCTTAATAAAATTTGTATCCGATATGAAAAGGATATTCATGAGAATATCTTGACTGGAATTTCATTGATGAAATACTCTTTTTTCCAACGTATTGATACCTTAAACCTGATGAATTTTTGTTAATGAAAAAATCCTATGTGAATCAATTGTGTAAAAAAAAAGGTCCAAGGAGGAAAGGGGTAACCAATGTAAACCAGATGGTGGCAATGACAACACTGAGGTTAAGCAAATTTTTTTCACTACACATTAACAGTAAAATAATATATTATAATACACAAAAAAGTTTGTTTGAATGATAATAATAATTTTTGCAGTTTACTTTTATCAGATTAGCAAATTTCATTGGGTATACACGAGCATAAGCCAACAAAAATATTCATGCACCAGGCCTATTAAATGATATAAATGTACATGTTACAGTGTAGAATAATATGATCCCTATCTCAAATTTTACAGAATTATAAGGATTAAACCGCCTTTTTAAAGGTCAAGTTTATACACCAATAAATTCTTTTAAGAAGGCGTTTAATCATATATCAACAGACATACAGCCAAGATTTAAGGTCTGTGGTATAAATATTAAAATAAATTTAATTTTTCATGTATTTTTTTCTCTCTCATATTTATCTTTTGTGTAATTATTTTAAAACATTGCATATATATGTAAGCAACCCATTATTTTCAGTTATATATATATATGTAAGCAGTCCTTTTTTCTCTTAGAAATAGTAATTTTCCCATTTTTTTCATACATTTTTTTTTTTATTTCTTTGCTTTGCAAGCACCTTACACGTGTAGCCATTGGTTTCATTCATGCAGTCTTTTTAAAAATCATGAAGTGGAGGTATAAATCTAATAATGCCAATAATTGTTTATCCTAGAAATATATTGAATTGACATTTAGGAGATAAGTGTTATAGTTTTGTATTCTAAGCTCCGACAGCATCAATTCATGGTTTGATGGTTTGTGATGCGTTTGCAGGTAAATGTAACCTTGAAATCACCAGTTGATGCAGTTGGAACTTAAAATACAATACTGTAATCTTTATTATAATGAAACTGAGAATAAATAATAGAATAACAGAATCTAGATTTACCATCTGTATCTAAGAAACTGCCAACTCCAGTCATGGATGGTCTCCCTCCTATTCCCTGGAGAATCAACTCCTCTGTGGGTGTGATTTGGGGCTGGGCTGGACTACCTCCAGTTCTAGGATGTCTTAAGTTGTCTATTTTCTGTTTAGCTGAAATATATACAAATCTTTTTTCAGGTGCTTTAAGTAGATGAATGAACAATATTTTGAACATTAAAAACAATAGATATGTTTGATATTGTCCAACTTGGTTATATTTATACTTATAATTCAGGTACATGCATGTATACATGTAGTTGACTCAAATGTAAAGTTATCTCCAATTCCAAAATATACCCACTTTAATGCATATTTTGATGGTATGAATCTAATTGTTTTGAGATGTAATGAATTTTCCTATTCAATTTTTTTGATTAATGGTTTCACATGTTTGATCCCACAGTGAGACCTGTATTAATATATGGTTCAGGCATATGGGGTTTTTTATTCAAAAAAGTTAAATAATGACACATAACTGATTTATTTCTATAGATTGTTCAAGATCTAAAAGGAGTGAATAAGCATGCAACAAATTTAGCCATATTTGGCGAAGTAGGTCGTTATCCTCTGATGACAGATATTTAAACAAACATGATTAAATATTGGAAAAACTGCAAACTCTTTCTGAAATATAATATCTAAAGCTAAATTATAAGTACACTATGAGGTGTGCTGTCCAATAATTGGCAATAAAGGGACAAGAGTAACAGAAAATTGGTCACATTATAGTATATATTTGTATTATTACAAATTGCATTCCTCATTTGCTTTAATATTTTTATCAATCAATTAAATCAAAATCAATCATATTATGTACTTTGTTTAACCTATTTTTAATTTACTTTACATTATGTTTGAAAATAATATTGTAATTATTCTTCTCATTTTGGGTGCCGTGATGGGCAAATAGAATATTTGTTTGTCTAATGTAAGCATTCACTTTAAATAAAAGTCTTGATGACTGGCTTCATTAAGAGAGGTGACACTTTAATAAGATATTGTATTGTATTGCATTGTATTGTATTGTATTGTATTGTATTGTATTGTATTGAATTGTACATGTATTGTATTGTATATTGATGGTATATTCTCACTATACAAATCCTTCAATAACATTTTTTTTATTTACAACATGCACTTAGTCTTGATGGCTGTGTTGTTTATTTTGTAGACATACTTTATTATGTGTTTCATAATTTTTAATTGTTTTCCATTTGCCCTTTTTGTGTATTTTATAGCTTAAAAGATGTGTTATAATATGGGTTGTACTCACTGGTCACAGTGGTAAAGACTATACATTTTCTTACTTTTCTTTGACAAGGGTAATTATTTTAGAATTATCTTACAGTTTCAAATGATTGAATTCATTGTGTATAACTATTTTTCTTTATTTTGCATGTGGTTTCAGAACTATATATATTAAAAACATTAATATTATAAATATAAAATATCTACCTCTCTGTTTGGAGTTGTTCCACTTTTTTTTACATTCCTGCCAACTTCTTTTCTTGGTTATAAATTGGCTACAATGAAATAAATGCAATGTATTATGTGGTATAGACATAAAAGTTACACTTTATATGTACCATGGTAGCTATTCTATTGTTTTTCTAAAACATTTTTTAACATGGCAGTGTTTCCATTACAAAATACAGATACAATGTATAAACTATTGATCTATTCATATTTTGAAGATATAAATTCACAGTAAAAATACAAGTTGTCATGATTTTGATACCACACCGGTTTCTGTATTCATATATATGAAATACGCATGCACTTTTGAAAAAGTAAATAATAAACTGTTATCAAAGAGATATGTCTTGTTTTTTGGTAATTTCAATATAAAGGCTGATCATGATCATCAGTGGCGTTGATGCTTTTCAACTTTGTGATTTATTTGGCTTTTTAACTATTTTGATCTGAGCGTCACTGATGAGCTTATGTAGACGAAACGCGCGTCTGGCGTATACAATTATAATCCTGGTACTTTTGATAACTATTGAAATAAAGTATCAATACTTAAACATGTAAGTTTGACAAATTTTGAAGTTCAATGTGCCATGTAGCAGCAGTGTGTAGCAGGTACATGGCTAAACATTCTCCATGGAAATGAGAAATGCAAATGTTAATTAAATACAACCACATATCAAATATCATTGAATAGTCATAAATAAGAAATTTCCTTTTTAAAGAAACCTTAACACAAACTAATACATGTAACATGTGTAAACTAAGCAAAATTTTAAACTATATCCATGATATCTGAGGAAAAGGATAAAATAATCTCAAAGGTAATAAGATCTGCCAATGGGGGGAATCAAGGCTAGTTTGACAATAAGATGAGTTAATCAGTTGAGCATTTAATTCAAATTAATAGAAATGTTCAATAAAAATGTGAGCATACTTATTGAGCATGCTGCTGTGCAGCTTAATCACTTGATTCCTTATGCTAATATTAAGACAGCAACCATTTGATTTTCTGGGGGGCTATGGTTTTTTGTCGAAAAAAGTTTGTTTCCATTTTTTTGAGAAAAAAATAATTTGTTTTTTAACTTGAGAAAAATATTGTTTGTTTCACCCTCAGCTGCCACTATATTTTGTTCTAAAATTGAAAGAAAATTGTTTTCGACTTGTCTAGAAAAAAAATAGATCGTTTTTCGCCGAAGGCAAAACTTGATAAATGTTTGTCCAGAAAAAAAAAATAGTTGCTGCCTTACATCAATGTTTTTCAGGAATTAAAATACTTTAAAAATCATCCCTTACGCATTCAATTGATCAGCAATTGCTTGCCAGGCCCTTCTGTTAATAGCATTAATATTGCCATCTCCCCCGTCCCCCTTTGCTGCACCAAACAAAGTTTTCTCATCCTCCAGGACGAGAGAGATGAAAAGGGCCTGTTCCTCTGTTCCCCACAGAGTCCTTTGCTTATTTATTTCAGCCTTATCAATAGGCAAATCGTCAACCACTGCTGCCGTCCCCTGGTCGTCTGCAGTTGTCTCCATTGTAAACAAAGTCACCGGAAGTAAGAGGATCGGATTAAGGCCCCTTGTGTTTAAGAAAAACTTTCTCGGGCTGAGAACGTACTCGAAAAAGTTTATGACCGCGATTCTCGAGAACGATCTCAATGGAGAATATATTCGAGCACTGAGTATGAGAACTATTTTGGAGTCGAGTACAGTTTTATGACCGTAAGGCCTGAAGTAATATTCACAAAGACAAAGAATTGAGTACTATAAAACGTCATTTGGATGATGAACAACGACAATACCTAGAATCAGAAACTGTTAAGTCTTGTTCATGATATCCTGACTAGAAATAGACAATAAGGATCGGCTGAGAACAACACTTTACAAAACAAGAAACGATTTCAGATTCCCAATTATAGACCTTGCATTTCTATGTACGCAGATTAAAATTCGGTTCAAGAGAGGTCCAAGAAAAAGTGTTTGTTAATGAAGCTGGTTAATCTATCACTATGCTAGAAGCTGTCAGATGATTGCAATCACCCAACAACCTAGTAAACTATTTCAACCTTTACATTTAAGATTTTCCGAAGATTCAAAGAAGAATTATTTAACTCATAAATTTTCAAAACGAACAATTTTTAGGGGTCTAAATTAAATCCCCTTTCAGGGGGTAAGGGGTTTATAAAACATATTTGTGGTTACCAATTCATTTATTATGTATGTTATTTGACCCATTTGTGGCAAGTGCTTGTTTACGTTCTAAAAATATGCCGTTCTTATGAATGGTCAATTACGGGTAACGATTCTTTCTCTCTGAAGCAACAATATAAATAGCACCTAATGATGCTGATGGTTTTGCAAAGTTTGTAAAATATTTTAAGTTCATTTTTTACATCCTCAGAGGCAGAGAGGAATTTCTAAAGACTGCATACAAAATTTTGAAATTCTTTTTCTGGAATGCATTGATCTACTCACTGACCATAATGTTCCAAGTATGATGTTCCATACCGATAGTCTTATATCCGATGATGCCTGTCTGCTTATATACTGCGATGGAGTTGTGAAGTGATTTAATTTCGTAGAGTTTTCACTGACTGAAATTTGAATGATATCACAATCTAGCTAGTGATGTTGTTTCTAAGCCAAAGTAAACAATTGAGATATCATCAATATTGACGTCAAATGTGTCTTACAAAGGGATTGTAACGGGATCAGATATAACATCGATGTCTATAAAGGCTAGGTGTTCTAAATCAATATATTTCCTTACGTGCCAATTTCCTTAATCTCCAATACAGTTTCTTTTTCTTTTATAATCTGTTTTCAAAACAATTTTCTCCGTTTATTTACTGCCGCATTATTGTAATAATTTTGGTACTTTTTTTTAAATGCAAGTTTTTCTGACTATTTTTCGGTTATTTTACCTGGGGAAAGACTACACTCTGATAAATATCCATCTGATATATTTTTTAGCAACAGTGTTGTCAACTCGACATTCCAAACTTGATGATGTCACACATGTTTTGCCCTTGGTGGTTTGTTTTCTAGCATGTTTTGAAAAGATTTCCCCTCTTGTGTTGAAGCGAAAGCATATATTTTTTCAATATTTTTACCGGATCAGGTGTATTCTCAAATGATTACAGCTATCTTTGGGCGGAGAAACATGCTAGTAAGAGATGAAGTTGGTCTTAACACCATATCTCAATTCAAAAACTTTTTTCTGTATATGGACAATAGCTTTTAAGTCAAAACCCATGGATTCCGGATAATTTTTGTTTGAGTAAAGAGCAAAAGAAAACCACGTATTGAGATGGCTAATTGTAGGTTTAGTCAAATCATTTTAAAGGAATTCTTGAAGTTCCCCCAATTTGTTGATAAATTGTGATTTACTATGATTTATATCACCTTTTTTATTAGATGTTGGCGTGCACGCCTTATGCGAGCCATGGTTGTCGTGTCGTCATCCATAGTGATATTCAAATTCTGAGAATTTTTCGTTTCAATGTCCTCTATAAATTTAACACCAACGTCTGGTTCGTTTCTTTCAGCAGAACCACACCAATTGCGGGTGCATTTGTTATCATGTGCCTTTTTTGGTGTTTTTTATACAGATAGGACCGTTGGTTTTAACCTTTAAATGGTTTTACAAAATGTAAATTTTGGGGCCCTTTATAGCTTGATGTTTGGTGTTAGCCTAGGCTCTGTGTTGAAGACCGTACCTTGACCTATACTGGCTGACTTTTATAAATTGTGACTTGGATGGAGAGTTGTTTTAATGCAACTCGTACCACATCTTCTTATATCTATTGGGCGGTTACTAGATTTACAGTGGAAGAAAAACGCTCTTCAATCTTGAAAATGGGCCGTCAGATAAGTTGGTTACAAAATTAATAAAAAGGCACACAAGAATCTAAGTCTACGAAAGTCTCATCCTCTAGAAAAATGTAGGGCTGAGATATCTTAAAAGCAAATCAATACTACGATCTTCTTGGAAGTACATTGAAGAAATTATATCTGTTGAATGACCCGACCCGATTTTATAACTGTGACGAATCGGGATTTCCAGGTCATCCAACCCAAACCCAGGTTAACATTTCTGGGCATATCACACTATAATATAGCTATTTCTGCTGATGGAAAAACAACCCTCCACTTGTAATTTTCTCTAAAGTCTTGCCTAGAGATTGCTACGTTAAACGTTTTAATGGTACCAAACATTTTCTCTTTTTCTGAAACAATAACAACATCACAATATAGAAAACCACACGATAAAATATAAATTGGAGGGCTTAACTCAATTAAAAAACGTCAATTAACACATGACTTTTTAAACTGAAAACGAATTTGTAAAAATTGACTTGTACATGAATCGGTTTAATAATGCTTTCCTACCATCCATAGGGAGAAAACATCCTGTTCTTCTGTTTCTCGATAATTATGTCACCCATTTGTCAACGTACGCCATTAATGCAGCACGTGATAACGGTGTAGAGGTGTTGGGTTTTTTCCATCACATTCGTCCCATTTGCATGCGTTAAAACAGAAATAAGCTTCAGTTGAGTTTTGGTATTAAAGTTTATTTTGGAATCAAAACTTTGCCTCGGAAGTTATTTCTAAAAATACTTATGCAGTCAATGAATCGTGTGACTGGTGGGATAATTTTATCTCTCTATAGAAGGATTATCCCTCTATACAGGTATGATCACCATGTAAAGGGTTTGTTCCCAAATGCAACCTGTTTATGTACCACTTTGATATGATGAACCTTAATGTAAATGTCCCAAAGTCAGGTTTTTGTTTGATCTATTTCAATACCTTCAAACGTCCTTTATGGTCTATGAATGGTGACACTTTTTGATTGATGAGCTTTATTAATTTTTTGTTAAATTTACACCATATTAAATAGAATGAGACTAATTTACAGCTAATAGTACTACCACCCATCATTGACCAGGTATATTGTCATTTCAATGCCAATGATGTTTTATGTTAATTCAGCTATAGTCAGTTTTATGAAAATAATTTAATGGAACTTTAGTTTGCCTTTTTGTTAGCATTTTCATGCATTTAAATATATTTTCCCAGTTGCAAGGCTTTGAGAATTTTTTACCACTTTGTCAAGTGACTGTCAACAAGAATAATGTAGCTGATATAGGACACTGTTACCGTGAGTGTAAGCTTGCTAGCTGTTAATTCTGAATAATGTTGAGCGGTGCAATGACAAAAGAGGATGATGAAGCTTGGAGAAATGGGAAGGCTTGGTACACAAAACTTTTTCCATATCTAACGGGTAAATTTAACAAATCTACGGATCCTCCTTTCATCAAATGCTTCAGTGCCTCCTCTTGTTTGTCTTTCGGATGGACACCAAAACACTATTCACAATCACACTTATCTCCTCTATGTCCATTTTTATCATATGGCGGGCTTCAGGAAGATAACACTGAAGAAAATGGTGGACCTTAAATCCTATGGAAGCTAGCCAGATCCGGTAAAAAAAAACGTTTTTGGTTTTTGGTTTTAGTCTGCTTGTGTAACTCATCAATATAAAGATATAAAAGTATGTGTATACATATTATTGTACTCCAAATGAAGATAATTTTTATTAGCGATTCTAGATTGTGTGGCGTTGAAAGAATTAATTTGGGATCACACAGAAATATTGTGAGGAGAATAAACTATTACTGTATTCCTGGTTTGAAGTTTGATGACGTTAAGCGATACGTGAGGAGTGAAAGTTTTCAAAAACCATGCAATCAGAGCCGCGTTGTGGTCTTTCTGAGTGTCGGGATAAATATCCCAAGAATATTTATGGTAGAACTGGAGCGGATTTAGATGTATTAAACAAACGATTCGTAAAGAAGTTAAACCAAATTGAAATAGCAGTGAAGACAGTTGCTTTTAACGCCAAAGTGGTAATTGCAACAATACTCCCTAAAGAATTTGAACGAACCATCAGAAAATATTCTCATAAGAGTGAAAAACTAGGAACTTTAACTCAAAATCATCAGCAATCTTATGAGAATTTTGTATGTAGAATATATGAGGACTTTATAAATGACTTTAATCACACAAAAATGAAGTCCTATCGTTAAGCATTAATGTAATGCTCATTTTGTATATTTAGGAAAAGTTGTTTAAATTTTGAGAAGAAATTATAAAATTATAGTTTTTCAAGCCGGTAACTAATGATTCTGAGGAAATTTATTGTGTAGATAATCGTTCCAAAATTTGGCACGAATTTCGAAAGCCTGTGGCAGTTATTGATGGACTAACGGAAAGTAGTCCCGGAACGGAAACGATCACTGTATGGAGTTAGTCATGTGGCCACATTTAAGACAACATATCGATGAAGATGGGATTGGCTTCCGCGAATCTGGCAAACATTTTAGTAAAACCACCAAAACCTAAGCAAATTGGAAATAAAAAGCAAAATAAAGGAAAACACTTAATACATCTCGAGTCTATCCGTCTATATCTGCTACTTATGTTACTTTCCATAATACAGACTAGACTTCTGTGCCTAGCAAAGATGACGCACAACCAGGTAGCATAGGAACAAACATAACACAAAAGACCGTCACAAAGCAAGGAACAAAACGTAAATCTAAAGAATGTACTTCAAGCACGAGGAAGAAAAAAGCGAAAAAGTGTATGAAAAAATCCAAAGCAATTATTGATGAATGTCTTGTGTATCGCTTGTTATACTAACAATTAGCAGTTTTATTGAGTCGGGTGTGATAGATGTGACAACTGGGTTCACTTTCAATGCTTACATGTACCAACAAGGGTTTAAACTGATGTTGATTTAAGTTTGATCACTGATGAGCCGTGGTACTGCAATGTGTGTGTGCAGTCTGAGGAACTACAAATGACATTTATCAAAATATCTATATTTCTGTGAATAAATTACAATTCGAGTAAAACTTTGATACCAATTATCAGTAAAATGTTTATTCATCACAGTCAAATTCTGATTTCATTTCCATTTTAAGTTTGTTTTTTTTTTACATTATCGAGAATTGGTCAGGTCGTATTCGATTTTGGCATATTTTTAGCATGTGAAACAGACATGCCCCAGGATAACGTCATTGGAAAAAATGAATGATAAATCAGGTTCTATTGTTTTAAATAGAGCCAATTTTAATAAAAACAAAAGGTCAGGGATTAATTTGAAAGATTATGTCGGTAAACAGTAAAACAGTGTTAAGTTATCGAGCTCTGGTTAGGAAAGTCGACATAGAAATGCAAAGTCTATAATTGGGAATCTGAAATCGTTTCTTGTGTCGTAAAGTTTTGTTCTCAACCGACCTTCATTGTCCGTTTCTAGTCGGGATATAAACAATACTTAACAGTATATGTTTCTAAGTAATGTCGTTGTTTTTCATCTAAATGACGTTTTAAAGTATTAATTTTTTGTCTTTGTGAATATTACTGCTATGGTTTAGTAAGTTTTAAGTAAATGTCCCTTTGGCGTGGCTCTGTACTTATACATCCCGTCATTGTGTTGCGCTTTTTGCTGTTGTGCTGTGTCTGTATGCCTTTATGTTATAATTTGTTGACATATTTGTTTGTGTTTATACATTGGCTACAGGTATAGGAGGAGGTTTCAGATCTCACACAAATTATTTACCCTGCAACATTTTAGCGCCTTTCTCAATTAAGGAGACAAAATATATAGACAATACATATTTCTCAACTGTCTTGTCTTGTATGTTTTTTTTTTATTATTATTTTAGTTCATTATATTGTAACGTTTTAGCGTTTGCGCTGTTCCCCCTTTTCTAAACTCTAACGTTCTTTAACAGGTCATGTTCAGTTTTAGTCACTAAGTTTTCTCTTTAATAATATTCATATATATATGTTAGCGGCAATAAGTGAAATTATGCATTAAACTTAAATCCTAGGCAATAAGCTAACGCCTAGGCATCAAGTCTAATGCCTAAATGATGTTAGGCATTAGTCTTAAATCCTAGGATTTAGGCTTAAATCCTGAAAAAAGTGTCCAGGCATTAACCTTAATACCTGAAGTGTAATGCGAATAAATAAAAGACATTTATTTAATAAATAAAAATTATACATTTGTTACATAACAAAGTTACGAGAACTGAAGTTTAAAATGTCATCTACTGAAAATAAAATCACAGATAAAATATGTTTTAATATTAAAATTCATCAAATATTACTTATGAAAACTTGATAGAAATATGTGTAAAAACAGTTGTAGAACTGTGGTATCGACTATTGCACTTTATCCCGTTTTTCTTGCATTTGCACCGGTTACTTAAACATTTAGATTTACAAACACATTTAAAAATCCTTGACCTCCGGATAATGACTGATTGGTTGCTGCTTCACGTACACTTAAAGTTGTTTCACAATTAATTTCCTCTTCCAGAATTAAATTATGTTTACATATTCCCATCTCATTTGTTCCAAATGTTCCTAGAAGTTGTCCAAATCGTGTAGCCACAACAGCTTTGCCCTTATCATTGATCTGAAGAAAAAAAAATAACATTCTAATGCAGGCAGTTTGATTATTTTCATTAAAATATCGATAAAGAATTATTTCTAAGAGTAGAATTAATTAGGTATTTGCAATTTTTCAGTGAATTAGGATATTAATTCGTGTTGCATATGGTGATTTTCAACTGTCTTTGTTGCATTAATCCGCATCTGATTTTTATCAGGTGCAGATCCTGGATTTACATATTTACTTTTATGGTTTTTTTTCTGTTAAGTAATTAATAAAAATGACATATTATGTGGTTTATCTGTTATACATTACATGGAAGTACATGTACTTTAGTTCAAGCTCCCGCCTGGATTAAAGTGTCGTTTTTTTTTGTGTTTTTTTTAATTATTTCTGAGTATTTTCAACTTACCTTTTGCGTTTCATCAGTGATTAAAGAAGAAGGTTCCACATTTGGTTCTGCAATAGATTCTGGTATATCGGAGGCATCGACAATGTTTTCTGTTTTATTTTCAGTTACAGGTTGATCATTTAAAGACTTTGTCTGGATCTGAATTAAGTCCTCTTCCTTTTCTAAAGTCACCAATATTTCTGATGTTAATCCATTTTTTGCACATTTAGCAAATAAGGCTTCATAGGGGGCCGCCCAATGCCTTTTTTTAGAGCTGAATTCTGAATCTGGACGAACTTGATACCGCTTTGTTGATTCCTTGTCCCTCAGCCATGCAGTTAGCATGTCATGGATATCTCCATTTGATCGCTCAATGCTACCCTGTGATTGGGGATGTTTCGGTTTCCCAAAAACGATAACAAGTTCTGGCCACATTAATTTCAACTCGGATATGACCAAAGCTGTGAATTCCGGACCATTGTCACTTTGCAGTATATGGGGCGCACCAAAAATTGTAAAAATATCAACTAGATTAAAAGCCACCTCTGATGCACATTTTGAGGTAAGGGCTTTAATGTTACAAAATTTTGTAAGGTGGTCTTGAAATACCATAATAAATTTATAGTTTATAGTTTCCATCTGGGTTTGATTGAAATTCATTCAAATCAACTTGTCCTATTCTGTTAAAGTCTTTAGATAAAATGGGTTTCACTACTTGCCCTTTCCCTATATATATTTTTTTTCGTATTGCAATTTTCACAAAGTGTCAGAATAAGTTCAATTGCATCACGTGAAATGTTAGTATATCCATTATTTAGTTTTTTTATCATGCGATCTCTGCCGCCATGACCTGTTTCTTTATGTGCCTTTTCCAAAATACCCTAGGGTTCCTCTAGGAAGACATAAATTTTGAAATTTCCCTCGTCATCCTCGCTGACTTAAGTTATCAACCTCTCAAAACCACCAATTTTAAAAATGTCATACCTTCTTTTGTCACTTTCTTTTCTGATGATTCCAAAAGTGTAATCTTTGCCAAAAGATCATGGTACTTTACTCTAGGGTATATGTTCCTTGTTTTCCCTGATTCGAATTAAGACCTCAAAGATTCAAGATGTTTTTCCTCAATAGACATGATGTCACTTAATGCGAATAATCTTAATAAAGAAGTGAAAAAGACAAGATGGCCTGAGGGTATTTAACAAATGTTTTAACAAAGAAAGTTTACTTATAAAATGGTATGAGCAAAAAATGATATCTTATTTTTGTCTTCTTTTGACCAGTTCCAACCAGCTTGACCAGTGAAGTGTAAACATTTTCAAACAATTATTATAAGGAGGAAAAAATAGAATCTTTCCTTTTTTATGGGATACAATAACTTTTAAAAAAAATCTTTTACATGTTTTGTACTTCCACAAAAAAAGTATGAGTTAATTCTGTTTTAAATAAGAAAAGTACTAAAATTTGAAGATTTGTCAGATAATCGTATATTAATATTAGGAATATAATTAAGAAAATACTTTATTTCAAGAAAAATCACTAAAAACACATCGTTTTGTAATAAATATGCCTGTCTGTTTGTTTTTGTTGTGTATTTTAGTAACAACCCTATAGTTTGGATTTTAGACTAATAAAATTCTTATTCTTATTCATAAATTCTAAAATTTCACTTATTGCCTAGAATCATGTTCGGCAATAGGATGAATACTCATCACCAAATTTCAGGTAATAAGCTTAATGCCTGAAAATTTTAGGCAATAACTTAATGCCTAGGCGTTAGCTTATTGCCTAGGATTTAAGCTTAATGCCTAATTTCACTTATTGCCGCTAACATATATAAATCATATGCATAAAAACTGTTTAAAAACAGAAAACCTTCGAGTAATTCTGGACGTCAAATGCAACGTAAAAGTTAAAGCATGCACTTACCTGTTTTGTATCTTTCTGATTATTTCCGTGATTTGAAACTTCATTGTTAAGATGATTTTACATGTAACATTATTTCAATGTCATGCACATTTATCATTGCTTCGTAGGGATACCTGGTCAATAAATTTTATACGATTGTTTACGTTGAAAGGTCAACTTTGTTATTCTAGTACAATTGCCGTGAAGCAAGTATCGATTGTCGTTAATAACATTAACGGTACCATTTTTTCTGCACCAGTTGCGCATTTCTTTCGACAATACATGTCTCTTCATTGATGCTCGTGGCCAAAATATGTAAAATCCAAAGCTTATATAAAAGTTGAAGAGCTAAACGTGTCATAGACGTTACGTTTCGAGTCTTTTAGGATCGAAACGTCATTTTCTAGTCGAAATTCATGTATAAAAGAGCGTGCGTATTGCATTGTTTTAGTTGTGGTTCAACTGGGCATAAGGCAATATCTAGCCAAAAGCTAACTTCCAAACTACTCTAATAAAGCAACTTTAGGAGTCTTTCTGACCTTTTGGTAAATTTTTAATTAATTAACGATGCTTTCGGCGTTACTCGTTACCTGTTTGTAAAATAAAATATCGTTCGTAATTTATACGCATTTGATTTGTTAATTGAAATACATTTTCATAAATATTTCCTGGTCATTTCGAAAAGTTTACTGGTCAATTAAACACGTTAAATTTGTATGATTGTAAATTGTTATTTATGCCAAAATATGATTATCATTACTTATGTGTTGAGTTTTGTTTTATTACATCGAAATTGGAGCGGAGGGAATTCCATAGTAAAAACATTTCGAGTCATTAAAGTCAATATTCGGACTCAAGTTATGTTGACGTAATATACTTAACGATTCGTTACCAGAGTCTTTTAATTTAAATTTACAATAAAAGACACTATTCAGTTTTATAAAAGAACTATTAAAGGTCTACGTGACCTTCCAGCATATTCACAGCATACTTCCCATACACATTTTTGGTATAAAAGTTTATACTTTCTAATCCGAATTCTATACGAAAAGATACTTAGAGAAACGTGTTATTTAGGTATTTAATAGCAAATAGCTATACAGATCTATTGAGAAGGTCTTTATTGTTTCTCTATACCTGTTCAATTAAAACATAGTTTAGGAATACATCATAAGTTATTGTAATTCCGCCGATTTACTAAGATAGGATATAATAGCTCAAAGCTAGTCATGTTTAATCCATTGCTAAGTATTGTTTTTATTTATATTGTTTGACCAGGAATATCCCTACCATTTGCTTGCTTAATCTTGGTGACTATTAAAATATTACATAATCAATTACATTTGTTGAAGTTAATAACATTGTATCTTATAACATCATAAAATATTTGTCTCATCAATTAAATAATTAACTTCAATTGGTATTACTAATTTAGCCAAAATGTGTTAACTTCAGAACTGAGTCCGTTGAGTCCTGCCCAAAGGTAAAAGCAGTGTTCATGGATCCAGTCCTGTAATTCAGTTACACTCCTCCCCGCTCATGATTACAAAAGAGTAGCATACACACAAGAGGTTCTTCTTACGACTCCATTACATTTTGAAAGTTGCAGTTTGGTGACCTTTGGTTTTTAACTTCTTTTTTGTCTCTGGTGGAGTGTTGTCTCATTAGCAACCTTATCGCATCTTCTTTTTTTTATATGTACTGTCTCCATTAAAGATCTGCATATTTTCTTGTTACCATCATACATGAGACGATAAAGTAGAATGCTAAACATGAATGAATATTATACTATTTTCAACTAATACGAGTAAGTTTTCGATTGAGCGCTCACACAGCACAATCGCGACGGAAACGTACGTTCAATATGAAAAATATTTTTTTAGTATAAAGATTTAAATATAGTGCAAACGCAGAAATGTCTCGCCGTTTTAACTAACTTTTGATATTATGTTGAAAGTCATAATATAAACTTTACTACAACTATCACATAAACTTTACATGATCCAAGAAAATGAGGTCAAGGTCAGATAAACCAAACGAGAAATCCATTTTCAATTTTATGTTCACCTTTCATTATACAATACATTGAATATAGCTGCCCTATTGCCTATAGTTTTAAAAAAACATTTTGGCATTGCCCATTGTTGAAGGCCGTATGGTCACATAATAGCTCTTAATTTCTATGTCTTTTGGTCAAGCTCTTGTGGAGAGTTGATTGATTGGCAATCATACCACATCTTTTTTCTATAATACAGCGTACTAATATTTCGAAGAATGGACTTTTATAATTAAGACGCAACACAATTATGAAAGTTTTATTTAAAGAAAATCAGATAAAGCATTATCAAAGACATATTTTCAAAATGAGTTAATTTTAAACATTTTACGGAGGAAAAGTTTTTAATTCTATACGGAATTGAATCATCTTAAAGAACCTTAGTGAGCACGCTCACATACCCCACGTCCCCACATTGTCATTGGAGAAATTAAATAAGTGCAAAAAAAAAAATTGTATAAGAAACAAAAATGGAATAATAATTTCCAGTCAATATGCACATCTACAAAGTATGTCCTTATCATCTACAAAATTTCATAAAATTCGGTTGTATGGTTTCAGAGGAGTTGAGATGACAAACTGTTGCAGAAGTCATTGAAGCAAATAAGTTCAAAGGGGTGTAACTCCTAAAAAAATAATGGAAATTTCCTGTCGATATGCACATCTACAAAGTATGTCCTAATTATCTACAAAGGTTAATGAAATTTTGTTGTGTGAGGTTTCAGAGGAGTTGAGATGACAAACTGTTGTAGTAGCACATTGAAGCAAATAAGTTCAAACGCTCCGTAACTCCTAGAAAAAATTGAATCGCAATTTCCTGTCGATATGCACAACTACATAGCCTTTTCATCAAAAAAAGTTTCGTGTTATTCTGTTGTGTGGTTTGAGAGAAGTTGCGATGACAAGAAACATAACTGTCAGACGGACGGACGGACGGGTGACAAACAATTTACCCTTCGCAACTTCTTTGCGTTGTGTATAATAATAGACTGATAATTATAACTTCAAATACTGCATGTACATTTCCTGTTATGGTTCAATTTTTCACATCATGGTATATTGATTACAGTGAATATAATTTAAACTGACAGAAAAGGAAAAAGATAAGACTCTGTGTCACACATTCCTTTACTTAACCTTAACGATAGTAAAATGCGAATACGATTCACCTCGAACATTAACACCGCTTGTTTCTATCCAAACGGTATCGTTCACTTGTAATTGTACTGATATTGTGGTTGACGAGGTATGCCACCATACGCCTGATTGGTTCTTATACGACTTAGTAATTTGTTTCCCGTTCACGTAGATATAAAATTCCCCACCATTTTCATACATAGTTATTGTCACAGAAATTGTATACAAACCCTGTTTTTCACATCTAAACTTTCCACTATTTTTATACATTGTAAGGTTGCTTATTCCAACACTAAAGTATATTCTGCTGAACTTCACCACGCTCCCTGCTTGTACAGTTGAACTAGAAGATACGAATGCTGTCATGGCAACTGAAAATAAATTCAGAGCAAAATATGATTAATGATTTACAAGATAAGAAAAAATATAATGTTTAATCGTTGCAAACTAATTTAAGACTATATTAAGCTCAATAGTTTGATGTAAGGCAATACATACGTTTAGAACATAACATATAGGTAATGTTTTGCAATAAATGAATAATGTTTTTGTACTCTTTAGGTATTATGTTTTTTTATAATATGCTTGATAATTTGTTGCAAAGTACGTAGTCTAAAAATAGTTATAGCTATAAGAAAGTGTGGTATGAGTGCTAATTATACAACTCTTCATCCAAGTCACAAATTATAAAAATAAACCATTATAGGTCAAGTACGGTCTTCAACACAGAGCACTGGCTTACACCAAACAGCAAGCTACAAAGGGCCCCAAAAACAACAGTAAGTGTAAAACAATTCAAACGGGAAAACTTACGGTCTATTCTATATATAAAAAAACAAGACACGAAAAACACTTATTAACAACATCAACAAACGACAACTACTGAACATCAGATTCCTGACTTAGGACAGGTACAAACAATTGCAGCGGGTTTAAAAGTTTTAATGGTACCAAACTTTCGTACTGATCTGAAACAATAATGTAACATCAAATAGATATAGGAAGATGTGGTGTGAGTGCCAATGAGACAACTCTCCATCCAAATAACAATTTAAAAATTAAACCATTATAGGTTAAAGTACGGCCTTCAACACGGAGCCTTGGCTCACACCGAACAACAAGCTATAAAGGGCCCCAAAATTACTAGTGTAAAACCATTCAAACGGGAAAACCAACGGTCTAATCTATATAAACAAAACGAGAAACGAGAAACACGTATATATTACATAAACAAACGACAACTACTGTACATCAGATTCCTGACTTAGGACAGGTGCAAACATTTGCAGCGGGATTAAACGTTTTAATGGGCCCAAACCTTCTCCCTTTTTCCTGAAACAATAGCATAACATCACAACATATAAAAACATACGGTAAAACATCAATTAGCAGACTTAACTCAATCAAAAAACGTATGATTACACAAAGAACGAATAAATTTGATCTGCGATATCTGAATACAAATGCACAGTTAATTAAATATTAGAGACAAACACACAGTGTACAAGCGGACAGTGACACAAAACGGAAGTTGCTGATCTGTCCGACGGCGATCGGCTCGTTGTTTTTCAAAAAAATATAGAATATCAACACAAAGTGTCCCATAATGGATTGTTCAGCAGCTCAAGGTAAGTGAATAACTACAATGATGTATTTTTGACCATTTAAAGCTTATTTTATGCTTTTAGCATCAACCGTCTTTTTAAAATAACTCCTGATCATGAAGAGGGGTCAAAATTTTGCGATTTTTCGAGTCATAAATCTTAACAAAACTCCGAAAATTCAAACATTTTCAAGATTTTTAATCGATACATAGTTGAATAATCATATTCCGCATACACACACAAAAGTTTGGTTCATTTTTTTTTATTATATTGTCACAATTGAATCTTTTCTATTCAAAGTGTACTGTCCGCCTCGTTGCCACCGTATGTTTTCATACTGTCCTATTCGTTGGTCATATTCATGATCGATATCTTAAGCAAAAGTAAGATTGAAACATGCAATTTATCCACATTTAAACTTTATTCAACACAGATACTGTCTATGATTATATATGGAAAATATTTATAGATTATATATTCAGCTTGGATCTCGTGTCAATTAAAGGGGGACATTGGTCACTCTTCCAGAACCTTTACTCATGTCTGCTGCTCGTATTCATCGTTTGCGGACCTTGTTGTTAGATTCTCTACCGATATAATATTCTAATAAATGCATGGTGAATTCAGTACACATGTTCCCTATGACATGATCTTTCTAATTTAATGCAAAATTAGAGTTTTGATCCAATTTTACGGCCTAATGAACATAGAAAACGATAGTGCGAGTGGGGCATCCGTGTACTATGGTCACATTCTTGTTTAAAAGTTATTTTAAAACAACAGTAGATTATAGTGAGTGATGCAGCGCACTTAAGAACATCAATTAAATAATGTTTTGCTTATATTTTCAGATATACATGATGAGTACTAGTAATCCTTATAGTTGTACAACATGCTTGTTTTCGTGCAAAATATTTTCCGAAATAATAGACCACAATATAATTCGCCATCCGGAACAAACACTTAAAATAAAGGTTTATATTCAAAATAAATGCATTCTTTAGACGAAAAACTTTTGTGTTATACCAAACTGGGTGTAAAAAACTATTGTTTTGATTTTCTGTGTCAAACGTTTATAAATATAAAAAAGAAGATTTGGTGTAATTGCCAATGAGACAACTCTAAACAAGAGAACAAATTAAATAACACAGAAATGAACAACTATAGGTCACCGTACGGCCTTCAACAATGAGCAAAGCCCATACCGCATAGTCAGCTATAAAAGGCCTAGAAATAACTTTTGTTGCATGGTTGTATTTTTCATGAAAAATTATTACCCCTATTTATGTTTTTAAGTGATAAAAATAACAATGTTCCACATGAATGTATGAATAAATATACCATAAAAATCACCTACGTGCCCCATTTTCCTAAAACAAACTAGAGAAACGTATATTAAATTTTCATGTGCATGCATTAACAATGCTTTTTATATGTAATAATCAGTAACATTTTATAAATGTTGATATTTCCTAGGAAATCGGTCATGAATGTGGATAAATTGCATGTTTTAATCTTACTTTTGCTTAAGATATCGATCATGAATATGACCAACGAATCGGACAGTATGAAAACATACGGTGGCAACGAGGCGGACAGTACACTTTGAATAGAAAAGATTCAATTGTGACAATATAATAAAAAAAAAATGAACCAAACTTTTGTGTGTGTATGCGGAATATGATTATTCAACTATGTATCGATTAAAAATCTTGAAAATGTTTGAATTTTCGGAGTTTTGTTAAGATTTATGACTCGAAAAATCGCAAAATTTTGACCCCTCTTCATGATCAGGAGTTATTTTAAAAAGACGGTTGATGCTAAAAGCATAAAATAAGCTTTAAATGGTCAAAAATACATCATTGTAGTTATTCACTTACCTTGAGCTGCTGAACAATCCATTATGGGACACTTTGTGTTGATATTCTATATTTTTTTGAAAAACAACGAGCCGATCGCCGTCGGACAGATCAGCAACTTCCGTTTTGTGTCACTGTCCGCTTGTACACTGTGAAACAGTCATGACCAAAAGGCTATCAAACAAATTCAAACACACTGAGAAATATTTAACCAATCAATGTTCACTTTAGAAAAAAACCGTTTTTTTATAATCTTGAAGTTTATACAAATGTTGTAAGAATAAGTGAAAAATTGAAGATATTACAAATAATCAAAGCTGGTATACAGCCAAGATCCATATAAATAAAAAATGACAAAAAAGCATTATAAACAGTATCAACAGGTCGAATTAACAAGAAAATACGATTTGAGAGTACTCGCAGTTACTGACAGCTAGTTAAAAGCCAAAACCAATTAATAGTAAAAAATCATGCATCAGAGACTAAACATAGAAAGATACATTATTTAATTCGAACGTCACTGATGAGTCTTTTGTAGACGAAACGCGCGTCTGGCGTATATACTAAATTTAATCCTGGTATCTATAATGAGTTTATTTAAAGAGTTTTGCAAATAGCATGATTATTTTCAAATTGATTTTGGTTTTAATAGAAAGTGATCGAAGCCAATCTTAAATTAAGAAGTATCATACCTTCCTCGGCATTAGCGTCGATTTGACGTGTCATCATAGAATATGTGTCATTAGCATTTCTTTCAGCTTCTCGTATGGCATTTTCAAATTCCACAAATGTATTGTTTTGACGGATCTGAATGTTTTGAAACAGGGTTTCAAAATGCTGCTTCATATCTGTATTTGATTCAGTCTGATTGTGTTCCAGTTCAATAATACGACGGCTCATTAGAGAACCCAAGTTTGCCAACGTTTTTTTTGTATCAACAGTAATATTAAACAAAGCAAGAAAATCCTGGCGCCGCGCTTGTTCATTCATGCTTAGTGAATTTGTTTTAGTGGATAATATTTTCACCGTCTGTTGTAAAGTACCAATTTCTTGAAGTGGTTTTATATTTGCCAGTTGTTTCATAGCAGTCATTTCCTTTTCCACCTGTAGACTTTTATTTTTAATTGTACTTAACTCTTCGTCCTGAACACGCAAGTGCAGGAAAGTTGCATTATTTTCACGCTCTTGTGCAATACTTGATTCTTCTACGCGCTGCGTTTTATTTTTAATCGCCATAAGATCATGTATCACTAAAACGTAATTCTTCTGTAGCACATTATTTTCCTTTTGAAGCTTGTTATAGTTTTCCTCGAGCAAATGGTACCTTTTTTCCAAAAGTTCTAAGTCGTGTTTTGTTTCGTTAAGCATTTGATCAGGCGAAAGTGTTTTTTCAAGTGTATCAAGTTTCTGTTGTAACTGCGATGCAAGCAATGCGAGATTTTTGTTGATCTGATGCTGCCACAGTGATGTGTCCTGTCGAAGACGCTCCGTCGCCTGATCTCGCAATTTTATTTCTTCATAAAACTCGGAAGCAGTTAACAACTGGCCATTTGCAATCGTTTGGCCGTTTCCGGATTGCTGATTGTCCAACAGAAATCCGTGAATGAAAGGCACTAATATAAAATATATAAACAGCATTCTTGCTTAGCCCTAGATTTATTGCATGTTAAGTTAAATCAATCGAATAAAAACATCACATGTTAATCATATGTAATCATATCATGGTGTTATCTGCATTATTCATATATGTGTAGATAAATGATATAACTTGTATGGCAAAATAGGATTACTCAAAATAAGAGATTATTGTTTATCGTCCTACGCCTATAGTATCACCCTGCTCTGTCGCTCCGTAATTCTAGTATCAATGCTTCTAAACGAGACCAGGCCTTAAAGACATAAAACTTTGCTCAGTGCTCGGAGCACAAAAATCATGCATGAAACATGAAATCCAGCAATTTGATTGGTTGATTTTCGAGTCTGAGTACAAAAAACATGCTCCAAAATTTTATGACCGTGAGGCCAGGCATTATCACCGACGTCACAATGTGAGAGGAGAAGTTATCATATACTTAGACTAAATAACATATGAATTTTACTGTTCGATAATAGCATTAAATTAACGTAAATTACATATTTTTCGAATTGGTGCTTAGCGGGCTGATATGAAAAGTTTATCACCTGCTTCGATTGTTATCACATGCCTTTTCGTAACGTTATCGCATGGCATTCCGGTAATACTCGACAAAATCCGGAAAATACACCTCAATGCTACGTTTACAGTGAAAATCATTACGAAGTATTATACAAAACATTGTTTTGGATACCGAAAAGTATGGTTGTGTCAAATAATAGAAAACAAAAACAAATATTAATTATTAAAATGCATTTTTAAAAGTTTCAAACATAATTTACTTTACAAACAGTTGACTTTTCTTAACAGTGTTCAATATGTATATTGATGAATTGTTTACTTTGTTGATTCGTCCATATTGATTTTTTTTCTTGTCTGTTGAGGCATATGCTACAAAGATATCATATCGAATGTACTAAATCCGGGTTCCGACGTCCATAAACTTTTCATTATTTGAACTTCTATTTTGGAACCACGTAAAAGGATCAATACTAGTATATGAATCTGTTATTCATCTCCATTGTTGAAGCATATGATAAAAAGATCATAACATGTCATTTTGCATATCGCATGTATTATCAGCCCTCGGTCAATATCAGCCCTCGAGCCATGCTGCTCTTGGGGTGATATTGAATCTAGGGCTGATAATACATTCGATATGAAAAATGCCATGTCATAATCTGATATTATTATCGACGTCAAAATGCGAGAGGAGACGTTATCAAGCTTGCTTTTGTCAAGCGTAAAACTGTCTTAGGAAGAGGAGAAAAACGGTAATTCTAATAGTACGATACACAGATAATCAGATTTTCTTCGTATAGATATCGTAAAACATTAGCCGCTCGAGACAGTGTTAAACTTTTAAGCTCGCTCACTTGCAAGTGAATAATTCGACCTCATTGAATCCGAATTAAGATGAACTTCAGTTAACGCCTTAGCTAAAGATGTTCAGTTGTTTAAAGGACAAGAATGTCAACATTGAAAGTGAAACAAAGGCTAATCGTTTTAGATTGACTGGTTCGATCCACAAAAAAATCACACTTTTACAGGTTAAAACGATGATAAACGTTTATATTTTTTTTAAATCTATGATATGAAATTAAACTGACCCAGAAAAATTTGATTGCACGAGTTTGCTTTCTATCCATAGTTTATATGACCATCGGAGTTATTCTGAGGTCAACTCGATAGTTACTTAGATGATGTCAAGACTGAAATAATCGAAGCGACATATTATCGGGCCCATGCATTGTATTTTAAGCTCACCTGGCCCATAGGGCCAAGTGAGCTTTTCTCATCACTTTGCGTCCGGCGACCGTCGTCATCGTCCGTCGTCGTTAACTTTTACAAAAAAATCTTCTCCTCTGAAACTACTGGTCCAAATTAAACCAAACTTGGCCACAATCATGTTTGTGGTATCTAGTTTAAAAATGTGTCCGGTGATCTTGCCAACCAACCAAGATGGCCACCATGGCAAAAATAGAACATAGGGGTAAAATGCAGTTTTTGGCTTATAACTAAAAAACCAAAGCATTTAGAGCAAAATTGTCTCAGGTAAAATTGTTTATCAGGTCAGCCCGGAAATTTCAGATGAATCTGACAACCCGTTGTTGTGTTGCTACACCTACATTAGTAATTTTAATGAAATTTTGCTGTTCTTGGTTATTATCTTGAATATTATTATAGATAGAGATAAACTGTAAACAGCAATTATGTTCAGCAAAGTAAGATTTAAACATAAGTTAAACATAATCGAAATAGTCAGTTGACCCCTTAAGAAGCTATTGCCCTTTATAGTAATTTTTTAACCATTTTTCGTAAATCTTTTCTTTTCCAAAAATCTTCTCCTCTGAATCTACTAGGCCAAATTATTCCAAACTTGGCCACAATCATCTTTGGGGTATCTAGTTTAAAAAATGTGTCCGGTGAATTGGCCAACCAACCAAGAGGCTGCCATGGCTAAAAATAGAACATAAGGGTAAAATGCAGTTTTTGGCTTATAACTCAAAAAACCTAGGCATTAAGAGCAAATCTGACAGGAGGTAAAAGTGTTTATCAGGTCAAGATCTATCAGCCCGGAAAATTTCAGATGAATCGGACAACCCGTTGTTGGGTTGCTGTCCCTAGTGTGGTAATTTGAAGGAAATTTTGCTGTTTTTGATTATTATCTTGAATATTATTATAGATAGAGATAAACTGTAAACAGCAATAATGTTCAGCAAAGTAAGATTTACAAATAAGTCAACATGACCGAAATAGTCAGTTGACCCTTTTAAGAGTTATTGACCTTTATAGTAAATTTTAAACCATTTTTCGTAAATCTTAGTTATCTTTTACAAACATCTTCTTCTCTAAATCTACTGGGTCAAATTATTCCAAACTTGGCCACAATCATCTTTGGAGTATCTTGTTTAAAAAATGTGTCCGGTGACCTGGCAACCAACCAAGATGGCCACCATGGCTAAAAATAGAACATAGGGGTAAAATGCAGTTTTTGGCTTACAACTCAAAACCCACTGAATTGGTAATTTTATGGAAATTTTGATGTTCTTGGTTATTATCTTGAATATTATTATAGGGGAGGGTTCGTTCGTTGGACTCACAAACTCGACTTTAACAGTCACAATTCGAACACAACATTGACTTTAACAGTGCTTATTTGGTTTTTTTCAAGGGTTTCAGTGCTTAATTGTTTTCAAGGGTTTAATGTTTTCAACCCACGCCACCCCCCCCCCCATCCCCCACCCCCCTTGGCTACTAGTATGCTATATCAAGTGCTCAATAACAATGTTGACGGTCTTGTGCTATTTTAAAATATTAAAATGGTCACATGTGGAATGGTGATAAATAAGGTTGTAATCTGGTTAATCTGGAAAAATAAATATATTGCGTCTCTTTCAAATTATATATATGTATTCATATAATTATATTCTCTTTTTCAGTCAGTACGCAATATTTCTGGATTTCAACCAAGAGACCCTTTTCATCACTGCTCAGTATCAATCGAATTATATGTTTCAAAATTTAACACTATAAGGTATGGGGACTTCTGGATTCTGAAATTATTTGCTTGACCACAAGATTTGTTTTTTCAAATTAGGGATCATAATGTTTTTAGGGGGTAAAAATCATACTTTTTGAAGTTAAATGTTCGTTCCCTAATAATGGAAAAAATAAGGTATTGGACCTCTTTATTATAATAATTTGAAACTTTGGTACCAACCTGGTGATGATCATGCAAATGGAAGCTAATAATTTGGCAACTGCAAGGAGAAATGAAAACGTAGCTGATGTCAGTGCAATGCCGAATCATCTCAGTTGTAAATGTAGCACAGGATCATCATTTATCATGTACATGTATACCAGTCAGATTCAGATGTTGATGTTCCATCAAGCCAGGTCAATTTCATGTTAACCGATGACATGTCATCAGAGGAATCTCTAAACACATACTTTAATATGTCAACTGTTTCTAATACGGTCTATTGGTCATGACAAGATAGATGTTATATAGGTAGGTTCACGCCGTAAAATATCCAGTATGCCTTTGGAATATGCACATATTAATTGTCAGGCTTGTCAATAACTGCCGGGTATCAGTCTATATGTTCTACAAGCAGGCCATGTTCCACTGATAATTCAACTCCCGTTCTACACAAAATCAAAAGGAGTCAATTCGTTAACTAATTGTCAAATCAAACATTTATGAATATTATAAATAAACATATGTTTCTTTGTATTAGAATTTATAGAAAAAAATGAAAATAGGGTTTTTTTCTAAAGTGAACATTGATTGGCTAAATATTTCTCAGTGTGTTTGAATTTATTTGATAGCCTTTTGGTCATGACTGTTTGTCTCTAATATTTAATTAACTGTGCATTTGTATTCAGATATCGCAGATCAAATTTATTCGTTCTTTGTGTAATCATACGTTTTTTGATTGAGTTAAGTCTGCTAATTGATATTTTATCGTATGTTTTTATATGTTGTGATGTTATGCTATTGTTTCAGAAAAAGGGAGAAGGTTTGGGCCCATTAAAACGTTTAATCCCGCTGCAAATGTTTGCACCTGTCCTAAGTCAGGAATCTGATGTACAGTAGTTGTCGTTTGTTTATGTAATATATACGTGTTTCTCGTTTCTCGTTTTGTTTATATAGATTAGACCGTTGGTTTTCCCGTTTGAATGGTTTTACACTAGTAATTTTGGGGCCCTTTATAGCTTGTTGTTCGGTGTGAGCCAAGGCTCCGTGTTGAAGGCCGTACTTTAACCTATAATGGTTTAATTTTTAAATTGTTATTTGGATGGAGAGTTGTCTCATTGGCACTCACACCACATCTTCCTATATCTATTTTAGTAAAATTGAGAATGGAAATGGGGAATGTGTCAAAGAGACAACAACCCGGCCATAGAAAACAAGAGTGCACATGCTGAAATGTCTCGCCTTCTTTACCAATCATAGATATTATGTTGATAGACCAAATATAAAGCTTTATTACAACTGTCACATAAACTCAACATTAACCAAGAAAACAAAACATTGATCAATGAACCATGAAAATGAGGTCAAGGTCAGATAAACAATGCCAGACTGACATGTACAGCTAACAATTCTTCAAAACAACAAATATAGTTGACTTATTGCTTACAAATTCAGAAAAAACAGACCAAAACACAAGAACTTAACACTGAGCAATAAGCCGTGAAAATGAGGTCAAAGTCAAATAAAACCTGCGTAACAGACATATAGATCATAAAATATTTCCATACACCAAACATAGTTGACCTAATGCATAAGTATTAGAAAAATAGACCAAAACTCAAAAACTTAACTTTGACCACTGAACCATGAAAATGAGGTCAAGGTCAGATGACTGCTAGGAATCTGATGTACAGTAGTTGTCGTTTGTTTATGTAATCTATACGTGTTTCTCGTTTTGTTTATATAGATAAGACCGTTGGTTTTCCCGTTTGAATGGTTTTACACTAGTTATTTTGGGGCCCTTTATAGCTTGTTGTTCGATGTGAGCCAAGGCTCCGTGTTGAAGGCCATACTTTAACCTATAATGGTTTACTTTTTAAATTGTTATTTGGATTTTGGTTAGTTGTCTCATTGGCACTCACACCACATCTTCCTATATCTATGTACACCTTACAGTCCTTCCATACACCGAATATACTAGACCTATTGCTTATAGTATCTGAGATATGGACTTGACCAACAAAACTTAACCTTGTTCACTGATCCATGATTTGAGGTCGAGGTCAATTGAAAACTGTCTGACAGGCATGAGGACCTTGCAAGGTACGCACATACCAAATATAGTTATTCAATTTACTTATAATAAGAGAGAATTTAACATTACAAAAAAATCTTAACTTTTTTTTCAAGTAGTCACTGAACCATGAAAATGAGGTCAAGGACTTTGGACATGTGACTGACTGAAAGTTCGTAACATGAGGCATCTATATACAAAGTATGATGCATCCAGGTCTCCTACCTTCTAAAATATAAAGCTTTTAAGAAGTTAACTAACAGTTACACCGCCGCGGGAACACTATCCCTATGTCGAGATTTCTGCAACAAAAGTTGCAGGCTCGACAAAAAAACAGCAGAAGGTCACCAACAGGTCTTCAATGTAGCGTATATTCCCGCACCCGGAGGTGTCCTTCAGCTGGCCCCTAAACAAACATATACGACTAGTCAGTCAGTGATAATGAACGCCATACTAATTTCCAAATTTTACACAAGAAACTAAAATTAAAATAATACAAGACTAATAGCGAAGGCCAATGGCTCCTGACTTGGAACAGGCGCAAAAATGCGGCGGGGTTAAACATGTTTATGATATCTCAACCCTCCCCCTATACCTCTAGCCAATGTAGAAAAGTAAACGCATAACAATACGCACATTTAAAATTGAGTTCAAGAGAAGTCCGAGTCTGATGTCAGAAGATGTAACCAAAGAAAATTAACAAAATGACAATAATACATAAATAACAACAGACTACTAGCAGTTTATATTTATAATATTAACATATACTAACACTATTTATAACATTTGTTTTTATTAGTTTTGCATTCAATCTACGTACAACATATAGAGGGATATGTCAAACAGCAACAGTTGTAGTATACAAGTTTGATCTGTTTTGTTTCATTTCTTTGTCAAGAATTAATTTGAAATTCTAAAAGATTGACCAAATGACTTATTTCACCTTTTTTTAATATTTTTAATAATAGAACAAAATTATTGGAGCTGTCTTCCGGAACTTATTTCACGTTTTGTTTAAAAAAATAAGTTCTGGAATAAACAAAATACTGCTTTTTATACATGTAGGTACCAAAATTGTAAAGGAGTATGTTCAGTAAGACCCCTTTTTGGACCCAAAAAATAGCAGTTTTACGAAATTGTTAAAATGCAAACTTTTAATTATTTATTGGAAAGTAGAAGTAAAGACGGTTTCCGTATTAAATGAATGCAATAGTTCTTCTATATTTGGTTGTATGGAACGATTTAAATGTCTAAATATCCACTTGCCAGGTGTCATCTGACACTGACATCTTTTTCAGGGTTAAGGGGTCTGGCAAAGTAAAATGTTTGTGTTTTGGTGTATGTCTCTCTCGGATACTATAAGAATTTAGTTAGCTATATATTTGGGGTATGACATGTTTGTATGGTGAAATTGTCTATCTTGCAATTATATTAATTCGACTTTGATTTTATATTCATGGTTCATTGGTCCATGTTATTTGATTCTTGTTTGGTCTGTTTTAAAATACAATAAGGACTAAATTATATATATTTGTTTTATGGAATGATTGGAATGTATATATATTTGGCTGGTCGGTATCATCTCACCTTGACTTTGTTTTCATGATTTATTGGTTTATGTTGAATATCTCAGTATTGGTCTATTTTTCAGATACGATGATAAAGGTATAATTTAACTGTATCTAATGTACAAAATAATTATAAAGCGCGCATTACCGCCCGCCGAATGGGACTTGCACTTTTCGTAATCAAAATCAATTTTGTATATACAAAATTCAATTCTGTCATAACAAAATCATTTTTGTCTTACAAAACTATCTGCTACAGACTTGTTTTATAAGAACTTCGATTTGGTAATGACAAAATTATTTTTTGTAGACAAAATTCATTTTTGATAACAAAATTCATTTTTGTAGACAAGATGCATACCTGATATGGAAATTAAAACACAAAAGTTCATTGTGTGAGACAAGATTCAATTTTGTGACGACAAAATTCGCATGTCATATAAGGTTTGTTTCTCAGATACATTTGGTTCTTCAATGCAGCAAGAAAATCCCGCACCCAAAGCGTGCTTCAGCTGGCCTATTATACACAAAAATATTTACTAGTTCAGTGCTAATGAACGTCATACTAAAGTTAGGTCAGCAACCTATAAAAAAGTGTGGATGTACGTAGCTATAGTTTTGGGGGATTTACGAAGATAATGTTCATAATGCAAAAAAAAATGTGTTTTAAGGACCGTTTCGTGTTTTTGCACACTGATATTGTCACAAAGCCGGAAATGTAAAATTTTAGCGCAAATGGGATAAATAGGACACAATTGTATACGGTCTGTCAAACAGCACAGTTACAATATAAACTTTTGATCTTTTATGATTTGTTTCAATTTTTTGTCTCGTCTTATGCGAAACTAAAATGAGGGTTGGTCCAAAATAAAACATCAACACAGATAGAGCCGACTGAAATGTATCATTTAGTAAGTGAACAAAGCCAAATTATGTCACCATAGCAGAACAAGGTCTCGAGAATAGCATTTGCAAAACCGAAAATCCATGACATACCAGTGTAGATCTCTGTTATCTGGTCTTTGGTCGGGTTGTTATCTCTATATTCTCCATTTCCATTCTTAATTTTAGATAAATATATGTTCATATGACACTGCATGCATGTAAAAGTTAATCGAATCTGAAAAGACGACTTTACCGTCACTAGGTGTCTACCAAGAACGTCATAATACGTCTCTAAACGTTACCATGTTCGGAGGATAGATAATAAGTGTGCGTATGTGAAAATTAAATGTGAAATGTGGTAGAACGTCTACAATCAGTCAAAAACAAAATGTGAAGAGAAGACTATTATTAGCTGAAATGTTGGACTTCGGACTTTCAAAAAATGTCTAAAAGAAGAGGATCTATCAGTCTTAAGTATGCACGATTACACACAAAGGCCGCATTAATTTTCTCGATTTTTTTTACATTAATTTAGTAATTTTGGGCTTTTTAAAAGTTGACCACGCGTATATATGCGGTATGGGTTTTACTCATTGTTAAAGACCTAAAGTTGCAAGTTAAACTCTATGTCGTTTACTCTCTATAGGATCTTATTATCATTTTACTTAATTTTCATTTTTATCGGAAACCACGCGGTTTTCTCTTGATAAGTTATATGAAGAGGTGGAATTTTATGTATATAGAACTCATGCATTGATGACATGAGTTCTTCTAACTTGCTTTGATGTACGTATGACAAGTTTAAGGAGAACTCCTCGTAAGTAAATAGAAAAATGTAGATTTTATTAAGCGGGAAAATACCATTTTCGCAATGCTCATGAATGTGACTTGTCGGAAATAATAAAATTTCTTTTTCAATGCATTATGGCTTTTTTTAATTAAATGTTTATAGTCATAGTTAATATAGCCTGCTCATTGATCATAAACTGATCCAGCCACTAGCTCTAACTTTATAATAATGGGTCCAATTGTAGGCCAGTGAGCTATACATTTTTACAGGCGCGGATCCAGAAAAGAGGGGGGGTCCGGGGGTTGAAACCCCCCTTTTTTGGACGATCAATGGATATGTATTTGAATGGTAACATGTGATTGAACCCCTCTCCCCCTGGTCCTGGATTAGGAATTCCCCTTATTAAAATGGCTGGATCCGCCCCTATTTTCACCTCTTGTTATGCTGTCAAACATGTATATAAAAATTGTACATTAAGATAGATTCCCCCCCCCCCCCCCCGGCCAAAAAAAAAATGGTGTGTGGCTTCTGTGTCTTTATAACTTCGAATGATATAATTGTGCACGTCAGGTTTTCTAATAAATTAAAATGCTTTTAGTATTTTAGTACAATGAAATCATACTAAAGAAGATTTAAATTAAATTAGTTCATATTAAATCCCGACTCTCTTGATCGTGATAATTAAATACAGACACCCACCAAGCTACATTTTTAATTTAATGAATTTTTATATGTATCAGCGGCACAGTATGTTGATAATTAATCATTTCTTTGAAGGTAAATATGTCCATATTATAAGCTATTGCTCAATCAACATTATCGTTAAATCTTTTAAATTCGATCAAGCACTAAAGATCTTTTAAAATATATTTTGTTTACGTTGGGACAGGAACGAGGCCACCGTTACTGACCTTCACAGGAAGTTAGCAGGGCACAGAAGTCCGTGGTCGTCAGGTTTGTTGAAACGGAGTGATTTCTTTACACCTTTTGAGGAAATATTGTTGGAGGCTGTTGCCGGCCAGCCCCCGGGTGTCAATATGCCGACGACGAGACCACAAACCGCGACAATGAGAAAGAAAATACGTCCCAGTTCGGCTGGACCAAATCTGCAGTCTCATCCATGTTACTCAACAAGTTTATTCGATAGTAATAGACCGTCGACAGCTTCATCTTCGTCTTTACGGACACAAGAGAAAGGTGCGTTACCCGTCAGACCAGTGACACAGGCTGGCCCAAGGAGACAATATCGAGCCCCTCAAGCAGATGTACGTCTTCAAGAAATTCAAAAACAGCCTCGCCGACTCACGCTCGGCACTGTTGATGGGCTTCAGCCTGACTTGATTAAAAATAGACCAAGGTCTGGTAATGGACAGATATCAGATCAACTGAAAAATAAAGTAAGAAAATCTCTTTAAGTGTTTGAAACTTTGATATTTCATTTGTTATTGTTTGTTTACAAATTACAGGTAAGAAAAACACGTGCGTGTTGAAAACCTATAAAACATCCTATTATTTGGTCTCTTTTATCTTTATTGTTCTTAGATTAACTTGTAAGAGTAATAAATTTACAGAATCAAGATTTTTTTCATTTGGAAATCATTTATTTATGGTAGATTTAATCATTATCGACGTTTTATTTAGCATCGCTCGATATCAAAATGGAGTTTTGTTGTAGCAACATGTTTACTTCCGGTATAAAAGGGGGCGTGTCTCATCAGCTGTTTATTCATAAAAGTGTGAAATTTATCAAACTATTTGACAATGATGCATTCATAGCGATTAAATTGCATGTTATTTATAATTTTAACCATTTTTGTCCTGACAATAAAGTTGCATAAAACGGTGCTTATATTTGTCATGTTGGTATTTTGCATTATTTCAATACACCATGGTTTTTATTTAATTTTGAAGAAGATTCATTTTACTTTTATTTTAGAATTTAATTTTTACTCAAATAACATGTTTGGTACAATTAGATGTGATTCAAATAGAAAATGGGAAAAATTAACCCTTGCATGAAACAAAGTATGTCTCTTGATTTTCAACTTTTAACCGGATTTTTGTGACAAAAATGTCGGTTATTGATTTGGGGATGTACAGCGGGCGGTTGGTCGGGCGGCCGGTCGGGCGGGTGGCAATCAAATGTTGTCCTTGCATTTACTCATGAACCGTTCAACCAAAGCTTTTAAAATTTTAATATGTTGTTATGATAATTAAATGAAGGTCAAGTTCAATAATGGCGATTTTGACTTTTACCGTTCAGGAGTTATGGTTCTTGAAAGATTGAAAAATGGAGTTTCCAGTCGTGTCCGTGCATTTACTCATGAACTGTTCTACCAAAGCTTCCCAAATTTTAATATGATGTTACTGATAACAAAATGGAGGTCAAGTTCAATAATGACGATTTTGACTTTTACTGTTCAGGAGTTATGGTTCTTGAAAGATTGAAAAATGGTGTTTCCAGTCGTGTCCGTGCATTTTCTCATGAACCATTCAACCAAAGCTTTTGAAATTTTTATATGTTGTTACTGATGACAAAATAGAGGTCAAGTTCAATAATGACGATTTTGACTTTTACTGTTCAGGGCCCAGTTTCACGAAGCTGTCTTAGGACTAAGACATGTCTTAGGATGGTCTTACGACATATCTTAGTCCTAAGTGGGTTTCACAAAGTGGTCCTAAATAAGAACATATCTTTAAGTTGGTCATATTTTTTAAGATAGGACAACGCGAGAGGTGTCTTATGATGGTCTTAGGACAGTTATACGTTTATTTATATAAATTACACTCATTTTTTATATTAATTTTGAAAAAAAATATATTGTTATAACCTAATTATCTATTTTCCTGTTCCTGCTTATAAAGTTTTCTTTCTAGATTGACAGATTATCATGATTTGTCAACAATGAAAATTTGATGTCATGATATCAAGATTGCACGATTTTATCCCTTAACCTTTTATAACAAATAGTGTCGAAATTGAATTCAACTCACTTGTACCAGCAAAATAATGTCATCATTTTACTAGTATTCTTTTTTTCTTACTTTTGCATTTAAAATTCCATTTTAATATTGATTTATATTGTTTAAAGATAATTTATAAATTACTTTTATTTTTCTATTTTTAATTTGCAAATTATGTCATTATATTAATCAATACGTTTAGAATAATTTATGGTAAGACATATTACATTTGCATGATTTTTTCCCGTAAATCATATTCATATTTGAAAATTTAAAGAACTTGCGACAGGTTTATGATGTCTTAGCTAAGATTATCCTAAGATAGCTTCGAGACGAGGTCTGAGATATGTCCTAGGATAGTCATAAGAGGATCATAAGACATGTCCTAAGATATATCTTATGACATGTCTTAGGATAGCTTCGTGAAACCGGCCCCAGGAGTTTAATATGGTTCTTGAAAGATAGTAAAATGGCGTTTCCATTCAGGTTGTTAAATTTTCTCATGAACCATTCAATCTAAGCTTTTCAAATTTTAATATGTTGATACTGATGACAAAAAAGAGGTCAAATTTGATATTGACGATTTTCACTTTCACCATTCATCAGTAATGGTTCTTGTGATATTGCCAGAATACAAATAAATGTTAATAAATCCGGTTTGCTGTCGTGACAACTTGTGACAGCCTCTTGTTACATTATTTTATTGAAATTTATTCATAAGAGTAAACCAAAGTGAATTTTAAAATAAGTTAAAATTAAGAGACTTTTGAAATCAACAAACATGCCATATTTTTTAACAGGAAGATCGACTCACAGGTGTATGATTCCCTCAATTTAACTAGAATTGGCATAATAATCAATGAGAACAAAATGAAATCAAAAACAGACCATGCAAGGAATTAAAATTTACAACAAATTTGAAGAGAATTTAGATTCAAGAGTATTTTGATTTGTTTTTTTTTTTTAGATATTGTCCCTAAATATGTAGGTAATCAAATAAACAATACCTTAACATGATACATCTAGCATGTCTAGGATATGATTGTCTCTCCAGAAATTTTTATAATAACAAGTAAAACAACATACATGTAGTCAAATTTAACCTGCAATAAAGTAAGTCATCTCTATAACCTGTCTCCTTCCATGCCACTGTTTGGAATACAGATACATTTTGAGTCTCAATTTAAGAGCAAACTGGTCCTAAGGGTACAGTGTTCTCCTTTTTTCACTAAGGTAAGGTGGGTGTTTTGAAAAAAAAACACTTGCAACCGGTTGATGTTTTTAACGTTTTCAGCGGGGTTTATTTTTTTCAGTTTTACTGTGGGTTGGGGTCACAAATGGAAGGATAAGTATTGTATTCACATTTAATGGAATTGAACCATTCTTCTGCTATCACTACCAGCCTTTCATTAAATGAATTGACAAATTAGTTTTGTGCATATCGGATAGCAGTTCATAATTGCTGTTGCAGGACTCCCTCTTCCTACGAAGTCTGCTAATGCATGGCCTATCGAACAAAGTGTCTGTTCTGTTCCTCGCTATAGTGCTGTATTTTTGGCACACAGAACAGTAATATCCTTCTGTGACGATTATCCATTAAAAGTCCTGTTCATATTTATCACCCCCTCAAATGAGGGGGTAACCTCTCAATGTAATGACTATCCCTTTTATGAGGGGTGCATTTAAAAAGAAACAGATGAGGGGAAACCTTTTAATGAAATGACTATCCCTTTTATGCGGGGTACATTTAAAGAGAAACAAATTAGCACATATTTGTTTTTGGCCTTTTTATCATTATGGACACTCTTGTAGAAAAGTTGTACCAAATAAAACGATTTCCCCCCTTTTAAGATAATAAATCTAAGTTTTTCTTTTCTTCAACAGTAATATGACCCATTGCCTGATGGACAGTCCCTCATTTTGGGATTGTTCCCAACCTGTTTATCTTCGCGATCACCTGTGTGCCGTTTCTGTTGTTTTGATACTTTATTTTCAATTTCAACAATTTCAATTCAACTATCCGTTTAAGTTGACTTATATGGCTTAGAATTTTCCTTATCACCATCGTCATCTGCCTTTCCATTCACCCCATTAATATAAGAAAACATTGAAATTTGACGATCCGCCATTTTTTTTAATGAAAACAAACTGCGAGGCGCGATAAGTATTTAAACTTTTACGGTGCGGAACCGAAAAAAATCCGGAATTTTGAAAAAAAGCCGACCACCTCCTAAAATGGAAAGGTGGTCGGCTTTGAAAAGAAGGTGGTCGGCAAACCCGGCTTAAATGCCGAATGGAAAACACTGGGGTAACTGTACATGTATTCCTGGATAAATTTTATCGAGGGTTAATCTTATATCATGTATATTGGTAATTGCAAGTTTTGGTATAAACATAAACATGATAAGAATTCTGAATAATACTCTTGGGAAATTAATGCCTTCTGTCCCAAGGAACATTTCAATCAAATATTAAAGACAATTGCTCTTTTTTGGCCCTTAACACAGTAATTAGATTTAGAACAATTTTGATTTTCTTGTGGATATTTTGGTTTAAGTATGGCTGATAAGAAATTTAACAAACATCTAGATGAATTATTACAAACAAACCCATTTTCTGTGGAAATATTAAACTTGAGTGTTGGATTTAAGGAAATTACACAGCCCTTAAATTTTTCAACAAGAAATAAAAATGATGGTAAAAATCAAAATCAAAATGTAATGGTAAGTCTCTTTATTCTGCATTTTTAATTTTTTTGTGAACATGGTAAAGAAAATAATTACCAATGAATCCTGAGAAAAAATACAATGATGTTCAAAATCTAACATCTAATATTAGTATTAATTACTGACTATTGTCCTTTAGTTTTCTTCATGCACATGCAATGATAAAGTTAACATTAAGATGTCTTTAAGTATGAGTGAGTCTATTTAAGTTGAGGCTGGACGTTCAACGTTTATCATAATATAGGTAGTGAATTTAGAATTAACAGTTGAAAGTTCAGGTTCAGATTAACATTTAGACAAAAGGGCAATAACTCCCAAATTCTATGTTCAAGAATATTTGTGAAAATCATAACTGATATATATCAGACAAAGCTAAAATAACATTGAAATGTCTTATTTTCTTGTTCTAGTTGTATTGATTTTTATTAGATAATTATCAAGTTGAAGTATTTCATGAAGAGTATTTAATTCATCCTGACTATTTGAACCAAAGGTTCATAAACCTGTCTGGTTTGCTTCTTTATTTACATTGGGGACAGAAATCCTTCTGCATTTAAAGCATGATTGATTGACTGACAGTTGTTTATTTAGCTTCATTTGTCTTTAAAAAATATTTTGCATATTCAAGATAAGAACAAATTAACAAATTGTTAATATGTATACCAGGGATCAAGATCTTAAAATTTGGAACGCCTCTGAAAAAAGTGTATATTAAGGTCAAGTAACAGTAAATGGGCTATGTCACAGATTTCAGTAAAATTTGGCATACAACTCTGGCTCGATGAACTTCAACTGAAAATCGAAAAAATAATGTATTTATCTCAATTATCATTTGAAATATTACTGTTTGAATTCTTATAAAATGGGTGAACATTTGTAAAGAAAGCACATAAAATCGGCAAAAAAACTTTTAAAATTAGTCTTAAAATCGCCAAATCTCTAATTCTACTCCATAGATTTTTCTTAAAAAACTATATGTTGTTGATACATGAATTTCCGTTATAATGATGCAGAATAAAGATAGGGTCACCGACTTCGTTTTTACGGTATACAGCATTCAAAGTTGCATTCTTTGTGAAAAAATCCAACAAAACGTTGAAATAATCGTATCGTTATCGCGTTGCAGGCCGTAAAACGTTGATTTTTGACGTTTTTCACTACCAACAAGGTATCAAATTGAATTTTAGACAAAAAACAAAGTCGGTGACCCTATGATTATTTTATATCATTAAAACAGAAATTTTTGTGTCAACAATATATAGTTTTTTAAGGAAAATCTATGGAGCAGAATTAGAGATTTGGCGATTTTAAGACAAATTTTAGAAGGTTTTTCGCCGATTTTATGTGCTTTCCATACAAATGTTCACCCATATTAAAAGAAATCAATCTGCAATTTTTCAGATAATAAAAGAGATAAATGTATTATTTTTTCGATTTTCAGTTGTTGTTCAACGAGCCAAGGTTGTATGCAAATTTTTAGCTAAATCTGCGACATAGTCCATTTACTGTTCCTTGACCTTAAGTAAGGACAGAAATGCAGCCTTGTAATACTTTTAGACCCCTTGAAGAGTTGTTGCACTCTCCTTAAACTCTAGTCATCTGATTTAATGTCCCCATTTTGACTAGACAGGGCTTATGATTTATACCCTTTGTACAACAAAACAGAAGTCTATCTCTTGATTGCCTAACCTTTGATAGGTTTATTTCTATACTCAGTCAACCTTTGGGGTGCCATGCTTATGAGAAAGGTTAAGTTAAAAAAAAAACAACAATGCTTTGGCCTAATTGACTCTGACTATCAATCCATATTTGAATTATCTATAAATCTAAATTATAATGTTCTAATCTGAAGTAAATGAAAAGCTTAAGTTTAAGTATACATAATTTTGTTTCTGTAAAGAAAATTGAAAAGCAATTGAAAATAAGAAAACAATAAGTTATTGATTGGGTAGAACTTGAAGAAATTAATTATTCATCCATTTCTCCCGTATCATCAAAAGCATGTAGCACTTTCATGAGAATAAATCATCACTTTAAAATGAAGTGAAATTCAGAGAAAATCTTTTTAAATTTGCATGTTAACTTCACATCAAATTAAACAATAGTCATTTTATTTCATAGCTACATTATGATCGTTAAATTGTTGATGGCTTCCGCGATTACGGAACTTAACTTGCATGACTTTGTCACATAAAGTGGTCGATAATAGCAGTATCTACCGAAATGAGACATCATTTTCATTTTATAACTAGTCATTATACTTGTCAATTTATTAATAGTTATAATTTCATGGAGAAATGGACATCAGCCAGGAAATGTTTATTTTGAAGAGCGCTTAACAAATTGTTTTAGAGATTTCCACGATTATTTAATTATTTAAAGTTACGTAATGCTATCATTAATAACTTTTTGTTTTTCTTGCCGTGAAATTGTGAATGGAATTATTTTTAATTTCAGAAGTAATGTGGGCTATGATAATTTTATAATAAAATAAACATTTATTTGGAATTAATGTAATTGACTTTCCTGCTAGTTATTATCATTTGTACTTTGAATAAAGGAGAATAACTGACGCATGAAATTGATAACTCGACTATGAAAAATATATCATATTTTAATTATCATCTGGAATTGACAATTATAACAAATGCTGGAATTAAAACAAAATGTTTAAAATATTACTGAACATTTTTCAAATATAAAAACTATAGAATATGGAGCTTGAAGTTAATAAACTTTGAGTGGTGGACTATATTTTGGATTAAAAATGGACCGTGTTTCAATGACATTGTCTGAAGCGTTTTATATTATGATTAACGATGAAAGAGTGCCTGATGAGAGTCCAAGAGAATCTTTATTTTATGACTCTCTCAAGGTAGGTTTTGCCTTATATATTTGATCACCAGAATTGTCAGACCATTTCATTTTTGTTTTAGGTTCATCAAGGTTACAGTTTTGGAAAATTAAATTTCCGTTTTTTGTTATTCAAGTTAAATTTCTGTTTGCTTGTTGATTTTGTGTTTATATAACTTAAGATTGTGCTTCAAATTTAAGTATTTTATTTAATTTGATTTGAAAAGTTTTCCAACATCAACCCCATTACTGACCCTAATGAAGATCTGGAATTTATATTTTCTTTATAATTTTTCTCAATAAGGTTACTCAATATATCTGATTCGAATGATTCTGAGGCCTCATTTATTTACTATCTAATGAAAAACTGACATCTTTTAGCATAAGAGAAAACTCTTTCAAATTAAAGGAATGGGAGACAACTTTTTAAATTGCAAAAATAGAGATAATTCATGTTCCATTAAGTTGAACCCATTTATGACAGGTTTAGCAGTCATCAGTGTTAAAGAAAAAAAAAGAATATGTGTTTTCGCAAAAACATGATTTTTTCAGGTAGTTACATGGAATCAACCCATGTTAAAGACAAATAAGTCAGATTTTCTTGTTTCTTCAGGGGAGACAACACGTAATTACAGTAAATTATAAAAAGTGTTGAAAATTGCTGATCAGAACTCTGTAATTATTAAGTTTGCTTAGTTTTAATTTTATGATTATTGCTTATTGTTCATAATTGTTTATTACCATGCAGTGTTTTAGTCTGTAGGTCCTAATTTAAAACCAACAAAAAAATATTTATGTATATTTTAATTTGATTATTATTTTTCTACGTATACCTTATTAGAAAAGAGTAAGTAAACATTGCTTGTCTTTAGCTGTGTGTCTATTCTGTTTTGTCAATGTTATTGTTTAATGAACCATTTTGCTAGACGATTTATGCACCCTCTATTTTATTTTTTATTTTAAACTTTATAAAAATAAGAATGATGTATACCAAATCTTTATCAAAAGTGGATTTTATTTCACAACCTCCTCCAAGATTTGCCATTTTTGCTCCTCTGGCTGTCTTTAGATGGCAGCACCCTAGCCAGATATAAATTTTTAAAAATCCCCTTTCATCTGTGTTCCTTTTCAAATAGTTTTCTGATTAACCTTGCTTATATCGATCAGAATCAATACTGAGTCCAACAATTAGAAACCAAGTGTGGTGAACTGATAATTTCCTAAGATTGAAAATTAACTGAAATTCACTAGAATGAGACATTTTGATTTGCTTTTCATCTTTAATTATAAAGGCTTGTTAATTCTGAAATGCAATATGCTCTTTGGTATGATAAGGCCAGATTCTGCTTTCATCTTTAATTGTAATTGCCTGTTACTTCTGAAATGAACTGATGTTTGCAATGATAAGTTTTAAGCCAGATTATATTGAAGATGCAAAGGAGAAACTTTGATCTTATCGATATAATTTGTAACTATTCCAAACTAAAACAGAGAATATATCCTCAGATTTGGTATACAACTTTCTTATATATCACATTTTAAGTCATTTTACATTTTTTTTTTTTTTTAACACAATGATAATGAATTTTATATCAATCACTAAACTTTTTTTTTTTAAGAATTTAATTTAAGCACACTTTCATTTAGTTTAGATATCAAGTTTTAGTGTTGACAGATTTGAAGAGTTCCCATAGAACCTCATAATTCCTGAAGAGTGAAGAGCACATTTGTTTAGATTATAGCAAATTTTCTACACTCATTTGTCATATACACTGCAACTTAAAATACCATTGAAAGTGCAGTTTGGCATAGTTTCAATTTGATCCATTGTTATTGAATATTTTAAGATGTTTTACATTTCAATTGTCTGAAATAGAATCAACTTAGTTAATGTCATTATATACACACATTCTTTCAGTCCTAAAATCTTTCCAATATTAATAAATTATGTTAAAACTACACTGTGGTCAAGTGCACTATGGGTAATCTAGTTTAGGAGACTTTTAAATGATAATAAAATGTCAATGGTATTTTAAAACAAGGTAAACATAATAATTTCCTTTTACGACCAAACAAACATAATAAAACTTGTCTCAGCTTTTTGATATTATAACTATAAGAATGAAAATGTTAAATGACTTTTTTTTTAATTTGTTGAATAGCTTTGGTTAATAAATTACATGATAAATTGGGATAAGCATTTCTCAGATCACAATAAGTCATCTTCTATTTTTGTTGCTTAATCAACACTTAAATTTAAGATTTTACTTACAGCTGTTAACTGCCATCTCCTACATGTGCATGTAGTGTTGATAATGTTTCTGTCAATTGGAGGTTAAACCAAAGACATTTAATTTATCTTAACCTATTAACCATAAGCATGTACTACATTTGTATTTATGGTCATAACATACAAATTCTTTTCAAATACTGATGTTCTAGACTCGCATGCAGCTCTCAGTTTAGAAAATGTATATGCTGACTGGGGTTCATCAACTAGACCCAATTACTTCAGTTCTAACATCCTGGTCCTTAAAGTGGTCACATGGTTTATAAAAGTACTGAAGACCTCAGTTCTAACATCCTCAGGTCCTTAAAGTAGTCACATGGTTTATAAAAGTACAGATGACTACAGTTCTAACATCCTGGTCCTAAGCAGTCACATGGTTTATAAAAGTACAGATGACTTCAGTTCTAACATCCTGGTCCCTAAAGTAGTCACATGGTTTATAAAAGTACAGATGACTTCAGTTCTAACATCCTGGTCCTAAGCAGTCACATGGTTTATAAAAGTACTGAAGACCTCAGTTCTAACATCCTGGTCCTTAAAGTAGTCACATGGTTTATAAAAGTACAGATGACTTCAGTTCTAACATCCTGGTCCTAAGCAGTCACATGGTTGATAAAAGTACTGAAGACCTCAGTTCTAACATCCTGGTCCTTAAAGTAGTCACATGGTTTATAACAGTACAGATGACTTCAGTTCTAACATCCTGGTCCTTAAAGTAGTCACATATGGTTTATAAAAGTACAGATGACTTCATTTCTAACATCCTGGTCCTTAAAGTGGCCACATGGTTTATAAAAGTACAGATGACTTCAGTTCTAACATCCTGGTCCATAAAGCAGTCACATGGCTTATAAAAGTACAGATGACTTCAATTCTAACATCCTGGTCCTTAAAGTAGTCATAATGGTTTATAAAAGTACAGATGACTTCAATTCTAACATCCTAGTCCTTAAAGTAGTCTCATGGTTTACAAAAGTACAGATGACTTCAGTTCTAACATCCTGGTCCTTAAAGTAGTCACATGGTTTAAAAAAGTACAGATGACTTCAGTTCTAACATCCTGGTCCTAAGCAGTCACATGGTTTATAAAAGTACAGATGACTTCAGATCTAACATCCTGGTCCTTAAAGTAGTCACATGGTTTATAACAGTACAGATGACCTCAGTTCTAACATCCTGGTCCATAAAGTAGTCACATGGTTTAAAAAAGTACAGATGAATTCAGATCTAACATCCTGGTCCTTAAAGCAGTCACATGGTTTATAAAAGTACAGATGACTTCAAATCAAGTTTCAAGAATGAACTTCAGATATTTGTCCTAAAAGATTGTTAGAAATCCCCATTATACCATCCCAAACATAGTTTGTCTTTTGTTGACTCTTTGGTACAATGATAAATGACTACAATCTGTTTTCACTGAAATAACAATAAGGCATTTCTTTCAAACTGTTTCTCAATATTTATTTTGAATAGATTTTAGATTAACACTGATGCAAATAACAATAAAATGACATTTTATCCTGAAAAACAAACATTTAAATTGTTTTTCTCATACAAACTTTTGCTGTGAAAAATTGTTTGTTTCCGATTATTTGTTGTAATCCCCACCTTAAATCTGCATAAATCCATCAATTGTACCTTTTCAATGTATAGAACCTCATATGATGAAATTATCATTCACAAAAGATTAAGGGAGCAGTAGGCAGGTATACAGTCTGAACATGATATATTATTCCATATATTAAATTATGATGCAAATAAATCTAAATAAATCCACAAAGAAAATTGATTTGGTGACTTTATTAGACTTGTAACTTCTTATGGAATATTTACTCGGACACACCATTAAGATATTTATGATTAGTTTTATTGTATTAAGATATAATATATTCAAATGAGACTGAAATTTATTGACGGTATCCGATTTGACGCAAAGAAAATCCTTTATAACCATGATAAGAAAGATGGATTTTATAAAAAGTCTTTGAGATATTATTCTGTTTTGCCTTATTGCATAGGAATTATTGAATTTCTGTTTTCTATCTTGGATAGTTTTAATTAATTGCTGAAAAAGAGTACACAAATTAATTATTGGGATGTTTTTAAAGTGAATAAGAAAAAAAACATTGGAATAAGTGTCATGGCTCTTACTCACAGAGATTTGAAAAATATTGTTTCAAGCCAGAAAATTCGACCGCATTCTCACAAGAATAAAAAACAGATCAATAAACCTGATGAAGATTTCCGTCAAATTAGAAGTAGTACATTTGTAACACAAGACGGAGTAGGTCCAGTCACACCACTTAGTGGACGAAGTCTTATTTCACTTGGACGTAGCTTCAGTACTTCACCCCGGGACTGGACCTCTGAATTTTCAAATGCACATCTGTTATTTAGAACAAGTAGGTCCAGTTGTAGGGTTGACCATTCCATAGATTTGGCTCAATCATTTAGGCATCAAGTTTACGGTGATACTTCTGAGGTAGGAAAATTCATCAATTGTTATCAATTTCATAAAGTTATGTCTTTTTTTTTTTATGTTTAGATAAAAAAAAAAGTGTTCCTGCTTTTTAAAATCATTTATGTAATAATAAAAAGGGCCAATAACGAGTCACAACTGGAGATACATACTTTTTCAAACTTTTAAATGTGAGCTTAATTTGATATAAAAGCATATCATTGTTCATTTTGTTAGAAAACTTTTCATTAAGACTTTTTTTTATCAGGATGTAAGCAGCTTATATATCAAACCTTGCACATTGGTTGTAATTGTGATGCTCATACCTATTTAAAGAGCTTATTAAGTTGCTTTCCAAATTCCAGATCTCTGCCATTTTTGCACTGCAGCCTCAAATTGTGCAGCTGAGACACAGAAAGTAATTGTTTGTGCATACACTCACTGCATTATACTTTGATGAAGAGTACATTATAGGGCTTTGTCTAGATATCACTGCACTTTTCATTGGAAACATAAACTGGATTCATTTGTTTTGTTGGTACCAATTTTCATGGATTTGGGATTAATCTTAACATTTTCGTTTTTATTTGAATTTGTTGATCTGCCAATTTTAGTCTGCATACATTCTAATCGAAAAATTTTGATTCATTGTACAATAAGATTTGTGGTGCCCCGAATTACCACGAAATCCACGAAAATTGGTATCCAACAAATAATAATGATTACACAGTGCTTAATACTACTTGAATATTATGTCTATAAAAGAAAAAATATTATATCACTACAAAAAAGCTTTACAGCAAAGATAATTGGTGAGTTTAAAGTGAAACTTGACTCTTCAAATGGATATTTGCTTTAGAAAGATTTTTTAAAACAGTTTCAAAGTTGAATTGATTAATATTAAGGTCATGATATAGACTTTTTTTCCCGACAATTGAGTTATGCAATAAATCCCCTTGCAAGCTTATTCAAGAATCAGACATCTGGTCATTATATGGAACTTGGAAGGTCTGTTCCTGCATGAAAGGTTAGAAAGTAAGCACAATTTGGAACAACAACACTAATTAATGTTCTGTAAACTGCTATAAAATATTTAAAAAAAATCAATGTCACATAATCAATCATTTATAGATTAGGATGCAGACGTAACTGTGGTCAAACTTTTTTTTCCTTCAATCTATTTATTTTGTTCCCAAATTGTGCAATGTTGTGGTCATCAAAATGTGTCTGCAGCAAATAGACTTTGTCGCCATAATTCCTCTGTGAATTAGAGTGTAAATTTGAATTTAATTGTCCTCGTCATTATAGCCCACGAATTAATGTAAAATCTTGAAAATTGCAGATAACCCGATGTAACTATGTTTATGTCCTTTAATTGGTGGGTTGATGTCTCCTTGCCATGTCCAGTTTTTTAATATTCTCTTATTTTTCTGAACATATTGTCAACTTCAACAACCTAATTTTTTCCTCTAGTTTAAATCTTTTATGACCAGAAACAAACTGAAGTTGACTCAGACTTTAGAACAAACATGTTTTTTCACTTTTCAGAATGATAAATGTTTACTTTTTAGTATGATCTAGACATTTTGTATGGTTAAAAAACTTGAATATTTTAAAGTGTTTGCGGAAATCTATGGTTGCTATGAATTTAATAATAATCAAGAGTACAATTTATTGTTCAAGATAAGTGAAACTTAAAATATGAACAGTGGGTGTTTTAATGCTTCTATAATTTTTATGAACAGTTTTATTGTTGTAAAACAAACAATTTTATCCGTAAATCAAATTATGTTCAAGTGTTGAATAAACTCTTGTTTAATATTACTGTTTGATAAAATGTATGAATAGCTTTTTATGATTTGGTGTTTACCTAAAATGGTTACGTCCGATGCATACATCTACAAATGGAATATTGAAATGTAATGAAGCTGAATATGCTGCCCATAATTAAATTAACTATTTGCATGTATTAGTGAAAAAAATGCAATCATGTTATTTTAATAAGCCTTAATTCATCATCGGGAATATTGAAGGTGACTATGTTGTATTTGTTCAAAAGTTGGTGTCAACTCAGATTGTTGACTGGTCTTTTAAGATAAGAATTAGGTTGATCATGGTTTGGTCATGGCAATCATATTTCAGCAAACTACGAAATAAATTGATCAGGTCATAGGTCATTGTCTAAATGGACACAAATCTGACTAAATGTTTTCTTTTGATAATTTTTTAACCTGATTTCAATAAGAAAACTTGAAAGTTTTAAGATTTTTAGTTTAAAAAAAAATATTATATCAATGTATGGAAACATAACTCGATCTGCTACAAATCTGACTTAAACTTGATTGTTGCTAAATTTTTTAACCTAATCAAATCAGAAAACTGAAAACTCAATTTCAAGTAGATTTTTTTTTGCTTCTAATATTACTAAAAAACAAGTATATATAAATATAAATGAACCTTTAAAAATTAACAAAGAAACAAACATTCATAACTTGTTGCAACAAAATTATACAAAAGATTATCCTTAGGTCAAATTCTCGGTCCATGAATTGATGATCGAGAGTATACAGGCAATGACAGGTAGATTATCAAATGAAAATATTCAAAAAAAGTCATTGTGAATGTGAATTGTAAGAACTAAGGAATAGATTTTTTAAAATTCAAGGAGATAAAACAAATATTTCATTTGGTAAAAGAGGGTTTTTGTGGAAATATGAAGAAAAACATGTATATGCAAATTGTTTTTTGGAAAACATATTATAAACTTTTATATCTTCAAAATTGTTCTAAAAAGAACGCCAAAATAGTAACTGTAAATTGCAATAAAAGTCCATCTTATATAAATGTATATAGAAGAGTGATTATAGATCTAATTTCACTGGTGAGTAAACAATAATATAACTTGTATTTGATATATTTTAATTTTTTTTTGAGTGATGGGTTCTTTAATATTTTGCTGTGAATAATTTAACATTGAAAGTTATGATGAATTGATGGATTAACATATATTATATGTATGATAATTATTGCAGATTGAAGAACAGATTGATTTGAATACATTAGAAGAATTGAAGAAGGCTTTCTTGAGAGCAGACAGGGATGAGTCTGGACAGTTAGATCTAGAAGAATTTAAAGCTTTGCTGAAGGCAAGATTGAACCTTAGGGTCACTAAAGTAAGTACTATTTAGACTGTTCATTATAATGCTCTTTTTCATCAACTGTGCCGTGTTGCTGATTCCAAACATGGTTGTTTATAATTTAGTAATTGATCTTAATAGTTTGGCCAATTATCTGCATCTTGAAAAGGGAGCTTTCTTTGTCATCTCTAAATGTTAACCATTTTTTTTGACAAATTTATATGAATCTTTTCAAAATTTTAACTGTCACTGAATTGTAATACAAACATGAATACTTTTATTGAGAGATGTACAGCCAAATATTCCAACTGTTAACCACTTGAATGTCAATGAAAGTCAATATTTACTTTAAAATGATAGGGAGTGAAAATGGCCAATGTGTCAAATAGACAACTAACAACCTGAACAAAGAGCAGGAAACAGCATAAGGCAACCAATGGGTCTTCAACCCTGTTAAAAAAATGTTACACCCAAAGAGAGGCATCAACTGGCCTTATAACAATATTTATTGTCCTTCTCTACACCTATATCACCCTGCTCTGTTGCTCATTTATTCTTGTATCAAGACTTCAAATCGAGACCAGGCATTATCAGCAACGTCACAATGCGAGAGAAGGTATCAGCGACGTCACAATGCGAGAGGAGATGTTGTCAAGCTTGCTTTTGTCAAGCGTAAAACTGTCTTAGGGAGAGGAAAAAAGACCATTAATAAAACGATAAACAGATACGTATCAATATCGTAAAATATCAGCCACTGGACACAATGTGAAATTTTTTAGCTTGTTTGCTACGCTCACTCGCCAAAAAGGTTCACATTGTATTTCTCGGCTTATATTTTACGATATCAATTTGTAGAAAACCCTATAATCTATACGTATACTAGTTCATTGAAATGGACACTGCACTTATATATAAAACTCTGAAACATACAAATGAACCTAAATTAGAAGAAAGACACAATTAGTCACAACTATGATCGACTTGGGACAGGTGCAAAAAGTGGTGATTCTGGTTTGTGAAAATTAACTCCTAAGTCACCTTATATTTATTTAATCCTTATAGCTAATATGATTATGAAGATTAAATAGTGATAAGCTGTTGAATATGAACTTACACAAATAAGAATGATCTATGGGTTAAAATATTGATCTAAATTTTTGGTTATAATGAATGCCTACATTTAAAATAGTATGTACCAATACCAAATTGTTTATTTATATAGAGACATGTGTTTTATGACAATATACCATATTTCAATAAGCAGTTGTATTATACATGATCAACACCAAGCCCTTTGGACCTATAAGTCACTTTACACATTTATACATAAAAAATAATAATCATTTAACAGCGGACAAGTTATAATTCATGTTTGATTGTTCCTATACAAATAGTTTTTTCTCTATTGTTAAAAAAATAGCAGTTTTTCTAGTATATTTGCATATAAGCAGTTTAAATTGTTAATTTTTAGAAATGTCTTATATAATGGCTCATCATGCTCATTTAAGTTTCATAAAATTTTGACAATATTTACTATCCCTTGACAAAAATATAAAAGTTTCAAAAAAATTGAACCACATGTACACACTTTATGGGAAACATTTTATTAGATATATAGCAGTTTGACAAACACTTGTCTTGATCATTGAGAAGCTTGATATTTCCTTAACAGTAGATTGTGATTAAAAATGTTCAGCTGAATTTTACAGAGTTATCTCCCTAGCTGTAGTGTGATATAACACCTTAATCACTGCAGTGGTTTCATCATTGTAAAGTATCTTGAGCTGAGTAGCTTATATCTAAAGATCAAATGATTACTCTTTAATAATGGGAACCTGTTGCACACAATTAAGATAATGAATCCACAGATTTTATTTAACCGACATGATTCATGGAACAATGCACTACATAAAATTTGTATTTCTTTTGCAGGAAGCACAAATTGAAGCTCTATTTAAGAAGATTGACTGGTCCTACAATGGTGGTATTACCTGGGATGAGTTCTGTACTTACATGCAGTTGGAGTATGCCGAGAAAGAGGACTCTTACCTCAGATCAAAGGAGGTGGAGTTTCTGTTACCAGCCAAGATAGCGAGTCCTCCTCATAGAGATCCTATACTGAGGATGACAAGTAACACTGATGGATCATTCTTAGCCTGCAGTCAGGTAAATGTTATAATTAAGGTGGCTGTTAGGTACATGTAGTGATGCAATATATTCCAGACATTTTTTACATTGTATTAAGCAGATTTATGTGTGTATGGCATCTTCCCCGTGTTTTTGCAATCATCTCTGAAAGTTGATTTTATACTATCATGATTGTAATATAACTTCAAAATTTACTTCAATACTCAAACATTTAAAAACTGAAAAATCCCATTGTTAAACAATGGGATTTTGTTATATGCTCAACACATCTATTTCTGATATTTCAGTATGCTTATAAACACAATATTATTCCTACTCCAAGCTTTCAATATAAAAAAGATGTGGTATGATTGCCAATGAGACAACTGTCCACAAGAGACCAAAATGACACAGCAATTAACAACTATAGGTCACCATACAGCCTTCAACAATTAGCAAAGCCCATACTGCAAAGTCAGCTATAAAAGGCCCCAAAATGACAATGTAAATCAAATCAAAAGAGAAAACTAAACAGCTTTGTTTATATAAAAAAAATGAACTAAAAACAAATATATAACACATAAACAAACGACAACCACTGAATTACAGGCACCTGACTTGGGACAGGCACATTCATACATAATGTGGCAGGGTTAAACAGCCCTGACCTGACCTGGGACAGTGGTATAACAGTTCAAGGCCATCACACGCTTTATATGGATATGACTAACTGCATGTATAAAATGTGTTTGATAATTTCAGGATGGTACAGTAACATTCTGGGGAATGTCGGGTAATGAACTGAAATGGAAGAGAAAGAAAGAGATTGTTGTAAGTAATTTGAAAGTTCACACTTCAAAGAAAAACACAGCTCATATATTAATAGTTTTGCAAAGTAACTATTTCGCTATGAACACATCATAAGCTTCAGAAACCTTCTTTTTAATTGTTAGTTGTATTAGCCTGATCACTTTGAAATTTTTGAATGCTTTAGGTTGTAGATAAAAGACCTATGACATTTTGAGCTCTACAATACTTCTATATTATTCCAGAACACAGAAACAATGTCCAGAACCAAACCAAAATGGATCACAGATTTTGTCATCATGCCAGAATATAACAAATTTATAGTTGGAACAGGGTAGGTATTACATTATACACAGTGAATTGTAATTTTGTCTACATCAAATGTTTATGCTTGAAAGAAGTTTCTTTCTTATGGCAGCTAATATATCTAAGTTCTTTCATCCGTTCTTGTTAATTTTATGAATGTAATGTACTGTGGGTTCATTTTTTTGGTGGGTACCAATTTTTGTTGATAAAGGTAAACTTGTATATATAAAAAAGAAGATTTGGTAAAATTGCCAACTGGGACAATACCCTAATGCGCCTTGAAATGAGGAACACAAAAGTCACATGTAAACAAAAAATCTCTGTGTAGTGATATTTGACACATTTCTATGATAAACAAATGACTGAGCTGAACCATTAGTATTAATTCAGAAAGTAAGGGAACACAGAATAAATGTGTAAAAACCATGGAGCTATGAAATATGTTCAAAGTATTTTAATAAAAAATTTCAAAGAACTTATTGTGTTAAAATTGGGATTTTTTACCATGAGGAGCCACAACACAAAAGGATACTCGGGGTTTGCTAAATTACGGAAAAATGAATCACACTTCGTACCCCGAAAATTTAACCACATATGTAAAAATGTCTCAGCTTCGAAACAAGCCATCAAACATATACAAGTTTACGATATGGGCTGAGCAACAGAAGAAAACGTTACCATTATGGCCTATGGAGTAACAATTGCGCATAATGCCCCAACTATACAACTCTCCACAAGAGACCAAAATAACACAGAAATTTTAAACAACTATAGCTATAGGTCACGGTACGGCCTTCAACATTGAGCAAAGCTCATACCGCATAGTCAGCTATAAAAGGCCCCGAAATGACAATGTAAAACAATTTAAATGAGAAAAAAACTAACAGCCTTATTTATATAAAAATGAACTAAAAACAAATATGTAACACATGAACAAACAACAACCACTGAATTACAGGCTTCTGACTTGGGACAGACACATACATAGTATGTATGTTTGTGATTATTTAATTTTGTGGTTCTGCAACAAGCCTATTGAAAATTTGTTATTCACTGAACGTTTAATTTTGTGGTTAACCTGTACCCAAGAAATCCACAAAAATTGGTATCCAATGAATTATAATGAATCCACAGTATACATGATGGAATATTTACAGCAGTTCTATTAGTTGCTACAAAAAGGTTGATATTGCCAGCAATTCTTAATACTATATCAATAGAAATTAGTTTATAAGACCTGTAAATAGTCTTGAAAACAATTTAAGTGTCAATAGTTATCTAGTTAATAAAAGAAATAAAAACAGGAACATTTTAGTGAAGAAAACCTCATCGAAATTTATACATGTATGCTGAAATATCATCAGTTGATTGGTTTGATAATGAAAGGGAAATAAAGGCTATGGTTTGTAAGAATTAGACAGCATTCCAAAGAAGCAACCAGCAAAAAGACATTTTTAAAACCTTTTCATTTTGTAGCAAATAATTCTTCTAAATAACATGGAAAAAAATCTTATATAATAATTGATCTTTTTTTTCTTATTTGTTTTAAATAGTTTGGGCTAAAAAAGATAAAAAAAAAAGATATATATCAGGCCGATTGATTTTTAATTTTGATTATTACTTTACAGTGATAGAGAAATCCAGTTCTTTGAGTTATCTTCCTTTGACCCATATTGTCAAGTCAGTAGCCTAGAATCAGTACCTTTACAGTTAGACTATTGGTAAGTCAAGTAATCAAGTTAGGACACGTTTTGTGTGTCTGTTACTTTATCCCCCATTTATTATGTCAATTGGTATGTCATATGGTCCATTATATAAACTATGTGTAAGTCAATATACTAGGGATAAGCCTCTGAATTTATGCATCATTTTAGAAATTGTCACAAGATCTAAATAATTGGTCAATTCAATTTTATCAATTTAAGATACATTTTTTGAAAATTTCCAAAATTGCAAAATAAATCAATGTCAAATATGCTTCTTTGTCTTTAAAGAAAGAGTCTTGATGTAGTATATCTTGTATTTACAGTGCTACCAATACAGATGAATGTATAATTGTATTTGATAGTTATCGTTATGTATTATATTTACAGTGCTACCAATACAGATGAATGTATAATTGTATTTGGTGATAGTCAAGGATGTATTAATATTCTAGTCATAAAAAATCCTGGAGAATCTTTGAGGTTTGTAATAAAAAGTTTTTTCAATACAGCCAAACCTGCTTCAGAGACCCCCTGTATTAAACCTGTGTTATAAGACCAGTAATCTGAGATCCTTCTGTAGTGTATTTCATGTTAATAGATTGAACCTGTATTTAAAGACCACCTGTCTTATGAGACTACCTTTTTGTTCTCCCTTTAGAGGTCTCCAAATACAGGTTTCATTGTATTTGATTACATGTATTGAAAAAGTTTGAAGATTTTTGTAAGTATAAAATGTTGTATTATTTCTTAGCATTTTGATATGCTTTAAACGGTTTGACATAAAAAAAAAATGTGGATTTTTTTGTCGTTCTTCTTAAATATCCAAAGGGATTAGTTTCTTATATTTCAAAGTTGATATGGTAGGCTTATATAAAAAAAGAAGATGTGGTATGATTGCCAATGAGACAACTATCCACAAAAGACCAAAATGAGACAAACATTAACAACTATAGGTCACCGTACGGCCTTCAACAATGAGCAAAGCCCATACCAAATAGTCAGCTATAAAAGGCCCCAATAAGACAATGTAAAACAATTCAAACAAGAAAACTAACGTCCTAATTTATGTAAAAAAAATGAACTAATTAATTCATTTATAATTTTAAAGTAAAAAGTAAAGTAAAGCAAATGACAAATTGTATAAAAAGATTACAATATTTATATTCATTATGAAATTGTAACCATTTGTTATTGTTCTTTATGTCCAGTGTAGCATTAAATGTAGAAGTTGGCATCCTATGAATAATAAACTTTAGATAAGAGTGTGTCTTTCTGATGTTGGATTGCTGCCTTATTTATACATTATGTTTACCAAAAAACCCAATATTGAAGTAGTTTACTTTTCTGTTTTTAGCATTTTAGCAATATACTGTATGTAGTATAAAGTTAAGATCAAGAGTATATGAAATAATTCTTTTTATAGGTTGTGGAAGAAAGAGAAGCGACATCAAGGTTTTATACCAAGTATATCTTTAGATCAAATCATAGAAAAACACAGAGCTATGTTTATAAGATGGCAGGTTCATAAGGACTGGGTACAGCAGGTGAGTAAATTACTGAGATTTTGTAAATAACAAAGATAAACTCATTATAGATGCTTAAATGGAAAGAAAAATCATAGATGAAGTAACATCTTGTTTGTCTGTTCCAAAGGATAACCTATCTTTCCTCTTTTTGTGTGTCTGTCTGTCCAATGAATTTTTGTGTCACATTTTTTCTGAGCAATACAATCACGGCTTCAAAAATTTGGTGTAAAATATCTTTGTGAGAATGTTTATCCAATGCAATTGTGATGTGTTTTTAAGTCTGTTCTTTTTTAACTGTCTTTTTATCCAATACATTTATACTCTAACACACCTTCTGTAGCTAGAAATTATCTCACTTTATATATGTTACCTATTTATATTTCCAGTTGAAGTACTACCATGATATCAAAATGATAATCTCCTGTTCCAATGATAGAGACACAGCTCTTGTTAAAGGTAAAACAATTTTTACAGTGTACAAGTAATCAAGAACTATTATCCCTGCACAAATGTCAAAATCGCAGCTCAAATTCCAATGGGTGTGTTTTGGTGAAAGGAAGGTTATCTAAGACTTAAAATGATTCCATTTGCAACTCTGACATCAATATATATGCATGAAAATATATGGCTTAAGGTCAAGTTACAGTAAATGGGCTGTGTCTTAGATTTCAGTAAAATTTGGCATACAACTCTGGCTCGATGAACTTCAACTGAAAATCGAAATAATAATGCATTTATCTTAATTATCATTTGAAATATTACTGATTGAATTGTTACAAAATGAGTGAAAATTTGTATAGAAAGCACATAAAATCGGCGAAAACCCTTCTAAAATTTGTCTTAAAATCGCCAAATCTCTAATTCTACTCCATAGATTTTTCTTAAAAAACTATATGTTGTTGATACATAAAATTCCGTTATAATGATTCAAAATAAAGATAGGGTCACCGACTTCGTTTTTACGGTATACATCATTCAAAGTTGCGTTCTTTGTGAAAAAATCCAACAAAACGTCGAAATAATCGTAACGTTATCGCTTTGCAGGCCTTTAAACGTTGATTTTTGACGTTTTTCACTACCAACAAGGTTATAAACTGATTATTAGACAAAAAACGAAGTCGGTGACCCTATGATTATTTTATATCATTAAAACAGAAATTTATGTGTCAACAATATATAGTTTTTTAAGAAAAATCTATGAAGTAGAATTAGAGATTTGGCGATTTTCAGACAATTTTTAGAAGGTTTTTCTTCGTTTTTATGTGCTTTCTTTACAAATATTCACCCATGTTAAAGGGAAATCACACTATTGTTTATACGCATCGCTCTCGGCGCCGCCATAGTGTCGTAACTGTTTTATGACGTCGCCGTTTTCGATTCCGTCGTAAAGGTTGCTAATTTATGAAAAAGCAGGAGAAATGACAATGGACATATCATATTTTTACAACTGATATGTTGTACTAGCGAGTTTCTAGATTGTATTAGGGTTTACCTGCGGAATACAAAATAATTGGCAAATACTGCAGAATAAAAGTTAAAAAAAAAGATTGAATGATGAGTTGCTAAAATATAAAGAATAAAAAATATTGGAAACACAAATTAAACATTAATAAATGAATGACCCACTATCCAGACCATTATGATAAAAAGGATCTACCAATACAAAACACATAATCATCATGCATAATCAACACTAAGAACGTTGGGATTTCATAGCATATTCAATGTAACTACATGTAAGTACTCCCTCTGACCATTTTCTCGATAACGAAGTCGGTGACATATTTTTTTTTAATTTTCTGATGTATATGTTCAATATCTAATTTAATTCTAAATTTAAAAAAAATCTATTGACTAATCTTGACCTTTAGTGTAAAAATGAAAATGCTACCCGAAATGGACAAAATGTATGGCAAAAAAAATAGGTAATGAAATGGCACAACTTTGGCGGCGTATCGCCGCAATGCTGTATGTAGGGTTCAGCGTATATTTTCGGGGGGGGGGGGGGGGGGGGATTACAAGAAGAAAAGAGTATAAGCATGTTAGCGTATAGCTATCGGAATCTGTAGTTTTCTGTTCAAAAGAGGGTTGTAAATAAGAACAATGAGTTTCAACTTACAGTTTTCTCCAATTTAATTAAAATATTGATCTCTGATTACGTTATACTACATGTTTAAAATATTGACGCATGCAACTTTATAAATATAGTCTTCTATACTACATGTATAAATAATTCATCAAACATCTCATTTCATATAAGAATTTATCTGGCTCAACCTGTCGGGTTTTTACAAAGCAGAGTCAAAATTATATATTCATTTAACTTGCCACTGGACGTAAATGTGCGAAGTCCTATTTGATATCATTATTTATTTCAAATGTGACGACAGAAATGATATAAGTGTCGTCCATCTTTCCCAAATGTTCCTTTAATATCTAACGCCTCTGAACCTTGAACAGTTAGGATCAGTTAGTGCAAGTTTGGATTCAATATTCAAGCTTGATACGGTCTAAAAATCCCCCTTTTTAATGAATAAAACACTATAACTCGGAAACGTAAAATCAATATTCATAAAAGAAAAAAGGGAGCTCACGTCAATAGATATAAACAATTCACCAGATTTATGCCAATTGGTTAACGCGTTTTTGAGTTAATGTCCGACATGTTGACGACGGGACGGACGGACAGATGTATACCATAATACGTCCCGTAACCGGACGTATGTATATATATATATAATAATTCAACACGTACTATACATTTGGCTTTACCAGTCTCCAACAAGAATAATATTTAACACACACACAAATGCATTTATGTAGAGATATATTCATGTCTCACAGAGTACTGCTTAACTGTAACAAACACATTAATGGTCCGTCTGGTGAAAGAATATTCAACTCATATAGACAAATGTTTGTGAGGATGTTTATCTAATATTTGCCACTGAAAGTTTTGCAAAAATCAATAAAAAAAAATGGTAAAAAAATGAAATAAAAAAGAAATAAAAGTTCAGATGTAGGCTCGAGTTTATTAGGTCACTCAAGGTGATCACTGTCGACAGGATAAAGGGAGATTGTCGGATCCCTACACTGACTGAAAAAGACATCCAGTTTTTTATACAAAGGTAGTTGATTAACTCTTTATTCTTTAGTTCTATAAAAGAATAACCAACATGATATAGTAGAGAGTGTTTTAATATTGGCACACAAATTCAATCAATTATTTTCAAATTAACTATCATTAATGAGGGGGGCGGGGGTTCCCGAAATCCCGGGCTTAAAAACATGATATCCCGAGGTCCAGAATTAAAAAAAAATCCCGACATCCCGAACATCGAAAAAAGAAATCCCGGATCCCGAAAGGGTTAATCCCGAAATCCCGAGCTTAAAAACACTTGATCCCGACGTCCCGAAAAAAGGTCCTGCCCCCTCATTAATCAGTATTGGCAAAAATAGATGCATTTACCACAATTTGGTCGATTATGAAGCGTTGTGTAATAACAGGAATGTTAGCCAATTTTAAATTTCTGCCGAAAACGTTTTTTTTTTATATTGCCGAGTTTGTGGCTTTTTTTAAACATGGCATTTCGGGTTTTATATTCCCGGTGCAATGGACAAGTTAGTGAATTTATTCTGTTTGTAGTCTTAATGGAACGTGTTACATTTCAGCCAAGATACCCTCAATCTTCCAAAGTAGAAGATTCTAAATCTGCAAGCCGTAAATTAGTTCTTTAATACGGCACGAGGCACACATTAGTTTTTTCCTATACAACAAATGCAATTAAAAATTTAGATGACTCCAACTTTGACAATTACTTTTTCATAAACTGTTACTGCATGTTTTTAAAATAATGAATAATCAAAATACCTAAAATAATTATTACTGTAAAAAAAGATATTATAATTTTCTAGTAAAAAGGTTTAACCCAATAGTTCAAAGCATTGCAAGAAATGCTGCAATGCTAGCAACGTCGTTCTGTAACGTTAAGAGAAAAAGTTATAATTCCCGCCAAAAATCGGTAATAAGATTATTTCCATTGTAGCGAATTTTAAACATCGGTGACCCCCCTTTTTTGTTTATGCTATTAAAATCTGCCCTGAAGCTGCAAATAATGCAGAAGTTTGAAGGAAAAAACATTAGTAGATTTTTTTTATTTCAAGAAAAATCTATAATGAATGGCAATTAAAAATGGCGGGAAATGTAAAAGGGCCTTAAAAAATAAGGAAACTGAGACAAATAAATGTGTATAAGATAAAAGTTACATTTGACTGTTTTAGTTAAACCAGTTAAACATCGTTTTTCAATATGTTTGCCTTCTTTTAGCATTTTTGAGCGCTATTTCTATATTACAGTATAACGCAATTCTTTACTTTTTGATGACGTCATATCTCGAAAACAACATCGGTGACCCCAATTTTTTTTTCGCCTAAAATATTGTAATAAGTATGAGCTGTCTACATGCAAAATTTAAATGAATTATTATTAGTAGTTTAAATAGTGTGATTTCCCTTTAAAAGAAATCAATCAACTTTTCAGATAATAAAAGACACAAATGTATAATTTTTTCGATTTTCATGCAATTTGTATGCAATTTTTAAGCAAAATCTGCGACATAGCCCATTTACTGTTCCTTGACCTTAATTTCTATAGGGGAAATAGAAATTCAGAAAAACTTAAGTAGTCCTCAACAATTCACCTTTTCAGAATCTTAAGGACTATGCATGATTATTTGTACCCTGAACTAAAAAAATGTCACATCATTGGTTAATCCAATTAAGCCAATTGCAATGTTTTGGTGTATACTTTTGAAAATATTACTCAGAATGCATTAGACTCGGTAATGAAAAATTGCCAGATTTCCAAAATATTCTAAAAGGCTCTTTGAACTCTGTTAATAAACAGAAAAGATGACCAATAACCATGATAAATGAAAATCTTCTATTTTTTATTACGTTTTTTTTTTTTTTTGGTTTTACAGGATGTATTATGGGTAGTTCACACAGATCACAAGAAATTGCTGAATACCAACAATCAATGATCCGCCAACAAAATGCAGGTAAAAAATTAAGTCTTCCTTCTTTTGATTTGTTAGCTACCTATTTTAGTTTGGTCAACAAGATTGTTCCAAAGATTCAAAATGGGCTTTCATATGGATTCACAGAGTATGAATCGACAACAAGTCTACAATAATTTCAGTAGTATTCTGCTGAATAAAAAATGTAAAGGCATGGACTGACATTTTTATGCCCCACCTACGATAGTAGAGGGGCATTATGTTTTTTGGTCTGTGCGTCCGTCTGTCACCCTCAGGTTAAAGTTTTTGGTCATGGTAGTTTTTGATGAAGTTGAAGTCCAATCGACTTCAAACTTGGTACACATGTTCCCTGTGATATGATCTTTCTAATTTTTATGCCAAATTAGAAATTTTAGTACATAAAATGAAGAAATACACTCATTTTAGCATTTTTCAGAAATCATATGAGGGTCTATGAATAGGTCTAGAAATTTACAAAAAACATGAGATACCTGTCATTTTTGCATAGTATAGATTTTATATAATTTCTATTATCATTAAAGGAAAGAAAGATTCCAAAGATCCCCAGGACAAGGCCAAGCTAAGACAGATGTTAGCTGTACCTAAACCAAGACAATCATCAGACCAAGCAGTATTCCAGGTGTACAAAGGAGTCAAATGTTTTGATTTCTGTAAAGATAAAAATATTATTGTCACTGGTGGTATGGACAGAATTGTAAGATTATGGAATCCATATGTGAATTTGTAAGTATGCTCTATGGAAGGAAATAACTTTTTTGTACCGCTTTATAATATTCGCCAGTGACCAAGTGGTCTAAGGTCTAAGTTGTTCTTCTTCTGTAATCCCTTTTCAGTTAACACTATGGTTGTGTTCATTCGTACCCAACATCTTCGGATGCACTCAAATCCAATCTAAATTGACTAGGATTGTCAGTTTTCCTATCTAAGGGCAATGGTTTTCTATAAGCACTTCTGCTTTCTCAACCACCAAGAAATACCCCAAAAGATCGGTTAAAACAATCAATCAATTAATGAATCTCAATTATACTATCTATTACTATCTTCATTCTGTAACTTAGAAAAAATATACCATAACAAAAATGTCCATTATTGTATCAATTTCGTTTTTAAAGTGGCTCCATGAAAAAAAATCAAAAAGACATAATCTTGAAAGATGTCACCTTGAAACTTGACCTATCATTCAAAATGACATGTACCCTTTCAAATTATTCAAAACCAAGAATCAACTCAGTTAAGAATTGTGTAATTTGCTTTTAGGAGGCCTGGTGACCTGAGGTAATTGTTAAACATAACCTTTTGTTTATGGAATATTCTACTGGAGCCACTACTATGATACTGATTCTTATTTCTGCCAAGCTATAACTTCCTTTAATTTAGTCATACCTTTTGTAACGTGAATTTTATTTTACAAACTTACAAAGTATACCTATATTTTCATGACTTTGCATGCTCCTTAGTTTATTTCAAAACTACTATTTGCTATGTAAAAAATGTATATTAATTTGTTTCAACAGGAAGCCAACTGCCATGTTGAGGGGACATAATGCCCCAATATTTTACCTTATGATTGCCAAGGAGGAAAACAGAATCTTCAGTATTTCTACAGACAGATGTATAAAGGTAAAAAAATAATTGGGAGTTGGTGATACTTTTTATACAGTCTTCTTTGTCTGACAAACTTCAAATGCAGACAGATTTGGTTAATCTCAAACAATTAGGGAGAAATTTTATATATGTTTAGTCTTGTTTGGAATTGTGTTTTTTAGTTTGATATTTGAATAATTTATACATTTATATATATAGAAAACCTGCATAAGTTTTGAAGTTTGGTTGTACCTGTAGAAAACTTATTTCAAACGGGATAGCACATCCTCATTTTTACGGAAATGTTGTTAACCGTGCCCAGAAATTTAGAAATGATTCCTGTAAACTTGTTGCTCCTTTAAATAAACTTATTCTTAAAGGTTACCTATTCAACACTGTGATAAGATCATTGAATATTGTTTTTATTGGTATAGATATTGACTTTGTTATAAGTAGATTAAAAGCTAACTAAATATCACTAGTATATGTTATATACATATACATTTTTATGGATCTGCAATCTGTTGATACCTGTAACTTGGCATTGCACAAGGTCATGTTTTTCTCTGGCTGTTTATGATGTCTTTACACTAAATCCATTGTATGTTGGATGTGTACGGATTGATTGCTTAGTCTTAGAGGCATGATTTTTTTGATTAGTTGTAAATGGCTTTGAACTAGCTGTCAGATAATTGGGAGTACTCTCAGAAGCTCATTGTGTCTTATTGTGTCGGGATGTATAAGTACCCAGCCACGTCCACTTTTATTTTTTGTCTATCTGATGAGTTAAGCCTTTTTCAACTGATTTTTATAGTGCGTTCTTATGTTGTACTGTTAAACCACTGTTCCAGGTTAGGGGAGGGTTGGGATCCCGCTTCCATGTTTAACCCCACCACATTATTTATGTATGTGCCTGTCCCAAGTCAGGAGCCTGTAATTCAGTGGTTGTCGTATGTTTATGTGTTACATATTTGTTTTTTGTTCATTTTTTTTCATAAATAAGGCCGTTTGTTTTCTCGCTTGAATTGTTTTACATTGTCTTATTGGGGCCTTTTATAGCTGACTATATGCGGTATGGGCTTTGCTCATTGTTGAAGGCCGTACGGGGACCTATAATTGTTCATGTTTGTGTCATTTTGGTCTTTTGTGGATAGTTGTCTCATTGGCAATCATACCACATCTTCTTTTTTATATATAAGCCCTTAATTAAAACTGTTTGATTGCTTTCCATGTCTATATAGATACAAGGATCTCCTTACAGTCCGATATTATTTCTAGATTTGTAATCTTTCTCTTAGCCTAAATATGGTTCTTAAAAACAATGTTTCCATGATCATCTTAATTATCAGAAGGGGAGATAACTTATAATACATGTGTTCACTGTTTCAGATCTGGGATATTCAGGACCACAATTGTCTGATGACCGTGAGGGAAAAGGGTCATGCTATTAGAGGAGATATCCAAGCCTGCCATTACTCAATTATCTCAAAATCGTTGGCAATAGCAACCGATAATATGTGCTTATTACAGTTACGACAGAAGTAAGATTTTTATTGTATAAATTTCAGGATTAGCTAATGTATTATACATTAAATATGTATAGTTCTACCAATTTATTGAGTTGTTTTGATGATTAATTTAACAATCATTTCATTTGAAAATATCATTTAAATTTTATAGCTTTTCATATCTTTGTTTTAATTTATTTGTGATGAGATAAATTATATAATTCCAAAAAGTTTTTTTTTAAGTTAAAAAAATATTTTGAGAGCAGATGCATATAATAAGATATTTAGCTTGTAGTCAATAGATAATAAGTAATATATAATTAATTTGCTAATAGATCAGATCAAGATACAAAAAATGTCAGGTGAGTCGTACTAACCATCTAGAATGGACTTAAAATGGCTTCCTCTTTACTGCACTGCCATTGGCTATTGTGTGCAATCACATGATTTATTTTCAGCCAACCTATTATTGAATTGTACAACAATTTAGTAAAATGCTTAATTTCTCTGTTTCGGTTTCAAAATATTTAGAAATTTTTACAAAATCTTACTATAAGTCTTGATGTTTTTTTACAAGCAATACCTTGTACATATACTACATTTTTGGCCTTCAGAAAAGTCTAAATTTCTTTTTTATTGGATCTTTATTTTTCTTAAAAAAAAGAGTTGAAAAAGAATTTAGTAAAAATATAAATGATAATGAAAAAAGTATAGATGATCTATTCAGATATATACACAAGACCTCAGTCATATTCTGCTATTTATAATGACAAATCTTTGTGTCATTTATAATGCTTTATTGCTTACGAAATTCCTTTCAATACCAAAAAATCCATGGCTGCTTTTATCGGAAATTTACTTTTTAAACCCTTTGAAGTTTTCAAAGAATAAAATCAAGATAGACACCAAATTTTGTGTTTTCCTCTAAATCTAATGCAGAGTTGTCCCACCTTGTATTGCTGTTGTATTCTGCATTTTTTCACTATGTTGACCTATATTTCTTATAAGACGTGGATACTGGAAAAGATTATAAACTTGATCCAGAGTTTTTTTCTTCTATAGTTAATGTGGATTGATTATTGTTTTGGGGGGTTCAAATTTTCATAGATGCCATAGATACTGTGGATTCATTTACTTTGATGTACTCATGAAATCCACGAAAAATTAGTAACCAATGAATAATAATAAATCCACAGTATAGTGGTTAAACATCAACCCTTAATTAAAGTATTCATTTTAATTTAGAATTTGTTACACTAAAAGTTCAAGCATCTACAAAAAGACCAAGTTTTTCAATGAATAGAAATTATATTATATTTTTAACTAACAATTTGTATTTTACCCCCCCCCCCCCCCCCCCCCCCCCCTATAGAATTTCTATGTATAGAATATTGAATTTTCATCACCATGTTTCACCTAATTCACAATTTTTTCAATTAATTATTCCTTCACTTAAAATATTTTTTTTTAATAAAGTTGATTTAGTTAAGACACATCACTAACCAACAAAATTGAGTCATTAAGTGCTGGCTAGTTTAGACACAGATTATGTTTTTATGCCCCACCTATGATAGTAGAGGGGCATTATGTTTTCTGGTCTATGCGTCCGTCCGTCCATTCGTTCGTCTGTCCATCTGTCCCGCTTCAAAAGTTTGAACCCAGATTATGTTTTTTTTACCAAATAATTATTTCATATTTTGTCTGTAATCTACAAATATTCTGTTTTGATTTTACTATTCTAATTCTGAACAATATTAGTTCCCGTTTCCACTAAAAACAAAATATATGTGTAGAATATCTCGCAATTCTGTTTTTGTATATATACTAGTTGTTTCTTATTGTTGTAGACCAAAATTAAGGTATCTACTTGTTGTCTGCCAGCTTGCAAATTTTTCTTTAGTTTCTTGGTTTCTTCTAAAACATTTAAAATGGTTGATGATCTTGGATTGACCATTGTCAGACTTTGCTGTCTTTATATACAGTTCAAATTAGTCTTAAGATAGTACAAACAAATTGACTGAACTTCTATAACAACCATTGGCAATTATATGTTAGACTACTAAAACTAGAATAAATGGTATTTTTTAATAGCTGAATATACGAGAAATTACATACTTTACAACATACTACATGTAAAGTATGTGTAGAATTTTCTCACAATTATTTTCTTCTTTTCTGATGTAGTGATGAATTAGAAACTTCTGAAGGGTAAATATAATAAGTCAGATTTCTTTTAAACTTGGTTTATGGTATGTCTGCTGACCAACTATTAAGATATATTTACTAACCAAATTACTGGAAATGAGGGGAATGTTCTTTAATGTTAAACAATATAATACCATGAGGGGGATATTATTTTGATAATCAACAATATAATACTTCTACCAAATATAGAATCAATTACCAAACACATTTGCTAAAATTATTAATTTGAAATGTTGTGATACTTCTTATCTAATGTTATTTATGATGATATATAAACAATATTAGTCCCATTAACCTTTGACCTAGTCCCAAATTTATCTATTCTGCCCAATGTAACCGTAAATTTTATTTTGTATTTCTAAATTTCAATGTTTAATTGTTACCTCCCCTTTCTTTTGATCTTTAGGAGTTGTCCTTCTTGGAAGCAGATAATCTTTATATATGCTTACTTTCTATGTTTTGAGATTTTTCAACCAAGTAATTTTTAGATTAAGGAAAAACACATTAAATTTGGAACGGATTGATATTCAGTTAAATGATAATATAGTCAAGTTGTGTGTTTGACAAAGTTAGGGACTTGCATGAAATATTGGTATATTTTTTTCATTTAAACCAACTCTATGCTTATAATCCTCTTAGAACAACACATGATAGACCATGCTTATGATCCTCTTGTTTGATTACACATGATAAATCATATCTTCAAATTTTATATTAGATAATAGTCTCAGACCCTCAAAAAAGAATTATTGACACAGGAAAATGGACTGATTTTACTTTGAAACATCCATCAAATAAACAGTTACTTTTGCTGAGACAAATGAATAAACCTTTCTTCTCTTAGTGTCTTTTCAATGAAGTTCTTATAAAAGTTTGGCCAGGTTGCTTTTTTGACATATTAAAAACTGCATGATTTTGCTTTGGCCATTATTAAAATTGGACTTTGCCAGCAGAATTTGCAACATTGTGTTTTACATTGAATGCATGGTAAGATTTTAACTGGATGGAATAAGGCTTGATTCTAATACTGTTAAATAAGTAAATTGAATCATTTCTTAGTAATTATGAGATTTGACTCTTTTGATGATTATTTATCTTCTATAGCTTTTAGAGTATTTTAAGTTTCTTGTAAAAGATTGTGAAATCAGCAACTAGCTTGTAACCAAAATATTTTCAATCTTTTATAAAGTTTTCACAATCAAATTAGGTTGACACCATTTATCAATATAATTATCCTTGTGTTTTATGCTAGTAAAGCTTTGCCAAAATTGCAGTGACCGAACGATTTTAGGCTAAAAATACTGTTCAATGCTCAAAGAGTATGTTATAAGCAGATTAATCTCTTTTAAAACTTAAAATAAATTCTGCCAATTTGAAGGAAAATAACATATTCTGTCAAATTTATAGGGTGTTTGTCAATATTTTTTTAATAGGATATATTAATGTGATACTGTTGGACATTTTTATATATATTTTTTTATTGATTGTGTACTATTTACAGACCAACATTACATAGAGATATAACAGTAACTCACAAGGAACCAGTCACCTGCTGCAAATATAATGCCTGTTTTAATTATGTCATTACCTGCTCAGAGGGCTCAGTAAGTATATGAAATTGAGGCTGATTTCCAAAATTCACCAAATTTAAAAACCTATTAAAAGTTCACTTGATTAAGATTATGTGCACCAATGAAGCCATCCTTGAGCTCTGAATTAAGATCAAAATTGATTTTAAAATTGCAATTTACCTATCCAAATTACAATGTCATGAACAAGGGGAGACAATTGTCTTTAAAAGTATTGATAGGAATAGAATGTGTTTACCTAAAACTTATAGATTTAGTGTAGTGAACAAGTATTATGGCATTATGGTATAATATTTTAAGATCTCAGACTTGGAGTTAGGGGCAGCTACTATTAGTATTTTGTATCATTATTGGGTAAGTTTTTTTTATAGGCAATATATATCTGGGACTTTGAGATAAGGACTGCTATATTTAAGTATGCTGTATGATTTTTTGTATTTATGTTAATAGGTAATAAAGATCTGGGACTTTGAGACAGGGACAGCTATATTTGAGTATGGAGAAGCACATGGTGATTCTGCTATAACCTGTATGACTTTTGATAATACAGAAAGAAGGTAAAATAGGATACCAGAGTGATCTGTTATGATGATTTTATAAAACACTTTTTAATCAGTCTATTACGGTCAATGGGTAAGTCTAATTAATAGAATGGATCATTCCAAATTAGCTTAGTCCTTATTGAAACGGATTAATCTAGCATTGCATGGTATATCCCTATTAAGTCATGTCCATTCTTTATATGGGTTATTCAAGTTGGAAAAGGTTATGCCCCATATTGGTCAGGTCCATCTAAGAAACAATTATTATTGGTGAATTCTATTGTAAACACTTTACTTTTTAAATAATTATTGGTAGTTGGGATATATCAATGGTTTTGTAATCAGATATATTTTGTTCTTATATGTATATTAATAAATCAATGAAATCAATTAAAAAATATCCCTTAAGTTGACCAGCTTCAGTAGTAATTTTTATGCGCCATTTTTTGGCTTTATGTTTTCTGGTCTGTGGGTCTGTCAGTTAGTCTGTTCGTTTGTCCATTTGTCCTGCTTCAAGTTAAAGTTTTTGGTCAAGTTAGATTTTGATGAAGTTGAAGTCCAATCTACTTGAAACTTAGTACACATGTTCCTTATGAGATGATCTTTCTAATTTTAATGCCAAATCAGAGATTTCCTCCATTTTCATGGTCAATTGAACATAGAAAATGATAGTGCGGATGGGACTTCCATGTACTATGAACACATTCTTGTTTATTATCAGCTGGGTCTATTCATCTTGATCATAAGACTCTGTATGTTGTATTCATTGCTTCTCTATTTAGAATTTGACATAAAGAATAATGTTTCTATAAGACATTTCCTGTTACTTTCTGAGCTAGCATATATTCTGCATGCTGTGTGGGTTCTCATCAAAGCATTGTAATATTTTCAGAACATTGACATGCTAAAATTTTGCATATTTGTGTGTATCTTTTGCTCAATATAAATAAGCACTCAAGTGTTCTTTATGTATAACAGAGAGGACATAATATTTTTGGTTATTTTTGAAATGTCACATGACTGTATGAGACTTAAAATGAAGGAAATTAACACACACAAAAAATATAGATCAAAATTGGTGAAAATTATGATTCTGGAAAATTTAATCTCTGTAACAAAGATTGGCCAATGCCCATGGGTTACCAAAATGCAGAGTTAGATAAAGTCTTCTTTGAGTCTCTTTTCATTTGTTCACATCAAATTAAATTTTCTTTTATATTACAGGTTGATAACTGGAGCAAGAGATGGAGTATTAAATATATGGAATTACAATAACGGACACTGTCTCAGAAAACTACAAAAATGTAAGAACTATTTTAGTCTTATTATATGCGTTTGATTATGAATCACAGCAAAGCTATAGGATAACAAAGCTGCTTTATCAATGAAAACACAAGTAGTTGAAGTAGTGGGTATCAGGTTCAATGATAAAATGGATGTAACAAATTTAACAAGTCTTGCTCAATTATTTCAAACTATAATGTATGACTCATTTAAAAAACAAAAATTACGCCACTATTTCAAAAAATTTAGAAGAGATACTTCATAGAAATATGGTCCCATCAACATCATTCTGTGAAAATTTTGTCTTATACAATTCTTTTTCCCTTCATTCTCATGTCATTGTTGAATGATTTGCTTTGCCTAAACCAGAGAATAAATCTCAAAGATATTTTCACAAACAATAAGTATCTAAAATACGTCTTGTGCACCTCCAAATTTTCAAAGTGTAATTTATATGAATTAACCTCTATTTTCAGCCAAAGGTAATGATGAGATCTGTGATGTTGTGTACGTTGAGATGAACAAGAATCGGTATATAATATCTGTAGGATGGGACAAAAGAATCAACATTTACTCTGACTCTCAGACTGATTCCAATATACACCAAGTACAGCATCCTAATATAGTCTGGACAGATGATCTGGTAGGTACTTTGGTATATATAAGTGATATTGCAAATGTGTCAAAGAGACAACAACCTGACAAAAAAGCAGAAAATGGCCCACGGTCACCAATAAGTAATTGACAAAATATAGCACCAATAGGAAACTTTAAGCTGGCCCCTAAACACAATGTATACTTTCATTAACATGGATATGATGGGTCAAATTATCCAGTACTTAGTAGAAATGTTAATCAGATATAAAGATTATTGAATAACAGATATCAATTTTTCTCTTTAAGATTTTTTAGTGTAATTTTACATGCTTACATGCATGCATGAAAAGTCAAACAAACATGAAAAATCCTACATTTTAAAAATCATCACCTTGATGAATTGACCATGCATACACAGCATTTGCTAATATTATTTTTGACATTTTTATTTTATACTTTATACTATGCATTAAAAATATTACAGAAAAATGGTCATAAAGAAGATATATTGACCATAGCCCAGTGCCAGCCAAACTTACTAGCAACAGCAGGGTATGATGGGGAAATAGTTGTATGGAATATGGTATCTGGTCATATTTTCTGTAAATGTAAGTTTATCAATTATATATATTGTAACCTGTAAGTATGAGTCTATTTTATGAACTCTTTGTCTCCCCCAGGACCTCTTAGTCGCTTGGCAGCTATTTTAGTGACTGAGCTAAAGAAGTACTCCCCTAGCTCAACAGCTTATGGCTGGCTTAGTATCTACTACGTACTGAATAAAATAATATATTGTGGTCAAGCAGATGACAAAAAAATATTCTGAATCCAGATTTTCCCATACTTTATGGTGTTAAATTTTGAAAAAATATTAATTAGATTGATAGCGTCAAATTTAAAAAAAATCACACTTTGCACGAAAAATAAATCTGACTCTGATAAAAAGCATAACCCTCCTTGAAGTTAACAGGTTGCTCCCTAACCAGTAAGATTTTCTTTACAGTACATGGTAAGAGTAGTGTGAGTAAGTTAGTATTTATGTCAGAGAGAGCCTACAACAAAGGGGCAGCCTCGTTAATCTCTAACGGACCTGATGGACATATCCTGTTCTGGAAAGTGTTTGAGGGAGGATCTCTACTAGCAGACTTCCCTGGGGTAAGTTAAAAATTAAAATGTTTGGCTGATTCATGAAATTTGATTCAAAAACTTCCTTGCAAACGAGAAAAAAGCAAGACAGGGTTGAAAATTATTTATGCATATTTGAAAATAATAATAAGGAAATTTTAATTAGATATTAAGCACAAGAGACAAAGTGAAGAACCTAAACTAGAGCCTATATAAAGCCTTCAACAATGAGCTAATCTCATTCATTACTAGTGGTCCCATTGGGACAAATTGTTGATAATAAAAAAATAAAGAGAAAAACAACGGCCTGATATATGCTAGGGGATGATGATCACCGAATTATTTCCCTTTATTTTTTAGACCTCATAGTACAGATATAATCATAAAAGGCTCAATTAAATATTTATTGCATGGTTGTAAGAATTTATTTTCATCTATGATACTTTATCAGTTCGCTTATGTACAGTGTAATCTGTTTTTTATGCATCAACTTTGTTACATTTGTTATATTTTTTTCCCAGACTTCCACAGAGGGTGCTTTAATCAGTACTATGACAATCAATGAGGCCAATACTATGCTATGTGTGGCTGATAATTTAGGATTTGTATTTGTATATAATGTTGATGGCTATGCATTGTCAGGGTATGAAGAGGAACCTCCTGAATGTAAGTATTGTTAAAAAAAAATCTTTTTTTCAATTGATCAGAAAGGGAGAGAAGGAACCAAACTGGACAATAAAAAAAGGCAAAAGAAAAATAATACATTGAATCATAGAAAAAAGCTAACAGATAGTCCATAGAGCACTACACATAAGATAAGATAAAGCAACACAAACCCAACAAGAATTCAAATACTCGAGAATGGTAGCTGTTTCTGCTCCTCTGGTGGCACCCATCATTTTGCTCACAGCAAAAGTTTAACTGGGATTACTTGCTCTGAAATTTGTGTTTTATGAACATATGATAATGTTCTATGTTTGCACAATGCAGGTTTCTAAATATCATTCCAAAACTACGGGATAGTTGTTATGTTCAACAATATTTTCATACAAGATCTACTTTTCATTTCGTATAGGAAGGTATATAATGTCACAATTAAGTCAAGAGAACTGTTGGTGCTATATTTTGACTTGGAGATAAAAAATGGCTACCAGAAAGACTTAACACAGAGAAAAAGCACAGGTCATTTTTTAACAAAATTGTATTGTGTTAATCCGGATATCTAATTATAGCTTTATAAGTACCTTTTAATGTGAAATCAAGAGGAGATAACTGACCCAATAAAAGAAAGAAAAAAAAATGATAAGACTATAGCTAGTAATTTTAGAATATGAATTTTTATGATAACTAAGAAATTTGTACCATATATTTTTATGATTACAGTGGTGAACACATGGAGAGGACATGTAGATAGTATATCTTGTATAGAGTTAGTAGAGAAAAACAAAGTTATAATGACAGCTTCTATAGACTGTACAGTCAGGCTGTGGAACTATGAAGGCAATTATATAGGTAAGTTTTGATCGTATTGTTTAAATAAAAATGAAAAAAACAGATTTTAGACAAATTTGATTTACATAGTGAACTAACAAAAGGTGAAAAAATTGCTGTTTAAAGGTCATCTAATTGTTCTATTTCTCAGTGTGCTCTCATTTTCTAAATTATGTATTCAATTTTCTTTTACCCATCCAAAGTTTTGTTAAAAAAATCTATAGCATAATCTCGATTGAAAAATGAGAATCATATTTCAATAGCAAGAGTGGAAGTAAAAAGAAAATTGTTATGACTCACTTTACCATTACTACCCTTACATTAGTTTATATGCTTCTTATAGGTTGCATTTCTGTAAATATTGACAATGCAATTTCCCATAGGAACTCCTTTCACGGCAAAAAGTGTACCACTTTTACTATGAAGTTTTGGAAAAAATCTTATCCTAGAATATGCACCACAATTTTTTTCAAAGGTCAAAATATAGGGCTGTGTGGCATATTTTCAACTTTTATATGCCCTGAACTTCTCAGAGTTTAAACTTACACTAATTTTCTTAACTACCCCTACCTCGAATGAAAGGTTACCACAGATTTCAATGTAAACAATATGCACGTGTTTATTTACTGGTAACATTCCCAAGTTCTGTCTCTGGGATATAGAACACAGAGAGCATAACTGGGAACCAGTATGTAAACAAAATTAATATGTAGTATGACTGCCAATGATACAACTCTCAACAGGAAACCAAATGACACAGAAATTAATAGCTATTGTTCACTGTATGGCCTTCAACAATGAGCTAAGCCCATACTGCATATATAGTCAGTTATACATTAAAAGGCCCTGAAATTGTCTGTTTGAAATTTTTGCATTTTTCTGGTTAAAATTCAATGCATAATTTTCAGGTACATTTGGTCAGCCAGAACAGTGGGACCTATATAACACCTCTACTTTCTGTCATCCCATGGTGCCATATGATGTACTGATAGACCCCATGAGTTTACCGTCTCATCCAGTACTGAAAGAAGGAAGTAAGACAGACGATCTCCTGGAGGAAATTAAAAAGAAAGAAGATGAAACAGTTAGTATTATTTTTATGAGCTAGAGCACAAATTTTTTCATCAGGCGAAAAATAATAAAAATTTGACTCAGTGAATTATATGAGTTCAAAGTTTTTTTATTTGTGCCAAATACATTGAAATTCAGATTTAGTGTGATGATCAAGTACAAAGTAGGATAAAATTATATTCATATATTTATTAAAATGTTTTGTCTTCAACAAGCATGTGATATTTGCTACTGAATTCAGGCAGTCATCAGTAAGTCTATATATTCTTCATTTGACTAAATAAAGAAAAAAGCAACAAAAAAAATAAAGGAATGCTTTATATAGATTCCATTGAGAAGATTGCCATTAATACAACCCTCCACATGATGTAGAAGGTTAGCAGCTATATGTCTCTGTACAGCCGTCAACAATGAACAAAACCCATACCTCCAAACAAGCTATTAAAGGCATTTAAATTACAGAACAAAATTCAAATGAACTGATGAATGATGACAATAGAAGTTCTCTACCACTTTAATAAAAAGTCCATCTTGTTAGCTCACCTGGCCCGAAGGGCCAAGTGAGCTTTTCTCATCACTTGGTGTCCGTCGTCCGTCGTCGTCTGTCGTCGTTAACTTTTACAAAAATTTTCTCCTCTGAAACTACTGGGCCAAATCAAACCAAACTTGGCCCCAATCATCATTGGGGTATCTAGTTTAAAAAATGTGTGGCGTGACCCGGTCAACCAACCAAGATGGCCGCCACGGCTAAAAATAGAACATAGGGGTAAAATGCAGTTTTTGGCTTATAACTCAAAAACCAAAGCATTTAGAGCAAATCTGACATGGGGTAAAAATGTTTAGCAGGTCAAGAACTATCTGCCCTGAAATTTTCAGATGAATCGGTCAATCGGTTGTTGGGTTGCTGCCCCTGAATTGGTAATTTTGAGGAAATTTTGCTGTTTTTGGTTATTATCTTGAATATTATTATAGATAGAGATAAATTGTAAACAGCAATAATGTTCAGCAAAGTAAGATCTACAAATAAGTCAACATGACCAAAATGGTCAGTTGACCCCTTTAGGAGTTATTGCCCTTTATAGTCAATCTTTAACCATTTTTCATAAATCTAAGTAATCTTTTACAAAATCTCCACTGAAACTACTAGGCCACAATCATCTTTGGGGTATCTAGTTTGAAAAATGTGTCCGATGACCTGGCCATTCAACTTAGATGGCCGCCACGGCTAAAAATAGAACATAGGGGTAAAATGCAGTTTTTTGCTTATAACTATGAAACCAAAGCATCTAGAGCAAATCTGACAAGAAGTTAAATTGTTAATCAAGTCAATATCTATCTGCCCTGAATTTTTCAGATGAATTGGACAACTGGTTGTTGGGTTGCTGCCCTCCAATTGGTAATTTTTAAAGAAATTTTGCCGTTTTTGGTTATCTTGAATACTATTATAGATAGCGATAAACTGTAAACAGCAATAATGTTCAGCAAAGTAAGATCTACAAATAAGTCAACATGACCTAAATGGTCAATTGACCCCTTAAGGAGTTATTGCCCTTTATAGTCAATTTTTAACAATTTTCATTAATTTGGTAAATTTATGTAAATTTTTACCAAATATAGTTCTCTGTTACTAATGGGCAAAGTTCATGATAGATATAATTGTAAGAAGCAAAATCGTTCAGTAAAGTAAGAACTTCAAACACATCACCATCACCAAAATACAATTTTGTCATGAATCCATTTGTGTCCTTTGTTTAATATGCACATAGACCAAGGTGAGCGACACAGGCTCTTTAGAGCCTCTAGTTTTTATTTAACGCCTGCTTCAGAAGTCTGTCTTCTTTAAGCCTAAATGCATGAAATATATTTTTCATTTAGAGTGGTTCTTCTTGGCATAAATCTTCATTCTGTTTCTATGTAAGTTGACAAAAAAATGGGATGACAGTATATTACAATATATATGCACTTGTAAAGTAGACTTAGAAAGTTATGAGTTTCAGGGCATTAGATAAAACTGCACTTTCTAGGTGGAGAAAAAAATCTATGGTGTAGGGTTACAAAATTTTGGAATTTACAATAATCAAATGATCATCAGTTTTTATCAGAGTGTTGGATGTTCTGATTTCTTTATAATACTTCTCATATGTTTAATTCAGAAAGATAGTTTGAACAGGTTTCTTTGTGGAGAGTTGTCTCATTGACAATCATACCACATCTTCTTTTTTTTATAGAAAAGAATTGATTAACATATTTGCATTGCAGGAAAAAGAAAAAAAAGTGCCTTATGACTCCTCCCTCTATCCATTTCATGACATGATTATTATTCTTTAGAATAGAAACACATGGTGATAGTTTTTGTTTAATTTGATGGTGGCTGATTTGAAAGACTGTTGTAAGATATTATCACTTGATTGGTTGGGTTCAATTTTGACTATTAGTAGTTATGACTTCAAATATATTTTTTATTAAAACAGCTATGATAGATAACTGAAATATCAAAATTTACAAAATGGCAAAAACAAATCAATTTTTGCAAGGATGTGTGCATTTTATCTCCAATACAACATCATTTTAAATTTTTCAATATATTTTAGGCAAAGATACAGCCAGCATATACATCGTATGCCAAGCCACAGATCAACATAGATGATGAAACAATTGCTAGAGATATCAAAGATCTAAATGGCATCCTCAAAGATACAGGACTTGATGAAGAACAAGCCAAGAATTATCATGGGAAATGGTAGGTTTTCTTGAAAAAAAAGGAAAGTCCTGTAAACCAACTGGAAAAGGACATTTACACCTTACACAAATAATAAAGTCAGTGAAACCTAACTATAAATTGTTTTTCAAATGCTTTGAATTCAGAAAAACAAATTGCTATGTTTTCATTATTGTGATTACACCTTAATATTATTTTTAAACTAGCATTTTAAAATTTGCCTTCACCCTTAGTATGTGTATGCAGCATTTCTAGAAACCACTTATGCAACATATTTATCTTCTGATAAATGAGGGGGGGATTGGACCTTTATCTTGACTCTGGTATCAGGTGTTTTTAAGCTAGGAATTTTGGGATTGACCCTTTCAAAAGGGGGATTAATTTTTCCGTTGTTTTGGGATGTCAGAATTTCAATTTATTTGTGAAATCAAATGTCGTTTAAATAATATTCACCTATTTAAAGACTACCAACATTAATATATAAGGGAGCTTACTCTTGATCACATAAAACTATTGAATTATCCAATTTGGCAAAGTAGAATTGAGTAAAAAAACAATTGAAGGAATTTACATGCCAAAGACGGAAATTTGAAGAATTTGGAAATTCTCAAAATTCAAAATCCATTGATTGCTTTTTGATATAATGTTATATATATATACAAAATATAAATAAAACATGAAACTATACAAAATAAAAAAACTGTCAAAATATATACAAGTTGTCTCCCATAGATCATAACATTTTGAAGTTTTGATTTTTATCCTGCAGGAAATTACAAAGTTTATAAAGTTTTAATTTACTAATACTTTCTATATATCAACATTGTACAACCAAAAATCATTCAAAGTCCTTTAACAAATAATACAGCTTCTTTTCTACCTTGTAAAGAAAGATTTTGATAAATTTAGCGCTGGACATCATAGAAGATATATTTTTTTTCACTTTATAACCAAATTTCTAAGGTCATGTCAATACGAATTGATAGATTTGGAGAGCTAGGTTCTGAAACAATGCATTATTCTTTCAGCTACTTTGGTCATATTTCACTGAGCGTTGCTTTAATGACTGAAATACATTTTTACAAAATCAAAACATGACATTGGGTATTTAAACTAATGACAATAAAACATAAAAAATAAATTGAAAAATTAAATAAATATATAATTTAATAAGTGTTAAGTATAGATTTCACACAACTATAATCAAAAGGTAAACAGCATATTTTTTGGCCTTATAATATTACCAAGTAACATTTTCTCCAAGGGAGTTAACTCTTGTCAGCATAATTTAAAATGAATAAAATTCAGTACTACCAGAATGTATTTACATTAAAAGGAAGGAAAAAAACCCACCCTAATGAGAATCAACAGGATATGAAAAGGAAGAGAATCATTAAAAGAAGAAGAATAATAAATAGAAAAAGTCATTAAATGCAGTATTGAACAGTAAATTTATAAATATATTTTTTACATCAAATTAAAAAGGTTGAAAATATTCACCAGTTATCTCCCTTAGATTGTTGATTTTACTCTGTATAATTTAATTTGATCAGTTTTCCCAAATGAATTTGTGGAAAACTCACCATAAACAAACTTGGTAATGATTTTTATTTAAGAATTTCTACTCTTTCTTAGATTTAATGTCCAAAATAGATGGGTTGAAATATCTTCAGATAAAGGTTTTGTTTGCACATTTGAAGATTCAATAAATTAGTAACAATATTTCGGATCCAAATGTAAAAAAACTTTATAAGTTGCATGCATCACATAGATATTATATATTTATTTATCGTTTCTGTGTTTCAGGTTACGCCATGAGAAAACAAAGATTAAGAAAATAGACAAAGGAGGACCGTCAGATTATCAGACATTAAAATGGTCCCAAATTGTGGACCCACCTAACCCAGATTTTCCCAAAGTGAAATTTGACAAAGACGATCCTTTTGGGTCAGGCATGGACCCTGAAATGATGACCAATAGTCTTAAATCTTTTACAAATAAACAACAGGCTGTGTCATAATTATTGGTCTCTTATATTGAAGAAACAATATTTATATTGAAAAATTGTGTTTAGAATTGTTTTATTATAATGATATGTCTATTAAATGCATTTATTTTTGCAGAAGGAAAAAATGTAATGTATTGAAATATTTAAATGCAATTTCTTTGGATTTTTTTAATGAAGAGACAAACATTTTTAGAATAACTGTATTGAAGTTTTTGTAATGGGATTTTATAGCCAATTTGTGCACAAAATTTTATAGAAAGTAAAAACTAATGCTGAGTTTGTATTTCTTACTTATGTGTTTTTTTTCTTCAAAACTCACTCAAGAACTGCTGCTGCTTAGAATTTATCCACCATACTAGTATTCACAATTGTTTTTTTTTTCCATTGTCACTTTAAGACACTTTTTAGAATTATTTACCTCACTTTTATATTTGATAGAACTTTTTTTCATTTGTAATTTTGAAATGTGATAATTATGAATTATTTTTAGATTTTTAGAATGATACATTTTTTATTTGCTTTATGTCCATTTATCAGAGAAAGTAATCAATTATATTTTTTGTGGTAATAAAAATCTAATTAATGAAAATTCAATATTATATTTATACTATATACTGTTTATTTTAAGAACTTTAAATGTTCCTTATGCATTATAATTTTACACCCTGTTAAGTTGAATAAATTTCATTACTTCTTAAAATATTGATTAATGGTCATTATGATATAGATTTATAATATTTTGCTGCTTTTAAAGATAAATATTTAAAGAGATTTGTGAAGGCTTTTTATATTGCAAGTCTTGTTTCCGTCCATAATTATATTAATGAAATGAAAGGGAAAAATGTGATAACAATTATGAGGTTTATAATTTTGTACATGTGATATATACTCACTTTTAACTTATCTGTTTTGTATAGTGTTTGTATATATGTACATATTTAAGAGTCTATGTATACTATTGGTATATTTTATTTATATTTGACAATTTTTATGCAATATTTCCTCATGTGTGCCAATTCAAGCTGATATAAAAATATATGATACTGTGGATTCATTAATATTCATTGGATAACATTTTTGTGGTTATAGGTTAACCAAGAATTTATTCATTAAATGAATTGTAAATAATATAAATGATTTGTATGCAGAGATTGGCAAAACCAGGAAATCAAATTGCCACGAAAATGCAATTGTTAGTCAATCTTCAAAAACTGATACCCTTGAGAATAAATGAATCCACAGTAGACTGTCGTAAATATAAATTTTAATTGTAATTGTTACAATTAACAAAACTGCTTTTGTATGACATGAATAAAAGTGCTTTTGGTTAAGCCCTATGCACAAAGTGAAATATTTTCTTGCTTGGATTTGTTTTTTTTTATAAAGAAAATCGATGTACCTTTATTTCTAAGTGTTTACATTTAAATAAACTAATACATCAATTCTCAATACTGTTTCCAAGTGGGACAGTGGCATGATACTTTTTCCAAATAAAGGGAGGGGGCATATGGCCTATGCATTTTTACTGTATCCACCATCTTTCTGTAAAAATTTAACATTTGACTATTATCCAGCTTCTCTTTCTTCCAACACTACATTTAAGATGGTACCTAACACTACAGGGAGATAACTCTTTAAAATCAGCTAAATGTTTTAATTACGCTGTGTTGTTAAGAGAATATTAAGCTTCTCAATGATCAAAATAAGTATTTTTCAAACTGCTATATAACCAGTGTATTTTTTCTGAGAAAACGGTTGGTTCAAATTTTAAAAATTTTTGTTAAAGTGTCAAAGTAAATAATTTGACAAAATTTTATGAAAATTAAACGAGCCAAATTAATTTTAGTCAAAGTGTTGGGTACCACCTTAATTGTACTATGTGATGAGGACTTTTTGTCTGAAACTTTATGACAATCATTAATAAAAAGTATTATATACTGTTTTCCCTAATAAGTACAGTCTTGCTAACTATTTGTGTCTGATGAATGGATGATTTGAAACACTTGTATATTTTTACTCTTCCATGTACTCATTGTCCTCTTTCAGACATTGTAAGCTGAAAAAGATGCAGTACTATTTTCTACTGAATTTGAAATAAACAAGAATAATGTTTGATAAATTTAAAATTGTATCAAATCATTTCCCTGTGACCAATACAGGATTGTAGAATCATGTTTTATTTTCCCTTTTAACAATTTTTTTATATTCTGTTGTTAGATTTGCCAAGCACTGTTGCTTTTCATATTATTGTATTCATCCACAACAAGAATCTGTGATGCATTTCTATTTCAAAATAAAATTAAAAATATAATGTGTTTATTGTGTTACTAATTGACGTCCTTCAAATGTTAATACTTTAGATAAAATTGACCGTTACTTCTTTATCAAATAGCCAGTTTTATCGGTGTCTAACATGAGACAGAAAAATAGTTTCATGTGTTGTTATATTCCTATCAGTATTTTATCACAGGTTAGGTTCATTACTGTTTGTTTTTAGGTATCTTTGTATCCTCTTTCATGTGGCATGGCCAGAAACTGTCATTGGGGTCTTGGTGATCTAGTGGTCCTAGTAGTACATCTTATGTATCACTAGCATGTCAAGTTGTCAACACTTGAGGTTTTGAGTTCAATCCCTGCACATCGCAGGTGTATTCCTATTCTGATTCTTAAATTCATAGGATTGCCAGTTTTCCAGCCACATGTTAGTGGTTCTCTCTGCACTCAAGTTCCTCCACCAATTAAATCTGGACACCACAATATAGACAATGGTATTGAAAGTGGCATCAACAGACCAACAAGCATTCACAGTCAATTGACCAATTTGCACACATGAGGAATGAGAAAAGAAAGGAATTGATAATTTTATGTTCCATATTTAGGCCTGATCCAAGACAGGAACATCATCAGAGATTGTCTGTAATTAGGTTTATACATATTGTATATTGTATTGCCTTTGTCCTCTGCTTATGGTTGATGACTCAGCTTGATAGTCCTATATGGTTTTTTGTCGAGCCTGCAACTTTTGTTGCAGAAAGCTCGACATAGGGATAGTGATGCGGCGGCGGCGGCGGTGTTAGCTCACTTCTTTAAAGCTTTATATTTTAGAAGGTGAAAGACCTGGATGCTTCATACTTTGTATATAGATGCCTCATGTTACAAATTTTCCGACAGTCACATGTCCAATGTCCTTGACCTCATTTTCATGGTTCAGTGACCACTTGAAAAAAAAGTTCAGAATTTTTGTAATGTTGAATTCTCTTATTATAAGTAATAGGATAACTATATTTGGTATGTGCGTACCTTGCAAGGGCCTCATGTCCGTCAGACAGTTTTCACTTGACCTCGACCTCATTTCATGGATCAGTGAACAAGGTTAAGTTTTGGTGGTCAAGTCCATATCTCAGATACTATAAGCAATAGGGCTAGTATATTTGGTGTATGGAAGGACTGTAAGGTGTACATGTCCAACTGGCAGGTGTCACCTGACCTTGACCTCATTTTCATGGTTCAGTGGTTATAGTTAAGTTTTTGTGTTTTGGTCTGTTTTTCTCACACTTTATGCAATAGGACTACTATATGTGTTGTATGGAATGAATGTTAGGTGTACATGTCTAGCAGGTAGATGTCATCTGACCTTGACCTCATTTTCATGGTTCAGTGGCCAAAGTGATTTTTTTAAGTTTTGGTCTTTTTATCTAATATTATATGCCAAAGGTCAACTATATTTGGTGTACTGAAATATATTATGATCTAAATGTCAGTCCCGCAGGTTTTATTTGACCATGACCTCAATTTCACGTTTCATTGCACAGTGTTAAGTTTTTGTGTTTTGGTCTATTTTTCTTAAACTTTTAGTAAAAGGTCAACTATATTTGTTGTAGATAGATTTTTTTTATGATAGAGTCCACCGTTTATCCCTGGACGTTGGATCATTGTAAACACAGGGCCCCTTGTGTATTCTTCCCTGAGTTATACAAGGAAAATGTAATCAGGTGATTTTCAATAAATGTATTTCAAGTCTTAAAAAAAAAACCAACTATATTTGTTGTATGGAAGCATTGTTAGCTGTACATTTCTGCCTGGCATGGTTCATCTGACCATGACCTCATTTGTATGGTTCATTGGTCTTTGTTTAGCTATCTTGGTTAATGTTAAGTTTATGTGACAGTTGTCATGGTTGTAATAAAGCTTTATACTTAGGACTATCAACATAATATCAATGATTAGTAAAGAAGGCGAGACATTTCAGTGTGTGCACTCTTGTTTTATTTTCCAAGACTCAGAATAATAAGAATCTATACATTTCAAAGACTGCATGTTTACCTCTCAAAGTCTTTTTTGTTCCGCCTGTGCTATCAGTGGCGGCGAATGCAACAACAAAAGTTTTCTTCTTTAGCCAGTTTGATAGGAACTTCTTGTAATAGATCAATGATAATTTCCATAAAGTTGCATTATTATCAATATATATATATAATGAGGACGACAGCATAATAGAGAGGAATCAACAGGAGCAGGAGGGTTCAGACAACAACCGACAGCCACAAGAGCCAAAGAGAACATCAGACACAAGCAAGGACAACATAAGGAGAAAGAGAGTAAAATGCCCCAACAATAAAAGTAAAAGGGAATGGCAACATTTTAATGAGGATGTGGATGCAATTTTGAACACAGCATTAGCAGGTATCATAGACAGGAAGATGGAATCGATGACATCATTTACTTACAACATTGATATGGACAGATTTGGTGCAGATGAGAAAGAGGTGGTGAGGCGAGAGGGTCAAAAGAACAAACGAGAATCCAAGATAGCAAAGCTGAGAAAAGACCTTAGGCAACTTAAGAAAAGATATAATTAGGCATCAGTGGATGAAAAACCAGCATTATCTGAACTCGGGGACACCGTCAGGAAGAACATCAAGATCACACGGAAAGCAGAGAGAACTAGGAAAAGGAGAAAGCTAGAGCTCAATTTACATTAGATCTTTTCCAATTTACCTCAATATTGTTGGGGAAGAAAGGATCAGGGCAACTAAAAGCTAGTAAAGAGGAAGTTCAAGAATGTCTCAGAGAAATTCACAGTGATCCAAAAAGGGAAGAAGACCCACCGGAGATAGAAAAACAAATACGCCCGGAAGATCCAGAACAGGCTTTTGATGGATCACCACCAACGTTGAAAGAGTTATTAGATGTTGTCAAGACAGGAAGAGCAGGATCAGCACCAGGTCCAAATGGAGTACAATATAAAGTATACAAGAACTGTCAGAGAATTACAAGACGTTTATGGAAACTGATAAGGGTCATTTGGAGAAGAGTTCGACTTGTAGAAAGTTGGCACAAGGCAGAAGGGTGCTTTATACCAAAGGAACAGAAGTCTGAGACATTGAAACAGTTTAGAACAATCTCACTGTTAAATGTGGAAGGAAAGATATTTCTTGCTATTGTTGCCAAAAGGATGGCAAACTACATGCTGAGACAGGAGGCGTACCAGGTGTATCAGGCTGTATTGAACACACAAGCGTATTATCACAGATAATCCGAGAAGCGAAAGATTCAACGGGAGAGCTCTCAGTCGTCTGGTTGGATTTAGCGAATGCATATGGGACAGTACCACAGAAGTTAGTTGAGTTGATGCTGGAACGATACCATGTACCTGACGGGATACGAGAGCTGATAAAAGAATACTTCAGCCATTTAAAGTTGGAGATTATACAACATCATGGCAACGTTTAGAAGTGGGAATAGTGACAAAATGCACGATATCTGTCATCATTTTCTCAGCAGCAATGATTAGGATTGTGAAGTCAGTAGAGAAAAGAGCAGGGGGCCATGGATAAATTCAGCAGTACGGCAACCACCAGGAAGGGCATTAATGGATTGCATGACAATAAGCACAAAGACAGTGATTGAAGCCAGATTGACACTACAAGAGCTTGATAAGATAATTACCTAGGCAAGAATGAAAGTGAAGCCAAGCAAATCCAGAAGTGTGGTGGTAAAGAATGGTAAAGTTAAGGAGGAAAGGTCTAAAATAGGAGACGAGAACAGTCTCAGAGAAGCCAGTTAATTGCCTTGGCAAATGGTTAAACAACACTTTGTCAGATAAGTTCAATGTGGAAGATACACATAAGCAGTTGGATTACTGGTTTAAGGCAGTAGATAATAGCGGATTACCACGGAAATACAAGACATGGATTTACCAGCATGGGATAATGCCTCGGCTGCTGTGGCCACTTCTTGTGTATGCTGTACCAATAACAACGGTAGAGAGAATGGAAAGAATTTCAAACGGTTACTTACGTAGATGGCTTGAAGTACCACGTATTTTAAGCAGTGTGGAACTATACAGTTTAGGATGAGAAAGTACGGTCAGCAATAGTAGAAACAAGAACAGGAAGAAAGCGGTCGACAAAGAAGACAATAGAAGATGCTAAGTCACAATAAAAACAGTGATATAGTTGGCAGAGTTAGTTGGAAGACAGGGGCTGGATGTAACACCTACAGCTAAATGGAGATCAGCAACAGTGGAAGAAAGAAGACACCTTGTACAGAAAGAGGTACGATCAATGGAAGAATATAGTAGAATGGTAAAGGCAGTGAGTATGAAGAAACAAGAAAGCTGGTTCAACTGGGAAGGAGCAAGGCAGCTGAAGTCGGGATGGAATGAGATCTGGAAGATGGAGCCATATAGGTTGCAATTCAAGCTGAAGTCAGTATATGATGTATTGCCAAGCCCAACAATCTAACAACATGGGGATTGATAGATGACCCAAAGTGTGTCCTTTGCAGTAAGCCAGCCAACTTGGAGCATATACTATCTTCATGCTCGAGTGCTTTGAAAGACGGGAGGAACACATGGCGATACGACATGGTATTTGGGACATTAGCAGACACCCTAGAGAGAAACATCAGGAAGCCAAGAAAGAACAAGAAAGGCCTTACATTTGTCAATTTTGTTAAGGTAGGAGAGAAAGGACAGAAGAAGAGTGCGGAAGGAAGCGGTTTACTGGGAACAGTAACTGATTGGCAAATGTTGGTTGATCTGAAGCAGAAGTTACAATTCCCACCACAGATTGCAGTAACAAAACCAGAGACCTGACATCGTCATTTGGTCAGCTTTAACAAAACAGGCAATCCTATATATTGGAACTAACTGTGCAATGGAAGAACGTATAGAAGATGCCAACGAAAGAAAGAAATTTAAGTATCAAGACCTATTGCAGAATGCAGAGACAATGGATAGAAGGTTTGGTTATTTCCAGTGGAAGTGGGAAGCAGAGGGTTTGTTGGACAGTCTATGTGGAAGGCATTAAGAGCACTTGGTATTGTTTTTGGAGGGGAAGGAAGTAAGCTGATTGGTTACTTGTGCAAAGAAGCAGAGACATTATCAATGTGGTTCTGGAGGAAAAGGTCTGAGCAGTTGAAGCAGTAAAGTGAAGAGGCAGGGATGGACAGCCATGTGGTTTCTGGTTGGGACTTGATCATCCCAGTCGGCGCATCTTTGGAGGTTGTAGTGGACAGCGCGGAAACAGCCGAGGAAGGAGGATTCACTTGAAGACGGAATTACGCACCTTTTCAACAGGATGTATTAAGGTAATGATGACAAATTCGAGGCATACTTGTCAACCTCTGACAATGAGAAATCATGCCATGACATTACATTACATGTCAAATAGCGTGTGAAAACGTGTGACGTAAATGCGGACTTTTTAATATGAACATTTTTCATAATTTTACATTATACAAATTAGTATTTAAAAAATAATATTCTACATTAAACTGTTTTGTTGCTTTTAAAGCAACACCACTTGGCACATATAAAAAAAACTGCCAGTTTGGTTACATTTACTTGATAACAAGCAAAGGCACACACTATATCATTATCGAGTTCTGATCAGGATTCAGTGTAAATTTCTTTATAATTGAAAATGCGATCTCACAGTCAGAATTGATATTTGGCTGAACTAAAATACCTTATCAAGCTTTTGAAAGAGTGTCATCTAAAATGTCATCTATTATCGTTTCCGTTTCTCCCAACAAACTATATATGTTGCTAGTTCATCAGAAGACAGCTGTTACTATGAGAACTGATCCAACAGTTCCGTGATATTTCCATCTCCTATGTATGGCCTGTGGAAATCTGTTAGCTAGATTTGAAACAGAAAATGAAAAATATTTTATAATTTGATAACATTAAACATGTTGAATGCTTTATCAATTATCTACATTGTAGTTCTCCTCTCACTTATATTGTTATGATTGCAACATAGGGCGCACAATGCGTCACTCGTCCCTCGATCATTAAAACTCAAACTCCAAAATGTAATTTATGTATCTTGAAATTTTGCTACGTGCACATCGTTTTCGCTCAGCAATCGGGTCTTTAGACAATGGTACAGGTCCTGAAAGCGACCTCTTTCTGTGGACATTTCCCCTAAGAAAATTTGAGAGAAAGAAAGTCACAAAATCGATAAATCTAATCACAAACTACTTACACTTTTGCTGGTCGAATTTCGAGGCACTACCACCGAGGTCATGGTCAGGTGAGTTATGAATTTTATAAGCAATTTTGAATTTTTGATAAGCACTTCTTATTCTAATTAATCAGGAAGTATGTTGCTGATGATCAGATTGTTTTTTTATGCCCCAATTATGGGCATTATGTTTTCTGCTCTGTTCGTCCGTCCATTCGTTCGTTCGTCCGACAGTCTGTCCCGCTTCAGGTCAAAGTTTTCTGTCGAGGTAGTTCTGGATGAAATTAAACTCCAATCAACTTGAAACTTAGTACACATGAATTATCCTAGTTTTAATGCCAAATTAGAGATTTTACCCTATTTTCACGGTCCACTGAACATAGAAAATGATAATGCGGATAGGGCGTCTGTGTAGAATGAACATATTCTTGTTGTTTTTAAATTTGTCTGCCGACAGGTGCAATATATCTCAGTTTATTTTTTGTTGCTTTTTATCGAAATGTTCCACAAATTAAACTCTGTTCAAAAAGTTAAAAAATGTTGAGTGAAGTAAAGTTGTACATCAAACCTCATCAATATAAAAAAGAAGATGTGGTATGATTGCCAATGGGACAACTCTCCACAAGAGACCAAATGAAACAAAATTTAACAACTATAGGTCACCATACGGCCTTAAGCAATGCGCAAAGTCCATACCGCATAGTCTGCTACAAAAGGCCCCGAAATGACAAATGTAAAACAATTCAAGGGAGAAAAATAATGGCCTAAGTAATGTACAAAAGATGAACGAAAAACAAATATGTAACACAACAAACGACAACCACTGAACTACAGGCTCCTGACTTTGAACGGTGTTAAACAAGTATGCGGATCCCAACCCTCCCCTTACATGTGGCAGTAGTGTAACAGAACAACATAAGAACGAACTTTAAAAATCAGTTAAAAAAGGCTTAACCCATCAGATGGATACAAATAGAAATACATCTAACAAAACACATATAGTGGACGTAGCCGGCTACCTGTATATCCCAACAACAAATGACAGTACTCGCAGTCACTGACAGCTAGTTCAAAACCACTTACAACTAATAAAAGAAATCATGCATCTAAGACTGTCTTATCAATCAGTACACATGCAATGGAGTTAGAGTAAAGACTTCATAAACAGTCAGAGAAAAACACGACTTTGTGCAAAGCCAAGATACAGGTATCGAAAGATTGTAAATCCATGAATGTGAATATGTATATAACAATAATATTTAGTTTATTTTTAATTAACGGATAAAACAATATTGATACAAATAAAGCAATATTCAATGATAGTATTACAGTGTTGAATTGGTAACCTTTTATAATAAGTTTATTTTAAGGATTGATAAGTTTACAAGGAAACTTGAAGTTCTTTACATATAAGATGTAGATCATGTTAATTTGCATGCATATGAGTCATATTAGGACCCAAGTGAATGCAGCTGACTTGCCAACTTGATTCATTGGTTTAGATTTAAATTGATGTCACAATAAATATCTTTGATGCTGCAGCACATAAATCATCTGTAAGTGCATAAAAATGGCATACTATGTATATCTAGTTCTATGTAACACACATTTTACATTGTTAACCCTTTCGCGTTCAACTATTCATCGAATTTTATTTCCCACGACCTGTCAAATTCAAGTTAATATTAACAAGTACGAAGGTCCATTTTGAGTGATTGTGTCTGATCATTCAATGACGATTAAGATATTTTTAAAGAAATCAAGCGACAGACGATACCAAAGGACATTCAAAACTAAGATCGAAGAGAAATTTGAAAAACTAGCAAAAAAAACCAAAAACCGACGATAAGGCACCCGCCCCTAAAAAAAACCCGAACAAACCTGATCAACCCATTTAAAAAGTATCAACACAAGTTATTTCAAAGTGATTATGCTCTAAATATTATAGGTGAAGATCCGGAGTTTTTGCATGCCAACGTTTGGAGTGATATCTTTTAAATGCCTTTTTATCATCCATAGATGAAGCTTTCGTAAAGGAGGTGGCTCTTCTTTATTCTTCTTTTGAATATCAAGGTAACATAGAAATAAAGCCAAAACATTTCCGGTTAAACATAGACTAGAGCGCTAATGCGTGCACAAACACTGTAAATTTAGTATAAGTTTCATACCTAGTAATTTGTACAAAATTTAAAAAAAGGAACTATTAACTTCGACACTATCTAGGATTCATTACTTATACGTGTATTCGTCAGGTTTTAAAAGAGTATACCCAATGTTAATACATGGCTAACTCTATGTTCAACCAAATAAAGTCATACAATGTTTGAGACGATTGTTTTAAATTTATTATTTTAATGCGAAAAACCTCAGTATCTTTCTAATCTGAATAACTTTTGTCTCACTTTATATGATTTTATAAGAATTTTTTGAAAAACTAAGGATTTTCTAAGATTACCTAAGATGTATTTGGCACAACTTTTATGAATTTAGGATCCTCAATGCTCTTCAACTTTGTACTAGTTTGGCTTTATAAATATTTTGATATAAGCGTCACTGATGAGTCTTATGAAGACGAAACGCGCGTCTGGCGTACAAAATTATAATCCTAGTACCTTTGATAACTATTTTAAAAACTTTTAGTATATTCTAATATAAATCAATCCATTTAAAAAAAAAGTTAAAACATGTGTTTTTTTATTTTTTTTGAAAGAATATGCCCATGCTAGGTTGAGCATACTAATTGTGTAATATTGTCAAATTTTATTTTATATGTTAAAATTTATAATATATAGTTTAAATCGTTTAGTAAATATGACAGTATTTTTTTACCAGTTTTTTACCTTTTCTTTTTTCGTGGTAGATTATAAACCAGGTAAAACTACGGAAAGAAATATGTAATAGTTATACACCGAGGGAAAGGTATGTCTGGATAAGAAACCCCGTCGGCCGGAGGCCGTAGGGGTTTCTTATCCAGACATGCCGTATCCCGAGGTGTATAACTAACTTACACCCCATTCTAAACTCTATATTGTTAACATTAATTATAAAATGAAAAAAAAACGATAGCATATATTTTATTGACACTATCAAACCATTATTTATAAGATTTTTTTGTTATTACATGAAAACCCACTAGTAACCTTTTTTTGTTATCTTCGTTCACACTTTGACAAGTGAGTATGTTTTACCAATGTCAAGGTTGTTTTTCATATTCCAAATAAATCCTTGGGTTGATATGGATCAGCAGGTCAAGGTTGACCGTATCGTGCATTCATATTAAAAACAAAAAATACGTCATGCTCCTTGTATGCAAATGTCAATATGGAAGGGTATGAGACGGACGACATTTCTTAGTAAGCGTTGGATTTGGAAGATGAGACTAATTTTAAAGATAAAGGCAATATTATAACCCAAAGTACTTACCTGTATCAGTTTAATAAAGGTAATCATAACTATATTTTCTATCTTACTGTTTTATGGGGGAAAAAGCCCCCCTCTTCTCGAGAATGAATAAACATTCATATTCGGACCTTCAAAGGGATAAGTGTGTCTGCAATAGAAACCCGACTTCCAGGCATGCTCAGAATACAAAGATACAGATTTAATATTGCGTAACTCCCTTTTTTGCGGAAGAGGGGCTGATCCAGCTGGGGTTTCCAACTCAAAAGAAAGGTGCGGGGGTTCAAATAAGTTAAATACATTGATCTTTTAAATCTGGTCCAACCCGCGGAGCCCCTACCCCGGATCGGCCACTGGATAACGGGGGGGGGGGGGGGGGGTCGAGTGTTAGAATCACCCTTTTTTTTTTATAATAGAAACATACGACTGGGATAAATAAATATTACTTTCAGCAAAGGAGTAATTGAAGAATTTTTTTTAATTCAAAATAAATGCTGAATTTATTTTCGCTATTGGAATTTCCTTAAATGTTTTTTTTTTAATATCTTGACAAAATTTGTAGTTAACACTGTAGGTAATTTCTTGTGTTCATGCTATTTAAAGAATAATCAATTTCTATTGTTACGAATAACAATGGACTTTGTTTGCGGGATGTAGAAGCAGGGGTTTCCAGAAACCCCGCTTGTCACAGCCTGTGGTCAAAATCCATTGTTATTCTTAACAATAGATCTATTCAATTTACTCGTGTTTCAAAAATAGAAACTATGAAGTATAACAATAGAGCTGGGGTGTAATTAATGAGACAATTAACCTTATTTTTTAAACATAGATTAATCAATCAGAGGAAGTAATGTTATTTCAATGACAGGATATATGCTGTTAAAATTTTTTGCAACAACACTTAATTGTTGTAGATTTGTGTCTGAAACACAGTTTAGCAAACTGTAAAATTAATTTAGATTTAAATGAATATATACATAATTTTCTCCGTGTTTCATAATTTTATTTTAGTTTTACATTGAGTTGAATTTGGCTCTGAAGTTTTGTCTGAAACCCTATAACAGTTCTAAAAAAATGAATTTTATTTTATTCTCCAACAATTATTATCTTGCAACATATATTGTAAAAAGAGTCTTCTAATCGCGTTCTGTATATTACTTGGAATTGAGTTAGTATTTTAAGAAATCATTTAGTAAAGTAGGTATTTTTGACTTCTTTAATATTTAATCTTGAAGACAATTAGTACTTTAAATTTCACACATTAAGTATTGAATTTATATTCATTTAACAAATAATGTAAATCAAAGTGAAACTTTTAATAACTATGTATCTGTACAAGATTATATTAACATATAATTGTTAAATTGTCTGCATGATATGAAATTTTACATACATATTTCAAAGGTGATTGGAGAAAAGGTGAAATGAATAGAAGGAAAGGAGAAATGGATTTAGTATCTTTGTCAGAAAACTTAAAACTTTACATATTTATACACGGAAAGATGAGTTTGCAATACTTTATCAAATGAACAATGTTTGAATAGAATAGTTGTCATATTTTAGCAAGAAATATGTTAGAGTTAAGATAAAAAAAAACGAACAATGTTAGAGTGCAAAAGCGTGTACAATCAAGGTAAATTTCATATACGATTTCAAGTAATAATATTTCAACTTTCTAGTATTCATTGATTTTATATGAATTTGGTTAAATATACTTACCTTAAAATAAAATTTATATTATATAGTTTGCTTTCACAACATTTTCTCATCGCAATTAACTAGGTGATTAAAAATTACATCCATGAGAGGAACTCACCTACTTCATAATTTACCTGTGTAAGGTATAGTAAGATTAATTTTTGCGTTCAAGAGAACGCATGTTTCTTGTCGACAAGGATTTTTAACAGTTTATGTAGGATTAAATAGTGTCCCCCATGAAATTATGTCCCATGGACAAAATTTCACAGATATGACCTATAAAATTTGGTCCCGGACATACTTTTATTATAAAATATTGTCCACCTCTATGTAAAAGTGTCCCTTGACAAGAGATACTATTGTGACCTTCGTTGGACATTTTTTCATAGTGAAATCATGTATATATTGCATAAAAGTCTTGTCTAATACCAAAAAAAATATTTAACAAAAAATAATAAGACTTAATTGACATTTGTATTTAAATAAGCAATAGGAATCTGATATATATTTCTTTACAATGTCTGTGATTCTTGGGAAGTAATATTTCCCAGATATCTTATAACAGGTCTTGTTGACCCCAAGATGACATCCACTCTCATTATGACATAGATATAACACTTGTTTTAATTTGACCTTATGAATTACAAGTTTTAATATAAAAAAGAAGATGTGGTATGATTGCCAATGAGACAACTATCCACAAAATACCAAAATGATTTTGCTCTTGTGTTTTTTTGTCAACATGTATATAATACATTTCATTGTTTTTAATTTGAAACTGCTTTGTCTTCCTTCTAAATGATCTCCTATCATTATTTTCAAATTCTGGAGGGTATTGACCATCAGACACATAATTATACAGCTGTTTATATTCATCACTTTCCATTTTTGTTCACATCTGTGTTGTCTTTATTAAATTTTCAATTATGATTTAACTAATTGATTAAAACATTTAAATGATTTCTAAATTATGTCCCTTCTAAAGGGACAGAAAAAAAAAGCTTCACTATGAAATATTGTCCTTTGTGACATAATTTTATAAATCATCCATGAAATTATGTGCAAGTACTAGGGACAATTTTTCACTAAGGGAGACACTATTTTATGGTTTACAAATGTGATATTTTGTCCCATGAACAAAATTTCATAGCTGAACTGTGAAATAATGTTCTAGAGGACACAATTTCATGGGACACTTTTTTGGCTTACATTTACTGTTGAAAATCCTTATGTTTTATAAAAGACATTATTTGTTTTCGGAATATTGTTTACGATTAATTTAATGTGAATACAGCGCTTCTGTTAAGTTTCTGATATGCACGTCTCGTAATTTTTACAGCTTACGAGTCTGGAACTACGACCATGACGACGACCTAGAAATTGACCTCTGTTTAGCCGCCATTTTTCAAACATTAAGTCCGGTCCGAGGAAAGGCAGAACTTTTCTGTAAAAATCGGACATGTTACGTGAGTGCTACGTTTTTAAAAATAAACGCATGTTTTATTTCTTCTTCCACGATGACAGAAATTTTAGCTGTTTAGAGCAGTCTTCGAAATGGGTCAAGTGGACGGTTTTGATAAGTTATTGTTTACAAATTTGAAGAATGTACCGAGACTGTGTAAACACATCACTATATTAAAATCAGAATAGGTATTTTGACCAGATCTGATTATTTTAATTGGATAACGTCCTTATGGGAGCGTAGACCCCTATTGTCACTAGAACCTCAATTGGTTCAATAAATTTCACTCAGAAAAGGGATTTTGCCAATATCCGATTGTTTTATTTGGATAACGTTCCATACAGGGAGCGTAGACCAACATCAATACTGTTTAAAGTTGATGATAAATCACAATTAGAATAGGGAATTTACCCACAACTGATTATGTTTATATGGTTAACCTTTCATTCAGGGAACATAGACCATATTTGTTGAAAATAAAACGTTTTTAATGAATCACAAATAAAATTAAAAAAATGAGAATAGGGATTTTGCTGAAGTCTATCTGATTAATCAATGTTCACATCGTTTCATCCAGGAAACATAGGAACTAGAACAACATGCATGAATTTGTATCTGTAAGTTGCATTCATTCTACTATAATACAGATTTTATATCTTACATATAAATCATAGGTATTAACTGATTGCAATTGATATTCATGGGGCATAGATCATTATAGTAAAAATAAAAAACCTTCAGGTTTTGACATATTAAAATAAAATTAATTAGAACCAGAATAATGAATTTAAGTCCAGGTCTATCTGATTGTTGTGGACATCCTTCCATCCAGGGAACGTTAGGTCTACCTTCATTATATTTAAAAAAAATTGCAAGTGTAGCTCATTCGTTGGTTGCACATTGATTTATGTGATCAGAAAATTGCTGTAAATATTTTTTTTACTGATAAATTATTCTCTTACAGTCATGTTACGAAAATACTAATATGGTGAGCCAGTAAGAAGGGTACACCGTTCTAAAACCAGTTGATAGCTTGTGAAAACGGACAGTTTACCATTTTTTAATTTTCATGGTCAGTTTACAACTGACAAGACGAACATATATATTATCAGTATGTACTGCTTTGAAAATTTGATTGTTTTTGTCTGCAGTAACGAAACGAAAAAAAAAGACTTTGATATGTTTTAAGTTAACAGTAGATTGTCTCTTGGATTATGTGTTTATGGGATGCCCTGATGCATTTCACAAAGACTCATTCAGGGAAATTGCTGACATTTTGATTACATAATTCAGATTGTACATTGTCAATGCATATAACAGAATGTATACTTGTGCTATTTTGTGTTTAGTACACAAAACAAAGTGATAACATAAGACTATAAGGTCTATTTTACCCTCACTATATGAGAATCGCTGTCAAATAATACATGTATCTTCCAATCATGAAAGGGAAAGATTTTTGGAAGCTCTTTTAAAGATAGAAAATTATGCCTTTACATGATAAGTTCTCACAAGCAAAGCCAACAAGTTGAGCAAGATTCGAATTCTGCTTTAAGGGATTTATTCATTTGGTCTGTTTTCAATCTTAATGTGAGATTGGTAGTAAAAAAACAGCTAATCAATTTGCTACACATTTTTTCCCCTTGATTTTATATCGGATCAGACAGCTGAAAAATGAACTATCTAATACAGCTCTTTATATATAGCTTCTTTTTATCGAGTCTTTACAAGATACGGAAAAATGAAGAGGTCGTTTGGGTTACATATTGTACCAATGAATACATATATATTTTTCAATTGGTTCTCAAATTTTAGCACCAGTGTATAAGCAGTTAATCTAAAAACAAAATACAAGAAAAGCCATTTATTTAAAAGACTAATTAACAGTAGCGAATAACATTCAATAGTCTCTTAATACATGGAAGTACAATGGAATATGATAATGCCATGATTATGTTAAGTGCGAGACATTTGTTAATATCTAAATTTAAAATGTCACGGTTTTTTTTTTTTTGCTTATTATTAGCAAAGAGTACAAAAAAAATCTAGTCTTGTCGAAGTCAAGTTGTGACTTCTTTACATGCAGGTAAGTTTCCAAATGCGTGTAATTTAATTCCTAAATTGATGGTTTTCACTATTCAATATCCATAATGACAAGTCAATTATCAAACAGCATTTCTTAGTATTTTTTCTGCAGAACTTTGCAGAAATAATTTTAAATATATAGCATAGAGTTATCATCCTGTGCAAGAATATCCTAGACAAAATCGTTATGTGTTTATTAACAGTTACTTTGAATTTTGATTCAATACCATTTTGAAAGATGTTATTATATAAATGACATTGATTTTTTGTTTTGTCAAATCTGTGGACAAATGCAAAATTGTTCTGATTGACTTTTAGTTGACCAACTGACTGGGCTGAAGTCACAAAAAATACTACCAAAAATGTTTTGGTTGGTATATATGGAAGATTATCAGAATGTATAGAATTCATATATTTTATTAAGTTGAACCAAGACAAAAATAAAATGAGCATTTATGATGGTGAAACCATTTCTGAAACAATTAAGAACACTCAAGTCTGCAAGTTAGTACAGGTGTTTTCCATATGTCAAACGTGTGTTTTCTTTAAATACACCTATAGAACTATATTTGACAAGTTGCATGTTAGTATTTCTGATTGCTAAATATTTTCTGAAACAAATATATAGCAATTGTCAAGAGCAACAGTTCAAGAGTTGTTCAATATGTCAAACTTTTGTTTCTTTAAATTTGGAACTGTACATGGCATGTAATTTATAAAGGTTCTAATTTTAGACAGTATACAATTGTGAAATATTAATTAGAAATATCAAAACAACTTTGACAGACAGATTTTTTCATAATTGAAGAAAATCATCTGTCAGCATTCGTTTTGGATTATTAGGACAACAGTTATGGCTTGCTCAACATCCAAATGCTCTGTAGAAGCATTATGATACCATTGGAAAACATGTATACATTTCCACTGATTTGTCCATTTCTGTTTTTTTACACTTAAGTAGTCTAATACGAAACAAAAAGATTGTTCATTGTTTGCCTAGTAGACATTGTATTGATAAGTCCTATTTTCTGTTTGAGTTACACAATCGGGAAGGGTCGATGTTTACTGGCATTTTTGGCAGTTCCGTTCTAAATTCAAAAACGTTAACATTTCAGACATTGATTAAGTACTTTTTTACACCATCTTTGACCGGCTGCAACAACAAAACCTAAAATCATTTCAACACAACAGACATTGATTTCCATTCCCTAAACGCGCCTCCTATTTGGAGTGAAGTTTTTACACTTTTACTCATTTTTATAAAGTCCCTAATCACATGACAAAATCACATGACAAAACACAACAACTGTCATATTCCTGACTTGGTACAAGCATTTTCAAATGTAGAAAATGGTAGATTGAACCAGGTTTTGTAGCTCTAAACCGTCACTTTTACGACAGTTTCACCAAATTCCGATGAGATTTTTATTTTAATGTGCAGACATTATAGATGAAAGACGATGTTTACTTCCTGTTTGATTGTTTTTTTTTTTTTTTTATCGTTTACAATTAGTAAACTATTATCATCAGTATAGATACTATGCGCTTTAGATATGATAACATTAAGCTGGCTTCACAAAAACTAAATTCACTGTCCAAGGAAAAAGGAGGTTTGGGATCCTGCACACATGTTCAATCCATCCACATTATGTATGCACGTGCCTGTCACATTCAATTCAGTGGTTATCATTTGTTGTTGTGTTACATATTTGTTGTTGTTCATTTTTATGTACATTAACTAGGTCGTTAGTTTTCTTGTTTGAATTGTTTTACATTTGTCATTTGGGGGCCTTTTATAGCTGACTATGTGGTATTGGTTTTCTTCGTTGTTAAAGGCACTACATTGACCTATAATTGGAAATTTCTGTGTTATTTGGTCTCTTGTTATGGGTTGTCTTATTGGCAATCATACCAGATCTTCGTTTTTTATATCCCCCATCTATTTAAGAACAGAGTTCCGTTTTTAAGACATACTTACTTGTAATCTATAAACATTAGTGAGTGTAATTATTGTTAGGACAATATTATAAGTTGTAACAGCATACGCAGTATTTATATTTTGATTATAATTATAAAAGTAAAGAAAATTAGAAAAAAAACAAGAATGTGTCCAAAGTACACGGATGTCCTACTCGCACTATGTTTTTCCATGTTCTATGTTTAGTAAAGTTTGGTAAAAAATCTTATTTGGCATTTAAATTAGAAAGATCATACCATAGGGAACATGTGTACTAAGTTTCAAGCTGATTGGACTTAAACTTCATCAAAAACTACATTGCACATAACATTTAACCTAAACTCCCACTCTCATTTTCTATGTTCAGTGGACCTTGAAATTGGGATCAAAAGTCTAAGTTGGTTTCATCCAAAACTACCGTGACCAAAAACTTAAACCTGGAGCGGGACAGACAGACAGACGGACGGACGAACGAACGAACGAACGGACAGAGGGACGCACAGATCAGAAAACATAATACCCCTCTACTATCGTAGGTGGGGCATGAAAACAATGATATGAAAGTTAATTTTATTCAAATTTATGACTTTAATAAACAGCCAAAGTATGTAAAAACAAACGGAATACATCCTGTTTATTGAATATGCAATAAGAGCAGCTGGATTCTCATTTCCATGGTGCGAACCTGATGTTTAAATGTTAATTGTTATTATTTTGACTAATGGGTACTATATTATACTAATATGCCATATATGAAAAAGAAGATGTGGTATGATTGCCAATGAGACAACTGTCCACCATAGACCAAAATGACACAGACATTAACAAGTATAGGTCACCGTACAGCCTTCAAAAAAGTCAGCTATAAAAAGGCCCCGATATGAGCATGTAAAACAATTCAAACGAGAAAACTAACTGCCTTATTTAAATTTTAAAAAATGAACGAAAAACAAATATGTAACACATAAACAAACGACAACCACTGAATTACGAGCTCCTGACTTGGGACAGGCATATACATAAATAATGTGGCGGGGTTAAACATGTTAGCGGGACTTATTTTGTGAAGTATTCTGTTCTTCCACTAAGTCTCTTTGAAATTGTACTTGGTTTTAATTGAATACTAATGGACTTGTGTCTCCTATTATTTATTTTTGCCTTTAAATTTTCCGATGTATTGTTCATCTTTCGGTTTGTTACCGAATACACGGAAAAAAAACGTACAAAAGGATCTGGTATTTAAAATAAAACTAAATATACAAATTGTATCTGTTATAAAAGTATTTGGAAAAATAGAAAAACTTGAAGTAACACATGAAAGAGTAAATTCGATAAATGCCATGTGATAATGTTATATAGAATTAATTCTGTAAAAGAAATATTTTTACATTACAAATTGCAATTAGGTCAAACTAAGGAATACTAATCAAATTTGACAAAATAAGCCATATTTCAGCCGAAATTTAGGACCATGAAACATAAAGCGTAGACATCGACAAAATAAATATTTAAGTATATTAAAAACATCATTTTCAAAGTTCTTTTTTGTTGATGTATGCGCTATATGTTTCCTGTCCAATTACAATGATAATTTAGTGATTTTCGTTGATTTGTCATTGAAAATCAAAACGAGTACTATTTGTGACGTCATGAATAAAATACAGTAACATAAAAAAAAACTCATTTGGTATCTAGTCACTGTTTTAGCTATGAATCGATGTAATATTGGTAATAAGAACAATTTGAATTGAAGCTAGATAAGGAGTCATTGTAGGGCCTTATCGACCTACTATTATATATCAAAAGATCCAGTATGTTACTGGTTCTAATTGGTGATAGTCTTGTCCTGATATAATGACATTAACGTAATCAACATTACTGTGCCTTTATGTGCATTTTGACATAATATATCATTTCAATAAGCTCGAGGTCATTTGCTTGTATAATTCTACGTGGTGTTTATACTTAAAAATAACTCCTTAAAGTATGGCAAATCCGAAAATCTTACCAATAGAACGATGCTGTTCGTTGGTAAGTTGTAAGGGCCTTGATTACTTGGTACATGATATTTTCTAGTGTTTTAGTATCATGGGTCCGTAAATGGTGAAAATATCGACAACAATACAGAAATAGTGAGATGATACTAACAACAGACCATGCAATTAGTCTAAAAAAGAACAAAAATGTTTAAAAAAATTTAATATTAAATATTTTTCCTGAGACCTTCATAACATAGTTACTAAATATTGTATTAATCTTTCTGGTTTATTTAATTTTTAGTGTGACTCTGATTTATACATTTAATCATTATCTTGTTGTGGTATATGGTATTTTTTACTTTCAACTTTACTCATATGCTTTGTCTAAAGAGTATTTAATGCCATCTTTTCTTCAAATCCAGTTGAAAAGAATAGTCGGAAACAAAGTAATTTTTACAAAATAATTTGATGTTTAAAAATAAAAACCTAATTAAGAGTCAATTATTACTTATTCTAATTGCTTGCTATTTTCTTCAGAATTTCAAATCTGTGTCTGTATATCCAATATCCAATCGACTTGGTCGGTTTCTGAAACAAAGATAATTATATATAAATTTACAAATAATGTGTTTTGAAATTAAAAAAGGAAAATGTCCGTTATTAAACTACCTATATCGTTGTTTCTGAGGGATACCGTTGGTTGCATATAGATTTATCTCTTTTCGAATAAAACACGCCTTTAACTATTTCAGTATTTTGATAAGGTCTATCATGAATATGATATTTAGTTTGACTTGTATTGTGGGAATAATTGTTAATTTTTAAAATCCGGTTCAATATAATTGCATGTTACAGATTATCAGACATGCAGTGTGTGGTGTTCTGTGCTGTCATTATTTTTTGAAGATGTCCGTTGTTATTCTGCAGTTTTCATGTTGTCATTTACTATTATAGTATTTATTTATAAAATTCTTTGTTCTGAGTGTTCTTGTGTCGTGTTTATATTATTTCTGTCACCGTCTATGTTTTTAACATTGATATTTAACATGTATAAGTAGAAGTTTTGACTAGCCATAAACCAGGTTAAACCGACCATTGTTTATCAATGTCCTGTACGAAGTCAGTTGTTATCAAATAGCCCGTTTCTATGTATGTTGGTGTTTGTTTGTGTTTACAGTTGAGTGTTTTTATTGTTTTGTTATTTTCCAATTGTAGATGATTTGTTTCTTGGTTTTAATGTGTAACCCGGACTTGTTTTCTCTTAATCAATAAAAGACTTTTTAACATCTGTATACTACTATTGACTTTTAACTATAACTTTGGCTTCTAATGATTTATGCAACATCAATCAAACTCCTGTCCAAAAGCACATTGTTTTGGATATTAGGGTTAATAAATGCAACCTTATCATCAAAGTATGAACTAAGAATCATTTTTCACTGTTTATTTCAAAACAATGTTCTCTTGCTCAAAAATGAAGAAGTCTTGTAAACACCGGCTTCTTCCGTCAAAATTACTGACAGCCTCCAAATAGCACACTAGTGTTGGAAGTGGCTTAAACACCAATTGTTCAAATGAAATAGAGATCTTGTCCTGTTAACCATTAAAAGTCTCTATCTACAAATAATGTTTTATATGATAATAGATAAAAGCTTTAAGAGTTAGCTTTTATGTACAGAAACCCATCTAATGACTGTATCGACGATTTTTGAGATATTTATTTATTTGTTGATTTTGCGCTGTTGACTATGCTTGCCGTTTAAGGTTAAGTTTATCTATAAAAGATTTCAAAAATTGCGTACTAGTATTTACCATTGCAATAAAAGGTCCAAAACAACTATTCATAATGCATATGACAGCCTTAAACATAGAATAACATAAATATATAGATGTTGCATCGACAATTAAATGTTCGACTCCCTTTCAAGATTGTGAAATCAAATTACAAATGTTAACATAAAACAAATAATGAGACTACATTGATATTCGTTGCCTTTTAAACGGATTTAATTAATATAACAGGAATTTTATTTATAGGCATTCCATTTTGTTGTATACTGCAGCAAGAACATGTACAGTTCCTGTTATCACTATGGCCTTCATAAAATTGAATAAAAGTGTAAAAACTCCACTCCAAATAGGAGGCGCTTTAAGGGACTGGAAATCAATGTCTGTTGTGTTAAAAAGTTTTGTTGTTGTAGCCGGCCAAAGATGGTGTAAAATGTACTTAATCTATGTCTGAAATGTTAACGTTTTTGAATTTAGAACGGAACTGCCAAAATGCCAGTAAACATCGACCCTTCCCGATTGTGTACCTCATACAAAAAATAGTACTTATGCAGACATTGACCTAAAATTTAATTTATATAGTACTTGTGCAATAAGCCGGTATTTCGTTCATCTTGATAATTGAATCATTCATGACACTATTCATTCCTAGTTAAAATGAAAAAAAACTAACCATGTTAAAATCATTGTTTAGATTTTATGGTAGGTCGCGTACCTTTTTTTTAAATCTTTGTAAAAAGTATTCTCCTTTTGTTCTTGACCTTATTGTGTGGATGGATACATCCATTGTTTTTAGATAAACTATATGTACCTTTGGTGTTCCTCCTTATTGAAAAAAAAATCGATTTTTGCGAAATTAGTGGTCGCTTCGTAATTCGGTTATGACTTTTAAAATTTAAAATTTTATCAATTCAAAAAAATAAAATTTTAATTTATAATAGAACTCTTTAAATGATGGTCATGCTGAAGTAAAGAATAAAACAATGGAAAATATTCAAAATCCAGCAGAAATCGTATCCCCTCACAGTGATATTTTGTTTGTTTAGTTTACTAATCTTAAACGATAAAAAAACCAATCAAACAGTAAACATCGTCTTTCATCTATAATGTCTGCACATTAAAATAAAAATCTCATCGGAAGTTGGTGTAACTGTCGTAAAAGAGAGGGTTTAGAGCTACAAAACCTGGTTCAATCTACCATTTTCTACATTTGAAAATGCCTGTACCAAGTCAGGAATATGACAGTTGTTGTCCATTCGTTTGATGAGTTTTGTCATGTGATTAGTGACTTTGCAATTGAATTTTACTCGGAGTTCAGTATTTTTGTGATTTTACTTTTTTTAAACATTATACAACAATTTCTTATTTCCCTAAAACGACCCAAAATTTTTCTCTGTAGTGTTTAAGTGCAACACACCGATAATTCAAAAACTGTTAATAAAATCATTCATAATCGATTTCAAAGTTAAAATGTTAAACCAAACCCATGTTTAGATAACAACTTCTTTTAATTAAGTGGTTCGCATGTCATTTTAAAATAATGTGTTTTTGAAATCAATTTGTGTTTTTGCAAGATTTTGTGTGCGAAAATAATATGTATTGGATAAATTATATTAACATTCTAAACACCTGTATTTTAATCTAAACGATGTGTGCGAAGTTAGCACAAGATATTCAAAACTTTTCAGTCAATTGAAAAGCTTGATAGTAAAAAAAATAGTATATATAAAAAAAGACACGAAAGCAATAGAAATGTTTCTCTGACTCTAGCAGATAATGACACACTGACATTTTTCAAAAAGACGCCTAGCCCACCTAACATACGGTTATAATATATATCATACTTCCAAAAAATCATACAATTTAAATACATTCTAAATATATTCTGAAGTTTGAATATTTGGATGTAAAAAATTAAATAGATTTATCGTTTATAGGCCGAGGGTCTTTTTTACCATTTTAAACTGCTTCTCATGCGATATAGGTTAAAATGCAGCCTTATAATGAAAACATCGTCTGTAAATGGGGATCATTTTGCTTTTATTGGTTGGATAATATTTATGTTCAGCCATATTTACAAGAAAGTGTAATGAATAGAAAAGCTATAATTTGTAAAAAAAATAGTTTTCCGATGTGGAGAGACAAGAAACGAAGTTTATTCTCGTTCGATGTTCAAATGATAACTGTTTGTATCATGCGCTTTTGATATCAAATAAAGGCAACAGTAGTATATCTCTGTTTGAAACGTATAAATCGTTTGAGAAAAAAACAAATCCGGGTAACAAACTAAAACTGAAAGAAACGCATCAAATATAAGAAGAGAACAACGACACAACAGGAAAACAATAATAAATATTTGTAAAATGTAACACACAAAATAAACCGAACTATAATATAGCAATGGCCATTTTCCTGACTTGGTAAAGGTCATTTAAAGAAAAAAAATCTTAAAATGGTGGGTTGAATCTGGTTTTGTGGCATGCCGAACCTCCTGCATTTATGACAATGTTAAATATAACATCAAAATAACAAAATTACATGACGGGACTACAATTCAAATAAATGGGAAAACACATAGGCCTGAGAAATATACGAATAATAGCTAACAAAGGGTACCAGGTTTAAAATTTAATACGTCAGACGTGTGTTAAGTCCACACAACACATACTAGTGACGCTCGGATGAAAAAAGTTCGAAAGCTAAAACAAGTACAAAGTTGAACAGCACTGAGGACCAACAGTTCAAAAAAGTTGTGCCCAATACGGCTAGGGTCTTTTGCCTGGGATAAGAACATCCTCATTATTTAGAATAATTCATACTTTTGCAAACAGTAAATTTTATAAAATGACTGAATACGATAAAATTGAAGTGGTGACTAACTAAAGAATAAAAACGGATACATAACATACAAAAACATAATCCAGCACAAAAAATACTACGAGTTAGCCGAAGCCTCAACGCACAAAGTGACGTCACGTTTGAAATTCTAATCCGTCTTATTCCTTGTTATGTTAGAGCATTATTATATACTTTATAAGTTGTTTTATTAAATATTTTCAGAAAATTAATGATTCAGATTAATTAAGATTGAATACCATTCCTGGTCAACTGCAATCACATTACTTGTTTATGTAGTATTCGTACACTTCGGTATAGTATTTTAAGACGTTTTGTTTGTGTCCTAACTTTTCGCCTTGATCATGCTGTCATCTGTTTTTCTTCGACTATGGTTTGAGACTTCTTTCTTGTTATTTAATTTTTTTTTTAAACCAATGAAAACAAAACAATAAGGTTCAAAGCTGAGCGAAACAAAGACAACAGAACTAAAACTCAGATATTGATGCAAAATATTAAAAAAAAAAACAGGAATAGCATGAAGTATATTTTCAAAATATGTTGCAACAGACTACCGGTGACCTTAAGAATGACAAACACAATCATTATCTTTCAAAGTCAATAATATTTGATTGCAATCAATTTAAAGTATTAACGGAAATGGTAGTGATGGGTAAGATAGATCTGAATGATCTTCAAATTCTCATGGAATTTAGAACAAAGTAAGTTGGATTGTAAGTACGGATACTTATAAAAGGAATTTGAGCAAACCGTTTTTTTAATTTAGTATGATGGTCTCAAAGTGCCATTTTGATACTAAAGTATGTTGTAACAGACTTCTGCGGACCACTTGGCCACTTGAATAACATAGAACTTCCTGATCTATAGAGAGAATGTTAAAGTTAGGCTGGGCATATGTTATAACGATGATATATGCTAAAATGTTAATACGTTAACTATAAACAAGAATGTTTTATTTTTATTTTTGTTGAATATGTACATAAGGATAAAGTACCAGTTTGATATACAACATTTAACATGAAATACTACCAAGGACCGCTAACATGACAGTAAGACAATTATGATCTTTACAAATTGATAACAGAAGATATGCACATTTTCTAATAGTGACAAAAGACCGTCAACGCTTGATGACTTCTTGTGAATCATAAGCAACAGAAATGCATTTCTAGTAACCATACCTGTCCTGTATTGTCATTTTTCATAAAATAAAATATGTACTGGAAATATTTGAATTGAAAGTACTCATGATAGAACTAAGTAAAATAAGTTGAATAATTTGATTTATATTTCAGATAATCAAACGTAATTTTAACTTGTGAAACTGTAAACAAAAATCAAAAGTTAGATAGAGGTAGAGTTATTTGGATAATCAGCTTTCAGGTCTGCACATGTATGTTTGTAATCCAGTAAAAGGTTGTTTATATTCTAATTAATCAAATCATCATTTCTTTGATTGGCCGTTTTAGATCAAAGGATTGTTATTTTTAACGTCGAGTGGCAAATATTACTCGCTTAAATGCAACAAAAGCATTTTAACGAAAAATAAAAATGAAGGTTGCATTATTAAGACACATGTTTTGATTTTATCGTTATATCAGATCTTGGCCATGGCGTTGTTCAATGGTTGCTATTTATATTTTCACAATATGTTTCATGCTATTTTGCTAAAAAAAAAGGATGACAATATGTCTATTTCTGAAATATTATAAATGTAGATTAGTCCATTCATTAACCACAAACGCTGTACTTGTTTATGAATACTTGTGTGTTAATATCAGATAACATGTATTAACTTAGCTGTAGAGAATTACCGTTATGACAATATTATATTTAGTAGTTTATATATTTTGATTAATATAACTAGAGTACTAAAGAAAATTAGAAAAAATCAATTTATAATTTGAAAATTGATTGTATTAAAGTTAATGACTCAGACACAAAACTTGTGAAACTGTAAACAAAAATCAAAAGTTAGATAGAGGTAGAGTTATTTGGATAATCAGCTTTCAGGTCTGCACATGTATGTTTGTAATCCAGTAAAAGGTTGTTTATATTCTAATTAATCAAATCATCATTTCTTTGATTGGCCGTTTTAGATCAAAGGATTGTTATTTTTAACGTCGAGTGGCAAATATTACTCGCTTAAATGCAACAAAAGCATTTTAACGAAAAATAAAAATGAAGGTTGCATTATTAAGACACATGTTTTGATTTTATCGTTATATCAGATATTGGCCATGGCGTTGTTCAATGGTTGCTATTTATATTTTCACAATATGTTTCATGCTATTTTGCTAAAAAAAAAGGATGACAATATGTCTATTTCTGAAATATTATAAATGTAGATTAGTCCATTCATTAACCACAAACGCTGTACTTGTTTATGAATACTTGTGTGTTAATATCAGATAACATGTATTAACTTAGCTGTAGAGAATTACCGTTATGACAATATTATATTTAGTAGTTTATATATTTTGATTAATATAACTAGAGTACTAAAGAAAATTAGAAAAAAATCAATTTATAATTTGAAAATTGATTGTATTAAAGTTAATGACTCAGACACAAAACAAAATACGCACAAAAGTATGCCAAATCGTAAAGCAATACAAGTGCATACACATTATTCCTTTATAAGATAGCTGTATGCTGCTTGACTTTGGGTATAGATGCTGTAGTTACATAGTCGTTGCTTATGGTAGAATTGGCAAGCCCTTCTACGTCAACTGATCTGTGTGTCCTTGGATCAACGGAATCAATGGCAGCTACATTTCGGTTTATAATATCTTCGTATGCTGGTGGATTAACAGTGGGAGTATAGGTTGTATCGTCTTGTAAGTAATCTCCATTGTTGTTTTCTAAGGTGGAAGTGTCAAGCCTTTCCCCATCATTTAGACACCCACCCTGTGTCTCAGGATTTGCGATAATAGCAGCTGAATTCCCATTATCATGGTACAAATCTGATGTAAGAATAATTACTATTTAACTAAATTTGGCTACTCTATACTTTCTTATATGTATATGCATGAATGTATTTGTATCTTCTGTATATTCGTTTGTAATGGGTTTTTTTATTTTGTGATTTTAATTTCAGAAACGTTTATTTTGTTTGGTCTTGTTTCCTTTATTATGTTACTTTTCAATTAATAATGTCCTCATTCATGAATTGCTTTTACTTCGATGTATGATTTACGTAAGAACCGATAAAAGTATCTTCTTTTTTTAAATGATAATAAACATACAACTGTAATCTGTTATAAAAGTATTCGATAAAAAAAGGGATAAAATTACATGCAATTATTTTAAACATAGATGTATTTTGAAATTACCAGTGTACCTAAAATGATCAATAGTAGTATTGATTGTAATCGGTTGTAGTTCTGGTGCTATATGATAACATTAAAGGTATCAATTGTTCTGAAACCAGATGCACATGTCGACAGTGTATATCTCTAAAGTAAAGATTGCAGCAAAATGTTTTGTTAAAACAAAAACTTTTCCAACCTGTAAGTATAGAACAAATAACTCTTACCCAAAATACGGTACTGTGTTTGTTCGCTGATTGGTCTAACGGTCCTTGATTGTTGTAAACGTATGATTTTTCGTTTCTTGGCTTTTTTGTTCCACACGTAGTATCGGCAGAAAGACATACCACAGGAGATGATCAATACGAAAGGAATCACAATCGGGCTAAAACGAAAAAAAAGTTCATTGTTTTATCCAAATCCTTATTGTGTTTGAAAACTTCAAATTATAGTTTAGGTTTAAAAGACCGAAAATAGTCCAAGTATACATTATTTGACACTAATCAGATATAACAGATGTGACATTAATGAAAATGATATTAACATTTAAAATAGCATTCACCGTCAACGTCACATAAGATTGCGTCCGGAAAGCGTTATATTTTATTTTCCTTGGTGTTCAGTATTTTTCTAATTTAAAGAATTCTATTTTATGAGAGTATGTGTGTATTTCATTCACATACAGATACATGCAAAACCATATAAACACGGCTTGAATCAGATCGACACAAGTAGTTACTATATCAAAAAGCTTTGTTTAATAATTGTTTCGTAAATGTGACAGTTGTAACACAGTGAGTTGTAAATACACTGCAACATTAGAAACGATATGACAAAGGACAAGGGAGAACCAAAACGGAATAAAAACATCTTCTAAGGTTGACTTTACTTGGACAGTTTGAAAGCCTGGGATGCGTTAATGCGCTTATATCTGCATCGAGTTGTACTTATAAGTAGTGTAGCCTACGATATTTTTCACGTCATTTAAATTCTAGCTTAAAACCAATGTATTTCTAATTTGATTTGTGAACTCTTTCCTTACACAATAGTTCCAGAACTTGTCTTCTCATCAGAGTTATCTCTTGAATATGTGTTTATCGTCGAAGGGTCTATTGACCGCGTCGATTTTCTGAAATTATGAAATTTGAATTGCAGTTTTAAAAAGTGTGTTTTTCCAATTAGAAAGTTAAATAAATTAAACAAAAAATGAAATGCAACAATTGTCATTGATGGTCTTAAAATTGTATTACTATGACATGCGATGAACTTAAACGTAATCCAATTAAATCTAGATTAGAATAATATGTATGTAAAAGATGTAAATTGTCAAAATTAAAATTCAAATGAGTGTTAGAAAGATTTGATTGCTTCAATAATGCAAACTATTATTTCTCTTATGGCAAAATCATATTCATCCTTTTGAAATACCAAAACTGGATGGTAATTTCGTAATTTCATAATCCATTGCAAGATAGATAACAAAAAATAACGTTCGCTTTTAGACATGTTAAAATTTGTGATTCAAAAATTGGAGAAGTTGCCTGAAATTGTTTACCAACACAACCATTTTACTCCTGTCACAATCGCTCACGTAACCCCTCAAGTATAAAAAAATTTGTGTTGAGAGAAATAGCTAATATCAGAAAAGTATTGGATTACAAAGAATGAGTCTTGAGGATTCTACAATGCTATTTTAAAGGATGCTTCATATCTTATCACATACAAGCATGTTGCAGACCAGCACGATAAAATCAATTAACGAAAGAACAAAATAAGAGAGAACTAAATAAAAAGTTCGTTTCATGGTAAAATTTTTTTTTAGAAAGTATGATAATATTAAAAGATTTTTTTTATACTTTTCACATTTTGGTTGGTTTCCAGAATCGCCATGGAAAGCGCTGTTGAGTTGGTTTATGCATCTCCATTCACCATTGACGTAACAACATTCTTCTATTATTGAACAATAATATAATTCAGTCGACGATATGTACTCACATAATGTTATCCTACCCGGCGCCTGAGCTGCAAATAGCAAAAGGAAGTAGAAAGTTAGGTTGTTATGAAGTCCAGAATTCCTTGGTAATAAATATATGTAAGACGTGACCATTTTGCAAACCATATTTTCGATTTGTATTTGAAGTTTCTTTCGTATTGCAATTTCAAAAATACATTTTAGAAATTCCAAACACTGCTTCGAAACAGAATATAAAAAAGCTGCTCAATATTGTGAACCTCTGAAACAGAAGTCAGTGATAGTTTCGTTCCTGATAGCAATTTTAAGATGATCTCTTTCTGATGCTTACTTTGTAGCAGCACAAACATGTTGAAGGGTAAACGTACAGTAAATGTATTCTCTCCCTATTCAATTGTGATAAGATAGCGAGCCGTGGTTTAGAGGTTAGTGCATCGGACTACTAACACAAAGGTTCCTGGTTCGATTCCCGTTCGGGATGAAAATTTCATGAACTCAATTTTTGGCTCTCCTTTGACACCATCTGCAAGTATGGTCTTAAGGAAACGATGATAGTTCGTCGGAAGGGGACGACAAATGACTGACCCGTGTTAAGAGAGAGCCATATCTCTTGCACGTTAAAGACACCCTTGTAGATTTCGAAAATGAGCAGGCTGATGCCGCTATAAGGCAGCACTCGTACCTGCACAGTGGAAAGGGATTACTATACGTTGCAAAACTTGCTTCCCAATCAACTATAAATAAATATGTTTAAGCTAATTGCGATAAGATGACTACTGAAAGAACGCGAGAAATTAGCTTTCAGTTTACGGACTCTTGTATTTGCCACATTAGTAATATATGTTTTGAGATGTTTTTCATACGTGCAATTCTGTGTGGACAACTTCTAAATGTTTTCGAAAATAGTAATCATAATGAATAACTATTTGAGTGAACATGTTTTGTTTGGTGTGTGGCATAACTCAATACCCAATTTATCTATCTCAACTAATAAAAAATGGTTGTATATTATGCATAATGTGTTGCAATCAAATTATTTACACAGTCCAAACCTATGTTAACATCTTCTAGAAAGTGCAGTACATTACCGCTCGAATAAATGTCTATAAACGATTATCATTTACATTTGTTTTGAACACGACATGAATTAAATTGTAGTCTCACTTACCAGATGATAAAGAAATCAAATTACAAAAGTAAAAAAAAAAATATTGCCGAAAACATATTAGTCTCCATTGCTTTCACAAGTCGGATTTAATTACTGTAACAGGAAGTTTCTTATGAGGGATTTTGTTGTTGTGTCTTTAACAAAGAATAAGGAAGCTTTATTGAAAAAAAATCATTTTAAATAGGGAGATCTTTAAGGGACTTCACATACATGTAAGTTGTGTGTAGATCTCTTTAAAGATATCAGTTGTAGACTTATCTAAATGAAGTAAAGTAACATTACTTGATCAATGTCTGCAAGTATTAATTCTTTGTATTTTGAACGCAACAGATAATGAAAAAGTAAGTATCGCGACTTGGCCTCATACAAACCTGGCCTGACATTCAATTTAATTTTTATTCTGTTGAAAATTATTCACAATATTATTCAATCATAGCTTTTAACGTGCATATATTATACCAATTAGCTATTTCCAAAGTTAAAGGCAATGCTAGCGACCGTTAAATTTAGTTTTTATTTTGTAATACTCCAATTTATTCAGTACAAATTATGATTTACTTGCGTTATCCATTCAATTAACATTATATTTGATATAGGCTTACCGTGGGCAGTGTAGATTATGCAGAGTATTATACATTGTAGAAACATGGTTGATATTTGGGAATGTTTTATTTCTTTCAAATGCGCATATATATTTAAAAATAAAACATGATTATTCGGAAACAAACTAATTGTAATTTACATGGATTGGTACATTAAAATACCTTTGTGTGGTTATGCAGTTGTAAACTTGATTTCTACTGGTTGCCTTGCCATCTGCTAAATAACCATGTTCGGCGTACACAACCCAATCAAATTGTCCCAATAGAAGAAACCTTCTTACAAAACATGTGCCTGTAGCCAATCAGAAATCGCATTGTAATATGTTGACCTTTAACCAATGTGCTTAAACTATTGACCTGAAATCATGTGTGCTATAAAAGAACAAAGTAAGGTACACGCTGTCTTGTGATAACCTTCGTGTATTGCCCTACATAAGGCCAGTTGACTGATTAGCCTGTCCGCTTGTGGAATTTTCCACTGGTTGACATCTATGCATGCATGACACAATCAATGGCTCTATAAATCTAGAGAAATTCAAATAAAATATATTTATTATACATCTGTGTATTATATTATACAAACTAAACAGTAATAACAGATTTAAAAAAAAAGTTTTTCGTCCAGAAAACTCTGAAAAATATAAATAAGAAAAAAAATATACGATGGAATGACACAAAGTTAAATGCTCCCGATCACATTTAACAAAATGGTAAAAAAAAAATATGTTCTAAAACTATCAGATCTGTTCTTCTAAAAATGAAGTCATTCTTTTTTATAAACAATAGTTACGGAACAGTTTTTGAAAACGTGTGGACAAAGTGTAGTACGATTTATGTTTACGGCAGTTTCAGGAAAATCGTTAAACAGTTCATTTAGATTAACACCTTGCAGCGATTCATTAAATGACTGTGTGTTGTTTCCATGTTGGGTTGTACTTAAATGTTTTGGCTTAAACGTATTGCATGGCAACGGTCCACTAAATGGCAACGTCGGCGCTTTGTGTTCCTTAGCAGATGTATACAGGGTCTTTTGTCCAACGTTTTAAGTAAAGGAACTACGTTCTGTGCTCATAAGTGTGGTGCTGGCTGTTGTGATATTCGGTAGAGGAAGAACTGTAGAAGAAGGACCAATTGCTAAAGTTTTAGGAGGCACTGAGCTTGGTAAAGCACGAATATTTGATGATGTTTCACCAGCAATTAAAGCTAATGGTTTAGAAGGTTCAGTGATGCTTTCTGTTAACGTCTGTCCCATACGTATCTTATCATCATTATCAACCCGCTAATACAAAGAAAGGGATGCTACTGACTTATGTCCAGTTACGGCCATGATCTGTGTATTGCAATATGAGTTTTTAGCTAGAACAGTAGCCCCGATAGCACGGATTGAATGGTTAGTGTAAATTTCAGACAAGTTGCACTTCTTGCTCAGGTATGACATGAAATTGCCAAGCGTTTTTTCGCCCACAGGAATGTTATAATACGACAAAGGGTCCTCTTCCTCAAACTGATCTTTTGGTCTCTGCCATAGTTTGTCACACTCTGGATTTAATTTGTTTACATACTTTTCAAAGGAGGACACAGGGCAATATTCAGAACCGGAATTTTCTGGCATTATCCCTGACGTTTTTTCTTTGTCACTGCTGCGATGGTTTTTTGTCAACTCATCTAAAGTTTTAACCACATATTTAATCCCCGTCTTTGGATATTTTTTTTACAGAAAACGTGGATTTTGTCATTTATGGCATATTTTCCATTCCCCGTCTACAAAAATACAGGCGAATATCAAACTGAACTTTATTTTGAAGTCAAAATGGAGTATTTGGTGATAAATATATTGAGGTATACATTTTTCTTCTTTCAGCTTCGTCAATAGACGGATAATGCTCAACGTCTCCAAATCCCATGCGTTTAAGTTCTGCCATTGCCGCTTTAAAATTTTCTCTGGAAGCGCTAAAACTTTCATCATTCACGATGTCAATTTTTTTATTGTACGGTGGAGCCTTAAAATATCTATTCAATGAGTATCTCAAGCATTGCAGTGAATTTGTTTTATAAGGATTGCCATCAGCTTTACACACATCCATATAAAAATGACCCAACACTGCATCTAGTTTTAAGGTGTCATACTGTTCAAATCCAGGATCCATTTTCTTTACTTTTAAATACTCCCTGAAAATAGTGGCTGCTGCTATATTCTGCTTTATTGTTTTGTCAGCACTCATTTTCAAACGTTTTTGTTCAATTTCTTCATCACTAGTATCAACAAATCGTCTATTACCAGACTCCATCTTCAGTTGGCATAAAAACACATGAACTATGCACTACATGGAAAATCAATAGATCATTAGGTTACACGATACACATTAAGAGTGAGGTCAGTGGGCGGAGTTAACATGTTAATATTGAGTAGTGAAATCTAGGACACTTGTGTATTAAACGTTTCATTAATTATATACCTAGTACGGTTAGCATAATCACAGAAAAATGTTATCATGCTTTGACCCAACTAGCATGATTATTTAGACGGAGTCCTCACCGTTCAACAATTTTCGACACCGTCTAAATAACCATGTTAGTTGGGTCAAAGCATGATAACTTATAATCAACTGTTGATATTTAATAAATTAAGGAGAACAGTATGTCCTTGTTGTTCAAAAGCACTGAAAAGTCACGTGGAAAATTTGTATTTGTTTCCAGCTATCATAAATACAGTTTCCATGACAAGATAACAACGAGACAAGCAAACACCATTTCTTCAACAATAAAAAAACAATACCTGTGTATGACAAAAAAAAATGCTAGCTGACAAGCAGCAGTCATAAAAATTACATGACTATTGAGAATAGTAAATCCTATTAAACTCATTAAGTTTAAAAGCAAACTCAGTAAATTGTATTACCCTTAAACCGATAATATTTATAGTTTTATAGACGGTATGTATAGTTACTGAAAAAGAATGTCTTTTAAAAAAAAAAGTTATATGTTTATGTTTTGTTTGCAAAAACAATTAATTGTATTTTCCAAAGAATTTATTAAATATATGCTTCAACAATATAGACAAAAATGCCTACGGGCTCGACAAGTATGCACGTGAATGTATTTTTTGTATTTAACATAAATTAGAATTGCTATTTCCAATTACACTCTAGGATAGTATCATCAATCTATTTCTACAATGTATGGAAAAAGATCACTCTGCAAATGTTTCAATTACATTTTGCTTTGAAAAAATATATATGCTAGAACAAACATAAGAATTCAGTTGAATTACGACCTATATATAGAACAAATTGATTTTTTTATAACCATGCACAGACTATTTTTATGTTACAATTTCTATTCTCTCTTTGGAATGCTGCCGGTTTCAATTTTTAAGTGTAACTAATAAAGCTTTGTTAACGAGGGTTTTGATCCATGTTTTCAAAATACGTTCCGGTACATCCATAACGACAGTGTTTGTCAAAACGGAAATTCTTACTTGAACAATAATGTTATTCTATTGTCACACTATGCATTTGTTAACGAGGATACAATTGGAAAAATATAAAACGCTTCAAAATGTAGGAAAACCCAATACTATACGGGTATTGACGAATGAATACTCCAACGTTAAAAGGGTTTATGGCCGAAAGTTTTGTAATAAAGAAAAGCCAAATATACCTGAGGTCAATTTTGCTTTGGTAAATAGGAACATATGTTTCTTAATAATTGTTGGATTTAGCACACTATAAATCATGTTATCATGTCGGTCTTAAGCCCTTAAGCTAAATGTAATACGCGGGAAATTGATGTCCAATAGAAATCTTCCCAGTGTCAGAAATCAAAATAAACTTAATTAATATGGTGTGTTTTCCTAGAATAACCTTCACCGTTAACTCTCGTTCATTTGTACTAAACAATTGAAATCCAGAGAGGTATGGATACTTGAACAATAACAAACAAACATTTAAAGAAATACTTAATGCCTTATCCATCTAAGGTAAACTTTCTGGACCGAGTAAGAATCTTTTTTTTTAATTATCAACTAATCAACCCATCGGAACAATTTAAGAAAAGTGTCAAACTTAATGGTATTGCCACTAGTACTGCCTCTACCTTTGCTCTGTTTATTTTGAGTAAAAGGAGTTAATATAACTACTTTCAATTATGAATAATCGTAATCGTACCAGCTAGACAGACTTGATAAAGTGTATTTCATAAAAACAATATGAATGAGCAGAGACAAAAACGCAGTGTGGTAGATATAAGTACCGTAGAATTTTCTTGATATGCTGCTGACATTCACTAAGATGAACTTATCAATAACTGTTGTTATCTAGATTTAGATATTGCAAAATATTATCAGAAAATCTACACCATCGTTTTCCAAAATATGGATGATTTTTCTTTCCCTATTGTCAATATCCAACCGTAATGTTTATCCGGCATCTTAATTTGGTGTTGATGTTTCCTAAATGGTTCGGTATGCTCGTGTCTGTAGTGATGGTTTAGAATACAATGAGCGTAATATCTGCATTACTTGTAAATGTTAGGGATTTTCCTAACCACAATTTTCTTTAAATTTTTCTTATTTCTTCAATAGGTACAAAGATTTAATCTTCAAGTTGGATGTTTCTGAAAAAAAAACATGGAGATGTTGTTAACCTAGCCAGGAAATTTAGATACGATTGTTTTATAATATTGTCATAAATAATTATTTCTTTATCAGTAAATTAAAACCATTTCTAATATTACATATACTAGCATGCACTTCCACAGTACCACAATATCTTGAGACATATAGTTCGGTATTGCACACTGTTGTGTTTTTCTCTGACTTGTACTATTAATGACGTCTTTACACTAAATACATTGGATGTTGTGTGCTGATATTTTGACATATTTTGTTGTTATTTGCTTTGATATAGCTTTCAGTAATTGCGAGTACTCTGAGATATTTGCCTACTGTTGTGGAAATTTTAGATTGTTCATTTTTTTGTTACTGAGCACTACTGTCGTCCCAGGTTAATGTGTGATGGGGTCACAAAACATATTAAAGTCTGTAGTGACACCCACAGTGTTATTCAATGCGTCAACGAGTGTCACTTTGGGATGAGGCATCAGGAATTAGAAGATGTGTCTTTTGTAAACGTTAAATATTGCTTAACAAATAAATAATCAATCACTACATCTTAATCTAATACATAAGCAAACAAAATCTACATTACAACTTAAAGTCATAATTATTTTAAATCACAATCATCTACAAAATAAAAAAATACCAATGAAAACATTCCTTAGACCACGAGAAACTAAACAGCTATCAGATGTTTAACTCTTTGTTTAAAAAGTGGTTGAAATTATTTAGAATGTATATTTATAATAATCAAATTAAGAAAATCGTTTAAATAGCATTGAATTTCATAATTTTTTGTTTTGTAGATGAATATGATTTAAAAAATAGTAATGACCTTAAGTTGTAAAGTATATATTGTTTGCTTATGCATTAGAATAAATGTATTTATATGTACTGATTGATTATTCATTTGTTCAGCAATATTTTACACATCTTCTAATCCCTGATGTTAAATCCCCAAATTCAACTCATTGACACAATGAATAACACTGTGGGTGTAACAACAGACTTTTTTCTTTCTTCTTTTCTCATGTTCTTATGTCCCTATGCATTGTTCGAATTCATCCTTGGTAGGTTGTTTTACTGGCGGGGTAAATATGTTTGTACGATCTCATCACACCTTCACCTAGGACGACAGTAGTGTGCCAGAAACAAACAAAGAACAATAAAAAATTTCCACAACAAAAGACAGTAATCAAATATCTCAGTGTACTCGCAATAACTGAAAGATAAATCAAAGCAAATAACAACAAAATATGTCAAAATATCAGCTCACAACATCCAATGTATTTGGATTCGTCATTAATAGTACAAGTCACGATAGTGTGCAATATCGAACTATATGTGTCAAAGATATAACTGTGATACAGTGGAAGTGCATACTAGTATGCATATAAAAAAGAAGTTGTGGTATGTATGTAATATGTAAAATGGTTTTAATTTACTGATAATATCAGTAAAATTAGAACCATTTTACATATTACATACATACCACATCTTCTTTTTTTATAAATAAATGTCTATGACAATAAAACAATCGTATTTAAATTTTCTGGCTTGGTTTCCAAAATCAACATGAGATTAAGAATGTGTTAATCCGTTTGAAATAAGTTATTTTTTCGGAAACATCCAAACTTGAAGACAAAATCTTTTTAACTATTGAAGAATTATTAAAAAAATTTAAAAGTTATGGTGACGAAAATCCCCGATTTAAAATTTACAAGTAATGCAGAGATTTCGCTCATTGTAATCTAAAACATCACTACTAACACAATCATACCAAACCAGTAAGGAAATACTAAATACCGACTTAAGGAGGAAAATCACGGTCTGAACTTGACAATAGGGAAAGAAAAATCATCCATCTATTGGAAAACGTTTGTGAAGATTTTCTGATGTTATTTGAAATATCTTGAAACGACCGTTATTGCTTAGTTCCTTTTGGTTAATTTCAGCAGCATATCAAGAAAATTCTACGGTACTTATGTCTATACACTGAATGACCTGGATAAGTTTTGTCTCTACTTTCATATTTTTCGTATGGATACATTTTATCACTTCTGTCGAATATTGTACCTTGTACGATTATTTATAATTTAAAGTCAATATATTATATGGTTATCTCTATTGTAGTAAGCATGTATCGGTCGTAATCACTCTTGATATTCTTTAACTCATTTTATAAAAATATACATAAAGCGAAGCAAAGGCACAATGCGAGCCTAGCAATACCAATATTTATAACATTATTCTTAAATTATTCCTAAGGGAAGATGAGTTTATATTTGAAACTAAGATTCTCACTCGGTCCAGAAAGTTGACCTAAGATTGATTATGCATAAGGTTTTTCTCTAAATGTTTTTGTGTAATTGTTCAAGCAGCCATACATCTCTGAATTTCAATTGTTTAGTACAAATGAACGATAGTTAATGTTATTCTAAAAATATGCACTATATTCATTAAGTTTGTTTTGATTTCTAACACTGGGAAAAAAAGTTGGTTCAGTAAGACCCCCTTTTGGTCCAAAAATATAGCAGTTTTACAAAATTCTGAAAATGTAATCTTTTAGCTATTTACTGGAAAGTATAATGCTTCTGCTACAAAAATATGGGATGTTTTTAACAATACAATGTACATATATCGGATACTAGCATCATTATGTCATGCTAAAAAACTGATATCGTCATAATTTGAGAATTTCCGTCTTAAATGAAAGTGGCCACATTCGTGTTCATTTATAATATTGAAATGTTAGTTGTATTTGACGATAATACATGACATATATTAAGGTTGAGGATAAACACGAACGCGGCCACTTTCATTTTTAACAAAAACAATCTGACAAATGACGTATTTTGCATATTTGATAGATTTGTCATATTTGAGCTTGAATCGGAGCGTTTGTAATGACTAAATCAGTTAAAATCTTTCACATCAAGTAATTGAATCAATTGAAATAAACTCTTAAATGTTTTAAAAGTGTCCAAAATCTTTCGTTATATGAACCTGAAATATGACGCTAAAATCGGCCCTTACCGGACCTTCTCCTAATTATGATGTTGGACATCGATTGCCCGAGTCTTACAGTTAGGTTAAGGGCTTTAGACTGACATGATAACATATCTTTTCTGATTTAAATTGTACGTAATCCAACAATTATTATGAAATCTATGTTCCTGTTTACCAAAGCAAAATTGACCTCAGGTGTATGTGGTTCTTTCTTTATTACAAAACGTTCGATTATAAAGCCATTTGAATGTTGGAATATTTATTCGTCAATACCTGTCATAGTATTGGGTTTTCATACAATTTAAAATGATTCATATTTTTTCTAATTGTTTCCTCGTTTACAAGTGCATAGTATGACAATAAAATGACATTATTGTTCAAGTAAGAGTTTCCGTTTTGACGACCACTGTCGCTATGGATGTACCGGAACGTAGATTGAAATAATGAATCAAAACCCCCGTCAACAAAGCTTTATTAATTACACTTATAAATTTGAAATCGGCAGCATTCTTAAGAGAGATCAGAAATTGTAGCATAATATTAATCTGTAAATGGTAATAAAAAAAATCAAATTGGCCTAAATTGTTCTAGCATATATATTTTAAAAGCAAAATGTAATTGAAACATTTGCAAAGTGATCTGTTTCCATACATTGTAGAAATAGATTGATGACAATATCCTAGAGTGTAATTGGAAATGGCGATCCTAATTTAATGTTAAATACAAAAAAACATTCACGTACATACTTGTCGAGACCTTAGGCATATTTGTGTACATTGTTGAAGCATACATTTGATAAATTCTTTGGAATATACAGTTTATTGTTTATGCAAAAAAAAACATAAACAAATAACTTTTTTTAAAAAGACATTCTTTTCAGTGACTGTACATAGCGTCTATAAAACTGCAAATCTTAACAACAAATAAGCATTAACAAATTGATTGATGTATTTTATAACATCTTTGACTAACTTATATAAATGTTATCGGTTCAAGGGTAATACCATTTATATTAATGTGTTGGGTTTTGAACTAAATGAGTTTAATAGGATTTACTATTCTCAATAGTCCAGTTTTTTATGACTGCTGTTTGTCAACTAGCTTTTGTTTTTGTCATACACAGGTATTGGTCTGTTTCTATTCGAGTAATGGTGTTTGAATGTCTCGTTGTTATCTTCTCATGGAGACTGTATTTATGATAACTGTAAACAAATACAAATTATCCACGTGACTTTATAGTGCTTTTGAACAACAAGGACATCCTGTTCTCCTTAATATATATAATAGCAACAGTTGATAGGTATTTTAATGTACCAATCCATATTAATTACAATTAGTATGTTTCCGAATAATCATGTTTTATGTTTAAATATATATGTGTATTTGAACAAAATAAAACATTTCTAAATCAACCATGTTTCTACAATGTGTAATTCTCTGCATAATCTTCACTGCCAACGGTAAGCATTAACTTTTATTGAATGAATACATATGCAAGTAAATTATAAGTTGTACTGTATAAATAGGAGTGTTACAACATAAAAATAAATTTAACGGTAGCTAACATTGCCTTTAACTTTGGAATAGCTAATTGGTATACTATATACTACATGCACGTACATATGTTTGTCCTCTGAACTGTTAATTGCAATGTTGAAAATAAATAACACTTAGGATTCACAGATACGAGATCTACTAAATGTTAAATCGCTACTATGCAGGACATAGCCTTATGTTTTTGTTCTTCCTTAGAATGGTAATTCTGGTATTCAATATTTACTATTCATCTCGTTTCAAGGAAGTATATCAATGGTTTGAAACAAGTTATCACATTATATTAAATTATCATTACCATGAATAGTTTAGGTAGTTATATATATACGTAAGATAATCAAATAATAATTATAATCAAACGATCAAAGCAAGTTTAATTTTTGTTTAAAATTTTAGAAAATTCATGTTACGCAGATATTTTTTTCTGTATAATATTATACACTTATTGTGTGGGTAATAGCAACTTTGTTGTCTTAAGATACCTGGTATGATAAGGGACAAACAACTTGCTATTACCCACACAACCAGTCATTAGATGTTTTATTATATTGAACAAATCAGTTTTAAGAAAAGGTTTACATAACTCGTCTGAAAGAAAAGAAAAATGTCACATAAACATTCCGCACATGATGAACAATATTTTGTTTTTATAGTTTTGGTTGTTTTATTTATAGATATTTCATTTCCTTTAATCAAGAGTCAAGACTAGAAAAAACTCCCATGTAAGAAAATGAATTCTTCTAGACTAGCTAAAGTACTGAACACAGACCCCTAAATGATATAATACAGTTTACTATATATTTAGATCTTTAAAGAATTCGTCATGAAGATTTTTCTTATTCTTTTTTTTTACTGCCTATGGTAAGTGATATTTAATTTTAAACTAGAACGGACACAGAAGAATTAAAAAAACAAACGATATCATATTGACGTTGCCAAGTGCAAAATTTCAAGTGAAAAAGTTTGTGACGTCATTACTGTCCAATGAAAAATAAGTATGAAAAAGTACGGGAAATATGTTGATGAAACTATTAACCGGGGTATTGTCTTTGAAACTATTGGCTTGCAAATAGTATACACCTATTGACTGGGTGTGAGGGTAATATCAAGTTCGTTGTCCCTCAGATACCAAATATTGCTCTTACCAGCACAAACAGTCATTAGGTGTTTTATTATACTGAACATCACATTATAGTTATTATTGTATTTGAAAATATTTCATTAATTGCAATTAACAAAAGAAAAAGTAAAGCACACCAAACACAAAATCACTTTTAGAATATTACGACCGAATCCATATTATGATTAAGGTTCTATATTTTAGATATTTAAAAATGCGCGAGAAGATTTTTCTCTTTTATAGATGTAATTGCTTATTGTAGTAAAATCGACACAAACAGATTATACTGTTTACAATATTAGGGTTTGACGTTGCAGAGCAAAATAGTGAAAATAGTGAAATTGTCCAATGAAAAATAAGTATGAAAAAGTACGGGAAAGATGATTATGAAACTATTAACCGGGGTTATAGTCTTTGAAACTTTTGAATGGCAAATAGTCTGTGGAATGCTGTGGAATGAAATAGCACAACTATTTCATTATTTTCTTATAAAGAAAAAACATACTGAGGTATAATAATCTGTGGAATGAAATAACACAATAATTTCATTATTTTTTGTATAGAAAAAACAACTATTTTTCAAACTAAACAATATTTGTGTCAGGCTTCTGTCAATGGTTATTTTTGTTAGTATTGCACGAGTTTGAATCCCAGTCAGGGATTTATTTTGTTTGTAGATTTAAGGATAAACACCTCTGAGGAGCCAAACATTTCTAGAATTTAACAATTTTTCTTAACCTGATTTTTGTGTTTATAAGACTATAACAAAGTAATTGGAGAAGAAAACATCATATGGTGGTGCACTTTGTTTTATTACAGCCCTTTGAAAATGGTCCTAAGCGGGAGACCCGTCTATGACTTAAAAGTCAGTCCGATGACGGAAACAATATATGTACGCCTTTTTTTCGCTTTTCTCCCCCTAAAAAAACCAAACTGAATAATCCTTAGAATGGATGACAAATGCGACTACGCTTGGTACCTACATGACACAGAGATATAATGAATAATTTATTGTGGAGGTGATAGAAGCGATACACAAAATGAGGTCTTCTCAAAATGAGGTCTTCTCATTTAAAAGTAAAGATATCTCTTTTGTATATCATTCTAGTAACATGTTCAGTTTACTAAAATTTACAGTAAATAATTACGGAAATAAATTCACATCGTTTTCGTAATATGACTTTTTTCATCCACAATTTTATGAGTATGTGAGTATTAAGATAGGAAAGTCTGTCAATGCAGATTGAGTCACATGCCAATATCTATTTATTTATTTTTGTAATGAAATTGATGAAATTTGCGAAAGACACGTGGTGACAGTACTTCTGTCCGTCAGCAATAGTTTGTTTTTCTTAACCAATCTTCGAGTCACATTCAATTGTGGAAGGGGTAAAAGGGTATTGATTCAAATGTCATAAAAGGCCATTACGATTATATAGTTACAAGGGACTACTCTGTTGTAAGATACCATGTTAAAGAGTAGGTGTTTCCATAATGAACTGCAAACATAAACAGTACTATTTGATGATGTGCTTTATTAGTATTTTAACAATTATTGTCTCTCAAGGGATGCATATTTTAGAAACATTTCATTAGAGTGTTTTTTGGAACAGCAAAATCACAAAATACTAAATTCCTAGTAAAAGTCAATACGAAAAGTCAATACTGTTTGGGTGTTATAGAGAATACATTGGGTGTTATAGAGAATCCGTTACCAAAAAAAAAAACCAATATACTTGTCTCTTTGTCGTTGATTTCTTGATCTTTTTCTGTCTTATAAGGAGTTAGATATGCTGACCTGTCCCTTTATAACACATGATTTTCAACTAATTTGTTTATTCATAATGGTCTTTAAATTTTATCTCTTACCATACAAAGGTGTTCTATTTTCTTCTTTCTTTAATTTGGGGTTGAAGATTGGGAATCTTTAACCGTTATGCAGACCATGTGGCAACACTAAAATTGGAAAAATATGCTTCGCAAAATGTATCGTTTGTTCCATATGTTTCTTTTTCTATACGTAACTTATTTAATATCTCCTTATAATATAACCTATATGTGTTAAATAACTATTATTTACAATATTTAGCCAATAAATCAAGTCAAACAGAGTGCAAGCACAGTTTTGGACCTTTGGCATCTTATTATTCGTTTTGCGGGATAAAGAAAGCGTGTTGTCTCATCGATAGTGGATGGAAATGCACAGAAACAATTGGTGAACATGACGCTTGGTACATTTCACACAGATGCAAATTTTATGGAAGGTTCGTTTATTGCTATTACATCATATTTTTATTGCTTTTACTGTCATTCTCATCGGATACCGGAGGAACGTTTTATTATGTTCTTTGTATTATTTTGTTAGTTACCATCTGTCTGTTTATTGAAAATTGCTGTACTTTTCAATAGTTTCACAAAATAAGATATTTGTTTGCGTTTTTAAATGTTTACTACACTTTCATAACAAACTGTTTAACCGATAACGTTTGTGTTATCTTTTAATGTGTATGTCACTCAATTTAGGAGTATGTAATTTATTGTCAATACTTGCTCTCTGTTTCACATCTACGCATTCCTGTTATATCTTACTCTGGTTTTATCACTATCCAATGCAGTAATGTAACCTTTAAGTTGTTGATTATTCGTTTGTTGGTTTTTGGATCTATGTTATTGAAATTGAGAATGGAAATTGGGAATGTGTCAAAGAGACAACAAACTGACCATAGAAAAAACAACAGCAGAAGGTCACCAACAGGTCTTGCATGTAGTATCTGTTTCTTACTACTCACAATATTGATCATGTCAATATTCAAAACTCTGCTATTAAAACTGAGGTAACAAAAGGGGTTTTAATGAGTGGTAGGAAAAATACTTTCTTTTATTTAAGTCCAAACTTTGACAAGGAAAAAATCCCTATACTACAAAACTATCCACCAGAGATTAATTGAGTTGATGTAATATAAGTAACGAAAACAGGTCACTGTACTGACAAAAACGTATGTAAAACAATTCATACAAAAATAGTAAGGTAACTGAAGTGAACAGATTCTTGACTTTTCTAGGTTCTGACAAGAGCTGTCATACTTTTGAGTTTTGAGCAGCTTTTTCATAGAAATGTTTTATTTTTTAGTTTATACATATTTTATTAATTATCCTCTATTGCATTAAGCGTGAGTTTCGCAGAAAAACAAACAAGGGATCATAACGATTTTAACATCGTACCGTCTAATTTGTCACAGAAAAAGCAAATGTAGAAAAAAAAAATCAATTATCAACAATCAACATTTATTTTACAACTACAGTACTTGCAACCTTAGGCGTTACTATTTCAGCGATCAATCAGCGGTCATCGATCAGTCACCGATCAGTCAAATTCGCGTCAAACTCACGCCAGCAATCCGTCAGATCATAGTAAAAGTAATTGACTGATCGGACGGATAGAACCGATCGACCTTGGTGACGGATTGACCTGTAATACGTCACATGATAAACTAATACAAATTAGAGAATCTAAGTTTCGTTTAGTTTAATTAAAATGGCGACTAGAGATAATCGAACGTTCAATGATCATGATGATACATTTTGCCTTATTAGTAATTATTTAGCAAAGTTTTATTGAAAAGAAATGTACAGATAAAACCTAACATAAATATTATTATAAAAGAATGGTCTTTTTGTTTTATTTAGGTTATATATTTTCAAACCCGTCGGGTTCTAAAACGGTGTCTACATCGCGATTTTGATTTTATTATTTGACAAACATACTCGGGGAAAAGTAAAATGAAAAGATCAGTTAATGAAAGATGTTTAGTTTTTTTCAATATTTAAAATTTTTGTATCCTTATCATCATAAATTCTTATCATAATCACAGACTTTCTATATTCCTGTCACAATCGAAGTTTTAAAAAAATTTATAATAAGAAGACTAATTTTGGATATTTCAAACAATGCAAATAAAATTAAAGTAAGATTATCTGACACTCTTTTAATTTCATGAAAAAAAAACCTATTCTAATCTATAAAAAGTACAAAAATCCAATGGCGGTCAATAATTTTTTGTAATATGAAGGAATATTTGCATTTTAGGCAACGCATACAAAACTTTAATATTTTTTTCCTTAAAGTAGGCATATTTTTTTAATAACAGCCAATCCTGATGTACAAAAAGTACTGAAATTATATGACGGTTAATAATTTGTATCAAAATAAATCAATAACTGCATTCTAATTCCCCAAAAATAAAAGTTTTATGTATTTTAATTCTCAAAAAATTTCAAATAAAATAGCATCATTTTTAACAAAAAAAGACTAATTTTGGTTATTTTAAACAATGCGAATAAAATTTAGTATGATTTCTCTGACACTCTTAAAATATCATGAAAACAACTACTGTATTCTAAACTATAAAAAGTACAAAAAATTCAATGCCGGTCAATAATTTTTAGTCAAATCATGGAAGTATTATATTGACAGGAAGTACTACGACCCGTCTTCAAACGTTTAGTCTGCGATGCCGCGCGCAATTTAATGACATGTTAATTAGCTTGAAACATGGCACGTTATTTACATACCAGCGTGCGGTGCCTTACAATATTGTCATTCTCGGTTGCTTTCGGGATTACGGAAATAAACGAAGAAATCGAAAGTTGTGATAAATTCTTAGGAAACAGCAATCGGCAAACCTCGGCGGATTCCGTTACCTTACATCTGCATATGTGTGCCTAGCCTGGGGTCCTTGCTAATCTTGTCAGTATACGACGCGCAGCTAGATTGGGTCGGATCCCAGGCTAATGTGTGCCGATTGAGTGATTGATGGATTAACGCGAGTTATCATTAATTATATACGCAAAAACATTGAAGATGGAAATTTGAACCAAATTTAATGAATAAATGCCCCATTTTTATAGATTTTTGCACTAGATGTAATATATATATCGCAAGTTGTGATTATATTTTAACAACTGTTTACTCCACTGAGTGGCACACATTTCCTGCATATTTAAGACTATTGTAAATTATCGTTCTGATAAAATCAAAAGATCAAAGAGATTTTAGATAAATGTAGGAATTATTAAGCTTCGTTCTAAATCCAGGGTAAGATCATTGGTTGGTATATTATACGAATGTTCAGCTGAACCCCGCCGAAGCGTTGATTTTTTTTAGTACTGCGACTCGATGATTTGTATAGTGACATTATACAAATTCTTGTGCGACTGTTCAATAATATTTACCAGTATTATTTAAACGGTTTCTTTTTGTCGGATAGTGATAAATTTTAGGGGACAGAAATGTATTATATAAATAGCTATACAGCGTTGTTAGATCTCTGTTTTCTTATGCTGTATTTTGTTGATTGGTACTTGCTCGATTAATTTTCGTATTGTAAACTCGAAATTTCTACTTTTCAAGATTATCCAGTAACTTAACTATATATATTACTATCAACTTCACAGTTTTAATATTTATCAAATATATTTATTTTTAACCGGCGGTACCCGGAACACACCTTAATCGAGATTTAAACTTCACCCACAAACTAATAAAATAATGTCGCTCACTATTTCAAATCGTTGTAGAATAATTAATTCTGGGCCGATTTTCATTTTTTATGCATCAGTCGATTTGTTTGAATAAATTGTTCACGAATAAAGGTCTACCGACGCGATTGAGATATGTAAAGGTGTTTTCCGACAGGTAATATTGTTAAGTTGTCTCGATTAAAACCACGTGATTGATAAGAAGCATCTCTGGTCAATTGATGACCGCGGCATCGCAGATAATCACAAAAGAAATTAACGACAGCGTGCTAATTAGACAGTTTCCATATCTTTTCTACAGGGCAACCCGGGTTATAAATAAATGCTAATTAATCGTTGTAGTTCCTGTCAATATAATACTTCCATGGTCAAATGAAGAAATACTTGCATTTTAGGCAACATATATCTATGTAAAATGTAATTAACTATAATCCATCAATATATTTATACATAACACCATATATATCTTATCTTTTTCTCACACGAGCTATCTGTATAGATTGAGCAGTTTCAATTTCTTAGCACTTTATCCCGTTCTTTTCATTTGTTATGTTAATTTCGTTTACATTAAATTTCTGGTGGAGTGATCTTTTGCCACGTGCTACTCGTTAAAAATTATACGAAAGCAAATTCATTCATAAAAATTGGATTTAAGAAACTGTGATATTTGATACACATGACTTCAATGATTGCAAAATATTACAAGTTAATCCTCTTATGTATGCGAGCATTACACTCATGCAACATAATTGTATTTGAAGGTCCAACTCTTATAAAAAGATCAAGAGAACACGACATCAGACGTATACAACTACTTTACCAGCCTATATCAAGACAACTTATAACCGACGACAAAGAAATAGAAACATGAATAGGATGAACATTGGTAAAAACTCTTACAAAACTCTAAGGTACATATAAATATGTATGGAAATCAGTGTAGAAATTTTATAATTAACGTATTATATTCGAAACCGATAGTAATAGAAAATATCATTTCCGTTTGGGAAAAGACAAATATTTTTCTTCACCAAAAGTATATATTTTGATTACGGATATGTATACGTAGTCATCATAATTAAATTGGAAAAACACTATTTTAGTACATTTTTTATCTAGAATTCGCCCTTTTAAATCAATATTTTATTTTAGCAACATTTAGATTATATCATACTTTATAAAGAAGCCTTGATTATATGAAATCACAGTTTTCTTTGTTATTTATTTTTATTTTTAAAAAATCTTGTAAAATGTATTTTTTTGTAAAATGTAATTTTTTTGTAAAATTTTAAATGTACTTATACACATTGTTATAAATATGATAGAATTTGATGCGGCTGTCATACAAGTGAGAGGTTTAGCGCTATTAAACTAGGTTCAATGCACAATTTTCTTCATTTAAAAATGCCTGTACCAAGTTAGGAATATGACTGCTGCTGTCCATTCGTTTAATGTGTTTTATCATTTGATCATGCTATTTTATTAGGGACTTACCGTTTTAAATTTTCCTTGGAGCTCACTATTTTTGTGATTTTACTTTTTATCGTCCTTCTTACCTATATCACTCTGCTCTGTCGCTCCGTAATTCTCGTATCAAGACCTAAAAACGAGACCAAGCATTTTCAGCGACAACACAATGTGAGAGGATAAGACGTTATCAAGCTGACTTTCGTCAAGCGTAAAAATATCTTAGGAAGTGGGGAAAGACTAGTGATAGAACGATAAACAGATAATCGGGTTTTCTTCGTATAGATATTGTGAAATATCAGCCGCTCCACACAATGTGAAACCTTTTAGCTCGTTTGCTGTCCTCACTCTCAAAACAGATTCTCATTGTGGCTCTCGGCTGATATTTTACGATATCAATGTGTAGAAAACCCGATATTTATACTTATAAACATCAATTTAAATCATAAATAGTTTAAGTTCCTAACTAGACCTTTTATATATGCATTACCATATTCAGAACGAAACAAATGGATGCGGTATTAAAATTAACACTGAAAAATTGAAAAAAACGGATACTCTAACGTTCTGAATTTTAACAGAGAAGTTTACACGGAAGTTTTAAATGGAGACTTGCATTTATACCTAGTCACATCAGATTTACCATCAATCACTTGTTTGTCTACTTACAATAACTAGAAAACCAGAGTGTAAAACATGGATGGAACTGAAAATGCGTCACTTGGTATTGCACAATCAGACAAAAACAATACGTGTGTAAACGAGTAGCAAAAGATACCAACAGGGATATTCATTAGTTAAAAATAACGTCATGGCTCAAAAACATTGAGATAAACAATAGAAGACAGAACAATATGAACCACGTCAAACACCGCTGAGATTCTGATGTGCTCCAGAAGAGAAAGTAGGTCCTGTCCCTCATGTGGGACCCGTTGGTTTGCGTACATAACAACAAACCCAGTAATCATTCTAGTTGTTATACCACCATCAATTCTCCCCTTTAACTCTTATATAAAATGAAAAAAAAATGGTACACAAAGTATCTTGTTTTCAAATAAAGAAATATATTGCATGAGTATTGAAGTTTTGAAATTTTCAGTACTATAGACAAAATGTCATATAATAATTTATTGCATGTACGAAACAAAAACATCACTGGAAGTTAACCAATCAAATGTCCACCTTTTTTCTGTTTACAAGCTTCAGTAACCATGCAAAGACGAGTGTTCAATATATTCTATAGAAACACTAAATGGAAGAATAATGGTCCTTCAATCCACCCAAGCTATATATTTATGATTTTTTCTTCTTTCTGCAATGATATGAAAGATTAACTGCCAATTTCAAGGGAATGTTGTGTCTGACAATTTCACGTATGCAATCGGATGTGACGTACTATAAAATATTGGTATTACATCTCTAACTCGGTAGGTCGCGTTCGGGGAACGGCGGACTGGACGGTAATTACAACAATTAGATAAAAACAACATCTATTATCTTTTCAATGGATATTCCATAACTGTTAACCAAATCTGAATGTTGACTGTAAAGGAAATAAGTTCAACGGCACCACTAGAAACTCTTAGTTTTATAGTTTCCTTGTGATCAGAAGCCATCCTTCGTGGAAATCATTGTAGGAAATAAAACACCTGCGATATCGTTTCAACTGTAAAAGATTCGTATGCAAAGAAACAGTAACTCGTTACACTAGTTGCCTATAAAAATATAAAACTGACAAACGAATGAACAGAACACTCATTCCGCATAAGATGAGCATCGAACTATCAATTCTGTGTTGACATGAATTATCATTGATATGATAATAAATATAAATCCACTCTTTGTTTGGGCGTCAAGGCTTTTCGAATTCGGGTTATTCGTTTGGCGTGTTTTTAACCATGACAATAAAGTTGAAACTTTCACATTACGTAAGCCTTTGATCTGGCAAGAATATAAAATGAGAGCTTCTGCCTCACCATGATTTTAAGATGGACAACAATACAAGTAGTAGTCACTTGCTTTTGGTGTCATAAATAGAAACAGCATATTTTTTTCTTGAATTATACTTGTCGTTGTAAACATCTGTTTTAAAACAAACCGTCATATGCATATTTCAGATGTGGCTTAAGGTCTTTGGTTACTACACAGCTAAAAGCACGTTTTAATTCATAAATTATTTTTTTTTGCTAAATATATTTCCTTCATTTGTAACGAAATTGTACATAAGTTTGTTCTGCTTTTTAATCTTATTTTAAACAAAATATTGTTACTTTCATCTATATTTGATGAAAGATTTTTATAAGATGTCACTTGGAAAATAAGAACAAAAATGTTAGCAGTTATATGATATTTATTTTAGAACTAATATACTGTCCAGAAGATTTCCAAGATATATAAGAAGCACAACAGAGTACAGATATTCAGAATACGAACCTACTTCAGAGGTCAACCTGTTCCGAATTCTTCCAGCGTAAGAAAATCGTATACTTAATACTTAAAACGTGTAAATAAATACCCAAAACATATTAATTGAAATACAAACCTACATCCTTCATTCTGAAGATAAGTACATATCGGTTTGAAATAAAAGCAACTCCAATATAGTAAACACAAGACAACTCATTTCAATCACCACTTTTCTCTACTCTGTACGGTTTGATGTTAAACACATTATGGCAAAGCCTATTTTTACCTCAAGGTGTCTTGATGTTAGTGTTGTAAATTACTGTAACATACATGTAAGCGTATTTTTTTTTTACTTTTAATTTTTTTATTTCAAACAATTACAAGATATACATTTGTTCATGACATTCTATTAAAAAGATCAAGAAAAATAAAATTTAAATATTTACAATAGGGAAGAAAAAAACAAACAAAAAAAAAACAAAAAAGAAAACAAAATAAAAAAAACCGCAATGGTTACATCCCTATCTCTATTGTAAATAATCACATATTCGTTTCAAAAACATTCCATACTTGGTCAAATTCAGTTAAGAAATAACTGATGCAAGATAAACTTTATAGTAGTTTTAACATGGGTAGGCATTATATTCGTGATTATTTATGCCCGAACGATGGTGAGATAAACCTATGAAATCTTTGTGCGGCTAAAAATTCTATTTCAATTAATTTAGAGTAATAGTAGTGGCAATGATAATCTTCGTCTGTGTATGTTGCTGTTTAAACAACGACAGGAAACAACGTAGGATGAGACTTAAAAATAGAAGACGTCTTCAACAATCAAGGGCCTTACAACAGACAAATGAACAACAACAGTTTAGCGTTATAGGTAAGATTTTAAAAATCAACCTGAAACAAAATCTCCCAAAAAAACAATACAAAAAAAACGTTACTTAAAAATAAATATGTTTGTCTTCTTACCTTGGAAATGCTGAAACCTCAAAAAATATCGAAAAACACATTCAACAATCAAAAGTATAATAAAAGGACAAACAAGACCGTTATTGAAATATCAAAATTCAAAATAAAGAATGTTAATAAGAAAACATTAAATAAGAATAACACACTATCGGGATACGAAATAATCTTTGTGCTTTTAATTCATTAATGTAAATATCTTGTATAACAGATGTGTATTTATTAACACTAGGTTTGTACTATGACAATGGAAATGCTGTTGCCGGTGTTACTTATCCAAGGACACAGCTGAGCTATGGAGCCGATTTGGAAAGGCTCATCAATTCTACATCTGACTGTTCAGCATCTCTTCCCACAGTTAACCCACCAGCATATGAAGCTATCATCAATAATGGCAATAAAACCGCTATTGATTTATATAATCCAAGGACATACACAGGAGACGTTGAGAAAAGACACACCCAGCATATACCAAATAACGGCACAGTATTTACATTCATTGACGATACAAAATATATGCCCACAGTTAGTCCACCAGCATACGAGGATATCATGAAAGAAAATGCAGCCGCAATTGTTTCATATAATCCAGGAACACACACACAAGACAACGAGGAAAGGCTTGCCAATTATATTGCGAATGACGGTACTGTTACTCATTTATAAGACGATCCAACATCGACATCTACGTGCACAACAAATCCCCATAATACGAACATTATATGTATAAACATATCGAGATCGAGTGCACGTTTTAATCTTTGCATTTAGACATCATTTTTTTTTGTCATCTTTTTTTGTTGGACATTGACTTAAATGAATTTACCTTTGGACTTTTCTATTTTCTCTTTTATTGTAGTATTATCATTGTAATTAAAACACAAAGAATGTTACGCTGCCAATATGAATAGTGTAAAAATAAAGATAAATTTTAAATATGTTAGACTCAGATTTACTTACGGCCTTTAATCGACGTCTGTTCCTCAAATCGACATCTTAATATGACATCACAATCTCAAATCGACGTCCAATATAGTGATACTATAATCCGACGTCCTGTATTGCAAAAACCACATCCGATTGATTTTAGTCGTCTTTAATTCATGTTCAATATCGATAAATAATAAATGACTTGGCTTAATTAACACTTATACATGCATATGTTTTGTAGGGTTTTTATAACAACTAAAGTTTCCAACATTTATACATAGTTTCCATAAAATATGCTAATAAATGTTTATTTTTTTATTTTATTTTTTTTTAATTTATCATATTTATTAAAATCTGTACATTTGTTAGTTTAATGTTTATCTTAATGAAAAGTTAATCCAACAGATCTACAAACTAGTGTATCTTTCCTATTCATAATAATAAATGATACTAGTATGCATGTATGTGTATGTCAATGAGAAAGCAACCCAACGACAAAGAAAACCAAACGACATCTAGAAGCATTATTTAATCTCCCACAATAGATAAAATAAAGAAATACACCTAATTGATTTGACATTATTATAATTTGAACTCTCTGTTATAAATTCGTATCAAATTTCTGAGTTTTACACTTGAAATTGAATACGCAAAAATTGTTATTATGTTTATATGTTGTGCTGCTGTCCTGGGTGTTTGATGGCTTCTGTTTGTCATATGGTGTATTCGAAATTGTTTGGGTGTTTCTTTTTATAAATAAGACCGTTAATATTTTAATTTGAATTGTTTACATTATTCATGTCATAACCTTTTAAAGCCTTTGTGGTATGATCTTTTTATTGTCGAAAGCCGTACGGTTGCCTTAAAGTGCTCACATCCACTTTATTTGAACTCTGGTGGTTAGCTTGTGGAAATCAGACCACTTTGACATCTGCCTATTATTTTTATTTAATTTCTAATATTCAAAATTTGATATTACGTCCTATTAACATACTTAGTCTAGTTTTTTTTTTTTTTTTTTTTTATATAAATTATTGTTTTTTTTAAACAGATCTTATTTGTAACACATAACATGCTTAAAGCTCTAATGTTTCAGCTGCTATCGGTTTAGTTCGATTTTGTATTCTGTGTCCAAAATGGACGTTAATTGAGCAGCTGAAAACTGGACGTCGATTAGAGGACCAAAGATTGGACGTTGATTAGAGAGACATAACATTGGCTATCGATTTGGAATCTTATTTTACTGTGACGTGAGATTTTGGACTTGATTTGAGGAACGAATGTCGTTAAAGACTCTAACATATACACATTCAATATTTATATCGACTTTATCGTGCATACTTGCAGATTCAATTAGGGTTCATCACACATTTATTTGTGTTGATTGATTATTCGGCGTTTCTAAATGCAACGGACGTTCAGTTCATTTTGATATCTTTAAATAATGATAGCTGGTAAATTCTCAAATGTACGATGCCTATTTCACGAGAGCAAAGGTTTTTGTTCATAATTAATTTCTTGATTTTTTTAATGCATGAACTTAATAGAGGTTATATGCATTTTTTATACAATAGATAAAAAATTAAAAAAAATAAACAGACAATTTACAACATATCATTAACACAGCTGAATTAATTTCGATTGGTTAATTGAAGATAAAGGGGCTTCGGTGGCCGAGTGTCTTAGTATTTACTACTGTAATCACTAGCCAGTAAACACTGAAGTTGTGAGTTCGAACCCCGCTCGTGTGGGTGCACTCGACTACAATATTAATTGAATAGGATTGTCAGATTTCCTATCAAAGGTCGGTGCATTTTCTCCGGGCACTCCGTCTTCCTCCACCAATAAAAAATAACCGCCACGAAATAGCTTTATGCGGTGCTTAAAAGTGGCGATAAAACACAAAATATCGAAAATCAAATATATTGAAGATAGTGATTGTAGACAAATGTTGCTAGGATATAGATTTCAAACAATTTATAAAGTGTCTCTGTTTTTATCTCTTTTTTTAATGAAAATAAAGAAGTCTAGTGGTAACCAAAGTTCATCTCAGATGAATTCGGCTGTTCCTTTATATGACAAATCCTTCTATTGGATCAACATTGGAGGTAGCACACGGATGAAAACACATTTTATATTCAAAAATACCCTAAATACTGATCCCATGCCTAATATTCCATATTCTGTGTTACAAATCTAGGCTCTACTAACATGGAAAGGTAACACTAGACAAACGGAAATGGAAATTTTAGTTCATTTGCTTCCAACATTTGGGTTTTAGATGACGGTTTATCAAAATGAGTACGTCATACAAATCGAATGTAAAATGTGGTTTTCAGGCTTTCTGGCACTTGGTCAGCATCGCTGCTAGAAAACTTCTCGCTTTTATTCTGTGGTTAGCAAGTCGAAATGTACTTTTGCATTGTTTATTTGTGTATTTCTCTGTCCTGAATGGTTTTGTATCTATTATTGTATTCCTGTCATGTAATGTGTCATTTTAGTATGATATTTAGCATTGCTATAAAAACGCGATGTTTTGTTAGCCAAAAAAATCAGGTTCAACCCAACATTGTTTCTTAAAATATTATGTACCAAGTCAGGAAAATGGCAATTGTAACCGTATTGTTCGTTTCTGTGTGTGTTGCATTGTCTTTTTTTTTGTTGTTGCACATCAGTGTTTCTGCTATTTCGTTGTTTCCCTCTTATAGATTATGTGTTTCACTCGGTTTCAGTTTGTGTTCCTGGTTTGTTTTCACCCAATCAATTTATGACTTGCGAACAACGGTATACTACTGTTGCCTTTATTGAGGATATCATCAGTTCAGCAGTCCTGGCGTACTAAATTATAATCCTGGTACCTTTGATAGCTTTTTTTCAATCTTGACACTTTTGTCCGCTTGTAAGTTATATTTTATTACTTGAAATCACTATCACCATTATTATTTGTAATTGTTTGACTTGTTGTTGAAAAAGACTTCGAATATTTGTTTAATTCAAGTAGAATTTGACAACCAGTGAATGAAGCATTTACAAGGGAAATTAATCCTGCCTTATTCGGATGAAACAACAGGAACTGGAATATAATTTGATATGCCAGAAGCGCGTTTCGTCTACAAAAGACTCATCAGTGACGCCAAAATCAAAATGGTTAGAAAACCAAGTACAAAGCTGAAGAGCATCAATGACAAACTGAATTTATATACATTTACCTACTTCTAAGTCTGTGATTCGTAATGAAATATCCTATGTACATTTTTAGCTCAACTGGCCCGAAGGGCCAAGTGAGCTTATGCCATCACTTGGCGTCCGTCGTCGTCCGTCGTACGTCGTCTGTCGTCTGTCGTACTCGTCGTCTGTCGTCGTAAACTATTTCAAGAATCTTCTCCTCTGAAACTACTAGGCCAAATACTTCCAAAATTTAACTGAATGTTCCTTAGGGTATTTAGTTTATAAATTGTATCCGAAGTTTTGATTTATCAACAAACATGGTCGCCATTGCTAAAAATAGAACATAGGGGTCAAATGCAGTTTTTGGCTTATATCTCAAAAACGAAAGCTTTTAGAGCAAATCTGACGTGAAGTTAAAATGTCCATTAGGTAAAGATCTATCAGCCCTGAAATTTTCAGATGAATCAAACAACCAATTGTTGGATTGCTGCCACTTTAAAATTGGTAATTTTAAGAAAATTTTGCAGTTTTTGGTCATGATCTTGAATATTATTAAAGATAAAGATAAACTGTAAACAACAAAAATGATCAGCAAAGTAAGATCTACAAATAAGTTAATATGACCAACATTATCAATTGACCCCTTAAGGGGCTTTTGTCCTTTAATGACAATTTTTCACAATTTGTAAAAATCTTCTCTAAAACTACTCAACCAAATACAACCAAACTTCAACTGAATGATCAGTAGTGTGTATAAAATAAAGTTTGTGCTTTATTTGCTATTTCGTAAAAAAAACATGGCCGTCATGGCTAAAAATAAAACACAGGGTAAAATGCAGTTTTTGGCTTATATCTCAAAAACTCCAGCATTTAGAGCAAATAAGACACGAAGTTAAAGTATGTATTAGGTCAAGGTCTACCTGTCCTGAAATTTTCAGCCCAATTGGGTAACTGGTTTTTCAGGTATAATCAGACAATATACGTATAGTGTCTTGAAATATGAAATTTATTTGTATGAGGCTTAGAAACGGGAAAATGCGAGGTTCTACCGAGCATTTTCCCGTTTCGTGCCAAATACAAATAAATTTCATATTTCAAGATACTGTACGTATATTGTTTTTATACTGAAATCCAAAAAAAAAAAAGAAAAATGAAAAAAAACATGTAACAAAAATTGTTAAAAAAAGTGTTTGGAATTTCCCTCTTGAGGTACCATTTTGGGGTATTTCCCTATGAGCGTAGTCCAGGTGGTAAGACATTGGCGTATTAAGGAATTAGAAAGGGAAAATGAACTTAATTAATAACATTTGATAAACATGAGATATGAATAACCAATTTGAAGACATAAAAGTTTAAATTGAAAAAAAGTTTGACCATTGTTACTTTACGTTGTCATGGTCGTGACGTGATGTTGTTGATGAAATACAATAAGGAGGCGGGGCTTATACGTCAGTTGGGGTCATTGACGTATAAAGCTAACGTTTATACGTATACCTTTATCTGTACAGTAAACTAGCTGATTGCAGTATAATGCCCCTGAAATGATGATTTTAAAGAAATTTTGAAGTTTTTGGTTATTATCTTGAATATTATTATAGATACAGATAAACTGTTTATAGCAAAAATGTTAAGCAAAGTAAGATCTACAAATAAGTTGATTTAACCAAAATTGTCAATTGACCCCTTAAGGAGTTATTGCCCTTAAAAGACTTTTTTTTACAATTTGTTCATCATGTTGACTTACTTTAAAAAAATCTTCTCCTTTGAAACTGTTGTATCAGTTTCGGCCAAACTTAGGCTAAATGAGTTTCAGAGTATCTAGTATAAATTTTATTTCCCTGTATGTAAAGAAACATAGCTCCAATTGCTAAAATAGAACATAGGAGAAAATGATTTTTGTTTTGCTTTTGAAGAAAAAAGAGCCTCTTGTTTTATATGAAAGATGCATTAGATATACCTATTAACTCTTAAAAGATAACGCACACTATGACACTCTAAGTTCCTTCGAATCATTCAAAAATATATAAGGTGTTTTTCCTTTATATTCAGTTGTTACTATTAAGAAATAACTTTGTTGACTTCTTATAAAAGAGTAGTGATTTTTTGGTGTGTTTTGTTTCTGTTTCATAAAGGTTGGTTTCTTAATTAAAAGTATTTCTAATTACATTCATAATGATACCAATACAAATTTTAAGTTTAAACCTTATTACTATAACTACTGTTTACAGTCGATGCATCTTAATTTATATCTTTCATGACATACTATCTTAGATATTCTTGTGAAAGCTTCGATGTGCATACTGAGATATGGGGCAACTCAGTCCAAAGAGTATCACCATTCACTCCTAATATTGGTCGTATGGCATGCTACTGTCCTCTATAGATAAACACTATTTATTTCTTTTCATACATGTACGATCTCTGTAGACATTAATTTACCTGTTTCTTTACGAGCGTTTCCAAAAACACTAGAAAAATACAAGTTTTTTTAAATTTCTCTTATCCCCCCTTTACATACGATATCAACTTATGAATATATTAAAACTTGGAAGACAATTTAAACAGAATTCGTCGCTCAAGAATATTTTCATTGAATGTTGTGTATGTTGAAGACAAAACAAAAATCTTGAATTTCACTTATTGCCTGCAATAATGTCATACCTTCATTTATCGTATTGCCTAGGTTTTAACCTTAATGTCTTACTTCACTTATTGCGCTAATTCATATATTGTACATATTATAACATCCACATACATTGTATGAATACATACAAAATAAGGCAAAAGCATAAGGAGATGACTATTTTTAAAAACATTCGAAAGCAAACTATTGAAAAATAAACACATTTAAGTTTTTATGAAAATATGGGTTCGGTTATAGTTTTAACTTTGATTTAATGTTATCGTTAACGATGTTATGGTATGTCTTTCAATATATCGGTTTATTGCACAAGTACAATTAAACTGAAATTTTAGGTCAATATCGCCGTATTTTTGTATTTTTGGATGAGGACTAGAAACTGGGAAGAGAAATATTTACTTACTGCTTTGAATTTGGGGTTCGTCACGTAATATTTTTTTTCTTCATTTCTATCGTTTAAGATTGAAAAACTGATATCTGTATTTAACTAAGAGTAATGTCACGGGGGGGGGGGGGGGGGGGGTCTCTTCCTATATAAAGGTATATACATATGTGCCGCTGGAATGGGTCCCTTTTTTGATCCGTCAAATATATCAATGGGGTGCAATTTTACCGAGGAAATATATCAATAGGTAGTAATTGACCGATTGTGATATATCAATGGGTCATAAATATATGAATGGGTTATGATTTCGCTGTGAAATATATGTATAGGTAGGGATTTCACAATTATTCAATATATGAATGGGGGGTGTTTTTAAAATCCCAGCTGCACACCTGTACCCAAAATCCCATGTTGAGACCCCCCCCCCCCCCCGTGAGTAATGTATGAGGTTATGCGATTGTCTATTGAAGCCAAATATATCAATATGTTGTAATTATTTATATAAACTTTCTGAATATAGTCAATATTTAAATTAATGTTTTGAATTATTCATGGTTTTTAAAATTTTCATTTGATATTGAAATTATCGGACGACGAATAAGCAGCCAGCTCCTAACTTCACAAACATCGTATAGTTTAATCAAGGTACATAAAAGGTGCATATGATATGTAAAAGACATTGTTTGGACATACATACAAAATAAGGTCAAGACAAAATAGAATTCCTTTGAAAAAAAAAGGAAAAAGCAAGCGAACTACCTTAAAATAAACATTGTTTTGATTTAATAATAGTTCGGGTTTTTCCGTTTTAGCTATGGATGACTGATATCACTAACGATTTAATTTGAGGTCTTTAGAATACAGGTTTATTGTACAAGCACCACAGAAGAAAAGAAATCTAAGGTCAATATCAGGAAAAACCTAAATTGTGTATGAGGCCTAGACTGGTGTGGGCGTCGTTAACTTTAATTTTTTATCAATTCCTTTTAAAAAGAAAGAAGCTGATACTATCAGACAAATCATCATTTCTATACGTCATCTATGAAAGGCTACAATAATATCTATGCAAATATTTACACATAATCTACATGCATTCCCTTTATAAGCTCCCTATTCAGAATGAAGTTTTTTTTTATAAATATGATATTGTTTACGTATTACACCTTTCTTTAGAATATGATAACAGGAACTGTTCCTGGTGCAGTAAAAATAAAATGGAATCCCTCCTAAGAAACTTCCTGTAATTATCAGACTTGTTAAAGGCGATGGAGCGTTATATAGTTTCAACACTTTCTTTACATTTGTTGGTGATTTATTCATCATCTGGTAAGTGAGACTTGCATTTATTAGTGTATTTATTAATGTATAAGGCTTATATATGCATCTCGAATAGTTGTTAATTAATCAATAGATGTAATCCTAATATAACGCAATGTATCACAAGATACCAATCTCGGTCGGCTGTGGGTAAAGAATGTTGTTCCAACATATTCTGTAACCATAATCAACCATTTCTTCGATTGTGAGGGATATAACATGTATAGGCGTATAACCCATCTACAGGGAATATTTTAATTAAATAATTAATGTCAGTACTATATTGGATTATAAAGCAATATGTTTTCTTACTAGGTATTTTTCATTGAAAAGCGAAATCCAATTGGCGTAATTTTATTTTAGGCATAGTTCATCAAACGCATTTAAAAGAGCTTTGTTGATTAACAGTAGATAACATAAAACAAATTGTTCTAGCTAACATTATCTGTTTTTTTTTTCAATCAGTTATTGCTTGCTTGAATAATATTCATCTTTACCCAAAAAAAAACTAAAAGCTTTTCCCTCCTTTCTCGAAATACTTGAAGTATTGGTATCAAATACTTGTAGACGACTATTTAGATTTTAAACGTATTTATGATCATCAAGTATGAAATACACTTTAAAAAAATCTTATACGTAAACGCCAAATACATAATTTCAAGAAGGAAAGATCTGTCATTGTAACCCAATAATAAAATGCCCGTTGAAATTATTTACCATTATACTGAATAAACATATTAAATGGGTTACATGAAATGTATGAAGTAGCTGCTACTGGAAGCAACATGTTAAAAAGCTACTGGCACGACATTTTACTTTCTCTCTTTGCATGTGTGTATGTATTACGTTCAAACAAGAAAATAACAGGCATTGAAATTCTCGAAAAAAGGGGGGCCAGAAACGGCCCTTATCATACCTTTTCCTTTCAGTTATCGTCTTTTATTTCTTTAATGTTAGATAAATAACAAAATAATAACCCTAAGATTACATTTTATCGACTTTTGGTCACCATACGAACATTTACAACGAGCAAACTATATATCCCGTTTAAAACAACACATGGCCTCGACATGACAAAACGTGAAAAACGAAGTTCGATTGATGTCAAAGAAATTTAAACAAAAAGGAAAAAAACGAGAAAAAAAACAGTACAGCAAAAAAACAAAAACAATGATTACAAAACTAAATTACATGTTCTGATTTGGATTAGACAGAGATGAGCATGATTTAGAAACACACGTCTGCAATTTGGACGACCAATTGATATTCCGGAGGAGGGAGGAGGAATTTGAAAACAAATAACTCAGCCTTGATAATCACAACAATGAATGGTTTGTTCTGTGGTAATTTGAAAATAAATAACCTGACTTACACTGTATCAAAAATAAATAACTCGGCAGGTCTTTTAAGCTATTTCATAAATATTTTCCAAAAGTATGGGATGAACTAGATTCGTCATAAAATTCATATTTTTTCAACAAAAAAGAGTCACTTCCCAAATCTTTTACTAATAAATTTATAAATGTTTTTTAGATATACTTGAACTTGAAATGTCTGAAATTTGGTTTCATTCAACTTGAGGTCTATTGTCTAAGGAACACTAACCTGACTTTTATTCAACAGGGCCGTAACTACATTGAGGCGAATGCCTCATGTATAAAATTTAAATAAAATTGATTTCAAGAAGCAAGTTCTGTTCTCCCACGAGCACTGCCCCTGTTTTTTTTAGAATATATGTTTCTTATTTATTTTGAGTTTTTTAATGTTACATGTATATCATGTATATGTCTTATTGTATGTCGCTTTTGTGTGTTATCTGTTCATCGGTTTGCCTTTTGTTCATTGATTGCCCTTCTGTTTTCGTTTAGTGTTGCATTCCTTTTGTATTTCAGTTATTTTGTTTTATACTGATTTAATTATTGTTGACTTGTTGGTTTTATTGTCATGACGGTTTATAGATTTTTGGTAGATTCGGGTCTCACGATAAACCTCTCCAAACGATCATGTGCTTTGAACGTTATTCAGTATTATAATGTTTTACTATTACGTTGTGGTGTAATGATGTCCTCAAATTCAACCAACCTTCCAATGATCAATTATTAAGTGTAATCAATAAACTGTCGTATCAACTACACCATTGTTCTTTTTGTTTTGTTTTAAGGAATGTCCTGCTGAATAATGCAGTTTAAAATCATTGCGCTTCCATCACCTTTTTGCCTTTAATAATATTTTAGGTTGCACTTTGTAAATACAGCTGATTTAAACTACGCCTCTGTTGGGGAGATATATGATATTCACAGATATATTATTTTTTTAACTGTACTCTTGGGATGTATACAATTCTTGGACCACGTCGATGATTTCAATAACAATCATTACACATACGTCAGGTGTTTGGCAATTATGTATTTACTAATACATATAGGAAAATTTTGGTAGTGACTTATCAAAACTCTAAACAGTCATTGTTTATTTATGTATATTTTGAATTTTGTTTTTTTCTGACAGTTAACATGTTGTTTATACATATCAACTATACTTACTTTAAATGTATCTCATTTCTTAGAACTTATGTTATAAGGCTAACAAAGGTCATTTTTATTTCCGCCTATGTTTTTTTTGTGTGGAAGATATCAATTGAAAAACGCATTTTGTTTGTAAATTCACATGTGAAACGCATGATTTACCTTGCGTTTATCTCATGTCGTAGTATTTGAACTTCAATACCACCAATGGCTTTTATTTCACCTTCGTTGTCGTTGTTGAATTTATTTTTGTGAAAGATATCGATTGAAAAACGCCATACATTTGTAAACTGAAATATGAAATTCTTGATTTCAGAAAACCGACACTGTCAAGAGATTTTTCAAGATATACTAGAGGGAAAACAGGAAATTGGATACACGCATATTTAATGGATAACTCTAATGAGACGGAAACAAATTCTGGAGCTATTGCGTAAGGAACGAGTAAAACATTAAAATTGATTAAATATGTTTTTTGGTATCAAGCTAGAATTTTATTAGATAGAAAAACCAACTCCGTTTATTACTATTAATTAGTAAAACTAGATAAAAAGAGGCTGGTATTGTATTTACGCATTACAGGCACCCAAACCTCATTGAGCTAAGCTGACCGAGTTTGATGTTTGCTGTGAGCAGGGGCTCCGTGTTTAAGACCGTACTTTGACCTATTTTGGTTTATTTTTATAAATCGTGACTTGGATAGAGAGTTGTCTAATAGGCACTCATAATCAGCTTCTTATATCTACTTACATACATTTGCCGTTTTTGATTTTTGGTTAGACGTATAGCTTTTGAAGTTGCAGCGAATTAACAAATTCGTTGGTTTCTAATGCTTAGATTTTTGTAAATCCCAAAAGCGTTTCGGACACACCATATGTATTAAATATTTAATTCGATTAACGCAAAAGATTTTAATAAAAAAACCAGTTGTTTTGAACTGGATTGTACTACTTTTTTTCACTGCGAAGCACCAGCTTTTGTTAACGTGTGTCTGCATGTGAGTAATTGACAAACATATTCTCATAAAATAGTTTTGATGCATTGTATCATGGAATAAAAGGCTATAATTTTCGGAAAAAGATATATGAGACAGTGAATACTATTTAGACGCTATAGAAGAAATGAAATAATGTCACATCTTTTGTATCTGATTATTTTCACAGAGAGGTACATTTGAACTACGGTAGTCCTATTAAAACTATAAATAAATGTTTCAGAAACATTATTTTTATTTTGATATTAAGTTTGTTGTATACAAATAATATACTTCATTTTTTTACAAAAATAAGGCCGTTAGTTTTCTCGCTTGAATTGTTTTACATTGTCTTATCGGGGCCTTTTTTATCTGACTATATGCGATATGGGCTTTGCTCAGTGTTGAAGGCCGTACAGTGACCTATAATTGTTAATGTTTGCGTTATTTTGGTCTTTTGTGGATAGTTGTCTCATGGCAATCATACCACATCTTCTTTTTATATTGTATTTCGTTTCAGGGCAATTGTTTTGCCTTTTGCAGTTACCATTTCATGTTGCCTGTCTTGCTGTCGATACTATATGAGAAACAAAAATGCAAAGAAACTAAAAAATATCAGACGCTTTCAACAATCAAGGACCTCACAATTAACCAATGAACAGCTACAATATCGTATTATTGGTAAGATGTTCGTATTTGGATATACTTTAAGGTTATTTTGTGGCTTAAACACCAAGTAAAATATTGCTCAAGGTTTGATTTTACCAACAACAAAAATGGTCTCAAGCTGCATTGATGACATGCTTATTTTCAAAATGCACTTCTGGTGTAGCTAAATAGATAACATTTATAGTATAATATATTACGCGACCAAACGATAATCGTTTATAATCAGTAATTCAAGATCTGAATATTTCAAATTGCATGTATGTGTAAGTGAATTTCATATAAAGTGTGTCCCCCTAGGCCTATTTCCCCCGAAAATTATAATAACAGATACTGTTTGCGCTACAAGCGTCAATTATTTTACTGATTGCAGTTTAACACTTAATTGGGAAATTACGATGTGAAAGAAGAAAAACAAGTCGAAACAAGGCAATCATTCAAACCAAGCCAAAAACAGTTTCGAGGAAAACAATTTCGAAAAAGTAAATACTATGCAAACGTTGATGCAAACATACAAATTACGATCTGTATTGGATTATTTACTGTGAGAGGCATATAATGTTTAACAACCGTATTCACTGCCATTATCCTATAGAATAACAACTGTTGTTTAAATTGATAAAGTAGAATCTGCATTGCAATTGAAGCACGAAAGTTTCGTTAATTAATTTGTTTATTGTGTCATTTGTAAGCACGGGTGACATCTATTTGTACTACGTTTCAATACCATAAAGTCCATCAAATAATGCGTGTATTGTCTGCCTTGAACAGGGTCTTAATTTTGAATTTATGTATAGTCATTTTATTTAATCTTAAACCATCACAAAATTTATGAACTTAATAGATCTTAGTTTTTGTCAGTGGTTTTCAAATATAAAGACTTACTTCGCCAAATCTACTCATTTGATATTTTGAATGTGTATACCAACAAATAATCATGCTAAACAATTCTTACATCAGGTTTGTACCATGACAATGGGAATTCACCTGCTATTATCTCAAATCCTGAGACACAGACTGGATGTCGAAATGGTTGGAAAAGTCTTGCCAATGCTACCTCCGGTAATGACAGTGAGACTAATTTTCCAAACGATACAGCATATACTCCCACTTTGAATCCACCAGCATACGAAGATATTATAAATCGAAATACAGCTGCCAAACTGAATGTTTCCTCTGATCCAAGAACACACACAGTAGTTGACGTACATAACGGCGCTGTAACTAATTTAGCAGACGATACAACATCTATACCCAAAGAAAATCCGCCAGCATACAAAGACATCATATAGGAATAACGTGTGTATACAGTTGTAGTTACTAGCGTTTTTAAATTTGTACTCTGCGCATTTGTTTTCTGTTTTAATTATAAACTTGAATAAAATCAACTTTTAAATTTAATGTTTTTTTTCTGATTTGTGATTAAAGCATAATAACTGCGTATACTGCCACTACAAATAAAGATATCATAAAAACAATTATGTATGACAATGTCTATAGTTTACAATAAAGTTTTCAACGGAAGCGTAAATATTAGATGAATGGATGAACTCAGTAAAGACCCGTCGAAATTGCATTTAATTGATCATGATAAATTCAACAACATTTACTGTAATCTTGATGATATTTTTTCGTTAAATAATCAAGAATTTTTTCAATATACTGCTGAAATTTATCTCAATGAACTTACTTTAAATAAATCAAATGTATTCGGTAATAACTGTCCTTTCCTAGATTTAGATATTTCGATTGTAAACGGAAAACTCCACACAAAAATGTACGACAAAAGAGACGACTTCTCGTTCCCTGTTGTTAATTTTCCATTTTTAGATGGTGATGTTCCTTTGGCACCATCTTACGGTGTTTATATTTCACAGCTTGTTCGCTATGCACGTGTCTGTTGTGCCGTTTTTGAGTTTAATGAACGCAATCTATGTATTACTGGTAAATTATCAAACCAGGGATATCGTTACCATGAATTACTTAAAATCTTTACCAAAATTTTCCATCGATATAAAGATTCGGTTTTGAAGTTTGGCTGTAGCTGTAGAAAACTTATTTCAAACGCGATAGCACATCCTCATTTTTACGGAAATGTTGTTAATCGTGTCCGTTTAGAAATGATCCATGTAAACTTGTCGCTCCATTAAATAAACTTCTAAAAGGTTACCTATTAAACACTGTAATAAGATCATTGAATATATATTTTTTTTTTTATAAATATTGATTTTGATATCAGTAAATTAAAAGCTAACTAAATATAACTAGTATGTTATATACATATACATACTCATGGATCTTCAATCTGTCGATACCTGTAACTTGGCATTGCACATCACGTTTTCCCTGGCTGTTTATGACGTCTTTACACTGAACCCATAAAAAAAACATCGTAATAAAGTCATTATATAACATTTATACGTTATAGTAGGTGTTTATAGACACTGAAAATACCTTTTGGGGGAACGGTGAATTCAGCACACATATGACCGCCATTCAGCAAGTTTTTAATCACAATATATTGTTGCAAAACTTGGAACTTTTCGAAAAACTAAAGATTACATTTTTCTTATCCACAGAATGGATTACCATAGCCGTATTTGACACAGCTGTTTTGGAATTATGAGTCTAGTGTAGACGAAACGCGCGTCTGGCGTATTGAGCTAGACTAAAATCCTGGTACCTTTGATTATGAACTATATGAACTTTATCTATTATTGATTAAATGGTACAGTAGTGTCAAATCACAATATAAGACCAAACTATAGAATAACTCGACAGATCGATACAAAGAAGAAAACTAACTTACAAAAACACAGAGTGTACATGGCAATATCCTCACAAATAATAAGTACAGATCCGAAAATACTCACAGTTACGGAGAGCAAGTTCAAAGCAAATAACAACTTATTCAAAATTCATCTATTAAAGACTAAAATATCAATCAGTGTTCATCCAATAGTTCTCAAATGTACCAGGATTATAATTTAGTATGCCAGAAGCGCGTTTTGTCGACATAAGACTAATCAGTGACGTGCACATCAAAATATTTATAAAGCCAAACAAGTACGAAATTGAATTGCATTTGGGATCCAAAATGCCAAAAAAATTGTGCCAAATACGGCTAAGGTAATTTATGCCTGGGATAAAAAAAAAATCCTTAGTTTTTCGACAAATTCAATGTTTTGTAAACAGGAAATTTATAAAAATGACCACGTTATTGATATTCATGTCAACAACACCAAAGTGTTGACTACTTGGCTGGTGATACCCTCGGAAACGAAATGTCCACCAACAGTGGCATCAACCCAGTGGTATAAATAGTTGTATGAAGACCTGTTGGTGACCTTCTGCTGTAGTTTTTTTTCTACGGTTGGGTTGTTGTCTCTTTGACACATTCCCTATTTCCATTCTCAAATTTATAACATATATAACATATAAATAATTTAGTGTAAAGATATCATTAACAGTCAAATGAAAACCGCTAACTTATGCAATGACAATATATAGGAATCTACATATTGTAGTGTCAAGAAATCGCATATTATGTGTAAAAGTTAGTATGGTTTTGATTTACTGATAACAAAATCAAAAGGCATACCAATAAAACAATATTCAACAATTTAATTAAATAAGATGAATAAGTAGTTTTTTCTGATATTATATCTAATGAATCGATAAGTTTACCCGGCTCGTATCGACAATTCCAGGCTTAGCTAACAACATCATCATGCAATTGCGACATGCCGGTTGGAATTCTTTTTCAGCTACAGTTAAACGTCACTACAGACAATATTGTGCTAGAGGAACATCACCTAACGAAAGAGGAAAATAAGAAATATGAAAAAAAAATCCTCCCGGTGTAAAACTGTTTTTTTTTTCTTAATTTAGAGAAGAACATGCATTGCTGTAAGAAATTGGTTTATATAAAGAATGTTATTTTGGGTAATCTACACCAGTATATTAAGAGGCTTCTTGATCATTAAACATTGTTAAACGAACAAATGGGCCATTCCAGTTAATTTCTAACAGGTGGGGATGGATGGGGAGATTTTTTTTCATACCTATCAAAAAAAAAAAACATCATGAAAAACTACCTATCGGATCTATAAATTAAGACCTATAAGATTTGGAGATTCTGTTCATATTTGGTGGGTCGGCTTTCATGGGAAAAATTGACCAACATAAATTTTTATTGCAAGGATTGTACCCATCAGAATTTTAAATACAATACCAGATAATGCATGATACGAAACTGTCTACATTCCAAAACACCCCTAAGATCTGAAATAGGTATTTTTTGTAACCCTTAAGATGTAATTATTTTAAATTATTTACTGCTACAAGACCCTCAGAAATTTTGCGAATAAGTGTAAGTGTCAGATGAAAAACCTAAAATTTCACCCCTAAGATGTATAAATTTTACACCCCTCAGAAAGGACCATCCATCTCCCTTTAGCAGATATTAACTGGAATGGCCCAATATCATCAAAATAACAGTAAGTGTTGTTAAATTTATCAATTTAATGAAATTAAGGTGGTTTGGGTGTCTTCCTCCATCTTTAATTGTAAAAAAACAGACAACCAAAGGTCCAGATTTTCTATCAAGTTAGCAAAATTTGATGCAGGAATGCAGATGTATAATGTGAATTTTCATTTAAAAGAACCAATTTATAAGAATTTATATACCTATATGAAGTTATTTTCTTTCAGAACGTCAGGTCATTCTTTTTCAGAATCAACCCGGACGATACCATCTTTCAATGGTATATGCTCCAAGGCATAAAATAATGACCTGTGTAAGGTCATTATTTTCCTTGATAAACATGCAATCTATGATTTACTTCAAAATTTTATTCGTCTAAGAGTTTTTTGTTGCCGTTTTGGAAATTTATTTTCTAAAGTTCAACCGATGATAGATGTAAAAGAAACCGTCATTGAAGACCCGCAATTTAATTTTAGAAACAAATAACGTGAAGTTTTGTTGATTTATCGCTATAATAAAGAAACATTATCATATAGGTCCGATGAATTTTAATGTAGACTTTCATAAAATCAATCCAGATTTAACATATTCGTGTGTAAGATTTTGAGGATCTTGTTGAGTCAAACTGAATAGGTTGATTGTTTAACGTCCAGTGGCAAATATTTCATGCATGTTCAGAACGATACACACTGAATAGGAAATCATACTGTGACCTACATGTATTTATATTCGTCTTTGTGTAAGTTCGTAACTTTTAAAAATTTATGTATACCTTTTACTCTATCAAATGATCAACTAATAAAATAATCTTATATTCTATTGAATAACATAAACGTAACTCACGAAAGGGTCGGGTGCGGAGGGGATATAATTTTATCCTGATTATCTTTTAATAAAATGTATTGCTATTCGAAAGACAATCTTTCTGAATTTTTCATTCGATTCAAGTAAACTGGTTAAATAAATAACAACTTTTCCGCGATAGAAATAACATAACAAAAACATACTCCCTCCCCCTTTTCCATAAGCTAAGTGATACAATAAATAACTTACAATGTGTCTTGTATTTGTCATACACCGTTATCGGATGGTAACAATACATTTGTGTCTTACTTCATGCAGTTACAGTAATATTTGTATTGTGTATGGATAACAATTTTTAAAAGGTTTATATCTAAATTATTTAGTGAGTTTTATTTCACATTTTGAATGAGCCGCAGGGCGTATTAAAGCCTGAACGCATTAGAAAGGAATATCCCACTTTTGTGTTGTCGGTAAACAAGGATACTAAATTTTACAAATCTTTATAAAATAGTATTTTTTGACGGTATATAAGTCAGATAATACATATTTTAAGGTTTTTCTTGTCGTAGAACACACCTCGGGTTGTCAGGATTGTTCAAAGAAAGACCTCCCTCCGGTCGGTCTTTCATTTGATCAATCCTGACACCCCTCGGTGTGTTCTACGACAAGAAAAACCTTAAAATATGCATTATCTATAACATAATTTATAAATATTAATATTTTTGAAAATGTTGATTTTTTTTGGTTGCTTTTAATTTTTTTTTAAACTTTAAATTTTGCTATTTTGAATATTAGCCGGAAAAGAACTACGGCGACCCTATCTTTTCTTTTGATATAATCAAAGCATTGTCTGAAAGCTATCTCTTCCTTAGGCATTTAACGATTCTATCATTCTGTTTTGTTATCAAGAATAACATTTATCGTTTAAATCATCTCGTCAAACCAGCAGTCAAATATCTAGCATATTTAGCTTTCTCATGGTAAATATAGTAATGTGTAAACATTATAACTATCTGCATGTATTTCTAAAGAAGTTGAAAGACCTGGAAGTGTACTGTAATCCAAGCGGTCCCAGATAATCTTTTACAATATTTTGAATATCAATCAGACCTTCATACATAGGATTTTGTCACATTCCTCTTATAATTTTCACTCACTCTGTGCATTCCATGACAACAGGATCCGAGAAGACCATTCTACCCACCAATTAAGACATTTTTCGTTGAAAATTTGAAAAACATTGAAAGATTCGAATTGCCTTTATGTCATTTAAAAGCTCCAGGTAGTCTTTTGCAATATATTTTGAAAAATTGTTTATAGCATAAAAATGTCACACTTGATTTACCGTGATTCATTAAAAAAAAATCTTAGGTAGCTATTATCAAGTTTTACATTATTTTCTGTTATCTATTTCTATTATTTAAGATTAATAAATTTTAAAAATAAATAATGTAAAGGGTTAAACGATTATCTACTGGAGTCGGATTTTTCAATCGGTATGGTTTTGTTCTTTATATCTTCTTTTAAAACATGATCATTTTTATAAGAATTCTTTTAAATATCCCACACACAAAAAAGAACACTGTCTCGTAAGATTGGAACAAGTCATGCGTTTAAATATTCTTTGGGTTTTCCGTTTTAACTATGACTCAATAATATCGTGAAGTATTTATGTATAAGTCGTATGAAATACAGGTATTTTTGTTGAACACAATAAAAATAAAATTGAAGGTTATAGGCCAAAATTTAATTTTGTATGAGGCCTAGACACTGTGAAAGGGCGAGGCGTTCTGTTCTTTTGTTATCAGTTGCGTTCCAAATATAAAGAAATAATACTTGCAGACATTGATAAAGTAATGTGTATTTACTTCATCTATATAAGACTACAATGATAACTATGAAGATATTCACACACAACTTACATTTAATTAAAGTCCCTTAAAGGTCTCCCTATCAAAATCAAATTTTCTGAATGAAGCTTCCTTATTCTATATTTAGGACACACCAACACAATAAAATCTTCATGTTGAATTATACAGTTGAATGAAAGTCCTCATCAGAAACTTCCTGTTACAGCAATACGATCCGACCAGTGAAAGCAATGGAGACCTATATGATTTCAGCACTAGTTTTTCTTTACTTTTGTAATTTGATTTTTTCATCATCTGGTAAGTCTATGAAATAATTTATGTCGTGTTCACAACAAATATAAATGGCATTGTATATGAACAATTTGCAAGGCTTCTATATGCATCACGAATAATCGTTTATGAACCTTTATAGTGACGGTAATGTACTGCAATTTCTCGAAGATGATATCCTTGGTTTGGATTTTTGTAAATAATTTGATTGCAACAATATACAACAATATTTTTGTAGTTGAGAAAGATAGAAAAGGCATTGAGTTGTGCCACACAACAAGACAAACAGTTATTTATTATGATTACAATTTTCAAATACATTTGGCAGTTGTTCACACATAAATTGATAATCTAAATACATATTGTTTTACGTATGAAAAAATGTTAAAAAATATAATACAAATGTGGCAAACACAAGATTCCAAAAAAACGGAAAGCTAATGCTTGCGTTCTTTAAGTAGTTCTCCTAGCGCAATTGCAAGGGGAGAGAATACATCTACAAAACAGCACGTTTACCCTTGGAAGGTGTAAACTTCCCAAATAAACGTGTATGATGTAATGGTGTATGGTACAATGGTGTAAGGTGTATGGTGCGTTGGTGTATGGTGCTATGGTGTATGGTTCTATGGTGTATGGTGTAAGGGTAAAAGTGTAATGGTGTATAAGGAATGGTGTGATTTTGTAACGTGCGATCTGGAATGGTGTGAATGAAAGGTGTAAAACAAAGTTCTTTTTATTTTAATTTTTCGGATAGTAAACATAAAAAATAATAATAATCTTAATATTTGAAATTTAATTGCGTTTTGGGTAATTTCGGATCGTATAGATAGAATTTGGAATGGTGTATGGGGTAATGTGTAACGTGTATGGTGCAAAGGTGTAACGTGTATGGTAAAATGGTACAAGGTGTATGGTGTGATGGTGTATGATGTATGGTGTAATGGTGTATGGTGTTAGTGGGAAGTTCACACCATCCAAGGACTGTATGTTATTGTTGCTGATTCTACAAACTAAGCATTAGATAGAAATCATCTTAAAATTGCTATCAGGAACGAAACTATCACTGTTTAAGAGGTTCACAATATAAAGCAGCTTTTCAGATTCTTTTTCGAAGCAGTTTGTTGAATTTAAAAAATTTTTTTTTTTACTTTTTTACGACAAAGCATCGCGAGTAAAATCACAAAAATACTGAACTTAGAGCAAAATCTATTCGGAAAGTCAATAATCACATGGCAAAATGAAATAACAAAACGTATCAAAAACGAATGGATAAGAACTGTCATATTCCTCACTTGGTACAGGCATTTTCAAATGTAGAAAATTGTGGATTAAACATATCCATGGTTCTATAGCGCTAACCCTCTCACTTTAATGACAGTCTCCTCAAATTCCGTTATATTTACATTGATGCGTTCAATACACAGAGACAATAAATAAAATAGCCAAACTATGGGTACATCAGTCATCATCGAATATCAATTTTAAGAGGAACAATTTAACAGAACACAAAAACATCTACTATCTACGAACACATTCATTGATTTGAGTGTCTGACGTCCGAAAATTGTATACGTCACATACATTTGTCGTTCAATGTGCATACTTACAATTTAACAAATTTACATAATCAGATAATTAAAAGTTAGTGTTTTTATTCTGAGATGTAAATATGATTCGTGTGTGTGCCTAAACCTGTCATTTAATTTTAAAAAGACGTAGAAATTTTATATATTGTACATAGTATTTTATTTCATATTATGTATTATTATTATCTATGCATTTTAATAGTCTCTTATAATTCTGTATAGAATGGCTCTCATTTTTTTTAGTGTTATTTTACAATGTTACTTTTGTATAAAGATTGATTGTACTTGTTGAGAGATGAGACTTTAATAAAACATTGAATTGAATTGAATAGGCAATGTTACCATACAGGGTTTAAAAATCAAAAGTATGTAAGAATAAATTTCAGAAATAAACCGAGATTTAAACTAGTCCAAAAGTTATATATAGAATGTATAAGAATCCACAAAAAGTTAATTCCACTACGCGATTGAATGATTTTGACGTTTGTGGTTCAACGTATGTTGTAATTCATGATAGATAATATATCATAATGACATATAACAGAACAATATCATACTGACAGGATCTTTTAAAGTATAGAGTCACGTGATAAGAACAAAAGAAATACAAAAAGTTGCATATACAAAACAAACCACCAAAAAAATGAAAGCCAATACAAACACATTGACGAGATGTATAAGTACCGAGCTACGTCAAACGGATATCACATAAAACCATTCAACAGCAAAAGTAATATTATTAATAGAACAAAGACAAATGAAAGAACCATAAAACACATTGCTAAAATGATAAACAACGTCAGGACGGAGAATCTATACATCAAGACCATCGTGTATTATTTGAGAAGTTGATACGGAATATTTATCAACACGGTCTTGGTACCTTTCGATAAACTGTTTTTAGAAAAAGGACGAGACGTTCTTTGACATACTCCTGATTCATCAACTTTCTACTCAAACTTACAAAGTATGAATAGGAGCTGCAAGCTCTTGAATATCGAACAAGTTGGGGAAATATATATCCCATATGCAGGTGAATTTGGTATATTGCTACTAAGGTGGGGGGAAATTATAATTTCAAAATTAAAATCGTTTGTCATAGATTCTGGTACTGAGATGACTGTGTAAGTCAAATTCGAGATAGAAGCCTTAAAATGAAACGGAGGACGCCGTGTCTGTTTTTCTTTAATCTTTAGTTCTGGGGGATATATTAATGGAACCTAATCGACAGAAACTTCAAACAGAAATCGAAAATATGTTTTGCCAAATGGCCAACGTATTGTATACATTTCTTACTCTGTTATTTTTTACTTTATTTCAACCTAACTTTTATATTTCTTTTGCTATTTTTAGCCCAGGAGCCGTACATGCATACAGTGTGTGAGTACATAACGTCGACTAGATACTATTATTGTCCATTACTGAACAAATGTTGTTACCTCAATGGTAAATGGAAATGCATAGACCAAATTGACAGCATAATCAATGGCGATTATGGAAACCAACCGAGTTGTGAAAATTATAAAAGGTTCTTTTGATTTTATCATTATCTTTCTTATTTTGTCTTACCAAGAAACGAACTTCTCATTTAGTTCTGACTTATTTTTGTTTTCCCGTTAATTTGTTGTCTTGTGCTATTCTGCAACATGTAAGTATATGATAAAATATGAAGCATTAGCTAAATAGAGTTATGGAATCTTCAAGACTTATTCTTTTTAATCCAATACTGTTTTTGATAAAAGTTATCTTTCTCAACACACACTTTTGATACCTGAAGGGTCAAGTGAGCTCTTGTGAGCACTTGACATTCGAAAAATGTTTTCTTTATTATTTTGGAAACCTTCCAAGTTAGAAATTCTGAGAGGAGCAAAATGATTGTGTTGATAAATTTGTCAGATAACGTTTAATTGAAGTAGTTGTCTTTGAATCACAATTTTATATTCTATAAACAAACTTTAATTTGCTTAAAATATCCTGCAAGGGATTATGAAATAACGAAATTACAATCGACTTCTAGTTTTCCCCCTGAGCAATAAAGATTATGACTTTTTAATAATATACAAAACATTCACATGATTCATCTTTATATATTCTTTTTTTATCAATTATTTATTTATTCGTAAGCGTTAAAACTAACTGATTTTATTCTGAGTTCCTGAGATAATATTGTCATACTGTACGCGTTATTATTACAGAAGAGAAGCTTTTGAAATTGATAATATTTCACCATTAGAGAAATGATAGTATGCAATCAAATCTTTATAACACTTATTTGAATTTTCAATTTTTCTCTCTCAAATGTTAAAAATTCATATTTATTACATACATATTATTCCAGTCTATATTTTATTTGATTACGTTAAATTCATCGCATGTCCTAGTAATACAATTTTTCATTGACAATCATTACATCTTCATTTGTGTTTAATTTTTTTAAGTGTAAGCTATTAATTAGAGAATGCACTTTTTTTTAAACAGGAATACAAATTTCGTAATTTCAGAAAACCGACGTCAAAAGGCCCTTCTAGTTCTATAAATAAGAGAACGGGATATACCATAAACACTTATTCAACGGATGACTCTGATGAGACGATAAGTTCTGGAACTATTGGGTAAGTAAACAGTTTATAATTGAAATAAGTAATACTTTGGTCTCTAAATATAATTTAAATGAGGTGAACAAAAATTCGTATACGACAACTTATTACAACAACTCGATATATATACGTTACAAGCGTATTAACGCAACCCTGGATTTCAAACTACTAAAAGCAAAGCCAACCTTATATGCATGTTTCTATTCCATTTTGGTTCTCCTTTGTCATATAACTTCGAATCTTGCAGTGTATTTACGACTTACTGGATTAAAAATGTCTAGGTCTAAGCGTTCCTGGGGTAGTTAAATCAAGGAAAGTGTTCAAGACTGTCAAATTAATGTGGTAGTTAATAATCAAATCTTTTTTCGTTGATTTGATATTTTGTTGATTTGATGTTTGTCTGTTTTTGCACATGTCTTGTGAAAATAATTTAATATCTGTTATTTTTATTATTGTCAGAATGGTGTATATTTGAACTAGTGGAGGTCTTTTTAACCTAGACTATGATTTTGATAAATAATATTTTGATCAAAAATGAATTTTTAATTCGTTTTAGTGCGATTGTGATCTTTTTGGTATTTACCGTGCCCAGCTGTATGTTTTGCTGCATATTCTACGTGAGGAAAGCAAATGCCAAGAAACGAAAAATCATACGTATCCAACAATCGAGGACCGTGAGACCAATTAGCGAACAATCACAGTACCGTATTATGGGTAAGAGTTATTTTTCTGGCCAAACTTTAGGTCCTTTCTCGTTTGGACACCTTTTAAAACTTTGTAAAAGATTTTGTTTTAACAACAAATGTTGGCTTCAAACTTCAATGTACAAATGTGCATTTGTGCAATACAATTTGAACCTTTAATGGTATAATGTCGCGATAAAACCATAATCGATTAAAGTAACATGAACAAGTACTACTGACGATTATTTAAGGTGCATATACAATTTCAAAATATATCTACACGTATGTGTAATTTTTGCATATAACTGGTTTTGTTTCTATTTTATCGAATACTTTTATAACACATAGCATTTGTATGTTTATTGTCAATTTAAAAAAAAAATAGACACTTTCTAACATCATTTATGCAAAAATTGGAATAAGAACAATACATTGGGACATTAAAAGGTGAAAAGCAACATACTAGATGAAACATATTTAAACAAAGAACATTTCGAAAATAATAATTTCCAGTCAAATGTCAATACAAAACGAACAAACGAAAGATGCATGTATATATAAGATAGTATAGAGTAGTCAAGTTTAGTTAAATAGTAATAATTCTTTCATAAGGTTTGTACCATGATAATGGGAATTCATCTACTATTATCACACATCCTCAGACAGAGGGTAGATGTCTAGATGGTGGGGAAAGGCGTGACACTTCCACCTTAGAAAACGACAATGGATCTTATTTACATGACGATACAACCTATACTTCCACTGTTCATCCACCATCATACGAAGATATTATAAACCGAAATGCAGCTGCCATTGATTCCGTTGATCCAAGGACACACACATCAGTTGACGTGGAAGGGCTTGCCAATTCTACCATAAACAACAGCTATGTAACTAATGTGTCAGACCATACAGCATCTGTACCCAAAGTCAATCAGCATACACCTATGGTATAAAGGAATAATGTGTGCATGTACTTGCAATGATTTATGTTTTATTTTAAGTTTGCGTATTTGTGTCCGAGTCATTAATTTTAATACTATTAACTTTCAAATTATTAATTTTATTTTTCTGATTTTCTTTAATGTTATAATCATATTAATCAAAATATAAATACTAACTAAACCATTGTTATAACGATAATTCTCTACAAATATGTGTATACATGTAATAAAATAGTTACACGCAAGTACTCATTAACAAACAAAGCTTCTGAGGGTAAATATATCGACTAATCTATATTTGTATTATTTCAGAAATAAACATAATGTTATCAAAAAAAAGTTGGCAAAATAGCATAAAGCATTCAATGATAATAATAGCAGTAACCAATGAACAACACCCAATATCTGGTATACGGTTGAAAGGCCAAACAAGTCTCTTTACAATGCAACCTTTATTTTTATTATCGTTCAAATGCTTTTGTTGCCTTTCGGCGAGAGATATTTGCCACTCGACGTTAAAAAAATCAATCCTTTGATCTAAAACGACCAAAGGAAGTGATGATTTGATTGATTGGAGTATAAACAATCTTTTTCTTGATTACAAACATACATGTGCAGACCTGAAAGCTGATTGTCAGAATACCTACACCACTAACTTACTTTTGATTTTTGTTAACAGTTGAATCATGTTAAAATTACGTTTAATTATCTGAAATATTAACCAAATTATTCAATTTATTTCACTTAGTTCTATCATAAGTACTTTCATTTCAAATATTATCAGAACATTTAGCTGAAATTGTTGATCTATTTTATTAAAAATGACAATACAGGGCTGGTATGGTTACTAGGAAGGCATTTCTGTTGCCCATGATTCACAAGAGTGATAAGTCATCAAGCGTTGACAGTCTTTTGCCTCTATAAATATAAAAAAGAAAATATGCATATATTTTTTGTATTTAACTTGAAATAGATATTGAAAGATCATCATTAAATGTGTTACTGTCATGTAAGTGGTCCTTGGTAGTATTTCATGTTATATGTTGTAAATCAAACTGGTACTTTAGCCTTATGTACATATTCAACAAAAATAAAAATAAAACATTCTTTTTTATAGTTAACTTATTTACCTATTAGCATATACCATTGTTATAACATATGCCCAGTCTAACTGAAACATACTTTCTATAGATCAGGAATTTCAATGTTATTCAAGTGGTCAAGTGGTCCGCAGAAGTCTGTTACAACATATTTTTAGTATCAAAATGGCACTTTGAGACCATCATACTAAATAAAGAAAAACGGTTTCCTCAAATTCCTTTTATAAGTATCCGTACTTACAATCCAACTTAACTTGTGCTAAATTCCATGAGGATTTGAAGATAATGCAGATTTATCTTACCCATCACTACCGCTTCCGTTAATACTTTAAATTGTTTGCATTCAAATGTAATTGACTTTGAAAGATCATGATTGTCTTTTGTCATTCTAAAGGTCACCAGTAGTCTTTTGCAACATATTTTGAAAATATACTTCATGGTTTTCCATAGTTTTTTAATATTTTGCATCAATATCTGAGTTTTAGTTCTTTTAATTTGTCCTTGTTTCGCTCAGCTTTGAACCTTATTGTTTTATTTTCATTGGTTTAAAAAAAATTAATTAAATAACAAGAAGGCAGTCTCAAACCATAGTCGAAGAAAAACAGATGACAGCATGATCAAGGCGAAAAATTAGGACACACAAAACGTCTTAAAATACTATACCGAAGTGTGCGAATACTACATAAACACGTAATGTGATTGCAGTTGACCAGGAAGGATATTCAATCTGAATTAATCTGAATAATTAATTTTCGGAAATATTTAATTAAACAAGGATATAATAATGCTCTAACATAACAAGAAATTCGACGGATTAGAATTTCAAATGAGAAGTTACTTTGTGCGTTGAGTCTTCGGCTAACTCGTTTTTTTTGTGCTGGATTAGGTTTTTATATGTTATGTATTCGTTTTTGTTATGTAGTTAGTCACCACTTTAATTTTATCATATTTAGTCATTTTATAAAATTTACTGTTTGCAAAAGTATGAATTATTCTAAATAATAAGGATGTTCTTATCCCAGGCAGAAAACCCTAGCCGTATTGGGCACAACTTTTTGGAACTTTTGGTCCTCAGTGCTCTTCAACTTTGTACTTGTTTAAGCTTTCGAACTTTTTTCATCCGAGCGTCACTGGTTAGTGTTGTTTGGACTAAACGCACGTCTGACGTTTTAAATTTTAAACCTGGAACTTTTTGTTAGCTATTATTTGTATGTGTCTCTGTCCTATGTGTTTCCCAAATTGTAGTCCTGTCATGTAATGTTGTCATTTTAATGTTATATTTAACGTTGCTATAAATGCAGGAGGTTTGGCATGCCACAAAACCAGGTTCAACCCACCATTTTAAGATATATTTCTTTAAATGACATTTACCAAGTCAGGCCATTTTTATATTAGAGTTCGGTTTATTTTGTGTGTTACGTTTTACAAATATTTATTATTGTTTATGTGTTGTGTCTTTGTTCTCTCTTTATATTTGATGCGTTTCTTTCAGTGTTAGTTTGTAACCCGGATTTGTTTTTTCTCAAACGATTTATACGTTTCAAACACTGGTTTACTACTGTTGCCTTTATTTGATAAAAAAAACCCGCATGATACAAACAGTTATCCTTTGAACATTGAACGGGAATAAACTTCGTTACTTGTCTTACCCCATCGGATAACTATTTTGTTTTACAAAATATAGCTTATGTGTTCATTAAAGTTCTTTCATTACACTTTCTTGTAAATATGGTTGAACATTATCTGCCGATAGGCAATATTATCCAACCAATAAAAGCAAAATAATCCCCATTTATAGACGGTGTTTTCATTATAAGGCTGCATTTTAACCTATATCGCATGAGTAGCAGTTTCAAATGATGAAAAAGACCCTCAGCCTATAAACGATAAATCTATTTCTTTTTTTACATCCAAATATTCAAACTTCAGAAACTATTTCTGATTGTTTTGAAATTTTATGATTTTTGGAAGTATGATTTATAATATAACCGTATGTGAAGTGGGTGTATTAAAGTCGTTAACTAGACGTCTTTTTGAAAAATGTCAGTGTGCCATCATCTGCTAGAGTCAGAGAAACATTTCTATCTATGATTTTTATTAAAAGTTTTTGAATTATCGGTGTGTTACACTAGCACTACAGAATAAAATTCTGGGTCGTTTTAGGGAAATTAGAAATTGTTGTATTATGTTTGAAAAAAGTAAAATCACAAAAATACTGAACTCCGAGTAAAATTCAATCGGAAAGTCCCTAATCACATGGCAAAATCACATGAAAAAAACACATCAAACGAATGGACAACAACTGTCATATTCTTGACTTGGTACAAGCCTTTTCAAATGTAGAAAATGGTAGATTGAACAAGGTTTTGTAGCGCTAAACCGTCACTTTTACGACAGTTTCACCAAATTACGATGATATTTTTATTTTAATGTGCAGACATAACAGATGAGAGACGATGTTTACGTCCTGTTTGATTGTTGTTTTATCGTTTAAGATTAGTAAACTAAACAAACAAAAAATCACTGTGAGGGGATACGATTTTCTGCTGGATTTGGAATATTTTCCATTGTTTTATTATTTACTTCAGCATGACCATCATTTAAAGAGTTCTTTTATATATCAAGTTTTAATTTTTTTGAATTGATAAATTTTAAAAAGTGATTACCGAATTACGAAGCGACCACAAATTTCACAAAAATCGATTTTTTCAATAAGGAGGAACACCTATGGTACATATAGTTTATCTAAAAACAATGTTTGTATCTATCATTCTATTATCCACACAATAAGACCAAGAACAAAAGGAGAATACTTTTTAAAAAGATTTTAAAAAAGGTACGCGACCTCCCATAAAATCTAAACAATGATTTTAACATGGTAAGTTTTTTTTCATTTTAACTAGGAATGAATAGTGTCATGAATGATTCAATTATCAAGATGGACGAAATACCGGCTTATTGCACAAGCACAATTGAAATGAAATTTTAGGTCAATGTCTGGATAAGTCCTATTTTTTGTATGAGGTACACAATCGGGAAGGGTCGATGTTTAGTAGCATTTTTGGCAGTTCCGTTCTTAATTCAAAAACGTTAACATTCAGACATTGATTAAGTATTTTTTTACACTATCTTTGACAGACTATAAATTTACACCATCTTTGACAGGCTACAACAACAAAACCTAAAAACATTTTAACACAACAGACATCGATTTGCAGTCCCTTAATGCGCCTCCTATTTGGAGTGAAGTTTTAACACTTTTATTCAATTTTATGAAGGCCATAGTGATAACAGGAACTGTTCTTGTTGCAGTATACAACAAAATGGAATCCCTAAAAAAAACTTCCATTTATAGTATTTAAAACCGTTTAAAAGGCATTGAATATCAATGTAGTCTCTATATTTGTTTTATGTTTACATTTATAATTTGATTTTCCAATCTCGAGAGAGAGACGAACATTTAAATGTCGATGCAACATCTATATATTTATTTTATTCTACGTTTAAAACTGTCATATGCATTATGAATAGTTGTTTTTGACCTTTTATTGCAATGGTAAATACTAGTACGCAATTTTTGAAATCTTTTATCAATAAACTTAACCTAAAACGGCAAGCGTAGTCCACAGCGCAAAATCAACAAATAAATAAATATTTCAAAAATCGTCGATACCGTCATTAAATGAGTTTCTATACATAAAAGCTAACTCGTACAGCTTTTATCTATTATCATATAAAAACATTATTTGTAGACTTTTAATGGTTAACAGAACAAGATCTCTATTTCATTTGGTTAATTGGTGTTTAAGCCACCTCCAACACCAGTGTGCTATTTTGGGGCTATCAGTTATTTTGAAAGAAGAAGCCGGTGTTTACAAGACTACAAATATGTCACGTAGGCGAAATTATGAGTCACATTCTTGTAGGTGTTCTGCTCTTCCATAATAAATGTACCTAGTTTTATTCTATCTTTGCAATTTGTAGCTGAACTGTAAACGATATGGCTTATAAAATATATGATAAGCAAAACAATTTCTACAATAAGCCGACGATATATATTAGTTTCCAACGATGGCATCAAAAACTACATTTTTAAGCAAAAGGACATTGTTTTGAAATAAACAGTGAAAAATGATTCTTAGTTTATACTTTGATGATAACGTTGCAATTATTAACCCTAATATCCTAAACAATTTGCTTTTGGACAGGAGTTTGATTGAGGTTACATAAATCATTAGAAACCAAAGTAATAATAAAAAGTCTATAGCAGTATACAGATGTTAAAAGGTCTTTAATTGATTAAGAGAAAACAAGTTCGGGTTACACATTAAAACCAAGGAGACACAACATCTACAATAGGCAAACAACGGAACAATAAAATCACTCAACTGCAAACACAAATAAACACCAACATACATAGAAACGGACTATTTGATAACAACTGACTTCGTACAGGACATTGACAAACAATGGTCGGTTGAACCTGGTTTAAGGATAGTCGAAACTCCCGCTCATACATATTATAAGTTAATGTTAAAAACATAGACAGAAATAATATACACACGACACAAGAACACTTTAGTCTTTGAACAGAGAAATTTATAAATAAATACTATAATAGTAAATGACAACATGAAAACTGCAGAATAACAACGGACATCTTCAAAAAATTAGCGACAGCACAGAACACCACAAACTGCATGTCACATGAATGGCTCTACGACGCCAAATAGTGACGTAAGATTTTAAAAATTAACAATTTTTCACACAATACAAGTCAAACTAAACATCATAATCATGCTGGACCTTATTAAAATACTAAAATAGGTAATGGCGTGTTTTATTCGAAAAGAGATAAATCTATATACAACCAAACAGTCTCGCTCAGAAACAACAATATAGGTATTTAAATAACGGACATTTTCCTTTTTTAATTTCACAAAACACATTATTTGTAAATTTATATATAATTATCTTGGTTTCAGAAACCGACCAAGTCGATTAGAAATTGGATATACAGATACAGATTTGAAATTGCGTAAGAAAATAGCAAACAATTAGAACAAGTAATAATTGCCTACTTAGGTTTTTATTTTTAAACATTAAATTATTTTGTAAAAGTTACTTTGGACTTAAGACTACTATTTTCAACTGGATTTTGAAGAAACGATGGCATTACATACTCTTTAGACAAAGCATATGAGTAAAATTGAAAAAAAATACCATATAGCACAACAAGACAATGATTAAACGTATAAATACAGTGTCACACTAAAAATGAAATAAACCAGAAAGATTAATACAATATTAGGTAACTATGGTATGAAGGTCTCAGGAAAATAATTCAATATTAATTTGTTTTAAACATTTTTGTTCTTTTTTAGACAAATTGCATGGTCTGTTGTATGTATCATCTCACTATTTCTGTATTGTTGTCGATATTTCACCACTTACGGACCCATAATACTAAAACACTAGAAAATATCTGATGTACCCAACAATCAAGGCCCTTACAACTTACCAACGAACAGCGTCGTTTTATTGGTCAGATTTTCGGATTTGGCCATACTTTAAGGAGTTTTTTTTAAAGTATAAACGCCACGTAGAATTATACAAACAAATGACCTCGAGCTTATTGAAATGATATATAATGTCAAAATGCACATAAAAGCACAGTAATATTGATTACGTTAATGTCATTATATCATGACAAGACTATCACCAATTAGAACCAGTAACATACTGGATCTTTTAATATATATTAGTAGGTTCGATAAGGCCCTAAAATGACTCCTTATCTAGCCTCAATTCAAGTTTTTCTTTTTACCAATATTACATCGGATCATAGCTAATATAGTGACTAGATACCAAATGAGTCTTTTTGTTGACAATTCATGTTCCTGTATTTTATTCATGACGTCACAAATAGTACTCGTTTTGATTTTCAATGACGGATCAACGAAAATCACTAAATTATCATTGTTAATGGACAGGAAACATAAAGCGCATACATCAACAAAAAAGAACTTTGAAAATGATGTTTTTAATATACTTGAATATTTATTTTGTCGATGTCTGCGCTTTATGTTTCATGGTCCTAAATTTTGGCTGAAATATGGCTAATTTTGTCAAATTTTGTTAATATTCCTTTGTTTGACCTTATTGCAATTCGGGATGTAAAAATGAGCGCTACATATTTCTTTTACAGAAATAGTTCTATATAATATCCTCACATGGCCCTTATCGAACTTACTCCTTTATGTGTTACTTCAAGTTTTTCTATTTTTCCGAATACTTTTATAACAGATACAATTTGTAAATTTAGTTTTATTTTAAATACCAGATCCTTTTGTACGTTTTTTTACGTGAATTCGGTAACAAACTGGAAGATGAACAATACATCTGAAAATTTAAAGGCAAAAATAAATAATAGGAGACACAAGTCTATCAGTATTCAATTAAACCCAAGTACAGTTTCAAAGGCCTACTTCGATTCGCCAAACTCGGGTTAACTCTAGTTGAAATGTCAGTGTTAATGCGCATGTGCGCAACCGTTCCGAATCGAAGTCAAAACTCTTCCATCGAGTTGACTATTATAATCTATAATGGAGGTGAAAATTTTGTTTTTTTGCTGAGCATTAAAATAAAAATATATAACACAGTGTTTCACAAAGAAGAGTTCTGATCCTGTTTGCTTTTGAAAAATAGTTTGTTTGTGAGTTAAAAAAATTGAAAACAAATCGATCAAAGAAAAACAATTAATTTCTATTTTATTTCTAACCACCACCGACAGCTGATAATAATCACGTCAAAGATACCAGGAATAAAATTTAATATTTACGCCAGACTCGCGTTTCGTCTACAAAATATTCATCAGTGACGCTCGAATCATTTTTTTGTTATAAAAGGTCAAATAAAGTACGAAGTTGAAGAGATTTGAGGACCAAATCTACACATGAACAATATTGGCTGTTTCCGAAATACAGGCAATAATAAATTCCCCTTGCCAGCTTTTTTCTTCGGCTGTATTTTGTCAAATACCAGTTTATTTGTATCACTTTTATTTGTTGCAACTACTTGACGCCATCTTGAAACTCGACAAAACCTGCCCCGACCCAGGGTTGATGCCGAGTTAACTCGGGTAGGTTCAAAAGGTCAAACTCGGGGGGTTCGGTTGTCAGTCGAGTAAACTCGACAGACTCTACTAACCCGAGTTGGACGAATCGAAGTAGGCCAAAGAGACTTAGTGGAAGAACGAAATACTTCATAAAATAAGTCCAACTAACATTTTTAACCCCGCCACATTATTTATGTATGTGCCTGACCCAAGTCAGGAGCCTGTAATTCAGTGATTGTCGTTTGTTCATGTGTTACATATTTGTTTTTCGTTCTTTTTTAAAAATTTAAATAAGGCAGTTAGTTTTCTCGTTTGAATTGTTTTACATTGTCATATCTGGGCCTTTTATAGCTGACTATGCGGTATGGGCTTTGCTAATTTTTGAAGGCCGTATGGTTACCTTTACTTGTTAATGTCTGTGTCATTCTGGTCTCTTGTGGACAGTTGTCTCATTGGCAATCATACCCCATCTTCTTTTTTATATATGGCATGTTAGTATAATATAGTACCCAGTAGTCTAAATAATAACAATTAACATTGTAATATCAGGTTCGCACCACGGAAATGAGAATCCCGCTGCTCTTATTGCATATTCAAAACAACAGGATATATTCCGTTTGTTTTTACATACGTTGGCTGTTTATTAAAGTCATTAACTTAAATAAAATTAACTTTCTTATCATTGTTTTCATGCCCCACCTACGATAGAAGAGGGGCATCATGTTTTCTGATCTGTGCGTCCGTTTGTTCGCTCGTTCGTTCGTTCGTCCGTCTGTCTGTTTATCCGTCTGTCCCGCTCCAGGTTTAAGTTTTTGGTCAAGGTAGTTTTGGATGAAGCCAACTTAGACTTTTGATCCCAATTTCAAGGTCATCTGAACATAGAAAACGAGAGTGGGAGGTTAGGTTAAAGGTTAAAGGTTATATGCAATGTAGTTTTTGATGAAGTTGAAGTCCAATCAACTTGAAACTTAGTACACATGTTCCCTATGGTATGATCTTTCTAATTTAAATGCCAAATAAGATTTTTTTTACTAAATTTCACTGAACATGGAACATGGAAAACATAGTGCGAGTGGGATATCCGTGTACTTTGGACACATTCTTGTATTTTTCTAATTTTCTTTACTTTTATAATTATAATCAAAATATAAATACTGCGTATGCTGCTACTACTTATAATATTGTCCTAACAGTAGTTACACTCACTAATGGTTATATATTACAAGTAAGTATGTCTTAAAAACGGAACTCTGTTCTTAAATAGATGGGGGATATACAAAAAGAAGATCTTGTATGATTGGCAATAAGACAACTCACAACAAGAGACAAAATAACACAGTAATTACAAATTATAGGTCACGGTAGTGACTTTAACAACGAAAAAAACCAATACCACATAGTCAGCTATAAAAGGCCCGCAAAATGACAAATGTAAAACAATTCAAACAAGAAAACTAACGGCCTAGTTAATGTACATAAAAATTAACAAAATCAAATATATAACACATAAAAATGATAACCACTGAATTGAATGTGACAGGCACATGCATACATAATGTGGATGGGTTGAACATGTTTGCAGGATCCCAAACCTCCCCTTTCCTCGGACAGTGAATTTATTTTTTGTGAAGCAAGCTAAATGTTATCATATCAAAAACGCATAGTATCAATACTGATGATAATAAGAGTATACAAGATAAAGAAGATATATAGTACATGAACTACAATTAATAATTAGATTAACATAAAACATGTGTTGTCCTATTGATACACTCAATGTTTTAAACCTAAACTGTATAGTAAATTGCGCACACACAAATCACTCTTTTCCAACTTCATACATCAATAATAGGATGCTATAATATCATATACAATATTAGATAGCATCTTGAAAAATATGCAACCGAATCTTTATAGTTTGATATAGGTTAGTTGCAGAATTTTCCGTGATGAGTATACTTTCGCCAATACATACATATAAAACGACTGAATCAATCATGAACCTAATTTTATTATTTTCATAATGCAATTCCAGCATATCTTATGTCCAAAACAACCTGTATGACTCTATTATGTTGTTGAACAAAACAAATGTGACTATTTCCAATGAAATCTCGTTTGAAAGTGTCCAAAAAAAAACCGAGACTTTTAACTTCTTAAATCCTACGTTATGATTACAAGAGCTATAATATATAGCAACTTAGAAGACATATGCATTCAGAAATTGCGGCTCCTGATAAAAAAAAAAGCTAATGAAAAGGCTGCCAACTATTTCTGACAATATTTGTCGCAAAACAAATATATTCCATTTTTTTACAAAAAAATGCAAGGTGTTTTAAGGAAATTGTAATGTTTCTAAAAAAGAAGCATTTTGTGCAAACAGGGCGGTGGAATCGTCTCCAAACATAACTGAATAATTTATATATGTATTGATATTTTAACAACTGTTATCAATATCCATCAATATATATTCATCCTAAAAACCTTACTGAATGCCTAACGAATATCGACGACTGTGACATATGATTTTTTCTGTTGAGGAATGTGTGTAATAAAGTCAAGCAAAACAAATATATGTTCAACAGTAAAGCGACCACAACACAATAAATATTCGCCATCGATAAGTATTCCTTCGTTAGCATCACCACTTTGAAATCGTAAAGTTAACACTCAGTTAAATAATAGATTGTCAAATAATTACTAGTATTAAGATCTGTTACGTCACAATTTAATGGAAGGGCGATAACCAAACCTTAGGTCAGCATATCAGAGAGAAACTGCCATTAACAAACAAAATATTCAAAAGATTTTAAAAAATAAATTGAACAGCATTCGATGACAGCATGTGTTCCATGATTTTATTATCGAACAGGTCTATTGTAAACCATATAATGTCAAAATGATATATTTTCAACCATATCAAATACATCCTCACATAAATCTGAAGGGTCACATAGCAGTTGTTCCAAATGACACAACAACAAATCTTTATCAACTGTATATTTAGTTTTTTTTTTACTTTCAAAGCATTGTCATATGTAACAAAAGTTTTCTACCTAACAACAGCTTTGATATCGTCGGCGGTAGGTAAAATACTTGCAAGCTGCAAGCCTGGTTCATATTGTAAATTAGAAAATTGGTTATTCTTGGATATTTGTTTTTGATCCCAACTTTTTTTGTTGTTACAGGACAACATTGTTGTTTAATCACAGGGAATAGACAAAATTCACAAAACAACGGTACGTGGTTAAAAGTCTGTTTTAAAACGTTGAATACACAACGATATCATGCATTTGTATGTATTTAGGTTGCTCTGATTTCAAATAGCCGTTCTTATATGAACGGTATCTAGTTCACTATATAATTTTTTTAAGGAACTGGGTTTCACATCTGCATTTTTTTATATTCAAATTAATCAGTCAATTTAAACTTAAAATAAATTCTCCATATTTTTTCTCCCTCTTAGTTATTCTTCAGCTCATTCATGATGGTATTATATATTATTTTATTTACTAACTTCGGTTTAAACGTCCTTAATGAAGGTCACAAAGACCCCTTCTTACATATGCTTTTTAAAAAGTGTAACATTAATTTTTTCCTATTTGATTGATACCGCTGTTGAGAAAAATATACATTGTATAGTTTCCGAATGCCAAATCAGGTCAACACATGTGTAGCAATTTCTGTTAAACCTTGCGGAGGACCTGAGAACATTCCTAGTGTTTGGTGGACTTCGTGCTGCTTAATCTTTATTTTTCTATGTTGTGTTTTGTGTACTCTTAATTGTCGGTGTGTCTCTCTCTTCTGTAGCCATGGTTTTATCAGTTTATTTTTTATCTATGAGTTTGAATGTCACTCTGATATCTTTCGCTCCTCTTTCGTTAGTCCTTCGATACTGAAATGGTTGAGACCAAGCTATCAATCTGTAGTTATTGTGGAAAAGATAAGAACATATTGTGAAACTTAGGATCAAACACCCTCAATCAAAATTGATCTTAGGTGAATTTGGTGAATATTTTATGATCCCTTCTGATAATTTGACTCCTCTTACCCTAGTGTATTTTGTCACCCATAGCTTTCACTTTTTATATTTGTACATTCCTACAACTGGTCAATAGAATCTTTTAGAGTGTTTTAGTCATTTCACATTACAAATTGGTATGTTTTTCGTGCGGAGATGGTCAATAGGGACGATACAACTAATAAAACAAAATAGTTGGAAGATTCTGAAAAGATGCATTATAGTTTCACCTGAGATATGAGTTATTTTTATATGGTCTCACTTATGTGCACAGAGAGTCGTACTCTTCATACTGAGACGATCTGTATACTGTGAATTTAAAAAGGCAAACGAATAACACTGTCGAATTATCCTTCTGAAGAACGAGAAAATGCATACTGAGAATATTTCTATAACACATTAGTACATACATCAATTCATCTTATGTTTATAACGTATAGTGATTCAACCTGATGTTTCATTCGAATATATTCATTTTTTTATTTTGTCTAAATGTACATTTTTCAGGATTTGATTTCTGCAAACCTGACTCAATTAATTTATAGCTGATGATAAGGTATGTATTCATTTTCCAATTGTTGAAGGTCATATTGCAAATTATAGCACATCTCCGTATTTAATATTATATGATGGTCTGCTAATCTTGCATCATTTTTGCGCATAAAAGAAACATCATGTATTTTTTTTTATAAATTCTCCAAAGCTTCATATCAGCACAAATAACTTTTATAATAATTGATTATTTTATGGCCCTGAAATAAATGATCAATTGTAGAAAAGGGATACTGACGGCGTTAGTACTATTTCTATGTAGCAGCATTCTAAAACAAAAAAAGGTTTATCGTGGCTATATCATTTGAATTAGTTTGTTTTGTTTTTAAATTTCACTTGTTACTTCATATATTTACGAGTAGAGGACACAATCCAAAATTTTCCCTATGATATAACATATAGGGCCATTATCAAAATATATACTTTCGATATGTAACTATATTCACACTAGCATAGTGTTATGTCAGTATATTGTCTTTCTTACAATTGTACATTTTACAAACTGTTTAGACATCTTTTTTCAAAGTAAATTTTATATGATGTAGACTTAAATTATATTCAAATTCCAGCAGAATGTAATTATAGATTTTCGTTGATCATCTCAACGAGTTTGCTTTTCTCGCTTGAGCCGGTACTGCGAAAGCAAGACAAGCAATCGAGTTGAGATGCCGCCTTAGTTTCTAGCGATAATTTTTCATCTCAAGCGAGTACCATGATATGAATAATTATGACAAAAAAAGATCTAAGGAAAAATGCACAAAATAGCGATAAAATTATTTACAGGTTAGAGAAACACATATAGGGGAAGTTGGTCCTATTTTGAATTGTTCAGTTAATCCATTAGAATTGTAATATTACTATATTTAAAGCTAATTGAAAGCTAAGCAGCGGAATGCTGTTGAGGAAACACTGATCGACTTTAATTCCCCATGTATTCGGTTGGGATTGCAATTGTTTTGTGCACTTGTCAACTATATGTAGAACGCTAAATACCTGTCTTACTAATAAAACAAAACCAACACGCTGTTCTCTTTAAAAAACAGTATTCACTTTAATATTAGGTAATCATGCTGCTGTTATTATTAAAGAAGCGAGTAATGTTTGCAACTGGATATTTACCAAATCAATCAATCTATAACGTACTAGTTTAAGTAAAACAAAACTGGGTTAAATTTCAGGTGATCCGGAATGGTAAGAATATCCTGATTCTCATTTGACACCCGTGGTGACGGTTATGTCATTTCGCATCCGGTGATTGAAAGGTTTAGGCTATATTGCCATTTTATAACATTTTTGCGATGGGATTTTAATGTTTTACAGTTTAACCATGTTATAAATTTACTGAAATATAAGTGTATTTCCCAATTGGCCATCTGTTAAGTTAAATAGTATTTTTTTTTTAATTTCCAAATATACCTTGTGCAGCAACAAAATCTGTTAATAAAATAAGATAAATATTTTTGGTCAAACGTGAGAAACTTTCCACATTTGTGAAGTTATACAAATTTATAGGACACAAAATAAGATAGTTTTAAAAATGAATAATACATGTAGTATGTACACACAAAAGAAGAATATTTTCTTTCAAATATTGAATACATTACAAAAACACGGACAATTTAAAAATCATTGGTGTTTTTTTCATGCAGATCTGGGATTTTTCAGTTAATCTTTGAATGGAAATCTACATGAACAATTTTTAACAATGTATTTATGAAAAGCTACACTGGTTACTGAATATAAGATTGTTTACGCACATCCCATAGGTCACTCCTTCCTTTTTTGCACACACACTAATGTTGTTTTTCGTCGCTTATTGTGTAATTTGGTTTGAAGAAATTTTCACTCAAACATCACAGTTACTTTATTTCTATATTTAGGAATAAATGACATTATGTGAGTGTCCCAATTGAAACGAAAAGTGGCAATTCCCACCCCAATAACTTCCTTAATTCACATTACAGTTGTTAGAGCTATGGAGGACAGTTTAGTGTTACTAATCGGGCTTTTTTCTTTCTGTAGTTTTGTTTATCCAGCATCGGGTAAGTGAACATAAAAATCAACCTTGTTTGCGAACATTAAACGGTCCAAGTTCATTTAATTAAAAATTACAGGTTTGCAAACTAATTACAATAAATAATTCAATAAACACCTTTATTGTTATAGCGATGAAATGCTATTTTACTTTATTCTTACATCTCTTGGTTTAGTCTTGTGTCAACAAATTCATTGCAACTCATTCCATGCATATCTAGGAATTAAAGAAGTAAAACAGAAAAGTTGACTGAATAATACCAAAAATATGACTTTTTGTACGATGTAATTTTAAAGGGGCACTACCTGCCAAATTCATATAAACTGATTTGACTCAAATACTCATATTTCATTTATAACAATATAAATCATTTTTCTAAACTATCGAAAGTATAAAATAAACCAATGACAGGACAAGGTCTCAATAAGATGTAGCTTCGTGTCATGTGAATTTTAGATTCGCGCTGGGTTTTTTTTAAATTTTATATGTTGTGTCATGTATATTATTGTTTGTCTGTTTGTCGATTTCATATTTAGCCATGGCGTTGTCAGTTTATTTTCAATTTATGAGTTTGACTGTCATTTTGGTATCTTTCGTCCTTCTTTCATTTTCAATGTTGACATTCTTTTCCTTTAAATACCCATACACGGACAATGCATGCGTTATTCTATCTCTTTCTACGGGGTTAAATTGGAGTTCGTATGAATACGAATTTAATGAGGTCAAGTTATTCACTTGCAAGTGAATAATTCAGTATCAATGTTTATTAACTTAATTTGACAAAATTGAACCATTTTAGTTGTAAAAGTAAATTATTATTTCATTATTTCACTCTCATTAATGATTGAACAAAAACAATCATACTTTTGATTTTTTATATATAACGTAGCTAGTGCCCCTTTAAGGATATTTTTTTTAGAATGTATATGCAATAGCAATATTTAAAATTATCTAAACACGTATTCTATTTTTAAGACAAGCCCTATATAACGGAGTATATACACGATATTACAACTCGTTCAGGATGCACGTGTCTGTAGTGGATGTTGGATTGCAATGAACATAGTTCATATATCACTAGCAAATTATTAGTTTAATAAATTACTTCAAAACCTTTGTTTGATTCTTGCATAGATATAAGTATTTAGTTTTAAAATTTTGCTGTAAAAGATGCACTTGTTTAAGGATATTACATCCTTACCGACAAAAAAGCTGTCATTATGTGTTTCTGTTGTCTAAATAGCATTTGTATTCAACCGTGTTTTGATTAGTTGACATGTTTAAGCGGGAGAATATTGTATTATCAATATCAAATCGATATTTTTAGTAGGCTAATGTTGAACTGTCCAAGCAAGGGGCTGAATGCTTCCCATATTACAGAAGGGTTTGGGTGTTAGCTTCATATTTAAATCGTTGTTCGATCGCATAAACTTCAATATTGCAAACGATTTTTAATGCATTTATTTTGTTCCTAATATGTATGCTAAACGTACACATTTTGTACTGACGAGGTCAGACGTCATTATGCAGTGATAGGCTCGTGCATTGACCTCGGATACAAATTAAGATAATGTAGGTTTTCCTGGTCGACTTTTACCATTTATAAAATGTGATGTTTTTTTTCACGTACAGCTTTTTTTGCTGAGTTTTGTGTATCAATGATAAATGAAAATTTTAAATTGATTACTAATAACATGTTCATTGTATAATAAGTGACGATAAAGCCCCAAACAATATCGTTTGTGTGTGTAAATATTACATAAACTACTTGATAAATGAATTAGGTATTGACAATTCACTTTGAAACTCAACATATACACTCACGACCAAAGAGGAAATCCTTGATAATCATAGGTCTGTTCTATGTTTCTTTTGAATTTCAACCAAAGGTGATGAACTGGATCTTCCATCACTGTATTGGATACCTATACTACATTAGTTTCCTTACTAACAACGGTATATTGATGGGTTTTCCAAGTGCTCCTAAAAACCTCTTTTTTAAATTATTACATCTATGTTATCAGCAATCAAAGGTAGGCTCCAAAGTTATTGCCCTTTTCTAGAGACGGCGTGAATCAGATGTGGATACTTAAATATTTCAAAGATCTTTTAGAGTACATACAATCTAAGACTCTCGCGATAGTATTAAAACATTTGACCTTTCTACACTTGACACAAGTATTCCCCATTCCAAACTAAAAGACAAATTGAAAGATTTGGTATTACTTTGTTTCATTAAAAAGAATGGCGATCGTAGATACAAGTATCTTGTCTTGGGGAGAGATAAATCCTACTTTGTAAAGCATCACTCTGATTCAAACCAAAAATTCTCCGACATTGACATTATCAGGATGCTTGATTTTTTGATTGACAAAGAAAGATAAGAAGTTAGCAATATCCGTTTAACTTTACGTACCGCTAGATGATGTTCTCTCACTAAATAATACAAAATTTGGTGACTATTTTGAACGAATATATCCCATCGAACTGGGAATAAAGGTTACTACAGATACAGATAAGTCTGCCTCATATCTTGACTTACATTTAGAAATTGACAATGAGGGTTGGTTGAAAACAAAACTTTACGACAAAAGAGATGATTTTAGTTTCCCAATTGTGAACTTTCAATTTCTATGTAGCAACATTCCAGCAGCGCCTGCATACGAAGTATATATCTTTCAAATTGATACGATATTCCACAGCTTGAATTTCCTAAAATGTTTTCCTTGATAGAGAATTGCCACCAACAACGAAGCTATCAAACCAAGAGTTTCAAATGGTGAAGTAAAAAATTATCCCTTCGTAAATTTTTAAGGACGCCATCACGAGTTGGTTGACCATTATAGAATAACCGTTTCACAGATGATATCGGATATGTTCCTTATGTCGTAACTACAATACCCTTTCCTTTTCACGAATGTGACCTACCGAATTAGACTATTGTCGGATTTGTAATTACATAAGCAACACGACGGGTACCACATTTAGAGCAGGATCTGCTTACCCTTCTTGAGCACCTGAGATCACCCCCAGTTTTGATGGGGTTCGTGATGCTTAGTCTTTATTTTTCTATGTTGTATCTTCTGTACTATTATTAGTCTGTTTGTCTTTTTATTTTTATCCATGGCGTTGTCAGTTTATTTTCTATATATGAATAAGACTCTCCCTCTGGTATCTTTCGTCCCTCTTTTACGTACTATATAGGATTGAATATGGGGTTTTCAAGTACGACGGACTGTAGTTTAATATATATTAAGAGAAAAAACATTCAGTCAATCGAAGGACTTACGAGTGTGTTACAAAAAGGCAAACGGCTATGACAGGGAAACAATATATAAATACCATATATGTGAGAGGGTGATTGAGTAGAATATTCTCCAAAATATATATCTAGTTAATCCCCTGTATGATCGAAAGCTTTCATACTTAATTCATAAGCGAGTTTTTGTTTTGTTGAAATTTTATGAATAATAGTAGATCGGGTGTCTTCTGTCATCTTGCATTGTTAAACGACAGAACAGGTACAGTATGTCAGGTGTTTTCCGACATCGTTAACAGTGATTAGAAACAAATTGGTCTAGCTTCTAAAGGAAATGTGCAATATAAGGTAGAAAGAGGAATGTCATTCATTTGTAAATCGTTTTATCTTAATGAAGGAAACAGTATGTTTATTTTTTTAAAGTGATTTACAATTACAAAATCAATTTTGTTTGATTAATAATTTTAACATTTTTACATTTGAGGTGATAAAAGTCATATAAAATAATGGAACATTTTAGAAATTTACCTATTTAATTTTGTAACAAGAAAACAAGCCCTCCACATTTGATTTTTATTTTCAGGAAGCCTATATATATTTATACGAGCTGTCTTTTAATATTTTAGCTAAAATATTATCGTTTAGTTTTTCATCATATCATACAATCAATATAAAATTTTTGCACAACTTTTCATTAAGTTTTGGAAAATCCATTAGTTGTAACAAATTACTTCTTCAATCTCCGCGCACATGCACACAAACCGGCTTGATGCGATGAATAAAACAATTAATCATTTTGGAATAAGGGTAATTTGCATTTCAAACTTATTACCTCAACTAATTATATCAAACAGTGGGCAGTTTATAATTAATATGTGTTACGCTGAATACATGTTACTCAGAGAGCAAAAACATGTGAAACCAATTTCGAAATAAATTTTAAAATGAAAGGTAATGATGATCTGAACAGCTAGAGAAAACCTGAACAATAAATTTGAAATTCGCGGTTAGTTTTTTTGTAGATTTTCGAACATATCCACTATCATGGTGAAAATAGTACTGTTATGACAATTCGCTTACAATAATATTTGGAATGATCGGGTACTGTCGGAACGTTATCCTATCATGGTCCGCTGTACTGCATTGCAAACGTCTTTGTCTGGACTAAGTCGTATTGTGTTCTGTAATTGTCGGGACTCTGACGTGATTTTTATTGCCGAATTTTGTATTAATAACGGGACTGTTATAGAACGGTTTCAGGAAAGAGGGTTCGAATTTGACAAGATCTTGATTCAATCTGGACTCAATCGGCAAAAAACATCAATGACAAATTTCTCCAGATCATTTCAGTTTCACAGGACACCTTTAATAAAACACATAACATTGTTAAGATTTTGATCCTTTACAGCAATATCTGTCTCAACATAGTCACAATTGTAATCCGACTACACAAAAATAGCTGAGTTTCCCGGAATGTCGGGTTGCTTGGCCGACCTCTCCAGACCATCCTCGGTCTAGTTACGAACTAGTTTGGGACTGCGATCAGACATGAATAGGGCATTCCAGATGATTGAGGATAGTAATCTGACTTTTTCAATTTAATGTGTGAACGCCGCATTAAGGACACATACTGCTACATTTGAAACCTCTAAATATTAAATGATATTAACAATGAAAAGAGTGAATATCACGCGCAATAGTTAATGTTGATTTTCCTACGTTTGTTTAATTTCTTATCGTAGATTTTTAAAGTAAGTAAATCCTATTTTACTGGTACGAAGTGATCATATTATAAGTTCATTAAGATATAATATCCTATTACAGATCTATATAATAGCGCGTGTAGTGTTTGGAGACACCACTCCACATATTATTGTAAATATAATACAGAGTGCTGCCAGATAAAAGGAACATGGTATTGTCTTGATCAAACACAAAGTCAGCTGGGATGCAAATTTTTTCAAATATATTGGTATGTATAGATTATAACTGAACAAATGTTAAACATATTGGAACACCTTACTTTCTGTACAAAGTATTTATACTTGTCTATATACATCTTTTAACAGTTTTAGAACCTGCTTGAGCATATTTTAATGTTAGTGAGCCTCCCGTGTTGGGTTTTAAAGAAACCTTGATACATAGATTATTATAAGAAAACAATTTGTTTCATTGCATAATATATTTGGTAATGACACTGTATGTAGCACAAAGATATGTGACTTTTAAGGTCCACGTGACATTACATGCATGTTGAGGAGAACAGCAGCTTTGTATATCTTAAAGAATTGCAATGATTTCACAAGGAAAAATGTTTCAAATTGTGATTTCGTTGAGAGGTTAGACAATTGTTTCTTAAATTATTTGACAATATTGGATATTGCAACATGAGAGTTATAATATAAATAAGGTTTATTCTAACTTCATAATTATGTCTTGTATTGAATTTTTTGAAGTCTGATTTTAACATTCAGGCAATTTAAGATATTAATATATATATATATATTAAGAAAAAGTAAATGCTTCATGCTGATTTGATTTTAAATTTGATGTATATACATTTGTCATAATAATTTCATTCACTATATTTATTGCATTTGGTACGCTTTTGTTACAACACCATTTAAGTTAGTTTGCGGCGCATGTCGCGTATTGAAAAAAATATATAATATCGTTCAGTCAATATAAGCAAGCATACTAATACATGAATCTGAAAATATACTATTATTCAGAGAACAAATTACCAAACTAAAGGTATTTGCTATAATAAACATCACTGTTTTGTATCTTTATTTTTCATTCTTCAGGGGAAGTCAGTACAAACCTTTTGATTGGATGATATACACGCCGAAACTAACTTCTCGTTATCAAACTGTGCCACGATTTAGAAAAACTACGCGTCTGACAAGGTAATCTTTTATGAAAAAGTTTATATATAGAGAATAATACATGGCAAAATCTGTATCACATGTCATATCATCCCGAGACATCAATATCAGCCCGAGGGCCTTTAGGCCCAAGGGATGATATTGGTCGAGGGTGATACGGCATGTGATACGGATTTTGCCATGTATTATACGCTTTATCATATATTTCAACAGAAGAGTATTAAATTGTATAAACTGTTTTCTGATTCATAGCACTGGGTTACCTTCAGTTCTGCTTTTGTTTTGTTTCAAAGCTTTAAAATAACTGCTCAATTATTTATACGAAGCACCTGGATTACCTTACAATTGTTTTGAAACTATTTTGTTTATTATTGTATTTAATTGAGTGTTTTGTATTTTTTATAGTTGCATTTAGTGTGCCAAAAAATATGTTGTAAAAACTTGATGTTCGTGACGTCACATACAATATGAAAACTTGACGTTCGTGACGTAACATACCAATATGTAAAAAAAAAAAAAAAAAAGGGTATGCGATACGGGTTATACCATGCGATACGGGGTATGTGATACGGGTTTAGCTATGCGATACGGGGTATGCAATACAGGGTACGTGATACAGACTGGAAAAACGAACCTTTATTAGATATACAAAATAGCTGTATTTTGTACTAAATATATGATAAATGTTTATAACGACAAACTTGAAATAACAAAGGCCAAATAAAATAAATATTTCTTTCAATTTGTAAAAAATGTAAATGTGTTAATGCACATACTGAATTGAGAATTAGTTAAAGTAACTCTATACAGGAGTTTAACAGTAAAGGACAGGTTTATTTAATCAGGATAATTGAGTTCCAATCGAACCCAGATGGAAACTATAATGTTTTTAAGTACTTTTTTTTTATGATTTTCAAATTAAAAAAAAAAAGCTGTTACGTTAATATTTTCTCCAGAGGTGGCTTTTAATCTAATGGATTATCACAATTTGGGTGCGCCCCAACACTGTCTCATATAGTGACAATATTCGTTCATGAACTTCAATATACTTGTGCTTAAAACCCAAAAGCTTGAAAAAAGGTTCGAATGCAAGCACAAATGGAATACTATTGAACAAAACTATGCCAAAACTCTGTACCTTGTGGTAACAACTAATTATAACATAACTTTCTATCAATTAAACAACAAAGATATGTGGTATGATTGTCACTGTTATAACTCTCAACTATAGTATAAATGACAGATATAAAGGCAATTATCAGTAACTGTAAGGCTATCAACAATGCACAAAATAAATAGTAGGCTATACGAGACCTCGACATGAAAAATGGGGAAAATTCATTGAGAAAAATAAAGGCCGATTTACATATAACATATACTCATTTGCTGTACAATAGTTTCCAATTCTAATATGACGTGCTTCTTTCGCTTTTGGAACAAACCCATGCTCCATTGAAATTTGTTTGCTCATGCGTATATTGATTTCTTCAGTATAATGAATTTTATCAAATTATCATGCACTGAATATATTTCCTTCACTTTAAAACACTTTCAAACTCTTAAATGGTGCACATGATGTTATTAATTCATTCATTATGACTGTAATGTGGTGCATTCCGAAATTGACATATTTGACCTAGATACGACAACCATTCATGATGGCTGTTCAAAGTCATCCCTCTGAAAAATCACAGTGCCAGCCGTTTGCCTTTTTACAAACAAAAAAGAGGTCCATGGAAGAGTCTAGCAAAGGCTTTTACATTTATGCTTATCGGACATATAAATTACATTAATTGTCCTATCGAAATAATTGATGCAAGCTATACTTTATTGTAGTTTTAACATGGGTAAGCATCATATTTGTATTATGTTAGCCCTACCTATCGATCGGGCAAATATAATCACGAATATAATGCCTACCCATTTTAACTACAATAAAGTATAGCTTGCATCAATTATTTTTTAAACAATTGCATACGCATAGTTCAATGTTAAACTACAATATAAATAGAATAATGTTAATTCACTGAAAGTGGAAAAATAACTTTCAACACTGCAATTGAGCGCAACATATGAGGTGATCATGAACTTGTGTAGGTCCACAAGTTTTTTTGTAAAAGGACGTTGTTAGTACATAAAAAGTGAAATCACAAAAATACTGAACTCCGAGAAAAATTCAATAGGAAAGTCCCTAATCACATGGCAAAATCAAATCACAAAACACATGAAACGAATGGACAACAACTGTAATACTCCTAACTTGGTACAGGCATTTTCAAATGTAGAAAATGGTGAATTGAACCTTTTTTTTTAGCGTTTAACCTCTCAATTTTCCGTCTCATCAAATTCCGTTATATTTACAACGATGCGTGAACAAAACAGACATTGTCTCATTGGTACTCACACCACATCTTCCTATATCTATTATATATAAAATAGTCAAAATACGGGTACACGTTTTCACGTGACAGTCATGTTCTACATATTTGTCCCCTGTTTCAACTTATTCAGTACATTTTATTCGTATATCTAGTCAGTATGTTTATCAGTTACTCTATTTACTATTTTACGCGGGATGTAAAATGATAATTTTTCGATGAAAGTTCACCTAGAAGTTATGTTGTACAAATTCTTAAAATTGACAATTATACGTACAATAAAACTTCCAAATAATAATAATTAGTTTCGTAAAAAATAGCCATATGATATGTGTGGTGTAAAATATAGCAAGATCTAACTATGAAAATACAACAACGAAATAGTAAAAGTAAATGTTTTCGTATTTTATATTTAACTGCAGCACAACAAGACCAACGACATCTGTGTACAGAAACAGATACCGACACCGGTATAGACAAAAATATACCAGCAAAATGTATACAAAGACGACTGTTCCAATTCTGCAGTGAGTTAACTAGCTAGGAATTAAGTTTCATATACATATATATTATAAGAATATCCTTTGTTTGACCTGCTAGTCAAATGTGTTTTGTTAAAATATACTTTTTTACTTTTATGTTCCTTTGGAAAATAATGTTTGTGCTGCATTTAGACCCTTTTTTTACCAAGAAATTTATTTTTGCACGTGTGTGAAATAGCAGTTTTATCCAACGCAACAAATTTGAGACATGCAAATACAGAATATGGTTTGGTTAAGCATATTAGTGACGCCTAATCCCAACTAAATTTTGAACAGTGTTGTAACAGCATAACATAAAAACACTCTATAGAAATTAAGAAAAAGGCTGATTTCTTCAGATTGAATTAAATAGCACATGGGTGGGTACTTCTTCATCACAAAAACAAAAATACAGTAAGTACAGATCTGAGAGTACTGGTAGTGACTGACATCTTGTTAAAAGCCAATAACGACTTATAAAAGCAATCATGCATCTAAAACTCAATTGTCAAGCAGTTCATATCCAACATCCAATAAATTCAGTGTTAAGACGTCATAATAAACAGTCAGTAAAAAAAAAGAATGTACAATGTCAAGGTAAAGGTATCTACGGATTGTAGAGTCATGAATATGCATGTGCATATAACAATACTATTTGTTTTTATTTTAATTCATTGATAACAAAATCAATATTAATACCAGTTTAAACAACATTCAAGCACATTTATTAATGAATTAGTTGTACATGTAATCTATATCCTTATTTATACACTTTGTACATCTCATTTTGTACTTATGGTTTATGATTCCTTCTTATGTTGGGCAGTTCGAAATTTCAAAGTGCAGTTAATATGTCAAAACATATTTGAAAAAGGATAGAATAGACATGCCATTATGTACACATATCATGAAGAAACAGCAGTCACATGAATTATATGCATTGTGTCATTGCATTTGAAAGTACGTAATAGGTTAAATGTAAAACAAATTGCATAATTCACGGACTTTTAAGAAAAATCTTCGATATAACACTTTGAATCTGTTCGACTATTTCTTCTTTAAATGCACATCTAGCTATCGTAAACTGCTACAAAATACAAACCAATATAATCATGTTATGTATTTTCAGCACAACAAGACCTACGACAACTGTGTACGTAACCAAACACCGATACAGATCTAGACAAAGATATAGACAAGGATACAGACAGAGACATAGGAGCAAAACTTTCACAAAGGTGACTACAATTCGACAGTGAGTAAACTGGCTGAGAATTATAGATTTATTATGATAGTTTGTTTTTTTTGCAATGAAAAAACATAAGGCATACTGCACAGGGGTTCGTTAATGCCTCTACATAGACAAAAACGTGTACTTTCCAGGATAAACACATAAAACAAGATGAACTATTTTTTTTCGTTCCCTCTATTCGTTATCTGACTAAAATCATTCTGTACCATGAATTTTTCTTAACAGATGATGTATATATGTGAATTCGAAACTAACAAAAGATGTGTGCGTATGCCATTCATAAAATAAGAAAAACTAGAAGGAGTTTTATTTCAATTATTTGGTTGTAATTGTTGTAAATTCCATCTTATTGGTGTATATTCACCATGCATTTTTTTCAATGATGATAATTAAATTTGATTTGTTGATTATTGCATATTTACGTTCAGTGTCAATGATCTCATTTTGATTCAGGACTATACAGATGGTGTTTGGATGACAAAAAAGTTCTCGTAACTTTTATTTTGTACGTTTTTGAGTGTCTCTACTTACTTGAATTGTAGTAAATGTACATCATGTTCATACAACATCGAAACCCACAAAACAGGCCTTGTTACTTATTCATTGTAACGTATCCATGATTTATTGTTGACAATAAGAATAGAACACAATTTTGGAAAATATTTATTAACAATCAAAATTGGAATTGACGGGATAATTAATGGAAGCATCATATTCAATGCATGTATGAATTTAGACACTTCATAAAACTAAGCATGGTATACATGTATATAGAGAATAATACATGGCAAAATCCGTATCATATGTCGTATCATCCCGAGACATCAATATCAGCCCAAGGGCCTTTAGGCCCGAGGGATGATATTGGTCGAGGGTGATACGGCATGCGATACGGATTTTGCCATGTATTATACGCTTTATCATATGTTTCAACAGAAGAGTATTATATGAACTGTTTTCTGGTTCATAGCACTGGGTTACCTTCAGTTCTACTTTTGTCTTGTTTTAAAGGCCTTAAAAAGAACTGCTCAATTACTAATCCGAAGCACCTTGGTTACCTTACAATTTACGTGCTGTTGTTTTAAAAATATTTTGTTTATTTTTGTATTTTTTATAGTTGCATTTAGTGTGCCAAAAATTAAGAAAAAAAAATTGACGTTCTTGACGTCACATACAATATGAAAACGACGTTCGTGACGTCACATACCAAACAATGACGTCATAAAAAAAAATTGAGGAACATTTTTCATAAGCAAAAAAAACAAAAACTGACTTTATGTAAAAAAAAAAGAAAAAAAAAAGTAGGGGTGTGATAAAGGGTAGGGGTGTGATAAAGGGTATGCGATAAAGGGTGCGCATCAAAGTTGCGCGATATGGATTTAACAGCAGGCTATTTATCACATATGCAAAACTACTGTATTTACTACTAAACATATGATAAATTGTTATAAATGAGTGTTTATTATTGATGTTCAATCAATATCACAGCTTAAACAGTAAAGTTTATCTCGACCTATTAATGTTTCCAGAATATTTTTGCCGACCTGTTCACGATTTAATTATTTTTGACGCATCCATTTCGTATGATCATAAAAAAAATATTTCAATCGGTCCATGTTGTTGAGAAAATAAAGCAGTTTATTATTTGTCGTGTTTTGAAGACGAAATCTACCGGTTGTCTCGCATTCTTAACTGGTAATTTGATTTTGAAAACTTGCATGCATTTCGTGCAATAAGTTGAAATGAATATGTTCGAAATCAGTCAAAACATAAAACAACAACTGTACTTTTTTCTAAACATGATTTTCAGAACGACAATATCGTCAACACACTCTACGTATTCCGACATAAAGAAGACACTAATTACTGACTATATACTGTGAGTATGCAATTTCGATAACTGTGATGCTAGTATTATAAATGTGATATTTATTTGATTTACAAATTATGAGTAAAATATAAATGTAGTTAAAACAAATCGTCCGACGTATCAATTTTTACAAAAGGATTTTACTGTTACCTCAAATGAGCAGAATACATTACAGTTGAATTTAAGATTAATGTTATACATACAAGTTGCAATAAATGAGCTTTACAAGAGATCAACGTACTGTGCCTTAAACATTTTGAAAACATGACAGAAACCTTTTCGTTGTAGAGGATTTGGAATACCATTGGCAGTCGTCATAGCGTGTTTTGCAACTGTAGTTTTGAAAAAAAAGTGTAACGATATGACCAGAGTTAAGAAGAAAACTTATGCAGGCATGGTATTACAGACATCATCAGCACCACCAGTGACAAATGAAATACCAGAATATGATAATGCATGTAAGTTTGAATAAACCGTTACATCGTTCCTTATAATTAACCAGATAGGGTTTTCTTTAGCTATCCTCAACAATTTTTGTTATACCTTGTGTGCAGGAAACATAACTATATTTATGAACAAACAAAAATAAACAAACGTCAGTCAGAAACACCTCCATTATTATCGTATAATATAATTATGATCATGATTTTTCGCTGATAATTCTTCAAATGTGTGTGAATTCCTCATAAGCCTGTTTCAACTTCGTCATTTTTAGCTTTACTCAAAACTGACAAAAGTACTGAAGCCAATGAGTTTACTGCTCATTTGTTTTGGGTTTTTTTTTGGAGGGGGGGGGGGGGGGGGGCGTTGATCAGACTTTTATAAACCAAAATTACATGAACTTTAATGGAGATATTTTACAACTTATATTTTGATATGTTTGCTAGTTGTAATGTTCATTTAGATATGGTGTTGTCATTTTTTGAATGTATGTTTTTTTTTCTGATCCTTGACATGTTTTCTTTTAATGCAGCATGCATATCACATTTTGCATAAAACTATATGCGTAAATATGTTCAAAGAAACAACAATTATACGAGACATTTCCCCTCATTTGTCCAATTAAATTAATTGTTCTGGGGTGTATAAGTTTCATGTTATAAACAATGATGATTTGAAGTAATTGTATTTTTCTAAATATTCAGAATTTAAATTCATATCAATTATAGGTGTGTGTTTGCACAAATTTGATACAGTACCATATAGGCAACGAGCTGGTCAACCCAATGAAACGGATACCAATGACATTGTTGATCGTTATGCAGCAATTTGTCAAGATGGTTATGCGACAAAAACAGCATTATTTAGCAGTGCAGAAAATGTTAACGAAACATCAGAACCTCCAGAAAATTTATCAACTGTGGATCTGCCTACATACGAGGAAGCACGATTTTTAAGTAATTGCCTATATGAAACATCGTTGTAATAATTTCATGTCAAGTGTATATATATCAAAAGTAAATTTCCGAAACTTGTATTTGAGTTCTTTTCAGACCGCACACATCAGATGGCTGTTTTTTATCAGACAGTTTATCAACAACAACTTACAGGAGACAACTTGAAGACTGGTCAAAAGTACATTAGCATTAATTTGTAAAAATGTCATTACCTTCAAAATGTATTCTTTCAAAAATATCGTATTTGAATAGTTCATAATCTTACTATAATAATCTTACTATTATAATCGAAAGAATTGTTCGAATGTATTGATTTGCTTCATAAACTGTCATATTCATCCTGAATCTATATAGATCACAATAATATTTTATATGATGGAACAATTATCATAAAAAGACACCAAAAATGGCTAAATATTGTTCAGTAATAACATACTTCAATTTGATGTGAAACTATTAAAAAAGTAATTCTTTATGTTCTGGACAGAGAAAAACAACTTATATAATGATTGCATTGCAATTAACAATGCACTCTTGAACATATGGTCTGCAACATCACAAACAGAACTGGTTTTGAATGACGTTTATCTGTTGTTTATCATATTTGGTTATAACAAATATTAATCCTTGGTCACATCTATGTTGTTAATGTTGTGGGCAAAACATTCTGCTCGCCTGTTGCCCTTTCATAAAAATTCAAAATATTATAATCTAACACAAATAATGACAAAGTGTTGGGTTTATCGAAAGGTTACAATTTTTTTTCCCGGTCGCAGTAGTAGTCTGTAAACAGTTTGTTTTTCTCATTGGTACGTACCGGAGTTGTTATTTCTCTAACCAATCAGTCGCCGTTTTACTACATACAATCCCTTTCACCTTATGCCCTATTGTTTGAGCTTGTATTGTCTTAGCTTGTCCAAGTTTCTGTTATCTGATTTCGTCCTGTTCACTTATTTGTTAACTGTTTCTGCTTTAAAAATCAACTACTACCCCAGTATCGAATGGTACTCTGTTTCAGTGAAGAACTGTAATGAAAACTCAACTGAAACCGCTTTACATTCAATAACCCTTTATTGTGGATGCTCACTTGCATAGAACAACAGGGTTAATGTTGAATTTGCTGAAACAATTAGGTCAGCGTTATTTCTTTTTATACCGGCTCTCGTGTTGATAATGGCTTCAAAACACATATGGGTCATCAAAGCTAGATAAACGTAGTTTTGATCTGCACATTCCACAGTTAAAAATGTAATGAATCATCGGGTCCTTGCTACAAATCTATTACTGATACAGTGTCTTACGTAGTGGACTAAGAATTGTTCAATGTTTCGGTCATTTGCGGTTTCAAAGATGGTCCTAGCGTTATGGTTGTTTTTTCAATTTTTGTAGCTTTTTGTGCATTATCAACACTGAATCCCACCAACACAAATTGTCAGTTAAGACTAGTGACATTGTCTTCGTCATTCTTTTCATTTCAATGATACCAATACCGGGCTGGAGTATAACTCACTGGAATTCTTAGAGCTGTTACTTCTTTGTATGGGTATTATATATCTGAGTGACATTTGTTTTGCTATAAAAGAAATAAATCTACCATATGGCAACTCTCTGACCTGTCAAATGAACGACATCGACGTTTTGCGCTATTTGCTCTTCACATAAACCAAATGGCAGTCCATCACACACTACAAACACTATGTGTCTGTTTCCTGTGCCATAATTCTGTATCACTTCCTGCAGACCAATCTGACTTACAATTGACTGGTAGTTTTCATGCGAATTTGGTTTGTAAACATAAACAAGGGTCATTAACGGACTATTTAGCTACTAGTATAAAGGTGTAACCGGAAAATGCACTGAATCCACATGCTGAAATAAAACTATGGTCTTTCCTGATGTATACTTTGATTGAGTCTCACTTTGTTTTATTTCCTGAGTATGTCTTGGTTTCTGTGCCATCTTATCAATACTACCAACAAACTTATAACTTATCCATTGGCCCCTAAAGGATAACGGTATCTCTACTGTTGGTCTGGGTACATAGCAAACTGTTCTGCATAAATAATACTGGTCAAATGCCATTTAAAGTAGAATCTGATCAGTAGATAAAGCATTTGAAAGTCTGTTATGTTTGAAATTGTTGCTTGTAAATGCGCTGATAGATTTGCGCATGCTACTGTTTTATTCTACGTCGAGTAATCATAATCTGTGCTGAGTTTATAGTATCTGTCCCTGTTTAAAACGTCCAACAGAACTTCAAGAAAAACGACTTGAAACAATATTACAAATTATCCCGGCAACTTGTTGTAATTTAGCTATAATAGCAAGTGGTTAAGCTAGGAGAAGTGATATTTAATAGAAGATATGTTGACATTTATATATTGTGCTGGTTAGGGTGTGTTCCTGTCCAACATCAGTCTTTTATTTGCATTTGACACTTTTATGACCATTTATTTCAGTTTGTCTTGTTACCGGTACCATCTTGGATGACATTCTATCATCAGTGATACAAGATTTTCATAGCTCGTCGCTTGTCTTGAACACATGTTCTCTCGCATTACTATTATAGCTGTTTAATCTTAACTTCTTGAGGTCGCGTTAGGGTTAAATTAATTTGGTGGCATTGTCGTCTTCATATTTGTCAAGGAATTAAAGCCGTGATTCATGAAGATAATTTGGACAGCCTGTGTTAGATCTACCACTGCTGGTAAACTAAGTACTTACATTTACATAAGTATACTTAATAAATAAAAAAAATAAACGATCAATTACGTTGTCTATGATTTCCGTCGTTAGAGTATGGATTTATAATATGACATACTTGAACTTATATGCAACCATTGTTCTAGCCAGTACTTCGGTACTGGGATGAAAATACGGATTTTTTTTGTGTTATTAAAATTTGCTGTTACAAAATGCTAGAAATTATTATAGATTAAGGAGTGTATCTCACTCTTGCAAAGCTCTGATTCCGTTCAAGGATTTGGCTATACTTTTTGTAACTTTTGGATTATAGCTCTTCATCTTTTGTATAAGCTTTGGATTTCAAATATTTTGGCCACGAGCATCACTGAAGAGACATGTATTGTCGAAATGCGCATCTGGTGCAGGAAAATAGGTACATTTTTGTACCGTTCATGTTTTTCTAAATAAGTAAAATGAAAAGGCATTAAAATTTATAAATTGCAAAAAGAAACTTTAAAAAAAAAGACATTGGTATGAGATCTATTGGGAATGCCTAAGCATAAATCGCTATGTTAACGACTCAAACAAAAGCACTCAATTCATTATCAACAACTTGTTTGAAAATACATTTTGTTTTGGCAAACGTCTTTGCTGAAACAGAAAAGAAATTGGTATAAAATCTTTTGAGAATGCCAGCGTGTACAGAGCTATTTGAAAAGACTTAACAAACAAATCATGTTCATGATCATAACCTAATTAATACCAAATAGGATTTGGACAAAACTCAATGCTGATCATGAAATAGAACAGAGATAGGTACGAAATCATATTAGAATGCCCGCGTATATAGATCTACTTGCAAAGGCTCACATAAGTTTTAGTGTTAAAGAACTTTAAACCAATATTGTAATTAGATCTCTGAATATAGTTCACATTGGCACTAATATTGATTTTGTCATTAGCAAATTAAAACATAACTAAATTTCATTATCTTTTGAGGCGAGATGTATAAAGACACAGACACGTTAACTTTTATTTCTATAGAAGTCGCTCTTCACTATACTACTACCTGTCGATACATTTTTTTTTTTGGCATTGCACAAGTCATGTCTTCTTTGACTATTAATGACGTTAAAATACTTAATCCCTGTGATGTGTTTTAGTCGATTTTAGTCTCTGATGCATGATTTTTTATTATTAATTGGTTTTGGCTTTTAACTAGCTGTCAGTAACTGCGAGTACTCTCAAATCGTATTTTCTTGTTAATTCGACCTGTTGATACTGTTTATAATGCTTTTTTGTTATTTTGTATTTATATGGATCTTGTCTGTACACCAGCTTATATTATTTGTAATATCATCAATTTTTTCACTTATTCTTACAACATTTGTATCAACTTCAAGATTATAAAAAAAACGCGTTTTTTTTCTAAAGTGAACATTGATTGGTTAAATATTTCTAAGTGATGTCCTGTGTTTGAATTTGTTTGTTAGCTTTTTGGTCATGAATGTTTGTCTCTAATATTTAATTAACTGTGCATGTGTATTCAGATATCGCAGATCAAATTTATTCGTTCATTGTGTAATCATACGTTTTTTGATTGAGTTGAGTCTGCCAATTTATATTTTATCGTATGTTTTTCTATGTTGTGATGTTATGCTATTGTTTCAGAAAAAGGGAGAAGGTTTGGATCCATTAAAACGTTTAATCCCGCTGCAAATGTTTGCACCTGTCCTAAGTCAGGAATCTGATGTACAGTAGTTGTCGTTTGTTTATGTAATATATACGTGTTTCTCGTTTCTCGATTTGTTTATATAGATTAGACCGTTGGTTTTCCCGTTTGAATGGTTTTACACTAGTAATTTTGGGGCCCTTTATATATAGCTTGTTGTTCGGTGTGAGCCAAGGCTCCGTGTTGAAGGCCGTACTTTAACCTATAATGGTTTACTTTTTAAATTGTTATTTGGATGGAGAGTTGTCTCATTGGCACTCACATCACATCTTCCTATATCTATTCAAAGGACATATAGTTAAAAAAAACATATTTTAAATTATATATCAATGTCAATGCAGAGTTCCTCATCTAAATGTCAATGGTCATTTTTTGTTCATATTTCAGCTGAATAATTGTAACTGAGTGAGCAAGTTTAACAATCAAACAATAAATGAAAATTCCCACGATTCTATATATTTTTCACTAGAGCCAATGAGTAGCTATATAGAGATACAAAGTTACTGATGTTGTAGGTCGCTTAATTGTATTCACTGTAAACAAATTTAAAATGGAATTTTTATGTAACAAAAGATGCTCGTGTACATCAATATCATCTTGGATATATGTGGTGTCCTTCATTTAATATTGCTAAAGTCGACTTAAAATTAACAAAGCAATAGAAACATTAGTTCGAGTTCACGAGAAACACAAATGGATTACCACCTTTCGTGTTAAATAACATAAACAGATATCTTCCTCAAAAAGTAAAATCACAAGATTATCGAACGCCAAGAAAAATTTAAATATGAAAGTCCCCTATCAAATTGCAAAATCATAAGCTCAAACGCATTAAACAAAGGGATAATAACGTACTGTCTTGTTACTGACTTGGTATAGGAATTTCCTATGCTGGTTTTCAACTAAACAAAACGACCGTCCTTATAGTACCTTACATTTAGACATTGTAATGGCAAAGGATTTGTCCCAATACAAAATTGTAGCATCCACCATTTGTATCCGACAAAACAGAAGTTTATTGAATAAATCTATATCTTAAAAACCCCACAGACGAATAATTAAAAAAACAAAGTATATATGTGTATTGTATGTATCCTCTAACATTTAACACATAAAGTGGCAAGTGTCATCTATAATAATAGTATTGATTTTTCAAAAGTGTTATGCTGTACATGTATCTGTTTATAGATTAAAGTCGAAACTTCCAAACAAAGTTTAAAAATAATTTTTAAATTTCCGAATTTATAAATAGAATCAGTTGGGATTTACATAAAACGTTTCTGTGAGACATTGTTTCTGAAGCTGCTTCTGCACCTATATCAACATTACCCAGTCAGGTGAATATTTAAAGAAATAGTAAGTTGGATTTATTCTTATAATCTGTTCTGTCATTATAACAGTTTTTAACAACTTATTTCTTATTTGTAAATAGTTAATATTAGCAAAAGCAAAATAATTTAGTACTAAGTATGTTAATTGTTTTGGGTGAGCTTTAGCACACAGTCAGTCGTTATGGCTACTTAACGCATTCATCATCACAGATGGGTAATAGTTTTAGGTGTGTGACAATTTGAGGGCAGTCGTCGTGAAGTACATACAAAAGAGTACAGTATGAGTATTAAGACAATATGTAATTTAAAGTTGTACATAGTAATTATCAGATACACCCAGATATTTATGATATATTTTTATTAATTTGATATTATTTTGAGAGGGGTATTTAAGAAATTTGACATTACTCAAGTTTAGAAAATAATAAATGTAGGATGTCTAATACCTAATACCAAATATTTATATATGCAACTAACAGCTGATTTTTTAGTTTGTCGACATTTGAAGTATGTATTTCCTTTCTTCATGCAAAATTCGAGTGTGTTTACAAATAATTTGTAGTATCTCTTATTGCACATTGAATTATCATTAACTGTATGATATTGATGAATATTATATTTTATTGATCGCCACATCTGTATTACTGACTTGTAAGCTGAATTATTGTCTTGTAGTCTGAATTATTTTCTCGTAAGCTGAATTATTTTTCTCGTAAGCTGAATTATGGTCTCCATGATCTCGTTCACTGATGCTTAAAACTGTTTTTCAATTATCTTAAACATATTGAAAATTTAGATCCGCGCGCTTATTCCGTCGTTCTTCTTCGCAAGAAAAAATATAATTAAAAGAAAAAAGAAGAAGAACGCATGCAAATAAAGAATAATTAAGGAAGTTTATTCACAAGCCATGAAATAACTAAATTTTAACATGATTTCCTGAAAACAAGCTACATGTTTTTGGTAAGCTGGACTTATTTTTAGAACATTATAATGGGCGTTAAGCATACAGAACAAGGTTAACGCAGAATTCATCATATTATGTGATAATGATTAACTTAACTTAGATAAGTTCATTCATATTTCTATAAAACATTTCATTATATAAGTCTGAAAATTACGCACAACTTTGCAATAATCAGTTTTGTTTTGTGTTATAAACGTTTGTACCTCAACGCGATTCGAACTCACACCTTACATACACCACATCATAAATCACTTAAATAGCCTCATGTTCAGCGCTCAATACCACTCGACCACATCCGCTATGTCAAATTTAACTTCGATTGTCGAAGTGTAACCTGTAACGTAAACTTAATCCAGCGATAGACATAAAGCACGTCTTGTTTTAAGCGTGTGAAGATGTTATATCATGATTTATAACAGTAAATAGGATATTTCACAGATCTTGCTAAATTTTTGCATTAATTTTGCCTCGGTGAACTTGATCTGAAAATCAGAAAAAAATGAAAATTTAATCAAAATTGAACTAAGAAGCACAAAAGCATCCATCACCACTTATCCTTCTGAGTATTCAATGATACTTGTATATATATATATATATATATATGCAGTGCAGGCGATTTGGTGTCACGATATCACAATAGCATGGGTTCGAATCCCGGTGAGGGAAGAACCAAAAATTTGCGAAAGCAAATTTACAGATCTAACATTGTTGGGTTGATGTTTAGACGAGTTGTATATACATTATGTACACAGCCATGTATCACCATCATTGATGGCGATCCGATGGATACATCTGTTGTAGGGTTGTCACTGACTCAGACGTACTTATGAATATAATTATTTTCTGTGACTGTATCTTACATTAATTTGTAGGATCCTTTACTATAGATAATTTAGCTGATCTGTAACAATAACATCTTCATGCCTTATATATCATGTACTGTAGTACGCCGCTAGATTAAAACTGACGTGGAAAGGTAACATATGGCCACCGAAAGCTCTTTTATGAGAGCCCAGGTGGTCGTGTGGTCTAGCGGGACGGCTGCGGTGCAGGCGATTTGGTGTCACGATATCACAATAGCATGGGTTCGAATCCCGGTGAGGGAAGAACCAAAAATTTGCGAAAGCAAATTTACAGATCTAACATTGTTGGGTTGATGTTTAGACGAGTTGTATATACATTATGTACACAGCCATGTATCACCATCATTGATGGCGATCCGATGGATACATCTGTTGTAGGGTTGTCACTGACTCAGACGTACTTATGAATATAATTATTTTCTGTGACTGTATCTTACATTAATTTGTAGGATCCTTTACTATAGATAATTTAGCTGATCTGTAACAATAACATCTTCATGCCTTATATATCATGTACTGTAGTACGCCGCTAGATTAAAACTGACGTGGAAAGGTAACATATGGCCACCGAAAGCTCTTTTATGAGAGCCCAGGTGGTCGTGTGGTCTAGCGGGACGGCTGCAGTGCAGGCGATTTGGTGTCACGATATCACAATAGCATGGGTTCGAATCCCGGTGAGGGAAGAACCAAAAATTTGCGAAAGCAAATTTACAGATCTAACATTGTTGGGTTGATGTTTAGACGAGTTGTATATATATATATATATATATACATAAGTACGTCTGAGTCAGTGACAACCCTACAACAGATGTATCCATCGGATCGCCATCAATGATGGTGATACATGGCTGTGTACATAATGTATATACAACTCGTCTAAACATCAACCCAACAATGTTAGATCTGTAAATTTGCTTTCGCAAATTTTTGGTTCTTCCCTCGCCGGGATTCGAACCCATGCTACTGTGATATCGTGACACCAAATCGCCTGCACTGCAGCCGTCCCGCTAGACCACACGACCACCTGGGCTCTCTAAAAAGAGCTTTCGGTGGCCATATGTTACCTTTCCACGTCAGTTTTAATCTAGCGGCGTACTACAGTACATGATATATAAGGCATGAAGATGTATCATGTACTGTAGTACGCCGCTAGATTAAAACTGACGTGGAAAGGTAACATATGGCCACCGAAAGCTCTTTTTAGAGAGCCCAGGTGGTCGTGTGGTCTAGCGGGACGGCTGCAGTGCAGGCGATTTGGTGTCACGATATCACAGTAGCATGGGTTCGATTCCCGGCGAGGGAAGAACCAAAAATTTGCGAAAGCAAATTTACAGATCTAACATTGTTGGGTTGATGTTTAGACGAGTTGTATATATATATATATATATATATATATATATGTGTATTTTTTCTTCTAATTGTAGCAATTCTTCAACAATTGCATCTAATTGTTTTTACAAATTTTGTGGAATATTTTTCTTGCTTGCATTAGAGATAACAGATCTTGTTTTGGATTGGGACTTCTACGTAGAGGTTGTTAACACAACACAAGAACCTATAAATAATGCCAAAAAGCTGCACACTGTAATTCTTGTTTTTTGCAATTTTTGGAACACTTGCATGCCTGGCCAGCATATTAGTCAAGATAGTTTGTGTATTGACGAGAAAGGACGATACATTCTTCGTAATACTTGCATTAATCTCGACGTGGTTTGAAGATTTTCCCCAAATCATCCTTGCAATGATTGTGGCTTTCAGGTCATCCGAGTTAATAGATAATGTACAAGTTGTTAAAGCAGGATATGTGATTGCTGAGGCAGTCATCTTAATTCTGCGATCGATGTGGCTATTCCGAATTAAGGCAATGTGTATTGAATACGGTTTTTGTGATTGCATAGATGACGAAGATGACGACTATAGCGTTTATGAGGAGGATGAAAATAAGTGGATAAAAACAGCACTCATGTTCGATCTCACTGGAGTTGTCATCATTCTTGTGTGTGCTATAGTACTTATGGTTGAACTTCAAATAGATTATTTCAAATAATCAAACGGTATTGGTCATGTTGCCAATAGTACTGGGAACGTGACTTATCAAAGTTATCAAAGATACAGAGCTTGTATTACATTGAATTCATCGGTTATGTTCAGTAAAAGACAAATCGAGTTAATAGCAAATTCAACAAAAACTATTAAAAACGTAGATAAAAACGAAGGTACTTTCTCAAAAGTAAGAATTTAATTGCAGTGACATTATATCAATATTTGGCTAGTATTTTACCCTGCAAAATTACAAAACGAAATTGGGGCAATATCAAAACAATTTATATCTTTTATCTTGAGATAAACTATATTAGCTGTATTTACAATTACTGTAAAATACTGTAAAGAAAATATTATGTTGTATAAAATGTTATTTTCAGAACACAAAGTGTTGCGTTTTCATTGACACTCCAGAATAGAGGTGAAACTGTCAACTTTGTAGTTCAATCTTAATCACTTTAAAAACAAACAAATATTTCAACAAAAATAAAAATAGCATATAGACACAGCACATCAGCAAAAATGAACGATAAATTTACTGAAAATAAACATATTACTATAACACAATGACGGGATGTGTAAGTACACAAATTTGAACTAAAATAAAAAGAAATCATTAACAGAGACAAATAAAACAACCCAACATAACACTTTATTAAGATAATAAACAACGTCAGTGCGTTTATTTAAAACTTAGATCTAGAGACCCTAATGTATTATTTCCGAAGTTGATACTGAATATTTTTAAATAAACAGTTGTTGAAGGCCGTACTTTAACCTATAATGGTTTAATTTTTAAATTGTTATTTGGATGGAGAGTTGTCTCATTGGCACTCACACCACATCTTCCTATATCTAGTTGTAATCTTATGATGAATGCGCTTGTTTTATATATAAAAAAAAAAAGACCAGACGTTCTTTGACATAATGCGGGGTTCACACATTGCCGATTATTGCTCCCGTTTGAGATCAGACAGCGATACGACACGAAAAGTGAAAAAGTCGGATTAGTATCCTCAATTATCTGGAATGTCCTATTATTGTCTGAACGCAGTCGTTTTAGTTCGTAACAGATTCATACTGGTCGGGAAGGGTCCGAATAGTTCGGCAAAGCACCCCGACAGTTAGGTGCGTCCCGTAACATTCGGGGAAACTCAGCCGATTTTGTCTAGTCGGATTACAATCGTGCCTATGTCGTGACAGATTCTGCTCTATCGGATCGAATTCCTAACAATGTTCTGTGTATTCGGGACGGTGTCCTGTGGAACGGGAATGATCTGGAGAAGTCCCGACAATAACAGAATACAATACGACTGAGACCAGACAAAGCCGTTTGCAATGCGATAGAGCGGACTGTGATAGGATTACGTTCCGACAGTACCTGATCATCCCGATTATGTCGACAGTTTTCGAACGGATAACTTCCGTCAGCGTCGGTTCACTGTCTTGTCACTATCTGATCTCTGTCGGATTACATTCGGTAGAATCGGGACGCAGTCGTGACAGACTCGGTCGAATTTTACCTGGCGAAAGATACAAATCGAATTTCCATCCACAATTCACAGGACCTTGATCAGACTTTTGACAAATTTTAATCGGGAATGGTCCTGTCAAGGACGGCAGTAAAAATCGTGAATGTGTGACCCCAGCTTAACCTAGGTTAATCGAGTCTCTGTGTGAGTAACAGATGCAAGCTTTTAATACCAAATGAGTTGGGAGATGGATAACAGCAGATGCATTTGCAATATTGCTACTCCTGTGCAGGAAACTGGTACTTCTAAAATTACAACAGACTCCTTTTTCAAAGATCCTGGTACACTGAGATGACGCATAATGACGCAACAGAAGCCGTGTCTGTTTATGACTGTCGTACAAGTGAGAGGTTTAGCGCTATAAAACCAGGTTCAATCCACAATTTTCTACATTTGAAAATGACTGTACCAAGTCAAGAATATGACATTTCTTGTCCATTCGTTTTTTATGTGTTTTGTTTTTTGATTTTGCCTTGTGATTTTGGACTTTACGATTAGAGTTACTCTATTTTTGTGATTTTCTTTTTTTCATTAATTTCCTGTTCTGGATGATATATTAATGTTACCAAATCACGAAAGTTTATATTGTTCATGAATGAGAATCAAAAATAGATCTGATCTTCAATCGAGCAGAAACAATCTACAGTCAGTTCTAAAAGAGCATTAATCCAATAAGTACTATTAGTTACATAGTATGCTAGTGACCCAATACGATATTTAATAACCCCATATATATATATATATAGATTCTTACACTGATACCAGTGTATTATCGGATTTATCCAATCGAGATAGTTAAATTGTCAATTTTAAAGTCCGAGCCGTCTCGGCGAGGACTTTAAAATTTATAATTTAACTATCGAGATTGGATAAATCCGATAATTCACGAGTAACTATGTAAGAATCTGTTTCTCTAATGATCAAAAAGACATTTTCTTTTTTGTTAACCGAAAATCCCCTACAAGTGCCTTTCACATTGCACGAAGTTGTCAATTTCATTAACACCTGTTATCATATTTTGATTCATTCAGTTAGCTAAAAGGTCATGACCCTTAAAATCATCCAAATGAATGATCTTTTGAGATCACCAGCAACCACACGTTGATTAAATTTGTTTATACAATGGGTTCAGAAAGGGATAAATTTCCATAGAATTAGAGAAACCGTATTACGTCACTAGCACACTATGTAACGAATTTATCTTACCGACTATCTTAACGTGTAAAATTTAGACTTGTGATCTATCAAAATGAGCAAGCCAGTCTTCAATACTGTTAGCATTAAGAAACTACTCCATCGATCCTACAAGAACAAAAACCAATGATAACAACTTCTTAGGTTTAAATGTGCTTAATGAATTTATTTCAAGCTTAATCATCAATTTCTTCGTCTGTTGAAACCTTTAAGATTTTTTCTTAGTTTCGTTTTGTTTTTTAAAAAGGGACGAAACACCACTACTAATCGTGTATGAAATAAGCCCCGCCTCCCAACTACCTAATATGGAATAAAAAGGGACGTTACTCCACTACTTACCATGTATGAAATACGCCCCACCTCCCTACTAATCTAATATCAAATATACACGGTCTTCACGCGAACGCTTTTAACCAATCACAATCCTAGAAATGTATAGGTTGTAAGATAAAATTAATTACACAGTAAAATGCTAAGATATTTTCACCAAAACTAAAAGATTAAACAATGTACACCAATAACAAGCACATACGTGTACCCCTATATGGGTCCTATATCAATCTGACCAAGCGAATTTTTCCAGTTTTAACTTGAAATCATAAAATTTCTTCTAAAGAAACGCCCCAGAACACTTCTCAATACTTCTATTCTGCATAACAAAAAGATAGCATACAATTTCTATTCACATACTTAATATACTTATGCTAAATACAATATGCATCAGAAGTAGATCTAGTTTTCTTCCAGTGTGTACAGTAATGTACAGTAATGTGTGATTTCGGGGAATTTTTTTGTATATATATCAGGTATTGTCTCAAAGACATTTATTTAATTTATTTAATTTAGCAACTTATTTGTACACAAATTTAAACATGCACAACTGGACGAAAGCGTTCGAAATAAGAGTTTGAATCTTAACGATTGAACTGATTGAGAAGATGGGAACGAGGCGAAAAACAATTCAAGTCTGTTATGCCCAAAATCATATTATTTACTATTAACAGCGGTTATATTTTTCGTCAATTATTCAAAACCTATCTTATAGTTGATCCTACGTATATACGTAGGTAATCAATTAATTTTTAGTCAAAAAAATAATCACAAAATACTTTGACTATTATTATCAAATCGCTTTAAAAAAAAGACCAAGTAATCTCATTATCAACAAACCCCATGGGGAGGTACGTTAAAAAATCATCTTAACCGTTTAACGATTTCAACACTGCTAGTTAAATCAAAGCATAGTTTAATTAAAGTGATTAAAGAGTATAATGCATGCATCACTCTTTGTATATTCTTAAGCTTTATATAATGTAAACGTTAATCATTTCCAAAAAAAAGTTATAGGTCGTACTGAAACACGTTTATCATACTATTTTGTTCAAATGGAAAGTGTGATGCTAGAACACAGTAAACTTTAAAAATAGATTTAACATTTCCTGAATTATAAATAGAAGTTTCAATTTGACTGGGGATTTACATACTTATATAAGTGTTACATAATATTACTGCGATACATTGAAACAGAAGCTGACTCTGCACATTTGTCAATATAACTCTATCAGGTGAGAAGTTTAAAAAAAGGTAGTTTGATTTTTTTTATTTGTCTGTCAAATAGTCGAATTTCTCACATTTTATATCTTATATGTAACCAGTTAGTATTGCAAAATTTAATTGTTTCCGTGTCTTGCTAAGTTTCGGTTCATGTAGTGATGTTATCTTGATGAAGGCGATACTTTAAGTGGTGTAAAAAAATAAAAAGTTAAAATTGGCCGCCATTACGTAAAGATGAATTTCAAGTCTTAGATGTTTTATGTGCAAGAGAGTAGAGAATACAAAGTCATGGTGAAATTTATAATTCTACGATTCCTTTTTATTCTTTTTTTCATCGAAAAAAAAGGACTCCTGTTTCCTGGTAATATAAGTAATTAATTTTTGTTTCGGAAAGTGTATTTACTAGGCTGCCTGAATATATTTTTAACTTGGCTGCGTATATGTTGGTTTTCTAAACGCAAGCTATTACTATTATGTAAATCATGCAAGACATCTAATATTAGGACATGTATAAAATATGATTATGGTGTATTACCGCTATTGATATTTCACAATTACTCTTTGTTAAATTTGCACGTTTCAACAAACTGTGCAGAATTGATATGTGTTTCAAATAAAGAAATACTTGGATTGGTAAAGTTTTATCGGGTTCAGTACTATAAACGATATTTCACATAACATTTTTCTGCATATAAGGAAATACTCATCACTGGAATTTAACCAATCAAATATTCAACTCGATTTCAACACTGCTGGTGGACAATTTGTCCCCGAGGATTCTACCAGTCCAGTAGCCAAACAGCATGAAAACTGGTAGAACAAAAATATAATACTGGATGACACGCCACCCAGGATAATAAGAAAATAACAATCAAAACCAAGAAGTAAACAAAGACTCCCAAAAAATAAAGGACATTTACATTAACAGTTATAAATAATAATTTAGAAACAATACGTACTCCACTAAAAACACCAGGAGGGAAATCAGGTGCTCCGGAAATGTAAGCATTTCCTGCACCGTATACGGCACCCGTCGTGTTTTAATTTTTGTTCAGTTCGGTAATGATGGAAGGTTATAATGACTGAGGAAGAATATCAAGGTGTCAATCGGCTGTTGTCAAGGACACAACACCACCGATGTTATCAGGTGTCCCCATAATCATCTTAAATGATGTAATGAAAATGAAACAAGAAAAGAAGATGTGGTATGATTTCCAATGAGACAACTATCCACAAAAGAGTCCGGATTATAGAGAAAATATATCATTCAACAAATGACCCCTTTATTTAGTTGTGTACAAGCGTTAGTACCCTTGTAACCTCATGTTACCAAAATATCATATACAAACACCAAATAAAAAAAATGGTTCTTTGAAATACCAAAAAAGACATATGTGTATGATCCAGAATGTTTTTTACAATAAAATGTAGTATTCATTTCTTACAACTATAAAGTTCAAGGGAAGTTTTTTCGACCCTTTTACGTATGCAACCAGATGCGACGAGTTGGTAGTATTATAGCTTAAGCCTGATTCAAACTCAACCACGATTGCACCACACTCACCGTGATCTAAAATAAATTCAGATCGTAGTGGGCTCGCAGTATGAGCTTCATGAAAATATGTTGTTGTTTTTTTTGCTTCAATCACGTTACTACAATTTCCTAATAACGCTTCAAAAACGATCCCGCTACGATTAAACCACGCTCTTTCCATGCTCTTTCTTCTACTTCTCTGCGATTTTCACGATCTTTCTACGCTCAACACGTCCTCACTTCGACCATACCACGAATTATCACATTGCAACACGCATCTACTGCGACAATAGCACGCTCTTCTCACGACCATACTACCATCATACCACGTTCATACCGCGATTTTACTACGCTTCAAGTTATAACGTCAACATCGTGTTCCATATAGATACTGTATCATTACTTCCATTTCTCATTGAAACGTAGCGAAAAGGGCAAAGGTAGAGCCAGAGGCAGATCTGATAGTAACGAATCATGATCTGGTAGATATATGTCGGACTGACCAATCCAACCTGATACACAACCGATTGCCGGTGACATCATGATTGAGCCGTTAAAAATTAAGGACAAGAGGTCCAAATTACATACAGACAAACAAAATCTGGAGAGCTTTTATAAATTTTACAATGACAATGAGCATGATGATTGTAGTATCAACGTAGTCAGGTCGTAAGAACAGCGTTATGAGAACGGCAAGTTCTTTATTTGAATTTGATTCATTCATGTTTTTAATAATGTCTGTTTTACTTTTCTTACTGTTTATTTACCATATTGCTCACGATCGTGTCTATCAGTTCTACTTATAATCTTCGTGTAAGAAATAAGTCGAGAAGTAAATTCAGCAGTATATCTAATTTTAGATAAACAAGATCATACATCATTAGATCAAATATTTTTGTATACGTTATACAATGTCTCGATTACTTTGCTAAGTCAGAAAAGTCCAAAGCGCTTGTATTTTTTTTTTATTTTTTAGTAGATTTGGTTTAATTATTTATAGGTTTTAAGAGTAAACTTGTTGTATTGGTTCCTAAAGTTTTCACATTTTGTTTAGACGTGTGCATAGTAAATATCACTTTTTTATATTGTTATAAACAAAGTCTAAGTGTTAAAGACTTAGTGTTCTCGTCTTGATTTCTGGGTCTATGTTTCATTTAAAGATACCATATTTTTGTCATTTATATGAACATGTATATTACATGTATTAGTGAGATAAACTGCGTAAATAGAACCTAAAATAGTTTTGTTTATGTACAAAAGTGGAACACCAAAAGTCGATACAAAACCTTAATATAACTCATGTTAATATATGAGCTGTGTATTGTATTGAACATTCATAATAAACTTTAAATTTACTATCTTATTCAAACTGTAATGCAAAAGCAATATACCGGTTAATGCACTGTTTCATGCTTAACGTGCTGTGCCTTGGGAAAATTCTTCCTGGGCACGTTTTGTCACCCCTCACAATAATTGCTTATTCGTGTGCTCGAAACAAAGAGGTCCTGATAAACTAGTATGTGATACGACGAATATAGATTGCACATTGACATGTAAGATATAGCCGTTTAAGAAATAAAAGCACTAATTTAGCCAGCCCTGAAAGAATATACGTAGTATCTATTTTTCAATTTAGGACTTTTGTATAAATTTCTTTTAAATAACAAAAAACAAGTAAAACTATAAAATAAGAACATTTGCCCTGTTCCTCAGAACAAAATTACACGACTTCGAAACATTGCGCTAATGTTCAATAAAATGTGTGATGTGCTTGTCAGCACAAGTCAAGATAATGTATAGATAAATAAATACGTCGTTTCCACAACAACCATATGAAACACTGCAACATTTGGAAGATGATATATGTGTTAAATGATAATGAACATGAATACAAATATAAAGTACTTATTCAGAAAAACTTTTAAAATGTGTCAAATAATATTTCTGTTTTACCATTATAGGACTTATTCCATAATGCCATCTGCTTGTGTCTGGAAGTGTTGTCAAACTTTCGTATGGATCGCATTTGAGATAGTCGATCTAGTACTAGATTGGGACTTCTACGCAGAGGTTGTTACAACAAAACAAGAGTCTATACAGACTGCTACAGACCTACACACTGCAATTCTTGCCTTTGCAATTTTTGGAACATTAACATGCCTTACCAGCATACTTATAAAGATTTATTGTGTCTGGAAGGGGAAAGAAGATTCACCAGTCCTTTATTTACTTTCATTGATTTCAACGTGGCTTGAAGACTTTCCTCAAATTATTCTTGCAATAATTGTGGCTGTAAAGACATCCGAATTAATTTCTTATGTACAGGTTATCAAGGCAGGATATGCGATAGCTGAGACAGTCATTCAAATTATACGACTGTTGTGGCTATTCAGAATTAAAAAATTGTGTATTAGATACTGTTGCTGTGAATGCATAAATGACGACAATGAAGATGAAACTAAAGCATGTACCAGACGATTTATCATATGCGATCTAACTGGTCAATGTATGTTACTTTTATGTGCTATATTCCTGATGATGGAACTTCAGCTGGATTTCTTTAAATAAACTTTCACTACTGGAATCAATAGTATTTCTATCTAATTAATAATGAATTCCTGATTTTGGTAATGGACAAATTAGACCGTTGGTTTTCCCGTTTGAATGGTTTTACACTAGTAATTTTGGGGCCCTTTATAGCTTGTTGTTCGGTGTGAGCCAAGGCTCCGTGTTGAAGGCCGTACTTTAACCTATAATGGTTTACTTTTTAAATTGTTATTTAGATGGAGAGTTGTCTCATTGGCACTCACACCACATCTTCCTACATCTAAATAAGGTTTTTTGCCGGAAAGATGCATATATTGGATTTTTTGTTTTATCAAAAAAGCATACATACAATTTCTACTTTCTAATTTTAAAAAAAAATGAATCAAAAGGATCACAAGCTTCGGTTGTAACTTTAGGGTACTTTATCTGGATATGCTTCTTATGGTATTACTGACATTGATACCACCTTATATAATACCATTATATTATTCTATTATTTATTGACCACAATAGCACATTTACCTGAGGTAAAAATACTGTCATGTAAGAACATGTCGAAAATAAAGATTTGGATCTCAACAATTAACCCGAGCAGAGATAGACAAAAATATTTATGTATTTCGTGCAAAAAAGATAATGATGGGGAAGGCGTAGCTGTGGGTTCCCTTTTTCAATTATTCATGTCATCGTATATTATTATGGTGAAGAATGCTAAAATACTATGCTTGACTCCCAAATGTTGAATTTTTACGAGAGAAATTTATGTATTACTGAAAAATTATTACACCAGGGTTTTCGATATCACAAACTAGTCAAAACATTTACTATTTTTTATCATCGGTATAAGGACATCATTCGTAATTATAGCTCAACATGCAGACTTCTTATACGTTTAGGTATTTCACATCCAATTTTTTATGAAATTATTCTTTATAAAGCACAAAAATGACAGTATTTACCTCAGAAACTAACAAAACCTTTAAATAGACTTATTAAGAAGGGATATAGTTACGATACTGTTGTTAGGTCATTATAGATTGCATATTTTGGCATTGATATTGATTCACTTATAGGGTCTTTGCATCGGAACAAAACACATGTATTCAAAAAACAGTTGTTGGAACGACATGGGTTGTGTTCTTATCATATTGTTATGATGGTATGATACTAAACCCCTAATGGGAAGGATTGTGCCTGATATTCATATGATGAAATCATAATCTTTCAAACAGTTTAGTTGAAGTCTGGAGCTGGCATGTCAGTTAACTGCTAGTAGTCTGTTGTTATTAATGTATAATTGACATCTTGTTTATTTTCTTTGGTTACATCTTCTGACATCAGACTCGGACTTCTCTTAAATTGAATTTTAAATGTACGTATTGTTATGCGTTTACTTTTCTACATTGGCTAGAGGTATAGGGGAAGGGTAGAAATCTCATAAACATGTTTAACCCCGCCGCATTTGTGCGCCTGTTCTAAGTCGGGAGCCTCTGGTCTTTGTTAGTCTTGTTTTATTTTAATTTTAATTTCTTGTGTAAAATTTGGAAATTAGTATAGGGTTTATTAACACTGAACTAGTATATATTTGTTTAGGGGCCAGCTGAAGGACACCTCCAGGTGCGGGAATTTCTCGTTACATTGGGGACCTGTTGGTGACCTTCCGCTGTTGTTTTGTCCATGGTCGGGTTGTTGTCTCTTTGATACATTCCTCATTTCCATTCTCAATTTTATCTCAAACCGCTCAATCATAAGTGTTCAATTGATGATGTAAGGTTATAACTATTGGTTTTATCAGTGTTGTGGAAAGGGGTATAATCAGAACAGATTCGACATAAGATTATTCATATAGGGAAATTGTTAAAACTTGTTTTTGTAAATGAACGACAGTCATATGACCAGTCGTTTACATTTGTAATAGGGTACCAACAATGCATCCTTGAAACTCAGAAAAGCGAAGTCAAACGAGGTTCTGCTTAAAAGGGATAGTTTTGAGAGATAAAATTATGATTTCAAATGAAAACTTAGGTGCATATGGCGTCGTCTGGCAAACATAAGTTGGTTACAATGGGAGGTTATAAATGTCAAACCAGTAAATAGTTTGTGTTGAATTTCTTTGTATTCAGCAATAATTTGCAGCTCTGACGTCGTCAATAATCGTTTAAAAAAAATCTTACATACCCAGTATTTCAATATTCACACCATTGTAAAACCACTCTTTGTATACTCTTCCTTTTTTCAAATTTTGAGTTAATTTAACAAAATTTCATATATATAGTGATGAATTGCGTGCATGTATTGCTAATGTGTCTGTTTGTATGTTTTATGACTGAACGGACGTACTATAATTTGACGTTCAAAACGTTTCCAATGTTGCAGCCCTAAAACTAAGATAAGCGACGTTAGTCGAAATCAGAAAGCTTTAAGATATGAAATTACGATTTCAAGTGATACGTGAAATGATCCAGATGAGATATCATATAGCTTCAAAAAGTTAAACTACCTTATATTTTCTATTCAACGTAATATTGTCTATGAATGTGCTTTAAATTTTCAATTTTTAAAATATGAGTAATATTCCTGATTTATACATAATTAAAATCACACTATGTATAAGGTGCAGAATGCATGTATACATGGAGATCATGTTTCAAATTTGATTTACTCCCTTTTAACACTTTTTTAAAACGGGATACAAAATGTTCACTACTTTATAAACTGACATTTTAAAATGAATTCTACTTCAAAAACGTACTTTAATATACGACATACCTTTGATTTTTATCAGTCACCATCGATTTATCTTTATGACTATAATTTAAATATTCTTGTTCTTACAGGTTTTCTTATTTTCATATACCGGGTTATGTATCACGCGTTATATATCATTGTTAATGTTGTAGTATTGATTTAATAGTATTTTAAGAATGAAGATCTATTTTTAAGATTTGTATGTACGTGACTTATCTATCTTTCACGTATTTTTTTTAATATTAACTAGTGAACAAGTACGTACTCTACTAATGTATCAGGATACAAAATCCGCTTACTGTAAAAAAAATTATCATATGACTATAAATTTTCTATGTTTTCATAGGCTACTGAAAACATGGGTGTAACTTAAGTGTGATAATTGAACATTGTTGTGCCATATAATAATGAATCAATAAATTATCTAGGTATAGAAAAATAGCAAGCACACAACTGAAAAAACAACACTCTTTTTTTAACATTACATCAGTATGAAAATAAGTGAAATTGCCACAGGATAATATAAGAAGTATAAAAATGAGCAGGTTTGATTTTTTTTCTGCAAAATAATGGTATATTATATGTATCTACCTAAAAAAAACCTGAATGATTTTATATTTGATATTCAATTTTGATTGAACTTTAGGAGGTTTTTCAATATGTTTAGGGTTTTGAATAGATGCGAATAATCACCTACAGAAATCAGTATTTTAAGTTCCCAAAACGTCGTGTGCTATATCTTTAATGTAATATACTAGTCGGTTAAAGAAATAATTATCATTGAATTAAATAATCTATTTACTCTCTCAGTAAAAAGTAAAAAAATCATGAAAAATATTGAACTCCGAGGATATTCAATCGAAAAGTCCCTAATCACATGACAAAATCAAATGACAAAACACATCAATCGAATGGACAACAACTGTCATATTTCTGACTTGGTACAGGCATTTTCAAATGTAGAAAATGGTGTATTGAACCTGGTTATAAAGCGCTAAACCTTTCACTTTTACAACAGTCTCATCAAATTCCGTTTTATTTACAACGATGCGTGAACAAAACAAACATGATAAATAAAATAGTCAAACTATGGGAAAAGCATTCATCACTGTGTTACAATCTTAAAACAAACAGTTTTACAAAAAAACAACCACAAGCATCTATTAAATTAAAAACACATTAATTGCTTAGCGTTTCTGACGTCAGAAAATGTATAAGTCACAGAGGAAAAGTGTTTTGTAATTAACTTTACAAAAACTGATATTAGCCTCACCCGTTTGTGTTTATATAACATTAAATTGACACACATGTTAGCAGCTTTCGGTCAACGTTTTTTTTATGTTTATCTGTTTTTGGTAAATCGTTTTTGACATAAATCAGATTTTTTTGTTAAAGACATATTTTGTCTGATCCTGTTATACCATTCTATGTTACTACTGTGGATTCATTTATTTTCGTGGATATCAATTTTCGTGAATTGATAATTAAATCTCTCATGTTCGTGGATACTTGATTTCGTGGCTTTGCCAATCTCTATATACAAACATATTGAAAATTTGTTGAATATTTGAATTCGTCGTTCACCTGTTTCCACGAAACCCACGAAAATTAGTATCCAACGAATAATAATGAATCAACAGTATGTGATAGGGGTTTCGAGGTCCATACTTTGACCTCTGGCAGTTAGCATCTACGTCATGTTGTCTCCGGTGGAGAGTTATCTCATTGTCAATCAATCCACATCTTCTGGTATTTAGTTAAGTAATTTTATGCTAAAAATACAAAATGTAGCAATTGTTCAAATAGAGAAAATCCGAAAAGAAATAAATTCCGCATTGTTATAGTTTTAGATAAACAACTTATATAACCAAAAAAATTCCCTAATAAATAACATGAAAAAGATTATATTATTGATATATCGATCTCTCCTGCCCAAAACATAACTCTTGTTATTATGGAAAAGGTGTATCATTGAATGATATGCCAATCTCTTACGCGGTCAGTACCTTTAAATACCTTTAAAAAGATTTACAACTTCATATACAATACCGATGTCAGTTAATGTTTTAGTTTACAGCGATATATAAACCAAAAATAAACACTATAAAAGGACTGGTAACTAAAGAAAATAGCATTGCAATACCACATCACAATGAGATTATGTGTCCTGATTGTTATTATCCAAAATCATACACAGGATATAAACCATACATAAAACGCATGCTCTTTTTAAATAATCTATGGATTCAAAAACGATAAGTTTATTGAATCTCATTTGGAAAAAGATGAACGCAACTTTAATGGAATTTACACTTGAACACATAAACGAGGAACACATTGCTCGCCTTGTCGCACCAATAGTGTTTTTATGCATTTTGTTAGTTGTTGGAGTGCCAGGAAATTTAACCGTTTTGATTATATATTGGAATAAATATACCAAATCAGTATACCGATCTATAATATTGAACTTGGCAATTGCTGATCTGATATTCTGTACCATTGGAATTCCATTCAACATAGCCCGTATCGTTCATTACTATACATTTGAGGGACAGTGGATGTGTAAAACGTTCACAGCAGTGCTGATTTTTGGAATTATGTATTCTACTCATTTAGTGATGTTACTTTCACTTCACAGATTCAGACAGATATGTTTTCCTTTGAAGAACCAAATTTCTCTTCAGAATGTTTATTATTTCATATCTTCTTGTTTTATAATAGGAATCATACTATCATGGCCACAGGCAGTTTTGATCGAAATTGAAGATTTGGAATTAGAGCGAAACATTACAGGACACACATGTCCTGTAACTGCATCTAATCCCTCAAAACTTTCAATCGCTTACAGTCTTTTTAATGTATGTATGTTTTGTGGGTATACAGTTATCTTGTTTGTTCTGTATTCCCTTATAGGAAAGAAAGTTTACCAACAACGACAAACACGACTGCGTATATATACTGCTGAACAAGGCCGAAATGTTCCATTAATAGACAAAATGACAAAGATTGCACTTACAATATCAGTTGTGTTTGCGTTGAGCTATCTTCCTCTATTTCTTCTAAAAATTGCTAAAAATTGGTTCGATGAAAAAGATTTAACCGAAATGGAATATTCTATGTTACGAATTGCTGAAAGGTGTTATATGATTAATCATGTAGCAAATCCTTTGATATATGCTCTATTCGATAATCGATTTAGACAAAACATAAGACTCCTTGCTTCTTTGAAATGGCGATTTGGTGATAAAGAACCAAAATAACAATATATATGTAGATAATACTAAAAGAAATAAGAAAATATCAACATAAACATTAGCACCTTTCTTTAGTAAGTATAGATAAGTAAAATAAATACTTAACTAATGTATCAATGAACTTATTTTCTAGTTATATATAACTTTAGTACATAATTGTATGTGCTCCTGCTTATTAAAAAGTTAGCCGAATGTATTATTATTTTCGCGAGCCTGTAACATCGTTCATCTGCAAATACACTTATCATAGATACTAGAATAGAAATTTGGAAAGTCAGACGCCCGTTTCGTCTACAAAAGAAGTAAAAAACTCCCAATTCAGAAGAAGTTAAAATGGTCAAATACAGTACGAATGTAAAAAAGCTCTTTTTATTGATGTAAGCTCTTAATTGATTTACCACATATTAAGTATCTAAACAATCTCACTTTCAGATGAAAAACTAGGGGCTGAGTTATAAAAATAATTGGTAAACATCTCTAGAACGGTTTTGTACATTCAACACAGGTTGTATTTCTTTTTAATCAATACATATCGGATATGTTCCTTATGTCGTAACTACAATCCCTTTCCCTTTCATGAATGTAACCTACCGAGTTTGACTATTTACCTGATTTGTTATCACATACGAAACACGACGGGTGCCACATGTGGAGTAGACTCTGCTTACCCCTCCGGAGCATCTGAGATCACCCCTAGTTTTTGGTATGGGTTTGTGTTGATTAATCTTTAGTTTTCTATGTCGTGTCATGTGTACTATTTTTGTCTTTTTCATTTTTAGCAATGGCGTTGTCTGATTATTTCTGATTTATGAATTTGAATGTCCCTCTGATATCTTTCGTTCCTCTTTTACTTTACCAGATAACAATAGATATCCACGAATGACAAATACGCTGCGTCGTTGTCTTTACTATCTAGGAACATTTTTTTACCCATTAAGGAATAAGGCAGTTATATACTGTTTGACGTTAATATTTTGAGAAGACATTCAGCCTCTTCTTCTTATAACTCTTAACAAGATACAGTTCTGATCGTACTCAATATGTATTCAATGTCTCGTAAGTCAGTTTTTGGCTGGATATTTATCATGTATGTATATTGTGTATAAATTATTTTTATTGCAATCAATATGTGACAGTTTAATAAACAAGTTATTTATTTATTTATTTATTATGTATTCAAATATTTTACAATTTTATAACACGATTTATTGGTGTTCTTTTTCAAAAACGAGCAGAAAAATCAAATGATATTGTTTTAAGAATTCTTTGCTTTATAGTTAATGACAATATTAAACTCATCGTTTTTTTCTTTCTAAAAAGCAAACGTCATCATAATAATTACACATTTGCTAATACATACATCAAATACCGGTTTCAGTATTTTAATAGATTGTTTCAAATTCCCGTTGCAAACACTGCTACAATATTTCTCAAACGTGTCCTGTCCTTAGTGACTTACTTTGTTAAATTCTACATCAATAAAACAATTCTTCTATTTCAGAAGTCGAATTAAAAAAAACTTAGCTCAGATTTTATAGAGACAGAGTCAATTTCGTTAAAATGGAGGCTACCTCATTCTTGCTAAATGTTAGTCGAAATGAAAGTTGCGACGATGTTCATATTTTTTCTTGTCAATATCAAAGATTCCACAAAAAAGAATTATATTTTTGACCTACAAAAACTTAAGCGATTAGTTTAGTAAAATATGAAATTATCGTATTTAACGTCTATTTTCTGACGTGGCTGCTAATAGAGGTCAATCATTTAAAACGTGTCAGCCATATTATATACGATGACGTATACGCATTTGCAGATATACCAAACATATTTTATGATTTCGAGCTTTAGACTTTTATACGTTATTCTTCATTTGTTTGTTTCTACTTGGAACCACTTCAAGACACAAACTGTCGATTTTAGATGATGGTATTTTGCCGGAAAAAAAAGAGTGTTTCCACGACTTCTGCATATTATTAAAAAGAAAAGAAGCGAATGTGGGGCAGTGACACGAATATTGTACTTTTATGAAACACTTAAAATATTTCAAGATCTTCCCTGAATAAACACCAAAAAAATCAAATGCACTACTTATATGCATCTTTTATATGCATGTGAATATTTTGCATTTGCAATTTTATCATGTATGAGTAATATGTACATAATTGTCTCTATAAGAATATGCAATAATACATTTTGGGGGAAAAAACTGATGATCACTGTCAATATTTTCTGCATTAAGTGCTTTACCGAATATTTACGGTACCCTGAATTAGGTGACATGCACGATTTCACGGTTTTTCTAATATATAAAGTGAAAGTATCCTTTATCATGATCAAGGTCGGTTATTTGAAATGGTTTATGAAAGTTTTACACTTTTTATTTTTCTGTTCGACGACTGTTTACAAAAACTTACATTAATTCGTTTACTTTATTTTAATACACTTTACTTCGCTTCATTCGACATCTATTGGTGATGAAAATGACATTAACACCCAATCATTCATTATTTAACATGGGATTGCAATTCTTTACTAGCAATGTGATATGGATTATTCCTATTGTAAAGTAAAACCTTCCACCTTCATCTTCCCATCAAGTTAAAGGCATTTAAAACAATTTCCAAAAATAAAGTCAGCTACATCATTTCAAAATTGACATGCTCAAATATCTAGCAAAATCTAGCACTCTAACAATCTGTGATATTTCCAACAATTCACGTGCACGCTTATTTTACTTAAAGGTAAATAGCGGTGTGAACTACTGTCATAACCTAGTTGAGTTTTGAAAAAATGATAACATTTCTTTTTATTATTATATTAACAAGATTAACATGCCCAATGTTCTTATTGAACATTCAATTTCCGAAAACAACGGTAATAAATGTAGGTCACTTATACTTTCAATAAAAACACTCCACTTAATGAAGATATCTTAAACAAACACTTCCTGTTTGATAACAGTAACAACGAAAATCAGTAATAACTTAGGTATATGTTCCCCAGGGTAATTACCTATGCACAAAGGATACCCATAAATGAAGATTTATCTGTCGCTCATCAAGTTTCTGTCGTTATTATAAAAAAATAAATTATCAGAAAGATCATGACAACTTCATTGAGCTTTATTCGAACGGGACTTAAAAAAGTCAAAATGCAATTTGGTAAGCTGTTTAAGCTATTGCTACTGCAATCTACTAAATAGGCACAGGAATATTTTTGATCGTATCTATGGATTGAACTGCTCTACACAGCTACTTTTGCATAGATACTATTTCTGTACTAAAAATCAGAAGTATTGGAAATCTACTTTTAATATTCAGTACTATTTTGTTACTTTAAAATTATTGTAAAATTTAGGTACTTGTATTTTAGAGTACTTTTTTTTGTACTTGAAATTTAGGTACTACAGATTTTTGATACACCTGTTATAGTTTCAGCATTTTGAATGTTTTTCTATTTCAAATCTCTCATTAAAGATATGAATTTCATGGAATATTGCGATCACTGTTGGTATCATTTCTGTACCAAAATATTTAGTACAAATCAAGTTCTGTAAAATACCAGTACCTAAATATTACAATAATTTTAAAGTAAAGAAATAGTACTAAATATTAAAAGTAAATTTCCAGTACTACATATTATTAGTACAGAAATAGCACTTAATATTAAAAGTAAATTTCCAGAACTACATATTTTTAGTACAGAATTAGTACCTATGAAAAAGTAGCTGTGTAAATAAATTTACAGATCCATTATAAGGGATCTTGCAGTAGCTGATTTCATGGTTTGCATGATGGGGAACGAAAAATTGTTCACAGTCCTTATTATTTTTGAAATTATGTATATACTCATTGCGTATTGTTACTTGCTATTCATAAATTCAGACAGGTTTCTTTACCGACAAAGACACATATTTCCCTTCAGTACATTCATTATTTCATCATCGCATGCATATAAATTGGAATATTTCTTTCGTGGCTAGAGACGTTACTCGTTAATAATTGACTTTTAAACATCATTAAAAATATGGTTGGCGAAAAGGTCCTATGACTGTTTAATAAACTGACAAACAAATAATTTTTTTTATAAAATGAATCATGGATGTTAAAGTCAAATTAAACGAATTGCAGAAAGATTTTTAATATATCACGATGCTAATACGTTTGGTAAACACATTTATTTAAAATCTAAATACGATAAGAGTAACACTTAGAAAGAAAAACCTATTATACAAATTTGGAAGTTATCATTGTTTTTGGCTATGAAAAAGTAATATGGCTCTGAGGATAATGTTTTTTTCCGGTTTGGTCTCTATTGTTAGATTTGATAATCAAAAAGGTCCTCTATAGTTGTTGTATTAAATAATAGGTTGAACATATCTAGCCTTTATCATCCTTACTTGGATAATCGATAATTTTATATGTATGTAATAATTGTAGTAAAAACATATTTACAGCCTTGCAACAAAACTTCATTTGTAAAAGTAAAGTAAAAAGATAAGTTTTAACATGCAGCTGATTCAACTGATATTGATCGTTTAAGAGCATCCGGCCCATAAGGACCAAGTGACCTTTTTCATCACTTGGCGTCCGTCGTTTGCATCGGAATACTTCTCTTATTGTAAATTGGTTATTTGCTTTTATATACTAGAATATTTACTCAATTTTTATTTCATCACAAAGATATATACCATTTACGGTATCAACAACAAAACAGTTTTGGTGACGTCATTGTCATTTCATACGCTTATGTGTTGTTTTTTTTTAGATTAATTTGTATAATATAAAATCACAAAAATACTGACCCGCGGTGAAAATTTAAAACGGAAAGTACCTAATCGAATGGCAAATCAAAAGCTCAATCGAATAAAGAACAGTTGTCATATTACTGATTTGGAACAGGCATTTTAGTATGCAGAACATGGTGGATTGAACCTAGTTTTAAAGCTAGCTAAACATCTCCTTTATATGACAGTCGCATCGAATTCCATGATATTGACAACGTTGTGTGTGTTTCTTTGAATTGTAAAGTCTGCTATTTATACGTTTACATACTAGGTTTGACTGCTGGATCCCACGTATTGTCACTTCAACATATTATGTTTATTCTGTCATGATTATCACGAACTATAAACAACTGTCATACAACATAAAAACAGAAGGTACAGATTAGTTAAATGTGTCCAAGAAGTTTCATATAGAAACAAACGTTTGTTTTTAGTTAATTTTAGTAAAGAACAACAAAGTACAACAAATTATGTTGAGATCAAAACCATGATTTAAATGCAGTATACCAGTAGTTTGGACTACACTTGGCTCAAAAGTGGCATTTGAATCGTAACAGTGTTTAGTTAAAAGAAAATAGGGAAGTCGAAAGAATTGGAAACCAAAGGTTTCAAATATAAGTTGTGGCAAATCTTGCTTATAAAATTGAGATTGGAAATGTGGAATGTGTCAAAGTGAAACGATCCAAACAAAGGACATACTACTATATCCTCTTAAACTAAAGAACCTTTTAAAAGAATTAATGAAGCACAAGGTATACGGAGTGTATATCTCAAAATTAATACGACACTCACGTGAATGTATTTCCCATCATAATTTTCTTGATAGTTGGTTGATGCACATAGGTAAACTATTAAACCACGATTTCAGAATGATCAGTTGATATCATTCCTCCGTAAAAGACGCTATCACAAATTCGTTGGCCGCAATGGAATATCAGTTTAACAGGATATATTCCTTATGTCGTTACTTCAAGCACGAATGTGACCTACCGAATTAGACTTATAACCGGGTTTGAACTAGCATGAGCAGCACGACAGGTGCTACATCTGGACCTGCTTACCCTTATAGAGATCTTGAGCTCATTCCAGGTCGTCGATTTAGATACTTCATGTAAAGTAAACCAAAATACTGCACGTTAGGAATCCTTGCAAAAGATAAACAACTTGTCCGTTTGTATGATATTGCAAGGCCGAACTTTTATCCAATGAATCATCATTTTCCAGTGGCGGTCCAAATATTCACTACCTTCATCACGGACGGTCACTGCTAAAAGAGCTACCTATTATTGTTATTTTGTTTTTATACTGAACATGCAAGATATTTTTGTCAATATACGTTCAGGAACCAACAATACACTAATCTTGGTATAATATTTAGAAATGACAAAGAAACACATTACAATATAAAATAGAGTGTCGAAAAATACCAAAGGGATATTCAAACTCATTCAAACTCATAAGTCGAATATTAACCGACAACATCATTGATAAAACTAAGATTTTGCAGCAATATTCTTTAAAAAGTTCAAATACATTAAAAAACAATGATTTTATTTTAATCATATGATAAGGACATATGTATGACCTGACGTCAAAAGTAAAATAACAACCTTGTAAACAACCGCATTGGTAGCAATTATTTTATAAAGACGTATTTTCGTCTTTCATATGGTAATGGAAATCATTGACTCGCCTATATGTTGTGACACAAACAAAAACAAAACAATTAAAATAACAAAAAAACATAAAAAATGTATCGTACTTCGGAAAAAATCAAAACAGAAGGTGTTTTGGTCAAATGACAGTCAAAAGATCAAACACATGGACATAATCACTTGGTAAAGGCATTTACTGATGTATTGCTCGAACCTCTCACTTGTGTGACAATCGCATACAAATCTTTTATATTGACACCAATGCGTGAACAAACAAAAAACAGACAAGATAGGCACACAAATCAAAAGTAAGAGAACAGCAATCAAAATTTATTTGACACTTCACTAGTACCAGGTTTATTATATAAGATAGTTAATATATCATGACATCATACTTAGAACATTTAAAAAAGAGATGGGAAACATCTTCACACAACGATTGTGTGGATCGGAGATGATACTGACTCCATGAAGTTTATTTTTCAAGAAGGAAGTTGAACATCGACGTTCTATCAGTACAGGAATACCATTACGTTTGAAATTAAATAATTCTTTATTCCATTGCTTGGGACATTGATAAGTCATATGGTTTCGTTTTATATGCATGAAAACATTGTTAAGAAATCATATCTAATCTATTCACTGTTTGAAAGGTTATTTTTATGTTTAGATTGTACTCGACAAATTTTGGTCAGTAATTACGTTGTCCTGTTTATACATTGTTTCCATAAAACATCTGAGGTCACGTTCAGTTATTGTATTTTCACCGCTTCTTTCATAGGCTATAAAATTGTCCATACAAATAGGACTATTATTAAGAACGGAAAATGAATTTCCCATACATTGTATAATTGTCATTTCCTTCATTTGTCTTAAGAACTACTTGCGTATTTATAGCAGGAAAGGCTGAGATAAAAATATTTATTTTCGTTTAAACAAAACACCTGCGCATAATATTGATTTACATTGTTTTAAAAATACAAAGTATTTGTTATAAAATAAAATACAGTTCTATCATATTTTACTGTTTCAGATCGTGCCGGTTATTAGCAGTTATTCTAATTTGACCATGTATAAAACAAACACACGTGATGATTTAAATGATAAGCTCATCGAACGTTTTGTTGCACCGATATCATTTCTCTGCGTCTTGTTGATTTTTGGAATACCGGGAAATTTAACCGTTTTATACATATACGGTAACAAATATTCCAAATGTGTGTACAGATTATTCATTATTAATCTTGCTGTTGTGGATCTGGTATTTTGTATTATTGGTATACCATTTAATATCGCGCGTGCTGTTCATTATTATACATTCGAAGGGCGATGGGTGTGCAAAGTCTTCACGGCAATTATTGTCTTTGGATTCATGTATTCTGCTCACCTGGTGATGTTACTCTCAGTTCACAGATTCAGGCAAATCTGTTCCTGTTAGAGTGCAAATTTCTCTTCGGAACGTTCATTATTTTATCATAGCCTGTTTGGCTATTGGATTGCTGCTATCATTCCCTCAGGCAGTATTGATTGATATTGATGAGTTACAGGTAGAAAATAACATTACTGTTCGCATCTGTCCTATAACCGCTGCGCATCCTTCAAAGTACTCGATTGCATACAGTACTTTCAATGTGTGTTTGTTTTCGATTTATACAATAGTCTTATTTGTACTATATTCGCTGATTGCAAGAACAATGTACTTGCAACGTCTAAAAAGGATACGTCCATATACACAAACATCTGAAAGCAATATTTCGAACAAAATGACAAAGATTGCTTTCACTATTGCAGTGGTGTTTGCATTGAGTTATATTCCTCTTTTTCTACTTATAGACCACTCAACTGAAAAAACAACATCAACGACAGTGTTGTAAATAACTCTATATTATCACTCTTACATTACATGAACATGATAAAATGCATGTAAAATAATTTATAATATACTTACGTATACAATAAAGTATGTGTTTTTTTTTTTATAAAACTCAATTTTTATCATTATTTGTATTGTTCATCGTTGTTTATGCTTGTATGTATGTGTGTGTTGTTTCATTTCATTTCTATTTTACCAGCGTTTTCCGTTTACACTATGACAAAATGTCCTCAGATCAAACTTTAATTTTCTTTTTCTTGTCATTGTTCGCCTTCCGTTGACATATAACTTGTACATATTTAGGTCCTCTAAAATATTTGTTTTTATTTGTCAAGTCAACGTGTCTACAAAATAAAAGGTAGTTATACTGTTTCGTTAGCAATAAAAAAAAAAGTCTGTAAAAGCCAATGGAAGTATGGTAGAGTTTTTCACAAACAAAACAACACAACATGGACAAAGAAATCATTTACATTGGACATTTTCATTTTAACTCCAAACAAAGGTAAAATGGATATTTTGATAAATCGAAGAAAGCTAGCGTTATACGATGATGACTGATGTCCCCATATTTTGACCATTTTATTTATTGTGGTTGTTTATTTAACGCATCAATGTAAATATAACAGAATTTGATGAGACTGTCATTAAAGTGAGAGGGTAAGCGCTATAGAACCAGGTTTAATCCACCATTTTCTACATTTGAAAATGCCTGTACCAAGTCAGGAATATGACAGTTCTTGTCCATTCGTTTTTGATGCGTTTTGTTATTTGATTTTGCCATTTGATTGTGGATTTTCCGAATTGATTTTCCCCTAGTTCAGTATTTTTGTGTTTTTTTACTTTCTAGCTAGAATGATTATTTTTGAACGACGATGTTTATTTAAGAAGATCATATATTGTTGATTATTTCTTGAATACACATTCTTTGATTTAATTACTTACCTCTAGTATTAGATATGTTTTTTTCTGTAACAGACAAGTTCCAAGTTAAATGTTCATTTAAGCTATAAAACCTTAGTCACACCTTAAAACAAACAATCAGAAACGACATAGTTTAATGAATAATATATAGTTGTTTGATTATCGGATGAAGTTATAACTTTGCAACGTGCAACTGCAAAATATATACATATATACCGTTGATTTACTTACAGCGCGATGACGTAAGATAAAAGCAATCACTAAGATTTGAACCGGAACATTTATTTATGGTGGGTTGACTTAAAAAATCCAAGCAATTCATTATCTGATTCATTTGGATCAGTCCGCTTTAAAGCGATACAAAAGTATCAAAACAGTTGTAGCTGTAGATGCATCATAAAATGGCTCGAGCTCCGTTATGCAGGCTGAACATTTACAAATTACCAGACTTAGTGTGAACTTGCGAAGATTTACTATTTATCATCATCCTTGTTAGTGAAAAATGCTAAAACTGTACACTTTTATACAGGATAAAAAATCAAAGCAAAGTTCGAAACGGAAAGTATACTTTATATTCATATAATATAGTTGGTAGGGTGTGAAACCCAGATTATTGAACGTACTGAAGTTAAAATTCCTTAAAATACTACAGTACTTTTGACAAAAAATAAAATGATAGCTGACACACAATAAAAATGATAAAACACATGATAAAAATCAGACTATTAGGTGATATAGTTTATAAGTTTTATTATTTTTATTTTTAAAATTCGATATGAAAATAGAGTAAGCTCGCATTGAATGGAAACAACTATAGCGATGAATATGAAATTCACAAATACACTACACGACAAATAAAACTAATAGACAATACTGAGAAAAATATGTCTTGAATTCTATGAATTAAAACACTTCATAGTAAGAAAGGTCTCACCATCAGAATAGAAAAGGGCTGAAGTCCAATTTGAGATATTTACCGAGCTTGCGAACTCCATGTATATCCAAAGTCCCTGTAATGATGGCCACATAATACTATTATTAGAAACTTTGCTTCCAATCGATAAATAATCGATATTTTTAACGATAAGATGTACTGATTTGTATCTATCGCTTACCCAGTGGTCTCCTGATTGAACTGTACCTGAAGCTGCTGTTTGTAACAACGATTGGTTACCGATATATTATCATAGTTTAACATTGCATGAAATTTCGAACTAAATCCAGGATAGTGTTTCTAGTATATCGGTTTTTTATCTGTCTTTTCGACTACACACTTACTTTCGAAATTTGGTGTTATTTTTCTTTTTTGGAAACCATTGAATGATTTATTACAATTGTAAAAATTGTGTATATACATACATGTAACCATTTGAAACCAATGTTATTGCCCAAGACATGGTAATCTGGAAAAATATTTGTAGGATAGGGGTACATATATTCGATACATTTTCAGATAATCAGGTAATGTTTTCTTACAGAAATTAAAATATTGCTGAACAAAATTGGAACAGGCAAAAAAAGCTTAAGAATCGAAAATGCCTATGAAAAAATTAAAATGCAATTGTTTTATAATTTATTTTTACATTTTTGTCAAAAGGAAACATCTAAGGATTTTAACAAGTTGGTTCCATACTGATGGGAGTTTCACGGACAAAAATTCAACTTTATTATATTTATCATCTATGTAAATATTCAAATATAAAATTATTGCTTTTATAATTTCAAACATCCATTTCAAGCCTATCAAGTATTTTTCTCGATTTCGTCAGCTTTTTAAATCGGGCAATACGGAGTAAGTACATTGTATGCTGAACGTTTTGCAATATTTACGATGATAACATTACTCGATTTTCATAAATAACTAAAGTGGGTGATTTCCTGAAACTAAGTAAGAATACTTGTTTTTACTTTTATTACTCTTAACTTAATATGAATCGGATATCTAATCAGGAAGAATAATTTCTCACTAAACCTTAAGTATAACATATCAAACTAAGGATGGTATAATTGTTAACAAAAAAATTACAAATGAGTCAAGAACAAGGATGTAACCAAATATGGGTCATAGCAAGGTCACCAATAATGAAAGAATGTAAACAAATCTTTTAAGGCCCGTTTAAGAAATGTTTCACTAATATTGTTTTGTTGGGTTTGTATTGCTTTGTCTTCGGATTTCTGCGCTTTGTTTTGTTTACTTTTGTTTGTCAATTGATTAGTTTTTTAAAGTCATATAAAAAGAAGATGTGATATGATTGCCAATGAGACAACTGTCCATAAGAGACTAAAATGACACAGACACATAAACAACTATAGGTCACCGTACGGCCTCTAACAATGAACAAAGCCCATACATCATTGTCAACAATAAAAGGCCCGGTAAGACAATGTAAAACAATTCAAACGAGAAAACTAATGGCCGTATTTAATGTTTTATTTTCAATAAAGAGTTTCGATGATATAACCGTTGAAAGTGTAGTAACTCATAAGGAGATGTGCTAGGATCTCCATTGAGACAACATGGTGATATTACTTTAAACAACTAAAGACCACTGCACGGTCTTTATTAAACAATGAGCACATTCCATTTTAAAGTAGGTGGTAAAAAGCCCAGACAATTTTATTGAAGCAACAACTATAAAGCATGCTTTATATTCGAAGTATTTTACACGTTTCTTGATATTTGCCATATAATTGTAAGGCTGTTGTCGAATAATGAGTTTGTTCATAGCTTTGAGATATTCCGTCTCTCTTTTGAACAAGCCTGTTGATAATTGTGAAATAGCAAATAAACCCCTCCATAAGATAACCGAAACACAAGTAATTCTGAGCTATTATTTGAAAAAAAATGGAAATAAACAGGGACGAATCTAGCTATTTAAAGAGGGTTGCAATCCGTGGTGAATGGGAGTTCCGACCATATTTTCCTATTCAAAAATATTGCTCGTCAAAAAAGGTGTTCCAAAAATTCGCCAGTGATACAAAAAAGAATTTCGAAAAGAATATATCGATGCCCTTGTACCTGTAATTTTTCATTTTTCATAGTTTTTTTTATACTAAAAACGTGTTCTTATATTGTGTATATCTTTACCACCCTTTCAATAGGCTAAAACACATTATACATTTTGCAATTGTCGTCGTTTTATTATACATGTACATTATCAGGCCAAAATTGGAGACTCCGTAATATCTTTTTCATTTTTTATTTCATCTACGAAATGGTTTGTGATGTTTTGCATTACCCGCTGCAAAAGCTTTCAGCTGATTTATAATAACAAATGCATAAACTTGGAATGTTTTCTAATACCATTTGGGGTGTTTAATATATTTTGGAGTGTTTTCTAATAACCTATATAAAACATAATCAGCTGCAGATCCAGGAAAAAGGGGAGCCCCTTATAAAACATAGTTCTTATTGATAAATCTCAAACATCTGTACGTCTTTATATATATATGTCGTGTACAAGTTGCGATTTTGTACAGGTTATAACATGTACAAAAATTTTGTACGTGTTATAATTTGTACAATGCAAAAATACAAGTTATAACATGTAAAAATACAAGTTATAAAATGTACAAAAGTACCTCATACATGTTAAAACATGTACAAAATATTGCTTAAAATTGGTTTTAACTTGTACAAAATTTGTAAATAAAAATATGTTTCTACTTAATAATATTTAATCATTGTTTTGTTATTGTCCATTTATGTTAGTTTGATAATTACTTCATACGTTTAAAAACAAAAGGCTTTTGAAATACACATTTAGTCAATAAACCGGCTTTATGCGGTATTCTCTGACCTGGTATTCAAACAAAAAATTAATTAGAAGCTGTATTTGAAGCAAGTTTTGTGTTCAATAATAAATATAATGAAGACCCTTTTTACCGAGACTGTCTGAGAACTTTATACCGACACTGAAACTGACAAAACAATACCAGAGACTTGTATTATTACTGGCACAAATACTGAAACTTATGTTGAATTGAATGGTCATGATTCAGCCGACAAGAATGAACAAATCATTGGTTACAAACATAAACAATGGTTCTTGAACTAATTCAAGTGATGTTAACATGGCTTATGAAGCAAGTTGGAGTATGAACACTGTGTATCATCGCCACCGGTAGTTGGGTACAAACAAAGCGGAGAGAAAGGAAAAAAATAAATAAACAAGTCTAGAATTCCTTTAAGTTCATTTCAAGCGGTTTGGTGAAGGTTATGCTTTAAAACGATTTACTGAAAAAAAAACGCTTTACTTTTTTAAACCAACAAGTAGCAAATAAATACAAAATTGTGTGTTATACTCCAAAGCTGAGCACCAGAATATTTTGAGGCCAATCGTCCTCCGACCCACCATGCTACTGTTCACATCTTTACTGTACGGCAACTTGTTTTCCAGCTGTATGCCAACTTGGTAGTTTTATTATATGTTTATGTGTTCCTTTTCAAGACTTATACCATTATTTCTTGAAAAGGACCGCATAGACATATAATAAAACTAAAAATATTTTAATTATAAATCAAATCTAAATATAACTCGCCTAACAGCATTGTAGATCATGGTACACGTATCATACACAATGTTTTGATGGTTTCAATCATATCCTTTTGTATTCTCCTATATGATAGTGGAGGTAAGCCTAGTTGTTTTAATCTCTCTGGATAACTCGTGTCTTTAAGACCTGGAAGTTGTTTTGTTACCCTTCTTTGGACTCCTTTTATTTTATCAATATCGTTTTTATTGTATGGAGACCATACTGAACTAGCATAGTCCAAAAGAGTTCTGACCATGGTTTTATACAATGGTATGAATGTCTCAGAACCCAAGGATTTGAAAGTACTTTTGCAAACTTAAAAAAATTAGATGGCCTTATCCGATTTTTCGCTCTTTAAACTTTGCCATTGTATGATTTAGTTGACTGTGATTTGTTGAGTGGTCAGTGTTATTTGATTTCTTGCATATTTTCATGTATTGACATTTTTCAGGATCAAATTTTAGTTGCCATTTATTAATTTTCTTCTTTTGATTTTGCTTCTTGTTCTTTATTATTTAATAAATATCAATCTTGCATGTATATTCTGCTTTATTATAATTTTCAAATTGTGTACAGGTAAAAACCATTTTTAAGCAATATTTTGTACATGTTATAACATATACGAGTTACTTTTGTACATGTTATAACATGTATTTTAGCATTGTACAGGTTAAAACATGAACAATATTTTGTACATGTTATAACCTGTACAAAATTGCAACTTATACACGACATATATATATATTTCTTGCTTCAAAAGACCTTTATAGTTAGTTTATTAATCAGGTTGTGTGCACAGACAGCGACTTAGCCTTTGGTATATAATCAATCTTCTAAGATAACTATATAATTATATATAAATATCTAAAGTTTACTGACCATTATTTCGTTACAGTAAAAGAATAATTATAACTCACTATATTTTGAATATACAGATATCTGTAGAAACTATACTACTCTTGTCCTTATTTAGAGAAAAAAAAGTAAACACACACAATAGAAAACAATAATAAACTCGTACACTAGATATGAAATTGATGTCTTATCAGGAAGTGTTATATCTCATTAAAAACTACCGTAAATCATAAGGATAATACGATTTTCAATGAAACAACTATTAACCGAATGAAAAACGGATATGAATGTGAACAGTCTAAGTTTGGCGTACTGTCTTCCTCATTGATGATGATATTGAATTTAAACAAATACCTGTTTAAAAATAAAATCCTACCCTTCTGACAACGTTTAAGGTGTGGTTCGTAAAAAACATAAAAAAGGTGTTATACATTTGGCAATGAAACACTTATTTACGCTTTGAGACTCGCCCATGTGATAAAACATCAATCTTTAATAAAAGACATAATTACAAAAAAATGACTTTCTTGTGGCTGTAATTATGTCTATCATTTCATCTGACCTTATGCCTTTTACATAAATACACTACTGTTAAAGTTCAATGATATGTTGACATACCCAATACAGTGCTGTTTATTCAGCTTTTAAGTTGTCAGTTTTCAATTTCTAGGTAGTAACATTCCAGCAGCTCCTGAATATGGAGTAATTATGGCCAAAGTTAATAAGAATAACAAGCCATCCTGATGTTCTTAGAATTCGGTTTCTAGTCGCAAGGAAGTTATTAAGACAAGAATTCCAAGTGGTATATAACAAATCATCAATTGGCTAATTTCAAGAAAGCAATTTGTTAACCATTATGGAATATATAACGACAGATATGTTCCTAAAGTGAGGCAACAGATACCAATGGAACATTCAAACTCATAAGAAACTGACAAATATCATGGCTAAAATAGAATAAAAAATCAAAAGTTCACAAAACACAACATACAAAACTAAGGAATGCGCAACTAGATCCCCGTACAAACCTGAGACTGATCGCAGATGAACTTAAATGGGAAAGAACATTATGCTCCACATGTTACACCTGTCTTGGGAACGCGATTACAGTTTCAAAACTTTGAACATATGTGTCGTCATCTGAGTCTGTAATTCAGTGGTTGTTATTTGTTGTAATACATATTTGTTTCTCGTTCATGTTTTTGTACATTAATTATTTTTCTTGTTTGAACTGTTTTACATTTGTGATTTCGGTGCTATGTATTCCTGACTATGTATTATAGGCGTTGTTTAGTATTGAAGGCCGTAAGATCTCATTAAGCTGTTAATTTGGGTGTGATTTGGTCTCATTGACAATTATACCACATCTTCCTTTATATTCCATAATGGTCAACCATTTAGTGATGTTGTCCATAAACTTCACGATGGGATGGTTTCAATTTTATAACTTGATAATTAGAAAGTAAATAAGCCATTCCAAATTTGTATGGCAACATAATCTATGACGAAACTGAATACTGAATTCAGATTCATTTTCACATAAAGTATAACTCAAGGAGTAATGTGTAAAAGTTTTGACTAATCTTAATGACTTTGTTAGCGATATTCAAAATATATGTTTAGTCCAACGAAAACATTAGTAGTGCGTTTTTAATGGTGTTGAATATGATTTATAATATGCGTAGAATGTGTGGATGTTTTCCTCTTGACCTTTTTTCTTCTAAAATTAAATGCTCATTTCCGCATTGTCTGCGGTGTTGATACTTTTCACAGAATATATATTGTTTAACACCTACACATGACATGATGATATTTACATAGAAACAATTAATTTGTAAATAAAATATATTACTCTCACCTCATTCACTTCACTTCTGATTGTCAAGCATGCGAGAAGTTATTCCGTTTTGTACGTAGATAACGTATACTGCAGAATTGTGGCTAAGAAACATATAAAATGAATGAAACAATCACAATTGATGATATAATGGATAAACATATCGGACGTTTCATTGCACCGATTTCATTTCTTTGTCTATTGTTGATTTTTGGAATACCAGGCAATTTAGCTGTTTTATTCATATACGGTACCAAATATTCCAAATGTGTGTTCAGAGAACTCATTTGTAATCTAGCTGTTGTTGATCTTACTTTCTGCACTTTAGGCATACCCTTTAATATTGCTCGTATTGTTCATTATTATACATTCGATGGACGGTGGGCGTGCAAAATCATCACAGGAGTAATTGTATTTGGATTCATATATTCGGCTCATCTGGTGATGTTACTATCAGTGCACAGATTCAGACAAATCTGTTTTTCCGTCAAAACACAAATTTCTGTCAGGAACGTTCATTATTTTATTATAGCCTGTTTGGTTATCGGATTACTGCTGTCATGGCCACAATCAGTATTGATTGATATTGATGAGAAACAAATACAAAGTAACATTACAACTCGCACCTGTCCAATTACTGCTGAGCATCCTTCGAAGTACTCGATTGTATACAGTACTTTCAATGTATGTTTATTTTCGATTTATACCATAATTTTGTTTGTGCTATATTCTCTAATAGCAAGAAAAATTTACCTACAACGCCAAAAACGACTTTGTCCTCATACACAATCTTCAGACGGCAATATGTCCGAAAAAATGACAAAAATTGCTTTTACTATTTCGGTGGTGTTTGCACTGAGTTATATTCCTCTGTTTTTCCTTAAAGTTGCAAAGGACTGGTTTGATGAGAGCGATATCAATGAATTCGCATTTTCGACTTTGAAAATTGCTGAAAGATTTTACATCGTCAACCACGTTGCAAATCCAATTATATATTTTATTTTTGACAAACGTTTTAGGCGAAGTATGAGGAATCTCGTTTCTTGCAAAAGGGGAGCCGAATCAGGCAGTAAAGATAAACGCTACAATGTTGACCACTCAACTGACCATACGCTAACTGATCATGACCATACAGCATCCACGACAGTCATTTAAAGTCTAAGTTAACTTTGGAATACTGTTGAAAAGCATGATATATAAAATGACATAATCATATAACTTGATATAACGTTTATATCAAACAATTAATCGAATAAAATATATTTTGATTCTAGAAGAGTACCGGGAAATCAAATTAGCAATATTTTAAATCTGAAAGAGAGAACATTATAGGAAACATGAATGCATAGTACTAACCAGACTTGTATCGAAACTACTGGTTTGATGAGAAGGATATCAACGAGTTCGCATTTTCGACATTAAAAATTGCTGAAACATTTTACATCGTCAACCATAATGTTTGCTAGAAACAGACCGGGAAATTAAATACTATTCATGGAACAGATTTAAAAAAGTGTCATCATTTGACATTATTATCTTTTTTCTTATTCTGCACATCAGGTTTTTTTTACGTTTTAAGGGAGCTTTGTTATCTATTATGGTGTAATTAGAATTACTATAATACACACTCTAAAACTGTGGTATGCACTAGCATTTTATGAGTGCCATATGAATAAGTTTGATATGGCTGTGATTTGGATGAGTGTTATATGGCTGTCATACGAATTAGTTTTGTATGGCTGTCATATGGATAAGTTTTGTATGTCTGTCATATGGATAACACTGCCCTATAATGATTTCCTTTTTTAAATTGTGATTTGGATGGAGAGTTGTCTCATTTTCACTCATACCACATCTTCTTAAATCTAAGTATTGCATGGCTTTCATATGACGTTCATTCGTTTTTTGTGGTATGATGTATCGAGAGAGGTGTATTTAAGTAATTTTTGTCCATAGTTTCTTTCTAAATACCTTGTCGTCCATACCAATGCAATTTACAAATAAACCAATAGGATACTAATATGTGTTTTATAATGAAAAGTAATTAAAATACGCTACCTTAAAGCTTGTATTATAATATAGTTAATACTTAAACATTAGTGTAAATGCTTTATTATTTTTATTGTCAAAAATTGCCATTGCTGTTTGGGATTAGCTCATTGTTGAAGGCAGTACGGTGACCTATAGTTGTTAATGTCTGTGCCATTTTTGTTCTCTTGCGAACAGTTGTCTCATTGACAATCATACCATATCTTCTTTTTTATATTGCGGTTAAAAATCATCAGCCGATGCTACTTATCACTTGCAAAGATATGGTAATCAAATATTGCTGTATATAAAAATAAAAAAAGAAGAAGATGTGGTGTCATTACCAGTCAGACGACTCTTCACAGGACACCAAAGGACACAAAAATTAATGACTACATGTCACCGTTGGCCTTTAATAGTGAGCAAGCCAATAACGCATATAAAGCTATAACAGGCCCCGATTTAACAAATGTAAACCAATTCAAACTAGAGAACTAAATAAGATCACATTGATAAGTCATAATCAAGGCAGGACATTCTGCAAATAGGTTACAATATCAGATCTGCGAAACTGGAGAAACATGCATATGTGGCTAATAAATATTGCTAAGATCGTCCAGATTTAAAACCCCACTGTGAAACGTCATAATAACAATTTTGGGTTTTTTCTAAGCTGAAAAATATATTCATAAATACAAAGAAATAATCACATCGAAATATTTGAAACATACTGTATCAACTGTGAAACTGCAGCAATGTGTTGTCTGTTTTTACTGTACCTTTACGTCTACTAAAATGTATATAGAAAGTATCACTTGTATGTTTTAATGAATAAATGCTTTAAACACGTTAAACTAATTGTACTTTAAATGAATGAGGGACGAAAGATACCAAAGAGACAGTCAAACTCATAAATCTAAAACAAAATGACAACGCCATGCTAGGGGTGCTTTATACATCCCTTGGTATTGTCTGATTCTTCAAAAGTCACATTGAGGTTATTAATGGTCATTTATACGTAGCGATATTATGGTATTATACTGTACATCCGCTCAGCAAAACCAGGTATACTCGAGGTCCGAAAAATTCAGAAAAATGGACTCAACACAATGAAGGGTATCAAAACCAAATTGAGCCTTAAGCTGAACAACAAAACCTGCGAATTCATCTTTTCGGAATAAATCTTAACTACTGTTGGGAGAAAATAAATAAAACAGTAAGAAAATCACTGATACGAAAAATTGATATACATATGAACTCAAAATTGCTTGTACAATAGCTGTGTTACCCTGCCCCTGTTCTGTTGAATAATTTGTACGAATGTGACATACCGAATAAGACTATTTACCAGGTATGTAATAACATCTGAAACACCATGGGTGTCATATGTACATTAGGATCTACTTACCATTCCGGGGCACCTGAGATCATCCCCAGTTTGTGGAAGGTTTCCTGTTGTTTATTCTTTAGTTTTCAATGTTGGGTCTTGTGTACTATTATTTGTCTGATTGTGTTTTATCGTTGTCAATTTTCTATAAATCAGTTTTACTGTCCCTTTGGTATCTTTCGCCCCTGTTTGGAAATTCTTAGGTTTCCTGCAAAATTTGTCTGTTTATTTGAATAATCGAAATTGAGATACGTGGTTTTATAATCGGTAAACTACTTATGTATTTAAAAACATAAGGAAATTGAAACAAAAATAACAGCTTATTTTGATTTCAAATTTATTATTCTACCCAAATTTCTCAGAGTTAATTATATCCCTGTTCTAAATGATGTACTTATAAACTATTCCTTTAAGTACTGTAAGTTCAGAAATTATTGCAACGTTTTTATTGTTAAAAAAGCGACAGGTTTTTAATTGCAATAATTTGAACTAGCAAAATTTTAAAGAAAGTTATAGTTTAACAGAGTTTTTCTTATTACTGCAAATATTAAAATAATATTTGAATCTAAAATAACAAAATCGCAATAATATATGCGACAATAAATATCTGAATTTACAGTATTGTGAACTAAATATATGTTTATTCGGTTTGGTTTGTTTTTCATTGCTGAAGGACGTATGGTAACCTGTAGTTGTTTACATTCTTTTACTGTCTTTTGGTGGTGTATAGTGTAATTGGCAGTCTAACCACATATCTGTATTTTCAAATATATTATGGGGGCAAGTGTTTACATTTATTGATGTTGCTTGAAATCAAATAACAAAATACTATTTCATGTCTGGCGCCCTCGCAAATACAGAACAAGTAAACGACATGACCCTCTTCCTGGAAAGTATCCGTATATAAAAAATCAGTCAAACATCCTGTACATAGATGTTCACATCCTTTTTATATCATAAATGAAAAAAATATAACAAAATCAATTAACATGTTAAATGATAACGGAATCGTTAAAAAAATACAATACCGTTTGATGGACCATTGATGTAAATCAATAGAATTCAATGAAAGAAATCTGCCTTTTAATTTTGTGTTATGTCCTCCCATCCCAATATCGCCAAACTCGTCTCTCAATCGTATACAAACCATAACGGCGCCTATCCGTATTCCGTTTTTATGAAAGTAAATGGCTTTTTTAGAACCGGTATCATTCTATTGTTTATAGAAAAAGATTCAAGCTGGCATGTGTATGATATACAGATGTGTAGAAACAAGGTTTTTTAACGAGTCTTATATTTGTCTAATAGAGAGCAAATAAAACATTTTCTCGGACTGCGTTACATTGACAAGGACAATAGAACACCTTTACAGTGGTAAAAATCTTTAACCATTTATGTATACAGTCTTCTCACCTGCTATGTAACAGGAAGCCAAAACTTTACTACTTTCGGAGCTGGGTAATTTTGTTATACCCTTCGTAATTACACACAATTTGTTCAGCCCTTACATGTTGCACAAAATTGAAAATCCAAAGACAACTTTCCATTCAAAGCAAATTCTTGAAAGTAAAAGACAACCTCAAAGTATGAAAAGAATTATCACACGAGTACAATAAATCATATTAAGAACAGTATTGTAAATATTAACATGGTTTCCGCAAAAACAGATCATGTGACAGCCAGCTTGCTATCACAAAACAACATATAGGAGATGGTTTCAACAGCGGAGATCAAGTTGATTGTGTACTTCTAGGCTTTGCAAAATCTGTTCACAAAGTGCCACACCAACGCCTATTAAACAAATGCAGCTACGTACTATGGTGTACGCAGGAATACAATTCAATGGATAGCTAGTTTCCTTGTGGGCAAAACACAGCAGGATGTGCTAAATGTAAAAACAAAGTCAGAAACGTCAGATGTAACATCTGAAGGTCCCAAAGGAACTGTAAGGGGTCTCTTCTCTGTCTTATCTACATTAATGACCTGTCAGAACTAGTAACATATAAAGCTAGATTATTCGCAGATGACTGTTTACTTTACAGAAAGATATATAAACATCTTACTCCATAAAGACATTGACAATCTACAGAAATGAAAGGACACGTGGTTCAGGCAATTCCATCATGACAAATGTGACGTACTACGAGAAACCAACAAACGAAAACCAATTACTATTAACTAAACCATACATAGAAAGACATTACATGTAGTAAAGAACGCTTAATATCTAGCCTTACTATCAGCAACAACTTATCATGAAACTATCACATAGGTACAGTAAGCATTGACAACAAGAGGACCTGACACCCGGATTTTATTGCCCTACTTGAGAATTCAAAACCACCAGCAGTCATATTACCAATTTACAGTTCGTTTGTGGAATAAAGTACCATCTTTTGTCATCACAGCTTCCACATTGGAAGGATTCAAAGACAGCCTCCAGACACCTGCTTCATTGTAGACATTTCAGTTTTAATTATATATAATACCACAATGGCTTCTAACCGGATTTGTGTACATAGAAGAATCACCTGGAGAAGGATGAGGACGAACATTATATATCTAACGCGCAAGAAAATCTTATGAACAGTACTTATCTGATTGACACTACGCGAACTTAAAGCGAAGATGGTAGAATTCATGGTCAAATTTATGATTTTGTAAGTATTTCATAAAGTATTTGGATGATAAAGTGATGATATTTTATATCCTTTAACAAACGAATATTTAACGTTTAGGTGGACGTGGTTATATAGGTTTATTTCAATACATTGATAATACTCACTTTTGAAAGAAAAACTACTAGCAAAAGAAAATTGTGTGATGAAGCTTTTTCCATTAATTGATAAATAAAATATGTGCAAAACTTGCTCTCGTCCTATATGGAATTTCTATTTTATAGTTACTCACCCTGTATAATATATATATATATCGTAATAAGTCACTAGCTCACTGTGTTACATATAATATAGCATATCATCCTAGATTAAGAGAACAAATATATGTGTGTCACTTCCTGAAAATGTTTACCTCTGATTCGTAAATTCAAATAACAAAATAATCGAACTCAAGGGAAAATTTACAACAGAAATCTTTCGACGAATTGCAAAATCTTAAACTAAATCAGATCAAACGAATGGAAAATACCTGTCATATTCCTAATTCAGTGCAGGCATTTCTTTGTGTAGCAAATCAAAAATTCTATATAGTTTTATTGCTAGCTAATCCTCTTATGTGTATGACATTCACATAGTCAACCAAAGCTACATTTGTACCAATGGTAAGATTGTAAGAAACCTATACTTGAACGAAGAGAGATAATTGCTATATTTTATCATTGCATAAAGTCATGGACGAGTTAAACGCGTTTTGATATAAAATAAATGCTGTAATAATGAAAAGTATTGTCCTCTTTAAAATATATTATATAGAAAAAAGAAAAATCTGTAAACAGGTCAATCACGATATTTAATGAAATTTAGGAATACAGTTCAAATTATTAAATGTAACATTTAAAATCAGAAAAATTGCACAAACTCAAGTATCTATAAAATATAGACTGTACATTCCATTTTACTTGTTGATGTTTGTCTCTGTACCTTTTATTACTTTTACTGTTGTAAAAGGATGGATGCGTATACAAAAACCAGTGTTAACCATATTAAAGGGGCTGTTCCAAGGATTTGTATTTTTGGCTGATTGGTTTTGTTTTCGTCAGGTCATATCAAATCAAAAACCTTTTCAGAGTAAAACAAACTTACAATGTCTCCATTCGTCCTTTGTGATCTAATATATGACATAGGTTCATTTTGAAGGCTGTACGGTGACATATAGTTGTTAATTTCTTTGTCATTTGGTCTCTCATTGGCAATCGTACCACATCTTGTTTTATAAGCAGTTGTTGGAATATAAACCGTACTTTATACCATGAAATGATTTCATCGTTTGTGTATGGCAAGTGACTTATAAATGTACTGGTATCGATCCAAAGAGTTTGATTCTTTAAATAATAATCCAACAAAATTACTCTAGGATAAAATAACGAAACAATCAGGTCAATCAAACACTACACAAGAAAATCAAAAAGATTGAGCAGTTATCTCTCCTATTACGGCATCATTCATATTGCAAATGCAAAACATTATTAGTGACACGGATATTCATTAATTGTCAACCAAATAAGGGGGTCTGTTAAACTATCTTCTGTTTTTGGAATCATATTTCGTATCCTGATGATATCTAAATAATTAACGGTTTTACATTGTCACACAATTTAACGACAAAAAAATATTATAACTTGCTAGTATTCTTGAGCAAAAAGTTAGCACCTATTTATTTGAAAAGACTTGATACATGTATTTCGGTAACAGACAACTAATTTTGGTTTGTGGTTTAAATTATTGTGGTCTTTTGTTGTTTTAATTATTCTTGTCTTATCATATTTCTTTGTATGCCTCACCTCCGATAGAAGAGGGGCATTTTGTTTTCTGGTCTGTGCCTCCGTTCGTTCGTTCGTCTGTTCGTCCGTTCGTTCGTTCGTCCGTCTGTGCGTCTGTTCGCTTCAGGTTCAAGTTTTTGGTAAATTTAAGGTAGTTTTTGAAGAAGTTGGAGACCAATCAACTTGAAACTTAGTACACATGTTTCCCATGATATGATCTTTCTAATTTTAATGCCAAATTATAGTTTTGACCCAATTTCATGGTCCAGTGAACATAAAAAATGATAGTGCGAAGTTCAGGATAAAAATTTTGGTCAAGGTAATTTTTGATTAAATGAAAGTTACATCAACTTGAAACTTAGTACACATGTTCCCTATGATATGATCTTTCTAATTATAATTTCTAATTAAAGTTTTGACCGTAATTTCACGGTCCACTGAACATAGAAAATGATAGTGCGAGTGGGGCATCCGTGTTCTATGGACACATTCTTGTTCTTTTATATATCACTAACATTATAAGACCATTCGAATTCGTTATCCCTGTAAAATTTGTTTTACTGTTTCTATGACCATTCTTCGCGATCATGATGATCGGGTCATATAAGACAATATATGATATGCTGTATATTGTCAAAATCAGATTGTTTTCTCATTGATAATCATATAAACAAAAAAAGACATTTTTGATTTAGGACGGTATTGTAATTGGTTGTAGATGTGACGTATTTTGTGATTAAAACATTACGTAAAACTAGAGAAAAAAAACAAAAGTAAGTAAAACGACATTTTACGATTGCGCAACTTTGCAGTTGAGAAAGTTAGATTGTTTCAGAATGTATGTATAAACCACTTACACCACTTCAAATATTTATTTTGAAAACAAGAAATTCATTTGACTTGTTTATGTAATAACCCCATAAAAAAAGATTATGTATAATTGATATCAAATTACAAAAGCAAACAATTATCATTATAAAATTGGAGTGGTTTAATTACGCCAATCATTACGTTAATCATTTACAAGTTGAATCAAGCCCAACACTGACTCTCTGTTAAGGAAGTACAATTGAAGGGATAAATATAATAGGTTGATACTATTGACCGAGTTCATGACGAATTTGTGCGACCATCCTACAATATTCATATTTATCTACATTGGTATTAAATTAGTTGTTAAAAATCAGAATCATTAGGATAAAAGATGAAAGAACCAAAATGAAAAGCAATACGACATGTTTGTAAACTCCTCCTACGGACCATTTCAAATAAAGAACGATGAAAAGTAAAACAAATAACCTATACTTCTATTACAATCCGTAATTCATATTTATAGTAAATAAAGGAATAGTTCCGTTGTCATCAATTGTAAACCACTGATTAATGATGTTGGACAGGCTAATGAGTATATTTTCCATGTGCATGTATTTGATGCGATTAACAGGAGTAATATTCATGAACGTTTCATCAACTTGCACCTTGATAAAAAAGGAACTTCTTTTTCATAGTACATAGATATAGGAAGATGTGGTGTGAGTGCCAATGAGACAACTCTCCATCCAAATAACAATTTAAAAATTAAACCATTATAGGTTAAAGTACGGCCTTCAACACGGAGCCTTGGCTCACACCGAACAACAAGCTATAAAGGGCCCCAAAATTACTAGTGTAAAACCATTCAAACGGGAAAACCAACGGTCTAATCTATATAAACAAAACGAGAAACGAGAAACACGTATATATTACATAAACAAACGACAACTACTGTACATCAAATTCCTGACTTAGGACAGGTGCAAACATTTGCAGCGGGATTAAACGTTTTAATGGATCCAAACCTTCTCCCTTTTTCTGAAACAATAGCATAACATCACAACAGAGAAAAACATACGATAAAATATCAATTGGCAGACTTAACTCAATCAAAAAATGTATGATTACACAATGAACGAATAAATTTGATCTGCAATATCTGAATACAAATGCAGTTAATTAAATATTAGAGACAAACATTCATGACCAAAAGGCTAACAAACAAATTCAAACACACTGAGAAATATTTAACCAATCAATGTTCACTTTAGAAAAAAAACGTTTTTTTTATAATTTTGAAGTTTATACAAATGTTGTAAGAATAAGTGAAAAATTGAAGATATTATAAATAATCAAAGCTGGTGTACAGACAAGATCCATATAAATCAAAAATGACAAAAAAGCATTATAAACAGTATCAACAGGTCGAATTAACAAGAAAATACGATTTGAGAGTACTCGCAGTTACTGATAAAAGCTATTTTTTGGGCGTTCTATATCAATTTACCTGAATAATTTTAGAGCCAATGATGTAAAGATACCTTAATATCGGTAACATGTGGCATTTACTTTACAACAGGGTTTCTTTTACCTTGTATCGGGAGATAATTGTATTTTGAATAGTCTACTTGCCAATTCCCGTAATTGACCTTGTAATTAGAGACCTTTTTTTTGTTGTCTCCCTGATGAAGGAATTTTTTTTTAATTATCAATGGAGAGCTAGCAAAAATGTGATTAATACTTAAGGTTTAGAAATCTTTTAATTATATTATTTTGTTATTTAGCTAAATACTTACGACATCAGAACTTTTCTTTTATGAAAAATTAGTTAAACTGCCGATACATCATTTTCAATTCATCATACTTGGCATTGGCAAAATCCAGTATTGTCCGGTATATATCAGTCTAAGATTGACAAAGGGACATACTTTCTTTAAAAAGTGTGTAATATCAGAATAATATCGGTAAATGGCAAATAGACTATTGAGGTATATGTATGTTATATTTTTCATTAGATACTATGATTCCTAAACCCAAAAAGTATAGTCACAAAATAGTGAACCAGAGAAACATTCTAAACATAGAGTCCATAATTAAGCGGCAATACCAAAGGAAGGGATAACAGCTGTCATATATATGTAGAAAATTGTAAATGAGATATTCTTTTATGACTAGCTTAACCTCTCTCTTGTACGCATGACGACGCATACACTATATTTTTGTTTACAACTTATGTGAAAAAACAAACAGACGTTATAGGTTAAAATATCAAAGATAGGGGAACAGCAGTCTAAATTGTGTTATAATCTGAATCACTATGAAAACATACAAATACGTAACAACGAAGCAAAAAAAAAGGCATATAGATATACTACATCAGCAAAAAAAAAAGACAAGAATAAAAATAACCATAGCTCTATGACAAAATGATTGTTTTACAAAGTCTGCGAAGAAGTTGAATACCGACTAAGTTTGAAAATGTATATCCTGTATGCTCCTAGGTGGGAAAATCATCTCTTTTGTTATAGATTCTGGAACTTTGACAATGTTTGATGTATACTAGTACACTTTGGAAAGAAACAACATACAAGGTACACTGATTCCATCTCACCCGTGATAACTGTGGGTCCAAAATTAAAATTTGTTTTCTTGCTTGTAAAATTGGTTGGAAAATTTCGCACAACAAACTCATCAAAATAAAAAGACATAACCCGATAAGAATATATTATGATTTGTTATCAAAGGTACCAGGCTTATAATTTCATACGCCAGAAGCGCATTTTGTCTATTTAAGGCTCTTCAGTGACACTCTGATCAATATAGTTAGAAAGCCAAACAAGTATAAAGTTAAGGGGTATTTAGGACTCAAGATTCCAAACTAGTGTGACAAATACGGCTAAGTTAATCTATGTCTTGGATATAAAAATCCTTAGTATATCGAATTATTCATACTTTCGCCAACAGTAAATTTATAAAAATATCAATATATATATTCATGTAAAACCCTAAGTGCTTACTACTGGGCTGGTGATAGCCTCTGGATCGTTAATCTACTTTAAAAATATTATCTAATTTTCTCATAAACAGCATACAGATTTGTCGTCATAAGCACCACGATAAACATTGTCATCAATTTGTTGATTAGAGAAATGAGGAAGGTCAAACAAGAGTTCAATTCCTGTAAGACAAACATTGTAAGTAGTGTCAAGTTTCCGGACAATCGTACTTAAAATTTCCGCTTCTTGTGTCTATACATTAAACATCGCACCGTTATATTTCATAATCTACGTTTATTAAATTTTGATAGTTTCATTTTTTTTTATACCGCTATATAACAGCAGCGTCAATCGCTGCGTCTTCACAGAGAACTTTGTCTGTTGAGAACGTTGTTGACTTACAACATAACAATGAATGTGACATTAGATGATATCAATCATGCAGAAATACAGAAACTATTAGCACCAATTGTATATCTTGCGATTTTAATGGTTGTTGGAATACCTGGAAATTTGACTGTGCTCATTATATATCGACGTCGCTATGCCAAGTCAGTGTACCGTACTATCATTTGGAATCTTGCGTTTACAGACCTTCTGTTCTGTACATTAACAATGCCATTTAATATTGGTAGACTCATTCGATACTATACGTTCGAGAATCTCTGGATCTGTAAGATATTCACAACAGTCATTATTTTCTTTATCATGTATTCCTCTCATTTATTGGTGACTTTATCAATTCACAGATTTAGACAGGTCTGCATGCCGTTGAAATCGCAAATCAACATCTTAAACGTAAGGTACTGGATTGTTGGTGGATTTGTACTTGCAGTTTTCTTAGACATTCCACAATTTATTTTGCAACCCATAGATGAGGTTAAACTTCCGTACAATTTGACCGGACACGTGTGTGCAGTTTCCTTCGAAAATTCAAGTTTTGCAGAAATATACAATGGATTTTTGACTTTTTTGTTTGGCTTTTACGCATTTGTTTTGTTCATATTGTATATATGCATTGGTCATAAAATGTACTTGCAACACAAAATAAAGAAAAACGCAATTGCAACAAAAAGCATTCCAAGAGAAGATGACATTTCAGGTAAAATAACGAAAATAGCAATAACTGTAAGTGCCGTGTTTGCAATGAGTTATATTCCACTCTTTGTTCTTAAACTATTAGTGGACGTCATTAAACCAGAAGAATTAAATGCAGTTCAGTTTTCGATTTTGAAGATACTTGAGAGATCATATGCTATAAATCATGTGGCTAACCCATTCATTTATGCATTTTATGACCAACGGTTTCGCAGACAGTTCGGAACATTCTTTGTAGCCCCATGGCGTCTTAAACAGATTGAATCAACAACAGGACATGCAGACGGAGAATCTAGAACACCAAGCGTTGAGAAGACGCTAGAAAGTTCTCTTAACACTAATGCAATGATCAAAATCGATTTGTCTAAGTCTGTCGATCGCGACATTGTAAAATAGTAAGCACATTATGTGTTTGGTAATTTGTTTTATTTCGTTTTACTTTATACTTTTTTTTATAAGTAGTAAATACTTTGTGATTATTATGTTAGTAGCGTTATTCTCCTGCAATCGTTTTCAAAAATATGTTTAGTGTTTTGAACATATCAATTGTAAGGCGTTCAGAATTTTTTGATTGTTTTGAAAGGTAGAGGTCAATATAACTTCACAACGATTGTATGTATTGAAATCCCTAACGTCATCCTGTTTATCTGTATTGTGTAGTTTTTAAACTGTTCTTCTAAGAAATGTTTGGTCCGTGTGGAAATGAAACAGTGAATCAAAGTCATAACTTTTCCTTCACCTAGCAATGTAAATATGTTACAATTGAAGTTATATGGTTTTGTTACACTTTTTTTTTTTTAATTTCTTTAATAATTTTAGTACATTTTGCTTTTCAACAACTTCGTCGTTAGTAAATTGAAACAAGCAAACTGATATTATTTCCGCCTAATATAATTACGTAGAAACTAGTTTGGCCTTGAAGCTACTATTAAAAATTAGCTATTTGTAAATTTTGAGATTATAAATGTTAATAAGATTATATGACAAAAGGTTGTAACTCATCATTCAAAATTAATGTACCGACTGCAGAAAAGTTGAGATTTACATATGTACGCGAATAAGTCAACTTGTTATTTTTGTCTTATTAAAATTAGGGAGTTTAGTGTATGTTTAAGTTTAACATATAACGTTCTGCAAAAGAGTACTCTCAAAACAAGATGCAGTTAAACACGATGAAATTTTAGTGGTTTGCAAATAAATGGCTTGATTTCTTTCTACTACATTGCGTCCTTAACATGACATTTCAATGTTCAGTATATACCCAAGGCCTAGTGGTAAAATTTGTAAGGTACAGAAGGGAGGTAGGAACTAGAATAATAAAATTTGTTATGCACCACATTTGTAATGGTTGGTACCTAAAATAATCGCTCATGATGATATATTACCCTGGGTCTTCTACAGTCATAAACAATTACAAAAAAATAATTTGAAATATGTGCAGGTAAAAAAAAAGGAAAATCACTAAAATAATAAACTCCGAGGAAAACTCAAAAAGGACAGTCCCTAATCAAACGGTAAACTTAAATGATAAAAAACATCAAACGAATGGACAACAACTGTCATATAACGATTAAGTCATTTGCCATTAATATGAATATCTCCTAACATAGATGTTAACTCTTTGTGCACATTTTCACAAAACTAACTCTTAAAGGTTTTCACGATTTTAAAAAGCTTTAGTTACGTTAATAGAGATAAATCAATGTTTTTTTGGTACACACTCAGATGTTTTCATTGTATTCTATCTTCTTAATCGCAAATGTCATTAATCTAAACGTCTATATATATATATGTGTGTATTTTGTTGAAATTTTGAAATTATTGTTCTGTTATTATCTTGTAAAAATCTTCAAGCTATGAAATCTTCTTCTACGAAACCATCAAATAACTTTTTCATTGGACAAACATAAATGAACAACTGGTACAAATGATGGGTTCTGTAGAGTTAACGAACAACTGGCTGGTTACCATCAGGAGCTTGCAATTATCAATAGTTGTAATAATAATACAAATGTTGGCCTATTGTTTGTTACAATTAACATATTGGCATGCACGTGCTTTTGTTTTGCACCAATTCCTACATTTATCCAATTACATGCGCATCATGAAGAAAAAGTTATTGTATTCAGCATTCATATTTAACCGTTGTTTTCATCTAACTTATTTTTATATTTTCGTTTCACACATAACCAATTTGTAGAGCACATGTTTTCAGTGTTATCCAGAAAGTTCTCCTCAATGGTTCCTTTCTTGTTGACGTATATTAATCTACTTAATTGATCCCTATCAGATATAATTGGTTTACATTGCCTTCCAATTTTTTGTATACTGTATGTAATGTAATTAATATTTGAGTTATTGTTTCATACAAGATTCATTTAATATGCTGATTTTGTAAAAGTAGACGAATATTCGTACTATAATTCATAATGCGGTTAATGTGTCTTTTGTATAAAATGGTGTACAGTAACTGTTTTTAAAAGACTGATGATTTTAAATGTTAATGATATTTTCAATAAATATTGTTTTTTCTGTGTTTGCTTCTGTCAATACTGCAAGTAAGTTTTTGAACAATTTTTGATTATATACTACATAAAAAGACCATTGAAAGCAATGCGTGAGATATCAAAGGGTCATTCAAACTCATAAGTCAAAAAGAAACTACCAATGCCATGATTAAAAGGGAAACAGACTAACTGAAAAACAACAGTACACAAATCATAACATGTAAAGTAATGCCTGAATTTGAAATGTTTTAAAGTGTCACATACATATTCAACAACACAGCATTTATGTTTCACCTAAATATAACTCAAAAAGAAAACAATTGTTAAATATGAAAATGATACTTGATATGACGAAACTGTATTTCATGAGGAACTCAACACTTTAAAAAAGCCATGTCACATCATAGGATTATTTTTGAAACAATGCAATATTCTAATTTTCGAGTTGTCTTAAAGAATTGTATGAAAATATTTTACAGTGCTATTTCATCATCAACTATTGACCAAAACTATTTTCGGTCTCTTTTTTTTGTGTTTTGTACACATATACTAGGCGCTTTGGTAAGATATGGTGATTAGATTAAAAATATTACTAAAGATGATGCTCGTTTATCTCGTCCCAACATGCAGACGACACCACTTATAAATTAGATTGATCGCATACCTCATTGTTTGCATCACTCCGCATTTTACAGTTCTGTGCTGAGATTTTGGAACTTAAAATAACTTTGACAAAAGAACATACTAAAAATATTGTTGAGTAAATGATGAATGAAAATACAAATACTACAAATACAAATAGACGTGGTAGAGTTCTTGTATATTCTAACTACAAAATGCACTCAGTACAAATCTGAGAGTACTCACAATTACCGTCATCTAGTTTAAAGCCAATAACAACTAATGAAAAAAATTATGTATCTAAGACTAAATATTTTACTACAGATGGGTGCACTCCTAACCTGTACAGCAAGTTAACTTGATAACCAGTCATTTGGACTGGTCAAAGTTAACCTGTGACCGAATATAGGACTGCTCTGACCAGTCCTACAGATGGGTGCGGTCCTAACCTTGACAAAAGTTAACTTAGAGTTAACTTGTTGACTGCTTTCTAAGTTAACTTGAGAATTTTTAAGCAGTCAAGCAAGTTAACTTCGTCGTTGGCGGACCAGACCTACGGTCTGCTTTTTTAGGACTGCTGCAGACCTATCGACAAGTCTGCTCCAGACCAGACCTGTGGACAAGTCTGCTTTTGACCAGTCCTGAGGACAGGTCTGCCGCAGACCAGACCTGTGGACATGTCTGCTTTTGACCAGTCCTGATGACAGGTCTGCCTCAGACCAGACCTGTGGAAAGGTCTGCTCCTGACCAGACCTGAGGACAGGTCTGCTTTTGACCAGACTTGTGGACAAGTCTGCTATTGACCAGACCTGAGGACAGGTCTGCTTATGACAGATTATCGTTATAAGAGTTTTCAAATCAGACTTGAGCTTTCGTTAAAATATGTAAACAAAACAAACAAATATTACATTCGCATTGTTTTTCCACAGATATCATTTATTATTTACTCGCTAGACTCTACTAGTTATTATACAAATGCTCTCTTTTATTTTATATACATGTATTCTTATATAAATAAAAAATGGCTATACGATCACACAGAGTTTTTTTATTAGAAGGCGGATAGAAAGGTTATCCAACGCATCGGAACAATATTCTTATAACACGGGATATCGGCAACAATTGTCTACGTTACTTCGTTCCCCGTTGTTTACCTGTCCCTTCCTAAATTTTACTTTATGCATAAATTTATACTTGCATGGATATTTCATTGATATTCAACTTGTTTGCATTGGATTTACTATTCTATTTCCCGCAGAATATTCTAACAGAAATTGTACAGTGTCCGTAAGCATACGGTGTGGTAAAACTATCAACAATCTCGTCAAATTCGTCAGATTTATCGAGAGATTTGTTATTGCCGATATTTATATGGGACGTCCTAAAATTATACTCAATGCGCACTTTAATGAAATAGTTGCCACTTGACGTTTAACTATAAACAAAATCAATCAACCGACATAATAGATTCCAAGAAGAGAACCTCGTATACTTTCTTTTTATTAAATCATTGTAAATAGTACAAATGAATTCAGACATGTCAGTGTTGGTACTTTGATGATGTGGCATAATAGTTTTGTTTTACACGTACACCGTCATGAACTCCTATATATATGATGTGACTGTTATTATGAATAAAGAGATGAAATTCTGACATTCTCAATTTATTCAGAATATTTTGCATTAATAGTTTTCTAATATTATTGATTACGTGTACATTTACGGTATTACTAAAATGTGAACAGGAGCGCCATGAAAAGACATTAAGGCGCTCGGTACAATGGTATGCGGGTATATAGAGTGCACATATGATCAGTTTTGGTCAAATAGTTTTGTTTTCCAAATCAGCATGAGGTATTAAAACTACTGAAATTTTGTTACGTATCAATATTTTGAATAAAAGGAGGACACACTGGTATCCTAAATTTATGCGAACAAAAATTTGTTGTTATTAAATTGCAATATTGCTGTCCATTGTCATGATTATATTATACATTGATTCCTGACATAAAAGATATGGCTGATTAATACTATGGGGGTATGACATGGTGTATATAGATTTACAAATTAAAGTGCACATATGGTCAGTTTTGGTAATGTGGTCAAATAATTTTGTTGTACAAGTCAGCTGGAGGTATCAAAACTACTGAAATTTTGTTACGTATCAATATTTTGAATAAAATTAGGACATGCTGGTATCCTAAATTTATGCAAACAAAAATTTGTTGTTATTCTATTGCAATATTGCTGTCCATTGTCATGATTGTATTATACATTAAATCCTGACATAAAAAAAAAGACTGATTTACTGTCCGGGTATAAAGATTTTCAAATTAAAGTGCACGTATGGTCTGAGTTTTGGTGGATGTGGTCAAATAATTTTGTTGTACAAGTCAGCAGGAGGTATCAAAACTACTGAAATTTTGTTACGTATCAATATTTTGAATAAAATGAGGACATGCTGGTATCCTAAATTTATGCAACAAAAATTTGTTGTTATTATATATTGCAATATTGCTGTCCATTGTCATGATTGTATTATACATTGAATCCTGACATAAAAAACATGGCTGATTTACTATGCTGGTATATAGATTTACAAATTAAAGTGCATATATGAGCAGTTTTGGTGGATGCGGTCAAATAATTTTGTTGTACAAGTCAACTGGAGGCATCAAAACTACTGAAATTTTGTTACGTATCAGTATTTTAAGTAAAAAGAGGACATGCTGGCACCCTTAATTAATGCAATCAAAAATTTGTTGTTATTATATTGCAAGATTGCTGTCCATTGTCATGATTGTATTATACATTGAATCCTGACATTAAAAATAAGGCTGATTTACTATGCTGGTATATAGATTTACAATTTAAAGTTCACATATGGTCAGTTTTGGTAATGTGGTCAAATAATTTTGTTGTACAAGTCAGCTGGAGGTATCAAAACTACTGAAATTTTGTTACGTATCAATATTTTGAATAAAATGAGGACATGCTGGTATCCTAAATTTATGCGAACAAAAATTTTTTGTTATTGTATTGCAATTTTGCTGTCCATTGTCATGATTGTATTATACATTGAATCCTGACATAAAAAAATATGGCTGATTTACTATGCAGGTATATAGATTTACAAATTAAAGTACACATATGGTCAGTTTTGGTGGATGCGGTCAAACAATTTTGTTGTACAGGTCAGCTGGAGGTATCAAAACTACTGAAATTTTGTTACGTATCAATATTTTGAATAAAATGAGGACATGCTGGTATCCTAAATTTATGCGAACAAAAATTTGTTGTTATTATATTGCAATATTGCTGTCCATTGTCATGATTGTATTATACATTGAATCCTGACATAAAAAATATGGCTGATTTACTATGCAGGTATATAGATTTACAAATTAAAGTGCATATATGGTCAGTTTTGGTGGACGCGGTCAAATAATTCTGTTGTACAAGTCAACTGGAGGCATCAAAACTACTGAAATTTTGTTACGTATCAGTATTTTAAGTAAAAAGAGGACATGCTGGCACCCTTAATTTAGGCGAACAAAAATTTGTTGTTATTATATTGCAATATTGCTGTCCATTGTCATGATTGTTTTATACATTGAATCCTGACATTAAAAATAAGGCTGATTTACTATGCTGGTATATAGATTTACAATTTAAAGTTCACATATGGTCAGTTTTGGTAATGTGGTCAAATAATGTTGTTGTACAAGTCAGCTGGAGGTATCAAAATTACTGAAATTTTGTTACGTGTCAGTATTTTAAGTAAAAAGAGGACATGCTGGCACCCTTAATTAAGGCGAACAAAAATTTGTTGTTATTATATTGCAATATTGCTGTCCATTGTCATGATTGTATTATACATTGAATCCTGACATTAAAAATAAGGCTGATTTACTATGCTGGTATATAGATTTACAATTTAAAGTTCACATATGGTCAGTTTTGGTAATGTGGTCAAATAATTTGGTTGTACAAGTCAGCTGGAGGTATCAAAACTACTGAAATTTTGTTACGTATCAATATTTTGAATAAAATGAGGACATGCTGGTATCCTAAATTTATGCGAACCAAAATTTTTTGTTATTGTATTGCAATTTTGCTGTCCATTGTCATGATTGTATTATACATTGAATCCTGACATGAAAAATATGGCTTATTTACTATGCGGGTATATAGATTTACAAATTAAAGTGCATATTTTGTCAGTTTTGGTGGATGCGGTCAAATAATTTTGTTGTACAAGTCAACTGGGGTCATCAAAACTACTGAAATTTTGTTACGTATCAGTATTTTGAGTAAAAAGGGGACATGCTGGCACCCTTAATTTAGATGAACAAAAATTTGTAGTCATTATTTAAATGAATTAAACTATTGCTGAATGTGGATGCATAGTTCAAGGATGTATAACTAACAAGGACGTATACACCTAACATCAAATATACTTCTTTTCAAAAATATACATAATATGATTGAATTTGATCTCGGAATATATATATATTCAGTGCCTGTTATCATTGTAACCGAGATCGTTTATATAATAGATAAATTGTCAGCTCACAGATAAATTTGTGTTACGTTCTGTGCGTACTTATTTTCAAATATTTGTATTTAATCCTGTTCATAAAACGGAAGTATTAATTTTCAAATTACTTTATTTTCGATGTTTATAATACGAAACAAAGATATTATTTTTTTTTAAATCAACGAAGAGCGGTCCTGGTTACAAGTTAACTTAGTGTTGAGTAGACCAGTCAAAAGTTAACTTGGGAACAGGTCTGGTTTTGATCGGATTTGTCCAAGCAGAAGTTAACTTTGTGGCAGGACCGGTTTCCAAGTTAACTTATGTTAACTTTATGACAGGACCGGTTCCGAAGTTAACTTATGTTAACTTATGACAGGACTGGTTCGAAGTTAACTTATATCAATAGCGGACCTGTTTCCAAGTTAACTTTTTGGCAGACATAAAAACAGTCCTAGGACCAAGTCCGCTTTTCAAGTTAACTAGATTTTGGTCCTAGGACTGGTCAGAGCAGTCCTATATTCGGTCACAGGTTAACTTTGACCAGTCCAAATGACTGGTTATCAAGTTAACTTGCTGTACAGGTTAGGAGTGCACCCATCTGTAGGACCAAAATCTAGTTAACTTGAAAAGCGGACTTGGTCCTAGGACTGTTTTTATGTCTGCCAAAAAGTTAACTTGGAAACAGGTCCGCTATTGATATAAGTTAACTTCGAACCAGTCCTGTCATAAGTTAACATAAGTTAACTTCGGAACCGGTCCTGTCATAAAGTTAACATAAGTTAACTTGGAAACCGGTCCTGCCACAAAGTTAACTTCTGCTTGGACAAATCCGATCAAAACCAGACCTGTTCCCAAGTTAACTTTTGACTGGTCTACTCAACACTAAGTTAACTTGTAACCAGGACCGCTCTTCGTTGATTTAAAAAAAAATAATATCTTTGTTTCGTATTATAAACATCGAAAATAAAGTAATTTGAAAATTAATACTTCCGTTTTATGAACAGGATTAAATACAAATATTTGAAAATAAGTACGCACAGAACGTAACACAAATTTATCTGTGAGCTGACAATTTATCTATTATATAAACGATCTCGGTTACAATGATAACAGGCACTGAATATATATATATTCCGAGATCAAATTCAATCATATTATGTATATTTTTGAAAAGAAGTATATTTGATGTTAGGTGTATACGTCCTTGTTAGTTATACATCCTTGAACTATGCATCCACATTCAGCAATAGTTTAATTCATTTAAATAATGACTACAAATTTTTGTTCATCTAAATTAAGGGTGCCAGCATGTCCCCTTTTTACTCAAAATACTGATACGTAACAAAATTTCAGTAGTTTTGATGACCCCAGTTGACTTGTACAACAAAATTATTTGACCGCATCCACCAAAACTGACAAAATATGCACTTTAATTTGTAAATCTATATACCCGCATAGTAAATAAGCCATATTTTTCATGTCAGGATTCAATGTATAATACAATCATGACAATGGACAGCAAAATTGCAATACAATAACAAAAAATTTTGGTTCGCATAAATTTAGGATACCAGCATGTCCTCATTTTATTCAAAATATTGATACGTAACAAAATTTCAGTAGTTTTGATACCTCCAGCTGACTTGTACAACCAAATTATTTGACCACATTACCAAAACTGACCATATGTGAACTTTAAATTGTAAATCTATATACCAGCATAGTAAATCAGCCTTATTTTTAATGTCAGGATTCAATGTATAATACAATCATGACAATGGACAGCAATATTGCAATATAATAACAACAAATTTTTGTTCGCCTTAATTAAGGGTGCCAGCATGTCCTCTTTTTACTTAAAATACTGACACGTAACAAAATTTCAGTAATTTTGATACCTCCAGCTGACTTGTACAACAACATTATTTGACCACATTACCAAAACTGACCATATGTGAACTTTAAATTGTAAATCTATATACCAGCATAGTAAATCAGCCTTATTTTTAATGTCAGGATTCAATGTATAAAACAATCATGACAATGGACAGCAATATTGCAATATAATAACAACAAATTTTTGTTCGCCTAAATTAAGGGTGCCAGCATGTCCTCTTTTTACTTAAAATACTGATACGTAACAAAATTTCAGTAGTTTTGATGCCTCCAGTTGACTTGTACAACAGAATTATTTGACCGCGTCCACCAAAACTGACCATATATGCACTTTAATTTGTAAATCTATATACCTGCATAGTAAATCAGCCATATTTTTTATGTCAGGATTCAATGTATAATACAATCATGACAATGGACAGCAATATTGCAATATAATAACAACAAATTTTTGTTCGCATAAATTTAGGATACCAGCATGTCCTCATTTTATTCAAAATATTGATACGTAACAAAATTTCAGTAGTTTTGATACCTCCAGCTGACCTGTACAACAAAATTGTTTGACCGCATCCACCAAAACTGACCATATGTGTACTTTAATTTGTAAATCTATATACCTGCATAGTAAATCAGCCATATTTTTTTATGTCAGGATTCAATGTATAATACAATCATGACAATGGACAGCAAAATTGCAATACAATAACAAAAAATTTTTGTTCGCATAAATTTAGGATACCAGCATGTCCTCATTTTATTCAAAATATTGATACGTAACAAAATTTCAGTAGTTTTGATGCCTCCAGTTGACTTGTACAACAGAATTATTTGACCGCGTCCACCAAAACTGACCATATATGCACTTTAATTTGTAAATCTATATACCTGCATAGTAAATCAGCCATATTTTTTATGTCAGGATTCAATGTATAATACAATCATGACAATGGACAGCAATATTGCAATATAATAACAACAAATTTTTGTTCGCATAAATTTAGGATACCAGCATGTCCTCATTTTATTCAAAATATTGATACGTAACAAAATTTCAGTAGTTTTGATACCTCCAGCTGACCTGTACAACAAAATTGTTTGACCGCATCCACCAAAACTGACCATATGTGTACTTTAATTTGTAAATCTATATACCTGCATAGTAAATCAGCCATATTTTTTTATGTCAGGATTCAATGTATAATACAATCATGACAATGGACAGCAAAATTGCAATACAATAACAAAAAATTTTTGTTCGCATAAATTTAGGATACCAGCATGTCCTCATTTTATTCAAAATATTGATACGTAACAAAATTTCAGTAGTTTTGATACCTCCAGCTGACTTGTACAACAAAATTATTTGACCACATTACCAAAACTGACCATATGTGAACTTTAAATTGTAAATCTATATACCAGCATAGTAAATCAGCCTTATTTTTAATGTCAGGATTCAATGTATAATACAATCATGACAATGGACAGCAATCTTGCAATATAATAACAACAAATTTTTGATTGCATTAATTAAGGGTGCCAGCATGTCCTCTTTTTACTTAAAATACTGATACGTAACAAAATTTCAGTAGTTTTGATGCCTCCAGTTGACTTGTACAACAAAATTATTTGACCGCATCCACCAAAACTGCTCATATATGCACTTTAATTTGTAAATCTATATACCAGCATAGTAAATCAGCCATGTTTTTTATGTCAGGATTCAATGTATAATACAATCATGACAATGGACAGCAATATTGCAATATATAATAACAACAAATTTTTGTTGCATAAATTTAGGATACCAGCATGTCCTCATTTTATTCAAAATATTGATACGTAACAAAATTTCAGTAGTTTTGATACCTCCTGCTGACTTGTACAACAAAATTATTTGACCACATCCACCAAAACTCAGACCATACGTGCACTTTAATTTGAAAATCTTTATACCCGGACAGTAAATCAGTCTTTTTTTTTATGTCAGGATTTAATGTATAATACAATCATGACAATGGACAGCAATATTGCAATAGAATAACAACAAATTTTTGTTTGCATAAATTTAGGATACCAGCATGTCCTAATTTTATTCAAAATATTGATACGTAACAAAATTTCAGTAGTTTTGATACCTCCAGCTGACTTGTACAACAAAATTATTTGACCACATTACCAAAACTGACCATATGTGCACTTTAATTTGTAAATCTATATACACCATGTCATACCCCCATAGTATTAATCAGCCATATCTTTTATGTCAGGAATCAATGTATAATATAATCATGACAATGGACAGCAATATTGCAATTTAATAACAACAAATTTTTGTTCGCATAAATTTAGGATACCAGTGTGTCCTCCTTTTATTCAAAATATTGATACGTAACAAAATTTCAGTAGTTTTAATACCTCATGCTGATTTGGAAAACAAAACTATTTGACCAAAACTGATCATATGTGCACTCTATATACCCGCATACCATTGTACCGAGCGCCTTAATGTCTTTTCATGGCGCTCCTGTTCACATTTTAGTAATACCGTAAATGTACACGTAATCAATAATATTAGAAAACTATTAATGCAAAATATTCTGAATAAATTGAGAATGTCAGAATTTCATCTCTTTATTCATAATAACAGTCACATCATATATATAGGAGTTCATGACGGTGTACGTGTAAAACAAAACTATTATGCCACATCATCAAAGTACCAACACTGACATGTCTGAATTCATTTGTACTATTTACAATGATTTAATAAAAAGAAAGTATACGAGGTTCTCTTCTTGGAATCTATTATGTCGGTTGATTGATTTTGTTTATAGTTAAACGTCAAGTGGCAACTATTTCATTAAAGTGCGCATTGAGTATAATTTTAGGACGTCCCATATAAATATCGGCAATAACAAATCTCTCGATAAATCTGACGAATTTGACGAGATTGTTGATAGTTTTACCACACCGTATGCTTACGGACACTGTACAATTTCTGTTAGAATATTCTGCGGGAAATAGAATAGTAAATCCAATGCAAACAAGTTGAATATCAATGAAATATCCATGCAAGTATAAATTTATGCATAAAGTAAAATTTAGGAAGGGACAGGTAAACAACGGGGAACGAAGTAACGTAGACAATTGTTGCCGATATCCCGTGTTATAAGAATATTGTTCCGATGCGTTGGATAACCTTTCTATCCGCCTTCTAATAAAAAAACTCTGTGTGATCGTATAGCCATTTTTTATTTATATAAGAATACATGTATATAAAATAAAAGAGAGCATTTGTATAATAACTAGTAGAGTCTAGCGAGTAAATAATAAATGATATCTGTGGAAAAACAATGCGAATGTAATATTTGTTTGTTTTGTTTACATATTTTAACGAAAGCTCAAGTCTGATTTGAAAACTCTTATAACGATAATCTGTCATAAGCAGACCTGTCCTCAGGTCTGGTCAATAGCAGACTTGTCCACAAGTCTGGTCAAAAGCAGACCTGTCCTCAGGTCTGGTCAGGAGCAGACCTGTCCACAGGTCTGGTCTGAGGCAGACCTGTCATCAGGACTGGTCAAAAGCAGACATGTCCACAGGTCTGGTCTGCGGCAGACCTGTCCTCAGGACTGGTCAAAAGCAGACTTGTCCACAGGTCTGGTCTGGAGCAGACTTGTCGATAGGTCTGCAGCAGTCCTAAAAAAGCAGACCGTAGGTCTGGTCCGCCAACGACGAAGTTAACTTGCTTGACTGCTTAAAAATTCTCAAGTTAACTTAGAAAGCAGTCAACAAGTTAACTCTAAGTTAACTTTTGTCAAGGTTAGGACCGCACCCATCTGTACCTATCCATAAAACGTTTATCACGCTAACATGTTTAACCCCGCCACATTATGTATGTAAGTGCCTGTCCCTATTTTAGAGCCTGGGATTCAGTGGTTGTCGTTTGTTTATGTGTTACATAATTATAAGTTTGATGTTCAACTTTTGTACATAAATTAGGCCATGAGTTTTCTCGTTTGAATTGTTTTACATTGTTATTTCGGGGTATTATATAGCTAACTATGCGGTATGGGCTTGGCTCATTGTTCAAGGCCGTATTATTATCATTATTGTGAATTCATTATTATTAAAATTTTACCAATTTTTATGGGTTTCGTGGGTACAGGTGAACCACGAGTTCAAATGTTCCACGAATATCGTATATGCAATAGGATTTGTATATAGAGATTGGCAAAGCCACGAAATCAAATATCCACAACTATGCAAGTTTCAGCAATCCACGAAACTTGATACCCAGGAAAATATATGAATCCACATTATTTTACTAATGTTTTCAAGACGCAAAAGTATAAAAAAAAAAACGTATTTGAGAATATCGAAAGATTAATATTTAATATTGACATCTTAATATAAACATTTCAAAAATAGTTTTAGAGATCAATATAAAAAAGAAGATGTGGTATGATTGCCAATGGGACAACTATCCACAAAAGACCAAAATGACACAAACATTAACAAGATTGTTTAAATCTTAATATTTCAATCAAAGAAACAGAATGGATAATGTTACTATGAATACGACTCATGTGAGACAATCCCGTTGATAAGTCTAATGTGAAGGTCAAATTCGATGAAAGGAAGATGGGATTGTAATAACGACAATTGGAACATATCCGTTCTCATCTGTGAAACAGGTATATTATAATGATCAACCAACTCGTGATGATGTTCATCAGTTTTTCGACTGTAAGTTTTCAACTTCACCACGTAAAACCCTTTGTTTAATAACTTCCTTGTAAGTATCCATGATATGAAATCAAAGCTCTTAAATAACGTATCAATTGTGATATATATACTCCATATACACTTACAAGTGCAGCTAAAATGGTGCTTCATAGAAATAAAAAAAGATCACAATTGGGAACATTAAGTAAAGGACGTTATTTAACCAAGGCTCTCAAATAGTGAAGTTGACATCATGGCTCACTAAGGATATATTGTATCCGTGGTTTCAGTCCGAAGTGTAATTTTTACTTCATCTTAAAACCTTTGGTTTAAAAGCTTCCTTGTAAGCAGCAATGCTCTATTAAGGAAGTTATGATAAGAAATGTACAAATTAATATTAAGTAGAGTAATATTTATAGCTATCATTTCCTTGTTTATTTAAAACAGATTGAAAAAGCGATTACATCTCGTCATCTGGTACTTAGTGCCATATTTTTATTATTTTCTTCTTAAATGGTCCAGCCCATGTCAAAAATTATGTAGTTTAACTAAAGTATACCAAATCTACATTTGAGAGCAGGCCCAGCCCAAGCTTAAAATGGGTGTGTTCACTTTGCAACCGGAGACGGAAAGCTAGAGGGAAAAAAAACAATTATTGCACACTTAAATATGTATCCACAAGAACTGTTCAATGTATAAATTGGATGATTTTATTATTCAAGAAATGACTGTTTGTTCCTTTTTATAATCTGTCACCAAAGCAAAAACCACCTTTCAAGAAATGTGAAAAAAGTCGCGATTGGTCATTTGATTTTTAAATAAGTTTATCACAAATCAAACATTCGGATTCATCGAAAACGATGTCAACAAGAGTGACATCAACATTTTCAATACTATTATGTCTTTAGAAAAAGGTAACCATACAATACAACTTTGTCCGACAAGCTGCAATAGATCAAACGAGTTGAAAAATAATCTATAAGAGTGTAGCTGACGGGACATAAACTCTCAAAAATTATCTACAATACGCATTAATGTTTATATCTGATCAGTAATTTCATTGCTGTTTCTTCGATCTGGATATGAACACCCGTACACCCAATCTTTCCCTTTTGTAGACTACTCAGTGTCAATGCATCGTTGATAGCTGCAGTTAATATAAGAATGTTTGGAATTATTAAAAAAAGGAAGATGCTGTATTTTTCCATAGAGACAACTATTCATATAAGTTCAATGAAATAATTGCATCCTTCCTCAATTTGAATTAAAAAATGTCTCACGATAAATAACGATGAATCAATTAATCTAAAAAAAAAATCTAATCATTTAGCATATGTTTTATTTTTAATTTAAATTATATGATAAATACCAATGATAACATGGCAAATTATCAGTTTCCGAAGATTTTTTTTTTAAATATTTTAACCGAGGACGGTCTAACTATGATATTCGATGAATAGTTTTAAATATCCAGTTCATCTCCCTCTTTTTGAATTAAAAAAAATACACGCCTTCTAGACCAACCTCTAGGTTCCTGAACTAATGAAGCAACAAGAAAGATAAGAGGCTCGTCAAGATATTTTCTTCGTCACGTGACAAACTGCGACAGGTACATGCATAAATTTAAATTAATTTCAGGTAGATAAGAAAATAAATAAGTATGTCAGATGAAAGTAATTCCCATTGTAAGGCTGTTCAATTTCCTTGTTATTTTAATATGTCATTGTACAAACATATATTGCTCCTTTTTGATATTATTTTTTCCTTGTATATCATAGGTATTGCTCATTAATTGATTTAATAAACGTAGATTAGATACATTATTGTCTGAGGTTAATACATGTTCAAGAAAGTAATCCAGGGAAGCATTAAACTTCCGCATAAGTCAAAACACTCTGCATCTCCTAGATCAGGTTTGGTCAGAAAATAAAACATCGATGAAATGAAATACCTAAATGGAATAAACATATAAATTTATATTTTAACAAGAATTAATTTTAAACAAATCATCTAATAAACAGATTGTATAGAAGTAAAAAATAAATTGCTTCAAATAGTACTACATGAAGTTACTTTAAGTGTCAGGTTCAGTTTCTATGTATTACAAATTTTCAGAAAAGTCTATATCTAGCTTATTTTTCACATGTAGACACTCTGCATTACTATGGTACTTTAATTTCACAATAGATACGAATTGAAAACTTTTCTTTAGTATTTAAAGCATGTTTTCATTAGTTGTTATGAGTTTTGAAACTGTCAGAAACTGCGAGTACTCAATATTCTGTATTAAGGGCATACGATACAGTTACAGGGGTGGTCATGACGTTGCTAACGTACAATTTTATTTTCGCTACGTCAAACTATAACATATCAGGAAAAGATGCATTTTCCAACTGATTTTTATCGTTCAAACTGATTTAATTTGAACACGAGTGCATGGACCCTTATTTTAAAAACGACATTTTGTTTCATTTTGCAGGGAGATTATGTGGACCAAATTTTATAAAACTATAAATAGTGCAATTTTTTTATTTTAATAATATATAGCAAACAATAACGGTTTTTTTTTCTCAATTCATGACCATTTGATAAATATGACTTATTTTTGAATAAAAAATGCATAATGTTTTAGAATACTTATGAAATACAGAAATTACAAATTATTTAACAAAAAAATATTTGTGTTTATCTTTTTAAGCAAAAAAGTTATGGATGTCTTTCGAAAGGGAAAATACGGCCAGAAATCCGAATATTTAGCCAATATGCAAAATTTCTACCCCATTCAACTCGAAAAGTAGCACATAAAAGTATATTTTTTATTACATATTTGATTTAATCAGGCAAAAATTAGCCTATATAGAAATTTTCATCAAACTGTAAATATGAGATCAAAACTGTATTGTATGCCATTAAGTGTTTTGGGGATGCTGGGGGTTCTTGTGGTTTTCTTTGGGTTTTTTAATTTTTGTTGCTGCAGGAATGTGTATAAACCGGTCACATCTGGTCTAGATTTTGGTTATTTGTTTCTGCTTTGTATCATTGACGAGTTAAGCCTCTTCAATTTTATTTTAGTGATTGTTCATATGTTGAACTGTTACTCCATTGTCCCGGATTAGTTGAGGGTTACTCAGATATTTTTTTCCGGACATGCCAGTAGCTTGTAATTCATTGGTTTTCGTTTGTTGTTGTGTGTCATATTTGTTGTACCTTCATTATTTGGTACATCAACAAATCGGTTGTTTTCTCTTTTGGCCATGGCTTGTTTACATTTTTCAATGAGGTGCCTTTAATAGTTGACAATGTAGTATGGGTTTTGCTCATTTATGACTTACGCATACCTATAGATGATAATTTCTATGTCATTTAAATTAACTGAATAAAACATCCGATAATATTTTTAATGCAATGCTTTACCTAGAACGTAGTACATGTTTTGTTAAAAGACGAAAACGGTACCAAAGGAGCATGCATGCAAACGGCATTTGCCCTTACAAAAAACAGACAACCTCGTGGTAAAAACGACGAAAAGATCAACGAAATTCTACAACACAAAACAAATCAAAAGATTAGGCTACACGATCATCAACATCAATGTATGCGATGATGAGTTTCCAGACTCGGGGCAGGCATATAAAGTTTAAAAATATTTTTGAAGAATATTGATGTTTAATGTAACTTTAAAAATGAAAGAAAACCAAAGTACTATAATTTCTAAATATTTTTTATCACCTTCTGTGTCATTTGGTCTCTTGTGGAGAGTTTACTCATTGGTAATCCTACATCTTCTTTTTTGTATTGTAAAATATGTTTTTTTACAGTTACAAAAGAGTTAATTTTAGAAAGAAGGACGGTTATTTGGTATACATTGATAAGTTATCTCAAAGTATATAAACAAGTAAATGATTAAAGATAATTTGGTCCTTTATTTAAAAAAAAAGATTTTCACCTCTCTGTCTTGGATACTGTTATCGTCAACCTGACCTAATGTCTGCACTTAACTTGAGGAATGAAGTAGATTTTAAAGAATGTAACGTCATTAATAGTTTGTTTCAAATAACTTGTGTATGCTTCTTACTTTAAAAACCAATCCCGTTTTTCTGTTGATAAAAACTTATAACTTTTTAACAAGACGATAGAAGTCCCACATAGTAAATAAAGGCAACAGTAGTATACCGCTGTTAAAAACTCATAAATCCATGGACAGAAAACAAAATCAGGGTAACAAACTAAAGCCGAGGGAAACGCATTAAATATAAGAGGAGAAATAAAGGTAATAGTAGTATACCGCTGTTCAAAACTCATAAATCCATGGACAAAAAACAAAATCGGGGTAATAAACTAACACCGAGGAAAACGCATTAAATATACGAGGAGAACAACGACACAACACTGAAATGTAACACACACAGAAACGGACCAAGCATCAGACAAAATCCCACGAGAATAACAAATATAACATCAAATGTCCTGATATTTCATTGTTGAATTTTTCAACATTGCAATATACGCATGGCCTGTACCATGTCAGGAATATATATAGCAGTTATTATTATTTGGTCCGGTTTTCTCTATGTTAGCGTTTGTTTTTGTTGCACTTCAGTGTTTTCCTCAGTTTAAATTTTAACCCGGATTTTGTTTTCTTTAAATCGATTAATGACTTTTGAACAGCGGTATACTAATGGTGCCTTTATTTGAAGTACCTTTGCAAATGGTTTTGTAGGTTATCTTAATCTAACATTCCTGCCACTCAACCGGCTTGCTCCCATCATTGCAGAACCTAATTAGTGTATGTACACTTAATGTTATTTTTTCTAATTCTGAATATGCATACTAATTTATCAATCGAATGGCTACATTTCTATATTTTCATTTCATTATCATGAATACAAAGTTGATGGGTGTTATTAAGTAAAGCTGTATTATAAAATATCATCAGTGTTTGCACTCTGAGTTGTTTTTAGAAGTCACCAAAGGGACAATAAATTATCTTAAGTCGCAGAATAAACGAATATGCCACACAAAAATTGAAAAACGACGAAAAGCAGTGCACTAACCATTACAGAAAAAGCACTCAACTAAAAATAAAACTTAAACTAAACAAAACAAAACGTAAAACGTGGCCCACCAAAAACTGGGCATCATCAAAAGTGCTTAGGAAGGAAAAGATTTTCTGCACTACTCGTGGTATCCGTCGTGTTGCTGACAAGTACACAAATATCGTGAGATCTCTTCGGATGATATCAAAAAATAGATAAAAAGATTTGTTTGTAGCTTAATCGAGCATATCCATGATAATCTATGATACATATGTTTCCTCACGGCCAACCAAATCATTATGGCGTCCGTAATTTTTTTTAAGGAATCAGGTCAAATTTACAAAAAGAAATCTTGGTTTCTTTAAAGTAGTTACCCTTTAAAAAAGAATTCATTACAGGCATTTATCACAGGTTATACAATTCAACTTTTTTTAATAGCCAATTGGTAACATAGCTTTGTAAGATTTAAACTCAAGTGCAAAATTCAGTAAAATTAATCACACTTGCTGGTTAGATGAGCATTCCTTGATTTATTTCAATTAGAACACACTGAGAGGTACATGTGAACTAATACAAAATATCACTAAACCACTGGTCAATTATGCCAAAATAAGAATTTAGTAAATAAAAGACATTCATCTTTGTTCAATGATTTCCCCTATACATATTAAGATTACGTCATATTTGTTTAATTGAGCAGGATATGCATTCTTCAGATAAGATATGTTTAAAAATAAATTTACGTTTGAAATATTATCCAGTCGTAAGTAAGAAAACAGTGAAATAGGAAGATCTTAAAGTAGGTTTATTGACACCATTATTGTCCAAGGTGAAGGTGAATCATGGAAAATATACAGTTCTTTGGAGAAAGTATAGCCTATCGGTGTATAGCTTTATGTACCTATGCATCCAAAGCTTTCAGTACAATCATTTTCTTCTTAAAAATTCCTGTTCCAAGTCGGGAATATGACAATTGATAATAAATAGATCGTTTAAATGTATCTTGGCGTTTGTTTTGGTTCATCGGTTGCATCTCAGTGTTTCTGTTGTTCGTTTGTTTTCCCTCTTATTATTGAAGTGTTTTCCGCAATTTTAGATCGATTTATGACTTTTGGACACTGGTTTACTACTGTTGTCTTTATTTCGAAATGTATATCAAATGTTGTAAATAAGAAGGTTTAACATTTTGGTTTGCTGATTAAGAGTTTTTGCCATTTTCATTCTCTACTGATGCCATTATCAACTACGTCCACCGCAATAGTTTTGTTAAATAATCACAAAATCTTTGTACCAATTAGCCAATTACAAATGTATTAATATTTAAAAAAAACTATGGTGCACTTTGTTATGACACGCATTGCTTGTTTGAAATTCTTTTTTTTAATTTTTTTTTATTTAAATGTCCTTAATGTTTAATTTACACCTTATTTTTTCAGCTTCATTGTACTAACTATTCTGTCATTCGTTTCAGTTGTTAACTTCCCTACCTCAAAATGTAGAAGTTATCAACCTAAGAACAATGAAATGTTGTTTGACATTTTCACTTTAGTACTGGTAAGGATTATATTTGAAAGAAAGATTGCGCTGAGTGATTTCAAAATGCAAATTTCATAAGAGAAGGAGGAGGTACTTAAATAGTTTTACTGAGTATAAACAATCTGTCCATATCGAATCTTCTTTTCAAATTTTCATGACTATTACTGCCTATCAACCTGTCCTAGATAAAATCATCATTTTGCTCATATAGACATACATTTTTTATTTCACCCTGAAACCAGCAGCTTTTAGGGCAGTAGACGTCAAACATGTCAATCCGAACAACAATTATCAAAAATCAAATTGATCAGCCAAACCAAAATATCCGACAACAAAATATTTAAGTACTCATCATACATTATGTGTTAAACGTCATCGGGCACTGAGCCGACCTTGCGAGGGCTTACCAATCGGTTACGATCGTAAACAAAACAATAGTAGTAATTAATTATTCGAGTTTGTATTTAAACTCAGTCTAAGTTAGTTCTTTTGGTTATGTGGTATGTATAAATACACAGTCACATCCAATAAAAATTTAGTACATTTAATTCAATTCAATACCCCGTGTTATAGAAAGAGAGTAAATTAAAAAACATTGAAATAATTATTCGAAGTGCTTGTAGATATCATATTGATGAAAACAACTGTTCTGTCACTATCTAATAAACCCAATTTTTCTATGGCAGATTATTTTCTTCGCTTGTCATCCAGGTCGACTCACTATACAGCGAATGTCTTCTAAATTTATTATTTAATTGTTCATTCAATATTTACTACTGGAAATCAAGTTAACAACAATCGTATAATCAACTAATCTTTTATGATATATCATTATAATATTTGTTGTGATATGATTATTGCAAAACCTTGGGAGATACAATCGATAACGAGGTTATCAGCTTCTGCGCTGTATGGAACTTTTGATGTTTGGGAGGGTTTCACCTTGAATTTTGTTAAACATTTTGAAATTGCTTCTTTATCTCCTTCTTTTTGAGGAAAAAAATATACATGATATAGTAAATCATCAAGCTCCACCTCCAGGGAAGGATTCACAAGATGTTAACCAATATAAACATATCGAATTGTCAGGTGCAAGACAAAATATGTTCGGAGGTACGTGACATTATACAAACCCCACTGTTAATTGATTTCCAATATATGAGAATAGAAGGTTAAGTATATTATTATAATAATTTCCATTATGAGGAAGCTTAAATTTCCTTGTTACTTATGTCCTTGTTCTTAAATATATTGCTTTATTTTTCACTATTTTTTCCTTGTAGGTAATTATATTGCTTTTTAATTTTTTGATTAATCATAAATTTCTTGGATTTGTCAAAAAAAAATATTACAAGTAGCTAAATATTTGCAAATAAGTATCGGAGTTGCAGTGTCTCATCGTTCGACTTTTAATCAAAATTAAACTTGTTCACTAAAACAAAATATTTGAAAGACATTGTATTTTGAGAAGACAAATAATTCAGAAATACAAATTAAAGCAATGAAACAATGGATTTGATGGGTTGTTTTTCTTTTATTTGTGTTTTAAAGACACTTCAAATCAACACTTGTGAGTCATTTCGTGGCGGTCAGCTTTTATTGGTGGAGGTAGCTGGCGTGCCTTGAGAAAACCATCGACCTTTAATAAGAAAACTGACGATCATATTCAATTAATATTGGAGTCGAGTGCACCTTAATTAATTAATAAATACAAAGTTTTACTTTTTTTAATTCGCTGACAGCCAATTTTTAGTCCCAAAATTTCGTTTAATATCCTTACACTTAATTCGTGTTGAACTTATTGTTATGTTTATGGTTATGATGCAAATGTGATAAACCAAACATAGTTCTGAAGTGTGCTTAGGTTTTTACTATAATTGAGGTCCAAAAAAAATTAATACTTGTACACACATTTTTTGTAAACAAAACGACTTGTACACCGACAATATTTAAGCTAACCTTTTACAGAAACGTAGTTTGATTTTAGTTGGAGTTTATTAGTTAGTATGTACATTATGTCACGGACTAATAGTTTAATCATACTTTACTATACTACGTAACATTGAAATTTGCTCAGATACAAAGTTATACAACCTAAACTTTAAGAAAGAGAAAAGTGTAATCATATACCTCTTTGACTAAAATGACACATAGTAAGAAAAATAAAAAGAGTATCTAGTAAATGCATGCTGTGCGGATAATCATATCCATATGTTATGATAGCAAACCACTGGTAGTAAACTAAAACAACAGTAGCATACACCGCTGTACATCAATCGAAAAAAAGAATAATGAAATATAAATGATATTTTTAGGTATCATTTGACGACCTTTTTTTGTAAATGGAAAGTAACTGATGGTTTTATGGAATAGGGAAGGAATATATTTTATTATGCATTTATGTATAGTTTTGTGTATTTACTTATATCTGTGTATTTTCCCACAAATAAAATCTTTTAATGTAAACGACACTTTATAAACTTTGAGCGTCCGAAGTGTATTCTGGAATTATTCCACTAGGAATGCAGAAAGTCAAATGTAACAAAAGGTCATAAATAGATTGAGAAAAACAAATCCAGGTTACAAACTTAAACCGAGGGAAACACATCAACTATAAGAGAAAAACAACAAAACAACAGAAACACTAAAGTGCAACAAAAACAAAACAAAATGCAACACACAGAGAAACAATCTGCCATTTTAAGCCAAAATTCTCCAATTATTATAGAATGAGAGAAAATATCATATTCAAATATTATTTTTTTTATTAAAAAACAACAGAATCGAAAGCAGATTTTACGTATTATTTAAGAAATATTATCAGATTTATTAATTAACACTATTACAACTAACAGTTAGGTAGAATACTAAACATAAATAAAAAAAATATTAAAAGAAAGGAATATATGTGTAATACACACATTATAAAAGAAATATTCGTTTGACCATGTAGGTGAAATTTTTGCACCAATGGTACATGTATTTCGTATTGGTTTACACTAAATGTGAGTAACATTTTTTCATAATTATAGACAATAACTGTTTAATGTCTTTAAATGTCAGCTGTATTTGTACAGGACTAAACAACATGTGTAGTGCGAGCTTTAGCGAGCTTTTACTCCTGTTTCGAGCCGAGTACAAATACAAACTGGTGTAATGCGAGCTTAAGCGATCTATTTTTCCTGTTTCGAGCCGATTACAAATACAGCTGATATTTAAAAACACTAAACAGTTATTGTCTTTAGCCTGAAATTAATTTTGTATGTTGTTGTGTGTTTATTTCCGATTTAAAATCCCTTGAGGTCCGCTTAGCTATAATAAATGATTATTAAAATCACGACGGGTTCGCAAAAGAAACCAACTCGAATGACCAACTATAATTCATCGCTCAAGATAAATAATTATCTATCTTAACAACTATACATTTCAACAATAAAAACAAATTAAAAAAAAACATTGTCCAATTTGAAGCGGAAGTGTACGAGTTGTCGTACGCTTCAGAATTTTTACCTGAACTTTATAATCTCTTACATTTTGTAACATGCATGCTGAAATTGACTTTTGCATGTTTTGAAATAGATGATTGTCGCCGTAGAAAATGTTGTTGTTAATTTTTGTCCGTTATCAGAAAATTGGTTTAATTCTTATTGCCCTAAAGAAATGGTTAAAAACAAACAGAAAAGTAAATCGTTTGTTCGCGTAAGGTCAATTAATACGTCATTGAACTACAATTCACATTATGAGGTCTACCAGGTTCATTCAACACTCGTCAATACGCAAACGTAATATGATGATATGATTTACCACTGTATGACTGTGAATCATCGACACCGGAAATTGGATACTAACGAGAGAAATAAAAAAAAAAGTAAACAAGTTAAGAATTTATTAAATTTAAAGCATTTCAACTCATTTGATGAGGGTGCCGCTTAAGAAATGAATTCCTGATGACAGTTCTTTAAATTATTAGGCCGATAAGTACAAAATCAATACAAGATTTTGTGTTACACTTCAAATCTTGCCACTTAGTACCAAAAAGTTTCTTGATCGATCTTCCTCTGTCGCCCCATTCTCAAGATATTGAACTGTTTTTCATTATTTTTTACAGTCACTTTTTTAGGATTTTATAATGTTGCATCATATTTACTGAAATTTGTTGTCAAAAAGATGTATTTTAAAGCTAATAGACCATGAAAAATAATGTCTAGGGTACGACAACTTGCTCGTGTTGACTGTTATTTACAAGAATCACATTAAAATTTGCTATTCATCTCTTTCTTTACAGCATATAAAAAACTGGAAGGGAAATCAGTTGCGGCTAATATTCAAAGCCTTTCCATAATTATTCAAAGCAAATTTGTAATATAAATACCTTGATGAATTAAATGTAAATATCCTGATGGAGAGCTTAGACGATTCTGAAACTGAGGGGAGCAACATGTAACGGAACATTTCGAATATTTGACCCACTTGGTCAAATGAATATTGTTGTTAATAAAATATAATATTATTATCAAATAGATATTTTTTTTTATCAGAAATATATATTCCGAGACATAAAATATGTCATTAAAGCCAGTGGTAGAACTGTATCTTTCTAATGCATCAAGAATCTTGCAATACGATTGGTAGATTATCTGAATGGAAATAACACCTTAAACTGTTCAACAGGGGATGAAATATTCAAACAATTCCCAAATATTAAAATGTTGCTATTTTTATTTAAATGAACATTTTACCAAATTAAAAATAATCAATTGTTGCAAACCTTTTTGAATTATACAAAATAAAAACGTTTTAGTAAAATATAAAAAGTTTGTTTGTTCATTTCAATTTCTTTTTACAATCAACAATGGAGTCAAATTCTATTAGCCCATGCATACACTAAGATAGCTGAAAGTATCACAAGAACGATAACATGTTTGTTATGTCATGAGAAGAAAATTTGCTTTAATAATACTTATCAAATTCTTTATTTTAATACATAACCTTTCATTAGCGTCTAATTGCGACAACATGAAGTGAATACTGTAAATTTATGAATTATTCCAATGTTATTAAATCTATTAAAAAGTTGTGACAGGACCGATGTTATTTCAAGGGGGATGAATGAAACAGATAGTAAATACGTTACACAAACGAACTCCTTGTTTACATTAATTTGTTATTGCTCAATAGAAAAGCAGAATTTCTAAAATTCTGAATTTGTTGTCTGTTAATTACCAACCGCAATAACAAGAGCACGCAATAATTTCTGACAAAAAGCAATCAATCCATATAAAGGAAATATCTAGCAGCGAAAGTATAACCATGGTTCCATTTAAATATGAGTAAAAAACATAATAGGTCACCTATCATCAGGAACTAAATTTTAACATAAATCTAGCTATTTATTGGTCCGGAGTGCATTGTCTACTTCAAAGTTTTATTTCCCTATTGTATATACAAAACTATATGTTTTAACAGGTGAATAAATGAGATACAGATACAAAATTGCGACTTTGTTAGATAATATTGTTATCATTGATTTAACAGGTCTGTACTATTGTTGTTATTTATGTACTTTCGTTTTGTAACATCTGTTGAAATAACGCAATGGATTCGGAAGAAAGTGCAACAATTGTGGTACCAACTGAATTCTTCCATAGGAAGTTTATGTCTCTCAGTGATATAAACGATGACGAGGTCCGACGGCTTACAGCCCCGATTGTATACTTATCAATTTTAATGGTTATTGGAGTGCCAGGAAATATGACAGTACTTATCATCTATGGACGAAAATATTCTAAATCGGTATATCGTACTATCATTTGGAATATTGCTTTGATGGATTTTCTGTTCTCGGTTGTGGCTTTGCCATTTAACATTGTAGAACTCGTTCATTTTTATACATTCACGGAACTGTGGGCTTGCAAAATGATTGCAGTCATTGCGATTTTCTTCGTATTATACAGCTCTCATCTATTGGTGATAATGGCCATCTATAGATTTAGACAAGTATGTATGCCAACAAAGAAGCAAATTACGCTAAACAACGTAAAATATTGGATAAGCGGTGGATTAATTCTGGCAATTTTGTTTGATTTTCCACAAGGCATATTTCAGCCAATTGTTGAGGTTAGTCTGGTGCACAACGTAACCGGATATGTTTGTCCAGTGTCATATAAAACGTCCGTGAATGCAGATATATATAATGGATTCTTGACCTGTTTAATGGCGTTTTATTCATTGTTTTTATTCATTGCCTATTTATTGATCGGTCACAAAATGTACCTACGATACAAAAGACAGAATATCGCACATTCATCTAATCAAACCGATCAGTTATCAAATAAAATCACAAAAATCGCTTTTGCCATCAGTATCGTTTTCGCCGTTAGTTATTTACCAATATTCATCATAAAACTACTGGCAAGTAAAATTGACCATCAAAACATGAACACTGTGGAGTTATCTGTCCTTCGAATATTTGAGAGGTCGTATGCGGTAAATCATGTGACAAATACATTTATTTATGCATTTTACGACAAACGATTTCGGAAAACATTTTGGTCGATTTGTACAGAAGTTGTGCATCGTAAGCCATCTGGATCCCAATCAGTCAAAAGTAGCGAGTACAAAATCACAAAAGACAGTTCCGAAACAGTAGTATAATGAAGAAACAGTTTCAGAAGTTTATATTCTGTTTTGACAGTTGCAGTTATGCTTTGGTAGATTGGGTATCTAGACATTTTTTTTAAATACATAGTAAATACTAGACGTGACGTTTATGACGCATTACTGAAGATACATGTATTGTCGAAATGCGCATCTGGTGCATAAAAACTGGTACCGTTAATGTTATTATGACAGTCTGTATGAATATTAATTATAGCATAATATCACAAAAGTGATTGCATATGTTATGTACAAGTAGTCGTTTCGTATAATAGTTTACAATATTTTCGTTGCCCCAAACTGGTTGGCTTATTCTCATCTCTACAATACTTTATATTTAGAAATTTTGATGTTGACCTGCTGTTAGCAAGTTCATGTAGTTTTGACTTGGTTCTGCTCTTTCTAATCCTGTCATAGTGTTTTTAGTTCTATGGTAACAAAATAAACTTTCGTTTATGCTAATGTGTTTTGTCTTTAAGCCTTTCTGTGTTTCTTTGTTACATATTACTTGCCTCTGTACTTATACATCCCGTCATTGTGTTATTGTGCTATGGTAAATTTCTTATCTTATATTTTTGCTACTGTGCTTTGTCTATATTTTTTTTTGTCTGTGTTTCTTTGTTACATATTTGTTTGTTTTTAAATTGATTAAAATGCTAACACAATGCTGACTATTGTATCCCTATTTTTTGTACCTATTATGTCTGTTAAATTTTTCACACATCTTTATCAATATAATTGAATTGTATGTGACTGTCATACATGTGATAAGTTAAGCTAGTATAGCTATAAAACCAAATTTAATCAACAGGTTATTGCATAAAACAATGCTCGTGCCTAGTCAGGAATACGATAATTGTTATCAATTACTGATGAGTTTGAGTTTTTGATATGATCATTTGATTATGGATTTTCTGTTTTTTAATGTTCCTCGGAGTTTGGTATTTTTGTTATCAAACTTTATGATACTTTGATTTAGTCTATTGTTTAGATGTTATCGCCTTTGAACTTGTTTGTTTAGTGACTACAGATACTCAGGTCAGTAACGTTTTGTCTTTACAGATTAATATTATACGGTGCTATTCCATCTCTGTGCCCTTAAACATATTAAAACCAGCACATTCTTTATTTATCTATCAAAATACTGTACTTCAGTGGTATAGCAAACATCGATTTTCCTCACAAAATGTAATCACAAACAATAGTCTTTAGTTTTGTGGATTATTCGTTGTCGGTTTTTTAGCCATGCCGTGGTCAGTAGTTCAGTGGTTGACGTTGGATCGTGTCTGTAATGTTTGTTTTTCCTAACAATTTTGATATAAACTAGGCTTTAGTTTTCTCAATTAATAGTTTATATTTTTCATGTCGGGTACTTTTAAAGTCCGATGTAAATTCCTAAAATATCGACTTATTTGGTGCTGTTGGTCCTTTTGATCTACAACTATTTCTGTCCTTGTACATCATTGGCTTTAAAGTATTTGATTGTCATCGTTCTTGGTGAAGGTTGAAAACAAAAAGTACTTCGGACGCAAGAAATTGTTAAAACATGCCATGATAAAACTGTTAGTTTAAAGCTAAAACTAGAAAAATTTCTGGACAGAATATTTTGTTAGTCTCCTACAAAAAATAATAGAGTATGGAAATTAGAAATATGTCAATAAGTCAACAACTCGACCATACAGCAGACAACAGCCGAAGGTCACCAATTAATCTTCAATGCAGCGAGAAACTCTCGCACCAGGAGGTATCTTTTAGCTGGCCCCTTACCAAATATGTATACCAGTTCAGTGTTTGCTACGGTTCATATAGAGTAACATTTTGACGAATATTCCGGTTTCCTATTTTCCAAGATATACGATGAAATCTGAGGGTTTGTTCCTCGAAATAGTTATGTTTGGTCAAGACATGATATCAGTGTCCGTCTTCAATCATGTGGTGAAGTTTCAAGTACAGTACTAGTAAACTTTTGACCACTTTTCCTGTTTACTATTTTCCGAGATAAATGATAAAAATATTATTTTCAATTTCCACCCACTTTATAATACTAGGAAAACGCTTAGTATATCAAATGTGATGACGTTCAGAACACAAAACACATTATGTTGCAATAGTATTGACATTTTAGCCTTGTGTGCTTAAAATAACTGTACTACAAAACAACAAATAAATCTAAAAATCAGTGTATCCATAGATATACTTATGATATGGATTTGATGAGGATACCAGAATGGTACAGAGATCCTGCTCAGTATGTAGCACTCGTCTGTTCTTTTGTTAGTACAAACCCGGTAACATGACTTATTCGGTTGATCGAATTCTTTAGTGTACACAACAAGCACAAGTATACCAATTATTCAAAAATATAAATTGTATGTATGCCTAAGCTTCCACATAATATACAGAAACCGCATGTATCCACTCCAACTGCTGAAATTCACTGTTTTAAATAACACGAAATATTTGTAACTGTTGCGATGAAAAGGGAGCAAGAATGAAAGTCAAAATATCTCGGGTGCCCATATCTACAATGATTAAATGCAAAATTTCGCTATAAAGTACATATATAACCATGATAACAGTTTCAGTTTACAAAGTGTTGCAAAAACAAGAGATATAGCCATAGTCATATTCGTATTTGTTATTAGATAATCCCTAGTAGAGATTTTGTCTAACAAAATGTATAATTAACATTAAGTTAGTAAAATGCATTCAATATATATAAGTATACCTATAAACTATCATTTTCTTTTGACAGTTATATTATCATTAAAAACGTGTTTTCACCTTAACATTCGCAGTAAATATCGGCGTCAAGATGCAAATAGATATGTATATATACACATGGAAAAAAGTATACCTTGATTTTTTAAAACTTGAAAAATCAGCCTCTTTTTTTGGATGAAATATAATAAAATATGTGTATAATATTATTGAAACATAATTTATGATAACATTGGCATTGTACCAAAAGAAAGGCATTTTACAAGTTTTACTGTAGTCGAACTTTACAATGTCAGACATTTCAAAATAAATCTTCGGATGACCGTTCACATCGTGGTTGATCGTTATACGCCAAAGAATTAGTACTTTGTGCGCAGCCTCCATTTAAACGGATAACCGCACCTTAACGTCTTCTGATTCCTGCCATAAATCGACTAATTTGTTGATAAGGTAGCAGCAACCATTTCTGACGAAGGGCATTGTATATTTCATGATGTGTTTGAACTGGGGTGTCCTTTCGCGCACTTTCCGCCCAATAGTGTCCCTTATATGCTCGATATGGTTCAGATTCGGGCTACGATCAGGTCAAGGAAGATGAACTGAATTCCGTTTGAACATTGGATCTTCCTCCACGATGCTTATTTCCAACTTTGGCGAGCTTTGCACTATATTGGATACAGAAAAACGGTGTGTCTGTTCGTTAGCAAAGGTCTCCGAAATGGTCTTATCGCACGATAACCAGAAGGGATGAGTTGATCTCGAACAGTTCTTGTTAAAATGCTCCTGTTTGCCACCACTGTTTTTTTAGGATTGTCTTGTATGCAATGGGTTTCCTTCTGACCAAACGTCATTATGCTTGATTTTCTCTGGCAAATGGTATATGGGGTCTTCATTATCTCGAAAGGTCTTTAACAGCGTTTATTCCTTGATTTTATTCTCAAAACGACTTATAGTGGAATGGTGATGACCAACAATACTTGCAGTTGTTAAACCTACATTCCTGCTTCTCTTATGCTGATAATCTGCCAATCGTGCTGCAGTTTAGAGTTGTCAAGGACCCTTTGCAAGGTGTCAATCGCATAACTTTAAAAACTTGGTTATTTAAAGTGTTGAAAACAATGGGGATAAAAACATCTGTTTTTCTGTTTACGGGTACAGTAGCTGCATGTGCAGATAAAAACTTAATCGAGTCGATATTTATTGATTCAACTCAGGTGATACTTAAATAGTGTTTAAATTTCTATTTTACCAAATTATATCACAAAAAGTAAAAAGTGTTTTTTTAATTTCAATTTCAATTTGGTGTTGCAATACTTTTTTCCATGTGTATATATATCACATACTTAAAAGTTACCGTGCTACATCAGGAAGTAAGAAGCTGTTGTGTGCCTTAAAGGTTGTTTTTGGTCGAAATTTATCCGTTACTGATCCAAACCTATACGCATGTATTTAACTGTCCCTTTTGCTGCAGTAACATAAGCACTCATGATAAAACATTTTATCTAAAGTTGTGGTTTGCTATCTATTTTCAGCATTGAAAGGTATTCCACGTATCATAGTAAGCTTGGTGTTATCGGAATAAGTGATATGAAACACTCCTCAACTGTATTAGAGTATTCTGCAACGTTGAGACATTTTTATACTCTATTTATTTTAGATCAACTTGGTGATGTCTTCCAAATGTTACAACAGACTACATAATAATCTAGGCAACAGAGATTTTTGATGTCTTCTTTAATATAAAAACTACTTATATGTGCCCCTGTTTTTGACATTTTTACCTCTTATGTCTTTGTGTTTTGTTTACACATCGTTCTCAATACAAAGGGATTTTTGCGACTATATTATAAGTGAGAAATTTAGCTTGCTATTAAACCAGATTAGATCCACCATTTTCTACATAAGATAATGCCTGTTCTAAGTCGGCAAGTGTTATCCATTCATTAAATGTATGACAGCGTTTGATTTTGCTATCTGCTTGGGGACTTGTCGTTTTGAATTTTCTCGAAATTTGGTATTTTTGTTAAATTACTTTTTCTCCAATTCTGACACTTCCAAAAAGCTCGAAAATCAGTGTTTTAATACTTTTCCGCTAGTGTTTCCGACATTTTGTTCCCAATACCATAATAAGTCTAATCTTTGTAGAGTTGCTTGTGAATTCGAAAACATATCATCAAGACAAAGGATATGAATTCAGCTTCGAAATTTTGAACTTTTCATTTCTATTTAACAAAATTATCAGCAGCGGCTGCATATCTGCCAATTGAAACAATATTCCAGGGCTTGTATCTTCTATCATTATTTCTTTGAGAGTTGCTATTCACAACATGCATAAGTAAACTATTAAACCATGAGTTACGAGTGGTGATAGTAAAATTATCCCTTCGTACATTTAAAGAACCCCATAATGAGTTCCCCTCTTACCCGAATTTGACCTACCGAATTAAACCTGAAAACGGTCCACGATGGGTGCCACATTTGAAACAGGATCTTCTCTTTCATCCGGAGCATATGAAATCCTATTAACTGCTTTGGTGTGGTTCATGTTGCTCAGTCTGTTGTTTTCTATGTTGTGTTATGTGTACTATTTTTTGTAGTTTTTTTTACTTTTTTAGCCATGGCGTTTTCAGTTTATTTTCGTCTTTATGGTTAAATGGTCCGTTTTGAATCTTTCGCTTTTCTTTTATAAAATAATTGAATCAGCAATAAACGCCTTTTCTGGTTTTTTTTAATGTAGCAAATTTTTGACTACAAGAGACTACTACCGTTTACCCTGTATTTATAGATATTCACAAACGAGAAAATAACATCATTTAATTCAAACGAAATTTTCGCATTCTGTTGATCATTTTCCAAACCTCTTGATTAACATTAGTACAGTGTTCCGTTCTTGGTACTGAGTGATATATTTCTTGTAATACCCTAGTAATAATATTTATATTGATCAAATTTAGTTTCCGTATTCATATTAAAGTATTTATGGAATTTAATCAAGTACAACTTTTATCAAACAAGATGAGGTTTCGGGTACAAACATTTTCAATGTTTAACTAGGAATGCCTAAAAGTAAACATGTCATTAGTGCAATCCCCTTTTTGTGAAACGAGACACAACAGTCTTTTATACCGAATAAACTATTGTTCACACCGACTTTTATGTCGAATTTAGTGGTGCGGTAGATTGATCCATTCTAGCTGCAGGACTTGAGATAAATCATTAATTAAAAAAGTTGGTACGAAATTGATCGTTATGGTTCCTGATAGAATATCGCTGTTTAAGAATTAGCCCAATCCTAATAGTAGAAGTGAAAATGCTACCACAACACATTGTATACGTCTTAGAATGAGAAGACGTTAAGCTATTGATGAGTTTGTTGTAGACGATATGCGCGTCTGGTTACTATGATGAGTTGATTAGTTTTTGTTGCCATGTGAATAATGCAATTACTCGGTATTGGACATTGTAATGATAATAGAAACCACATACTCTTTTTCTCGTTTTTCCTTACAAAACGAATTAAAATTTTCGGTTTTCTTATATTTGTTATTGTTAAGACCCAAAGTTCACATTGTCAATTGTGTAGTACACATAACATTCTCCTGTTGTGCAAATAAATGCAATAACGTATATTCGTTATTTTTCTTCGGCCTTGTTAATTAAATATGTGATGCCTGAGATCTTGTCATTAACATTCGCACGATTTCTTTACTTTCAGTTCCAAATATAACATTTTGGTTGATGAGAACAATCAGAGTAGTGGGTTTATTTCAAATAATAGTTTGTTATAGTACTGATCCTTTTCAACTTCTTATCTAATGTTTACATTTATACTGCCTGTATGTTCCAAATTAAGTTTTCGTATTCTTTTAATAAACCAACTGAAAATATGTATAGGTAAATGTATCTTTCTTAATATGAGATTTAAAACTTATCTTATATAAACTTACTAACATGAACCAACATTTAAGGTTTATACAATTAAAACAAAAGGTTTATTTCGAAGGTTTGAAGCATTACTTCCATAAATAAAAGGACATCAATCCAAGTCAAAGTTGAAGAGCAACGAATTCTGAAAAATTACTCAAAGTTATGACAATATCATGTACCAATCAAATACTTACTGACACTAGTTTTAATTCATAAAATATCTGACCAACATTTGCTAAATGCAGAATCGTTTCAAGCTATACAAACAAAGCAAAACAATGCACAAACACCAATCTGATTTCAAAATGACATTGTATACTTCTTAATCCTCAACCTATGTTTTATCTTATATGTGATATCTTTATAAAAACTTCCTGGTGAAAAGGTTTCAACTGATAAATATTTGAATTCCTCGTTATCGTTTTTACTGTAATATAAATTTTCCAAACAATAGGTGTGCATATCATAAATGCTTAGGTTACTGCATTGAACGTAAAAAGTAAACAAATCCGCGTGGTTTTAACACAGGATACATCTCGAAATATTCATATCAAAAGCAAGTCAATCAAAATGGATGATGAAGAAATACGTGAAAGAATTAATGATAAAGAAATACATAGGCTAATAGCACCTATTGTATACCTGGTAGTTTTGATGGTTGTTGGTATACCTGGAAACCTGACAGTGCTAATGATATACCGACAGAAATATTCGAAATCTGTTTACAGGACTATTATATGGAACCTAGCGATGACGGATTTTCTTTTCTGCACCCTAACATTTCCATTTAATATTGGAAGACTTTTCCGATACTTCACATTTTATGAACTATGGGTATGTAAAGCTTTCACAACATTAATAATCTTCTTCATTATGTATTCCTCACATCTACTGGTGACATTAGCGTTTCATAGATTCCGGCAGGTGTGTATGCCGTTACGAAGACAAGTTACTACAGAAAACGTGAAATACTGGATTATTGGCAGTTTCTTTCTGGCTGTCTTTCTTGATATTCCTGAATGCGTGTTACAGCCTTTAGATGAACAGAAGTTAACGGATGGAAATGACACTGTAACTGGGTATGTTTGTGCAGTGTCTTTTAAAAATAACATTTATGCCGAAGTGTACAATGGATTCCTGACATTTTTATTTACGTTATACGCGACTATCTTATTCGTTCTGTATATAGTTATTGGACGGAAAATGTACTTGCAACGTAGAATGAGACAGGAAACGATGCATACTCCATCTCACGCAGATGAACTTTCCAGTAAAATTACAAAGATTGCTGTAACAGTAAGTGCTGTGTTCGCATTAAGTTATCTCCCTTTGTTTGTTTTAAAATTAGTAGCTGGTAAGTTCGATCAACAAAACTTGAGTGCAAGTGCATTTGCAGCGCTTAAAATATTCGAACGTTCGTACGCATTTAACCACGTCGCCAACCCTTTCATATATGCATTTTTTGACAATCGTTTTCGACAACAATTCAAAGTTTTAATCATGACGATTTTCTGTCGAAGACGCACACAAGCTGAAAATTATCAAGAGGAACAGAATGTGACAAAAATGAGAAATACCAGCACTACAACGGTGTCATAACTTAATTTGAACCAAAATAGTATCATTAATAATATGTTTCTTGTACAACCATGACAAAGCGACCCCAAAAGATGTTCTCAAGATAGACTTTCACGGATCACTTTACGGATTTTGTCAAAACAATATAGAAGGAAGTAACCACTTCACTTTTGTGTTTGTAACACACAAAAATAAACCATCTATTGCTTCAGTAACCAAAAAAAAACCACTTACTACCACTGGCTCGATGCCTCTGCTGGTGGACTATTAGTCCCCGCGGGTATCACCAGCCCAGTAGCCAGTACTTCGGTACTGGCATGAAAATACGGATTTGTTTGTGTTATTAAAATTTGCTGTTACAAAATATTAGAAAATAATATGAATTATGGAATGTATTTCCCTCATGCAAAGCTCTGATTCCTTTCACGGATTTGGCTTTACTTTTTGGACCTTTTGAATTATAGCTCTTCATCTTTTATATAAGCTTTGGATTTCATATATTTTGGCCACGAGCATCACTGAAGAGACATGTATTGTCGAAATGCGCATCTGGTGCAAGAAAATTGATACCGTTAATTTTATTACAGACAATAACAACCAGTGACCAAGTTTCGAATTTGGACTAGCGCACAAATATCTAAAATTAGGGGGGTATTTAACAAGAACATACTTATCCCGCCTGATGTCAACTCAAAAGTGTTGGTATTGACCCTCAAAGTAATGCATTCATAGAGAAATGTCCTAATGCAGACTTAATGTCTCATTTAATGACGGACTTTTTAGTCAACTTTTCATATCTTGATGTGATAGTTCTGATGGAGTTTTGATTTCCCAGTAGTTTCCTGATTAACGTTTTACATTTCCAACATATTTATAAAATACTGTAAGATGCTATGAATTATATACCATATATGGTTAAAATTGTTATACACTTAATTACAAGGTCTTCAGATTGAAGTGTGATTGAGTTTATAGATGTTTTCAATACACATTTTCCAACATAGATTTTTTATTATTTTACTGATTCATGCTTTAACATATGATTACCTTCTGACTGTTTTCTGTCTGTATACGTCAATTTTGAAGTACTAGTAACATTATAGGCATTGTACTGCATCGAATGTTGGCGATGTCATTTGTGATGATCCTTCCTACAAGTGATATAGTGATACCGTGATCGTTATAAAAGTGCAATATGTTATTGATTACATAATCTGCATTGATAACCCAATTTAATTAACTGTTCGATTTAAAAATAGCGTTGCACTTCTAATAATCTAGAATGGGGAGTGTTACGTAACAACAAATGTATTGATCTTGACATGTTTTAGTGTCTACCCTAAGTGTGGAATGTCATCAGTAACTGTAGTATTCCATTCATATGTTTGTTTTTTTATTGTCTCAACACACTGTTGAATGTACACAAACATTAATTGTCAATCAATATAAGGCAGGTTATATCTTTTTTTATGTTATCTATTTCCGATAAACGTTTGTGATGTTGAGAAAAAGCCTTATTGATTTTTAATTTGAAGTGCAAAATACTGCATCTCTTTTTTCATGTTGTTTAGATGTTATGCCTTACTTTATACTTTTTTATATGTAATGTGATTGCATGTTTGTACTAATAATAGTTATGGTGCATATGTGAAAAAATTAAACTGTTTTATATTTTCATCGTTTTTGTGGATTATTGAAAAAACTAATAAATATATAATTTTAACCTATCCAGCCAACATAAAGATATGGAGATGTGGTATGATTGTCAATGAAACAACTATCCACAACAGACCAATCAACAAAACTTAACAAATCAGAAAAACAAACAAAACTAGCAGCACATGGTTCAAATAGCAGATTACATTGTAAACTTAGAAAGGATGGAAGCCTTATGTGTTCTTGTAACGTACAGACAAGCCTTCCTCCCCTTTTCTGTGTAGACTATGTGTCGAACAGTAAAATAGAATAATAAAATGAGGAGCATATTCGGGATACTAACAATATCACAACTTCTTTTAACAAGAGAAGACAGAATATTATTTAGAAAACAAGAATATTAACCAATAACATAATTCAGAAGTAAGCAGTTCGATTAAAGAAATGCTCGTCAATTAGCCAAATATCAGCATCAGTTCAAACTCAAATAAATCAGGTTCTCTCACATTAAAGTATCAATTAGTACACATCCAATGAACTTAGTGTGTAAACGTCATTAACAGTCGCATTTTTTGCTGATGTGGCGTAAAGCAAACATTAAGCAATCAATCAATCAATCACAAAAAAACATAAAACAGATGGCCTTGTGGAATTCCAAAATATAAGTTAACAATTAAATGCATGAGATTTTGTGGGTTTTTCAAGTAATTTCATTAGAGAATGAGACAGAATATTTTAAAAGCTCGTCCGTTCACTGATGACAGGAAAGAACTGCAGAGCACTTTTTTGTCATTGCCACTGAATGTGGACAACAAGGTACAATTGTGTCATATAATCTAGTTGTGGCGGCACTTCACCGTATTACACAATTTTGGAAAATGTTAACTCTTAGAGGTGAATTTTCATTTGCAACAGATGAGTTTATGTTTAGAATGCAGTATTAAGCCTATAAGTATTCAAGGATAGGAGAAGTTTCTTATAAAGTTTCTGTTTCTCAAGGTCATATTTAATTATTTATGAAAATGAATAAGTAAAAGACTCCGAAAGTCAAAGCATTATAAAGTGGGATATTATTACGGAAAGCGTAGATAATGTGTAGTGCAGTTAAGCCAGATAGCTGGAAAAAAATACTTTTGTATTTAATGTTAAAATTGTAAGCCTGGTATTTTGGGGGATTGTTAACAGACAGCATAAACCACATGCACTTTTTCGCAGACACACTATTCATATAAAACTTCTTTATATATAAAAACAAATAACATTTCTGGACTCATTTTTATTGCCGTTTTGAGATGCAAAAACGGTACGAAAAAAAAATTGCACGTTTATTTCTTACAAGTAGGGTTACCCAATAATAGTTCATAATACATGTATAATTTATAAACACTGCCTATATGTGACTTCAGCAAGTAGCTTTAACATAATACTGGAGAAATATCTTAGTATTTCTATTATTATTCAAGTGAAGACATTAAAAAAGTGGAAATGTCTGACTATGGACCATCAGAAAAAAGTAAAATCACAAAAATACTGAACTCAGACGAAAATCAATTTGGAAAGTCCATAATCACATGGCAAAATCAAAAAAAAAAAAAAAAAAAAAAAAAAAAAAAAAACGCATCAAAAACGAATGGACAAGAACTGTCATATTCCTGACTTGGTACAGGCATTTTCAAATGTAGAAAATGGTGGATTAAACCTGGTTCTATAGCGCTAACCCTCTCACTTTAATAACAGTCTCATCAAATTCCGTTACATTTACATGATGCGTTAAATAAACAGTCACAAACAATAAAATAGTCAAAATATGGGAACATCAGTCATCATCGTATAACAATTTAACAGGACACAACAACATCTACTATCTACGAACACATGGATTGATTTGAGTGTCTGACATCAGAAAAATTATATACGTCACATAAATTTGTCGTTCAATGTGCATACAATAGTTATCAAAAGTACCTGGATTATAAACAATTTTAAATTTTACATAGGCAATGAGCGCAGACAGGGTTAAAAAATCAAAAGTATGTAAGAATAAATTACAGAAATCAAACTAGTCCAAAAGTTATACATAGAATTTATGAGAATCCAAAACTTTTAAAAGGAACAATTTAACAGGACACAAAAACCTATCCACGAACACATGGATCTACTTGTGTGTCCGACGTCAGAAAAATTATATACGTCACATAAATTTGTCGTTCAATGTGCATACAAACAATTTTAAAATTTACATAGGCAATGTACGCATACAGGGTTAAAAAATCAAAAGTATGTAAGAATAAATTACAGAAATAGACCGAGATTCAAACTAGTCCAAAAATTATACATAGAATATATGAGAATCCAAAACTTTTTAAAGGGAACAATTTAACAGGACACAATAACATCTACTGTCTAAGAACACATGGATTGATTTGAGTGTCTGACGTTAGAAAAATTATATACGTCACATAAATTTGTTGTTCAATGTGCATACAAACAATTTTAAAAAATTTTCATAGGTAATGTACGCATACAGAGTTAAAAAATCAAAAGTATGTAAGAATAAACCACAGAAATAGACCGAGATTCAAACTAGTTCAAAAGTTATACATAGAATTTATGAGAATCCAAAAATTGTCAATTCCACTACGCCATTGATTGATTTTGACGTTTGTGGTTCAACGTATATAGTAATTCATAATAGAAATATATCATAATGATATATTATAGACAAATATCATACTGACGGGATCTTTTAAAGTACAGTGTCACGTTATAAGCACAAAAGAAATACAAAGAGTCACATATACAAAACAAATCACCAAAAAATGAAAGCCAATACAAACACATTGACGAGATGTATAAGTACCGAGCCACGTCAAACGGATATCACATAAAACCATTCAACAGTAAAAGTAATCTTAATAATAGAACAAAAACAAATAAAAGAACAATAAAACATGTTGTTGAAACGCGCGTCTGGCGTACTAAATTAAAATCCTGGTACCTTTGATAACTATGGCTATATAATTAACAAATTACTTATAAAGTGGTTGTCGTTTGTTTATGTGTTCATATTTGCTTTCGTTCATTTTTATTTTTACATAAATAAGGCCGTTAGTTTTCTCGTTTGTATTGTTTTACAATGCCATTTCGGGCCTTTTGTAGCTGACTAACCGGTATGGGCTTTGTTCAGTACTTAATTAATTTTTATTTGAATTTAATCAGGTACATTTTTTAAAAAGCAAGAGGAGGTATTGGGATCAAACATTTTCAACGTTTAACTAGGAATGCTTAAAAGTAAACATATAATTAGCGCAATCCCCTTTTTGTTAAACGAGAATATATTTCAATGGTAACAATAAACACAATAGTGTTTAATACCGAATGATCCCTTCTTCACACTGATCCCAATATCTAATTAGGTGGTGCGGAAGTTTGATCCATTCTTGCTGTAAAGCTTGAGATAAATCATCGATTAAGAAAGTTAGTGCGAAATTGGTTGTCATTGTTCCTGATGAAATAACACTGTTTCAGAATTAGCCAAATTCTTATAGTAGAAACGAAAAGAGCTAACACAATACATGTATAAACGTTTGTGCAGAGAAAGAGAAGACGTTAAGCAACGTTACTTATTCTAGTTTAACTGATGAGTCTGTTGTAGACGATATACGTGTCTGGTATCTATGATGAGTTAATGAGTAACTTTACTTCAACCTTTTAAATCAGTAATGCCTTAGATCTTGTCAATAGCCAAATTGAACTATTTATTAACTTTCAGATCCAGGAATAATTTAAACTAGGATTTGGTTTATGAGAAAAATCAGAGTAAGTGTATTTAGTTTTGATATTGTGCTGATCCTTTTTCAACTTCTTATCTAACATAAGTTATTTTTTTCACTTATCTGTATTGCGTGTTATGTTTCGGGTACAACAAATGGAAGTGTTTAACGACCTTGACTGGCTATACAGCCATTGTACGTTCGGGTATGTCTCTAATTTTTACATTTCTACTGCCTGTATGTTTCAAATTAAGTTTCAGTATTCTTTTTATAAACCAACTGAATTAATGTATAGATGTCTTTCTTTATACACTATTTAAAACCATATATAATACACTTACATGAATAATATTTTATGGTGTACATAGTAAAGACAGTAAGTTTATTAATAGATTTGAATTATTAGTATCATAAATACAAGGACTAAGATTAATGTCAAAGTTGAAGAGCACCGTGGACATATCTTAAAATTTACTAACAGATATCAAGCACTTACTGCCACTGATTCTAATTCATAAAATATCTGACCGATATTTGCTAAATGCAGAATCGTTGCAAGCTGTACAAACAAAGCAAAGCAATGCACAAACACCAATCTAATTTCAAAATGACATTGTACAGTACTAAATCTTAAACGTATGTTTTATCTTATAGGTGATATCTCATATAAAAACTTCCTGGTGAAAAGGTTTCAACTGATAAATAAATGAATACCTCGTTATCGTTTTTACTGTAATATAAATATTCCAAACAATACTTTTGCATATCATAAATGCTTAGGTCACTGCCATGAGCTAAAAAAGTAAATAAATACGTAACGTGAAGTCATCTCGATCGAAAATATTCAAACACAAAATCAAATCTGACAAAATGGATGATGACGAAATACGTGAAAGAATTAATGATAAAGAAATACATAGGCTACTAGCACCTATTGTATACCTAGTGGTTTTGATGGTTGTTGGTATACCTGGAAACCTGACAGTGCTACTGATATACCGACAGAAATATTCTAAATCTGTTTACAGGACTATTATATGGAACCTAGCGATGACAGATTTTCTTTTCTGCACCCTAACATTTCCATTTAATATTGGAAGACTTTTCCGATACTTCACATTTTATGAACTATGGGTATGTAAAGCTTTCACAACATTAATTGTCTTTTTCATCATGTATTCCTCACATCTGCTAGTGACATTGGCTTTTCATAGATTCCGGCAGGTGTGTATGCCGCTACGGAGACAAGTTACTACAGAAAACGTGAAATACTGGATTATTGGCAGTTTCTTTCTGGCTGTCTTTCTTGATATTCCTGAATGCGTGTTACAGCCTTTAGATGAACAGAAGTTAACAGAAGGGAATGTAACTGTAACCGGGTATGTTTGTGCAGTGTCTTTTAAAAATAACATTTATGCCGAAGTGTACAATGGATTCCTGACATTTTTGTTTACGTTATACGCGACTATCTTATTCGCTCTGTATATAGTTATTGGACGGAAAATGTACTTGCAACGTAGAATGAGACAGGAAACAATGCATACACCATCTCATGCAGACGAACTTTCCAGTAAAATTACAAAAATTGCTGTAACAGTAAGTGCTGTGTTTGCATTTAGTTATCTTCCTTTGTTTGTTTTGAAATTAGTAGCTGGTAAGTTTGATACACAAAACTTGAGTGCTGGTGCATTTGCAGCGCTTAAAATATTCGAACGTTCGTATGCATTTAACCACGTCGCCAACCCTTTCATATATGCATTTTTTGACAATCGTTTCCGACAGCAATTCAAAGCATTAATCATGACGATTTTCTGTCGAAGATGCACACAAGCTGAAAGTTATCAAGATGAACGAAATGTGACAAGAATGAGAGAAACCAGCAGTACAACGGTGTCATAATTATATTTAAATCAAAATTGTACAAAGTGACTCAAAAAGATGTTCTCAAAAAGACTTTCATGGTTCACTTAACGGATTACGTCAAGTCAAAACAATGTAGAAAGAACAAACCACTTCAAATTTGTGTTTGTAACCAACAAAAATCAAGCATCTATATCAGTTCAGTAACCAAGAAGAAACACTTATAGACAATAACAACCTATTGACCAAGTTTTGGATTTCGACTAGCGCACGAAAATGGGAAATTAACAAGAACATATTAATCCTGTCTGATTTCAAATCATAAATGTGTGTATTAACCCTCATGGTAATTGCATCCACATGCATAGTGAAAAGGCAGAATTAATGCCTAAGTTAATAAAAGGCTTTTCATTGTGTCAACTTTTCATATCTTGATGTGATACTTCTGATGGAGTAGATTCCTGGTTAACAGTTTACATTTCCAAAAACTTTACTGAGACTAAAATAAGCTATGAATTCTATACATTAATTGGTTAAACTTTTTATAAGGGCTTCAGATTGAAGTGTGATTAAGTTATAAATGTTTTCGTAACACATTTTCCAAATTCATTTTTTTGTGTATTGTTTACTGATTAACACTTTTGCATATGAATACCTTCTGACTGTTTTCTGTCTGTATATAGCAATTTTTGAAGTACTAGTAACTAAACCTTATGCTGTCGATGTCATTTTTGATTTTCCTTCCTGAAAGCAATATAGTGACACCGTGATCGTTATAAAAGTAAGTGCAATATGTTATTGATTATATAATCTGCATTGATAACCTAATTTTTTTGAATTGTTCGATTTTAAAATAGCGTTGCGATTCTAGAAATATATAATGGGGAGTGTTACGTATTAACTAATACGTTGATCTTGACATGTTTTAGTGTCTACCCTCAGTGTGGAGTGTCATCAGTAGCTAATGTACTCCATTCATATGTTTAGGTTTATTTTGTCTCAAGACACTGTTGGATGTACACAAACATTAATTGTCAATCAATATAAGGCTTATTATATCTCTTTATGTTGTATCTATTTCTGTCTGTTTGTCATGTTTAAAAGAAGCCTTAATGATTTTTAACTTGAATTGCATAATACTGAATCACTATGTTTACATTTAATGACTTACTTTATACTTATTCTATATGTGTAATATGATTGCATTTTTGTAAAAATTATAGTTATGTTGTATATGTGAAAAAATAAACTGTTGTATATTTTCCTCTTTTGTGGATTATTGAAAAAAGCTAATAAACATATAATTTTAACCTATGCAAAAAAAAATTAAAAAAATAGGGAGATGTGGTATGATATCCTATGAAACAACTATATATTTGACTATAAAAGTCCCCGACGTGAAAAAATGAACTTTTGAATTAAGAAAAATAAACGACCAGTTTATGAACATAAAAATTTACGAAAAACAAAAACGACAGGCAACTAATCAACGACGACAACTGAGTTACAGGCTTTTGAATTTAGACAGGCACATACAGAATTTGGCGGGAGTTTTTGGAGGCACCAACACTCCGTTTAACATTGTACCGTAGTGTAACAGTACAACATAAGATCAAATCTTAACAATCCGATCAATTGAAGCAAAAAAAGGGTAACAAAATAGCAAAATAACAGACCGGGACTACCTTTTATATAGACACCATATCCAGTTTATACCTGGTTGTCTTATTATTCTTCATGATTTTGCAGCGATTAAGCATAAGTGAAATGTCTTCTATATTAGATTCAGCAAACGATAGTATCCCCCGAAAATAATGAATATGACAACTGACCAAACTGACCATTCAACTAAACCGACAAACCTGAAAAAAATACATACAAACAACAGCTAACAGCAAATTACACGGTAAAAATACAAATATTGAAGGGTTTTCGTGTAACGTCCAGAAAACCTTCCACCTCTTTGCTATGTAGACTATGTGTCGAACAGTAAAATGAAATAATAAAATGTATGATCATTCGTGACACCTACATGTTACAACTTATTTGAACAAGAGAAGACAAAATATTATTTAGAAAGCAAGCTTATTAACCAATAAGATAATTCAGATGTTCTAGAGGAGTAAACAGCTCGATTTAACATAAATTATGCTCGTCAAATAGCCAAATATAAACCACATTTCAAATTCAAATAAATCATGTTCTTTCATATTAAAGTATCAATTAGTACACTTTCAATGGACTTAATGTAAAACCGTCACTAATTGTCGCCTTTTTTCGCTGATGTGGCGTAAAGCAAACATTAAGCAATTAATCAATCATCAAAAAATCAAACAGAATTCCAAAATATAAGTAAACAGTTAGATGTATGAAGCTTTGAACTATGAGACAGAACGTTTTTAAAGCTCGTCCGTTCACCGATGGCAGTAAAGTATTATTGGAAGATTCTGCAGAGCATAATTTCCATGTTCTGCCATTGCACGGGAATGTTTTTGGAAGATGAATTTCGATTTGCAGCAGATGAGTTTCAGCTTGGAATGCAGTATTTAAGCATGACATTATGAACATTCGAAGACTGGAGAGGTTTCTCAAAATTATATTTAATTACATATAAGAATGATTATAAAGGAAAAGACTCCGAAAGTATTTTTTTTTTAATTTTATTTTGTTTTACTGAATGTTTGAATAGGTTAATGCAGCATGGTTGCCTTTAAAATATCTTATACACAAAGTATCAATAATTATTAACAAGGATGAAAACAACTACTGTAGCAGTTCGTCATATGTACGGCCTACAACAACGACCCTATCCCAAACATTTTGTTATTTATGTCAGGTCATGTGTTACAAATTCTAGTGTATAGTGAAAAAATATGTCAACTTTCTTCCTTAAATTATTCATATCACCCTTTTGAATTTATTATCTTTGTAAATACTTGTCACTTTGATTGGTTAAAGGTGTATTGTTTATAAAAACAAAACAAACTGCATGACGGATCTAAAGTATAACGACATCTTTATAGTCATCTTTCAAACCAAAAGCCATAGCTAAATGTAATATTAAAAGCATGTGCTGCGACAGCAATGACATTAATTGGTTCTTTTTTTTTTATCAAATTAAGCAGCAGGCAGGACTGTTTCGTAAAAGAACAATTGTCAGACGTTAAGAGCCTTTTTACTTTTTTTTATCCCAAGTCCACTGATCAGACTTTCGTAGATGAAACACCGTTTCGGTACACAATTATGAGCCATGGTATCTTTGGTGATGTCTTTAACAGACAGCACAAGCAACATGTATCGTTTTACAAAGCACACTAGTCTTGAAAAACTTGTTATTTATAAGCCCAAGTCACACTGTCACGTTTTACCACGTTTTAAAATGCTACGTTTTATCTACGTTTTGAACAAAAATGTCCCGTCATTTTGAAAGCTACGTTTTACTAGGTTTGTGCTACACAACTTACACAAACTTACACAAACGGTCTATATTTGACTTGTGCAATTATTGTTAATTTACTATATAGCGGGATAATTATCTTTGTCTGTCTATTATAATCTAAATTTCAACATTCAAAAACGGAAATGTCAGATTTTGGCGATTTGTCGGACAAATAGTTTTGAGAAAAATAGATACCTAGAACACTTATGATTGTCACGAAAATAAGTTCATTGAAAGGCAAACTATTAACATGAGGTTTATAATAATATATGCATTAAAATTGAGCAAATCTGGCGATCTGAATGGCGTGTCGTTTCCTTCTCAGTTTTCAATAGCACTGCTAAATATAAACATGCAACACAATTCAAACTTCGTTTCTCTGAAAGATTAGAAAACAGTTCCTGTCCCACTTGTATAATAAGTCGGTTTAATTTTGGGTTAAGATCCATGTTATGTTTACATGATAGAATCTGTAGAAAAGTTTATCTTTAATTTGGCAAATAAGAAGGGAATATGACATAAATCTATCTTATCAGAAACCTTGAACATTTTATATAATTATTCCTGTCGCTTTATTTCCTTACTTATATGTGTTATTTCAATAATCAAACTGGTCTACTTGAGAGACAAATCACGATCACTTTCTTTTTATCTTTCAAATCGTAAGTTTATTAACTTTCTTAAAGCCTTGTGTCTTCAATCAAAAGACATAAATTATTAAAGGTATATGTATAAACCTGGAGACTAAAGAATGGTGATAGTAAATTAACTTCCGTGAGCTATGTTCCCGACTAAATTTGAATCATTAGATAAATCAAATTAACACTTTTGTCATCGACTTATCAGTTAAAATATCTTGTCAGTATCCTCTATAAAACATGCTCCTGAATTTTCTCGACAATTATCCTGTTAAAATTCCTACAACTGTTCCAATGCAGTACTCAAGGTTCCCAGATTCAATAATTACCTTAGATATTTCGATGGTCAGTTAACACTGATCATACTGAGTTTAAAGTTATGGTTCCAAAACCAATCATCTCTTAGAGTACATTTCACTGAACATCTTTTTACTAAAACTGTCCGATGTTATACTAATGTAGGTATCAACCTGATAAAAGCAATCACCAACCAGTATTTGTATTTTATCGTAGGACGATACCTATTTGAAGCAGAGGCCCGGGAAAGTAAAACTTAGATATTTATTTATATTACGAATTACAAATGTGTCGAGGTTTGTGATTGAATAACAACACAGAGATGTCAGTATATATTCAGGAAACTGCCGGGGTATATACGACGTTTTTATCCCCAATTGGAACCTCTAAAACGTCATCATAAAACCGGTTACTATGTGACGTAGTCAAAAGCCATCAGACTGTCAGAGGCTCACAGAGGGAAAATAATGACGTTCTTCAGTCAATAAAACATTTTTGATACAAAATCACGCAATTTACACTTTTAATACTTAAATTTAATGTTAAAACTGTTATTATTAATTATTACATACACGATAATATTATGTTCACAGCAAATTAGAAAATCCTTCACGTATGCCGAACATATCAGGTTGTGTTTTTCAACTGATATAATATATGTGTTGTCAACAAATACCTGCTCTGGAAAATAACATTAAGTCAGGGGTAATCCGTAATATATGTGTAATTCAGGTCTCAGAAAGGGTATATACTGTGACATTCCCGGCTTAGGGCTTATATCCCCTTCGCCTTCGGCTCAGGGGATATAAACTCTAAGCCGGGAATGTCACAGGTCTCAGAAAGGGTATATACTGTGACATTCCCGGCTTAGGGCTTATATCCCCTTCGCCTTCGGCTCAGGGGATATAAACTCTAAGCCGGGAATGTCACAGTATATACCCTGTCTGAGACCTGAATAACATATAATATCAGATATTTATCTATTACGGATTGAGGAGAAGCCAGAAAAGAAGCCAGAAAACTATAATAGGAATTGTTCAATGGACTCTTCAGAATTAGATAAACACACTTGGTAATTGTGGCTCTCGCTAAGATTCATCCTGTACAAGACTTTGTTTACAGGTAAACAATTTGTTCGAACTAACAATTTGAGTCTTGCAGACTTGAAGTCCAGCAAGTTCGTCAGATATGGTTGCCTTCCTAGTGCAAAGTTAAATTTTGAGAAAATATCTAGACTGCTTTTATCATTTATTTCTTGATACTGCCTACTCCGGACAAACCTTGCAAGAAACTGTTTAAATATATTACAGTTGACATTCGAGTTACAAAAGTGATCCAGACCAACCATATTGAATAAATTGATCATATATTGAGGATAGTCCCCTCCCCTTTGAAGCTTTAAGGACTTGAGCTCTTCAAATACAATTCGGCTTAGCTTACTTGAGTCAAGGTCTTGAATCCTATCAAAATAACGGACACCCATTGTCTATCAAAAAAATCGTTTATTGGCTCCCACCCCAAACCTAGGAATAAAGCAGCTTTTGGAATATTCATCTTAGTATTAGAAATCAGTTTTTCGGTTTTATATTGCCATGTTTCAAGTATATGTTGACTAAAAGCGGATGACCGTAGCCATACGGCACACCCGTGTGGTAGAGAAGGACGAATGACCGAGTTCCAGAGAGCATCCTCAAAAGATATGCTACTAACAAATATAGTAATATGCGAAATAAACAGGTATCGAAAGTTACCAGGCTCAAGCTAGCAGCCACTCGCCAGCAGCCACTACGCTAGCAGCCAGTTTTCAGATATGTCTATAAACCCAAAAGTTGCATAAGATTCAAACGTACTTTAAATGTTTTTATCAATCATATAATCACAAAATAATCTGTTTTTATATATGAGTGAGCAGCCGAAGACACTATTTAATGTTGTTTTTTTTCAAATTAACAATACATGTATTTTCCTGTTCATTACTTTATTCGCTTTTCATATACCAAACAGCGTACTGCGCGCAATTTTAAATAGTGTATGAAGAATAGTAAATAACTATACACTTATTTAAATGCTGGCAAAATTGTTGCTACATGACATCGACTTTTCCATAAGAAATCAATTTTGTGATTTTGTAAGAAATAGCTTTCCATAGTCTCGGCATCCTGTCAAGTAGTTCCCAAAAAAGTATCAATAGTTTTGCATTACAAGAATAGAAAATTGCACTCGTGCTTTGCTATTTTTTTGTCAAACAAATTTGTTTTGACAAAAGATTCTACTTCTGAACAAGCGAAATGCGCTCACATTTGATTAAACGAAAGGTTTATTTGTTGTACTTTATGTATGGTGTGCACGGGAATTTATAGCAATAATCTACTTGGACCTATGGTGAAATTTTCCAACCTGGACCTTTTGACCCATTGGACCTTAGACCCTTACCTATCATTTGCACCTAGTGGGTAAAAAAGTATTGCCGTAGGGAATTTTTAACCGACTTTTGAAAATTTAGGGTAGGCATGTTTGACCCTTAAGACCTAAGTTCGGACCTATGGTGAAGACAAACTATGAGTTGTCCCACCTGGACCTTTTGGCCCATAGGACCCTAGTCCATTACCTACCATTTCCACCTAGTGGCTAAAAAAGTATTGCCGTAGGAAATTTTTCAAACCCTTTTAAAAATTGAGGTAAGACAATTTTTTAAATTCTAACTTTGGACCCATGGTGAGGACAAACCATGAGTTGTCCCACCTGGACCTTTTGACCCATTGGACCTTAGACCCTTACCTATCATTTGCACCTAGTGGGTAAAAAAGTATTGCCGTAGGGAAATTTTGACCGACTTTTGAAAATTTTGGGGTAGGCATGTTTGACCCTTAAGACCTAAGTTTGGATCTATGGTGAAGACAAACTATGAGTTGTACCACCTGGACCTTTTGGCCCATATGACTCTAGTCCATTACCTACCATTTCCACCTAGTGGCTAAAAAGGTATTGCCGTAGGAAATTTTTCAAACCCTTTTAAAAATTGAGGTAAGACAATTTTTTAAACTCTAACTTTGGACCCATGGTGAGGACAAACCATGAGTTGTCCCACCTGGACCTTTTGACCCATTGGACCTTAGACCCTTACCTATCATTTGCACCTAGTGGGTAAAAAAGTATTGCCGTAGGGAAATTTTTACCGACTTTTGAAAATTTGGGGTAGGCATATTTGACCCTTAAGATCGGTGAGATAAGTGCACATGCGATTGATGGTTTTCAGGGTCACTGGTAAGTACACCAGTTTTTTTGGGGGGTTCTTCATACCAGGATCGACACCGGGAAAGAAACTACAGATGGTGGATTACTGCTTTCCATTAACATAGCTCCCATAGATTATAGCGCTATTTGCCAGCTGGATGCTGAATATGTTGATGATATTAACAATGTGTTCCCCGTCTGTATAGCCCTATCGTAGGTGTAAATTTGCCGTTCTAATCCCAAGACGGTGTTGCGGCTATTTGTTAAGTTGAAATCTACTTCGTAGTGCCTGGCGAGAGTTATTGTTGTTCTTAGGGTTTCTCGATTTGCATCGATAATGATTTTGGCTTTGTGTTTGTTGAGCCGCAGCTATCGCTGTATTTCATCGTTGATGCCATAGGAACCTGTGTGAATGTTGGGGATGGAGTATACGTAGTTGGTCTCATGATTTACCAATGACATCTCATAATCCTTTCCAATTTTTAGTGGATTGAAGCGGGTATGAATTTGGCTATGGTTCCCGGATACTATGTACGAGAACTCCTGCTTTAGATCGGTTTTACTTACGAATTGCTGCAAAATAATGTTGTTCATTTATTTTCAGGCTTCAAACACGACGTTCATCTAGTGTCCGTCAGATTCGAAGTAAAGAACTCTGTCGGAGATTCCAAGTGCAAATGCTTCGGTGTTGGCGTAAAAATTGTGATCGAATTCGGCCCGTATCTGCATGTCCACCGTGGATTCGTTCAGCCGCTTGGACTGATGACTTGCATAGATGACAAACACCGGCTATAAGCCTGTGAAATCAGAGGTATCGGTGTTGACGCCGCTGTAACTGAGTAGGGTGACCATGAACACTCTGGCTACCCTACTTTGGGTGAAACCGGCATTAAATACGACGGCTGGGTAGCGTTCAGCGTTGACAGTAATATGGATGTTCCGCAATCGACAGTGATCGCACATGGCGGCGTCATGGGTCTTATTCACACTTTTGTCGGTTTGGATGGAAACGATTGTATATCTTGTCTTTTAAGTACCACTTGTAACAGATAGGCGCCAGTTGAATTGTGTATTTTGAGAATGGCGATAGCATCGCACTGCCTCATGCGAAATCCACAGTCGATTTTACTTTTACTTTGTATGGTTTTGTACAACCGCATCTTGTTTTCGTCTGATGGGGTGACGTGAAGAACGAACCAAGAGATCTTGCCACATCTTTGACTGCGGCGGCTCAGTGCATGGCATCGGCGTCTGAATCACGCGCACTATGACAATGCATGCTTTAATACGTATACCATCTTGTCGTAGTCGTCTGAAAAGCCGAAAATATGTCTCAGGGGTATGCATGGTGAATGAAAAAGCTCCTTTGTTGGCAGGTTTGGGGATAATTTTACCATGACGTGCTGCGAATAGATATAGGAAGATGTGGTGTGAGTGCCAATGAGACAACTCTCCATCCAAGTAACGATTTAAAAAGTAAACCATGAAAGGTTAAAGTACGGCCTTCAACACGGAGCCTTGGCTCACACCGAACAAGCTATAAAGGGCACCAAAATTACTAGTGTAAAACCATTCAAACGGTCAACCAACGGTCTAATCTATATAAACAAAACGAGAAACGAGAAACACGTATATATTACATAAACAAACGACAATTACTCTGTTATCGGTCTCAGCTTCGGTAGATGAATCCTTGCACCACAGCTGTTTGAGACCTTGATATTTGGAGAAATAGTCGTGATAAATCAAAATTTCTAACATGGTAGTGGCAACGCCTGGGTTATTGATATTTTCGATTAGCTGGCTTCAGAGAAGAGATACATGATTCCATTGTGAAAGAGAGACACTAGATCTGCATCAGCATATGCACTACTGTCGTTCTTTTGCAGTTGCCCCTCTACCAAAAGATAACTTTCAGCGGGATGAAGTTATAAGTCTTGGGTTTCGATATTGATTAGAATATCACCTTGATTTTTCAGGTTGGCACCAGTATTCGTGAACCTGATAAATCCCTGGAGACTTTCATCGAAAGTCAATCCTTCGGTGATTGTAAGGATGTCATACATAATATATGTATTTTTAGCGTTGACGAAGTGGTAGATGGTTTATACCACTTTACCAACCACATGGTCGACGGTTTAGGAGGCCCCTTTTTCAACACATTTCAATGCTACCGTGTCAAACAGTCCTCTATCACCGTAGTCGTACTTTCGTGCGTAACCTTTTTTTATGTGCAACATTTATTTATAGGATGCTACGATGAAGCGTCTTTTATTCCTCAATGCTGATATGTCTACCCTTTTTCATAGCATCAATAATCGACACAATTTCGTTGCGCACACCATTATTTACTGCTCGGTAGGCTGCAGCACGCAGTTCCAAAAGATCGAGAAGCTGCTTGAATTTGGCTGGAAGAAACACGGCTGGCAGCCCACTGCCAAACTAATCCCTCTGGTAGATGTGGGATACGATTTCCTTCGCGGTTTTCAGGAGGGTGGAATTGCCTTGATACATGGCACCGGAATTTTTCAGGATCTCTGCAGTCGTCAAGGTCGTCATCGTCGAACGAATCTGTTTTCTTTGTCACCATGAGTTCACAGCGGCCAAGGGTTCCTTTGTACCTCACACCATTCACGAAAATATCATCGCCGTCAAAAGAAACTGATAAACTTTGGATGAAGAAACCATCGTTTTCAGAATCCAAGGTTGTGGTCGGCAGAAGGAGTCATACTGAGCTGCAAATACTGCTGTGTGCAAGGTCCGAGGACGGTGTATTTAGGTGGTGCAATGGGTAGAGGGTCGGCAAACTCGGGCGTTGGAGAAGGGAGGGCTGGCACAACTGGAGGTAAATCTTCAATTGTTTTTGTGACTTTTTTAAACTGCTTTCCGCTGAGCCCCAACCTCAGGCCTAAACACTTTGGAAAGGTCCAATCCTGTCAAGGCGGTGCTGCATGTTACAGGATTGAATGATCCGCTTAGTTATATGCAACTCCTTTGAGAGTGCCTCCCGCTGCTTTAGGAATGGAATTTTGATGGACGTCATTTATTCATAGCGTTGGAACAAACTCCCCTAGGCGTTGGTGTGAACGGATTCGAACGCCTTCAAAGGTTTGAAAGAACGCATTCTAACGCACCTAAGCGTTGGTGTGAACGCCTTTGAAAGCCTCGAACGCCCCAATAGTGTTGGTTCGAATACCAAATCGACCCAGGTCGATCGATTATGCGATGGTTCAAGCGTGGGTCGAATGCCCAGATTCCTGTGTCTGAGACATACGTCTTTACGCGGTTTGCATCAGTGATTGCACTGATGACCGAAACTAGTCTTGGCGGGCATTTGGGTTGTTGTGGGCGTTGGGAACTTCCATTATGTTTATAGCCAATTCAACAGACTTTCATCCATATCGGGACATAAATAATGAAACACAATCCAACAACACTTGTAACATAGTCTTCATACCTTGCCCGGGGCCGACTCAAATTAACATTTGCTGGGCCATTCGTATTTCTTTGGCTGGGGATCGAACTCCTTGTACTTCGATGGGTTATCTTTGTAACAATTCATTATTGATACTATAAAACTCTTCAAATTGCATCGATATTTTCCATTTGCCTTGGTGCTTTTAATATCGATGCTTACACATCGATTACAGGTTTTTGACCAGCTAGTTTACACTGAATGCCAAACTATTCCTTGGTGATTGTTGCAGTGATCTCGTCGGATTTTTTCGAAATTCTTAGCATCATGCTAGAAGAAGCATAGGACATTGGCATTCTCCAGGATAGCCTAGGGGCCGTTGAAGTAGTTCTGTCACAATTGAAAACAATCAATGTTGTGGCGACCACTCACGTAGTAGTCTTCATTTTCTAAGCATCAAGTCGTCGAACACAATGAGGTTTGGTCGAGTTTCCGGGATTAGTTCATCGCTCCTTTGCTCGAAGAAAAGTTTCGATATCACTCCGGTGTCGTGGTGGTGGTAAGGCGTTGACCACATCAATCAACGAGTAGGTAGACTTGCCTTTGCACTGTACGAGGTTTAGGATATCTTCCTTAGTGAAGCCTGAGTTCCCAGCGCTTGCTGCAACAGCCGGTAGATGAGCTGGTGAAGCGATTTCCAGAAGGCGTACAATTGATCGTACTCGAGTCATCAATCGCACAGGATTATGTTGTTCAACAGCGTTGTCTTACCACTATCCGACTTCCAAATGATAAACCTTTTGATTGCGGAAAATAAATTCGACTGGGGCATTATCGATGACTTCTCCAAAAATGTCTGACTTATACCACTCAAAAACAAGAAGGGGTTGACGGTGCGGAATGCCTTCCAAACGGTATTCAAATTGCGTTCAACTCTTTGGTTAAAGCTGCGGATGAATAGACTAGTTCATATGACTTGGAAAACACTGCTGTGTTATAATATAGTTGCGCAGGTCCTCCTCAGATATGAGATTCGATTCGTGCCGTTTCCTGTCCGTCGTGTACATGTGATAAGACTTCACCTTCAATTCGATGGTATTGATTTTCTCTAGAACCGCCATGCTTAGATCCACATAGTTCTTTGCACATACCATCCCTTGGTCACTAGTTCTTGTGTCGCAAGGTAGACACTTTCCCACTTTTTAGCGATACCAACAAGGTGTTTTTTCATGTCCTCGAGAGCTATTTCATGATCGCTTCTAGCGCAGCCTCTAGCTAATTGTTGTCTTTTATACCATCTTTCAACTGCTTGGTCACCCACCGTTTTGTCATAGCATCCGAGCTGTCCTTGGGATATCATAGGCTAGTAATGCGATTGTCGTTCATATCGAAATGCTGCACGATTCACCAGACGGATATTCACTGTCTTGCATGAGATTCAAACTTATCCATTTATTTATAGAGCGAAAAAATTGCATTTTCCACGATTTTCCCATTGTCAGCATCTTCAACACGGACAGATAGAAGTGACGACACACCACAGCCCCTCGCGTCTGAAGTTCATCAGTTTTGAAAAGGAATTCAGGCTACAAATAGTCTACCATCTCGTCGGGTTTGGCAATCTATAAGAGTCAAAGTAATACTTTGTCAGTCTGCGCTTTTACCAACACGCCAAGTGCGTTGCACGATCCTTCCAGCTGTCGTGGTTAAGGTTCCACATTTGGTGTGTCAGACCTTTGGTAGTAATGTATCAGGCATGACCGCACCCAACAGTATTGAATTTTTGTGGTGGTTACAGCCTGTTTGAGCTGAGTGTTTGAAAGGGGTTTTAAGGGGAGAACAAAATTATGCACCCATATGCCGCTCATTTATTTACGGTTGACAATTTTGTAGTGGCCACGGGCAAGGGTGCTAATTCCATCATGCATGATATGACGCTTGTCATCGTCGGCTTATAGGGCTCTCTTGTGACACTCAAGTGTATATATCTGATGCCTATGACTTTTGATTGTGTATTCATAGTCCGGTAGCTCACTGTGTGCTTATCAAGGCATCTTTTGTAGTTTTCAAAGGTCATTTTTGACGATGCACTTCTTCACCCATTAAACCCTCTTCGATTCGCGCATTCCAACATTGAGTGCGTATATCTTTGACCGCAATCCAAGACTCAGTCATGGGGACTCCGGCTCATTCATCCTAGAACTTTCCAAGAATTTTCTTGTTTTGATACCGGAAGTGTGGTCACTTGGATAGTTGAATGTGCCGAACTTCTGCCGCCCGTGTTTGTTAATGTCTTTGTACACATCTGGAGGTTCGGCATTGTAAACGTTACTGTCGGTGTAACAGATAGTTGTCTTGTCACGGTAGGTTGGCTTTAGGTACTTGTAAACATAGTCCGCTATTAAGGTCTTAGATATGTCTAGGTAAATTGGCTTGTCAAAGTCTATTTGGTCTTACGCATGTGCAGGCCAAGGTTGCACTAAAGGATCCGAAATGGTATCAGGAGTGAGACATATCACAGAATGATACCATTTCGGATCCTTTAGTGCAACCTTGGCCTGCCTCCCACTCAGTCCCATTAATGATGGCCGAAAGATGTGCCTGGGCGTAGTCCCAGACATTTTCCGTGTATACAATCTTATCTGCCATGTACCTTTCGCAATGCAGGCGTCGAGCCCGGCGCAGTTGATACCATTGTCGTGACAGTACCAGGATAGCTATGTAGGTTGGACACTTCTGCGCAAGGTAGCCCTGCATGAGTGTCAGATGTGCGTTCTTGTCCAGCTTCTTCCCTTTGATAAGCCTGCTTCCCAGCTCACAAAATTCGCGGCATGACACAATGTATTCTAGATAACGCCTGTTTGTGACCTCGCGCAGTGTGATTTTTCCAACCGTTTTTGGACTCCGCGGGTATCACCCGGTACAATTCGGGATCAAACGCTCCTCTACCAAATACCTTCCGATAATTCTTGAAGGCTGCTGTTGGACTTGAGTTTACCAAGCTATTCATAAATTTGAGACTGTCCAAACCTCAAACTCTGATGGAGGGGTTTCATTTCCCCGTCTTTGATCTTGTACTCGCTCACCTTGAATGTCTTCCTAAACGAAATTTACTTTTCCTCCGAATTTGGAATGCATGTGAGCTGCCCTGGTGTCGATTCCAGGTTCTTAATGAACAGATAACTATCATACCCTATCATACCCGGCCAAATTGTGAAAAATACAGGTATACACTTTGACATTTTGTACTTCAGGTTACACTGGTTAGGTGCTGCGCCCCTGTATTTCGGCAAAGTCGCAGTAATCCCTCATCTTGTCATCACCAAGCGAACACAACTAGCGCTGCGTGGCCACCTGGTGGTTTTCTTGTCCTCTTTCGTCAAGACCATATGCTTCATAAGGTAGCACTCCACAGTTAGGTGTGTAGTTTCGCATTTTGGCCCCTGTGGATTTTTCAAATATGAGAGCTAGAGTGAAATAAAATTAATTTTTGAATAGCTGAGTACTAAAATAGCCTTCGTATTGGGTTTATATGAACATCAAGATTATGTAATGCATGTAATATAGGCTGTTTTCTGTATGACAGTCCGTATTTGCATGCCCATACCATCCATTGGTCCGGCAATTATTGCAATGTTCTTTTTCTTGCACGAACTTTGTGATGAGTTTTACGAAAAAATGAGGCAAAAGACACCCATTTTTTATTTGATCATTCAGAAGATCTGTACAAACAGTTTCTAAAAAGGTATCACTCAAAGGCATTGAAATTCTAGTTTGATCCAAATTTTGGGGGGATATCTGACATGTTTATCCCCCTTTTTGCAATATTTTATTGTAAATAAATGCAGAATGTTGCCATGGATACACATTAAAGGAATTATTTTTCACCCTTTTAACTTTGGAAAATCAAATCTATGGAAGATACTAATTACATACATATGCACATGTACAACACAAACAGTAAGGTTAATGTAGTAGAAATCCAGGAATAGGAGATGATAAAACATTTTGTGGCTCATTTTTAATTTTATTTTCTAACTGTGGAGTGCTACCTAAGATAGTTTAATGTGTAAAGGCCTTGATTTTCTTTCTCAATGCATTCAATAAAGACCTGTGCCACATCTTCTCCCGGCTTTTGCATGATATACAGAACTGGTGCCTTGGTATACACGTTGTCGTCAAAGCATTTGATGTGGTAGCAGAAACACGAAGGCGTGTGCTTTTGGTAGGCTTTCGTATGTGGTTTATCAATCCTAGTTTCAACCTTCTCGGTTAAATACTAAAATTCCGCAAACACCACGACAGGGACTCCTCTCAAGTGAGTGTTGTCAAATGTCTGGTAGGTCCCTTCCTTGATTAGCTTGGGCAGCTCGATCTTAACCGCCTTGTGGTTGACGCAACACTCTTTGTGGGCCTCCAGGACTTCTTTAATGTAAACTGGTTCATGCACCTGTAGCACAGATGGGTCTCACAAGTGTGGTCTGAAGTCTGGCTCAACACTAGCCAAGACTTTTTTATGAGCAGCAAGTTGATGTCTCTCTCCCGCTGTTCGCTAACGTCTGATATGCTCAGCGGGTATACTTCATTGTCGTTAATTTATAATGCATTGACTGTCAGGGTTGAATTGACCTTCTAGAACTTATCAAAACCCTTGAGGCTGACCGAGAACTACATCTTTTTTCCAGATTGAGCTCGTCCTGCCACAGTGGTACTGTGTTATCATGTCTGTATGTTTTGAATCTACCTCGTCATGGCCGAAAGTATGGCCCACTTAAAACAATCCTCATCAGGTTTTTTTTTCGTATTGTTTACAGCTTCTTTCAAAGTACTGTGACCCTTGGCCTTCCAGCGGCCGGTGTTTGTTAATATTGACTTGAAGTTTTACAATTGCTTTCAATGTTCAGCCATATTTTTCAGAGGTTCACTGGGCAATCTTTACTCCGATATTTTTGTCCATCTAATCAAGGGTTTCAGCTAAGATCGTGGCCTCGGTGAAAATTTCGAGTGAAAGTATTCCTTGTTCTTATCATCTGCATTACCTGTTGGGTTAATATTCACAAAGGTACAGTGTAGCACCACATTGATTTTTGCTCCTTTCAATGTCCAATTTGTTTTAAGTTCCTCCAGTGACATTTGAGAGACATCAAGGAAAGTCTGCACATCCATATCAATAATGGGGGTCATCTTTTAGGTATTACATGCTTCTTTCAAGGCTTTCGTTGGCGAATACACTATCGACAGCCTGCTAATACCTTTCAACTCAAGTTTTTTTTGTCTGGGGTTTCGGACGACGCTGATATCTAAGGTTGGTTTCTTTTGTTACAATCAACTCAACCAACTGATCTTTCCTAAACCGGGAGTACCATCAAAGGTGGTTCCTTGTGGTAATACCTCACAGGGCTTTGACATTTTCAACAACTTACTCCTTGTCCGCTATTGGATCCATGTCTTCATCCCAACAATAAAAAAGATCAATTTAGGTTACCCCAACCACCGTCCCTAATTAAATTTATTAGACACAATTTTTTCGGTCCTAAAAATCATATCTTAACCCTGTGAATCCTACCGTCCGTGAAAGTCGTGGTAATCATACCCAGTGCGCCCCGATTTTTCATACTATAGCTTTCAAGTTCGATTCGTATCCTTGCCCAGACGGTGGACTAAAATGCCTACCCTTATTTTAAAAAAGCTGTCAAAATTCCCTACGGCAATACTTTTTTTACTCACTAGAAGCAAATGATAGGTTATGGTAAAATGGGCCAAAAAGGTCCAGATGGGACATCTCATGGTGTGTTTTAAGCATGGGTCCAAAGTTAGATTAAAAAAAAAAATGCCTTACCCCAATTTTTAAAAGAGTGTAAAAAATTCCCTACGGCAATACTTTTTCAGCCACTAGGTGGAAATGGTAGGTAATGGGCTAGGTTCCAATGGGCCAAAAGGTCCAGGTGGGACAACTCATAGTTTGTCTTCACCATAGGTCCGAACTTAGGTCTTAAGGGTCATTATGCCTACCCCAAATTTTCAAAAGTCTGTCAAAATTTCCCTACGGCAATACTTTTTTACCCACTAGGTGCAAATGATAGGTAAGGGTCTAAGGTCCAATGGGTCAAAAGGTCCAGGTGGGACAACTCATGGTTTGTCCTCACCATGGGTCCAAAGTTAGATTTTAAAAAAATGCCGTACCCCAATTTTTAAAAGAGTGTAAAAAATTCCCTACGGCAATACTTTTTCAGCCACTAGGTGGAAATGGTAGGTAATGGGCTAGGTTCCAATGGGCCAAAAGGTCCAGGTGGGACAACTCATGGTTTGTCCTCACCATGGGTCCAAAGTTAGATTTTAAAAAAATGCCGTACCCCAATTTTTAAAAGAGTGTAAAAAATTCCCTACGGCAATACTTTTTTACCCACTAGGTGCAAATGATAGGTAAGGGTCTAAGGTCCAATGGGTCAAAAGGTCCAGGTGGGACAACTCATGGTTTGTCCTCACCATGGGTCCAAAGTTAGATTTTAAAAAAATGCCGTACCCCAATTTTTAAAAGAGTGTAAAAAATTCCCTACGGCAATACTTTTTCAGCCACTAGGTGGAAATGGTAGGTAATGGGCTAGGTTCCAATGGGCCAAAAGGTCCAGGTGGGACAACTCATAGTTTGTCTTCACCATAGGTCCGAACTTAGGTCTTAAGGGTCATTATGCCTACCCCAAATTTTCAAAAGTCTGTCAAAATTTCCCTACGGCAATACTTTTTTACCCACTAGGTGCAAATGATAGGTAAGGGTCTAAGGTCCAATGGGTCAAAAGGTCCAGGTGGGACAACTCATGGTTTGTCCTCACCATGGGTCCAAAGTTAGATTTTAAAAAAATGCCGTACCCCAATTTTTAAAAGAGTGTAAAAAATTCCCTACGGCAATACTTTTTCAGCCACTAGGTGGAAATGGTAGGTAATGGGCTAGGTTCCAATGGGCCAAAAGGTCCAGGTGGGACAACTCATAGTTTGTCTTCACCATAGGTCCGAACTTAGGTCTTAAGGGTCATTATGCCTACCCCAAATTTTCAAAAGTCTGTCAAAATTTCCCTACGGCAATACTTTTTTACCCACTAGGTGCAAATGATAGGTAAGGGTCTAAGGTCCAATGGGTCAAAAGGTCCAGGTGGGACAACTCATGGTTTGTCCTCACCATGGGTCCAAAGTTAGATTAAAAAAAATGCCGTACCCCAATTTTTAAAAGAGTGTAAAAAATTCCCTACGGCAATACTTTTTCAGCCACTAGGTGGAAATGGTAGGTAATGGGCTAGGTTCCAATGGGCCAAAAGGTCCAGGTGGGACAACTCATAGTTTGTCTTCACCATAGGTCCGAACTTAGGTCTTCAGGGTCATTATGCCTACCCCAAATTTTCAAAAGTCTGTCAAAATTTCCCTACGGCAATACTTTTTTACCCACTAGGTGCAAATGATAGGTAAGGGTCTAAGGTCCAATGGGTCAAAAGGTCCAGGTGGGACAACTCATGGTTTGTCCTCACCATGGGTCCAAAGTTAGATTAAAAAAAAATGCCGTACCCCAATTTTTAAAAGAGTGTAAAAAATTCCCTACGGCAATACTTTTTCAGCCACTAGGTGGAAATGGTAGGTAATGGGCTAGGTTCCAATGGGCCAAAAGGTCCAGGTGGGACAACTCATGGTTTGTCCTCACCATGGGTCCAAAGTTAGATTTTAAAAAAATGCCGTACCCCAATTTTTAAAAGAGTGTAAAAAATTCCCTACGGCAATACTTTTTTACCCACTAGGTGCAAATGATAGGTAAGGGTCTAAGGTCCAATGGGTCAAAAGGTCCAGGTGGGACAACTCATGGTTTGTCCTCACCATGGGTCCAAAGTTAGATTTTAAAAAAATGCCGTACCCCAATTTTTAAAAGAGTGTAAAAAATTCCCTACGGCAATACTTTTTCAGCCACTAGGTGGAAATGGTAGGTAATGGGCTAGGTTCCAATGGGCCAAAAGGTCCAGGTGGGACAACTCATAGTTTGTCTTCACCATAGGTCCGAACTTAGGTCTTAAGGGTCATTATGCCTACCCCAAATTTTCAAAAGTCTGTCAAAATTTCCCTACGGCAATACTTTTTTACCCACTAGGTGCAAATGATAGGTAAGGGTCTAAGGTCCAATGGGTCAAAAGGTCCAGGTGGGACAACTCATGGTTTGTCCTCACCATGGGTCCAAAGTTAGATTTTAAAAAAATGCCGTACCCCAATTTTTAAAAGAGTGTAAAAAATTCCCTACGGCAATACTTTTTCAGCCACTAGGTGGAAATGGTAGGTAATGGGTTAGGTTCCAATGGGCCAAAAGGTCCAGGTGGGACAACTCATAGTTTGTCTTCACCATAGGTCCGAACTTAGGTCTTCAGGGTCATTATGCCTACCCCAAATTTTCAAAAGTCTGTCAAAATTTCCCTACGGCAATACTTTTTTACCCACTAGGTGCAAATGATAGGTAAGGGTCTAAGGTCCAATGGGTCAAAAGGTCCAGGTGGGACAACTCATGGTTTGTCCTCACCATGGGTCCAAAGTTAGATTAAAAAAAAATGCCGTACCCCAATTTTTAAAAGAGTGTAAAAAATTCCCTACGGCAATACTTTTTCAGCCACTAGGTGGAAATGGTAGGTAATGGGCTAGGTTCCAATGGGCCAAAAGGTCCAGGTGGGACAACTCATAGTTTGTCTTCACCATAGGTCCGAACTTAGGTCTTCAGGGTCATTATGCCTACCCCAAATTTTCAAAAGTCTGTCAAAATTTCCCTACGGCAATACTTTTTTACCCACTAGGTGCAAATGATAGGTAAGGGTCTAAGGTCCAATGGGTCAAAAGGTCCAGGTGGGACAACTCATGGTTTGTCCTCACCATGGGTCCAAAGTTAGATTAAAAAAAAATGCCGTACCCCAATTTTTAAAAGAGTGTAAAAAATTCCCTACGGCAATACTTTTTCAGCCACTAGGTGGAAATGGTAGGTAATGGGCTAGGTTCCAATGGGCCAAAAGGTCCAGGTGGGACAACTCATGGTTTGTCCTCACCATGGGTCCAAAGTTAGATTTAAAAAAAATGCCGTACCCCAATTTTTAAAAGAGTGTAAAAAATTCCCTACGGCAATACTTTTTTACCCACTAGGTGCAAATGATAGGTAAGGGTCTAAGGTCCAATGGGTCAAAAGGTCCAGGTGGGACAACTCATGGTTTGTCCTCACCATGGGTCCAAAGTTAGATTTTAAAAAAATGCCGTACCCCAATTTTTAAAAGAGTGTAAAAAATTCCCTACGGCAATACTTTTTCAGCCACTAGGTGGAAATGGTAGGTAATGGGCTAGGTTCCAATGGGCCAAAAGGTCCAGGTGGGACAACTCATAGTTTGTCTTCACCATAGGTCCGAACTTAGGTCTTAAGGGTCATTATGCCTACCCCAAATTTTCAAAAGTCTGTCAAAATTTCCCTACGGCAATACTTTTTTACCCACTAGGTGCAAATGATAGGTAAGGGTCTAAGGTCCAATGGGTCAAAAGGTCCAGGTGGGACAACTCATGGTTTGTCCTCACCATGGGTCCAAAGTTAGATTAAAAAAAAATGCCGTACCCCAATTTTTAAAAGAGTGTAAAAAATTCCCTACGGCAATACTTTTTCAGCCACTAGGTGGAAATGGTAGGTAATGGGCTAGGTTCCAATGGGCCAAAAGGTCCAGGTGGGACAACTCATAGTTTGTCTTCACCATAGGTCCGAACTTAGGTCTTCAGGGTCATTATGCCTACCCCAAATTTTCAAAAGTCTGTCAAAATTTCCCTACGGCAATACTTTTTTACCCACTAGGTGCAAATGATAGGTAAGGGTCTAAGGTCCAATGGGTCAAAAGGTCCAGGTGGGACAACTCATGGTTTGTCCTCACCATGGGTCCAAAGTTAGATTAAAAAAAAATGCCGTACCCCAATTTTTAAAAGAGTGTAAAAAATTCCCTACGGCAATACTTTTTCAGCCACTAGGTGGAAATGGTAGGTAATGGGCTAGGTTCCAATGGGCCAAAAGGTCCAGGTGGGACAACTCATGGTTTGTCCTCACCATGGGTCCAAAGTTAGATTTAAAAAAAATGCCGTACCCCAATTTTTAAAAGAGTGTAAAAAATTCCCTACGGCAATACTTTTTTACCCACTAGGTGCAAATGATAGGTAAGGGTCTAAGGTCCAATGGGTCAAAAGGTCCAGGTGGGACAACTCATGGTTTGTCCTCACCATGGGTCCAAAGTTAGATTTTAAAAAAATGCCGTACCCCAATTTTTAAAAGAGTGTAAAAAATTCCCTACGGCAATACTTTTTCAGCCACTAGGTGGAAATGGTAGGTAATGGGCTAGGTTCCAATGGGCCAAAAGGTCCAGGTGGGACAACTCATAGTTTGTCTTCACCATAGGTCCGAACTTAGGTCTTAAGGGTCATTATGCCTACCCCAAATTTTCAAAAGTCTGTCAAAATTTCCCTACGGCAATACTTTTTTACCCACTAGGTGCAAATGATAGGTAAGGGTCTAAGGTCCAATGGGTCAAAAGGTCCAGGTGGGACAACTCATGGTTTGTCCTCACCATGGGTCCAAAGTTAGATTAAAAAAAAATGCCGTACCCCAATTTTTAAAAGAGTGTAAAAAATTCCCTACGGCAATACTTTTTCAGCCACTAGGTGGAAATGGTAGGTAATGGGCTAGGTTCCAATGGGCCAAAAGGTCCAGGTGGGACAACTCATAGTTTGTCTTCACCATAGGTCCGAACTTAGGTCTTCAGGGTCATTATGCCTACCCCAAATTTTCAAAAGTCTGTCAAAATTTCCCTACGGCAATACTTTTTTACCCACTAGGTGCAAATGATAGGTAAGGGTCTAAGGTCCAATGGGTCAAAAGGTCCAGGTGGGACAACTCATGGTTTGTCCTCACCATGGGTCCAAAGTTAGATTAAAAAAAAATGCCGTACCCCAATTTTTAAAAGAGTGTAAAAAATTCCCTACGGCAATACTTTTTCAGCCACTAGGTGGAAATGGTAGGTAATGGGCTAGGTTCCAATGGGCCAAAAGGTCCAGGTGGGACAACTCATGGTTTGTCCTCACCATGGGTCCAAAGTTAGATTTTAAAAAAATGCCGTACCCCAATTTTTAAAAGAGTGTAAAAAATTCCCTACGGCAATACTTTTTTACCCACTAGGTGCAAATGATAGGTAAGGGTCTAAGGTCCAATGGGTCAAAAGGTCCAGGTGGGACAACTCATGGTTTGTCCTCACCATGGGTCCAAAGTTAGATTTTAAAAAAATGCCGTACCCCAATTTTTAAAAGAGTGTAAAAAATTCCCTACGGCAATACTTTTTCAGCCACTAGGTGGAAATGGTAGGTAATGGGCTAGGTTCCAATGGGCCAAAAGGTCCAGGTGGGACAACTCATAGTTTGTCTTCACCATAGGTCCGAACTTAGGTCTTAAGGGTCATTATGCCTACCCCAAATTTTCAAAAGTCTGTCAAAATTTCCCTACGGCAATACTTTTTTACCCACTAGGTGCAAATGATAGGTAAGGGTCTAAGGTCCAATGGGTCAAAAGGTCCAGGTGGGACAACTCATGGTTTGTCCTCACCATGGGTCCAAAGTTAGATTAAAAAAAAATGCCGTACCCCAATTTTTAAAAGAGTGTAAAAAATTCCCTACGGCAATACTTTTTCAGCCACTAGGTGGAAATGGTAGGTAATGGGCTAGGTTCCAATGGGCCAAAAGGTCCAGGTGGGACAACTCATAGTTTGTCTTCACCATAGGTCCGAACTTAGGTCTTCAGGGTCATTATGCCTACCCCAAATTTTCAAAAGTCTGTCAAAATTTCCCTACGGCAATACTTTTTTACCCACTAGGTGCAAATGATAGGTAAGGGTCTAAGGTCCAATGGGTCAAAAGGTCCAGGTGGGACAACTCATGGTTTGTCCTCACCATGGGTCCAAAGTTAGATTAAAAAAAAATGCCGTACCCCAATTTTTAAAAGAGTGTAAAAAATTCCCTACGGCAATACTTTTTCAGCCACTAGGTGGAAATGGTAGGTAATGGGCTAGGTTCCAATGGGCCAAAAGGTCCAGGTGGGACAACTCATGGTTTGTCCTCACCATGGGTCCAAAGTTAGATTTAAAAAAAATGCCGTACCCCAATTTTTAAAAGAGTGTAAAAAATTCCCTACGGCAATACTTTTTTACCCACTAGGTGCAAATGATAGGTAAGGGTCTAAGGTCCAATGGGTCAAAAGGTCCAGGTGGGACAACTCATGGTTTGTCCTCACCATGGGTCCAAAGTTAGATTTTAAAAAAATGCCGTACCCCAATTTTTAAAAGAGTGTAAAAAATTCCCTACGGCAATACTTTTTCAGCCACTAGGTGGAAATGGTAGGTAATGGGCTAGGTTCCAATGGGCCAAAAGGTCCAGGTGGGACAACTCATAGTTTGTCTTCACCATAGGTCCGAACTTAGGTCTTAAGGGTCATTATGCCTACCCCAAATTTTCAAAAGTCTGTCAAAATTTCCCTACGGCAATACTTTTTTACCCACTAGGTGCAAATGATAGGTAAGGGTCTAAGGTCCAATGGGTCAAAAGGTCCAGGTGGGACAACTCATGGTTTGTCCTCACCATGGGTCCAAAGTTAGATTAAAAAAAAATGCCGTACCCCAATTTTTAAAAGAGTGTAAAAAATTCCCTACGGCAATACTTTTTCAGCCACTAGGTGGAAATGGTAGGTAATGGGCTAGGTTCCAATGGGCCAAAAGGTCCAGGTGGGACAACTCATAGTTTGTCTTCACCATAGGTCCGAACTTAGGTCTTCAGGGTCATTATGCCTACCCCAAATTTTCAAAAGTCTGTCAAAATTTCCCTACGGCAATACTTTTTTACCCACTAGGTGCAAATGATAGGTAAGGGTCTAAGGTCCAATGGGTCAAAAGGTCCAGGTGGGACAACTCATGGTTTGTCCTCACCATGGGTCCAAAGTTAGATTAAAAAAAAATGCCGTACCCCAATTTTTAAAAGAGTGTAAAAAATTCCCTACGGCAATACTTTTTCAGCCACTAGGTGGAAATGGTAGGTAATGGGCTAGGTTCCAATGGGCCAAAAGGTCCAGGTGGGACAACTCATGGTTTGTCCTCACCATGGGTCCAAAGTTAGATTTTAAAAAAATGCCGTACCCCAATTTTTAAAAGAGTGTAAAAAATTCCCTACGGCAATACTTTTTTACCCACTAGGTGCAAATGATAGGTAAGGGTCTAAGGTCCAATGGGTCAAAAGGTCCAGGTGGGACAACTCATGGTTTGTCCTCACCATGGGTCCAAAGTTAGATTTTAAAAAAATGCCGTACCCCAATTTTTAAAAGAGTGTAAAAAATTCCCTACGGCAATACTTTTTCAGCCACTAGGTGGAAATGGTAGGTAATGGGCTAGGTTCCAATGGGCCAAAAGGTCCAGGTGGGACAACTCATAGTTTGTCTTCACCATAGGTCCGAACTTAGGTCTTAAGGGTCATTATGCCTACCCCAAATTTTCAAAAGTCTGTCAAAATTTCCCTACGGCAATACTTTTTTACCCACTAGGTGCAAATGATAGGTAAGGGTCTAAGGTCCAATGGGTCAAAAGGTCCAGGTGGGACAACTCATGGTTTGTCCTCACCATGGGTCCAAAGTTAGATTAAAAAAAAATGCCGTACCCCAATTTTTAAAAGAGTGTAAAAAATTCCCTACGGCAATACTTTTTCAGCCACTAGGTGGAAATGGTAGGTAATGGGCTAGGTTCCAATGGGCCAAAAGGTCCAGGTGGGACAACTCATAGTTTGTCTTCACCATAGGTCCGAACTTAGGTCTTCAGGGTCATTATGCCTACCCCAAATTTTCAAAAGTCTGTCAAAATTTCCCTACGGCAATACTTTTTTACCCACTAGGTGCAAATGATAGGTAAGGGTCTAAGGTCCAATGGGTCAAAAGGTCCAGGTGGGACAACTCATGGTTTGTCCTCACCATGGGTCCAAAGTTAGATTAAAAAAAAATGCCGTACCCCAATTTTTAAAAGAGTGTAAAAAATTCCCTACGGCAATACTTTTTCAGCCACTAGGTGGAAATGGTAGGTAATGGGCTAGGTTCCAATGGGCCAAAAGGTCCAGGTGGGACAACTCATGGTTTGTCCTCACCATGGGTCCAAAGTTAGATTTAAAAAAAATGCCGTACCCCAATTTTTAAAAGAGTGTAAAAAATTCCCTACGGCAATACTTTTTTACCCACTAGGTGCAAATGATAGGTAAGGGTCTAAGGTCCAATGGGTCAAAAGGTCCAAGTGGGAAAATTTCACCATATGTCCAAAGGTAGGTTTCTTTTGCAAATTGTTGATTTTTATTTTCCGTGCACACCATACATTAAGTACAACAAATAAACCTTTCGTATAATCAACTGTGAGCGAATTCCGCTTGTTCAGAAGAAGAATCTTCTGTCAAAACAAATTTGTCTGACAAAAAAATAGCAAAGCACGAGTGCAATTTTCTATTCTTGTAATGCAAAACTATTGAAACTTTTTAGGAACTACTTGACAGGATGCCGAGACTATGGAAAGCTATTTCTTACAATGTCACAAAATTGATTTCTTATCGAAAAGTCGATGTCATGTAACAACAATTTTGCCAGCATTTAAATAAGTACATAGCTATTGTTCATACACTATTTAAAAGTGCGCGCAGCACGCTGTTTGGTATATGAAAAGCGAATTAAGTAATGAACAGGAAATTACATATTAATTTGAAAAAAAAAATTAAATAGTGTCGTCGGCTGCTCATTCTTATATAAAAACAGATTATTTTATGATTATATGATTGATAAAAACATTTAAAGTACGTTTGAATCTTATGCAACTTTTGGGTTTATAGACATATCTGAAAACTGGCTGCTAGCGAAGTGGCTGCTAGCGAGTGGCTGCTAGCTTGAGCCTGGTTCGAAAGTTAAGGTGTTAAAACAAACTAAGACTACTATACGCAGAAATACAGTGTATAGTTTGCTTGAAATAAACAACGGCTGAAGCTTGAAATTTTATTGACTTTGTAGTAAAAAGCTGTAAGATACAAATCAATGACATTGGAAAGTGAAAATAACTGAAAATTTATAATTGAATAGAGTCGTCTAATAAATCATAACGGTTAGTTACTAAATCATACAAGGAAATGTGGAATGAGTCCAAATGACACAAATATCCAAATGTATCACAAATGTGGTGAATGCGGTGAATGTAATCAATGACAGGCAAGTATACGACTTTCAAAGATGAAAAAATCAATGCCATACTGTATAGTCGGCTAAAAACGGTTCCGACACGACAAATATGAAAACAATTCAATTTATATAAATTTGGAGCAAAATCATGACAAAACAATATGCGAAAAACAAATATTAAAGAAAACAAACAAAGAAAACAACTGAACTATAGTGCTCCAGTCCTGACATGGGACAGGCACATATAAAATGTTGTGGGATTAAACTACAAAATGTAGTTTGTTGGCCCCACAACCTCCCCTAACATCTCCTAACCTGGGATAGTTGTGTAATAGTACAACATAATAACCAACTATTAAAATCAGTTCGAAAAGGTTTAACTTATCAAATAGATACAAAGAAGAAAGACATCTAATTAAATAACACATCGGACCAGGCAGGGTATTTATAGATCCACATGTAACAACAAAATATCGTTATGAAAGAACAGACTTGAGAGTACTAACAGGTACTGACAACTAGTTCAAAGCCAATAACTACCTATACATAAAGGCACGCATTTGAAATCAAAACATCAACCATCACATATCCAGCATTCAATGGATTTATTGAAAAGACATCATAAGGCTTATGATGTCTTTTCAATAAATCCATAAAGCAGTCAGAGACAAACATGGCCTTGTGCAATGCCAGGATACAGGTATCGACAGATTGTAGAGCCATAAATATGCATATGTATACGACGATGCCTGACATCGGCAAAGTACACATTGCGTTAAAAGCACAATGACATATATTGATTGTGACCTTCGTATTTTATAAACAGTTTTAAATTTAATCATGTTGTCTACTATATCAAGATAAAATTAATGAATAAAAAAGTGAGTTACAGAGGTGGTTTAATTAATCGACAAAACTACATTTTTTAAAATAAACTTCATCACTGATGATTGATCATGACTTATTAAATAAAGTTTTGATATATTCTGTATTATAATCGGACCTGCTGTTTGACTTCCTTAATACTGTTGTCAAACATTGTGTTATCTAAAGTAAATAGCGGAGGATATATATAATTCTGATCCAATAAATGCGGAACACTTCAAGTTATATATAAAATGTGTTTGTTATTTATTGCCTCTTATGCTTGACATGGAGACACATGAAATGTGCAATGTAATATTTATGTCCATTACAAGAATAATTTATTTCAATTTCGTCGTTCAGAGAGTTCCTGGTAAAGCTTAACGTAGAATGCTTAACATAAAGACAATGCAAGATTGTACCATCGACTTACCACGAGATATTTACTAATTTCAAATAGCAGTAGAGTAAGACTGTGCGGAGTTTTTGAAGGTATTTATTGTGTGTTTTGTCGAAGAGAAGGCTACTTACATGCAAAAATGCAGTTGCATGAACGTTTGCAGTTATGGTATTCTGTTCGGTACCATATTTTTTTAGGGGGAGAAATAGCTAGTCTTAGTTAAAACGCCCAAATATCATTTAGGTATTTTTGTGTGCCGTCAGATAGTAAGCATACCATCAAGAGAGGGTAACTTTATCTCCCATTAAAAATCAAATGTGTGTTTAATATTTTATATTAGTATAAACATAAGTAACATCTGCAGTTGTCACGCGATTTTGAAATTATTTGAAAAATAATTATTGGTATGAGGTAAACATGGTAAAACGCCATCCCCGTATAAAAGTAAAAACAAAACAACGAAGAAAGAAAGTCGAGTTGAAATGGCATCCATTGTAGTTCTCTTGTTTGTATCTGCTCTGGTGACATTTGATGTTCAGGGTGGGTCCTGTCCTCCAAGTATTGGTAAGTTCAACAAATTTTGTTACTTGAAAGTGATATTACAATATGAAAAGAAGAAAAAATCTTATTATTTCTATATTTTGCAATTCAATTCAATTCAATTCAATATTTTATTTACGTCTCACCTTATGTATAAAATTACACAATACATTTATAAAAGATACATTTTATATACATAAGCCAATCTGTACAGATTTATGAGAGACGATAATCACTTAAAAGAATATGTTTATGTACATAATAAATATTAAACCTGAATGGTAAAATTATACAACAAAAGTATTTCATTATTATTTACAATATAAAACTTCTCGGCGTCGTTTAAGAATAAAATTACAGGTTTTGGCACATAATCTTATAATATCTTGATTCGAAAATAAAAATACCATTTTCTGACAATCTGTAAAACTATTAAAAAGTTCATCAATTTTAAGAGACTCAGTAAAAAGAACTTGTCTAAGGTCATTATAAACAGGACAATGTAAAATAACATGGTATTCATCTTCGACAATATTAAAACAATTAAAACAACATCTCTCTTCCAGCGGCAAATTTTCATACCTCCCAGTTTCCAGTCTAATAGGAGCCACCCCACATCTAAATTTTGCAAAGGCGCTTCTTTCACAAAAAGGCATAACCAGTTTGCAGTAGTTTTCAACAACATACTCCTTCTTAAAAATATTATAGGTTCTTAGTTTATTACGCCCATTTCCCCTTCTGGAAGAGGATGAACTAACAATACACTTCCACTTTTCAATATAATTATCAATCATTCTTGACATCACTGTATCAATAAACATATTTTTATTAAAATTAGTGTTTATATCACAAAATTCAACCAATTCAAGTTCCGTGAATTGTTTTTTACCAATGAAATTCCAATTTTTCACAATTTTATGTTTCAGACCGACCTCATCTGCCCATATAAATATTTTCCTATTAATACGATCTGGCTCCATATTTTCTAATCTGTGCCAGTGTCTGGAAATTACTTTCCATTGAGTATGGTAAATTGGAATCCACCCCATGTCTCCCATAATAACTGGATTAGGTGTATATTTACCAACACCAAGGAAGAACCTACACGCTCTCATTTGTATCGCATTAATAAATGAGAAATTCTTGCAGCCCCAAATCGCAGCACCATATTCAACAATAGGACTTACAAGTGCATCAAATAGTTTTTTATAGACGTCATATGACATGCCACCAATAGCTTTACACTTAGCTATAACCAGACCTAGAGCTCTGTTTGCTGACATAGCAACTGCTTTTGCAGTAATACTAAAGTCTAGAGACTCATTTAAAACAAGGCCTAGATAAGCATATTCGCTGCTAGTAGCAATATTCATATCCCCACACTTAAAGACGTGACTTGATCGTTCAAATAAGGTCGGTCTGAAATGGACAACATTACTCTTACATGAATTAATAGTCATTTTGTTGTCAGTACACCAATGATATAACTCATCTAAGAGGTTTTGTAACTCATTCTCAGTATTTGCTAACAGTACGATATCATCAGCATACAATAAAATACATACTTTTTCTCCCCCAATGTCAACACCAAAATCAAATGATTTTAAGTATACAGCTAATTCATTTATGAAAATGTTAAATAATAAAGGAGAAAGTGGACAACCTTGTTTTAAACCACAGTTCACAGTAAACCAATCTGTAATGAAGCTATTGACTCTGATCGAGCACCTGACCCCATTATAAAGGGACTTAATAGCCATACACATTTTTACATCAACCCCCAGAGATGTGAGTTTTTCCCATAACAACGTCCTATTTATCGTATCATACGCCTTCTTAAAATCGATAAATGCACAAAAGGTGGATTTTCGTAGCCTTTTACGAACATCGACTAAACTAGTAAGTGAAGATATTTGATCTATGGTACTCCTTCCCTTCCGGAACCCATTTTGATCATCAACTAAGGACTTATTATCTTCAACCCATTGAGACAGCCTCAAGTTTAATATGTTACAATATAATTTATATGAAGCTGGGGCTAAAGCAATACCCCTATAATTTAAGGGGTCTCTTTTATCTGACATGTTATTTTTGGGTATCGGATTAATAATTATATTATTCCACATCTCTGGGACTTTACCAGTTTTAAAACACCAATTAAACAATCTATGTAAAAATATAATACAATTCTGGTTACATAAAACATCAGCTGGAATATTATCTACACCAGAGGCTTTGCCTCTTTTGCTTTTACATACGACATTAAAAACCTCTTCAAATGAAATTTCTTCTGTTAAAAGAAAGTCGCTTTCTGTCAAAACGACTGGGCTATGACCGACTGGAATGTTCCTATCCGTTGTAACCTGGTTACCTGTTTGATTAAGTAGATCGGCATAGTCCGATTTCCACTTTAACAAAACATCATCAATATTTGAAGATACATTACCATTTGCGTCTACAACTTCCATTGGTATTAAAGTTTTGCGTTCTGAAGCAATTCCTATCTTACCTATCTTCTTCCAAAACGTTTGTTGATCAGTTTTTGCATTGATTCCAACAATAATTCTTGCTGCAATGTGTACCAGTACTTACGTTTTGCTTTTTGAACCTCACGATCGAAAACCCTTCGTTTTGACATAAAACTGGACTTTAACTCAACACAAGATACACGAGACAATTTGCCCTTTTTCCATAACTTTTCTGCACAACACATATCATTAAACAATACACTTAAATTATCATTCCACCAAGGTTTTTTAATTCTTTTTCTCTTATTACAATACATACTATCAGACATGACAATTACTTTTGAATGCAACTTCTGATTCATCTCTTCGCTGACAATAGCACAAAAATCAGTATAAACTTGATCAATATTATCTTGGGATACTTCATTTGTTTCAAGACCATTGATAGTATCTAAAAGTCGCAAATGTATATCATCGCCGTGACAAAAATTTAAAGGTATGTTTTTTACATCAAACTTAATAAATTCAGGACTACGATTTCCTGAGGTATGACACGACGGTAATGAGGCACTGATACGTGTATTTAACTCACAATACAACAAAGAATGGTCGGGTATCGATCTCGCATCCAACCCAGTCGTATTAAGCTTAGATTTTATAATTAGGTCCGAAGCTCTAATAACTTTGAAGTCTTGAAAAAAATGAAGATTTTCATAGCTAGTAATACAATAATCAACAACCGATTGACCCTTTGATGACACACATGTGAAATCATTGTTTGTACGAAGTCTACCGTTCAACATACAACAATTGCTACTTGTTAAAAAATCAATAAATGTAGAACAGTAACTATTACGTGTAAAATCTATAACACTTCTCATATTTATACAATCGACTCCAGGAATATAATCATACTCATCCCCACATCTACTATTAAAGTCTCCACAAATATAAAATAAACCATCATTTTGGAATTCATAAACTTGTGAAATCAATGTGTCAAAAAATAGTTCCTTGTCTATTTGCCTAGTAGAGTGATCAGGTGGAAGATAGCAAACACATATATTAAATCTAAAATTTGACAGCCTGTGATGCAGGTTCAACCATAAAATACCTTCAAAAGATTGGTCTAAAATACCAATATCAAAAATTTCAGTTAAATAATTTTTAATTAAAAAACCAACTCCACCTGACCCACACTTGGCGTTTTTATGGATGCCATTTCTGTTATGACCAAACCATTTAAAATCATTTACAATCAGTACTTCATCTTTCTTTAGATGAGTTTCAGCTATACCTAAAACATCAAGATTTAAACATGAAATTGAATTTAAACGAACATTAAAATTGTCAGAAAAGGTATTTTTACTCCATCCGTTGACATTCCAAAAACCTATTTTCACCTATCTCCCTCCATGGTATTGACTTGAATTGTCTTGTATGTAATGTTCACTGTTATGTCTTGATGATCGGCGGTCGAAGCTTTCATTGTAACTACTACGTTGTGTGTGGTAATCAGAACTGTCCCTGTGTCGGCTGGTTGAAGAATGACGATCGTAACTTCCAGCGTGACTATTATGTTCACGATGCCTATTTGAACGAACATTACTGTGGGAATCTGAACGGGCGGATTCGTCAACAAGTCTAGATCCTCTCACACGTAGATCTGGGTTCACAGATTTCAGAGTTTTAGCTAGAACTCTCATATTTTCGGATTCAATGCGTTGTTGCAGGGTCATGTCAGGGTGTATATAAATGTTACTATATTGTCTGCTGACTTTAAGTTTATTTTTAGCTGACAAGATACTTTCTCGGTCATCTCTTGATTTACATGAGACAACAACTACGCCATCCCGGCCAGACTTGTTGATTTTACGTTCAACATTAAATGTACCTATTCTCGCTATTTTTAGACCCTCAGTGAATAAGGCCGCAACTTTTAATTTTAGGTTCTCATTCCGACCCTCTGGAAGATTTCGAATTATCACGTTTTTTGAAATATCTTGTGCTTGGTTTGTTGCTCTACTACCTATTTCACCTACTGTTTTAGAGACTCCATCTAACTTATCTTCAACTACTTTAAAATCTTGATCAATATCTGACCTCAGTGCATCTACAATCTTATTTACATCCTTACGTATTTTTGATGACTCACTATTTACCCGTTTATCTAAAATCTGATTAAATTTCTGGGTCAACTTTTGTTCTAATTTCTCCTCTAAAGTACTTATTCGATCGTTAACGTCACTAAACATTGTCCGCATATCTGCTGATAATTTACTTATCATTTTTGTCATGACAACGGTGTCGGGAGTCTGGAGTGAGTTCTGTATCAATATGTATGTTACAGGTATTTTTATAACTTCAGATGCTATTCTGGCGGAAGCTGTGCCACTAGAATGTTTGCGTTTATTACTATTCTCAGTGCGACAATTTTCAACGGAGATAGACTCATCATTATCATTATAAATAACGTCATGTGCTATAGATATCACCTCACTTGTATCTAGGTCTACCGATTTCATTGTGTTGTAATAAGTGTTTTATTTAATCTTCTGATCGTCGATAGTAGCAATACGTTAAAACACATTTCAATTACCCTCCCTAAAAAATAAGCTTATTTAAGTACAATGTCAGCCATATTGGATTTTAACCGGAAGTGGGGTTTCTGAAGACATCTAATCTATTTAATTTATCCAAAAGTAGTAAAACACAAAGGTCTGTACCAAATATTATGATAGTAGCATGATAATAGGACATTTTTACACGCTAGCCTTCGATATTGGGCTGATTTAAGTATGACGTCCGCCATTTTGGATTTTACCGGAAGTGAGACATCTTTTTCAAATGCCTCCCTATCTGAAATAAAAGAGTAATAGTTGAGGAAGGTCTATGCCAAATTTCATGCTTGTAACAGGATGTGCACATTTTTTTACAAAGCCGCCGGACTAATAAAAAAAATCATACATCTAAGACTAAATTTTAAACCAATCCGTACACATCCAACATCTGGATTTAGAGTAAAGACGTCATAAACAGTCAGAGAAAACATTACCTTGTATAATGCCAAGATACAAGTATCGACAGATTGTAGATCCATATGCATGTGTAAATGTGCATATATGGCCTCCCACGTTTCTACATGTACAGGAATAGAAAACAATGTCAATAAACATAAACAACTATTTTGATATTAACCCTTATAATAGTTATTTTCCATGCAATATTGTGCACAATTTTAAAACAAAAATGTATTTCGAGAACCAGAAGTTGCATGCATAGGACCTTTATCAAAAATCTGTGATTCATTCGACACTTTATTGCACCCGTCAAAGTTCATCGGTTGTAAAGACTTTAAATTCTTAAGCCTACATTTCAAGCCTGAATTTTTAAGAAAACGGTTAGAGATAGTTGCATACAAACATCGTTTAAAGCGTTCCTCTCGAAGACCTTTACATTTCGGGCATTGCTCCTCTCGAAGAGCTCTCATGATACTGTGTGCATTATACCCAAAACGGTCCGACCATTTGTTCAAATGTACGAAAAGATAATTTTTATACTTTAATGTGTTCGTCTTTGTACCTACTATAAAACTAAAAAAAACCAATATCAGTATTTTGAAACTTTCAATTAGATGTCAATGTAAAGATCATGAGGAAGTTTCACCTTAACCTTCAAAAGATCATATAACCTTGACATTTGATCTTTTGAAAGGTCAAGTGGTTTGAAATAGGTTGAAATGAAGTAGTGTATCTTCCACTTCCAGTTCTCGATTTTGGATCTTATTAATCCTTGTGACGTCTTTGAAGATTAAAAAATGTGATAAAGCGATAAAGGTCCTATCCCCCCTCATTAAAGTGTCACGTATTGATCTCTGGCAGTGAGTGGTGATTGGTTGGTGATTGTTCTACACAACATCTTCATTTTTGAACTAAACATAAACATAAACATAAAAGATTTATTTAAAGTCGGTTATACATATAACAAACAACATAAGCTCTGTAGAGCTTTTTTCCCGACATACATATAAGACAAGCACAATACATAAAACACATAAAACATGAAGCACATCAAGCGAAATAAATAATGTTATCAAGCACAGCAATTAATAAGCACAATTAAAGCATATAAGCAAACATAAAATGCAGATCAACTAACATTCATGCAAAGCTATTATAAAGCACTAAAAGTAATTCAAGCATTAAGAACACAAATAAAAAATAAATTATGCCAAATAATTTAAAAGCCAGAGTATACAAGATTAATAAATAAACTGATCTACAGCTCATCAAGACCTGCAGGAGGAACACTGACACGAACTGCCCTCCCAATTACCAACCAAACTCTTAAACTGACCCAATGGCATTTCTTCCCGCATTTTATTTGGCAGTTCGTTCCAGAGTTTGGCTCCTGCATATCTAAATGAGTGTAGCCCATGGGTAGTTTTCCTAACCCTGGGAACGTCTGCTATATTGTTATTTCTAAAAGAGTAATTACATTTTTTAATTTCAATAAGTTCATGTAGATATAATGGACATTGTTTATTAATAATTTTATATACCTCTATTGCTATCATTCTCATTCTTCTAATTTCTAAGCTTGGTAATTTTGATTTAATTAATAGTTGTTCATAGGTACTACAATAGTCTTCATATATAAATCTTAGGGCACGCTCCTGTATTTTCTCTATTTTTCTGGTGTTACAATCACCACAGAAGTGCCATATTACAGGACAATAATTAAAATTTGACATTATAAATGAATAATATATGGTAAGTCTACCTAATTTTGTTAAATGTTTACCAATACGTTTAAGTACATGTAATTGTCTTGATGCCTTTTTACAAAAATTGGAAATATGGGCATCAAACTTAAGTTGATAATCAATTTTTACACCCAATAATTTAACTTCTTTTTTCACAATGTATAATATTACCATCTAAATTAAATGAAATGTTTTTATTTTCAGTTTTCTTGCCTATGGCTATTGCCTGAAATTTGTCAGGGTTGGCCTTCATATGATTGAGATTGAACCAATTTATTAGCTCTAAGCTTTCTTTTTCTAAAATATTTACCACAGTGTCTATATCACAGTGTGAATATGATAAAGTATTGTCATCTGCATAATTATATAATGAACTGCTTGAAACAAAATGAAAAATGTCATTCAAGAAAATATTAAAAAAGTACAGGTCCTAATATAAAGCCTTGCGGCACACCTTTATATATATCTTTCCAGGTACTTATATATATACCAACTTTTACACATTGTTTTCTTTTACTTAAATAGACACTATCAAACTGCCCGCGAAATTTCAAAAATCATTGTTTCAACACTTGCACCATAAAATGGTAGCCAGAGGAGGGTTCCGGGGGTTGGAACCCCCTTTTTTAAATTGCTTGATCCGCCCCTGCCTGTACTAAATTTTAGCCTGAATTATGTTATATTAAAATGGATACGTTTTTTTAGGCAAAAATGGCACATAACCCGGGCACACTCCGACAAAAAACACTGAAGTAAAAACATCCCCCTTGCCCTTCCCTTATTCTAACCATGATATGTTATCATATATGTTCCCATTCAAATGTATTGATCATACTTAAAGATTAAGAGCCATTCGGGGTATTCTCAATCATTCAGGAATTAATATCTTATTATTCCCTATTCACAAAAAAAATACTTGTAAAGATCAGAACATTTTATTTATCAAAGTGGCTGGGACAAAACGCCCATATACACTCGTTCCTTTCCCCCTTGTTTAAAAGTTCCAAATTAATTAGCAGAAAAAAGATTTGAATGTGAAAGCAGTATAGGTATTTAGTAACCTTTGACGCCATAGAAAGCAATATGATATATGTAATGAAGCAATACCACCATAATTTAATGCATTTGGACCAATTTGATTTTTTTTGGGTAGAGAAACAGTTATTTTATCATTTGTAAGGTTCACATACCCAACTATATCAGTCCTATTCAGGACCGATAACTCTGTCGATAGATATTATAGGGTATACAATATTGTTAAATCCAGATCAATCGTATCATACGTCTCTGCTGGAATGTATACAATAACTCTTTTTTTTTTTGCACAATTTAAACTTTATATCGATTTATTGCCTGGATTTAGCTTTAAATATTGAATTAAAAAATAAATAACAATAAAATCATATTCAATGATCGAAATTTATTTAAATTAAAATTTGAATCAGAATATTTCTTTGAAATAATTATAGAAACATATAAATATTTGAATGCCTTTTAAGCAAAAAATATTTTTTTAAAGAAATTTTCCTAAATATTAATATTCTTCTTAAGTTTATTATGAACCATACTTCTTCTAATTTGACACGGGAAGGAGAAGATAATTATTTGTACATTTATGAAAACTTTTGTATATCACAAAATTTAAACTCTGGTAATACATGTATACACACTGACAGGATGTTGAATGTCACCTGGTTGCTTTTGGTTTGCACGTCTACCTGACAATATATTATGATGTAACATTTAACCCAAGTTAGATTTCACCTGTTCAGTCAAGGAATGTAAAGGTATAGAATATTTATCTATTATAATTGGACATCGTTTTTTTTTCTCTTAGGATGAAAATATTTTTTTTTTGTTCTAAAAGGAATGTATAATATATATATTTTAAAAGAAAAATAAAATAAACAGAAAACTTAAAAAACCTTTTTAAAAAAAGAAGAGAATTTTTTTTTTATAGATATTGTAAACTATTTTCTTGTAACAGTATCTCCTGGATGAGTATCTGTCAAAATAAATGTTCCCGTGTCACACTTAAAATAATTTTTTTTATTAAGAAATTTTGAAATCAATGATATCGAAATATCACTATTATAATAGGAAAATAACAGACAAATCAGAGATTCTTTATGAAAAATTAGATATAATCTAGGAAAGTCTTACTATAGAAATCATTGATTTGATGCAACATTTCCATATGATACATCAGCCGCCATTTTGAAAAATCTCGGAAAATTCCCTTTTTTAAATCGATGTTTGACCGAATTTGCCCTGAAATTAAACTGTTTTAAGTAGTATTTTTCGCCAGCTATATGTTTGAATATATACTTGATCGATTTGCAAAGTTTGTGTTTTATTTACAGAATTTCTTTATTTGTTGTAAAAGTAGACATGGGTATCGGTAATTTAGCATTGAGTCAACGGAGAAATGACGAGAAAAAGTGCATGTTTTACGATGTCAATTTGACCGAATTTAATAAAAAATTAAACTGTTAGGACCAACATTGTTTGATAGAAATATGTTGGAATATCAAGTATTGATTTGCAAAAGTAAGAAAACGGATCATGTTTATGAGAAAATTGAACTTTATTGAAGCATATATATGCATTTTATATGGGGAAATATTATACAAAATGGCGGCTATTATACGTCACAAAAGTCACGTGATGTCTAACTTAGTTGGATATGTCTGGGAATAATATATCTAATATATATGTTCCTGGGTTCATGTAGCTATAATATGGCTGCATTTACATAAAAATTTACTCTAAACCTTAAGATTAGATAGATTCAAGTTACAACCATGCTTGATATATATATATATCACTATCTTAATTATTGCCTTTACTTTTTTTCCTTAGCTGCATTTTTCAAATTATAATATTTCGAAATCTTTTAGTCACAACTTGTCTGAGACTAATTTATGACACATGTCAGTGACTTGTCATGTGTTTCATATATATGCATATATTTCCTGGAAAAGGTAAATATATTTCCTGGAAAAGGTAAATACATTTCCTGGAAAAGGTAAATACATTTCCTGGAAAAGGTAAATACATTTCCTGGAAAAGGTAAATACATTTCCTGGAAAAGGTAAATACATTTCCTGGAAAAGGTAAATACATTTCCTGGAAAAGGTAAATACATTTCCTGGAAAAGGTAAATACATTTCCTGGAAAAGGTAAATACATTTCCTGGAAAAGGTAAATACATTTCCTGGAAAAGGTAAATACATTTCCTGGAAAAGGTAAATACATTTCCTGGAAAAGGTAAATAAATGCTTGATGGTTACTGTCATCCTCTTTTAAATATAATTAAGTTAAATAGCAGAAATCATAAATGACCTTTAAATTATGTTTCCAACGTTAGCACCAACAGTTTGTTTTTGTGATTTAGTGGGTGGTAGATCAGTGAATGATATTTGGTATGCAATTGAATAGTCTTTGCCGCATTTCAATTTTTACTCAGGAATTTTTAAAGCATTTATCCACTCAGTCCTCAATCATTATAAATCTTACGACTTTGACACTTTTGCATAGTTTACATATTAAAGTTCGTGATTAGGTCAATAGAAGGGGAACCACTGGTGGTATGTCAATGCTACGTATATATAAGCTTTTACGAAACTCATTTCCATGGTAATTATATGGTGTCAGCCTCTCAGTTATGGTTGATTGACTAAAAACTTTTACATATTTTATATGTTGATCATTCATATGAGGGTTTTTGATGAGGTCAGTTTAACGGTAACCGCTTATGAAACTGGTCAATGATTTTTGTATGTAATTGCAAAAGCATTTGCACTTCTCACTTAATCATTGATTTATGTACAGAATCAGATTATTTGGCACAATAGCGAATTGGCCCCACCACAATTTGGCCTGACTGTGTAATTCATTGTTTTTTTACTTTAAAACAATTTCAGTGTTTAACCTTTAGTGATGAGGTCAGTTTAAGAGGAACCACTGATAGTAAGTTTTTGATATTTGGTAAAACTTATAAAAGCAGTACCTCATCTCATTTCATTGTAAATTATTTGTCCCTGTCCCCTCAGTCATCATTTATTGACCTTGAAACTTCCGCATTGTTGACAGGTTAAAATTTTAGATTACTGGTAGGTTGGTTTAAATGTAACCACTTATCATAAGTCATATTTAGTAGATATTTTGTATGCAGTTGTTTGAGAGGTTTAGCTAGCTATAAAAAAAGGTTTAATCTACCATTTTTTATCCACCATTTTCTATAAGGAAATGCCTGCACCAACATGACCAAGTCAGGAATATGACCGTTATATATTTTCCATTCATTTGATGTGTTTGAGCTTTTGATTTTTGCCATTTGATAAAGGGAATGCCATTTTGAATATTTCTTCCAGTACTGTATTTTTTTTTATTGAAATATTTTTTTGTATAAGCTAGCAACATATCTTATATTATAGAAATTATTTGTCACTTCTTCTTCAGTCATGGTTCATTTGCTTTGATTTTGTTTTTCATTTAATTTGCATGTTAAAGTAATTGCTATTTTGATATTTGCATTTGCATTTCACTATTAAAATTGAATACTAGTACCATAAGATTAGTTTTCAAATTAGAGTAAAGTTATTTATACCTAATATATAGGGAAATATTTGAAAAACAATTTCTTCAAATTTAGGATCAACAACTTTGAAGACTACTAAAAAGTTGAAAAGAACTCAGCACTGATGGAATAAATGTTAAAAAGTTGAGCAATTAAGACTCTTGTGAGACTCTTGTATTCAAACTCAATAGCAGTTGCTTTGAATCTTCTATTTAGATGATTTTATGATTTGTTCAACTATTAATCTGTCCTGTAATTTAGTCCTTACAAGTGTCTTGATTAAACTTTTCAGTTTAAAAGTTGGAGTTATCCTTCTTGCATTGCTGCTCTTGTCATTGAAAATTTCTTTGAAAAAAATAGCCCATTAGCATAGAAACAATCTCCCATACAGACAGAGTAATCGTCCTTTACGATAACTCTGTCTGTATGGGAGATTGGCATAGAAAAGGAATTGTTTGATTGTAGAAAGTGTACCAAATTTTATTCTATTTGGCTGACATTTTTTACATACATGCAATATGTTGTACCATGCACATGGCTCATTGATGGGTTGATTGACATATCTCAATTTTGAACATAAATTCTAAAGAATGTGAGAATGCAACAATCATTTCAAATATATTTTTTAATTGTTATTGCCAATAAGATAATTCAGTATTGTTTATAAGTAAAATTATATTTCATTTGCAAAACAAAGATACCGGTAGATTGTTCCAATTTTTATTTCAGCTTGTCGCTCGATCTTTCAATAAACTCCATGGTGTAGAGAATGATCCCTATTTGATGACAGATGTCTTCTGACGTAAAAATATGAGACAGTCACCAACTTTCCACCCACAAGACAGTCAAACAAGACCATAGGTATTTTGTTGTCTTGCCTTGATGAACATGGTGAAGTCAAAATATGAGCAAGTACGAGCAGTGTCAACATCGATACATTTGTTTGTGATTACACTGTAGATTAGGTCAGTTTATGAGAACCCACTAGTTGTAGGTCAATGATATTTGATATGCTTTTGTATTAGTTTTGGCACATCTTATTTGCAAGTGCTAAGCTTACATTTATTAACAGTTTGAGGAAGACAGTCACCTAAGCACAATTTGTCAAACATGTTCTCAATCACTCTGAAAATTCCTGTCTAAATACATGTATTATATATTTAAATACCTATGTCGTAATGGGAGTCCTTCATTGCACTGGGATCGTGGGATGTAGCAGAGAATATCTTCCAAGCTACCAGATATCCCAGTCCGATACATTACAGATTTCATCCTTCCCTTTTCATGCTTTTGTTGAAATGTTTTCTGTGTCAACAAGTACATCATTGTGTTATCATTCTGTTCAAGGCAAAGCGACTTACATTAGACTAAATAGGAATAGAAAAATTTGTCAACAAATGAATCAGAATTTTAAGGAATAATAAAAAAATACCAAGACAGTTTATTTTTTTGTGATATTTATCTGACACTGTTCAAAATTTACAATGTTTTAATTTTACATGTCTCATTTTGTTCTATTTTGCAGCCATAGAAAAATAAGACAACAAGTTTACCATGTTTATGAAGATAAAGAAGATACCAATTTATTCTAACACTATGGTTAGAAAGATGTTTACAGGTATTGTCAAAATATTACTTCAGGCTTGTATGTTAAATATCTTTTTTATATTAAAAAGATCGATTGCTAAAGATTTTTTTTTAGTATTACGTTTTGTTCATTCTTTTCATGTTGCAAATATCCTGAAGCAGTTTCATCACTTTTCTGTTATCAGTGATGTTTATCATAATTGAATTGTACAAAATTAATTTTAGGAAATATCATATTAAAATAGTTGTTTCTTTAGGGAGAAATTAATTTAGATATTTTCTAATGAAACAAAACTATTTATAATAGTTAATATAATGTAAAAAATTATGGCACATTATAATGATGAAAATCAAATGATAAGTGTATGATACATGTTTACAAATTTTACAGAAAAAGAAAAGTGAAACAATGCAGTTTTCCACTAAAAAAGTCTAGATACATGGATCTAGTAGAATGGCATAAGCTTTTATTTTTTAAAATATATCTAATAGCTTTTTTTCAATAACCAAATCAAATGGAGAAAAATGATATTTCTTCTCTTCTTTAAATTACTATTGATGAAAAACCAAGTTATGAATAATGAAGGAAAATAAATGGGGTAAAATGATAAAGCTAAACATCGCTAATAAAACCTGAAAGAAAAAGATACACTCACACTCTACAGCAAAAGGCAGATTTTTGCAGCTTTATAAGAGAAAATAGGAAGAAATTACCAAGTGGGCATTAGAGATTCACAAGCCACAAAAAAAGCACAATGGACGAACTAGGATAAGACAAAAACTACACAGAAATCTTAAGTTTAAACAACACAACCCCAACAAATCACAGGATGTTCTTAATATATCATATGAGATATGAAAACACAATTTGTACAAATTTATTCTGCAGCATTTAAAGTTAATTCATTATTACATGTTATGTAGAAAACAGATAATTTTTATATTTGAAAAAAAAAGTATTTGACCAATTTATTCAATCTGAAAAGAATATTCATATTCGTTGCAATTTTATATGGCTGTCAGTTATAAAAAAAAAATGCATTTTTTTTAAAAAGCAAAAAAAGAAAGATATGGATTTTGTTTAGAGTTATCTTCCTTTGGGTGATATAGTTCATGTCCCCTTCAGATTTTTATATCTTTAGAATTATTAGTTTTCATGTTATGGGATATTAATCATAAAAAAATGGGGTATTTTGCAGATTTCATAAACAAGACTTGGTGTACATGATATGGTATCCTTGCATTGTTGGCAGATGATAGTAAGCATTGACATTTTTTTTGTAGAAAGACCCAGAAAGAATAATTGGTGTACAGGAATCTATCCTTGATGGCAGATGCCTTTAAAGACATTGATCTTTCTTGTCAGAATCTGATGGAAGCACTTGTCATGCAAAATATTGAATAGGTATTCCTACAAAAATATGGACTGTCAGGTCTAATTACAATTAAATCAAGTAAAACTTCTTACAAAAAGACAAATTACAGTACTGTCACATTTAACTACTGTGGATTTATTTATTTTGGTGGGTATCAATTTTCAAGGATTGATTAAAACTTGCATATTCATTGATATTAAATATCGTGGTTTTAACAATCTCTGTATACAGAGCCTATTTAAAATATGTTTTTCGTTGAACATTTCATTTTGTGGTTCACCTGCAGCCACGAAACCCATGAAAATTGGTATCCAACAAATAATAATGAATCCACAGTAATGGTAATCATCAAAAGCTAGTTCAAAGCCAACTCCAATTACTAAATGAACTCTGTTCTCTAAACCAAAATAATCAATATTGAAGAACACCTTTTAATTAGAATTTATTACATTGGTTTCAACAAATTACTATAAATTCCAATTCAAATAAAATAGGATAATTTTACATGTAGCTGATGTTGCATTAAAACAATTGAGAATGCTCAGAAAAAGATATTGTTCCTCTTTTTTTTACTTTATTCTATTAAAAGTTAAATGGTCAATTTGTTTAAAAGAATAACCCAAGAATTGAAATATTGAAGCATATTCCACATGTGACCAACAACACTATTTAACTCATGTTTTACTCTAATTCTTCTATTAATGGTGTTGTCTGGTTGCTAAATCGTGAATATTTTTCTTTATATGACTTCTAAGATTATTTATTCCATAATTTTTCTTATTCAGGATGTTATGTTTATTTTGTTTTTAAAATCAGTTGGAAGATAAAGTTTTGTAACAAGTTCACACTTTTGCTCTTGAATTAGTATTTTGTTGTAGATTTTTAAGTCAAAATAGATTATCTCAACACGATTGCCTGACTGGAATTTATTTAAAATGTGATTAGCTTATTTGACTGTCCTAACTATGTTTTATCTCTAGAATTGATAGTTTTTCACCTAAAAAATTGACATTTGGAAATCATTATAAGCCTTATTGAATTTTGAAACACATTCATTCTGTAGTTTATGTTAATGTATATCTCCCAACTTTAACCCTTGAGTGAGCCTATATGCCATTGGAAAAGATTAGATACAAATTTAATTCTGTTGAAGTAGTTTTTTCAACAATATGATTGAAAATTGTTTGACAGTCACAAAGGTTGATAATTTATATTGAGTGCCAATACTGATTGAAGGGAGACAATAACATCTGCTACTGTGAATGCCCATTTGCAATGCTGGAGTTGTCTTTCTTTTATCCTTATATATGTATGTGCAATATAACATTCACTTTTAGCAAAGAAAATATTTTAGGCAACTTAAAAAGAGTTTTGATATTAATATATAATTATTAGGTAAAAAGCTCCTGTCCTTCACCAGTTCAGTTCATTTATGAAATTATTCCAATGCATTGAATTTTTTTTCCATTCATTGAAAAACAAAAACAAAACTGTCAGCTAAAGTCTTAGTTTTGGAACAAACATCAAAAGTAGAACAACAAATATATGAATGAATGAATGAATGAATATTTTATTTGCGAAAGCATAAATAATATGCTATGGCAATACATAAACAAGTATATACAATGTGACAAAACAACAGATAGCAGAGAACAATACATAATATAATAAAGGTACAATTAATTCACAATACATGATCTAATTTTCCAAGCATATTTCAGATAGTTACACAGTTTATATATAATAACAAATATAATATACTGGTCTTACTTCTTAATCATGCTAATTATTGCAGTTCCTCACTGTTTGGTATCTTGAGAAACACCCAGGCAGACACATGTGTTTTCCAAATTCCAAACATCCAAACTAGGTCTGTCAGATAGGAACCTATGGACTATTTCGGTTTCTCATGTAACAGAGATGGCACTTAGATTTCTTTTCAAAGGAGGCTGGCATGTGACAATGAACAAGAAAGTTTTCAACTGGATATAGAGATGCTCTGATCCTCTACACATTTCAATCTTATAACCATTTACCAACCCTGTAGCTACAGAAATGGAAAAGTCCAAGTATGTCAAATTAGTTTGAATGTTGGAACTAATGAGAAAGCCTTTGAAGGCATTAAATTTACCCATTTCCATGAGCTCAAAGAAAACTCTTTTGCTCCTTTTTCGTTTTATGGTTGTAGCAACAGTATGGAATGTCTTGGTCAGCATGATTAAATTGGCCTTCTTACAGGTAAAATTTATTTTTTGGCGCAGAATTGATTCCCAAAGTATTCTGAAAGCAACATCCTTGTGCAGCTATTATTGTTGCGTTTACAAAATTTCAAATGAATAACTGACATATATGAACATATTGATAAAATAATAGTGAACAGTTTCATTTGCCTAGAATTGTATGCCCCAGAAGTAATTTTCTCATGCTAAGATAAACACAAGAGAGGGGAAAGATACAAGATCACAAAATACAACAAAGAAAACTTAAGACTGAGCAACACAAACTCCACTAAAAATTGCAGGTAAATTCCAGTGCTTCTGAAGGGTAAGCAGATACTGCTTCAAATGTTTGCTTTCTTTTTAACTTTAAAGATTATATAACAGAGTTGATGACTTAAGCAAAGTTATGAAAAACAATGTGATAAATTTTGATACATTATTTTCTGCCCTTGCTACTGTATTGTATGTCCTTTCATTACAATCACTTTAATCACCTGACTATGTCCCAGTAAGTTTTGACAGGTTTCAGATGGTAGAGAGATTTAAGACAAAATAAATTTAGTAACAGTTTATGTCTTGCTGAAACATGCCTTTTTGCATCTTAATTTTATCAATTTGATAAAAATTTAATAAAAATCAAATTACCAAATTTTGTAAAATTTGATTTGAGAGAAAGATAACAGTAACCTGTTATACATTAAGTTACCATTGTCCCCATGCAGTATCTTAGTTTATCTATTTGTACTAGTTTATTACTCAAGTTTACAGTGGTATGATTGTGTAACATCCCACCATAAAACTCACTTACAGTTATACCTTTGTGAGGTATCTTAAATTCCATTGTTTTCAAACAGTGGCTATAAAATTAAATTGTAATTAAATGATTAAATAGATAATGAGATCAAAAGAAAATAGACCACTGTTTTATCACCTTCATTTTATTGAAATCTACATGTTAGACTTCATGTGGCTCAAGCACCAAGGGGCACCTGTATGCTTAATAACATAATTGTAAACTTTAACCAATTGCCCAATTTGTTCAATACTGATCTATGTAAAAAGGGGACATAACTCACTCAGGTAAAAATTGCCTCTGGCTTTGAAGTTTTATCTGATTAACTTTTGATCTTTACCTATCTCTATTGTTAAATTTTATTAAGTACCAATAAAGCCAAATTGGTTTACACAACATTGGCTAATATAATGATACACAAGTTATTTATGGTTTTGTTGTCCAAACATTTATTTAGTAATATCCTAAGTTATGGGCTATAACCATTAGGTCACTGTAAACTGTCTGGTTTTACTTTTAGATTCTTGAATTGTTCTCTCTTTCAGTTGGATTATTAGAGAAGAAAGGAAAGGGAACAAACAGGTTTGTATATTTTTCTTGATGTATTTTCTCTTGTGCATTCTATGCTGCTTTTGTTTTAACATGGCCCTATCATTCACAATATTTATATAGTAAGTCAGTGATGTGAATACCTTCAAACTTCTAGACTTTTCATTTGGAATAATGAGCACTAGAGATTCTTATGCATCTCTTAAAGATGTATTAAATGTCATACCTGTAGTCAGGGGGTTCGGACGAACCCCCCTTAAAAACAAATAAGCACTGTTAAAGTCAAGGTTCTGTTCGAATTGTGACTGTTAAGGAGGCTCGAGGGTATAAAATTTCAGAAAAAAATTAAACATTTTTTTTTCATTACAAATTTTATTTGTTACCTTTTGTAGTTGTTACTATATCATATGGTACAAAAATCATTCAAAACAACCAATTCGTGTTGGCCCCAGAAGCGTTTTAAAATGTATACATCATTGAAAAAGTTCCAAATTATCTCCCTTTGGTGGAAAAATGCCATTTTTTGGCTTTAAAATTGAAATATCTTTTTCAACTCATCGGTGATCTATATTTTTTAATATAATTTCCATATAAGCTGTACTTAAACTAAATTATTGTAAAATTTAAGCGATTTCTGTAATAAATTTCTTTTTTTATTTCGATATTAACTTTATTTCTCCTATTACTTCAACAGAAAAAAAACACTTTTACACAAATGTATGCTTCTTTCGAAGGCAGATTGTGAGCGCAAATGAACGGTGACCCCACTTTTTCATTTTATTTTTCTATTATCTTTAAGATAAAGTTCATTGATAGAAAAATATAGAGAAATCCTATATAAATGATTTAGACCCGCGAACCCCCATAAAGTCAAGTTTGTGAGTCCAACGAACCTCCCCTTGGAAATTCCTGGCTACAGGCCTCAATGTTGTTAATACAAAAATAACGAAGATGCGGTATGACTACCAATGAGACAACTCTTTACAGGAGACTTATATGACACACAAATTAACTCTGTACAGCCTTCAACAATGAGTAAAACTCATCAAAATATATTATGCTTTTGGATGAGGATTTATGTGATGAATTACCATTTTAAAATCCTTTGAAAATGTGGATATATTCTGTTAATATGATGAAGGCACCTATCATACTTTGCTACATTTAAATTTAAAGTACTGTGGATTTGTTTCCTTTAGTGGATACCAATTTTCAAGATTGAGGAAAAATTGTGATTTCAGGGTTTTCACAAATCCTGGAAAATGTGTTCCATGTTGAATATTTGAATTTGTGGTTAATTTATACCAATTAAATCGTATTTCCTCATCAATTTCCACAAATACAAGAATACATTTATGACTTATCATTAGCAATGAATTAGATTGAATTAAAAAAGTAAAAGTGAGGAAAAAAAATATATGATATTTTATGCAAAATAGAAACACCCTTTTGTGTTTCACCATCAGATGAGATGTAAATTGTATGCTAAGTTTAACATGCTACACATGCCACCTTTACATTATAATGACAAAATCATAGAAATTACATTTAGTATCATTTAAAAGTCATAATGTACGTCATTATGGTTAATGATTCAAATAAATGTGAACACAATGTTTACCAGGAATAAATCAAGTTTTCATGCAGAGAAATTTCAATTATGCCATGGATGTCAATTGTCTGTCAAAGAGTTGATCTGAAATACAAATTTATTGTAGCATTGTAACACATTTAATGATTACATTTGATACATGTAATATAGTTTTATGGCTAAATTATGAATATTTAATGTAAATTTACGTGATGATGAAATGTAAATTTCATTAAATTTCATTAAGGTTTGAATATCTATTTAAAGCCATTTCAAAGAAGGGGTAAACAGAACTGGTAATAATGCATATTAAGTAGAATTTTTCTGGCAGCAAATAAAACAGTTTTGAATTATTTACTATTGGTATTTAGGTAGGGCTGTGGAGTGGGGTGGGCTGACCTGGTTTCTCATTGCCTACTCAAAAACCTTGCTTTGAGTTGGAAGAATCGTATTCAAAAGTTTATCACATAAAAATTATATAGACTGTGGAATCATATATTTTAATGGGTACTAATTTTTAACCGGATTTTTGTGACAAAAATGTCGGTTATTGATTTGGGGATGCTCGGCGGGCGGGCAGGTGGCAATCAAATGTTGTCCATGCATTAACTCATGAACCGTTCGACCAAAGCTTTTAAAATTTTAATATGTTGTTACTTAGTAACTAACAACTAAATGAAGGTCAAGTTCAATAATGGCGATTTTGACTTTTACCGTTCAGGAGTTATGGTTCTTGAAAGATTGAAAAATGGCGTTTCCAGTAGTGTCCATGCATTTACGCATGAACCTTTCTACCAAGGTTCCCAAATTTTAATATGTTGTTACCGATGACAAAATAGAGGTCAAGTTCAATAATGATGATTTGGACTTTTACCGTTCAGGAGTTATTGTTCTTGAAAGATCGTAAAATGGCGTTTCCGGTCGTGTCCATGCATTTACGCATGAACTGTTCTACCAAAGCTTCCCAAATTTTGATATATTGTTACTGATGACTAAATGGAGGTCAAGTTCAATAATGACGATTTTGACCTTTACCGTTCAGGAATTATGGTTCTTGAAAGATCGTAAAATCGTGTTTCCATTCACTTTGTTGCATTTACTCACGAACCATTCAATCTAAGCTTTTCAAATTTTAATATGTTGATACTGATGATAAAATAGAGGTCAAATTTGATATTGACAATTTTCACTTTCAACAATCATCAGTAATGGTTCTTGTGATATTGCCATGACACAAATAAATGCTAATTAATCCGGTTTGCTGTCGTTGTGACAGCCTCTTGTTATGAATAAGAAACAAACATTTTGTTGATAAAGGTATATGATTGTAAGGTTTTACAAAATTCTGCATAAAAACCTATAGAAAATTGCTATTTGTCGACAGTTAAATTTGTGGTTCACCTGTACCCACAAAATCAACAAATATTGGTGGTCCACAATAAATAATGAATCCACAGTACATGTAGATGTTTTAATTGAAATGGAAAAAATAACTGATACTAAACTTGCAGGATTTGTTTTGAACTTGGCAAACTTTTTTTAAGAAATCTGAAAATTAATATGATCATAAGAAATAATTAACGTTGAAACCTGAAATGTGAAATGAAATTATATTTCGGAAGACCTTACACATCTTTGATGATTTCGATTAGACCAGTCCTGAACTTTGGATAATGTTTTATCAATGGATTACCTTGTTGACTCCAACCCATAAACCACACCCTTTTTCCAGCAAATCGTAAAATAATGACACTAACAAAATAATCCACAACAACATATGAGGCAAAATTAGTTATAAAATGGATTTTTCTTGTTTCTTCGATTCCATGAATCACTTAAATTGTTTTTTAACATGACTTTTATTAGATTTTCTGTTCGATATTATGTGTAAGAATTTGTATTATATCACTAGAACACTTATTACTTTAAAGCTTCTTTTTAAAAAAGGAAAAGAAAAAGATTTCATTCTTCTATTCTAGTAAACAGTGGTGATTTTGTTCACATTATCTGAATAAAACATACAATGATGTTCCAAAAGGCATAAAACAGTAGGAGATTTGACAATAAAAAGTCCTGACTTTGTGAAGATAAGAATACAAAGATTTTATGTATGGGGTGCACTTGACTTATTATATAATTATGATTATCTAATGGTCATTCTGTTTTGTTAAATGGAAGAAAAACATCCATTTCACTTATTCGGTAGAAGGTGATAATCCTAAGTATGTCGCCTAAATGGCTGTACTGGCCATATTAAAATGACCTTTGCAAAACAGTTGTATCATTATTTGTGTAAGTTTGAATAGATGTGTTGAATGTGTACTGGTTTATATTACAGCCCACTTCAGATCTTAGATAACCAGTAAACATCACTTACTAAAAGATGCTTAGTAATGTTTTAAAAGAAGCTTTCTTGTACATATGTGTTTTAACTAGACCCTCTGGCCTGTTTAAATGCTACTTATATCCTTTTGATTGAAAAATTGGCAAAATGCTCTTTGCTCTGTTTTTTTCATTTTTTTTCATATAAATTTTGATTAAAAAAATGCTTCTTGTCTTCATGTTGCCATATTTTGGTGGATTCATTATTTAGTTTTTAATAACACTCAGTCGTATACTTCTCTTTTCTTCCACAATTTGTAAGAGTATGTCTTAATTCAGCAACATCAACAACAATATTTATGTTGATACTAAATATGACTAACAACTTGAACTTTCCTACCATCATAAGTTTTTCTTAAAGATTTCTATCTTAAAAGAACATATACAAAATAATGATTTACTAAAACATGTACAAGGTACAAGGCCTTATAAATAACTAAAATATAAAGGACGTTCATTAAATGTTTTATATCCTCAAGGGACCACTTTATACTGTAGGGTCAAAATACTATCATGTCTAGCTGTTATACTCTGTGATCATAGATAGAGGTTGAACAACTTGGAAGACAAAGAAACTGATGAATGTATGTCTATTTATATAAAACATGCAGGTTTTACATCAGTTACATGGTTTTTATGTTGAAAAATTAGTTTTTTTGTCAGGAGATTCATGGTCACTTATTATAAGCAAGCAGTTGTTGATGTGGTTCATAAGTTTCTTATTTCTTGTTTTTTAAAATAGATTAGACTGTTGGTTTTCCTGTTTAAATGGTTTTACACAAGTCTTTTTGGTGGCCCATATACAAATGTAGCTTGCTTTTTCGGTGTGAGCCAAAGCTACGTGTTGAAGACTGCTTATACAATATGGACTTAGTTATTGGCAATGGACATTACACCTGCACACTGGCATCATCAGTCACAGGCCAAACATAGGGGTTCTGTAAAGCTCTTTTAAAAAAAAATAACAGCTGTCAGTTGACTCGACCAAGCACTTACTCAGAAAACTAACAAAATGATGACAAATTTATTTTACATTTTTAATTTTGCAATAGCCTAACACATTTTCCTCCTAGAATGAGTAGTTTTATTATTATTAAAAGTTATTCATATATTACCACAGAACACATGTTTCCTGAATTTAGTGTAAGAATTAGATTTGCTTTTTGTGTAAATTCATTCATTATTTTATTGTAGTCTGTGTTTCTAAACCTTTATTACTATGTATTGATGTATATTTAATCGTATTATATATGTTCATTTTATACAACATACTATTATTTTTACACTACATTAAATGCTTAAATACTCTTTAAATTTCTTTTAACTGTAAAAATATTAGAAAAACATGTATCGCTTTAGAAGGAAGGTCAAATGGGTTAAATCAAGACAAGTAACCCTGTTCTTTACAAAGGATTAGATCTCCACAAATGTCAAAATTCATTCTCAATGACAAATTATTAAAATGATCAAAATCTTGTATCGTAACATATATCTGTCGAAAAAAATTCTGACGAAAAATTGGTCACAATCTTCAAAAACTTCAAAATTACAATTTCCTAATTTAAAACGATTATCTCTTTTTGCAAACTCACTGACCCATTAGTTGCTGAATTTTATGCTCGACTCATTTAACAAGATCGCTTAATGTTGTTAGATTATATCAAACAGCATAAAAATAACTACAAACACAGAATGTTAAATGACTTATGTAAAAAAGGAAATACTGATGTCTTTATGTATCATTTTAACGTCTTTGATATCTAAAAGGAACATTAGTAAAATATTGATGGAATTTTTGATAATATCGTTTCTAAATTATTTGACTGCAGTCTATCTCGTAACTATATTTGCCTATCTTTTAAATCTTTTAAATGATAACATTCTATTGATTGTAAAATTAGATATAAAAATATATGGGAAATAAATGTCTTTTAGAAAGTATTATTTTTATGTATTATTTTTTTTTACATTAGCTTATTTTTTGCTTATTAGTATAATGCCTAGGGGGTAGGAAATATTGAATTCATTAAACTGTTTGCTCATTCATCAGTGAGGTCTATATCAATGAGGCTGTAAACTAACTTAGAAAAATAACCTAAATTGTCAGCCTTATTAAGTGTAAGCTAGGTTCCCCCTTGACTCCCTCCCCTTAAAACCACATCTGACTGTTACCAATTGATTTATTATAAAAAGAAGATGTGTTCTGATTGGCAATGAGACAACTCTCCACAAGAGACCAAATGACACAAACATTAACAACTTTAAGTCACTGAATGGGTCTTCAACAATGAGCAAAGCCCATACTACATAGTCGGCTATAAAAGGCCCTGAAATGACAAATTTAAAACAAGAAAACATAAAGGCCTCACTTATTTACAAAATAATAAATGAAAAAAATATGTAGCAGTCAGCAATAAACGGCAACCACTAAATTACTGGATCCTGACTTGGGAAGCAGAATGTGGCAGGGTAATTAAAGCACTGATTTACTTTCCACATGCAGAACAGAGCATTATTGGACAACAATCCTTTGTTAAGTCTCTAGAATGGGAGATCTTAATGACTTTTTCCCAGGATTGAGAAAGTTTTTTTAAATGTTAAAATTTAAAACCTTTAATTTGGAGGAATACATAGATTCTGGTTTAATTGTTGTACACTTATATTACCTAACATCAAATAGTTCAGAAATTTGAGAAGCTCAAATTGTTTAATCTGATACTTTAAAATGCATTGCTCTTTACTCATGGTAAAAGTTAATTGATTTGTGATTTAAATTTTGAATGAGGAGACACTTTCATTACAATTTTTACAGATACCTAAATCCTTTTTAAAATGATTACTATTTATGCAAGTGTTAAATTGTTCTGGAAAATGATTTCAAAATTTACTTGTCAACAGGTGACAATTGTAAAAGTCTCATTACAATTCCTGCTGTGCATAAAATTATTATTATTTTACCCTGTACAAGTGACATACAACCCATTATCTAGCCATCCTTCCTTTCACTTCTTGTCTTAAACAAATAAGGATAATTTTCTTATAATTTGTCGGGACCTGGACGTTGACAAACACCCTGAAGCTGGTCATTATGCATTTTGTTTACCCAACAAATATAGTTTATTTACATTTCTGGTCAGTTATTGTTGATCACCTCTTTCTTGGTGTAAGGTGAAAATTTTTAGTATTGTTCAGCTTTTCTTCACCTTCAAGTTTCGGCTATTTGTGATGAAAGGTTATGGTGACTTTTACAAGTGTCTGATTTGTCCTACTACACAATGATAAAAAGTAGAAAAATTTGATACCAAAACTTTAGAAATTTTCCAAAAATGTTTTCCATTAAATTAAGAGCTTGATCTAGCTTTCGTTGAAATACTTATCTGGTTAATACTTTAAAAAAAAAATTCAAAGATATAGTTTCTTTGTCTAATAATAAATGAGGGAAAACATTTTACTTTTGTCTGCAGGTCTCACATTTTCTTATAAGTTACCTGACTATTTTAGAATTTGATTTATTGTTCGTAATTTTCATTTGACAAAAATGGTTATCCTGCTTTTACAACAAATTGAACTTTTTAACCACTTTCACTGGCCATACAGCCATTGCATGGTCAGCTTCTGCTTTTAACCCTATATGCAGTGTTTATATTTAATCAACCTTACAAATATATAGAGCTCATGCTGACTATATGAAAGATTAGGTAAAAATATAATAAATGACAGGTATTGCTTAAGATTACAGGTGTTTTTCACTAATTGTTAGATGTTATGAGATAAAACAGAAGATAGGGATAAGAATTAGACATGTTAATTAATAGACTACATCACATCCTATAATTTTGTCTGTCTGTATCCAGGTACATACTATAATGACCGACCCCCTGCAGGTAAACGTGTAATGAGAAATGTTTACCTCATGCTGGTCCAGAGACTATTAAAACACTCAAGTACTCTTGACTGTGTCTGAGTGCTGGAAAAGCTTGGCTCAATTACACCTGAGTGTGGACATGTTAGATAATTATTAAGTGTGGCAAATATTATTTAGTATGTTTAGAAGGATTATATTAATTAGACATCTGGTAACAAAATGTCAAACCAATGTACAGTTGTCAGTATTGAGTGTTTTTATTTAACTTTTAATTAATTGACTAGACACCTTAGATTTATATGCCATAATACTACTTCTTGTGTTGAATTTTATAAGTTCCTGTATATGAGTAAAATATTATAGGGTTTTATTCAGATATATTTGTGTAATTGAAGTTATCTGTACCTATTAAAGATAACAGTACTATCATATCAAGATTTTTATGAAAATACAAAACCAATTAAAAATGTGGTATCCAAATAAGATGAGTTTCTTAACCTTGCAAAATAAATCCAAACTTTACCAAAGTTATTGGACACATTTCCACTAATTGCCTGTTCTTTTTAGCCATCACTAGGCTTTAGCATTCTGATTCTATATCATATAGGTCTGGCCCATCCTTCAGTACCAACAATCACTTCCCTTTCTATCAGAAGAAACATTAGGCATGATATTTTTTTGTTACTAAAATCAGGGACGTATCTATATAAGTCCTTGCTAAAATGAACAAAAATAACAGATTATATAAAAGTTATAATGATCCTTAACCTTAAAAATTGCCAATGAAAGAATAAGAATGATTAACACTGTACCAGTTAAAACATGTGCTTCGACAATTTTTTCAATTAGTTGGAGCCCACTGTATATATGTTTTAAGATGTATAGCTCTTCTTGTTTTAAGATGTATGTATATATATTTTTTGTCTAGTTAGCTAAGGTTGACTTTTATCTTAAGTAAAGTCAGGTATTTGATGTATGTTATAGCTACATAGGATGTAAAACAAATTAAATTGTCATATTCAGGTAAAAAAAGGTAGTCTAGATGATGATAACATTAGTAAATTCCTCAAAGATACGGACCATCTGTGTGACTCATGACACTCTTGTTGACAATTGTGATAGATGGGTGGTCAAAGTTTTAGGTTCAGGTCACAGTTATATCGCCATAAACTGATGAATAATGGCCAGAGTTGGACCAGTCTCATTTGTTACTGACACAAGCGGCCTTTCGGCACAGGAAAATCTCGCCAGTTTAATTAGTTTTCGTATTTGACATCTGAGCTTGTTTTTTCAATCATTAAGGATGTGATCCATGCCATAGGGGGTTGTTTTATTTCAAAATATTCACCAAATCTTGTTTGAAATTTGATAATATGTTTTACTCTATATGTTATTAAATTACAGGTTTTTAAAGACCTACAATTTTTAAAGAAAAGGAGAAGAATTTAATTACCCATCTTCACAGTAGTGTGTTTTGAATGGTGTTTATAAAAGGTTAGTATTAGGTTAGTTGTTGTTTCCTCAAGGTGTTAAATCTAACACATAAAGTAGTTATTTTCACTGTGTAGACACTATAAGGCTATGTAACATGTGGGCTATAATACAATTATATTGTCACATTGACTAAGCGGTATAGCCAAATAAAAGCCTCACCAGTAAAGCTTCAAAATCCCTAAAATGATGATTTATATCAAAGTGTGCAATTATAAGTTAATAAAATTGACCATATTTATTTATGTCCCCTGCTGTAGCGTAGGGAGCATTTAGTTTTACTCTTGTCCATCAAGACATCCACATGTCTGTCCATCCTTACGACCCAAAGTTGGTTTCTGTTCTTTAAGTTAAGTTTGCCTAATCCAAATACTTTCAGATTGATACACAAGGTTTATTACTACAACATATAGTTCAAGTTTGATTTTTTGTGATGTCACTTTTAGTGTTCTCCAGTTATGCCCCTTTATAAATGGAAAAAAATGCTGAATTTTTCATTTCTGTTCTTTAACTTAAGTTGATGCTCATTTACAAAAATTACAGATCATATGTGTATTTTTGGGTTGTCACTTTTATTGATCTAGAGTTATGCCCCTTTTCAAATTGAAAAAATACTGAATATTTAGTTTAGTTCTCTCACTTGAGTTTACCTCAACCAAATTTTATAACTTAATCAATTCTTATTACCAAAAAATCTCAGATCAAGTACAAATTTGGGTAGCGTCACCTTTACTGTACTTCAGTAATGTCCCTTTATAACTTTATATCATATGCAAAAAAGGGGGGGGGGGGGGCATCATATATCATATGTGTCCCATTGGCACATCCTCCATTTGTATTAGTGATAGTTACTGTCTCTTTTAAGCAAAATCACACATGAATAGATGAATACCTATTTTTCTGTCAGTGGAGGAAACTCAAAGGGTTTGCTACAAAATTTCCTAAAGTCTATCAATACCTGCATAGAAAAACATAAAAAACCGATTCCAGCATATAAATAACATATTCATCAAAAAATGCAATACTTCCTTTTAAATACCCTTTCATGTATGCATACGAGATAATTCAATCAATAAGAGGAGTTTGAGCAGAAGTTTATTACATACAAAGGACAAATGTTAATTTACATAAAGTTACGTAAACTTGATGACTGTACTCTTTAAGTTTGTCTGAAAGATTCATTTAAAATATCGTCTTCCTTGACATAATAATAACATATATAGTATATTGTTCAAATTTATAGCCTTGTTATTTTATTATCCATCATGGAAAACAAACTACATAATTACAACAGCATCATAATAGATGAATTCATCATGACAAACTACATAGTTATGATTTAAGATATTGTTTCCACATTAAAATTTTATTGTTATAAAATACAGTTAATTATAATTTTTAATGTCATAAATTTTCAAAAGGTCAACATTGTCGTTTAACCAAATACTTTTTCCACTACTTAAGAATCAGTTCTCATATTTAATTTTGATAATGCAATTGAAATCACAGATGTATAATCCGTTAAATCCGCTGTGATCAACTTTTTTCCCTTGTTTTAAAATAACAATGATATAATTTTTATATACTGTGTACATGCATGTCTTTCCATCCATCGTAAAAAAAAACTAAAGTCTCGTCCCAACTTTTCCCAATTCTCCATAATGTTGTAAGCACAAGTATAAGATACTTGCACAGTGGCAGATCCAGGGGGGGTTCTGGGGGGTTGGAGTCACCCCTTTATTTGGACTATCAATGCATTTGAATGGGGACATATAGTTGGAACCCCCCTTTGAATAGGGTTGGTAACCCCCCTTTTTAAAATGGCTGGATCAGCCCCTGTTGCATATTTTAGTTTTCCTGATAGAGCATTATCAACTAAAAGGGTTTGAAATTCAAGATCCTTTATTATTTTTAAGTTAATGATAGGACGGCACTTTGACATATATGTTTCTGTTGTATTTCACCATTGTTTTATCAGAGGACCGTCCTTTATCATATTAACTAGATGAAGTCACGACCGAAGTCATTGTCATGTGTGGGCACAATACCCGGTCAGTCAATGACAAATTTACAATGACATGGCAGAAATGAATAACGATAAACAGCAGTATACAAAACACAACATCGTAAAAGACTGAGCAACATGAACCACATCTAGAACTGAGCAACACGAACCACATCTAAAACTGAGCAACACGAACCACATCTAAAACTGAGCAACACGAACCACATCTAAAACTGAGTAACACGAACCACATCTAAAACTGAGCAACACGAACCACATCTAAAACTGAGCAACACAAACCACATCTAAAACTGAGCAACACGAACCACATCTAAAACTGAGCAATCTCGAACCACATCTAAAACTGAGCAACACGAACCACATCTAAAACTGAGCAACACGAACCACATCTTAAACTGAGCATCACGAACCACATCTAAAACTGAGCAACATGAACCACATCTAAAACTGAGCAACACGAACCACATCTTAAACTGAGCAACACGAACCACATCTAAAACTGAGCAACATGAACCACATCTAAAACTGAGCAACACGAACCACATCTAAAACTGAGCAACATGAACCAAGTCTAAAACCAGGTGTTTGGAAGCATGTCTACTGCTGATGTGTCACTTAAGTAACACATGTTGACTTTAAAATATTTGGTATCTGGCAGACTTCTTGTATTTTGATACTTTGAATTAAGAGAGAGAGGGTATGTTTAGCACAACAACACATGCAACTTCTTCATCTCTTTTGCAGGTAATAATTACATTTATATATTGGAGTGAGCACCTGAAGACCAGACAAATTGATCAACAGGTACCAGTATTTGAAAGAAAGAAAAAATGATAATTTCATCTATGAATTCCTAATAACTGACTTGACTGTGTGAGCTTTTGGTGGACTTTCATATACAAAATATGTGGTATGATTGCAAATGAGACAGCTCAAGAGACCAAAATACACAAAAATTAATAACTATGTTAGGTCACTGTACAGCCTTCAATCATGAACCAGCCCATGCCTCATAGTCAGCTGTAAAAGACCCAAAATGACAAATGTAAAACAATTTAAAAGAGAAAACTAACTGCCTTATTAATAAACAAAACAATGAACACAGCAACAAACAACAACCACTGAAAAAGAGGCTTCTGACTTTAGACAGGCACATACATAACGTGACGGTACCCAAATTGCACCTATTTTGACAGTTTTTTCACCTACGTTTTTTTATGATCCAGAAAAAAATTTCCATACTGTGTTTATTTTGTAGCCCTATCCTTCTTCATTGTATAGGTAAACCAGTTTGATTTTTAATCCATATTGAGTCATAAAAAATTGGGTTTGAATCAACCTCCAAACTATCCATGATTCTGTAATGAGGAGTACCCAAATTGCATCCATGCTTAAATTCACATCGTCAACAGTCTAATAACCGAGCTTCTGTTTAATTTCTTCAAATATTTTAAACAATTGGATATTAGTCCATTCTTACTCTTCATATTTTATGAAATGGATACTTATAATATATTGTATTTGCTAATTTTAAAAAGATGACGTTTTGATGACGTCGCATGGTGACGTTTTTGTACATTTTTCATTTTCAGTAAACAGTCCATCTGTTGATAAATACTGTGAACGTTTTGTGCATATCTAAATATGTTTACCTATGTTGAGAGACGTGCGTAGTATCAAATCATAAAAATACAAATTGTTTAGTCTCTAGGAAATCTTGTAAGATTTCCGTTGCTATTTTTTCTGAATAGATGCAATTTGGGTACTCGGTGCAATTTGGGTACCCTTACGTTACAGATCGTGGTGAGGTTAACTAGTTCGATGGTGCCAAACTTTTTCCAACCTTGGTCAGTGGTGAAACAGCACAAAACAAAAACATGCTTTACAAAATATTTCATGTTTGTATCATGACTTGAATATAGTTGAAATCAAAAAGAAAAAGCGTATAGTTCATCGCTAAAATATATGCATGTATAGATTTATGTCTAAACCAATTCTTTGTGTGTTATCATAACTGGTCTTTTTTTAGGAACAAAACATGCACTCATTTACCCTGATTTCTTATTGACAAAAATATTAAAAATGACAAAAGGCCTAAAATTATTTAAGAATTGCTTCATCATAAGTTTATAGAATTGAAAAGCTGTAAGTAGATCTATTTACTAGACATGATGACAAAAAGTACTTTACACATGAGTGTGAAAATACTGGTAATATTGATATTTTTATATGTTCAAAGTAATATTTGTAATTTTCAATTTATTGTAAAACGTTAAACATCTGTGTTTTCATTTTATTGTTATTAGATTTTAAAGATATGAGTGGAAGATCACAAAGTCACATGACCTAAAGTTTGATAATTGACATCTCGGTTTTTGACAAGTTTATCGTCATTTTTTACCTGAGCCTTAGTATTAAAGGGACTAGATATCACTGTTATACAAAGGTAATAGTTATGTATAGACTGAGTGTTATATTTATTTATTTTATTTGAAGAATACTTATTATTATAAGTAGTTTTATTGTATCATTTTATTAAGTATTTATTGCATATACTGGATTATACTGAAATATAATGTTAAAACATTGAAAACAAATTTGAAGTTAGATTTGTTTTTAAATTAACTATATTGTTATTTTTTCTGAAACTTTTTTTCACTTTTTCACCATTTTTTCCCTTTGATTTCATAGTCTGAGAAAATCATATGAAAATTTAAAAAATGTGTGATGCAATGAATGTACTTTTAAAAAACAACTTTCCCATTGAACTAAAATATTTCATTTTTCTTTAATCCAAATGTTATTTCCCTTATTTTATGTTGAAAGCTGTCTTTGAAAGAAGTTGACACTCTAATAATCTTTAGTTAAAAGATTGTTTAGATGATACATTATGAATCTGGTTTTCAGTAAATTATTAATATAATATAACGCTAAAAACTACAATGATTCATTCCAGGAAGAAGTCAGATAATTTGTTCTCAATTCTCAATAAAATGTCAAACTGTACACCATACATTTATATTCAAAACTGGAATCTGAATTTAAAAAAAGTAAGCATACACTAGTAGAGGCAGATAATTAACATCCACATTTTACATCATTTAATTATGACAGGAATCTGAGACTAGTAGAAATAGTCACATGCATAATCAAAGTGGTTTTGTGAAAATTGGTACTACCATAAATGTGCTGTTTCTGAAAGCAGGCATCATCTAATTAGATTACCTAGCATAAAACTGGAGAAAAATAATCAACAATGAAAATATCATGTTAAAAATCCTGTTCTTCTGAAATGTTCATCTAGATTTACCTCAATCCAAAACTTGGAAATTAGGATGATAATAAATACTTGATGATTTAGAGGGACATTTGCATGGGTGGATCCTGTCATTTTCAAAAGGGAGGGGTGTCCCAACTATATGTCCCCATTAAAATGCATAGATTGTCCAAAAAATGGGGGTTCTAACACCCGTAACTCTCAACCTGGATCTGCCACTGATTTTTCTCTGGTTGAGTGTTGTCAAATTGGCAATTATATCTGATATATAGACAGAATACCAAAAAAACTGTTAAGATTGATTTTACCTGACAGATTTGGAAATATTGAAAATGTAGCATTTGTAGTGCAGGAATATTTTTAAGGCTTTCTCCTACCAATGATTACATCTATTTAAACAACACAAAGCAGTTGGGTTTTTTTTTGGTAACTAATTGAAATGACTGTAAACTTAATAAGGAAAAATTCTACAAACACCTGATGAAAACATCTCTTTCTTCTGGCTTTTTTCCTGAAAAAATTGAAATACAAAATTGTGTGTTTTACCTCAAACATATCAAAATTATACAGAATTATTTCAAAAGGTAAGTCATGCAGGGTGATTTGGATTTGCATATTCCTTCAGCACATAACAAAATAAAATTTTGTCAAAACTTCATTGAGCAATTAATGAAAGATCTCTTATAGATTGTATGCCCTGCAAATGAATTTAATTTATTTTAATACAAAAAAAGAAATATTTGGATGATGCTGATAATTTACCTCTGCAAACTATTAAAAATGAAAATGTACATTTCAATTCAATAATTACGCCAATTTAATACTTTTTATGAACTTTGATTAAGGTTTCATTTTTTTTTTAATTTTATCTCAATAAGTGACCTTTAATAGATATTTTCACCCTTTTAAATTTAATATTCTGATTGTGAAAAAATGCATCAAAAGGGTGAAATTTGAAATCACTATTAATTTAAAAGTTGAGGAGAATTCAATGACTATTTAATGACGCTAGATCTTTGGTGTCAACAACAGGTTTTTATCCACCAAGAAACAATGATCAGTAACCGTAAATGTTAATATTTTATAATGATGTCAGGCCGTTAAAATGTCTTTATCGTTTTAAAATTTAATATTTCCTGAAAAGAGGTGCGAGACATAATTAATGTCAGTGTGAAATTAAGGTCTTTAGGTGTACTCTGTCATCACTGGATTGGAAAAATATCATAGATATTGAAAACAATTGAGAAAATATGGTTGTCATAGTTCTTTTTTTCGTAAGAAGGAATTGTGCATTTTTATTCTGTATTAATGTAAAAAAAAAAAAAAAAAATCCAAGCCGTGGCAATATAGCAAAATTTTGTGCCTAGCATATGTTTACTATAATAAGTAAAAATTTGATGAATGCTTTAGTATACTTTGAATTATTAATGATTATGGACTAAGTTTGAAATGTGTCATTCAAAAATAAACAATACAAAAAAAATGTATTTCAAAAAGAATTACTTCCCCTGAATCCCCTCATAAAAAATCACTATTTCTTAATGACCTGCTTTCTGTGATAGATAAATGAGTCTTTTAATTCAAATGATTCATAGGTGCCTACTCCAGCTGTACTATACTTCAACACCAATGATTCAACCTTTCTTTTAAATAAAAAAATTTGAAGCTTGAATTTACTGTTAAAATTAATTGTATTTGCCAGAAACAAAAGCCCCATAGAATGCATCTTTATCCATGTCGGAAGTACTCATTTAAATGCATAAAGTTAAGGTAATCATTTTATCAAAGACAGAGGGTATATAATTGCTTAGTTGAATAGTACCCATATTTTTTAAGAAAGGAAATGGAAAATGACAAGAAATCAGAGAATTCTTTAAAGATCTATATCTGGTTTTAGTTGTTAAAATGTGCAAATAACACAATACAGCAATTATTGTCTGAATTTTAATGTTTTTGCTGTGCATTAAAGATCTTTATCTTTTTTGTTAAATGAGAATTTAAGGGCACTACTGAAAAATAACTTTTGTGAAGGATCAAATAGTTGGATTATATCCCTTTTCAAGGTTAAGAGATAGTATGACCTTTTCTGTATCTAATGTATATCTCTGACATGCAAGTTTTTCCTTGTTGTATGAATTGCATATACAAGTTTATTGAACTTTTTTCTTTGGCCTTGCCTGTGACAAATGTTGCAAAGCTAGAGTAAGCTGTGGCTTGTCCTGATATGGTGGTATTAGTGGCATTGCCAAACCATGTGTTTTGTTTTAATTTTGGGTTTTCATTCACTCTTGATTTGGCCATGTTGATATTTTCTTCTGCCCTACTAGAAAGGATTGAGATATTCATTATTTGCAATGACCACTGATGATGAGGGAGTATTTTCAGAATCATGATTTGTATGCTAATTATTCATTGAAAGACACTTTTGATCTGACCAGTATACAGAAGATCATACCTTCTAACAAATTATCATAAAAACAAACAATATTTGATTGAATTATTCATGTGATAGAACAAGCTGTAATCATCCAAGCACAACTCAGTTCAATTGTTTCACGGCTTTTTCTAACATGGAAATGAAAATTGAGCAAATTATGTAAAATTTACTTGTTTAATGACCCTTTGGTTTTATCCACCTGGGACGTAAATAATTTTCTGAAAGAGAAAAGATCAGATGTATGATCTAGATCTTCAAAGGTCAAATTAGCCTTTTTTGTATCTTTTTTATCCTTTTCGACATGCAAGTTTTTTACAAGCTGTGTTTATATGAGTAAAGATGATAAAAGATTGACTCTGACATAAGATATCAAGAAGCCAGTTGTTTTTGTCTGCATGATTCATAATTGTAATGTAAGAATTTAAATGTGAAATCAAATGCTCAGGGTTGGCTTTTTAGTAGCGTTAATGTTGTCCATCACACAAGTTTTTTTTCTCAACCATATAGTTCAGTTTTTCTAATGTATCAATCTATTTATCTAAAGAATAATTTGATATAAAAATGATAGATTTGTTAATGTTGATGGACCATTAAAAAATACATTAGAGTAAAATAGACCAGTTGATGGAACAATTATGAAATTTTAATTTCAAACCATGATTGCTTTTTCATTTATAAAAACATCAAATAAATGTACGAAATAAATTAAGAAAATGAGCAAATGGTTCGTACAAAAGCAAGAAAATATATTTTGGCTTTTCGCCTCACATTAAATTGACAAAAAACAAATTTATAACTAAGACAAGTACAGATTATTTGTTTGTCAAATAAGCTCTAAATAGCCATAAATAAGTTATACAGACATGAAAGGTTTAGGTTCATAATTTATTTGTATACAGTTAAAAAATATCTTGTAAGATTAAAGACCACATCATATATAGTTTATCCTCTGGTGAATATTGGCACAGATTGTATTAGAACAAGAACATGATTTATCCCTACATGATTCATTGCTGGGTTTTTTTTCTGATTTAATGCTATTTCCTCAAAACACAGATCAAGTTTGTGATTGAGTGGCATCAAGTTTACTGTTCTTGAGTTATGCCCCTTTATATATGAAAATATTGCTAAATCTGTCTTTTCAGTTTTCTAACTTTTTTTGCCTTAACCAAATGTTATGAATCTCATACCCAATGCTTAAAATCACAAAAATGTCTTAAATAAGTGATTTTTTATGATTCCTGCATCCATTTTTGGAAGTTGACTCCTGCAGTTTTACAAGCAGGGGCATCTGTAGCCCATATCCATATTCTCCATATTTTTTTTAATTTATTTCAAAATTGCACATAAATACTCCTTTGGCCTCCGTAAAATATGCTTGAAAATAAAAAAAAATCAATTTTAATTGCATTGTCTAATGATCATTTGTTCCTTACCTTAATTGTGACAAAACAAATTGTTTGGTATTTGACATTCATTTGTATGTTAATAGCTGTAAATAATTGTGGTTAAAATTTTAGTGGTGACATATTTACACCAAATCTGGATACCTTACTTTAGATAGACAGAATCGCAGGTCAGCAAGATGTGTAGTAGACTTTCATCTAAACATCTTCCTGACCAACTTTGAATGAAATGGAATTGTGAGGCCACATGGCATTTGTTTTGACATTTATTAATCAAATCAGCAAAGCCAAGTAAAGCACAAGAAATAGCATTACTGAAATCTATTACATTAAAACACTTTTGGTTACAGCTCTTGTAAAGAGGAAAGGAGTTGATTTTCCAATTCCAATAATTATCTTAAATTGCAAACAAAATTCCTGATAGACTCCAAAGTGGACTCAGTTTTGTTGGCTTCTAATTTGGTCTGCAAATGGAATTAACATCTGAAATATAAGACATGTGGACTGGTCATGCAATCTTTCTCTTTCGTGTACATGAATTTTGTGTTTCTTCATTATACCGCAACTCACAGAGGAATGGCATACTGTAATGACATTGTCCATCTGTGGGTTACTGTGTGTATATCCATCCATTTTTTAACCTTGACTCTCAGAATTTCTGAAATAAAGAAAGAATAAGTTCCATGATTTTATTAGAACTTAAAAATTTGGAAATATTAACTGTTAAGGCATGTCAACGCTTACAAACATGTTTAACCCTAGCTATATTCTTTATGTCCCCATCCCAAGTCAGGATCCTGTAATTGAGTTGATGTTAATCATGCTATTTAGATAATTATTTTCTCATTATTCAGGCCTTTAGTTTTCTCTTTGGAATTATTTCCCATTCAGGATCTTTTATATCCAATATGGTATGGGTTTTGCTCGTTGTTGTAGGTGATACAGCAACCTATAATTGCTTACATCTACGTCGTTTGGACTGTAGTTGATAGTTGTCTCTTTGGCAATCACACTACATATCCTTAATTTATCTTAATCTTACATTCTAAACGGAAATTGAGTCAATGAAAGTATCTTCTTACACAACATTGCCATGTGACCTTGATGCCTATTCTTGATACAATGTATTGAAAAAAGTTCATGTACTAGCTCTTCATAGTGCTAAATTGGGTGAAGTTTTTACAATAGTGGCTACCCATATTACGCCTTCAATGATACATAGACCCTCAGTATGTGCAATGGAGGATAAAGATATTTTAATTTCAGGGGCGTGTGTGATCCAATTTTTACATAATTAAAAATTCTACGTATTTGATTGCCATTGAATTTACATCTGGTCTGACAATACATCACCCCTATATGTATAAATCATATTATTTGCCTAGTAAATTAAATCGCTAGTTCCATTATTGTTGATGATCTTTGAGTTTATTGAAAATGAAAATGAAGTGATATTTTTGTAATAAGCGTGAAATCATTGCTGATTTCATCCATGGTTATGTATTATTCATGAGGATTAGAATTACCGGGTACTAGATTCCCTTTTAATTAGAACATCATTACAGCATGACCTTTACAAAAGTACTATCATTTACACAGAAATTGAATTCCTTTCTGATATAGACGATGGATTAAAGCTGATTTGAATTTTTTCATAGGTTTGTCTTTGATCATTCTGCATAAAGGAGAGCTTTACGTTGAAACATCAAAATGCGTTTTAGATATACCTCCATGAAAATGTATATATGCATTATTTTCTAAGGAAAAGTAAGATTGAATTCATGAATAAGTTGTATGTATAAATGATGGGAAGATATGCAAAAATCTAACTTAGAACATTTGAGTAAAGCTTGTTATGGAGCAGGAAGAAAGTATACTATTATGAAGATGTCTTTTCATGCTTAATTAAGTCATTGTTGCAAACCATTCACACACATCCCAAATTATTAAGAAAAAAAGGTGAAATTAGATAAGGCATTGGTTAGTACCAGCACATATTAGTCATAACTATGGGTAAATTGAGATTGTATAAAGGGTAGATGAATACAAGACTAAATCAGATCGCAGAAATACTTTAAAAAAAACAACTGTTTACTGGTGCAGTATAACAATGTAAAATTAATGTACTTATAACCTCCATGCAATAATACTTTTTATTTTATTTTTTCAGGTTTGATATTCAGGAAAGATTAAGAAACAGTTGAAAGTAAAGATAATAGTTTATAAAGGTAAATTTATCTGTACAGCTTGTAACTATACCTATGAACACTTGTTTCATAAAACTCTTGAGTCAAAAATGTATTAGTAATGGATGTTACCTAATTTCAATTTAAAAGACCAATGTTTTCATAATTTCATGAATTACCATATTTAACAATAATGTCCATCCACTTTTAAACTTGAAATTAACTTTAGATTGCCAACTTAGACTGGTCAGATATGTTTCTAATTATTACTTGATTTTTGTCCTTGTCAGAGAATTTGTCATCACATTTCAGACGATTTACTTGGTATTTTATACAATCATTTTTATGTTAGTGAATTGTGCTTACATTTCTGCCTGATTTAACTTTTATTTAAAATTCTAAAGGTCCATACTCCTTGTGTCCACTCGAAAGTTTAGAATAATAAAGAATCTTAAACTATGGGTGTCCGAATGTCTCTAACGCCCATCTGTATAGAGAAAGTTGAATACAGGATCTATTTATCTGAATTAAGGGTGCTACTTTGGTTGATATATTTTACAAGCTGCTGTTCTCTAAATAAGATAAAAAGACAGGAAAAGTCATGAATAAAAGAGAGATGTCATCTTGTATGATACTGCTGTTTGAAGTGTCGTTTTCTTCATTCCCTTTGTCAGCTTTGACCTTTCATGTGCATCTTAGAGAGAGAAATATTGAGCTACTTGACACATAAACTTCTGTGGTGTTTTTTGTAGGAAATACACAATAAATAGTCTACAGGCTTTTTTTTCTCTTTGTTACACAATTTCTTCTGTTCAGCTAGAATTAAATTATTTAAATTTTAATCATAAAATTCTCATGGATTAAATGTTTTAATTTTTTATATCGAACAATTCAGACATATTTTGGAATTGATACAAAATCTATTAAATAGTAAAATTGTTTTTGAAGAAAGGAATACACATTATCAACTTATTAATCAGTTTAACCGAAATAAGATCTCATTACCGCCCAATGGTGCACTTGTAATTGCATTTTGTGCACAATTGAAATTAGTTACAATTTCAAGTTTTCAAGGCTTTATTGATTTTTTCCTATTGTATGATACCCTTTCCCTTATTTTTTTCTTTCTTTGTACTGATGATAAGATCAGGTATGGCTACATTTAGCAATTTAAATCTGATTTTAAAGATAAAAGTACAAGTGTATCAGATTCATTCTAAAGATAAACCGATATTAAGTTGCATTTTATTAAAAAAAGTATACCGAATATACAGTCATAAAACTAGTTCCCTTTTCCCCCATGATTTTGATCTCAGTAAATGGTTCGACAAGATCTCAGCTTTCCTTTGTAGGAACCGTAAAGGAATGATAAAAGAGAGAAAAAGCATAGCATTCTAGTCCAAAATAGGTTTTCCATCAAACTTTGATCTCAAACAATAAGAAGTTAATACTGTTTGTTTCATTAAAAACCAGGCTAATGGGAATAGAATACTTTAAATGGACTAAATAGATATCTACATCTATGTGTAAGGGAAACACCAAGTGCATTTTGTAAACTATGCACTTTATTACAGAAATATTTGCAATATCCAAAGTTTTATTTTATTTTAAGTCTGAGTTTTTTTAGGAGGAGTAGTGTTAGTGGGTGGTGTGGTCTGATGTAAATTTCAATATTTTGGGGTAATTTCTGTTACATGAAGCACAGAGCACTAGTTGTAAACTGTTTCTTGTTTATTCCCCTTCAATATACCATATTTTGTTTGCCTTATTTTACAAAAGTTTGGAGGAGTGACATCCATGTTAATAGAAGCATCCTATTTTTTTTTATTAAATGGACTTATATTAGAATCCATGTGATAATTCAAAGAATGAGAACATCCGTAAAAAACATTGATTGTATAATAAAAAAGACTTTTAGATGGTTTTTTTATTCTTCATGTAAAAAGTAAATGAACACCCTTCAAAAGACAATTTATACAGCTTGAAAATTATTCCATGTTGCCTTAAAGTCTTCTTAATTCTGATAGTATCAATATTTCATCTAGCTCTGGAGAAAGTTGACACCAATTATAAATTTCGTTTAAAATCATTGGAATGTAAAAGAACCAAAAAGATTTTATCATGTTTAATTGAAATTAAATCTAACCATGTATGATAAAATCTGATGTTGACTGGAGTTGTCAATGCCATGCTTTAACATGAACATTTAAATTGTAATTTACGATAAAATTTCAGTCTATTCTGAAACTAAATAACTGGTAATTACTCCTGATTCAAGTCATAACTTCATGATCATGTATTATAAACTTTTCAACATACTGGCATACTGTAAATAACTTAAAGGCATGGGGGACGATGTCCTCGGCAGGTAGACTTGTACCATAAATACTGTTCTGTCAGTTAGGGTACCAGCTATACAGCATGCATTGGTTCAAACTCCGAAACAGCGGTTACCTCCTCTTTACTACACTACGTTTTATTTAATGATGGTTTAGTGAAGCAACGTCACCACTGTTTCAGAGTTTGGCATTGGTTATCAATGTTTAACTGTCCCAACTAAACCAATTTAAGTTGAACCTGCTTAATTTGTGAGTTAATGCATTGGGGTAAATTTTCTTCTACCCCTTAACAGTGGCAGATCCAGAGGGAGGCCCAGATTTATCCTAAGTGTAATGAGATTGAGGACTTATATCTAATTCCATCAGCAAACTAACTCTATGGTACAATAAGTAAAAAGATGACAGTAGTAGAAGGAATGTTTGTCCTACACTCCAGTTATTTAGTCATCTTTGTAATTACTAATAACTGGAATGTTTTGGGAAGTTACATACAGATAAATCCCTGTTTAATACACATATATCATTCATAATAACAAAGTGTGTGACATAACTTTTATAATCACTATTGATAATGCTAGCTTAGGAACATTACTGTTTTATATAGATATTTCATAATCTTTGGTCTTAATCCATCAAAAGTGACTTTGTCATTCCGTCTAATCCTCAGAAAACCTATTTATATTAGTTTTGTTATTTTAAAAACAAAACCAGCGGTGTACTAATTAATATCAATATTTCGATATGTTGTTGCTTCTGGGAACATTTTGGGGAAAGGATTTGTTAGAAAAACTGTTGTATTATTGAAATGGAATTAAGTTTAAGCGCTTAAAAATTAAAATTGTATCTTTTGGGGATGATTAAGATTAAAATGCAGATTAATTGTTATTTATATATGCTAGGGTATTGTGAAGTCAATCCTTTTATGTGAGTCAATGATTTCTTAAAGAATAAAAAGATATTTTATTTTTATGTTTAAGAGATTAATCATTTTAAAGAAGAAAAAACATACATGTATATCATATAAAAGCTTATTTATTCAAATTACCAATAAAAACTTTTTACATTTGGAAGCATTGAATAAGTCTTATTACAAATTGACGTATAAAATTATATCTGTCATATTTTTTTGAAGTTATAATTTACCATATTGAAGTCATAAATATGTTATCGAAGTCATAATATGCATTGTGAGTTTGACAAGGTACGGGAAGTCAACTTGCACATTATAGACCCATTACACTTAATTTAAACATTTAACAAATTACTCGTCTATAATTTTCTTTTCAATTCCTCAAAAACATGCCAAATTACACTTTTAAGGGATATTTAACGCCAATATAAATTTTCCCACCATTATATCAACACTATTCTATCATAGTTTACATAAAAACTAAGTAAATCTATCTGATCGTTTTATTTGTGTTAAATCTAGTAAACTAAACCCAGTACTAATACCTTCCATTGTAAACTTTTTTACGATCGAAAGACTTGAATCCCGTGCCCTAAGGCTGTTAGGCCTAGCACATTTTAACAAAACAAGGTCCTTTGAATTGAACGATACTTAGCTTTGATGTGATTGGCTGAAATTTTATTCGTTGATTTCATTTTAATACCACCTGTTGACAAACATGATAGAATCGTATTACAGTCCATTTAAATTTTCTGGTTTATATTTAATTTTCGTGTGTGGTGTAAAACTATCTACTTTTTAGTGATTGGAGTTTATATATATTATTCTAATAAGGCCTATTCATTTTCAGTGGTATGTATATTTTTTATACAGTATCAAGGCAATTGTTGTTTCATTCTTTTAAAATGAATGTAATTTTATATTTAAAAATAAGTTGTTTTTAACCCTTTCCTCCATAATGACGCTTTTTGACGCTACCCCCTTTACTCCATAATGAGCCTTTTGACGCCTGTGTAGTACCTTAGATGATATGCTTTTATTAAAAAATATCTGCATCGAACTTAAAAAACTTTGTATCCGATATGAAAAGGATATTCATAAGAATATCTGACTTGATTTTCATTGATGAAATATTTGTTTTCACAATGCATTAATACTTTAAACCTGATGATTTTTTTTGCATTGAAAAAATCCTATGCGAATCAAGTATGTGAAAGAAAAAAAATCCATGAAGGAAAGGGTTAACTTAAATTTTCTATTTTCAATATGGTATATTTCATGATGAAATGAAGATGAGGATAGTATGAAAAAAAAACCAAGAATTTAACAATTGATTTGTATTTTAGTATGTGGATATTTTTTGTGTAGTTTACTGAATATTATGCTTTTTGATTTATTTCTTATATATTTATTTTTTAAAAAATGAAAAAATATTTTCTAAATTAGAAACTGAAATATGGCTTAGACACATGGTTATATTTTTAAGACTGATGTCTTTTGGTTGTTTTTGTAATTGGATTGCTGTCTCAATACAAAAATCAAAATTAAGGAAATGATAATATAAATAAAAAGTTTATAAGGTATGCAAAAACAGTTCTTGTGGGAATATTTTTTTATCTGTATGACAGTAATATGTACTATTAATTTTGCAAGAAGAAATTATCTTGTCTTTTAATGTGTCTTTCCTTCTTTAACTGTGGAGGTCACTGAAAGTGCTGAAGCTTTCTAATTTGTTTATTGACATTGTCTTAATACATTTTCAAAGGTCACACAGTATCAAAAGAAATAGAATGTAAAATGTGTTTGAATGTTTTCCTTGGGTTGCCAGAATTATATTTAGGTCACTGTTTTTAGAGAAAATATATTATATTGTTCTATATACATAAGAAAGTATTAGTTGAGGTAAATGGTGTGTCACAAGAGAGGTACAGCATTACACCAGTTTGTCAATTATTGGTGTGAAAAATATAGGATGAATTATCTCCCCTTAGTACATATTGAACATAAAATATCTTATAATAAATAGTATTGTATAGTTTATTGAAAGCATTATATTGAATAGGAGAAACACAATTACAAAACTAGTATCTCAATTGTTTGTAAAACAATTGAAAGGTCTTTCCTGTAAAAGTGATGTTTTCGTTATGTTCTTTGTATGACCTTTCGTTTGATATACGACAAGCATACCTTCTGAAACTTTTCGCTTTTTACACTTAATGACCCCATCCGCCTACATTTTTGAGATCGGAAGTATGAAATATGTAACACAGGGTAGATGAGCTTTCATTTGATATGCGACAACGCCATGTTCTAAAAAGTTTGATTTTTGCACTTAATAACCCCATCCAATCAATTTTTGGAGGTTGGGAATTTCATATTTCAAATGTACACATCATGACCTTTCATTTGATATACAACAACCCTATCGTAAAAAAAAATCATTTTTTGCACTCAATGACCCCATCCAACAATTTTTTGGGGACGTCAATTTGAAATTTGAAATGTACGCTTTATGTTCTTTCATTTGATATGCGACAACCTTACCATCTGAGAAATTTGAATTCTTGCACTAAATGACCCCACCCTTCCACCTGGGATGAAAAAGAGGTTTAAAATTTTCATTTTTAAGTAGAGTTTATTGAGACCTTCAATTTGATATATCAGATGACCCCATTTGACAAAGTTCCAAAAATGATGCAATATCAACGATATAAATAGAAGTTATGAAACTTACAAAGTCAATGCAAAACATGAAAATTTCAAAATGATTTTTTGGTGTTTTTCTCAATGGAATGTTTTTGGTATTTGGTCAATCATATAACTAGGTTAACCTCTTCAATTTCTAAAACATTTTAAGTGGTAAGCTGGTGTTGATTCAGAAATACATGCCGCCGCTCGCAATACTTCGAACTGCATTATCTCTAAAACGACAATAGATATCTCAAATCTGTCAAATGATAAATGATCTACAGTTGAAGGACAACATTATAGAAAAAGAATTGGGACAATTTCAAAGTTCACCAAGGTCACAATTAATCATCAAATATATGATGCAATACAAAACTTGAGAACCGGAAGTCGTAGAGACATGGGACTATCACCATTCAACTCAGGACCACTTGACCATTCAAATATCACAAGGTCAAGGTCATAGTAAAATGTGAAGGTCAAGGTGAAATTTCATCATGACCTGACATTGACCTCAAATTGAAGGTCTTGACATACTGATCATCTTTGCAGTTGATAGTAGGTTGATATATGTTACCTTTAAAAAGATATACACAAAATACTATACTTTTAAGAATCATCCCGTTGTAACTTTTGAACAGACGGTCGGACATTATTGGGCTTATTGTATAAAATATAGAGCTCGTCGAGAGGAACAATTTACATGCTATATGTATGCAGCAAAGTCTTATCGTTTTACTAATATGTAAGCTTGAAATTGCTGCGTAATTTTTTTTTGCACTCAGTGACCTTTGACCTTGATTGTATATTAAAGGTCACATGAATTAAAGATTATTGGTGAAGGTCCCCAGTCTCTACGACTTCTGGTTCTCGAAATACAGTTTTTCTAAAATTATGTACATTTTTTCAAGTGGAATAACTCCTTATAAGGGTTAATAACAAAACGAGTGTACATGTTTATTAGCATTGCCATCTGTTCATGTACATGTTGCCGTTTTCTAATCGATTCTATCTCTTATACTTTATGTGAAAAATGCAAAAGAAAGAAATTGTTTCAAGGGGATATAACTCTCTTTGGGGACAATGAAAACCTATTCAGCCTCACATGGTAATACATCATGATAATATCTACATTATGTCCAATTAAGGTCATGATATCTTTAAAACCATCGAGGGAGGGCCATGTTGAAAAAAATCAATAAAAGGGAGATAACTCCGAAAGGGGATGATGAAATCCTTAACAGGGACATTTTGTAATACATCTTGGTGATGTCTAGCGATGGTCCATATTTGGTTCTAATAACTTCAACAGAAACAAGATGCGGGCATGTCAAAAAAATGTTGGAAGAAAAAAAAGAAAAAAAAGAAAAAGAAAAAAAAACATTAGAAAAACAATAAGGTCTTTCCTCACGTAGGGAAAAGACCTTAAAAACTAGTATCTCAATTGTTTGTAAAACAATTGAAAGGTCTTTCCTGTAAAAGTGATGCTTTCATAATGTACTTTGTACGACCTTTCGTTTGATATACGACAAGCATACCTTCTGAAACTTTTTACTTTTATCACTTAATGACCTCATCCGCCTACATTTTTGAGATCGGAATTATTATATATGTAACATAGAGTAGATGAGCTTTCATTTGATATGCGACAACGCCATATTCTAGAAAGTTTGATTTTTCCACTCAATAACCCTATCTTACTAATTTTTGAAGGTCAGGAATTTGCTATTTGAAATGTACACATCATGACCTTTCATTTGATATACAACAACCCTACCTTAAAAGAACATTTATTTTTTGCACTCAATGACCCCATCCAACTCATTTTTGGGAGACGTCAATTTGAAATTTGAAATGTTCGCTTTATGTTCTTTCATTTGATATGCGACAACCTTACCATCTGAGAAATTTGAATGTTTGCACTAAATGACCCCACCCGTCTCCCTTGGATGAAAAGGGGGTTTCAAATTTTCATTTTTAAGTAGAGTTTATTAAGACCTTCAATTTGATATATCAGATGACCCCATTTGACAAAGTGCAAATAATGATGCAATATCAACTATATAAATAGAAATTATGAAACTTACAAAGTCAATGCAAAACATGAAAATTTCAAATTGAATTTTTTAGTGTTTTTTTAAATGGAATGTTTTTGGTATTTTGTCAAACATATAACTATGTCAACCTCTTCAATTTCTTAAACATTTTAAGTGGTAAGCTCTTGATGATTCAGAAATACATGCCTCCGCTCGCAAAACTTAAAACTGCATTATCTCTAAAACGACAATAGATATCTCAAATCTGTTAAATGATAAATGATCTACGGTTAAAGGACAACATTATAGAAAAAGAATTAAGACAATTTTAAAGTTCACTAAGGTCACAATTAATCATCAAATATATGATGCAATACAAAACTTGAGAACCGGAAGTCGTAAAGACATGGGACTATCACCATTCAACTCAAGACCACTTGACCTTTTAAATATCACAAGGTCAAGGTCATAGTATAATGTGAAGGTCAAGGTGAAATTTCATCATGACCTGACATTGAACTCAAATTGAAGGTCTTGAACTACTGATCATCTTTTAAGTTTATAGTAGGTTGATATCTGTTACCTTTAAAAAGATATACACAAAATACTATACTTTTAATAATCATCCCGTTGTAACTTTTGAACAGACGGTCGGACATTTTTGGGCTTATTATATAAATTGTAGAGTTCGTCGAGAGGAACATTTTATACGCTGTATGAAGGCAGCAAAGTCTTATCGTTTTCCTAATATGTAAGCTTGAAATTGCAGCGTAATTTTTTTTTGCACTCTGTGACCTTTGACCTTGGGTGCATATTGAAGGTCACATGAATTAAAGATTATTGGTGAAGGTCCCAAGTCTCTACGACTTCCAGTTCTTGCAATAGATTTTTTCTAAAATTGTATACAATTTTTCAAGGGGAATAACTCCTTATAAGGGTTAATAACAAAATGATTGTTTATGTTCATTAACATTGCCATCTGTTCCTGTACATGTTGCCGTTTTCAAATCGATTCTATCTCTAACATTTTTTGAGAAATGAGCAAAGAAAAGAAATTGTTTCAAGGGGAAATAACTCTCAAAGGGGATGATGAAATTCTATGCAGCCTCATATGGTAATACATGATGATGAGATGTACCTATTGTCCAAATAAGATCATGATATCTTTAAAAACAACGAGGGGGGGTCATGTTGAAAAAAATCAATAAAAGGGAGATAACTTCTAAAGGGGAGGATGAAATCCTACACAGCCTCATCTGGTAATACTTCATAATGAGGTCTACCGATGGTCCATATTTGGTTTTGATAACTCCAATAGAAACGAGGGGAGGCCATGTCAAACAAATGCTGGATGAAAAAAAAAAAAAAAAAACATGCGAAAAACAATAAGGTCTTTCCTCACGGAGAGGAAAGACCTTAAAAAAGAAAAAAAAACATTAGAAAAACAATAAGGTCTTTCCTCACGTAGGGGAAAGACCTTAAAAAGAAAAAGAAAAAAAAACATTAGAAAAACAATAAGGTCTTTCCTCACGTAGGGGAAAGACCTTAAGACCTTAAAAAGAAAAAAAAACATTAGAAAAACAATAAGGTCTTTCCTCACGTAGGGGAAAGACCTTAAAAACATGCGAAAAACAATAAGGTCTTTCCTCGCGGAGAGGAAAGACCTTAAAAACATTAGAAAAACAATAAGGTCTTTCCTCACGTAGGGGAAAGACCTTAAAAAGTAAAACAATTGAAAGGTCTTTCCTGTAAAAGTGATGTTTTCGTAATGTGCTTTGTACGACCTTTCGTTCGATATACGACAAGCATACCTTCTGTAACTTTTCGCTTTTTACACTTAATGACCTCATCCGCCTACATTTTTTAGATCGGAAGTATGAAATATGTAACACAGGGTAGATGAGCTTTCATTTGATATGCGACAACGCCATGTTTTAAAAAGTTTGATTTTTGCACTTAATAACCTCATCCAACCAATTTTTGGAGGTTGGGAATTTGATATTTCAAATGTATACATCATGACCTTTCATTTGATATACAACAACCCTATCGTAAAAGAAAATTTATTTTTTGCACTCAATGACCCCATCCAATCAATTTTTGGGGGACGTCAATTTGAAATTTGAAATGTACGCTTTATGTTCTTTCATTTGATATGCGACAACCTTACCATCTGAGAAATTTGAATGTTTGCACTAAATGACCCCACCCTTCCCCCTGGGATGAAAAGGGGGTTTAAAATTTTCATTTTTTAAGTAGAGTTTATTAAGACCTTCAATTTGATATATCAGATGACCCCATTTGACTAACTGCAAATAATGATGCAATATCAACTATATAAATAGAAGTTATGAAACTTACAAAGTCAATGCAAAACATGAAAATTTCAAATTGATTTTTTAGTGTTTTTTTCCATGGAATGTTTTCGGTATTTGGTCAAACACATAACTATGTCAACCTCTTCAATTTCTGAAACATTTTTCGTGGTAAGCTCTTGATGATTCAGAAATACATGCCTCCGCTCTCAAAACTTCAAACTGCATTATCTCTAAAACGACAATAGATATCTCAAATCTGTTAAATGATAAATGATCTACAGTTGAAGGACAACATTATAGAAAAAGAATGTGGACAATTTCAAAGTTCACCAAGGTCATAATTAATCATCAAATATATGATGCAATACAAAACTTGAGAACCGGAAGTCGTAGAGACATGGGACTATCACTATTCAAGTCAGGATCACTTGACCTTTCAAATGTCACAAGGTCAAGGTCATAGTATAATGTGAAGGTCAAGGTGAAATTTCATCATGACCTGACATTGATCTCAAATTGAAGGTCTTGAATTACTGATCATCTTTGCTGTTTATAGTAGGTTGATATCTGTTACCTTTAAAAAGATATACACAAAATACTATACTTTTAAAAATCATCCCGTTGTAACTTTTGAACAGACAGTCGGACATTTTTGAACGTATTATATAAAATGTAGAGCTCATCGAGAGGAACATTTTATACGCTGTATGTATGCAGCCAAATCTTATCGTTTTCTTAATATGTAAGCTTGAAATTGCAGCGTATTTTTTTTTGCACTCAGTGACCTTTGACCTTGGGTGCATATTATAGGTCACATGAATTAAAGATTATTGGTGAAGGTCCCAAGTCTCTACGACTTCCGGTTCTGGAAATAATTTTTTTTTTAATTGTTTACAATTTTTGAAGGGAAATAACTCCTTATAAGGGTTAATAACAAAATGATTGTATATGTTTATTATCATTGCCATTTGGTCTTGTACATGTTGCCGTTTTCAAATCGATTCTATCTTGAATACTGTTTGAGAAAAATGTAAAAGAAAGAAATTGCTTCAAGGGGACGTAACTCTCATAGGGAATGATGAAATCCTTAGCAGCCTCATATGGTAACACATCATGATGAGATCTAACTTTTGTCCAAATAAGGTCATGATATCTTTTAAAACATTTAAGGGGGACCATGTTGAAAAAAATCAATAAAAGGGAGATAACTTCTAAAGGGGATGATGAAATCCTACAAAAGTTCATCTGGTAAAAGTTCATGATGAGGTCTATCAATGATCCATATTTGGTCTTGATAACTTCAACAGAAAGAGAATGAGGCCTTGTCAAACAAATGTTGGAAGAAAAAAAAGAAAAAAAAGAAAAAGAAAAAAAAACATTAGAAAAACAATAAGGTCTTTCCTCACGTAGGGGAAAGACCTTAAAAATGTAACTTAAACTTACTAGTTAAAAAAGGAATAGAAACATCCTGTAAGCTTTGGAAAATAGATTCTGAACCTTACTGTCATCATATTTTCAAATGGATATGTTTTGCAAATAGATGCACTTATAGGTTTCATAACGAGTGAGAATTAGATATCGCTTGATATCAACTCGAGTTATTTAATTTCAATATAATAATAAACGAGCCTGTGGCGAGTTTGTTATTACTATTTATTAAATTAAATAAAGAGAGTTGATATCAAACGATATATAATTCTCCCGAGTTGTTAAACCTATTTCTCTTATGGTAAACATGCTTTTTGTGCTTAATAAAAAAAATCCGCGAAACATCGACCCAGTCGCTTGAACATAACTGCATTGTGACGTCATATGTCCTGTTCGTCGTCAATCTTCAACATAAGACTTTTTTAAACATTTTGTACGCTTCAGAATGTAATAATATTTGAATAAGAATATATAATAAGGTGAAAAGTGTGCGTATTTTCTATATTATTGAAGAAATCGCTTATCTCCGTTGCAATGGAGGAAATGTACATCATTGTGACCTTTAACTGTCAACAATGACCTAAAGAATAGCCAATGAAAATGCCGCAATATCGTTTCAGGAGGTTTCGTTGGCCAATCAAATTAACGCATTTTTCGTATCACTTTTTCGTATCACACTCCGGACAGTGTGATACGAGAATTATCTATTCATGCGAGAAATAGATAACAGGCCCCAACCATAAGAGAAATTCATGTACATATTTTGCACTCTCTCTGTACCTATGTATCTACAATGGTTATGAGAATAAAGATATTGATTGTTATTAAGATAAATATTACAAAATACTCCATGAGTTAAGTTTCAAGTAATTTAGGTAATCAATTTCCCAGTATAGTTTTTCACATGTACCCTATTTTAATTTCCTGTCCTTTAATAAGTTCAAAGTGCAACTGTTACATTGATTCTAGGGGAGATAACAAAGAAATAAGACTAATTTTTTTTCAAATTGGGTGACACCAGCTTGTGAGCAAATATTTGATTAAATAAAATTGCATCCTGTCAATACCTTGTCAATATCACAGGTGTAGGGTGTAAAAAGCCTGGTTTCTATTAGTAATTCCATTTGAATCTTCATGTTACATACACGCAGTAATATAGTTCCATCAATCATAGGGGTGGCCACAAATCTTCATCGGGATTTCAATTTGAGATTTACATCTGATTTATTTTCACAAAGGATTTTAATTTCCAGAACAAATTGGTATCCAACAAGTGTGACAAGAACCTACGTTTTGACAATACTATACAAAATTTGATCTTCACAATGGTTGAAATTGAAATGGACTAGGATTTTATAATTAAAATTTTATCTTTTTAATTTTTTGTGGTATAAAAAAAGCAAAGAATATACTTCTCCGACGAGTAATTTAAAATTCGACTATGATTGGATTGGAAAGCTCTTCATATGTGCCGCCTCTTCTGATGACAATTCACTTTGTGTTCCATCAAAAAACATTAATTACGGAGGGTACCATTTCAATAAGGATTTTCATAATTGGAGGTCGCTTGAGGAAAAATATACAGTTCAAACTCCTTGAAAATCGACTGTTTCTTTTCATTAAAATATTGTTGACAACTGAAAGAAAAAATTATTTTAATTACTCCTCAATGAAATTGACAGGGAAGTGTTTTCCATTGATATCAGATAGACTAGTTAGATCAGAAGATATTGAGTAAAATGAACAGAGTTTATTAAATTAAATCTTTTCTCAAAGTTTTTGCTACACTTGATCAACGGAATGAAAAATTGAACAAATTAACCGAGGAAGTATAACCATTTGAATTAAGATGGGTTGTTCTTTTCTGTTTTGTGATTGATAGGTTGAAAATGACAAATATGTAATAACATCGCTAATTGATGATATCTAAAATTTAAATTTCTTGAACCTATATTGTAATATTTCATTGACCAATTATACATGTATTACTGTGAAAAATACATGTATCATTTTGTAATAGGCTTGATCATATATTTCAATATTACTGTATCTAAATACTTTAATTTTAGTTTTTTTTTAGATCATTCAATAAAACATATTTTTTTTATTGGATTACTGCAAGTTTAAGTAATTGAACAAAGTGAAATGTGTATATATCTTTTTAGAGTTGCCTCTTTCATTTGGAAAGCATATAAAACACTTGACCATATTTTCAATTGCAAAAGTGTCAAAATAATTAAAACAAATTATTTTTTTCTTATTGTTTATTTTATTATATTTGATGAGGCGAAAGAAAATAGGATTGCATTCTATAACAAGAAGAGAATTTCGAATGATTTCATGATTTTAGAATGTTTAACAACTTGTCTGCTATTGTTTTAATATTTTTGCATATGAAATGCTAATTGGAAGGCAATTTTTTTGAAAATAGCTTTTTGTTTAAGAAATACATTCTGAAAAATTTTGAATGATTTTGCAAGTTTATATCACAAATATAAAATCATGAATGCAAATATGACACATTCACATGTTATATTTTATTATAATTTTATATTCTAAAATATGAATGTACAAGTTAATTATGCAAAGTTTGTGGTAATTACTTTATGATATAAAGCTTAGTTTCTATACATTCATCACATTTTAAGTAATAAATCAAAATTGTCATACCACCTTAAGGTAATAATAAAAAAGAAATGTAATTTTGTTGTTAAATTTTATAGGGGGCATCTATTATAATACATCAACAATGAACTCAAAAGTTACCAATAACAAATTTTTATGGTTGGCAAAAAGTTAATATAGTGACAGAGGTGAAAGAATTATTAGTGATTTTAATATTTTTATGAAACCCCAACTTCTTATCTAATCTTTCCATCTAGTGTATACAAAGAGTATTGCATTTTTAATATTGACGAAGATGACAAACTTGGGTTTTTGATAGTAAGATATGGACTTTAAATTTCAAATAAGATATTGAATTTCAGGTGGTTGGCATATTTGACAATGAAAATATAAAACTTATCAAAAGGCCAAGCAAAACTCAAAATTTAATAAAAGTATAAAATATAAAAACTGTTCATAGAACTTTACTAAATATATAAAAAAAATAAAAAAAAATGAACTTGGTAAGGATAAGATTTATAACTTATAATGGCAGCCTGGTATTTTTTAGTTTTCCTTATTATCAATTGAAATTGTTCATTTTTTTTTTATTTGAAAAAAGGTAAATCCATTTTCATCAGTGCGCCTTAACTTTAAACACTGGTTCATTCTTCTGGAACTAACGTGGTGTTATATTTCCAGTCAGATTTTTCCCCCTTGAAAACCTCTTTTCTGAATGCATTTTTGCCATTTGTGCATCAAAAGATGTTGTTAACTATAATATCTTGTTAGATACATAGCTGTTGAAATAATGACCCCTTTATATGGCTATATATCAGTGTAGAACATGAATATAGCAATATTGTGTGTATTTTATGGTCGTCTTGGACATAAAGTCACACTTCATGTAACTTTGTCAATTGTGGCCATTTATCACACAATCATTCTTGTTTAACCTGACCTCACTTTCAAGCAGGTATTGGACCCCCTGAGAAAGGACGGGATGAAAAATACATGGATGTGACAATTTTAACATACATTAGCAATGATATACGAGACAATTTAAAAAAAAGTTCTCAAGTATAATTCTAGACCATTAATTTTGTTTCACAAAAGACATTTTCACATATAATACTTATTAATGTACTTTTGATATTTTTGATAATTAACCCTTTTTTTTCTTTTTTTTTCTTTTATAGTTTTCCATATTTTTTATCAGCATATTATAACTTAATGATTTATTCGTTCCTGTCCAATATTGGAGGTCCATATAAAAATAAGACTGAATCATAATTTGTACTTTAAATTACCCTTAAGCATGTTGTTAAAAAATGTAGGATGACAATTTGTTTGAACTTTTTCTAAAATATCATAAAATTGTGCATGCAGTTAAAAAAAAAAACTATGTAAAAAGAATAAAACTTTAACCTCAGAGTCATGAAAAACTTATTTTGGACTTGTAATACAACTTCTTTACATTATGTTTTAATTTCAAAAGGGCAGTGTAAATTCAAAAAGATGAAAATGAATAATGTCCATATTATTCTGTTTATCAGATGTGACAGTTTTAGATTTAATTGATGTATCATTTTTCCTCGGTAATACATTTATCTGGCAAAATACGGTATTATTACTAGTTATCATGATATCTACCTCTTTAACTTAAACAGTTGATATTGTGTACATAAACAGTATAATATTTCATTCTTTTAAATGATGAAAGTAAATACATTATTTGAAATTTAAGCATAGATACATCATTTTAAATATTTAAAGTACTTCATTTTTTACTTGTTTGCATTTTTCTTTATAGGTTCATGTTAATTTGGTTTAAAAGTTGTTGTTTTTTTTTAAAAAATAATGATATATATTTTATTTAAATGAGTTCCAATTTCACACAAATAGGAAAAATTCACATTTTTAGTTACCGAGATAAAAAAAAGGAATATAATTGGGGAAAATGACAAAATTATACAATTTATTCATGAGGATCTTTATTTTGATAAATAGACTGATTAATCATGTAACAATGTATACAGAGTACCTTTAAAAGTGCCAAAATGTGGGGTTTTGTAGCGACATTGTCTACGTTTCATTTTATATAATGTAAGACCTCTCATGTTTGATGGATTAAAGAAAAAAAGTTTCTTTAAATTTAGGAAAAAATCTTAACATTCAAATTGCTATTATGTGTAGTGACAAAATGTTTCAGGGGGTGGGGTACTATTAATTGGCATTTACTGTGACTTTGTTTAGTTCAATGTTAGCATGAAACGTCATGGTTAAATACTTCAAGAACCTGATTATTTTGCATCTGGCATGAATATCTATCAATGAATAAATTTCTGATTTTCTATTTTAACATCTCAGCTAAGGCCATGGAAGACTTATAACTTGATCAGGCATTATTTACTTGAATTGAAAATAAATCCAAGACTTTTTCTTGAACTCAGGTAAATGTGCTAAAATACAATGTTGTGTCATCAGCAATTAAATTTTGTTACCTCCTAAAGTTTCAAACTTGAATTAAATCATGTACATGAATGTTACATTGACAATAAGTTAATCGTGCCCATAAGAACATTCTCTGGGCCTGAAAACATGTTTTAATTTAATTCTACACACACATGTTTAGGCCTCAAGTTATAAAAGAGTTCTTACTAATTTGTCATGTTTTATTAAATTGTATATAATGTTACAACAAATATCTTGTGACATTCTTCATAAATTTGTCAATCAAGACAAATAGGAAATAAGCATGTCCAGTTAGTAATAAAAACATATTTTTATCACCTATTAAAGCCAAAAAATTATTTAACATGTTGATATATAGGTATTTTCCTTGTACAATGTCATGTTTGGCTACTGGCTGTATCTGGTCAAGTTCCAATATTTTAAATCTTTCAAACATAATCAAAATAAACAGCTGAAGTTAAACACACATCTAAAACTTCATGGATTATTCCTTTTACTGCATGTGTAAGTAAGTAAGGATGTCTTGAAATTTTGATGGTTATTAATTAAGCTTTAAATTGTCAATATTATGTAAATTAGCATCTGACTCTACCAAAATCATAAACTCACTCACTCAGATTTTACATACTACCATGGAAGTAATATTTAAATATCACTTCCATGATACTACTGACAGAAAAACTGAGTTGATTTTTGTACACACAAAAGTCATTTTGTTATAGTTTTAAATATTTGACTTTTTTTAAATGAAAATTGAACAAATTAATAAAATGTATTTCACTCGTAAACAATTTATTTAATCCTATTTAATAAAGATATTTATATATCAGAATATTTTTTGAAGGGAACATGTTTATCCTCGAAAATAATTTCTTAAAATATGATAAAAAGATTAATTTCTGGAATTTTTATTTAAATTATGGCGTTTCTTTTCAGATAGTGCTACTGATATTATCACAAAGAGATTTGATGCCTGATCATAAAACATTAACATTGTTGATAGTTTTGTTTACACGGACCCCAGGGGACTAACACACCCAGACATGTTAATCCAATTAACATGGGGGATCACTACTCCCAGCAAATTACCAAAAGAATGACCAGATATTGACCAATGCATATTTTAATTGATCTTTGCCACCTTTTAATTGTCCACCTATTAGTCTGTAATTAAATCCTACCTCCATTTCATGTTAAGGTGTAAATTTAGTCTGGTTAATATCATGTCTGAGACTCTGATATAAAGTGGACATAGAAATTAATTTAAATATCAGTCCAGTTAGAGATATTGATGAGTGTGCACAGATAATTGTTATTATTATAATAAGAGACTTTAATGTGAAAACCGTGTACGAAAAATTGCTACTTTGTTTGGGATAAATTATAGGTTAAGGACTCTTTGAAGATCTCAATATTTGGAATTTATTGACAGTTGTATGACTGATTAACAACAGTCATCATTTGGATTTGTCACCTGAAAAGGTAGGTTCACTATAATTTCAAATATGATACCAAGTCTTTACTTTATTTTAATTTTTTTTAAATGTCCGTCCGTCCGTAACACTTTCGTGTCCGCTCCATATCTAGAGAACCATTATGATTTCATACTTAATACTTAATATGATTATCAACCAACACCAGAGGGTGTGTCATGTTGTATGTACAACTTTCTAGGTCAAAGGTCAAGGTCAAAAACTTTGGTTTTAGTTGACAACCCTGTGTCCTGTGGTGAAGATCGTGTCCGCTCCATATCTAGATAACCATTATGATTTCAAAGTTTATACTTGACATCCATTTTAACAACCACCAGAGGGCGTGTCATGATGTATGTACAACTTCCTAGGTCAAAGGTCAAGGTCAAAAACTTTGGTTTAGAGTTGACAACCCCGTGTCCTGTGGGATTGTGTCTGCTCCATATCTAGATAACCGTTATGATTTCAAAGTTTATACTTGACATCCATTTTAACCACCACCAGAGGGCGTGTCATGATGTATGTACAACTTCTTAGGTCAAAGGTCAAGGTCAAAAACTTTGGTTTAGAGTTGACAACCCCGTGTCCTGTGGGATTGTGTCCGCTCCATATCTAGATAACCGTTATGATTTCAAAGTTTATACTTGACATCCATTTTAACCACCACAAGAGGGCGTGTCATGATGTATGTACAACTTCCTAGGTCAAAGGTCAACTTAAAAAAAACTTTGGTTTCAGTTGACAATCCTGTGTCCTGTGGTGAAGATTGTGTCCGCTCTATATCTTGAGAACCATTATGATTTCAAATATTATACTTGACATCAATTTTAACCAATACCAGAGGGTGTGTCATGATGTATGTACAATTTCCTAGGTCAAAGGTCAAGGTCAAAAACTTTGGTTTAGAGTTGACAACCCCGTGTCCTGTGGGATTGTGTCCGCTCCATATCTAGATAACCGTTATGATTTCAAAGTTTATACTTGACATCCATTTTAACCACCACAAGAGGGCGTGTCATGATGTATGTACAACTTCTTAGGTCAAAGGTCAACGTCAAAAAAACTTTGGTTTCAGTTGACAATCCTGTGTCCTGTGGTGAAGATTGTGTCCGCTCTATATCTTGAGAACCATTATGATTTCAAATATTATACTTGACATCCATTTTAACCAACACCAGAGGATGTGTCATCATGTATGTACAACTTCCTAGGTCAAAGGTCAAAGTCAAAAACTTTGGTTTAGAGTTGACAACCCGGTGTCCTGTGGTGAAGATCGTGTCCGCTCCATATCTAGATAACCGTTATGATTTCAAAGTTTATACTTGACATCCATTTTAACCACCACCAGAGGGCGTGTCATGATGTATGTACAACTTCTTAGGTCAAAGGTCAATGTCAAAAAAACTTTGGTTTCAGTTGACAATCCTGTGTCCTGTGGTGAAGATTGTGTCTGCTCTATATCTTGAGAACCATTATGATTTCAAATATTATACTTGACATCCATTTTAACCAACACCAGAGGGTGTGTCATGATGTATGTACCACTTCCTAGGTCAAAGGTCTGTCTGTCTGTTGGTCTGTCCATCGCTAACAAATTTGATCCACACTATATTTTGAGAGGACAGCTGTTATTATGTCATACTTTATACCTGACAAACATTTTCAACTTAACATATATATAAACCAACACCAGAGAATGTGTCATAATGTATGCATCCTAGGTCTAAGGTCAGTCTGTCTGTCTGTCCATCCGTTCGTTGTTCTTAACAAATTGTGTCCGCTCTACCTCTCTAGAACCGTTAATATTTCATACTTTATACTTGGTGGGTCATAATATATTGAAGGCATAATTCTAAAAATATGTGACAAATATCAATTGGGCAGCACCTTTAAACATATTGTTCAAACATCAACCCATATATCCAGAAGTCACCTTAGAGAAGTCAACAATTAGTTCACATCATGCAGTCATATCACTATTATACTATGAAAGTAAGATGAGAATAATTATCAGTTTTAACATAAAATCTTAGATTGAAATCACACATGAGTATTTACACTCATTTACACACTTATTTACCCCACGTTATTGACAGCGGGGCCCACAGAGATGGCTTCCATCTCAATGATATCTAGTTTTTTCTAAATTCCAAGATGGGAAGTAACTAAAATTTTGTTTTAAATTTTATGTGTAGCAATATTATATGTTTTGTGTTAATAATAAAATACAACCATTAGGTAAGAATAAATTGCAAACTTAAACAACACTATCGGTAAATTATCATCAATGAAAATTGTAACCCTGGTTATTTTTTTAAAGTTTTTTTTTTATATCAAAGAATTATACAGAAATTCACTGGACCAGATTTTAGGGAATATACCCATAGTATAGATGATACATTTAAACCTGGGTTATTTGATAATGAAAATGCAACATATGGCAGTCTGTCTTTAATATGTGTTGATCAGACAAATTCTCTGTTATCATTAGGGAAAATCTGATTAACTTTCTTCTCATTCCAAGACCAGTGGTCAGTAGAATACCTGTACAGGTAGCATCCTATTATATGACAAGATATTGAGCCATCAAAATTGGTCATTGATCAACAGGGGATGGTGATTGGTTTTGTCATAAACGGCCATTAAAGTCCTGTATGATTTATTTTATACAAAACCATTGCAATTGAGACAATTGATGACCACTGGTCAAATTTGGTCAAAATTCACATTACCAAACATTAACAGAGTTGTATATGGACCTCTGCAATTATATTACACAAAGAATCGCTAGGTTTACAAGACATTAGAGGGAAATAATTACAAAAGATGGACCGTTTTACCGACAGTGATAATAATTTAAAATGCATTTGTGCAGATAATAATTAGGAGACGCATTTTGTGCAATTATTATAATTGGAAGTTAATGTGGAAAACATTTAAGTGAATTTCTTATGGACTACTTTATTGGATTTGAAGGTTGGTCTTGCAGTAAGTCTGCATGAAGCTCTTCTTAGTAAAAATTTATCTTGTTCAAAAATGGAATAATAATTAATCTGCAAGGTAAAGTTACTATAGTTATATTTTTTCCATAAAAAAAAAAAAAACTATAAATAAATAAATGTTAGTTAACAGCACTGTTTTTTTACCGTCAATTTAAAATGCACACCTTAAACAAGGATTTATAATGTAACAACGTTTTATGTAAATGTCTTCCCATATCAATCTTAGTGATTCCTACAATAAAAAAAAAAAAAGGTTCATAATGTCTGACCGAGTTGTTCAATAACTTGGAGATGAACTTATAAAACCCCAATATAAAATAGGCCTAGAATTGGAGTGTTCATTATATATTGACATATTTATTGATCTTAATGGTTCTTTTCTTAAAAATTATAATAAATATATAAATCAGTTATCTATATTCTGAGTTCAACACATACACAAAAAACAGCAATGTCTTATAGGAGTCATATAAGGTGAGAAATTGATTTGCTTTTGTTTTATAAATAATACAAAGACACTATATCAAATATAAATGATTATTTGTGTCCTGTGAAATTAACAGCTTTGTGTCAGTTGAGGTCAATTTCTGGCCAAATTATTTCATTCTGTGGTCACTATCCAGGTACATTACTGGTCAGTGTAGACTTGGGATAGACGATTCTGTGTAGTGAAGAAATTTGGATACATGGTTGTTATTTAATGTAATGTTTGTATTTATTTTTTGCACATTGTTTTGTTTCATTTTATATTTTACAAAAATATTATATATATAGATCAGAAATTCTGTCGTAATTCCATTTCATAGTTGTGCTAAAAAAGTCTTAGGAATTAATGGTATGTCTAGTGTTTTTCAACATAAGGATACATTACACAGGGAGGTCCAAATTTGTAGACAGCAATGAACAAAGGTTTAAGAAAATGATTATTTTAAGCATTTAATGTCAAGTAGTCAAATCTATACAGCATAAAGACAGGTATTTTTACAAAATATTATATGGCAACTCCGACTTTTACAATAAATCCTTCGCTTGACTCTATAAGAAGTAGGGTCGATCAACTTTTCAAATATTTAAACAAGAAGCTAGAATAAATATCTTTTGAGATTTCTCATAACGATACTTTTGAAAATGTCTTTGAATTTTTAATTGAATTAACTACATATCGAAAGGTGAGTACATGGTCTTTGATAAATAGAGTAAAAAGAACAATATATTTACTTTTTACCTAAAGTAGGTTGTAAAATATGTTTTAATTGAAATTTGTAAATAATCCATAATATTAAATGAAGGACATGGACCCTTCTTGTTCGACATGAAATGCATGTTCTGGTACAACAAGGCTACAAATGCTGTATTCATGTTTATATAATATAGGTATTGAAACTCTTTATTTTTCTTGAGAGTTGTTCAGGTCCTATACATCTTAGATAGAAATAAATGAAATATGTTTTATGAGAATTTGTAATCTTTATTGACCAAAGTCATATCCAGTTTAATACTGGCTCAAATTTTATTTGACAGTAATTGATACACCTGTCTAAAAGTATAACTTGAAAGAGCTTTACAAATTCATGTGTATATATATAGATACATGTATCAAGCTTTGAAATATTTCTTCAGTAAAAGTCATGAAAAAAGGGAGACAATTCTGTTACAAGAGGTAATTAAAGCTTTTTTTTTAACTGGACCCCTGTGTTCCCCTGTTGCTACACTAAGTGCTAAGCTTTAAAAGAAATGACAGACCAGTTTATGCTTTAATATTCATTAAGTCTTAATAGATTTGAATACTTGTTTACAGAATTTTTATAATTGTCAAAATATTGCACCTTTTATTTCATTTTGCAAATAAGTAAACATCACATATTATTTTAGATCAGTTTTGAAAATTATAAATACAAGGGTTCTGGACTTCTGTTCATTTAATTAAATGAGTACTGAAACGCAAAATCAGCATATATTGTAATGACTGAATGTTTATATCTATGTCATTGCATAAGAAGATCTATGTCCAAACTGGGACATTCATTGTATTGACTTTTATTGAAGAGAATCATTTGATATATTGACTTTTGTTATAATAAAATTATTTGAATTTGAAGATATTCGCAACAGATGATATTATTCTAATTTATGCAAACATTTTCTATAAAAACAAGAACAGTAGCTTGTATTTGCCTTTCTAAATGGTTCATAATCCTATTTACTCTGACTGGTAACCCAAATTAATTTACATTGTAGCTTTTCTCACCTATACATAATAGAAGATACTATATACCTATATTTGAGAACAAACATTACCAGTAGAAATGAAAGGGACATTGTATGACAACATGTCACCTTTGTTTGGTTCAGTTTGAGCTCAATCTGTGAAGGTACTATCATATTATCAAAATGTTTACTCCACTAATGTGTGGAAGTTGATTTAAATGGACAGATCGCTTCTCATTGGGCATTTAAAGTGTGTCTATTCAAGTGGCAAGATAGTGTTGGGATGAAACTGTATCCATATTCAGATAATTTACACTAAATAGACTTCTGAATTTTTTATCACTTTTTATTTTTACAGTGATTAAGTGAAGACATTGATGCCCTGATAATAACATGGTAATGATGATATATCTATAGTTTGGATTGTAAAGGTACAAGTACTAGTAAGTAAAATATATATATTGGTCAAATTTAAAATAATTTTTAGAAAAACAAAATTTAAATAAAAATAACACGTTTAAACAAATTTTATAGAAATATATAAGTATGTGATAAAATATAGAGCATTTTATAATTTGATTTAATTTAAAATATTTTTTAACTTAAAAGCATTATTGCCAAGTTTTTTTTGTGGCTGTGGAAAAAGGAATGTAGTGTGAATATACAGGATGCAAAACTATAATAAAAATACTTATTTGTTGTTGGTTCATGTCTGTCATATTTATTTTTCATAATTGTTTTGTTATAAATTAGGCTGTCTGTTTTTTTCTTGAACCTTTTTATATTTTTCATGTTTTGGTCATTTAAAGCCACCTATGCAGTATGGGTTTTATTCATTGTTGAAGGTTGTACAGTTGCCTATAACTGCTTACGCCTATTTCATTTGAACTTTGGTGAATAGTTGTCTCTTATGGTGATTTGAATACCACATCTTCTTTTTTATGTATCAGGAAATAATTTCAATCTCAAAAGAATCCTGCTTCTATTGCTGTTTTTAAAATTTACAGTCCTCAACTTTCTATTACAAATTAAAAATAAGCTAAGAAACACACCACAACCGTGGTCAAAATAGCACAGGCTCAAAACTTGACCTATACTTTGGTGAATTTGGTGTACATGTATAAAGTCAACACCTACAATTGCTTAGTGTCAATTCACCAGTGATTTTAAGTTGATATTGATGTCAATGATGGCTTACTGGTTTTGTTTAAATATCACTTAGAACTAAACTGGCTTCCCTAATGCATTATATGCATGTACTTGTACATCACCAGTCAGCAATTAATAATTAAATAATAATATTGCCTAAAAATTATACAAATTAGGATTTTTTACATTTAACTTTGACTTGTTTTTGGAAATTTCCCAGCTAGATCATCAATTTTCTGAATGAGTCAATTTATAGATTTTTTTCTATCAAATAATACAGAAAATTGGGTATTTAGAAATTTCATATTTCCTGTATTGTATAATATAAATGACCTCATACATATTCTAATATCAGATAAATTTTAATTGATTAAAAACTAAATTTTCAGAAGTTATGATAAACATATTTGTTTAAGACAACTTGCTACAATAACATATTTGTGTAGAATTATCTCCCCTAGATAAAGTGAATACTTAGATAATTTAAGGATTAAATTAATAGCTAAATTAAATAAAAGATGTGATATATGACAGAATCTATTTGATTAATTGATAGTGAGGGATCAAAGAGACAAGATATCCACTTATTTAATATAAATTCAGTAAAAACTTGCATCAGCGAAGAAAATTTCCCAGAAATATATAGTTAAGAAAATAGATTTTCCCCCCATTTTAATACATATATTTTTATCGGTTGCTTTTAAACTTTATATTTATTTTTTATAGCATTTTTGTAATAAAATTCAAAGTAAAATTATGTGGTATAAGTGGCTATTATAGAGATCTCTATTTCCCCCAAAAGGTTTAATTTCTTGTCAATTTTCCATTTTTCCCAATAAAATAATGAATTCTTATATATATTATTCCAATTTAATAAAACGTTTTATGAGATTTCAAAAAGAATGAAAAAGACAAAATAAAAGCTTTAAAAAAATCAAATTAATTTTAATTTTCATTATAACTTTTAAAGAGATAATAGAGTCATGTACAGATGAATCGCAAAACTTTGCAAACACATTTTTTGTACATTGAAAAAAAATTACCGGTACATGTTGTTGTATATGTATGTGAAAGCAATGTTTGATGTTTATATGAAAAGATTATTTGACTTTCAAAACCAATCCCAAAATTTTAATTAAACTTTCTAAAATTGACTTGTCTATTCTTGAAACAATAGTTAATTGAAACTTCACTAAAATCTCAGGATCAGATTTTACACATGGGGGCCAAACGTTAAGCTATATGAAACACTTCACACAATTTCTCATGCTTATAATATTTTCCTTGTCAATCCAAAGATAAACTTGTGTGCTTAGGAATCATCTTTATTAGACTCATAGATCTAATTAATTCCACGGTATAGAGTAACAATCCCGTTGTACTAAGTCCTTTCGATATCCTGATGTCATTCTTAAGACAAGAGAAAATGAAATAATACGGTTGTTGTGACCGTAGGTAGTGACTTTACATATAGATCGGTATCCCTACTGTGTCATATCTCTGAACCGACTAGTGTTAGAAATAATATAACATGGTAAACAGTCCTATCAATACACCCTCACTCGTAGTGATAGCTTTTGTTCACAAATATGAAATAGACAACATTTTTGTAAGATGACAGGAACATTGTGATAAATATTGACATGACCTACGGAAATCCTACGGACACCCTGTCAGAAAAGATAGTGCTGGAGACCAAATAATGGCTGTTATCTCCGAGGAGGAAAGTTAACTTGACTCACGGCTGATAACACCTTCATCAAAAACATAGAAATCACTTGTTTTGGTGAATAATATAGATAAATGCGTAAATAAAAGGGAAAGAGATTCCGTTTTACCTATTTTAAAGAATTTGACACATCGTTGCTAATCCTGTAATTTATCATCGAATTTAAATAAACTGGCTTGTTTAACATATTTTTTATCAGTCTTTCTAAAGAGTTAAAGCTGCCAATCAAAGTAGAAGGTTGATCATCTATAATATAAACTTTGAATTCAGAAATTAATGCATGCATTTATTAATGCCATTTTTTAGGAATGGACAAAAATGTGAGATTGACTATTGCTATTTTAGACAAATCTGCCTAAAGATTTTCATGTATGTTTCGAATTTCAGAACTTGCAACTAATAAAATTACTGTAAAATTGTATGTCTTAATTTTTAATTTTTATATTTTTATTTTCAGGTTTGCCAGAAGCACTAGGATTCATTGATGTACTTCATATATTGAGAATAACTTCATCACAATGGTGCTACACATATTCATTGGACTATTTTACATATTAACAGTTTGCTATGGTGAAAACATCATCAACTTTCAACTTATGGAAGAAATGCCATTAAATACATCAGTTGGAAGTTTAGCAACAAATAGCGGACTTCAAGTTAATATGACACCACAAGAATTCAATAATCTCAGATATAGTTTCTTAGATCAGACAGACATGCAGAATTTGTTTAACATCAATGACAAAACTGGTGACCTTCAAACCAAAATTCAAATAGACAGGGAACATGTTTGTGATTTCGTTGATTCGTGTGTTCTTAAATTTGATATTGCAATCCATTCTAATGTTCCAGCTATGTTTAAAATTTACTCTGTTCAGATCACGCTTCTAGACAAAAATGACCATTCACCAAAATTTCCTTCCAACATTGTTAACCTTCAAGTACTGGAATCTTCACCCATTGGTACATCTATTACCATTGACGATGCAACAGATTTAGATTCCAGCCCAAAGTTTTCCGTTCAGAGCTATGAAATCGTGCCATCCAATAGTATATTTCGTCTGGATTCAACACCTCAAGTAGATGGTGGGTTTTTGTTGAACCTAGTTCTCCTTCAGAAGTTAGACAGAGAAACATTAGATAATTATCAACTTCAAATTGTTGCAAAAGATGGTGGCTTTCCTCCGAATGTAGGAACAGCAACTGTTAATGTGGAAGTAACAGATGACAATGATAATTCTCCTGTATTTGTACAAGATGTTTACAATATAAGTATCGCAGAAGGTACCGCATCAAACACAGCCATCTTGGCAATCTCTGCTACTGACAAAGACATAGGTGATAATGGAAAGGTCACTTATAGCTTCAGTTCTAGACAAAATGGATTGGATTCTATAACAAGTCTGTTTTCAATAAATGAAACCACTGGATTTTTATCTGTGATTGGGAATATTATTTATGAAGCCGGCAAGGTATTTAAGATTTATGTAGAAGCAAGTGATCACGGAACGTCGCCAAAAAGTTCACAAGCAACTGTTCATATTAATATCATGGATACGGGAAATAACCAACCTATAATTAGAATTAACTTTATCAGCTTGGGAAGTAATGATGTTGTGAATATTTCCGAGTCTTCAAACATTGCAACTCTTGTAGCGTCTCTTAACGTAGAAGATCCAGACACTGGCGCCAATGGTAATGTATCTTGTAGTTTGTCAGGAGATTTTCTATCTCTCCAACCTATTGCAAATAAGAAAGGATATCTTATAATGATAAAAAAGAAATTTGACAGAGAAAAGCAAGATTATCATAATATTCTAGTGACATGCCAGGATCAGGGATCACCTGTCAAAAGCACAACAAAAGTATTCCACGTTCGAGTGTTAGATGATAACGATTGTACACCAGAATTCTTACTGGCAAACTATTTTGCCTCCATGGATGAAAATAACTTAAAAGGGACCCCTATCACTAAAGTATCTGCCAAAGATGATGATTTAAGTCCAAATAATGATGTTCAATACTTCTTGGACTCTGATGCAGAGGGAAGGTTTGCAATAAATTCTGTATCTGGAGTGATCACAGCTAATACAGTTTTTGATCGTGAACAGGCTCTGAACTATAAATTTACCGTATTAGCAGTAGACAGTGGTAATCCTCCTTTAACTGGTACAGCCTCAGTGATATTGACCATCAAAGATGTCAATGACAATGCACCATATTTTGATGATGTTCCGTTTTTCCAATTTTTCGTTAAAGAAAATGCTGATACAAAAAATCCTATTGACAAACTTACAGCTCATGACAAAGATGAAGATGGAACTAGAAATTCTGATATTACATTTTCGCTTGATCCTCGATTTTCGGATGCCAATTTGCCTTTCATTGTTTATCCACAGGGGAATATTTACACTAACATGAAACTTGACCGTGAACGACAAAGTAGTTACCAATTCACAGTTATTGCTAAAGATCAAGGAACGCCACAACTATCTGCCTCCATGGACGTCAAAGTTTATGTATCTGATGATAATGACAATAGGCCAAATATTACTTTCCCAACAAAACAAAACAACACTGTTAAAATCCCATATTCTGTTGAAGTTGGGACTATGATCACACAAGTTAAAGCAGTTGATTTAGATGAAACTGGACCCAATAGTCAATTAAATTACAGGATAAAATCTGGGAATGAGCAAGATGTTTTTATGATCGGATCTACCACAGGGAAAATATATCTGAAGAGGACATACGAAATTACTTCTGACAAAATGTTTCCGCTAAATATTGAAGTAAATGACAATGGCAAAATAAAATTGAACAGTAGTGAAACTTTAAGAATTGTTCTGCTGTTTGCTAACATGACAACTGCAGCACAAGACTCTGGTTCTGGTAATAGGAATATAATCATTTCTATTGTTGTAATAGCGTTGACAGTCGTCATATCGGCAGCCATGATTGCCATCATTCTGATATTACGATACAAGGACAAACAAGATAAACAACAAAGCCAGAAGCCTCTGACGTACCCACAGATCACACCACACGAGAAACTCATGGCAAATGGTTTAACTAAAGATATGGACATGCAATTAAAAAAGAAAAAAGAAGTCAGCTTTTCTATTGATGAGGATTTAGACAACATGGAGTTGTATAACACAAGTTCAACAACTACATCAGGGTTTAATGATTATGAGGTATATATTTTTTTTCTATTCTAACTGTTCATTTTTTATCTTATTACAAAAAAAATTATATGAATGAGTTGATGTCCTCACAACCAGTTGGTCTTGCAAATGCAATAACCTGTATATCTTGCAGGGGTATATTTTAGTTGGGAACTCTTATTTATGCCCATCTTTTTCACTTTGGGTTATTTACCCCGGTATGATTGAGTATGAGATGTTTTATTAATGAAACATATACTTTGTCAGAATTCAGGCTCTTTATTGAAAATCATGCCAAAATGTCTCTGCATCAAACATTTATACATTTGCCTGATGGTCTTAGGTTATTTCTTAAAATGTATTGATGCATTCATCACAATGAAATGTCAGATAGGATAACATTATGGCATCAATTGAATAATTTATGGCATAAACAAAGGGAAAACATGTTGATTTCTATACAAAAATTGTAAAATTTTGATGTTATAATCAATCACTAAAGAACATCCTTGTTTCTATCTGAAATTTACACAAGACAAAATTTTCAAAGTGATATTTATACCTGTTATACATGTATATAACATCATTATAATATAAAAATGAAAAAAAACAGTTGTAACATATAGATCTGTAGTAGAACATAAATGGTCTTTTACTATTTTAGTACTTAATTTATACCAGAAACCACATCAATTTGCATTTAATAATAATTCAGTTGTAGTTTACATGTAAATGACAGTTTTCATATGTATATGAACCGAATTAAAGTATTAAATATTTGATAATACCAATATTTACAAGACCTTGTCAAAATATATATCTTTAAAAGTGTCACCCATTAAGTATTCATATTCATATTGTTTGTATACACATTTTAAAATGTTTCCATTTAAAATTTTGACACCAAATTGACCATGATCTGATGCTTTATAAATAATAACAAGATGGTGTGGTAATATCAAAATTAGGTAATTGGTAAATAAATTCTCTTCACATTTGTGGTTAATTATTTCTCTACAAATACTTGTAGAGCTTATTTCTTGTTTTAAATTTACAATAGAAAAGATTTTTCAGGTTATTTCGACCTGTTTTGAAATTTTTATATTGCAGTCTTTTACCATGTTAAAGTCATAGTTCAAAAATATCAATATAAATTTTCTATACTTGGTGTGTTATTTTTAAACATAATTTTAGAACTTTTATTGTGGTAATAGACATTATATTGTTAATAGACTGCTAGGTGTTTTTTTCCAATTTTATTGACACCAAATTAAAACTCCATTAAATTGTAATTATTTGATTTTAGATATTTCACTCACTTATAAACCGGAAACTAGCTATTTGTTATTCTTTATATAGTCTAGAATTCATTGTGACAAAGAAATGTCCCTTTAATGTAAAATACAATGTACACAGTTCAAATGGATTTGCCTTTATTTTTCAGAAGCAACATGAAAAGTACAAAATTAACAAGAAACCAATACATGTAGAATTTCCTGAACAAAAGGTATGTTATATTGAGGTCTAAATATGAAGGCAGGTAGATTATAGTATTAGTTCAATTGATGAACAGTTATTTAGAAATGAATGTCAATTTTCCTTGTTGTTGGTTCTTAGGTTCTTCCTTTATCAATAGAAATTGGCCTCCATGATAATAGTAAAGCGTGCTGAAAATGGCATAAAAACACCTAACAATCAGTCTATATTACAAACCTATAAAAAAAAAAGATCTCCAATTATATTTCAATTTGTTTAAGGCTGTAAGACCTCTAAATTTATTCATAAAAAAATAATTATCTTTAAAATCGAGCTAGTATTGGCAAGCTAATGAAGTGATGATTTTGAACATGTTGAAGAATTGGATTAGGTTTAAGATACTTTAAGGTTTGTTTTGGCTATTTTATCAATTATTTATAACTCTTTAACATGAAGACAGAAGTTAAGACTTTTGAGAAACAATATAAACCAATCATGAACTAGGACAGGTGTTAAAATCTCATTCAAAGATTAAAAATTCAAGTGAATTGAAAACCGAATATTACAGTAGAGTCGCCTGTAGTAGAAAACCCTTGTTATTGTAATTTATGACCTGTTCTAGCTACGGAATGAATTGTGACCTCATTTACATAATTGTTGTAAAAATGTTAGTTGGGAGTTAGAAATATAATCACATGGTCATTCATCTTGTAAATGAAATGGTTGCATTTTAAATTGAATTTCTTTTATTTGTCCAACGGCACTTTATCACTTTCTGATAGCGTCTTTTCATTGTAATTATAGTTTGTCAGTGTTATGTATAAGTTTACACCTATTGTGGAGGCTTTAATGATGGGTTAGGGTATAACATGGTTTAGTGGGACATTACACCTTTGTAGAACAGTCTCAAAACCTAAATATATTTTGACAGTGTTAATGGCACGTTTCACTTTTGTCAGTATTTAGTTTTTAGGAACTTTTGAATCGTGCTAGGTTTTCAATGAAAGGGTGTAGATGTTTCGAAAAAGTACAATATTTTGTTGCACATTACAATTTCACTTTATAAAACAAAAAATAAAAAATAAATGCAATCATAGTAGTAATCCAGATGCATGTACATCAAATATCGGTAAGGTTTAGAGTAACCTACCTTTTTCCAACATCAAGAAATGGACGTTTTAACATAAACACATGCACACATCTTCAAAGATATAAGCTTGAGAGATGCAAAGATTAGACATTATATTCAAACTGATTTTTTTCCCCAGGTACATCATAGCTTTGACAATATAAGTGAGTTATCAGATGAAGCCACCAACTCAGACAGTGGCCATGGCAGTAGTGATGTAGATATAACTAACCAATCAAATGGAGCACAGAGTAAGTTTGAAATTTTAAACCACTTGTTCATATGTATAATGGCTCTAGCCTATTTTAAGCATCTAGCAGTACAATTGGAACTTTGCTACATGGTGATGGGCAGATGGAATTAACCCATTTATATAACTTTTTTATGCCCCATTTATGGGCATTATGTTTTGTGGTCTGTGCATCCGTTTGTCTGTCCCGTTTCAGGTTTTAGTTTTTGGTCAAGGTAGTTTTTGATGAAGTTGAAGTCCAATCACCTAGAAACTTTGTACACATGTTCCCTATGATATGATCTTTCTAATTTTAATGCCAAATAATAGATTTTCCCCCATTTTTATGTCCACAGAACATAGAAAATGATAGTGTGGATGGGCAATCAGTGTACTGGGGACACATTCTTGTTTTATTTGTTCTAAAAAAAGGTCAAACAAATATAATATATTATAAACAGAATTATTTAGACTTACAAAGTTGATAAAAAAATGTACAAGTCTGAAAACAAATTTCTGAATGGTTAGCTTGGAGTAAATATGTTCTATAACATGTATTTTAACCTGTATTTGTATTGAATGTGCTAAAAGAACATAGTTTAATTTATTTTTTTTTCTTTATAGATGATAAGTTTGCCCCTAAATCTGTGAGACTACAGCCAGTATTATCAGCAAAGTGTCAGTCACCCATTAGGGCTGATGATGTATTAACTATAGTGACAAATAATGGTCACAGAAACTCATTTGACAATTCACATCGTAGCTTGATATTAGATGGTCGAAAAAAATCTGGTAGCGGTGCCAAGTCAAAGGATAACTGGGTACCATCATATGTGTAATATATGTATAAAAGTTTCCACAGTATAGTGCAATATATCAGAAAAATGGAAAAATCTAATACTCAGATGAAATATATGGATATTTCTTGATTGTTGTGTGAAATACTGGAATTATAAATGAATGAAGACCATGTGATAGTCACCTGACTTAATATACAGTGGAACCCCAATGAAGAAGGCAAAGATCTACTCAGAAAACCCATTGTGGACTTATGGAAAAAACTGAATGAAGGTATGCAGTGTTTATTTATCTTAGAAGTCTTTTACTTTAAAGAGATTTTTTTTTTTCTTATATTTTGTCATATATTTCTTCCAGGAGATTTTTTTATATCACACCAAGTCTCTCCTATTTTCATTTTAACATTTAACATGAGTAATTTCAGAAGTCAGAAGAAAAACAAACATTTTTCAAAATACTGGTCTTTTGTGTAAAAAAAATATCTGAAAACAAATATTAAACAAAATAAATATCATATTTGCAATGCCCTTTGTTATCCAAACATTATTGAGAAAAAAATAAGTAAATAAGGAAACAATGATGTATGACAAACACAGTAGACTTTTACTACCTGATGGAAAAGGTTACAAGGCAGTGAAAACTTATGTCAATATCTAAAACATTTTTATGACTTTAATAGGTTTTTTTATAGGAACCAGTTAGATCATTTTATTGAGATGTAATAAAAAGTTAGAAATTGTATGATACTGTTCCATGCAAGCTGTTTTATCCCTCATTTTATTGGATTTCTTCTTTATTTTGTAGAATCATCAAATATGTTCAGTTGGAGGAACATGAATCTAGAATCAAAGAGAGGCTGTCAAGGGAGACTACTGAAAAGGAAGCAGTTAATTATTTAGACCGAGGAGATGATTTTAATCTGAAATTTTCAGTTCAATCAGACGTAGATAGTGGACTGTTTTCACAAAATTTCCTACATTGCATTCTTTTGCTGTCAAGAAATGAAGACCAATGTTATACGAAATTGTAAATTTTTCGTTTTGATCTTACAGTTACTGTTTTCATACATCACCACATCACATCATTCATATATAAACAGCATTAATTTGTGATATTCAATGTACAGGGTATATAATTTGTTACTTATACAATTGTTAAAATTTATACATAAAATAAAATTATGAAAAACAATATCTTTGTCATTGACTGCATTTCTGTTGCTAATTAAAAATACCGACAGAAAGAAATTGAAGAGTAAGAATGTGATGTGAATTTGGTTTTGCTTTTATGCCCATTATCTTCATGCGGCTGCCTGGGGCATGTAGTTTTACCTATGTTTCTACATCCTCATACTTAAACCCAACTGTTGTCTGGATTCATTTTGTCATGGTTGTAGCCCTTAATGTATTGAGCTTATTTTGGTTTCAAAATGTATAAAGTGAGTTCCTTGAATTGGCATTTTGTTATTGATGTCAAGAGGGTTTTTCCATCAAACTATCATTGTTAAATGTGTTTGGTAGCAGGCATTGGCAAATTCCAGTTCAAATCATGTTTTGAATTAATCATTACTTTAGATATATTGGAGCGTATATCTGTGAGTTCTGGTGTTATATAAAAAAAAATAAGGAAATGTGGAATGACAAGACAATCATCCACTAGAGACTACATGATGATTATAAATTATTAAATTTCTAGTTTTCAAAATAACAAATTTGATCATCAGTTGACTATTATCCCTGAAACTACAGACAACATTGTAGTATTTAAAACTACACATGAAACTACAGACAACAATGAAGTGTTTAAAAATACACATGACACTATAACTATAGCTTCATTGAAGTATTTGAAAATACCACTGAAACTACAGACGGAAATCAAGTGTTTGAAAATGCCCCTAAAATTGCTGACAACATTGAAGTGTTTAAATATATCTGTGAAACACAAAACTACATGAAAGTAGAAAGGATTGAAATTTTAAAAGATACCTCTGAAACTAAAGACAACATTAAAGTGTTCAAAACATATACACATGAAACTAGACAACTCTCAAGTGTTTACAAATACACATGAAACTACAGACACCATTAAAGTGTTTACAAATACCCTTGAAACTACAGGCAACATTAAAGTATTTGACATTAAATCTGAAACTACACACAACATTGCAATATTAAAAATACCCCTGAAACTACAGACAACATTAAAGTGTTTGAAACATATACACATGAAACTACAGACAACACTATAGTGTTTACAAATAAACATGAACTACAGACAACACTGGAGTGTTTGAAACATATACACATGAAACTACAGACAACAATGTAGTGTTTACAAATACACATGGAATACAGACAACTCTGAAGTGTTTGAAACATATACACATGAAACTACAGACAACACTGAAGTGTTTGAAACATATACACATGAAACTACAGACAACACTGTAGTGTTTACAAATACATATGGAATACAGACAACTCTGAAGTGTTTGAAACATATACACATGAAACTACAGACAGCACTGTAGTGTTTACAAATACACATGGAATACAGACAACTCTGAAGTATTTGAAACATATACACATGAAACTACAGACAACACTGAAGTGTTAACAAATACACATGAACTACAGACAACACTGAAGTGTTAACAAATACACATGAAACTACAGACAACACTGAAGTTTTTATAAATACCCCTGAAAACAATTGAACTCTCGAGTTGATAAATATCGTATCACACTTGATGCAGCACTTGGTAGAATTAAAGATAACATATATGGTAGAATCTTTATATATACATTGTAATGTGATGATATGCAAGCCGACTGCAACAACCTGTTTAACCCAAAGTATATTCAAAAGATTCTGAAGATCATTTTCTAATGAACGTTAACTAAATGTTAAAACTAAAAATAGAAAAATCACACTAGAAATAATGACCTGGCACTTTAACGGAGGGGAATCAGTTTTGTGAGGACTCTACCTACTCTTCCCTCATTATAATATTGATTAATATAAAAAAAAAAAATTGGCAATAAGAACACGTACTATAATAGATCATAATATGAGCTATATGCAAAAGAGGAAAATAAACAATACTATAGACAATACGAAAAGATATCTTTTAAACACACCAGAGACTTAGGAAATATATATACAATATATATACTATTTTGTCGGAAAATATAAAATTTATTTGCATGAGCTTTAGAAACAGGACGAAAAGCGAGGCTCTGTCGAGCCGAGTTTTTCTTCTGTTTTGTAGCAAGTACAAATAAATTTTATATTATCCAATAATGTACATATATTGTTTTTATCCTAAAATTACTCCCAACACTTGAAACTTGAGTTATTGAAAATCAAATTCATTGTCTTTAGTTTTTCAAAGAAATCAACATCGTTGAAACGCGGACCGCAAAAAGGACACAAATATGAACTGGTTTGGAAACAGAAATATTCATAGTACCGCTTGTTGAACGTAGAAGGCGGGTAACAGGAGACTTTACAAACTTACTTTTAAGCAAACATTTATTTGTATACCTATTATTTGTACAAGAGATGGCTAATTGCAGGATAAAATTCTCTATGTCATCTACATTATTCTATGTGTAATAACAAAATTGTACAATAATATTATATTTTAAAACTGTTCGAAAAAAGCTTTATTCGTTTTGAGTACTAATATTAATGTTCTATTCGAATGTCTAACGGTTGTGCTAAGCTTGTTTGCAAAGGTGCCTGGTAGGTCATATGGATTAATCTCGCCTCAATGTTGTATAATGTTTATTCCTGATTACAGATTATAACGCCCAACATATTAAACAGAAGCCCTAGGCAAGGATTCAGTGTTTGTAATACTTGTACAATGAAGGATCAAACCAATTACCTTTGCATGGATTTACTTATTGTATATACTGGTATTACAGAAAATAAGTTTGATCAATTTATATATTTATACTTTTGATATTTGAGATCTGTTTATGCATGTAGGAAAAAACTACTGATTATTTATGATTTCAAATTTCAGGGTCCCAAAATTTGTTTTCTATAGCTTCTTTCACTGTATGAAGAAAACAAAATCCCCCCCCCCTCCTGGAAATTGTGTCTCAAAGATGACATTCCACATTTAACAACTTAGAAACTATAAGTAAATAAGTTTTAAGAAAAAATGGAATGATAATGCAATAACTTTATCTGTACCGATTTAAAATGTGTCTCTTTTGTTTCGATGCAAGTTAAACTGTTTATTCGTCATGGGACATTTTCGTTCAAAGTTAATCATTATAACACCCACAACATGTACAACATCGCTAGCATAGCATCAAGGCAATCTCCATGAAATCTGTACTTCGTCCATTACCGTGCATCCAGAAAAGGGATCCGAAAATACTTAATACAATTGGATTACATTCATAAATACTCTTATGACAGAACTTTCTTGACCAACTACTATTATTAGCCAATCCGAAATTCAAAACAATTGCCATCACAATATTTTAAAGAAACTAAGGTGTATTTGGATAAAGTTTATTTAGGGTATTGTGCTATTCGTTTCCTTTCGGTCATATTGTCTATCACCTATTCAAGTACTTTTTTTAGTATTTAGGGTTTTAAGTTCCTGTTCAATGAGGATAAATAGAGAAATGCGTGCCGTGATTTATAAAGTGCCAAATGTATTTTTACCGTAACTGAGGTTAGTGAAAAAAATGCACGCGAGACACTATACTCTTTGAAGCCATAAGCTAAGGTTTGCCCATACTCCATATGATAATATTTTTAGTTGAACTTCTGATTATTGCCATAATAATGAAAAAGCAACGCTGACATTTGTTCTTATTGAATTTATTCATATACATGAATCCGTGTGTTGTTCGTGTTTATTACTTTATGATACATTATCCGATCCTTTGCACATCCATTTAAAAACCTACCTAGGCGTTAACAAGAATTCACAGCAAGATTTTTCAACCGTTTTGTTCTTTTCTCAAGCATTTCAACTTTTTCGATATTTGATACAAATTGTATTTGAATTCTTTTAAAATGTCACAAATCCTATTTTACAATGGAAACAAATTTGTACCCGGCATGTTCATTTCAGTTTGATTGACAAAGTAGAAATCTACATCTGAAGTTTTGTTTACTCAACAAACATTGGATGTTTACCCAAACAATTTATTTTGGATTTTTCACTTCTACAACCAAACGTCTTAGCTCAGATGGAAGCCGGACCTGTCATCTCACTTTTTGATTTTCTTTTTCCATGTGACTTTTTAATTCATTATCAAGTTTCATTCCTTGCAAAGTTTGTTTATTCATTAATTTCTGTCATTGTATGAACAAGGATTTGCATGAATTGTTGACCAACGAACAACATAGGATCAATTCTAGATCGGCTTCCCATTCCATTGTTAGACTGGAGTACTTTCTTGACTTTCAACTCGCAACAATACTAATTGTTACCAAGATTAATAGAAGCATCACCTGCAGAATCTGGAAAAGAAAATTGAATATTTGCCATACAAGATAAAATCAATTCTATAAATTGCTGAATCTTGTCATTCTTGTTTTAATTTTGACAGGTCTGTGGTTTAATCAATTTCCATGAAACTGGTCTGATATGAATCATCATAGACAAAATTCAGAATGTTTGCATCAACCAACTGTTCAGTGGCTTATGTGATTTCGTTCTTTTATCAAAATTGTTTAAACTTTCCCAAAATCTCGACTTTGCAATCATCTCAGTATTCGACAGGTTAATGTTACGTTACTGATGAAGATTTTTTTTCCATTGGGTTTTTTTTTTGCATCCTTATTTGACAAATATTGAAAATCTAATGCATACCGCATACTTAATGATTAATTATTTTACATTAAGCTTACATTTTTAAAGAATTATTAAACTTTTATAGTTAAGTGTATTTCACTTAGTTTCTGTTTGTTCGTACAAAACAGAGAGACTGAAAGGCTAAGCTTCTATAATTTGAAGTTACATTCGTCAAAGCTTAATTGACTATCCTCGCTCAGGAAGACTTGAGTGTATAACTGTATCATAATAATTAGTATAAATGACGATTTTTAACCATAACACTATTGATTTTACTATATATGAAGACTCGACCTCACAATTATTACTGTCAATAGGACAAATCTGATTATTCTCGTGTAGGTCGTCCTGTCGACCATACAGCTTAGTCAAAGTAAGACTTCATCATCAGGTCATCCGTAAAGTGATACATGTACAAAACTGGGAGAAGATGTATTATGACGACAATCATTTAAGTTGAAGGACGGTGAACGCAATATTAATGACAAATAGAAAGATAGACAGAAAACGTCAGAAAACGAAACATTTTAAAACAGTAAATGGAATTACAAAGACATTTTTCTCAGAATATATAATCTCCGTTTTTTACTCGGTGTATATATTTAAGAAGTTTTTAATGGATATTCAAATGTTCCTAATGTTTCTTGTAAATCTTGCTCTTTTTTCATATATACAACGTTGTTACAACTGTAATCACTATTAAGGATTGCAGCTTTACAAAACAGCAAATTACTTGGACATGTATAATAGGATGTGTGTTCAGATCTTTCTGATCATTACTTTCAGTCAAGGCCATTCGTAAAATTAATGTGTCGATATAATGCATTTGTATATTTGGTAATACTTTATAGAACACTGTACATGCTATCAATTGGACATCTATATATAGGCGTCCCAGTAAATTACCAACGTACAATCTATATAAACTGATATAACGTCGACATGTATAGGGTGGGTTACTGTGAAGATGACATCACCTTTTTACGTTGTATCTTTCGAGTACATATTAGGTTATTTATGTTCAATATGTGTTAAGTTTTACACCTGAGATGAAAGAGATATGACAAGAACATGACATATTTTCATTAGTTCTTCGGTGTCAATAAAGTATATGCACTGTCACTAGATTTCTAGTAGCTATGCATAATAAATATGTGTTCACTACTGTACACTGAAATATGTATATGCATGATAACCTCGCACAAAAAAAGAAAAATAATTGGTTGGCCGCTTCGGAGCTTTACAGGAGTAAAGGACACTTTTTTTTTAAATTCCCTCCTTTCACCGTTGATACGTGATGACACGATTCCGCTCGTCTGTATACTTTAAGTCATTTTCATCCTCATTTTTTGATAGGGTTTAACTTGCTCATTCTTTAGTTTTGTGTAGCGAGTATGTTGGTCTTTATTTTACTACTAGTATTTGTATGTGTATCTGGCGTTGATGTGGTAGGTTTGTATGATGGTCTTTATTTTACTACTAGTATTTGTATGTGTATCTGGCGTTCATGTGGTAGGTTTGTATGTCGGTCTTTATTTTACTACTAGTATTTGTATGTGTATCTGGCGTTCATGTGGTAGGTTTGTATGTCGGTCTTTATTTTACTACTAGTATTTGTATGTGTATCTGGCGTTCATGTGGTAAGTTTGTATGATGGTCTTTATTTTACTAATAGTATTTGTATGTGTATCTGGCGTTCATGTGGTAGGTTTGTATGTTGGTCTTTATTTTACTACTAGTATTTGTATGTGTATCTGGCGTTCATGTGGTAGGTTTGTATGTCGGTCTTTATTTTACTACTAGTATTTGTATGTGTATCTGGCGTTCATGTGGTAGGTTTGTATGATGGTCTTTATTTTACTACTAGTATTTGTATGTGTATCTGGCGTTCATGTGGTAGGTTTGTATGATGGTCTTTATTTTACTACTAGTATTTGTATGTGTATCTGGCGTTCATGTGGTAGGTTTGTATGATGGTCTTTATTTTACTAATAGTATTTGTATGTGTATCTGGCGTTGATGTGGTAGGTTTGTATGTCGGTCTTCATTTTACTACTAGTATTTGTATGTGTATCTGGCGTTGATGTGGTAGGTTTGTATGATGGTCTTTATTTTACTAATAGTATTTGTATGTGTATCTGGCGTTCATGTGGTAGGTTTGTATGATGGTCTTTATTTTACTAATAGTATTTGTATGTGTATCTGGCGTTGATGTGGTAGGTTTGTATGATGGTCTTTATTTTACTAATAGTATTTGTATATGTATCTGGCGTTCATGTGGTAGGTTTGTATGATGGTCTTTATTTTACTAATAGTATTTGTATGTGTATCTGGCGTTGATGTGGTAGGTTTATATGATGGTCTTTATTTTACTAATAGTATTTGTATGTGTATCTGGCGTTGATGTGGTAGGTTTGTATGATGGTCTTTATTTTACTAATAGTATTTGTATGTGTATCTGGCGTTGATGTGGTAGGTTTGTATGATGGTCTTTATTTTACTAATAGTATTTGTATGTGTATCTGGCGTTCATGTGGCAGGTTTGTATGATGGTCTTTATTTTACTAATAGTATTTGTATGTGTATCTGGCGTTCATGTGGTAGGTTTGTATGATGGTCTTTATTTTACTAATAGTATTTGTATGTGTATCTGGCGTTGATGTGGTAGGTTTGTATGATGGTCTTTAATTTACTAATAGTATTTGTATGTGTATCTGGCGTTCATGTGGTAGGTTTGTATGATGGTCTTTATTTTACTAATAGTATTTGTATGTGTATCTGGCGTTCATGTGGTAGGTTTGTATGATGGTCTTTATTTTACTAATAGTATTTGTATGTGTATCTGGCGTTCGTGTGGTAGGTTTGTATGATGGTCTTTATTTTACTAATAGTATATGTATGTGTATCTGGCGTTCATGTGGTAGGTTTGTATGTCGGTCTTTATTTTACTACTAGTATTTGTATATGTATCTGGCGTTCATGTAGTAGGTTTGTATAACGTCTATCAATATATACGTAAACATATAGGTCAAAACAACCCACTTTTCATTTTCAATGCAATTCGTGTTGTGAAAAATTTAGATGCTAACTTTCTATGCATGCAGTTAAATTTGAAAGGAACTATTCTCATCGTGGTAAAGAATATCTGTAGCATACATACAACAACTTAAAGTTCTACAGAATCAGAGTGGTATAAAATAACAGCAAATTACAAAACAGATACAAAACCATACTATAGTTTACAGAAATCTGATATTTGATATTTTTTTCAGCAGCAAATTGTTGTCAGACCAATTAATTTTATTTATCAAAAGTTAACAGTAAGAAAATCCGCGAGGAACAAAACAAGCAGATATCTTCAGAAATCGTTTTCTAGGCAGAATTTGGGGAATCAAATTAAATCTGTAACAGTAAAACGACCTCGAAAAGTGCCGTATGATTAATAAGCACCGATCGACTTCTTAATCTTGAAGTTAAAAGCCAGGATTAGTAGTAATCCCCTAATTCATAAATCTTTCATTTTACAATAATCCAAAGAGACGGCTTTAAGATTAATACCGTTTTTACAAACAATTAACTTATTACACTAGTATAGCTTTGTATTGTACTAATGGGTTAGATCACGAGCAAGTCTTAACCTCTCCAGAAGTGAAAACTAATCTTTTATAGTACTATAGTTATACAACTTACAACAGTATTAATGGCTTTTCTAAATCATTCTCACGAACTTTGCCAAGTTTATACGATTTGTAGAACAGATGGGTCAACAGAATATATATATGTTAATTTGTTGTAAACTGACTTTTAATAGTGCAAATATTTATTGATTGATTGATTGATTGCTAGCTGCTTATAACGTCCAGTGACAAATAATTCATGCATGTTCAGACCGAGCGTATCCGAAATGTCACTCAACGCCTGGACGGAAAAATGAGATCAATGTGAATAAACTTATCCAATATACGCTTTCACAATTTTGGTAACTTTTAATCGTAAAACTATATGTTTTTGTTGAAAGATCCGTTGGCAATACAACAACGGCAACGACTGGCTAGGTTCTCTCATACAAAAACAAAACACTTCTGATGTAGGACTAAACACTATAGGGCAGACAAAAACATGTCTGCCTGAATTCCTAGAGGACTTTGCACAAGGGCATATAACAATATTTCTATCTGGGTTCCTACAGGACTTAAAACAAGGCGAAGTATACAGACAATATTTCTGTCTGAATTCCTATATGACACAGTACAAGCGCAGACAACAACAGTTCTTTCTGGGTTTTCTAAAGGACTTAGCACAAGCACAGTCAACACTTTTGCTGTCTGTGTTCCTTTAAAACTTAGGAACGTCGCATATGCGACTTATATGCTCCTACATGTCTCACAATATGCACATATAACTATTTAGCACGTCTCTAAATGACTTAGAATACTTTCAGTCAAAACCTGATGTATATAACGATCAAAATGGAAGAACTAAGAAGAAGAAGAAGAAGAAGAAGAAGAAGAAGAAGAAGAAGAAGAAGAAGAAGAAGAAGAAGAAGAAGAAGAAGAAGAAGAAGAAGAAGAAGAAGAAGAAGAAGAAGAAGAAGAAGAAGAAGAAGAAGAAGAAGAAGAAGAAGAAGAAGAAGAAGATTTTTATTTCCATTAAATGGGCTCACAAGGAGCATAGTACAATATAAGACATAAATAAGACAATAACAAAAAAGAAACAACAATAGTCTTGTATGCATACAGTTTAATCATCATGAACTACACAATACATAAACAATAGATCACTGTACTAGAATAGAGAATGGAAATATGCCAAACAGACAACAACCAGAGAAAAAAGCAGAAACAATCTAACGTATGTTTCTATATATTAGTATAAGACTCTAGCATGAGGTTTGAAAAGAAACACAAGTTAGGGATAAATTTCAACTGCAATATAAACTGGCTGCATTTTTGCGTCTGTCCAGTCAGAAACCTTTGGCCTTTGTAAGTCTTGTATGTTTGTTTTAAGTTTGGTTCATTTATATGTACATATATGATTGAGGGCTTTTCTTGCTGTGCTGATGACCCATTGGTTGTCTTGTGCTGTTTTTTGCTCTTTGGTCAAGTTATTTTTATTGTATAGACAAAAGATCTATAAAAAAAAAGAGCATGCTTGGTTCCGCCATTGATTAATAAACCATGAGTGTAAAGAATAAATTTAATGCCAGCTATAGTTTTGTGTATTTCCTATATAATGTCTCATGCTTCTTGTTGGATTTGATTATTGTTGATTAAGAAAACAGTTTTTTTAACAAACCAAAAAAAAAGAATCTAAAATGGTAAATGTAAAAAAGCGATTTCATTCAGTAGCTTGATTAATTTGTTCCTTCACTAAGAGACCACCAAGACGAAAATAATATGGCCAGTACAAATTTGGCAATAAACTGGACAAACGGCTATTTGAAATCATAATTATCCTCAATCATCGAATTATTAAATATTTTTGTGAAACCTCACAGTAATGTTCCAAAACTTTCATTTTGCACCTTTTCAACAAAGTTCATATGAAGTTTGTACAAAGAAATTTACACCAATTTGTGAAATTTACGACGACACCTTTCATGCTTTATTAATAACAATATTCGGCATATCTCAGTTCATTTTAGTAATAAACATTCATAAATGAAAAACAGTTAAACATAAAATTTACAAAATTATTCATTTAATTTGACGGTCCATTGACAAACGTTGACCTGCCGTTTGTGTAAAAGGATATAAACTCTTTTATGTTCACAATCTTCAACTTATAATACAAAATAAAGACTGCAGTAGATCTAAGAGACTTAAACCTAATCAAAGAATTCAAAAGTTTCTTTGGTGCATTTACACATATTATCAGTTAAACATATCATTATAATTTCATATATTTTTGTTGAAAACTTTGAGTTATTATATATGGTAAGATAACTTCCAATAAATATGAATGATATATATATAGGCAACTTGGGGTGACCATCACTGAAACAGCAAACCATCAACACAGAAATACACAATTATCAAAAGACATCTATAGCGATAAACCTTACACTTATGAATTATGGTTGCTATACTTTAAAGAATATGTCATACGAAACAAGTCTTAAATTTGTGAGCTTGATGCATATTACCTCCGAAAACAAGCTTGGTGTGAAAAACTATATTTTTATTCTTTAATACTTTATTGAACAAATATTCAAGGATGAGTTTATTAAAAACTGATTCATTAACAAAAATGTTGATGTTTTACAATGACATCGGTGCGGTTTTTGTATCAAAAGCTTTTACAAAATTTAATATTTTCTTCGCATAATTTATAATGAAATCTAAGAAGGTAAAACATTCCTTCGAAAGTTTAATAAATAGCAAATCATTGAAATAAAGTGCCTGGAGAAAAGTTTTATATTCAATAAATTTAGTTGTCCATTGAAAATTGAGCCATCCTAATTAGAGTTCTCAGCAGGGTTGTAAGACGATTTGGGTACTTGATTTCCATACAAATTGTTTTATGTATTACTAACCGTTAGCTTTATTAAAAGTTTTCACCTTGTAGTGTTATTTAGACGGACCACCCCTTTTGGTTTTTGTGACGACTATTGACGCTTATAGTATGGTACATATCAGCACAAAAGTTGTGATGATTCATAAAATGTCAGTTTAACTCATTTTGATTTTACATGAACTTTTAAATAGGCACCGACATGCATTTTTATCTTTTTTTGATATTGTATTCATATTAAATTATAACTTTATTCAAATAAAGTATTCAAATCAAATTATAGTATTTCTACTATATATAAAAACGATGATGTGGTATGATTGCCAGTGAAACAACTCCTCTCAAGAAACCAAAGAATACAGCAAGTGACAAATATAGTGTCTTATTAGATAACCGTATGGCCTTCAACAACGAACAAAACCTAAACCATATAGTCAGTTTTAAAAGGTCATAAAATGACAAATGTAAAACAACTCAAACGAGAAAACTAACGACCAAGTTAATATACAAAAAATGAATGAAAAACAAATATGTATCACAGCAAAAAACGACAACCACTGAATTACAAGCTCCTGAATTGAGACTGACACATGCATACAGAATGTGACGGGATAAAACATGTTAGCAGGATACCAACCCTCCCCTACCCATAGACAGTGGTGGTGTTACAACATCCAATGGATTTAGTGTAAAGACGCAATAAACAGCCAGAGAAAAACCGACCTTGGGCAATGCCAAGATACAGATAGTGACATATTGAAAATCCATAAAAGTGCATACATTATGTATTTAACAACAATATGTAGTTCGCTTTTAATTCACTGATAAGAAATCAATACTTATACCAAAAAACACAATATTCAATGATCTAATTACAGTGTTGGTATGGTAACCTCAAATAGTTTATTTAAAGGATTTACAAGTAACCAGGATCGTTTCTTAATTGACGGGTACGAAAAACAACATCTTGGTTTATTTTTCCTGCGATATTGTATACTGGGTTTATGTTATGATCTTTATTGCAGCTTATACTGTCATTTTTTTTCTAAAAAAAAATCGGTATAAGATCAAGTCTTATTTAAAACTTCTAAGTCTTCTATAGCTATAGGTAGTGTTTAACGACATTGACTAAACACGAGGTACTCGTCTTATTTACTGACATTTGAAAGTTTTATAAATCTTACAGGAATGGCATTCGCGTCCCTGTGTGATTATCAAAATATTTCCAACTTTTATTTAGTTAAGGTACCTTTATCATTTGTTAATGTATTCAGTTATTGAAACATATTTTTATTTCATCTGTTGATTTACATTAAATACATAAATAATATTTTTCTTCTTCGATTGTAGTTCATTGTACAATTTTTAATTTGATGAAGTTGTTTTCTTAAATACCGGACATTTTCAAATTTACTTTTCGGACATTGGCACCATGCGTTCGGAGAGTCTCCCTGGTCAGTTTAAACATCGATGTGAAAAATTTCAATAACGCATGAGTCAATACAAATAGAATTTTTTTTTCAAAAAGGTTTACAAAAGCTAAGTTAATTTTCATTTTGATATTTCTATTTGTCTATTAATCGATACCCCACTATAGATCACTATACAGCGGTAGAGTTGACTGTTAAACTATTTAGTTAATGCTATTAATGTTTCTTTACTTAAAAGCCACGCTCACTATAATGATCACTTAACCCTGGTATAGCCTTTTATAATAATATAGACAAATATACTTCATAGAGTTCACACAGAAAACAAATAAAAGAACGACCCTGTGTTCTTTTTACTAACATTACTGGTATTTGTTTTGTAGTATCAGATGCCACTGGCGATTTACAAAATGATTTTTTTTTATCACAAATTGTTATAATTAACGGATAAAATGTATTGAAGAGCACATGCATGTTTTATGTCAATGACATATTTAGATTACTTGATATCTGCGAATAGTATATCTAACATAAAGTTCTCCTCCGTACCTTTTGTTGTATGTCTATGTTGATAACGATATTTGTATTATATATAAGAAAGATTAGTAATTAGGCAATGTCGTTTGCTGCTGAATGTCGTGTTTGTTTTCGTCCATTATTTTGTAAATAAACCAGATTCTACCCAGAGGATTGCCGAATGCCAAATGATACCATGCAAATATAAGCCGGTAAAAGTCCGAATGAGCCTTTTCCCGCCATTTATCTCGAAGAAGAGCTCCCGGATGATAACCAATGAATAATTTTAGCTTATTTTGTCCCTTAACCAGCCTTAAATAATGCTTTTTTGACTTAAAGTTTAATTTTTTAACTCTTGATTTATTTAAATTCACCTACATACATGTATACGAACATCCTTAAATTTATACATTTGTCATTTCGGGGCTTTTTATAGCTAACTATGCGGTATGGGTTTACTCATTGGTAAAGCGCCATTAAGCCTAACTCGAATAATTCAAGCCCTTTCCGTGTCCGATTTTCTCCCACACGAAGTTAATGTAGCCTTCGTAGATCAGCGGAATATAACGACTGAATTATTCGGGTTACATTAAGCCGTACTGAGACCTATAATTGTTATGTTCTTTGGCGTTTGGTCTCCTGTCCATGGAGAGTCGGCAATCATCACACATTTTATTATATTTAAATTCAATAAATGCATGAACTGTATTAAAAAATATTTAAAAAAAATCTCTGAATTGTTTTGCATCTTGTTATACCTTTAATTGATGACTACGTATACATGGTATGAATTTATGGTGGCCAATATCTAGTTAGCTGGAACATTGGACACATGTATTCATTTCAGAAAACAGATACACAGCAAAGTTTATTTGGAACTCGTTGAAGCAGTTTTGAAGGTAACAACCCGGACGCAAACGAACATTCGGACGTTGTCAGTTGCTCTTTCACAAAAAGATCTTACGACAATACTAATTGGGATTTATATTGAAATATTTATGTATTATTATAGTATTTTTTTTCTCACTGAAATAATTTTGGTATGAAATATATGCAGTCACTGTTTTGTTTTTCTCTACGTTTTGAAGGTTACGAACAATCTGTGTAGGAAATGCCGACAGGTATGTAACAATTGTCGCATATTTTCCATATGTGTACATAATGTATATGTAACCGGCCATCCTTTCTTGTTCCTCCCCCAAGGTTGTTTTTTGTTTATTATATAACGAAAGCTACAAGCCTACAAATACAATAAGATTTATATTTTCAAGTGGGTTTAGTTGGATCAAAATAAGAAGATTTGGTACGTATACGGAACATGAATCAAAGGGCTACTTCAATTCTAAATCCGTTGAAGAGTTATTAAAAATTGAAAGGCCTCCAATTTTTAAAGTTAAATATATCCACTTTTAAAGTTAATGGTCTTACGGCCAAAGAACGAACTAATCTGCATCTTGTACCATAATATCGCTAAAACAAAGTTTGCCGACAAAAATAAGTTTAACAAAATTATGTAATTGTTTTTATGTTAATTGGCTTAGGTAATTTAAAATGGCAAAGGAGCACGTACTTAAATTATCATGTAACTTAGCTGTTGAGTCAGAAGTGGTGTTGAAGTTTTTTTTAAATTTCTTTCAAGCCATGGACTGCAATTAAGTCGAAAAGCATTAGAAAAAATAAACAGACGATTGCGTTGCCTTGACTTTTCCAAATAAGTTTTGTATTATATTTTCTGGACCTTATAGAATAGTTATTTTGGCTTCCGAGTTTCTGATCCAACGGGACGAATAAGAAAAAGTCAATTACAGCTCATTTTCAATATAATTAAAAGATGTTTAAAAAAAAAATTACGCTAATCTGATTGATTGAAGAATTTATAAATGTAGGGCCTATATGAATTGAATAATAGGAGAACAAAATAACTTAAAAAAATACTAAACTAAAGAATCTACGAACAAAAGTACATTGTACTGGAGTGTTTTGGGGGAAATCTCAATGACCGTCGTTAAAAAAAATTGAACAATTTCCCCCACTATTTTATATCATCGTGCTTTCATGTTTCTGTTTGTCGTTTCCATTTAACATGTCCACTATCGGAATTCTGACGTACCTGCCAGGTTCCTGTTTTGAAAGGCGATTCAAACACGAAAGTTTTTACAGTGTTGTTTCTATTTCGCATTTTGGTTTGGTACATTTTGTATACATCTTACTTTTTTGGACTTGGTCGAGAAAGGTTATACTATATATGCGGTTATATATAATTTGTATCTGTGTTTTTGTCAACTTACTATAGTATCATTTACATAAACTGTTTTGGTTGGCGTCTTTGTTAGATTTATGTGTATGTTTGCCGTGTATTACTCAGTGGTGCTATGTCTGTGATGTATGTTAACACAGCTATTGCTTCTGGATCCTAATTATTGTTCCGTTGACCTATCGTGTCTGTTTGGGTTGCCCACAACATTTTGTCAATATAACGGACCTATAAGCAACGGTCATGTAAGTAGCAGCTTAAGCTCGCCATATATAATCAGGTTTAGTCACAATTTTCTTCGAAGCATGTCTATAACAAGTAGCTATATATAGGGGATAAGACAGTTGTTTTTCTGAGTCCTTTGGTTGATAACGTTTGAATTTGACAGTTTTTATGGGGATTCCCCTTTCTGCATTAACCTTGGATTTTGATATTTTTGTAATACTTTTTTTTATATGTATAGAAACACAGGAAAAAATTGGCATGCATTGTTTTTATGTAATTTGTATACACGTCTTTCAATTATTCAGAAAAATAACACTATAAGTTTAGATACATGTATTACGAGCGTGGTTTTGCTGTACAGAATCAGTTATGGTGTATTGTGGTCTGGCCTTCTGAAGAATGAACCGACATGTATCTAGTGTTATATATACATACCGCAAATCTATGCGGGATTTGGGATTGGGGAGGTTTTATACATGGCGTCACCCTTCAAATTTCAAAATAATCAATCATTTTGAGTTGTTGTTTAGACAGTCTTCATTCTTTATCTTTAAAAATTCTAAAAATCTAAATTGATGTTTTTATAAATGAAATAGAATAGTTTATAATCTTCAATCTTTTCTTAATAGAACGTGAAATTAAATGTAGATACATTACTTTCTATTTCACTTGCAAATAATGAAAATTAAAAAAAATAAATTAAAAACTCGTACGTCAGTCTTCACGAAATTTATGCGAGTTTTGCTGCAGGGCACACGTTTTTTTAATTAACATTTCAATTTTCGCAGTGCAAAGTGCATGTGCGGTATTATGCATCAAAATATTCAAAGCGTAATTAACAAAAGATTGATTTATAATCAACAATGAAAATTTGATCTGAATCATTAAAAAATTAATCATTGCCTTGTAAAATTTAGTTTTACAGTTTCAAAAGTAGCCATTGAATTTGAAGAGGATCGAACTAGGATGAAATGAAAAGATCAGAGTTCATATAGACTCTATATACAAACAATGCACAATAAACCAGCAACCGTCTACTTCCAACTGATTGAATTATTCATAAATACCAGGAACTATCCTCCATTTAAATGGCAGAGTGTCACGTGTTGATGACAGTAACAATTGTTTTCTCGATTGCTTTAAATTATTTTTATCCTAATCTATTGAGATCTGGACAAAAAGATATACAAATTTGAACGCAGTTTTCTGATACAAATAAAAAGTCCTTTAGTTTACGAAATCGATTGAATTTCTGTTTGATTAAATTTGGACAAAAAATAATTGATGAAATCTGAAAAGCCTCCAATTAATATACCCTCCTCTCTTATTTAAAATCTTGTTAGTTTCCACATCGTTGTTCAGTTATTGTCAGTTTCAATTAATTCTCATACGTTTGAAGAGTTTAAATATATTATAATGAATTCAAAATATTTTAATCAGAGCTCGTGTGTTCATGAGACTACTTCCGCAATTGAAGAAGGATAATTCAAGTCCAATATACTTGCCTTTTCTAAATTGCCTCCCTTGTATTTGTGGCAAATAAACAAAAGCAAAACCAAAACAAATATTTTCACCAAAAATTAGTATTTAGACCGTCTCACAAGAAAAATCACGATCGGATGTATCCGTTTTATACCTGTCATGCATAACGACGGAAACACAGCATTCCAAAGACAAAGCGTGCTAGGCCGGTTTTGACGGCAAACAGATAGCTTGCTACACAATCATATAACCGACGGTGTTTCTTGTTGAGGTTTTTCTAGAAGGGCAATAATTCCTACGTGGGATAAACTGGGTTCATACCAAGACCAAATGACACAAGCACGAACAACATATGAATGCGATTATGACCTTAACTAGTTTAAATTTATAAAGAAATCCTCCTTTCCCAAAGGACAGCACTGACAAAAAGTGATATTCACCGGACAAAACGTCATAACTCACATATATTTGTGTGTTGAGACTGTTCTTGGGTTTTGAATTGTCCATAGTAATATCTATATAAACATAAGGAGATGTGGTATACTTTCCGATGGAACATCTCTTTAATAAACATCAATTGATGTAAAAGTTATAATATAGATACATGTAACTGTACGGCCTTGAACAGCGAGCAAAATCCGTACCCCAAAGTCAGATATAAAAGGTTCTGAATTAAAAATGTAAAACAATTCAAACGAGAAAGTAAATGCCTGGTTAAATGTTCAAAACAATACACGAAGGGCAAAGATACCCAGCAACGAACGACAACGATAACATGCTCTTGACTTAGGAAACACTCATTGTCAGGGTTAAACGAGTGTGTCGACACCAAGCCATCCCAACTTATGACAATGGCGTAACAGCATAAAATAAGAACAAACCATAAAAATCCCTTGAAAAGGGCTAAACTCATTAGATTGATGCAAAGCACAAAAAACCAACTAAGACAAACACAAAAGACCCAGTACACATCTGAGAGAAATCGCAGTTACTGAAATCTAGTTGAAAGACAATAATATATATAAGACTAAAATATCAAGCAGTACACATCCGACAACTAATAGGTCAATTGCAAAGAAGTCTTTAAAAGTCACAGATAATCATGACAGATTACCTATAGTTGTAAATCACTGTGTCATTGTGTTCTCTTGTGGAGAGTTGTCTTATTTGGAACTCGTAATACGTCGTTCCACATCTTCTGATTTCTATGTAGGACCGTGAATGTACATATGTGTATAACAATGAACTTTAGTTAGATTATATTAACAAACTCGATATTTTACAAATAAAATGAATATACAAAAGATTTGATTACCGTGTTAAATTGGTTACTAACCTTTAAGAATAAGTTTTTAAGGATCAATATGTGTATACCTAACTTTAAACCACATTACCGTAGACATTAGGATGTTCTATTCTGCTTGTAATAAGTTTTCTACAAGTTCTGCCAATCTTCCAAACCAAATTGTTTATAGCTATGATCGAATCGAGCAAAGGTTTTATGTAAAAAAAAATAACTATAATGATTGTTTATTTTCCCTTAGATATATTCTCCCTGTTTTTTTGTCTTATTAAAAAAAGATGATGTGGTATGATTGCAAATTAGACAACTCTTCACACAAGCGATAAAATGACACAGAAATTAGGCCTTCAACAATTAGCAACACGCATCCCGTATAGTCAACTATAAAAAGCTTCCAATCAAAAATGTAAAATAATTCAGATCAAAAAAACTAGAGACCTAATTTATTTACAAAATAGTGAACGAAAAACAAATGTTACACAACAGCAAACAACAAAATATCTTTTTTAAATTGCAACGATTTCATTGACAAAGCATAATGCTAATTTATGAATCTTGCTGCTCATTAATACAACCATAACAATAAAATCATGTCGATTCTTCTTTATTGAATACAAGCTGATTCATTATTATAATACTAGTTGATATTAAAGTCACAAATGGCATCAGATAGATCGTGTACACTTTGAGTGAACCTTAGAATAATGTTTGACCACTAAAACCTGTTTAGTGGTAAGGGCACGACCTTTGCAGAATGAAAAATAGCTGCTTGACTTTCAGCAAGATTACATTTTGCTATATACATTCCATTTCTTAATAATTAAATGATTTTATACAAATAATGGAAGTTGATCAGAATAGAAACGGTAAAGTGAAAAACGTACTAAGAGAGACAACTCTGGAATTATTTCTGTTAACTTGGAATTTAAAACTTGCAAGGAAATTTAAGTAATACGCAAACATAACAAAGCTGAAGTATGTCGATACCTGTACCATATAACACATTTCCCGCATTTAAGTAATCATGTGGCAATTCAAGAATGATCCAAACAACAGCTGGAATTTCAGCATTTCACGGAAATGAAATTCAATTGTGTGGTAGTTGATGATTGACAATCGTGATAAACCGTAGATCTGTTAATTGTTACCAAGTCTAAACAATTGTAAATGATGCAAATACAAAAAAAGAAAAATTCTGAAATGAAATTATCCCAAAGTTCTTGTAATGCACGAAAACTGGGTTTCTCAATTAAGTTAACCATGTCATATCTAACAAGGCCAGAATATAGAATGACAAGTGAGAATAGATAAGACGGATATTCAATGTCAAATTCAGAATAAATCGTATCAATGGCAAAGGCACACTATCGCTTATTATTTATGTGTTTTTTGTTGAATGTTGGTGCATCTACGGTTGCAAGAAAACGACTATTATTAGATGATCCTGCAGCTATTTTGAATCGTCTGGATCAGTTGGAGAAAACCGTACTAAACCAAACAAAAGAACTTGATCAACTGAAAAGAACACAGAATGGTAGGTATTTTTGTTATATCTTGTCAAAATATCTTATAGGGGATCCCGGATGTTTAGAAACAATATAATTATAGGTACCACGTTTACAGCATTGGATTAAAAAAAGTGGTTACTGAATTATCTTATTTTAGTTTTGAAAAAAACTCCATTTTTCATGTTTCAAATGAATTGTATTTACCTTATCATAAGTTTACAAATTGTGACTTTGATGAGAGAGTTATCTCATTGTCACTAATACCACATCTTCTTATATCTAAGAATGTACCGTCTCACAAAGGAACTATTTTACCATTATAATTATTGAACAAAGCTCATATAAAGATTTACAATTAAACCTATTTAAATCATGCCTTTAGGTCTCAAATATTGATTTAGTCATCTTAACGCGTAGTATATTGATGAACAAGTTTGAGTTACAGGCATATTTGTAAACAATCAAGTATTCTGTTTACTAAGATTTGCATATTTAGATATATGGAGCTTATTAGGTTTAATTTGAAAAAAAGTGTACCCCTCATTTAAAACGAACTGTATTCCTATTCGGTTTGGGGGGGGGGGGGGGGGTCTTATATAAACCGTACACTTGATTATTGAATTCTAACTACTGATTGTGTGACTAGTGTCGATTTATGTATCCAGCCTTCAGCAGAAAATTTAACAGGTGTTTTTTTTATATTTTGTGATATGTCAACACTGTCTAGGAAACGAATAGGGTTGGACGCTCCTGTGCAAGTTTAATTCCGTCACAATCTGTATGTAACACTTCGAAGTCAAAAGCCTATAATTAATTCGTTGACGTTAGTAGCTGTCTGCCATATCTGTAGTTCGTTTGTTCTGATATTCACAACCATTCCTTTGGTTATTTTGTTAAACCATTATACATTTCGTCGTGTCGACCCATTCATAGCTTGCTATATGACATGTTTTATTCATTGGTTATGGACATACGGTTATCATTAATTGCTTAAATCTACTTTATTTAGTCTTTCCTGGATAGTTGTTTCATTGTAAATGATATAAATATTCTTAATGTTTGCATTACTCGTGCACAAGGATGTAATAGTGCAGTATGAAGTAATCAATGCCAGCTAGCTCTATATGTAAATCAAATTGTGAAACAAATTTAACTCGAACAATACAGATATCGATCTGACTATTGTTTTATAAACATCTGAACAGTTTTGTTTGGAAGATACTTTTTTAAATTTTCGTATTGATTGAAATACATGTAGCAATATCATACCTTTTTCGCATCGTTGTAATTTATTTGCCATGTATACGTACATGTGACGTTACAAGACTCAATACGTTATAACAATATTCACATTTTAAACAGTAACAATTCAAATTAATGTTGTGTTCATTTTTGTTTCCAGATACGAAACCAGCCTTTTTTGCAGTGTTATTAGTTTCTGGTGAAAATTTCGGGAACGAACAAATACTGAAATTCGACAGTGTAAAAACCAATATCGAAGGAGGATATGATCCTATAACCGGAGTTTTCATAGCTCCAAAAGATGGAACATATCAATTTACAGGCGTCATTTATTCAAATGGACAGGGTGCAGATATTGAAGCACAGATGAATAAGAATCATGAACTTTTATTAAAAGGCTACTCGTCTGGTTCTTCCCATGCTGAGTCACTGGTCATGAGTGGTGTTGTCACATTGAAGACAGGTGATCATATTTTCATTCAGCACAGAGGACCAGCAGTAGACAATGCACGTGGGGATAGTCATTCATCGTTTTCTGGATTCATGATATAGGAAATAAAACAAAAATGATATTACTATAACGTCTTCTTGTCTACACGTATTTTGTTTAATATATTTAAAAAAGAAGAAAATGATATGGTTGTAAATGAGAACAATGTCTGACAGAGATTTAGATGCCGTAGCAGCCAATACTCACATATCATTACACGGTCTTCAACAAAAAACACAAAATACAGAGCAAGCCATAAAAGACGACATAACCAATGCAAATAACTAAACAGACAGACTTTTTTTTCAACACAGTTGTAGTATATTGTAAAAGGTGGACAAAGTCTTGGCTGTACTGAAAGACAAAGGATTGAGGTTTTGTCTATCTTGACAGGCAAGGTTTTTATGAACGTAAGACTGGGTTAGCTCTACATGTTGTGCCTTTTCCAAGTTTCGCTATCGGGAACTTGTGTTTTCGTTAATGCTTTTCTTTGTTTGATTAAACTATTTTTTGATTGTACGAGTAAGGTGTTGGCGTATGTTTGTTTTGCTGTGTTGAGCAATTCCTGTCACCTCTTTTTATTGATTCTTATTACAGATTCCTCATTGATGCCATAAACTTGTTTGGGGAAGTATAACAAACTATGTTATGGTGATTCAAATTAAACACATCAACTATTCAACGTTATAACCATGTCATTAGTATTGACTTACTACTGTGAATCGAATTGATAATGGAAACAAAAGATAAAACAACCATACAAAAGAACATGACCACGTCCACTTGTATGTTTTGTCTTTCTGATGATTTAAGCCTTTTCACCTGATTTTTATAGTTCGTTCTTATGTTGTACTGTTATACCACTGTCCCAGGTTATAAGGAGGGTTGGGATCCGGCTAACATGTTTAACCCCGCCACATTATTTTTGTATGTGCCTGTCCCAAGTCAGGAGCCTGTAATTCAGTGGTGGTCGTTTGTTTATGTGTTACATATTTGTTTTTCGTTCATTTTTTACATAAAGAAGGCCGTTAGTTTTCTCGTTTGAATTGTTTTACATTGTCTCATCAGGGCCTTTTGTAGCTGACTATGCGGTATGGGCTTTGTTCATAGTTGAAGGCCGTACGGTGACCGTTAGTTGTTAATGTTTGAGTCATTTTGGTCTTTTGTGGATAGTTGTCTTATTGGCAATCATACCTGATATTCTTTTTTTATATGAGGCTACCAATAGCTCTCCAACGCAGCGGGAAAATCGGACACACATAAGCAAGTAGCTGGTTATTAAGGTGGTACCTAACATTACAGGGAGATAACTCAGGAGTAAAATCAGCAGAACGTTTTAATGACGTTGTGTTCTTTCGGGACTATTAAGCTTCTCAATGATCAAAATAAGTGTTTGCCAAACTGCTATAAAACCAGTGTAATTTTTCTGATTAAACGGTTGGTTCAATTTTGTATTAGTTCAACCCACCATTTTTTAAAATGTCCTGTACCAAGTCAGGACAATGACATTTATAATCTAATAATTCGTTTCTATGAATGATGAATTGTTGTTTGCTCTTTTTTTTGCATTTCTGTGTTTCTATTGCTTCGTTGTTTTCCTCTTATAGTTGATGTTTTTCCTACGGTTTAAGTTTGTAACCCAAAAAATAATAAAATGTTAACGTTGGTCACTGGTCTTTGTGTACACATCGTATTGTTTCACGCATTTCGTGTTTAATTTTGATAACAGAAAGAATAGCTAGCTTTAATATAATGTATAAAATTGAGAATGGAAATGGGGAATGTGTCAAAGAGACAACAACCCGACCAAAATAAAAAAACACAACAGCAGAAGGTCACCAACAGGTCTTCAATGTAGCGAGAAATTCCCGCACCCGGAGGCGTCCTTCAGCTGGCCCCTAAACAAATATATACTAGTTCAGTGATAATGAACGCCATACTAATTTCCAAATTGTACACAAGAAACTAAAATTTAAATAATACAAGACTAACAAAGGCCAGAGGCTCCTGACTTGGGACAGGCGCAAAAATGCGGTGGGGTTAAACATGTTTGTGAGATCTCAACCCTCCCCCTATACCTCTAACCAGTGTAGTTAGTATTTAGTATTTTTCCGTTTCTTAGCTTCATAATTGTTTTGTTAGTGAATTACATAATAAAGGAGCAAAGATTGGCGTCCAGAAACCAATCAAAATAAATTCCTCACATTTTACAATAAACCTGTCTGGAGCTTGTTCAACATTTGATTTTACAGAAAACAAAAAAATATATCTGGGAAAATATCTGATCAGTCAGTCGGATTTCATAATCCCACATCATAGATAATGTATTATAGATATGATTGTTACATGTATGAACAACAGTGACCTATAACACTTTTTCAGTGTATCCGGTACTGATTTTGTCAACATTAACCGTATCTTATTTCCTATTACTATATAGTACATGTACATGGTCATTGTTGTAGATAGATTGTGATGTGAAAGTGATATTCTAATGTCCTTGATTATTTAATTTGGTGTCCACTTCTCCTAAAAATTCGTATTGTGTTTCGTAAATTTGGTATTGAAAAAAGACGGTATTGAATTGTTGTATTCAGAATATAAAAGTTCTTGGCTGAATTTCATTTTTGAACTAAAGGTAAGTGTATTGTTGAATGTTCAATGTATTAACATATTAAGGTTAGGAATAACCCTTTTTTCATTAAAACTTGCTATTTATATCTACTAATGTAATTTGATAAGAATCTTTTTATTTTATTTTTTAAATATCTTACTTTTTTTACGATTGTGTTTGTTACATTTGATGTCGTAGTGGGTCTCATGTTAGCGCCATCAAAAGTAAGATCTTTGGATTTGTTCATTGACATTTAAATGAACAGTATGATGTTTTACTGTAAAAACTGTTGTATGCCGACTTCTTACTGATTTGATTGCATTTCATTGAGATTGTCACTTGACACTGCCAAAAAAAGATTGTATTCCACTTTTCGTATTATCGTATTTTGCGAAATCTGTGGTAAAAGAGGGACTTAAGATACCAGAGGGGCCAATGGTAAACTAGTATACAGATATAGGTAATTTTTCAGTCATTTTCATATTTTGAAAAACTTTAAACACATCTTTTGCATCTTGTTATAAGTTAAAATGACTTTTTTTTATTGTAATTTTAAATCTAAGGTGCCCCGGAAGGGTAATCAACTGTCTTACACTATATAAATTTTACACCTGTACCATCTATTTCGACTTTGCTTGCTTTAGTATCCAGCAATAGTCGATTGTTAACTTTTCAAAAGCGTCAAAGCTATGACAAAGGAGTAAATAGCAATACTGTCATGAAAATTCAGAGGTTTAACAAAAGGACAACACAATGACCTCAAAATAAACGAGGAAACGAAACATAATGATAGATGAAAATACTACATAACAAAGGCGCAGATTAAGCAAAAAAAGGCATATGAAAAATCTGAGAGCATGCAGTCATGTCTTCTGGAAGGATTAATGTTTCCTGCGCCACCAGTGACATCAGACGTGGCCAAAATATTACAACTGAAAGTTCAGCAGGCAATAATCAATTAATCTTAAAACGTGAATTGATTTTAAATATTTTATTTGGTTATTTCAACAACATAACAACAAAGTTAGGCAAGATAACAAACGATAATTTATAAATTAATATAATAAATTACACATGTACAATCTGAAAAGAAAGACATTAGCACGATTCAATAATTGTCTATGACACTATAAACATATACACATACACACACCATTACACACACACATACACACAAACGTTCGTAATCTCAGATGGTGTCATTGTTTTTATAATAAATAATTGTTATATCAAACTAGGACCAGTATATCTAAATATGTTTCTGTATCAATCAGGTAGTTGTGTTCGGATTTGTATGTACATGGTGAATTGCCTAAGTACGGTTAATAAGAAACACAATTTCAAAGTAAATTAATTTTTCATTTGCATTATTACTGTTTAGCCTTTACATCTGATTCTATTCATTAAACAAATGACGAAGTTTCTACACAAAATTGTCCATTCTCATCAAAACGTACAGTTTTTATATCATTTTTGTAGCTGTTTGTGTTTTGACTGCGGATTGCTGGCCTATCCACAAAGCCATAATATTTCTTTTCAAATGGAATATAAGAACGGTCGTCTTCACGTTGTATGTCTGTGAATCTATCTCCAATATTCGACTTCAGTACTGGTTTAAATCTTTGCGTAGATTTTTCGTTATCTGGAAAGAGAAAACGAATCATTAGATCTAAATAAACATGTATGCAGACGTAAGAAGAAGGGCTTCATGGTTTCCGTTCAGAGATTTAAGAAGCAATTTTAGTTTCTGCCTTGATTTTTTGATATTGTAAAATGAATGGTCTAGTATACCTACATATTATAGTTTAAAATGCTGTTTCTGTACTGATTTCGGTTTTCTGTGTAAGTTTTCATCTTTCTTGTATTTTTCAGAAATTTGTTTGAATTTCAAGTTCATTTTTGCTATTGCGCTTTTGAGAATAAAACGGGAAAACGAATCGCTAGAATAAAACTGGTATAACCAAGTCGTATGTTTATACCCCGGTCCCAAGTGAAAATCCTTGTCAGAGGTTGCTTTATTAGAAGATTGATTATTTTTGTTCTTTCGGAAAGGTGTTGGTGGATATTTGGTTTTACAATTTTTTTCGCAATTTATCCCGAAAAGACTTCGAGTTCAAATAATGATATAGACAATTAGATGATTTTATTTGATAGTAATACTTACAGTACAGATTTGACTGTCTTGTTGAATCAGGATCACTACTGCCACGCCCACTGTCAGAATTGTAATCTTCTTTTGATATCTCACTTATATCATCTAAACTGTGGATTCCAGATATCTACAAGTACAAAATCAAAATTTAACGAAAAAAAAAATATATCGTTTAAGATTAGAATGTTAAAATTGGTAAAATCAGGAAAAACCTACAAATATGAATTATCATATGATCGTGTATAAGTCGTTCCCGGGAAAATTACTGTCAAGTACCAATTAGTTTTACTTGCGATGCAATTTGATATCAGAATCTTAAGAGCGCATTTGTTCTTCGAATTTTAAATTAAAAGCTTATTATATCAGATTGCTCTCTTCAAGTGGAGTAATTTGAAAGAATAAGAATATGTATTTGATAATAGAAATGCAATTAATTTATACATATTTCTATACATTTTGTAGTCCAAAAACTACAGATGGAAGAAATGTCTGCATACGTAAATTTCAAAGTTAAATGGGAAAGTTAAGACTAAAGCCATAAAATTTACCTGTTCATCAGAAAGCACATGCTTTAAAGACGATCGTATAATTATTCTTTGATCTTCCATACTCTGACCAGGTTTCTGAAAAAATCAAATGCAGTCGTGTTATGATAATGCCAATATATTTCCATTCTTGAATGTTAATCTATGTTTGAATATAATACGTCCGTTTGCCAGGCAACTACATTAAACAATCTATATAAAATATTCTATTGGTTTTTAAAAGAAAATAAAGATTAAAAATTCGTGCGTCCATAACATTTCAATGTGATGGTTGTTTAAATATGTCATGACGATAGGAGCTATAGATATGACCAAAGGAACACACAAAGATTGACTTGTTTATATAAATAACATACACGGACGTAGAATGCTTATTGATTTAATTTTACATACCTCTAATCCTGGTAGAGTATCTGTAAACACTGAGGTACCAAATGACGAATACAGTTCCATATTGTCAAGATCCTCATCGTAACTAGAGTGAATTTCTTTCCCTTTGGGCGGTAACGCTTCGTGGTAAGATACACTTTCCTGGACATTTATTTCAATATTGGGTTTATAGTTGGCTTCCTTGTAAAGCTGTGGAACGATAGTCGTTTTCTTGGTATGTTCCTCTATATGTTTCTTTCTGATTTGTTCACTTCGCCGTAAAACACAGATCACCGCTATCAAAGCACCAGATATTATTATAGTCATTGAAACCACTGCTATAACAATTATGACATTTTTGCTACTAGAATCGGCCGACGAATACGAGGCTATGGCATTAGAATCGATATAGCTTAAAGCCATAATAAATGTTACATTCGTCTGTAATTGAGGATTTCCATTGTCAGCAACTTTCACTGTCAATGAATTCAGGCTTGTTGATCTTTCTTCAAGTTGTCGTCTTAAATATATCTTGCCCGAAGTTTGAATGATAGTAAAAATGTCATCTTCATTTCCCGCCACGATGTCATAAGTTAATTGGCTGTTTGGTCCATTTTCATCTATATCAACGGCATTGACTTTAGTGAGGTAAATTCCTACTGCTGTGGAATAAAACGCTGTTATTGTGTTGTTTACTCTGTTCGGATATATAATGGAAGGTTGATTGTCATTCTCGTCTGTTACGTACACGCGGACAAATATTCTTGTCGACAAAGCAGGAATACCTTGATCAGTGGCAACTACTTCAAAGATAAAGCTACTGTCCTCTTCACGATCAAACGAAGCAGTTGTTCTAATTTCTCCAATGGTGTTGATGATAAACGGCAAATTTTCACCAGGATTTTGTACAAGTGAGAAAACTATTTTCTTGTTGTTTCCGGTATCGTTGTCAGATACTTTGACCGTGTCAACTATGGTATCTGCCGGTAAGTTCTCTTTTATAAAGAATTGAAAGAATGGTACATCAAATTGTGGCTTATTGTCGTTTACATCCTTCACTACTAAAACGACTACAGTTGTTCCCGTCAAAGGTGGACGTCCGCCGTCAACGGCTAGGACTGTAAACCTGTATTCATCTTGCTTTTCTCTGTCTAATCTTTGGTTTGCTGTTATTACACCAGATGAAGGATTGATGGAGAATGCATTTTTAGAATCTTCGATCAACGAGTAATGAAGTTTATCATTTGGCCACATGTCTGTGTCGGTTGCGGACACTTTCAAACAATATTTACCAAGTGGGTTATTTTCATCAATTGTCGCCGAATAGGTTGCCTCTTTGAATATTGGCGCATTATCATTTTCATCTAAAACCCGCAGCATGAAACTCTTTGAAGAACTTAATTTTGGCGAGCCATTATCAGAACATGTAACAGATATATAATGTTCTTGTTTCATTTCATTGTCAAGTTCCATCTTTAATGCAATAAGATAACCGGGTTTTCCAGAAATATTCTGAAGTGTTACATACTGGTTTGTTACAGCACATATAACTTGTCCATTGGGTCCTGAATCGGCATCATCTGCAGTCACGTGAGCTATGACGGTTCCTATATCGGCTGCTTCGGAGATACTAACAAGACTGTCGTTTGCTGGGACGAGAAAATTTATAAACACTTCCGGTTTGTTATTTGCAGTATCCAGTATGGTGACTGTTACAGTAGCATAAGACGTTCTAGGTTGGGAGCCTTTGTCGCTAGCTTCAACAATAATTTTGAAAGTGTTTTGTTTTCCAAATGTTATTTCTCCAGCTACATAAATAACTCCAGTTTTCTCATTAATCAAAAATGTTTTTGAAATTCTTTCAATGTCTGGTTGTCTAGGACTAAATCTGTAAACAATATCTCCATTATCACCAACATCTTTATCGTACGCAGTGACGGCAATCAATGGGGTTTGTTTGTTTGTCCCCTCGTTTAAATCTATTGCATACGAGTCACGTTCAAAAACTGGAGAATTATCGTTAGTGTCTACGATGTCGATGTAAACCGTTAAAGTTCCAGTTTTTACTGGATCTCCGCCATCTTTAGCTAGAAGTTCTAATTCATACAAATCGATGTCTTCTCTGTCTAACTCGCTAAGCAGAATAAGTCTTAGTGATAATCTGCCATCTATATCTTTTGAAGCATTAAATGTGAAAACATCATTCCCATTAACTAGTTCATATGTCTGAATTATGTTTTTGTTCGTAGAATCGGCGTCAATTGCTTCCGAAAGTCCGAAATATGTTCCTTCTACTGTTGATTCGGGCACTCTAATAGTAATACGTTCAGTTGGAAACTTCGGAGAGTTGTCGTTCATGTCCTCTATCGTTATTTCAATGGAATAAATTTCGAACATTTGTGGACTTGATGAGTGAATTGCAACATCGAAGGATAAAACACATAAATCCATGAAAATACATTCTGTTTCTCTGTCAAGTAGCGACTTTATCAAGACATTTCCTGTTCTTTCGTGAATGTTGAATAGAGAACGCATTTTTGTTTTGTCCAAAAAGCTGTATCGAATGCTTTCAAGTTCGTCATCTGTTAAATTAAACTGGAGTCCGCTTTCAACTGCTAAATTCCCAACCAAAGTTCCGACTGGAAGTTCTTCAACTATATGAAAACGAATAATATTTTCTGCCAAACTGACACCAGTCAACAATAGCACACCTAACAGTATGTAAGCCATTTTAAGCATACGTAAGCATACTGTAATAAAAATAAAAGTAAAATTGAAAAAAAATAATTAAATAATATATACATCCAGTGAAATAGAGTACTAAAACAGTTTATGATTGTAATCAAGTGTGTTTCTTTTCTTTTCTTTTCTGGAAGGCATTATATTGTGCATGCTTGTTAATGTTATCTGCAGCTTCACAAATGACAACAAAAGTTAAAAACATTGTCATTGTATTTTCATATACCTCGTGTATTATTTAATTATTTCTCAAAGATCATTATATGATACATGTGTCTAGCTATTTTCTGTATTTTTTTTAAATTTGTATGTCCGTTGTACTTTTATACTTAGAAGAGATGGCAAGTTAGATATCAACGCAGGCTTCAATATTTTACAAAATGAAATCATATTTAAAAAAAATTAAAATCCAAAGTTATTACTTACCATGGAATTATTTCACGCTTAAGGTGTGGGTCTGTTCTCTCTATAACATCCAATACTTCTCAATGTTTATAAATCTGTAAAATATATATTATACCTTATATAATGTTGTCACAAAACGTGTCAGCATTTGACACTTTGAAAATCTGATAGAAAAACAAGAAACAAAAATAAATAATCTCTTGAAAAACATTATACTTTATAGAATTAACCTTCCACACATTAGTTAAATAAACATTTTCATTGTGGATAGTAGCTCTATAGCATACCGGCCTTGTTTTTATAAAGGCTTAACTTCAATGAAGAAGCTTTTCAAATGAGTAAAATTGATGCAATATATATTTGTACAATTGTGGATTATCTACTCCTGGATTAGTAAGATTTTTAATACTTTGGCATGCATTATCATGCAATCATTTCATATGTAATAATTGTATGTAACTTTTTTGTTAATTGCAAACTTTCATTAGTGACAACTAAATAACTGATATATTAATCATATAGTTAGCTATATCGAAATAATTTCAGAATGAAGTTTAAACATCCACTTCTAAAACCACTTTATTGAAATCAAGCTTACTAACAAGAAATATACAGGGGAAAAACAGAAAATAGTTTTATACATTTTATAATGTTATTCATATTGAAAACTTAAATCTTACCTTTTAACAACAAATATTCCTTCAATTCTCAAGTATAAGTATGTAAAATAAATATTTAATATTTTCTATTTAGGTATTACAGTGCTATATGTTTACAATATGATAAATCAACAAGTTTTAATTCTCATGTTATAATCCAACTGTATTTATACACAATTAACAATTATCTTTCAATAGGAGTAATTTTGCATTACAAATACCAGTTTTTAAATGGATCTCTACTCTATTGAAATTACTCATTCAAAAATTATCACCTTAATATTTAATGAGATGGATCGATATTACCAAACAAGATTTTAATTACAATCTGGTATTGTAACTGCAAAAGAAAGGTGTGATTACCCGGTGTTTGAAGAAAAATAATTTATTTACAAGTTAATCCAATGTAGATGTTAGAAGATAATTAGATTAACAAGTCTGTATTTCCTTAATCCAGGTGGATTAACGGAAATAAGGCATCAAAGGTGCTAACATCTTTGATTTTCTGTTTGTTTGAGGCTAAATGTCACATTTTCGTAAATTAAATTATCGGAATCTGTGTTAAATCTTTAAAACTTTTCAAACTTGTTTGCCTTCACTTAGATAGAAGATCGTCTAATATGGGTAACAAATTATCAACTCAGATTTTGCGTTTCAGCTTTATATGATGCCAAAAGAAATATTCTTTTCAGATAATTTCTTAAACTTAAACTATAATTTGACTATTTATCAATTATATTTTTATGGGTTCTTGATTTCTCTTAAAAAGTGGTGATCATTTAATGAGAAAACAATTGCATGTTGGAAGCCATACAATGTAGCTAAAATATTGAACTATGTAGAGGGGGCGAGGAACTAGAATGAAACAGAAAATATCATACATGTTTGAGGTCGTAGGCCTGCAACAACTGACCATGACGACAGAAGTAAACTATTGGCCATGCAAAATTGTTCCTTTCGTACGTCTTGAATTTATTTTGAAGAAGGACATATATTTATAAATCCTTATTTGAAGAAGAGCATTTTTTAATATCGGATTAAGTGAGAATGATGTAAACTATGATCGAATAAAATTTGTAAGCCAAGAACTTCAAGGAAAACCAAATATGATTGAAAAAGAGACAAGTATTACTGTGGCAATATTTCACAAAACTTTCCAATGCAACATGCATGTTAACCGTGGTTCATCAACAATGAGCAAAACCCTAGCCGTATAGTAAGGTACACATAATTCTGGCATTCTATCAATTCAAATGAAACAACAAGGCCATAAATATGGTAATGCAAATGGCCCGAGCATGGAAAAAAAAACCGTGAAACAATTCAAAAGAAATCACAAGCGGTCTGGATTATGCTAATTACAATATTATGACAGTCAGCGTGAAATAACAACCAAAAGGATTGACGGTTTTGACTTTGAAAAGGCGAAAAAATAACTGGGTTGGACGAGATATACAATTTTTATTGTTGATTTTTGGTTGTACCAATTAATCTAATAACAAATCTGGTCTCGAACATTTGTTAACAATCAAGAATAGGACAAGAGATAAACGCAAATAGAAAAAAAAAGACATCGAATGATAAACATTTCTTTAAATAAAACACGAAATCTAAAGTCGTGAAAAATTTAAGTAAAACGGATTTTTCCTTTCATATTAAAGCCTTTTTATTTTTAAATAAGAGCAGACGTGTTTAACATTATATATATATATTACGGTTATTGTTTTTTTTTCGTGTCACCCTTATTAATTATTAAGCTGAAACAAATGGTATCTCATTGTACAAATTTGGTCTTTATCTAAATAAAAAACATTAATTATGAATATAATTTTAATATCTGCAATTATTGGCATGTCAGATAAAAAAACAAAAGATCTTATATAAATCTCGAGTCAAGTGTTTTTAGAAGAGTTAATTATAAATAATACTTAATTCAACACAGAGTTGTAATTTAGACAGAAAGAACATACTTGCATTTACCTGTTCCTCATTTATAATACTTTTATAAATTGAAACAAGTATACATGTTAAGTATGCAGTCTGACTTACTGCATGGGCTATCATAGCTGCGGAACCGTAGCTCATAGGTCCTTATGTTATTCCGCAGCTAGGGCTATCATATTCTTGACTTAATTTGTTGTCCTTGTATTAACTTTTGATGCATTTATTTCGTTTCTTTTATAGCTTACTATGCTCATGGCTAAGGGTCGGTTATGTCTTCTATAGTTTCTAATGTCATTTTGTCCCTGGTAGACATTTGTTTTATTTTTTATACTAAATCTTCCAATTTTATATAACAACTGATGGAGGTCCAATCCAAATAAATGTGTTGAAGTAATGCCAGCAATTTCGAATCTGCTTAAATTTTGGAAAATGATTTTTTAGCTATTAAAGTCTTATCGAAAACGAAAATTGGGTGTTATGGGGCAAACGATTTTACCCCGTATTGAAGGGGGGAAACCAAGAAGTCCGAACATCTAACCATAAACCTCACCTACAAGTACATCCTTAAGGGGCAACTTTTAAAGGCAACCCTACCTCAATTGAAAGGTATTCCGGGACCGTCTTGCAACCACAGAGGTTCAAAGTTGCCCCTTTACATACGTTTGTCGATATTTTTAGTAAAAGTTGATGAAGTTTTGTTTTATACACCCTCCTCCTAATTGTGAAAACACAGACAAATGCACACAACATTTACAATCATTTCGGGCCTCTCTGATTAAAGGTAGTGAGTGGACTGAGCAAAATATTTGCTAGGCAAAGTTCTATAAAAAGATTTTGGGAATGTAGATAAATATCACATTGAAATAGATAAAAACAGACAATTGGATTTTTTAAAAGATCAAGTTAGTAATTAGAACACACCCAGTCTAACATACCTGTACACTCTTATTTTAATTCCATACATGCACACTTCCTAACGTTGATACAGTCTCCATAAATGTTAATTTAATGATACCCAAATTTCACACAGAATTTATTTTATGCTAAACTCCTAAGTAGCACTCAATAGAAAACCAATAAAAAGCGTTGTAGCATAAACAAGCATTGTGAGAGGTTGAATAGTCGTACAGGTGATAGAGACAGCATGAAACATGCCGATCACATTCCATACAAACCTCATCAAAAGACAGATTAGAAATTCAATAGTTTTGTTTCATTTTGCATTTCAATCAAGTAAATTTTTAAGGTTAAAATCCGAACAATGCACAGTGGTCAAACCCTAGAAAAAAGTTGTTACTTTGAAAACGGAGATAGTTTCATCATTAAAACATAAAATATTCGGTGTTCAATTAACCTAACTCGTACAATTTAGCCGGATTTGTTTATCAATAATTTGTCTTTTTTGGTCCTATTGTTCTTCCGCTGCTGCAGTTCTTTTACATCTTTGGCTTTCAAATTTTCGGCTTTAAGCGTTTCTGATGAAGGTAAATAAAAAAAGGCGATTTGGAAGCATTACAGAAAGCGTTGTTTTCATTATTATATATCTCTCCACTTAATCTTATTCAAGATAAAAACGAATAGTGCAAGTTTATAAGCGTTCCCTGGTACAAGTCGGAAGGCAGTAATTGCTATCCCTTTGCTATTTACTAAATGCAAATAACAGCTTATATATTTTGTGTGCTCTTAACGTTATTCTGAATTGAACTTGATCCGGAAAGCCAGGGATGTATAAATACGTAGCAACTTAAGCAGCTAAATGACCAATAGAGACCTAAACAGAATAACCAGATTTAGCTACGGTCCCGTGTGCTCCGGAATTATGTATTCAATTGTTCATATGCAAATATAAACTAAAATATCATAGCGACGTCTGAAATAGTCTAAGGTACGACAGACAAGGTATATCCCAGAATTTTAGAAGTAAATATACAACGAGTATAATATAAAAACTAAAAGAAAACATATCTGCCAAAAGTCATTTGGTTTACTTTGGCAAGTTCTTATTTGAAGAGTGAATATACACCGATTTGATATATATAAACGTATAATAGAGCTTTCTGATTGCATGTCCTGTATTGGTTCATCAGTTTGCTGACCAAAAAGGCTCTCAAATAAAGGGAGAAATGACAATTGTGTATACAGTCAAAAGGTATACAGTACAAAATTCAATCATAGAGTTTAAGAAGAAAATGAAACCTATTGGTGATAGTAAATTGTGTTAAAGAACATGTGGTAACAACGACGAATAACTCGTTGGAAGATTTGACTCTATTTGAATTGACTCCATGTCTATTATAGTTTAGAGGTCTGTATCAAATTTGTACTAATGTACCTTGCATTTAAAAGAAACCACCATACACATAGATAAATAAAAATCAGAGACATGCATTGAATGTGTAGATGGCTAAAAGTACATACAATTCTATACAATGTTATGCCGAAGTAATTTTACAACCATAATTGAACGTGCGTCTGTTCCCATTAACATAGATAAACTAGATTCACCAATCAAAGAAAAGAGACAGGAGATACCAACGATATAATTTAAAATTAAAAGTTAAAGAAAACCCGATGATACTATGACAACAAGGAGCTGAGAGACGAAAAGACAATTAACAGTCTCGTCAAACTAATCAAAATCCCTAATAGAAAATCGAAAGACAAGAACCCAACAAAGAACTGGGCCACCTGTGATCTAACGTGCTTCGCGGATGTGTAAGGCAAAGCAGATCCTGCTACTGAACAAGAGTTCATATCATGACTGCTTTGTTGACTTATAATTATACTACAAATTGTGTTGAATTAAACAAATCATTATATATTCTGGCGTTATTTATATGTATAACCTTATATATTCTGGCGTTATTTATATGTATAACCATTCACGAAATCGGTATGAACAATTTATTCAGTAAGGACTGCATGTGCACTTAATTGTACGTACCAGATTTGTTGTTTTTCAAGATCCTATTTACAAACGTACAGTGCAGATTCAGCTCTTCACGTCCTAACGTAAAAGCACACACAGTGTCAAGTATTATTTTGATAAAATTCAATATATATATATAAGTTATACCATGATTGTAAATGCATTGGCTTCTTACGACTATAAACTGTACTCTCTGTAAAAACGAATGTCACCGAAACGAAATATAACTAAAACTGAGAAGAAATTAAAAAATCATGGATAGTAAAACCTCTACCTCCATAGGTCAGAAGCATGCAGAGAGGTTAATCGAATTAACGGGTGAGTGGAAATGAAACAACATGTACTGTTACTCCTCTTTTGTTACCCGATATGTCATGAAATTAAACACGCTAAATAAAATAATAATGGACTATTCATATATTTTTATATAGTTAGTTGAATAAATTTTTATGTTGATGTTTTAAGTTCTCTATGCAGACATTTTTATACCACAGAGAATTATTTTGTGGTGGCCATGGTGCTGTGCAAGCATTAAAATCTTTTCATTCTGTAACAGTGAGTGCTGCCCCTAGTAATTTTGAAATTGACTGTGGTCAAGTGACGTTTTAACTGTGATTTTTCTATTGGTATTTATTTCGAATCGATTACTACTGATACTTGAAATTAGGTTTGCAATGGTTTTAGTTTCTTTTCATTTTTTTAGGTGTTGTCACTATATATAGCTTAATCATAGTTCCTTTTTTAAGTTTCTAAAGTAAAGAAAGATCTATTTCTTTTCCACCAAACGTATTTCTAGTGGTCATCTACAACTCCCCGCTTTGTCTAGACTCAACTTTCCTATATCATGTATATTGTACAAATTGTTCAATTTTTCCCGCCTTGAATATTGCACGACACTAACAATCAACTAAGTAAGAATTGTAATTTTAGAAATGGAACTACGTTTTAGTGGGGACATATTTTTATATAGCTCAAGATCATGCATAACCTGTTAAGGTTGTATGTGCAATATATCATAAATATACGAATGTCATATATCATATATACGCTAACATATCTTCTTCTTCTTTCATGAGTTTTAACTAACAAGTTAAGCAAGTCACACATGCCTTGAATGCTGTTAATAATCAAACAAAATATCACCAAGTTAGTCGTACAAATACTTTCGATCTGTAGTCCGATGTTTTGTACATTTAAAGTATCAAAAGGGCAGAAAAATGCTAATTAACTTCAGCCTATGAATAATCTTTTCACTACTAATCTGAGAGCAAATATCGGTAGAACTTTGGTCCAATCATCAGCAAAGAAAAGATGAAGGCAATATCTTTGGTTTTACAAGTGAAGTACTGTTGTATTTGGGCCATCAGCTGCAAACCTTTAACATTCATTTTTAATTAATAGGAATATAATGCAAAATGTAAACATTAATTTTGTTACTGTGTAAACACAATTTCACGACTCTTGACCATGCCTTATTACAAAGTTAATCTGAAGGGGGTTTCTAGGTAGCCATTAAAATATTAGATAGTTCAAGTTATAGGAATGCTATTTAGACATTTTATGATTAATGTATTATTCTTCACAAATTTTATTAATTTGATACTACTCAAAACGTGATAGATATTGTATATGTTGTACTCAGGAGGATGTGTATTGATATTTTTTTGTAATTTTATTTCTGTTTCATTACCGCAAACCCCTCACATCCGTTTATTCCTATACCCACAGGGTCTTCTTATTAAAGAGAAGAATGAAAAGAAGCCAGCTTAAATCTTCAAATAAATATTACGCTATATACACGATGTATTCATTTTGATAAAGTTGTTGATGACATCTATCTCCCTTGAAACTAAAATAAATTATACCACAGATAAAGTAACATTGCTGAGTATCTTCAATTGCAAGAAAATGTCAATGGCATGCTAGATTCAATGACAAAAAGAATATAGTGACTTTATTAATGTGCCTGTCCAAAGTCAGGAGCCTGTAATTCAGTGGTTGTCGTATGTTTATGTGTTACATAAAATTGAGAATGGAAATGGGGAATGTATCAAAGAGACAACAACCCGACCATAGAAAAAAACAACAGCAGAAGGACACCAACGGGTCTTGTTTTTCGTTAATTTTTTTTACATAAATAAGGCCGTTAGCTTTCTCGTTTGAATTGTTTTGCATTGTCTTATCGGGGCCTTTTATAGCTGACTATGCGATATGGGCTTTGCTCATTGTTGAAGGCCGTACAGTGACATATAGTTGTTAATGTCTGTGTCATTTTTGGTCTTTTGTGGATAGTTGTCTCATTGGCAATCATACCATATCTTCGTTTTAATATTTCATTTTCCCGTTGTGAGTTTTCCTTTGAAAAAATAAAGTAAAATCACTTGCACATTGCATTTTATTTAAATGTTCTAGGATCTGCATTTCCATGATGACTTCCTTGATACATGGTTGCTATTTACAAGGAACAAATAGTTTCTATAATGGCCATGTTGAAGCCATCATGCACTTCAAATATGTTGAAAGTTAGCAATAAGGATTTGGTTGGCCTTTATAGAAAATTTGTGTCACAATTGATATGTTATTTGTCGTAGCCATTGTAATGTTGTAATTTTAAAGTACATGACATCGCTAAATTAGATTTTGTATTTGGTATATGTGACCGATGGTCAATAGTTGAATACTTCTATTTAATGACCTCTAGGTCTCCATTTCAGTGAACGTGTGCAGTTCAGTTGCAGTCGCATTAACAATTACTGATATTTCTCTTTTTATTAAAACTAATTCAATACATAATAGCATTACATGACTTCATAGATTCTCCTTGATATGCAATGCCTTTTCTATCATATTTGAAGACGAAACGCGCGTCTGGCGTACTAAATTATAATCATGGGGTATCTTTGATAACTATTGAAGAAAATACAGCAATTTTCCAATAGTTGTGGTTTATATTTCTCATCTACACGTACTTCGTAATCTGATATTTTTCATTATCAATATCATACTTTAGATACATTAAGCTTTAGATTTCTACCTTTTTGCAAAAGAAGGAATCAAATGCACTAAAGACGTACCCTCTTGTGTCAATTTGTTTTCTAAGTGTCAAGTATCCAATGCACAAAAAAATCTAAACAATCACTTTTACTTTCCGATAGAAAATCATTTATTTTTATACACAGCCCTCTGTTTGATCCACCTTTATACGTGGGATTTGACCGGTAGGTTAAACCTGGCTAAATGAATAAAAGTAATTGTTTTTATATATTATATTTTAATAAAGTTTGGAACTATACATACACTGGTTATAAATACGTACATTGCATAATTATAAGTATGTACACTGATCATAAGTATGTACACTGCATAATCATAAGTTTATATGTACACTGATCATTACTACGTTCACTGCATAATCATAAGTATATATATGTACACTGATCATAAGTACGTACACTGCATGTTCATAAGTATGTACACGACATGTTCATAAGTACGTACACCAATTACAATGTATAATTTTGAAAAGTTAATAGATGTGCAAAATTCTTCGGAATTCGTTTAAAAGTCCCATCAGAAAAGACAGCGATTCTTTTTTTATTTCTTTGTTTTCAAAAATGAAAAAAAGGTTTATATCTTTTATATGTTTTCCCTTCTTAAAAGTGCTGCAAGAAGTTAATACAGAGAAGCAATAAAGAATTTCAAGAAGAATATGACCATTAAAACGGCGAATACGGGTCGTGACTAGATGATTCATCGCATATTTTTCGAGAAAAAAATCCCTTTTTTCGAATTGGTGGCATTGATTTATTTTACATATAAAACTTCCGTCACAGCATTGGTCCGCATCAATACAACTTTGTGACATATTGTCCAGCTATTGACTAAATACATCTTTATTAATAGTGGTAGGTCGTTATACTGTCAGTTTAGCTTGATAACCATTACAAGTGTGTAAATAATGCATAAATAAGAATAACTCTAATAAAACTGTAATTACGTCGGCAAATAAATAACTAAGAGAAAATCTTATTTAATATGGTAACAGATGAAAAGTGAAAAAAGTTCATTTTACAAATGACTACAGAATGCTTTTAGTGTACTGGAAAAAATTGCTTTCAGCATGGAAGTAAGTAAATTGTCTAGTTTTAGTAATTATATTATCTTCCAAATATTAAGATTCGACTTCCAAAACCCCGTGTCGCTTCTGGTTGAGATTTGAAAAAAATACATTGTCAATTGGCGGGCACAATGATATAGACGTGGCGATTTTTCTAATATTTGTATATCTTCCAAATCGTTTGTTATATTGATATCTGAAATGCGCGTGTATGTTGTGACGTTTTACATTTTGAGGAACGTTATCTATTAATAACTGGTATTTTTTTAAGTCTGACATTTTGATATTACAAATTACAATAAACCTTTCATAAAAACACATGTTTGGTTTGGAATTTTAAAATTTAGATTAACCATTTTAACACACTAACGCAGAACTTAAATGTATAATTGATATAAGGATAAACACTTATGGTCCTATAATCGTTTCTTTTTCCTGTTTTGTTATTTCAACATATAATTTGGTTGAAATGTACTAGAAATAAACAATAAGGGTAGATAACTCCGTAATTTGCTTACCAAGAGTTAACTAGATATTACACGAATTGACAGACCCATAGAAACGAAAGACCTTCAAAATAGGATGGTTATGTCGGTACTAGGTTCGTTTCAACCATGTTATGATAATCTTCTTACAAAGACTGGGAATTAAAAACAATTTGAATGAATATATTTATATATAGTCAATAAGAATCCAAAATCGCAGAACAAGAATAATCGACTAATTGATACACATTCACAAGTGAAGTAACTCGATATATGACCCATTTTAATCGACTGGTATGACCCATATTAATCGACTAAAATATCTCGATATTAATCGACTTAAAATGAAGCGATACATATTGACGATATAGCTAGATTAATATAAATCTGAAAGTTATTAGTTTTTCATATGACAATACTCAATAATTTTGTCAGTTTAAGAGGAAACATATTTCAGATATTATTTTATAATTTCATTGGTAGTTTTTTTTATGGTAAAATGTTCTTGATTATGTTAAAATTTTCACGACTTGACCTAAATATTTCATGAATGAGGTTAACTTAATTGTATGCTATGGTCCAGATTTACGCAACAGCAGGTTATAGAAAAATACAATCTTGCATATGAATGAAGTTTAATGTTAAAGAAGGTCATCTTAACCTATATGTATACAATTGGTATTATTAATTTGTATATTAATGATAATAGTAAATAGAAAACCTTATCCGTCTTTTCTGTAACAACATACAAATAAGTTTATACATTTTAAAGCTAAATTACTTATTTTGTTCTCATGGATAATGCACTCGAATTTTAACATATTGTTTTTAAAATATATTTTTTTTACATTTCAGGATAATCGGATTATTCGTAATTGTGGTTTTTGTAATAATACATAAATCCAATATAAATGTTAACTCGAAAATACAGTGGACATCTCATAATTTGGACGGAATAGAAAAGAGGGCAATGACATCAAAAGCTTTTAAAGCAATACCAGATCGATATTTTGTAAGAAAATCGTACGCAGACGATATGCCGAATGAATTGATAGAGAACACGTGCAATAAACAAAGAAATGTGATATTCGTAAAAGTTCACAAAACAGGGAGTACAACAGCATGGGGAATTTTTACAAGATTTGTACAAGCCAACAATTTAAATATGGTTCTTCCAAAGAGAGACAATGGCTCTATGTTTAATTATCTATCATCTAAATATTTAAAGTTGAAAGAAACAGTACTTCGCTTACCGAAAAATATGTCTTATAACATTCTTTGCAACCATGCAATTTATAATAAACAAGATTTTGAGAAGATTATGCCAAACGACACAGTTCGCATCGGAATACTTCGTGATCCATTATCAGTATTCAAGTCTGCGTTTTACCACTTCAGCTTTAATAAACTTGTTATGAGGAAATTTCCAAATATAAAACGGAGTTTGCTTTTACACGAATTTATAGTGAAGAAGGTATACCAACAGTATGCTATAGGGCGGTCTTTTACTAATGGAATGTCGTATGACTTCGGTATCCCCAAATCAAAAACATCAAATACTTCGTTTGTTCTAGAATACATCCGGGAACTTGATAAGGATTTCAAACTTGTAATCATAACTGAGCTTTTCGACGAATCTCTGGTTTTGATGAGAAGGTACTTATGCTGGGATATACAAGATATACTGTATCAACCGGTTAACAAAGGGATATGGCGGAATACCGTCAAACCAAATCTGACAAGAGAAGACATAGACATCGTCAGGAATCTGAACAATGCTGATAATTTACTGTACGACTTCTTCAAAACACGTCTCGAAAATCAAATAACTCAACAGAATGATTCTTTTTATACTGAAGTACGACATTTTAAGAAAATAATTGCAAGTGTGCACAAATTTTGCAGGAATATTAAAAAACGTTCCTGCACAATAGAAAAATCAGAATGGAACTCCGAGTTCGTAATGACTCGTCATTTCTGTGACCAATTAGTGACATCTGAACTGGACGTGCTCAGAAAAATGATAAAGAAAGCAAAACGAACCTTAGTACAGAACAACAAAATTTGGGAAACATAAACAAAATTTAGCATAGACAGGATACGGTTCGAAAGTCTATCGTTTGTTTGAATACATATAATGCAAAGGATACCACAAATTGCTGTTAAACTGCACAGTTATATGTTTGCTAAACCAGTAGACTTTGATGTCATAAAACCAAAGCAAGAAAATAATCAAAGGGATCATCCGGTATAATGGATTTGATGTTTTTCAATTATGCGGATTGCTTACACGCTCATTTGCCTGTGAGATCTTCTAGTCCTCCAACAGGACATATCGCAATCATGATTTAGAAAACAAAACAAGAGTAACAATCAAAATGTGTTTGAAATTTGAAAAGTAAAGGCACAAGGCCGACGGATGACAAAAGTTACAAGACGATCTATTAATATACATGTCTGCGGTTGTTGTGGTGATTTCCCTTTTTTATTCACCGTAGATTTGTAAAAAAGCTTTCTTTAAAAGTAAAATCCAACAGGTATTTTAGCAATAGGAAAAAACCCAAAACCAAAACAAACTTTTAATATTATTCAACTTCATTCTGAATTTTAATTATATTAACAGCTTTCTGAATTTTAATATGTACCGATTATCAGGTTATCTGCATGTTGATATTGTAAAATCAGCTGCGAGACATAATATGAAGCTTTTTGTCGAGTGAGCGTAGCGAATTAATTAATTAACTAAGCTATCGATAGTCAAAAAAAAAAAAAATATCCGATAAAAAACGTTGAATGTAAATGATATGAACCTTCAGAGTCTTATATTATAGGACTATATCATTCTGAATCTTAATATTATTAATAATATTAATATCATTCTGAATTTCTTAATATCATTCAACAACATTCTGAAATTTTTAATACTATTCAATATCATTCTGAACTTTAAAACTTTAGGATTTAACAATAAGGTATTGACAAGAACTAATTATATATGCTTTATATAATGATAGTGATTTTTGTTATCTACTATGTAGATGATTTGTACGATTGTTCTGTTAGCAAAATGAATGTTATTGTCTACTAGGTAGACTGATGTTAAACCAATTCTGTTAATGTACTTATTTCTTAGTTGAATTTGAAATATTTTAATATTTGATTAGTAAAATTGACAGATTTTGAGTTTGTTACTTTTATACACCATGCAATACAGTAGTTGTCAAACTCCGTATTTACTGTTTTCCCGGGTTATTTGACTGTTCTGTTACATGTAAGTGAATAATAGTTTGACCTACAACCGAGAAGCCTGACTAGGGTATTGCCCATAACACCAGAATGTTTCAACTTCATTAATTTTCAGACTACCGTTGTTTTTCTACGCACTAATTTAAGCAATGAACTCTTATAACTCGATAAACTTCCTGTATATATTAGCTCATAAATACATAATTTTAGTAGACTAGATCTCGTAAATACAAGATTTCGAAGTCTATCGAAGCTCAATTATTATATTATGACAAAAGGTAACCATAAACAAAAATGATGATCATTTCCTTCTGCTTGCATTAATCTGCTCAGCTTTTTATGACAAAAGCTTTTAAAATATCAAATACATTGACCATACCATAACAACGTTGACTCGGACTAACGACGTCAAATGTAACAGGATTATAATGAGGCCTCTATAATTAAATACGTCAGACTCGCGTTTCGTCTACATAAGAATCATAAGTGACGCTCATATCAAAACAGTTAAAAAGCCAAACAAGTACAAAGTTGAAAAGCATTGAGCACCCAAAATTCCAAAAAAGTTTTGCCAAATACGGCTAAGATATTAAATGAACCGACGCGAATAAGATTGGCCTGAATTTATCACTTGTAACTTTCAATTTGTTTAACTGTGGACGCAATCACGAGTTGGATTTAAAAATCACATGCTTCTTTTTGTAAATTTATTGTGTGTATTTTAAAATGTTGACCGATGTACATTTTGTATGAAGCACGGAAGCTTTTCCCATTCGGCAGAAAATTAAGTTTTAAATCAAAATACCTTTGGTTATCCAACATATCCTAATTTTTCAACCATACCTTCGTAAATGATACGGACGCCGTTACGAGCTGATTGACCGTTATGGAATAATCGTTTCACAGATTATAGTGGATATGATCCTAATGTCGTAACTACAAGCGCTTTCTTTTCCCTGAATGTGACCTACCAAATGAGACGTATTCCCATTTTTTTTTATTCGATATGTGAAACTAGACGGGTAACCAGTTTTTTGTGGGGTTCGTGTTACTTTAATTTTCTATGTTGTGATTTGTTGTCTGTTGTTTGTTTGTCCTTTTCTTTTTTAGTCATGGCGTTGTCCTCTTTCGTCTCTCATTTTCACTGACTGTTCAAATTTGCTGTCTCTCACCCCAACCGATCCCTTCCCACAGAACCTACCTGTTCCCACTGTTGTAATCATTGTAAATTGTAAATTCGTTCTTGTCTTTATCATACAAACACCATTTGCCACTGGACTCGAATCAAATAACAACAATCAATAAATCAATCGATCATAAACGAAATGAGGAAGTTTTATAAGCAAAATATCCCTGCATAGTTTTGTTCAATTTGTTATGAAGTGCACATGTAGAGAGTTTACAAATGACATCTGACAATGATCGACGAATAATACTTATATGATAAATAACGTCTGTTCCGAAACTCGAACTAACTTATCATGAGCTGATGCTACACTTAGGGACTGATATACCACCCGCAGTGATATATATTAACCCACTGCTAGTATCATGCAATATTAGTTTAAACCTTAATTGTGTCTCCAAAGCGCTTATTTGGATTTAGATACATTAAGTGTAGATACATTAAGTGATGTATGTGAAGTTAGCAGCCGGTTCGTTATTCGTTATTCGATATTCAATATCCAACCGGCTGCTAGCAGCCAGTTTGATATTCAAAATTAAATGAAAAATCATAAGAAAATTAAATACTTGATATCATAAAACGCATGATTTTCATAGTAAAAAGGACTGATTAGATACGTAGGAATCATAAAATGACCTTTTCAAGCTGTCGTAATTTCTCGTTGTCCTTGAATATAAACCCTTTTCCGTGCGACTTATTTGTCTGTATGTATCATAGAGTTTTGTCACAAAAAAGACTTCAAAGATGTACTTTTGTGTATAATATTTCTTACGACAAAAAGAAAAACCAATAACTCCAGAAATATTTATAACTATAAATAGAAATATATATGGAAAGCCAAAAAAACAAAATTTCAGTCAAAAAATGTCAAAATTTTAGGACAAAGGGCACAGGGTGATGGTGAGAGCCCCCTGATCTCTCAATCTTTCTAATATTTAAGAGACATTTAGTCAATAGGTAGATACAAACGTGACTAGAAGGACTTTAGGTACACTTCCGGTCTTCTATGTTTACGGCGCGCCCAAAGTGCCAGTTGGATATTCAAAATATATAGCGAAAACCTACCCGAGACCGCTAAAATGAGGTTGAGACCCCCCTGGTCTTTTAATGTCCATAAAACTCAACCAAATCATTGACCCTGTATATATAAAGATTGTTTTAGATGGATTTTTCAGAAAAACGTCATCTTCAATATCTACGGAGGGCTAAGATTGTCACTTTTCAGTCAAAAAATGTCAAAATTTTAGGACAAAGGGCACAGGGTGATGGTGAGAGCCCCCTGATCTCTCAATCTTTCTAATATTATGCAGACATTTAGTCAATAGGTAGATACAAACGTGACTAGAAGGACTTTAGGTACACTTCCGGTCTTCTATGTTTACGGAGCGCCCAAAGTGCCAGTTGGATATTCAAAATATATAGCGAAAACCTACCCGAGACCGCTTTAATAAGGGTGAGACCCCCCTAATCTTTCAATGTCTATAAAATTTAATAAAATCATAGACTATGTATATATGAAGGTTGTATTAGAAGGATTTCCCAGAATATTGTCATATTCGATATATATGGAGGGCTTATATTGTCACATTTTAGCCGAAATAATCAGAATTTTAGGACAAAGGGCACAGGGCAATGGTGATGGCCCTCTAATCTCTCAATCTTTGTATTACTAAGCAGACATTTAGTTAATAGGTAGGCAGACATTATAACCTGATGTTGGAAGGGGGCAACCATCCCTACTTGGTGTTGTGAGAGATTAAACAAGCAGCTGACCACCGTCTTGACAAAGAGAGAGACCGATTGAGCTCGGCAAATTGTGAGCTATGGGATGAAAAAAACCAGGCGCACCGGTTATGGTTACCACGAATTTTATATATTTTGATATGGACGATAGGATCGAAAGATCAAAAGCTGGGTCTAAAAACCATTTAATCGTGGATATTGGTTTTGGGTGAGACAAATTGATTTTATTTTGGATTGTTATAAAGATTAAGACGTCGATCCAATAGCTATTAATAGCTGGAATTAGTTGTTGAAAACGTCAAAGCCCTGAGTGGAATTGCCAAAATGAACCACCGCCGATGGTACTTCCGGATGAGGAAGGATCAGTTGGATCAGTTGATCGTAACGAAGACCAACATTTTTTTAGCGTTGTCCCAACCCTATACTAAGAAGGATATTATCACCCAAGCCAAACAGCATGAGTTGATAGAGGTTAGCAGGATGTCGAAAGATCGACTACTGGAGAAGTTACAGGAACAGATCAGAGAAGATAGGAAATCATTGGGGATAAAATTGAGGTACATCAACTGAAGAAAGCCTTTAAAGATGTATTTACTACCTGAAAGATGGATGTGAAGACCTTCCTTGAGGTCTCTCAGATGTCAAGGGTGGAACTTATAGACGATTGGGCATTGAAAGGATAACAAGTCAATGTAATGCTGCACTGTGAAGATTAACCCAACAGGTAAGATGGATGATGAGAATGTGGGATACTTTCACTCGGGAAACCAGATTTTCCCCTCAACCACGGACTTGCTTGAAACCATTGAGAAGATGGATGAAAAGATCGGAGAGAAGATTGCACAGTGGACCTCTGACAAAAGTGACTGGACATCGAAAGCAATTGTAAAATTTCAAGTCAATATTACCAACGACCGCTGGGTAGGTCACAGTACATTGATTAGCAAGCATGGATCAAATCCAAGAAGGCTGTAATCAATGTGAAAAATAACGACGAGGAGTGTTTCAAGTGGGCCATACTTTCGGCCTTGCAGGTAGACCAAAACAACCGGACAGTGTTACACAGAGCTCAATCTGGTAAGCCTTAAGGATATTAATTAAGTTGAGAAGACCAATTCCACCCTGGCGGTTAATGTATTTAGAATAGATGATAGTGAAGTATACCCGCTGCACATTTCAAACGTTGTTGAACAGAGGGAGAGAGAACCCAACTTACTGCTGATCGAAGGCTACATGTGCTTGAACCACGTTTATAGCAAGGAAGTTCTGGAAACCAACAAAGAGTGTTGCGTCAACCACAAGGCAGTCATAATCAGAGCTGCCAAAAAAAAAACATACCAGCTGACTTTTGTCAACAACACCCACCCGATGAGAGTCCCTTTCGTAGTGTACGCGGACTTTGAGTGCTTTGATTTACCGATAAGGTTGAAACAAAAAACGATAAGGTTCTGTAGCAATACACAGTTAGAAGTTTAGTGTCGCATTATGGCCATGGTGACTTTTTTAAATATGAAAGTTTTTGTACAATGAAATACTTAGTAGATTTTTAGATAATTGAAGAATAATATAGCCTCCTTAGTGGGGTTATATGAACATTTAGATTGTTTTTAGCATGTTTTATATGGTATTTATCTGTTTGACAGTCCGTATTTTTTCTATCCGTACCACCCATAGGTCCATTAATTATTGTAGTGTTTATCAACAAATATTTATCGCTCGAACTTTTCAATTCAATTTATGGAAAAACGAGCAAAAATGCATGTGTTTTTTTTTAACCTTTCGATAGATATATGCCTATAATTTCATGAAAGGTACAACTGTTCAAACCAACGCTTAGGGGCGTTCAAACAAACGCTTACAGGTATTCAACCCTTCACTTAGGAAGGTTCACGTCAACGCTTTGAATAAATGAACGTTTATAAAGATAACAGACCCTAAACAGTGTGAGGCGCTCGCCTGGGAGTTGCAAGAGATCAAGCGGAAGATTCAAGCCAATAACATGCAGCATCGCCTCGAAAAGACCTTGTCGACTCTCCAGAAATTCCTGAACAGTTGGGTCAAAATCTTAAATTGTTTTTACATAGGCGGTAATGGTAACGATTTTTCCTGTAGCTCAGTCCATATCGTTAACTTGGATATGTATGATAGCTCGTTTCGAAGCTGTGACATTTTCACACATGTGGTTAAATTTTCGGGGTACGAAGTGAGATAACTTTTTCCGTAAATTAGCAAACCCCGAACAACCTTTTGTGATGCGGCTCCTTGTGGTAAAATATCCCATTTTTAACACAATAAGTTCTTTGAAAATTTAATACTTTGAACACATTCAATAGCTCCATAGTTTTTATACATTCGTTCTATGTTCCTCTATTTTTCTAATCACCACAAACAATTATAAGTTCAGTCACTTGCTAAAAATAGAAACATGTCCAATATCACTACACAGAGATTTTTGCTTTACACGTGACTTTTGAGTTCCTCATTTCAAGGCGCATTAGGGATGTTGTCCCAGTTCCGGTGCCATGTATCAAGGCAATTAACCCTCTCGAGAACCCTAAGGCGATAAAGATCTAAAAGTGGACGAAGATTGTGTCTCACAACTAAAGAAGCAAAATAAGCATTGTAGCGGACTTCAAACCGTGTTTCTACCCTCCGACTTTGACCAGCTCCTCTATCGCTTGGATCTGTGCAACACTGCATACCGTGCTGGAAACAATGGTGTGCGCAACGCGATTATGGCGATCCTCGATGCCATAAAGAAAGGGGAACACATCAGCATCAAGGAATATAAGCAACTCCATCGAAATATCCTCAATTAAGAAAGGTTTTGCTCGAAAGTATGCATACGGTGGTAGAAGTTTTTTGACGCTATCGCCAGTATCGCAGGTCGCATGTTCACCTCCTCTGCTGCCAAGACATTGAAAAGCAGGCCTATGAGCACTGCCACCAATGCAGCCATGATAGGAGTGGTAGGTGGTAGTCGTCAACCATGTCGTTGACAAAGTGACCCGCACTCGAAAACCCATTGACCAACGCAGCAAGCCCAGTGTTAAATGCAGAAAGCCCAACAACCAAACCCAGTTAAACAATCTCATCTCTGGTCGTGGCATCGGTACCATCCCAACTTCCTCCAATGCTATACATAAATACATAATGTCTGACATCCTTACAATCACAGAAGGGTTGACCTTCGATGAAAGTCTTCAAAAATATTAATACCAGCTTCACGAATTCGAACCTTAAGCCGGCGCCCAACTTACCAACTCTTGAGTGTCACTCCTGCAGACGAAAACAAGATGCAACTGTACAAAACCATCCAGAAAAAATCCACGATCCTCTGTGGATTTTGCATGAGACAGTGTGATTTCATAGCCGTTCCCCAAGCCTCACCGTTTAACTGCCGCCTAGCTGCCAATAGTGGTCAAGAAAAGCGAAGATATATTATCGTTGCCTTTCAAACCGACAGAGATAATGACAAAACCCATAATGCTTCCGTGTTCAATCGCTGTCGATTGCAAAATATCCATGTCACCCTCAAAGGTGAACGCTACTCAGCCGTCGACTTTAATGCCGTTTTTTTCACAAAACAAGGTTGCCAGAGTGTTCAAGGAGGATGTAGACTCCAGAAAGAAATTCTACAACATTGACACCCTCCTCAGTAACGGTGGTGTCAACCCCTCTGATTTCATTGACATATAGCCGCTGTTTGTCATCGATGTAAGTCATCAGTCCGAGCGGACATCCAGATTCGAGCGGAATTCGAGCGTTATGTTCCCGCCAACATCGAAGCATTTGCACTTCCAATCTCCGTAGGAGGCCTAGGCCTCCAGTTCGAATCGGTCGGTCAGTAGTTGAACGTCGTGTTTTAATAAATAAATGGACACCACACTGTTGCAGCAAATCGTCCACAACACAGACCAAAAACAAGGGTTTTCCATCCTTGTCTCTGGAAACGACAGTCGCATTTGTACTCGGTTCAACCCCCTCCCCCAACTACAATTTAAGGAATCGAACACCACATTGGGATTTAAGAGACAGCTCTACACATTTGATCGGGCAACACATGTTACAAAGAGGGTGAATACATTGTTAGCATCAGAAGAATCAACAGCATCCTGGTGAACAGTGGCATCATCAATAGCAGCTACATACACGGCACCCAACAGTCCACTATCTGAAGCTCCCCCCCCCCCCCGCAATCGATCCTGGGGTAAAGATCATTCAAACCCCCCAAAAATATGGTGTACTTACCCGTGATCTTGAGAACCATCAATCGCATGCAGACATACCTCACTGATCCAGACGGCGATCCTCCACAATCTCGGAAGAAAACATTTCACCATCCGCTTCCATCTTCGCGAGGCATGAATAAATAGTCTCTCGAAATACGGTTTGAACTTTATAAAAGGTCAATCTAAATATTACAGAGAGCAGACAAAAAAGTTTTCCCGGTCACCATTCGTTTATCACACACAAACCTGCAAGGTGAACACAAGATGTTGCTTACCCCGTGACTGATTGAAAAGATCACCAAGCTCCTACAAAATTATTCTAGTGGAAAAAAGCACTAACCAATTGAAGAAAAACATTCAAAAAGAAAGTGGATTCCTATCCATGTTAGCGGAAAGGGCAATGCGAGCCCTTCCTATGTTGGCGAACACAATTCATGTCAGCATGAGGTGTTGTCTGTGTGAAAAAGAGATCAACAATGCATTTGGACCTGGATTTTACATCAAAAGGGGTGGTTGTGTGAGCTGTGTGAAGGTGCGTGATAAAGGTCTGTATGTTTTCCCTTCAACCTATAGTGACGGTTTGTATTTGAAACTAGGTCATCGATTCTACTAGGCCTAGGGTTCTGGTCTGATCTGATCGGCAGCAAACAGTCCGTTCAAGAACATTCCACTTTTGATACAATCATTTATATATATAAAAACTATACTTTGGTCTCATCCTCATTTAAGCGGTCTCAGGTAGCTTTTCACTATATATTTTGAATATCCAACTAGCACCTTGGGCGCTCCGTAAACATAAAAGACAGGAAGTCTACCCAAATTCCTTTTAGTCACGTGTGTATCTACCTATTGACTAAATATCTGCATAATATTAGATAGATTGAGCAATTAGTGGGCTCTCACCATTGCCCTGTGCCCTCTGTCCTAAAATTTTGATATTTTTTAGCTGAAAAGTGACAATACAAGCCCTCCATAGATATCGAATATGACATTATTCTTGGCAATCCTTCTGACACAACCTTCATATATACAGAGTCTATGATTTTCTTAAATTTTGTGGACATTGAAAGACCAGGGGGGTCTCACCCTCATTTAAGCGGTCTCAGGTAGCTTTTCACTATATATTTTGAATATTCAACTGGCACTTTGGGCACTCCGTATACATAAAAGACAGGAAGTCTACCCAAATTCCTTTAAGTCAAGTGTGTATCTACCTATTGACTAAATGTCTGCATAATATTAGAAAGATTGAGCAATTAGGGGCTCTCACCATTGCCCTGTGCCCTTTGTCCTAAAATTTTGATAATTTTTAGCTGAAAAGTGACAATACAAGCCCTCCATAGATATCGAATATGACATTATTCTGGGCAATCCTTCTGATACAACCTTTATATATACAGAGTCTATGATTTACTTAAATTTTGTGGACAGTGAAAGACCAGGGGGGTCTCACCCTCATTTAAGCGGTCTCAGGTAGCTTTTCACAATATATTTTGAATATCCAACTGGCACTTTGGGCGCTCCGTAAACATAAAAGACAGAAAGTCTACCCAAATTCCTTTAAGTCAAGTGTGTAACTACCTATTGACTAAATGTCTGCATAATATTAGAAAGATTGAGCAATTAGGGTGGCTATCACCATTGCCCAGTGCCCTTTGTCCTAAAATTTTGATAATTTTTAGCTGAAAAGTGACAATACAAGCCATCCATAGATATCGAATATGACATTATTCTTGGCAATCCTTCTGACACAACCTTCATATATACAGTGTCTATGATTTCCTAAAATTATGTGGACATTGAAAGACCAGGGGATCTCACCCTCATTTAAGCGGTCTCAGGTAGCTTTTCACTATATATTTTGAATATCCAACTGGCACTTTGGGCGCTCCGTAAACATAAAAGACAGGAAGTCTACCCGAATTCCTTTTAGTCACGTGTGTATCTACCTATTGACTAAATGTCTGCATAATATTAGAAAGATTGAGCAATTAGGGGGCTCTCACCATTGCCCAGTGCCCTTTGTCCTAAAATTTTGATAATTTTTAGCTGAAAAGTGACAATACAAGCCCTCCATAGATATCGAATATGACATTATTCTTGGCAATCCTTCTGACACAACCTTCATATATACAGAGTCTATGATTTTCTTAAATTTTGTGGACATTGAAAGACCAGGGGGTCTCACCCTCATTTAAGCGGTCTCAGGTAGCTTTTCACTGTACATTTTGAATATCCAACTGGCACTTTGGGCGCTCCGTATACATAAAAGACAGGAAGTCTACCCCAATTCCTTTTAGTCACGTGTGTATCTACCTATTGACTAAATGTCTGCATAATATTAGAAAGATTGAGCAATAAGGGGGCTCTCACCATTTCCCTGTTCCCTTTGTCCTAAAATTTTGATAATTTTTAGCTGAAAAGTGATAATACAAGCCCTCCATAGATATCGAATATGACATTATTCTTGGCAATCCTTCTGATACAACCTTCATATATACAGAGTCTATGATTTTCTTGAATTTTGTAGACATTGAAAGACCAGGGGGTCTCACCCTCATTTAAGCGGTCTCGGGTAGCTTTTCACTATATATTTTGAATATCCAACTAGCACCTTGGGCGCTCCGTAAACATAAAAGACAGGAAGTATACCCAAATTCCTTTTAGTCACGTGTGTATCTACCTATTGACTAAATGTCTGCATAATATTAGAAAGATTAAGTAATTAGGGGGCTCTCACTATTGCGCTGTACTCTTTGTCCTAAAATTTTGATAATTTTTAGCTGAAAAGTGACAATACAAGCCATCCATAGATATCGAATATGACATTATTCTGGTCAATCCTTCTGATACAACCTTTATATATACAGAGTCTATGATTTACTAAAATTATGTGGACATTGAAAGACCAGGGGGGTCTCACCCTCATTTAAGCGGTCTCAGGTAGCTTTTCACTATATATTTTGAATATCTAACTGGCACTTTGGGCGCTCCGTAAACATAAAAGACAGAAAGTCTACCCATATTCCTTTTAGTCACGTGTGTATCTACCTAATGACTAAATGTCTGCAAAATATTAGACAGATTGAGCAATTAGGGGGCTCTCACTATTGCCCTGTACTCTTTGTCCTAAAATTTTGATAATTTTTAGCTGAAAAGTGACAAGCCCTCCATAGATATCGAATATGACATTATTCTTGGCAATCCTTCTGATACAACCTTTATATATACAGAGTCTATGATTTTCTTAAATTTTGTGGACATTGAAAGACCAGGGGGGTCTCACCCTCATTTAAGCGGTCTCAGGTAGCTTTTCACTGTATATTTCTTTTATGGGCTTTCCATAAATATTTCTATTTATAATCCTAATTGTTTTCTAGAGTAATCGGTTTTTGTTTTTGTTTTTAAGAAAAATCCTGTGTAAAAGTACTGTACCTCTTTGATTTTTTTTTATTGACAACAATCTATATTACATTTAGACAAATATGCAAATTAGAAAAGGGTTTATATTCGAGAACAACGAGAATATGCGACAGCTTGAAGAGGTCATGAAACTATTTCCTACGTGTCTTATCAGTTCTTTTTACTATAAAAATCATCATGCTTTTAATGTTATTAAGTATTATTCCTTTTTTATTTTCAACTTAATTTTGAATATCCAACCGACTGCTAGCAGCCGGTTGGATATTGAATATCGAATATCGAATAACGAACCGGCTGCTAACTTCACACACATCATTAAGTGCTAAGTGAAGAAACACATGATATCTTTGAATAATGCATTTCATATTGATAAATAAATTCATTGGGTTTAAAGATATTTGTCCCTGTAAAGATTTAAAAAAGTTATAAATGTTTTTAAATTTCTGATTTAAATTGCAATTCGCCCCTTGATGAGTTGGAAAGGAGTATGTTCGATAAGGTCCTAAAATGGCCCCCTTTTTTAGCGTAAATTTCAAATTCAGATTTATCGACCAATATCACGATAAATTACAGCTAATACATTGACTAGCTAGGATATAAACCATTTTGTTGAAAATTTTACGTTTCTGCGTTTCATTATGACGTCAAAAGTTGTACTCATATTGATTTTTCACGAAAAAATCAATGAAAATGGGTAAATTTCCATAGATAATTGGACAGGAAACATAGAGCGCATGCGTCGACAACAAAGATCTTTTAAAATAATGTTTGTGAAGACATTTCACATCCTTTATTTAAATCTTAAGCTAGTCGACGCCTGCGCTCTATGTTTCCTGGTCCTTTATTTGGTTGAAATCTTACTGATTTTGTCAAATTTCCCCAAAATCCCTTATTTTGACCTTTTTTGGATGTAAAAATCAACGTGTTAGAATTAAACTTTGACAAAAACAGTTCTGTTTAACTTTCTAACATGTCTTTAAGGCAACTTAAAACATTTATTGTCTTGTAACTATGAACTTTATAATTGGGGCCAAATATGGCCCTTACCGAACTTACTCCTTTGGATGTATCAATTCTGGATAAGTTAAGATTGACAATGTAATCTTTGTTTATTAGTATATAAGAAACCCCGGATTGACGCCTTCTTGGTAATGCCATATGTTACCAAATCATGTGTCATCAAAATAGTTTTGATATAGGTAACCCATTTAATATCTTCATTGAGAAAGTTTTCCCTTGCGTATAAAATAATTGATTTCCTGATTTATACTGTTTTATATACAAAAACAAAATTGTATTTATGCATGTCGACGAATAATCTATTTTAGTATTATATATATTTCTCAAACAGTAAATACTAATATATTAATATGAATTATTAGAGCGTTGATAATGCACGAACAGATACAATATATAACAATAATAGCTTTTATTGGTTTGATAAATTTTTGTTTGAAAACCTTAATCTCTGGTATTTATATATTCTATTTTCTTTCCTTATAAAACAGCAAGTAATTCAAAAGTAATAGATATAAAGGTTAAAAACACAAACAATTTACAAAAAACAAGCTTACTAAATGAAACTATTTTTTTTTCATTAAGGTTATTATTAAATCTTTTTTTAATGAATTACTAGAAAACATTTATTTTATCCAGGCAACACTATCATTATAAAGTCACAAATGGTTATTTACTATGTAAATATGAAAACGTCTGTAATTTGAAGTTGTTTCGCTTTCTTTTAAGTGGCCAACACATATAGTTATGTTCTATGTAAAACTTAATTTGCTAAAAAATGTTGATTTATTTGGATTAATGCAAGGAGACACATATACATGTTGTTTTCCATATTCGTATAAAACGTTTTCAACCCCTTTTACCGCACACTCTTCGCATGGTCTATTTTATGGACTCGATAGAAAATATTTGATCTAATTTAAAACCTATCTTTTTTTATAATGTCGAACTTTTAACATACATTTTCACAACTGTCAAATACTAACAAGCTAGACATAACCATGTTATTTACTCTAATTTACCAGGCGACCTTTTACTTTAACCATTGTTTATCAATCGAAAGAAATAATTTACGGCAAAACATTCAATTGGAATTGAAAGTAATGAACAAAGCACACATAAAGAGTTGGATTGTATTAAATGGTCTTAAAGCTTAATTTAGATGATAGATTCAAATCGGGATTTTGATAAACGGGCAACCTAAGTATGTATATAAATGTTTGAATACCATCCTAAAACGTCAAATTGTTCATTTATTCACTAAATAATCCCCGCATTTAACAGATAATTGGTTCACTTGGGGTAGAAAGTCGCACTTGTAAAGGCCGATAATATTTTCTGGTTTGGTTGATAGTTATTATTTTGATTCACTTTGTTATGGAGCTATATATTATAATTTTAAGAAGTAGTACATCATTTTTATTTTTTCTTAAATGTTTGAACTTTTGAATGAACTATTATTTGAGTCTGTCTTTAATGTCAGAATTATCTCTTTGCATTTTTTTACATAACGTTTTTATAGAAACTTGATACATAATTTTCGGGCGACTGTTAAAAACTAGAAAATAGGATCACCACACAAAAGTTTAAGAAATTTTGTCTTTTTACCTTTCAAGATATAAAATTTTGTTTTACCCGTTTACTAAATACTATGCATCTAACAATCGAAAATCAAATAAAAATCTAATATATATCATCCGTGCATGTATAAGATATATATGTATTTTAATGAATGAATTTTATTTGCAGTGGCAATTTTGTATTGGCAAAAACTGCAATACTAATTTTGTATATATATTAGTTTTCGTCATCTAAGTTCTACTTTATGTACAATCGTTTTATTTAGAACTTTGACAGATTCATTTTTTTTTAAAAAGTACTGGTTAAAAATTATATGTTATTAAACTGGGAACTGGTTGTGGGTGCCATCTTCGGACATGGTCGGTCCTAACATTATCATAATTTATTCTTAAAATATTCTAAAGTTTGATTCTTGGATATCTAGACCACTGGGTTTACTTATTTAGTCTTAGATAAAAAAAAAAAAAAAAAAAGGTTTACAAATTTTGTCATAAACAAAAATGTCTTCCAAAATATCTAAATTCATTAATTAATTATTTACGAATGATATATGTTAGTTCACTTTTTATACAATGGCATTCATAGCACAAGCAATATTTATAGTCTTTTCCATTTGCACTTATATTAGATATTAGAAGTAATTTTTAACCAATAAATGAAAGGCAACAGTAGTATACAGTATTACCTTATATTTGCATTGGTATTATTTGGGTCCCAAAACAAAAGAAAGAAAATCAAGAATCCTCTAAAATTTTGGTAAATGACCTTTCATGAGCTATTAAGTCTTATAATGAAAAATATAAATGGGTGTTATGGGGCATAATATTTTACATTGTATTGTATGGAAAATCACCAAGGAGTCCGAACATTTGAAACAAATTTGAAAACCTCACCTAAGTGCATCCTTAAATACGATAATAATATATCCTTATGTAGAATTTACAATTTTAAAATTGTTCAAATACACAGTATCAACTCGATTATATGTAAAGTGGGAAAACTTTCATAAAGATACCGACTTCCTATTTTCTTATATTTTTGAACCAGGAACCCACACAAAAGCATTTACATACAGTCCAATAAAATGCTTGTATCGCTCATAAAAATGATAAGCATTATCTCTTTAAACAAATGCTGCGAGTTACATCGACGAATAATGTGCGAATATTGACATATACACCTACAAATCAAAACAAATACGAGATAGAAGAAAGAAAAACTAATATGTATGTATGTATGGCCTTAAATCAGTCACATAAATAAGTAATATATAAAAACTTTCAATCTTATCTATCATATTTATAATTGATTCGACTCTCCTGTATATATTCACGAGAAAATATAAATTCGAATTATTCGAAGTTATCGTAGAGTATTCTTGATAGGAGAGTATTGGACACGGGAGTTGAATAGAATTGAAAAATTAGAACATTCAAATTTTGAATATTTTTTTTAAAATTTATAACAATGTATCTACAATTTATGAAAGCGGTAATATTTGTTCAGCTAGTTTCGTCAGCTCAAAGTCAGCAGTGCCGTCAAGGATGTAAATGTTCGTCAAAAGTAACAATATGTGCATTCACCCAAATAAGTGGAGTTCCAAACAATCTCCCGACAGCAATCACAGCGTTGACAATTTCAGGCAGCGTATCAAGTCCAAATTCATTTGGGCATCTCAGTCCGTCTGCGTTTTCATCTTCCAGAATGTCCCATTTAATAATGAGGTATTGTGGGATTGATGCAGTGGACGCTGGAGCATTTAGAACATTACCCGAATTGAAAAGATTGAATTTAGAGTTCAACAAAATTCAGACATTAACACAGACATCATTTCAAGGATTAACAAAGTTAACAGCACTCGATCTGACGGGAAATATAAACTGTGACATTAAACCGAATACATTTGATGGATTATCAACTTTATTAGAGCTACGCTTAGGTGAAATGGACTTGGATACGCTTGATTTAATTTTGCTAAAACCGTTGCAAAGTCTTACCACTCTCGATCTTCATGGCAATAAATTAAAAACACTGGACTGGACTGTTCTATCGTCGCTGACAAATTTGAAGCATGTTGATCTTTCCGGAAATCAATTAACAACAATTCCATCTAATGTGTCGTCACTATTCACACAAATAGTGACAAAGAAGGGGAGCATACATCTTGGAAATAACCCTTGGAAATGTAACTGGGAAATCAAATGGCTGAAAAACATGTCAGTGTCCTTCAGTTCCGTGTTCAGTATAGGAAACATTATTTGCGATTCACCGGCAAATCTTCAATACATTTCATTAATCAATGTTCCTGATCCTAAACTAGATCCGATACTTCCAAAAATTTTATATTGTGACAAAACAAAAGTAACAGTGAATGAAGGTTCGTCTGTATTTATAAACTGTACGATAAAAGGCGATTCAATAACTGTCAAGTGGATAAATCCGACTGGAACCCCGTTCTCGTCTTCCTCTTTACAACAAAATGGACATAACGTGGACGTGAACGGTAGTTTGTATATTGCTGGCACTTCATCAGCCGACCGTGGCAACTGGACGTTATCGGTATCATCGAAGTTCGGCGAAGATGAAAGGACTGTTGATGTTAATGTAATTTTATCAACAACAACAACAACAACAACGACGACAACTACAACAACCACAACAACCACACCGGCACCAACAACAATTACAACAACGCTGCCAACTACAACGCCAACTACGACGCCGACAACTACGAGGATGGTAACGACAACTATGTCAACAGCATCGTCTACGATTTTGACAATGTCGACTGTTCCTTCACAAACCAAGGAACCAGAATCACCGGAAGCGCCAAATATGTTAATGTATTACGCAGCAGGTGGTGGTGGTGGATTTTTATTGTTGTTGATCACTATAATTATATGTTGTTTAAAATGTAAGAAATCTGGACATGTAAATGATGCTGAACGATTTGATTCTGTGAAAACACCGCGGAAAACACCAAGACCTAGAAGGGTTAATGTGGCTCCACGAGCAAATAGTTTGAAACATGCTTACTATTGAGTTTTCTCCTGATTATCGTAAAGTTGAGAGACTAGCAGCTCAGTTTGCATTATTCATTTATCATTATCATTGCCATTGCATTACGTATGATATAAATCGAATGGCGTCTAAATTGTGTGTCTTTCTATAAGACTTCAGAGTTTGGTCTATCTATTAGCTATTGTTTTGAGTACGGCAAATTGTGTAAAAAAGCTCATCTCAATTAAAACAAAATTAAAAACAAAATGTCGACGGAAATGTTAGTTTCAGTTATTATAAAATCAATTATGCCATCAGATAACTACTTCGTCACTTTTGTGCGTTGCATTAGTATTTTTACTTAGACCACGTCCCTGGACCAAGTGCAAAAATGATCCCAAAATTTTATTTTTAAATATCAACCCGTCTTTACAATTATAGATGTCCGAAATTTTACCAACATAACTATAGCACCTTTGAAAACCCTTATGATTCAAAAGTTGAGGAAACACAAAGTTGAAAGATCAATCGATATTTTATTCAAGTTTATTTCCAGATGTTTAATTGATAGACAATTTCTAATTGGTAATATAAAAGCAAGTAATTTCTGTGTTTGGCATAACATCAGAAACACAATCAAATAATGCATAGGAGGTTGATGTCATAGTTTTGAACACTCATATCATTTATTATCGATTTAATTAGTTCATTTCGCATGTTTCGTATGTAAAGGGAATACCACGATCAATGTAGAGGGGGATCGAAAAAAAGATATTAAGAGAGAGAAAGAAAGAGACCAAAGTTAGCATACATATTTCTGAAAGTATTGCCTTTTATTTATTGTTTTAACTTTACAAACGAGAATTGCTTATTTTCTTTTCTTATTTGATTATTTGAATTTATCTGGAATTTTTTCGAAGGAAAGAATCTTTCGTTGCTATACTTGATATAAAATATACATATTGATTCTTGTTTATTGTTGGGTTTCTTGTTTAACAATTAAAAAAAGGTCACTTAACATTTTGATTGTTTTTATAATACATATAAATCCTGTCATGATTTTATTGACATCGAAAAGAAAGCAGAGCCAAGTTTCACTTATTGTTTTCACAGTCAGCTTAATATTTACAAAAAAAATGAGCATTGGTATTTATACTGCAACTAGTTGTGTTTATTTCCTAATTATAGTAACAAAGCTATATTTGGTATCATGTAAATTTCATCATGGAACACTTTCTCCTCAATCAGGGATGACAATAAGTTTGACATTTGTGTTTCGATTAAAAAAGCTAGCAATGTATTAATTTAAGTTGCAGTATAAAAACAATATTAGTTCAATGTCCGAAAAATATCAACTTTTTTGTACTCGGCGCAAAACTGGTTAACAACATGGTAGAACCTCGCCCTTCCCCACTTTCTTAGCCTCATACAAAAACAAATGATATTTTCCTGACATTAACCAATATTGTATATGTATTAGTTTGGTCTAAAGTTATAATGTTATAATGTCGTGCTTTCTTTAAAAAAAAGACATATGAATGCATATTGATGCCGAGCTTAAGTATAAAGGCTTGGCACATTTTCAGTATTTGGCAAAAATTATAATAAGAGGGACATGCCAAAGGTTCACTGGGCAGCTAAAGTTATCACTTTTCTTAAGGTTAACAATTTTAATTTTCAAATTAATTACTATAAATTTAGATGTGCACCAAAAGAACCAAAATGTACAACACTACATCAAAATAGTCTTTCATAATGAAAAGTAAAATCACAAAAATACTGCACTCCAAGGAAACTTCATAAAGTCCATAATCAAATGGCAAAATCCAAAGCTCAAACACATCAATCGAAACAAAACAAATTGTAAATGCAATAGCAATTAAAAACAACGAGCATAAGACAAACAACAGCCTCCGCTGAGCAGAACGTACTCCATCACACACTGATCGGATTGGTAACATGGTGCATCCGTCGTTTTAATTATAATTTAATTTAATTACAAATTCGTTGATAAAGTATAATTCGGTGAAGACGGATTGATACGAGGAAAAATATCTTCTGATTATCAGGGGGTCTGCACATTGATATTTTATTAAATGTTACAATATCAATATGCAGACAACTAGATGATTGTTGTACGTTTGTATTTTGCATGATAAAAGAAGTGTTTTCTTTGTTGCACCAGCAAATCAAAAGATTACTTGATAAGTTCGGGTCAAACTTATTAACATTAGTTCATTCATTATGACTTCGATGATATATATGGTTATTAGAATCAACGTATATGGTGTCACACACAAAAGTAAAATAACAAAAATACCGAACTCCGAGGAAAATTCAAAACGGAAAGTCCCTAATCAAAAAACTATATCAAAAGCTGAAACATATCAAACGAATGAATAACAAATGTCATTTTCCTGACTTGGTACAGGCATTCTCGTATGTAGAAAAGTTGTGATGTACAATTTTATTAAGAGCTGACCAAAGTGACGTGGACAGAAATATGACCGAACAGACGGAATTATGGTTACTGCAATTATTCCTTAACGGCAAAACAAAAAGAGTAAACAGTTGCCATTTGCAAAGGTTTTGGAGGCATACCATCAACTTCACGACTTTGAACCCTGGTGTAATAGCTTTCTTGTATACTGTGGATTCATTAATATTCGTTGGATACCAATTTTCGTAGATTTCTTGGGTACAGGAGAACCACGAACTCAAATGTTCAACGAAATACAAATTTTAGGTTTTCACATCTGATTCACACGGCCCATAGAGTAGACAACTTTTAAATTAACTTCTATGCCCAACTTTGATTTGTGATAAAATTGATTCTGATAATTAAGAAAGAGATTTCTTATTATTGATTTCTTCGTTCGTAAGTGTGGTGGGGTATATGTTGAGTTCTTATGTGAAGTGTCAATACCTCATTCATTATTAAACAGTTGATGCAATGAGATTTTCACACAAAAACGATATTGTTTGGGGTTTTTAAAATGCGGATATATTAAAATATTTGTTATTGAAGTAGAACAAGAGCTCAGCAACATTTGGGTATAAAGATCGATGAAGCATGTGTATACATAGACTTTAATTCTAATAATTTATCAATGACCTTACTGCAGTAATTCATTATTTTGGGCATTATGCACGTTATGACTGGCATAATCCGCGACTGAATTCATCAGTATTTTGAAACTGTGTTTCCAATAAGTGATGTTTTGAAAACAGATTTCACAGATAATAACGTGGTCAACAGAATTAAATAAGAGGCGGAACTTCGATTTCCCCCACCAACTCCACCGGCATATAGTATAAACAGTTCCAAACTCATTCGGTTTTCATGAACTTTCAGCTGCTATTCACACTTTGTAAAACGTCACTAGTGTCTGAGCAGACAGTTGATGAACCAGGTGTATGGTAAAAACGTCTCGTCCTTTTTCTAAGAGAATTTATCAGATAAATACCAAGACCTTGTTGATAAATATTCTGTATTAACTGCACAAATGATCACAATGGTCTTGAAATTTAGATCAAGGTATTGACTTTGTTTATCTTCTTAATAAAATAGGGACGAATTAGCAGAGGGAAAGTCAAACTCATAGATTGAACATAAACTGACAACGCCATGGCTGAAAAAAAGACAAACAGACAAATAATAGTACAGAAGACACAACATAGAAAACTAAAGACTAAGCAACACAAACCCCACCAAAATCTGGGGGTTCTAGATGATCCGGAGTACAGAGCCATCGTGTTGCTTATGTTATTACAAATTCGGTAAATAATTGGCAGGTCACATTCGTGAAAAGGGAAGGGTATTGTAGTTACAACATAAAGAGTATATCCGATTTTATTTGTGAAACGGTTATTACATAACGGTCAATGAACTCGTGATGGCGTCTGAAGAATTTACAAAGGGATGATAACGTGTTATAGTATTCTTTTACTCATCTTTGTAAATTATACTTTTTACTGTTTAATCTATGTTTGGCGATATCAATTTGACGTGGCTCTCTTCATTATGCATTCTGTCATTAATTGTTCGACGGGAAAATTTTGTATTCGAGTCTTTTGATTTTGCTGATGTGGTTTGTTTTAATGCATTTTTGTTGATTTTTTTGACATACCTGCTTGTTTTTATAGAGATTAAGATGAACACACAATGTTAACTGCTGTACGCTATTTTCATTTTACTTGTTTCTATTGGTTGGAATGATGATTTGTGACAGTGGTTCGCAAACATTAGTTGTAAAGAGAAATAAGTTTTGAAGGTGGTATGCACATGACGGATTATGTATGAATGGCAAAGGGTCATAAATAGAAACATCATGGATAGTAGGTGGTGATTAATTACAATTGGACACGACTTTGTATAAATTCAGTAGCAGAGTTAAAAATATCCTCTACATTCAACAAAGAAGCATATACCATCAATATTGTCATTGTTAACAATAAAAAATATATACATCTCAATTGCAGGAACTTGCATTGACGCCTTCTTATTTTGAATAAAATTAGATCTGAATCTAAATGTGAAAACTGTAAAAATAAACTAGAAGTTAGTAATATATTTCTTTAACTTTTGAGTATACTATAATATTTTTAGCATTAAGTTGTCACGTTCAATTCGAAACACACGTCATTGAAAATTAAGAATAGCTTTTCTATATAAAATATCTGATATGAATAAATATGACGGCCAATCACTTTAATAAATTACTTATTTTTCATCATTTCTAATTAAATTATGACAAAATTTCTTTACTAATTTCTCAATTCACAAATGACCTATTTGACTTTATATTGCATTATTGAGTAAAATTTTATGGTAGCCAGGTGACAGCTTTATCAGACATAATGACCAACGTATAATACACTCAATCCTGTTTATCTGATCTTTTATTTATATTTTTGTAATTCGATTTTCCCATTTATCCGGATTCTGTTGTGACATTTCTGGCACAATTTTTTTAACAACCATCAGAAATTTAAACTCGGGAGCGAAAAAAACACAGAGGGTCTGACAATCCCTCCTGAGTAAAGAATTAAATTTATTCGTTAATAAAGATTGCTTTCTTTCAATAACAACAAATTAATTAAAAGAGACAGTAATAACCAATATTAATATTTTTAAATGAAGTCAGCAAACTTGCATATATAGGTTTAATCATTTGTACCCCCCCCCCCCCCCCCAGAGAATCTTATAATGGTTTATTAACAAATCATTCTGGAAAATATAATTTTGAATAAATAATAAATGTTTAATATAAAAGAAAACATAACATATACATTGTAAATGTTTCTTTTTATAAAGTTTTTTTTAACTAAAATGAACCATTCTATCATGCACGTGCGCACATATAAATCATTTTTAATGCACGTTTCATGTCTTTTCGTAATATTACAATTATATCTTACTAAATAAGACTTAAACTAAAAGACCTTTTAACTTATTCAATGCCTGTTATTTCATGAATTTGAAGTCTAATTTCACAATTTGTCAATTAAATATTGAGTTATGTTCGATATGCGTGATTTAAAGGAAATATAAGACAATACAAAAGATGCATACTGTAAGTCCTTTTAATGCAGAGGAATATATTATGTTATTAACATTCTTTGTTGTACCCCCTTAGTCGATGCCGAGTCTTAATATTCACAACCAAAACAAATGCATGACTCTTTTAATGAGTTTTAGCTTTCACATAAACTATAATCAGTTGAAATTGAAGAACACGTAAGCTTATTGTATTGCTACCAATTGTGTAATAGGCTTTTGCGATTACGGACATCCATTGATCGGATCTCATGGATCTAGTGAACTCTATTCGGCATAGATAAGTTATGTACAACACCTACACTTGATATGTAATTCAGTTTTTTGTTTTACCACAAAGAATAAAACAAACTTTTTTGGCCTTCTCAATTTGTCGGTGGATGTTTTTTTTTATTCCGGTAGATACATATGCCATGAATTATTTGAGGGGAAAATGTGCTGGTTATTTGGGAATTCGTTTGTAACATATGATATAATACAGATCAGTTGTCCTATCAATCTATGTTATTTAAAGTACCTTAGTTACATCATTACCGAATGTCATGTCGAGACGATATATTAGTTTATAGTATCAAGCATGTTACCGAAAAAATCCACGGTTTAGGAGAAAAGTTCTTTTTTTTCGAAATTCTTGTCAGCTGACTTATTTGATGCTATTTAGGGCACAAAATGGTTGCAAAGCTGTCGGCAAGTATTTTTGTGGCTTGTTTTGTTTCTTAATAGCCGATTTGTTTTTCCAATAGGATTGTCATTCCAAGTTTTTTTCAAGAGAAACATATTTTCAAAAGAGAGAAAAAAAGTCACATAGGAGATTATATATATGCACAGAATTACACCCCATGTCTCATTGACTCAATTGCTAAGAGAGATAAACAGACAGAGCAACTGTTTGGGTTTGTAATTGCGTGGGTATACTTGGGAGAAAACACTTTGAACAAACTGTAATAACTACTGAAAGTCAATTTTAAGTTTCCAAAAATATACCAGGGAATAGAAGTATGGTCACGGAGATGTCTTCCAACCAGAAGTAAAACATGTTCCAAATTGCCGTATTCGTTTGGCTTCGCGGGATGTAAAAGCCACGCACTTTGCAACGTTGACAATTCTTGCAATAGCTCAATGAGGGATGAGTAGGTAGCCTTTTACAAGGAACAAGTTTATGACCCTTTCCAATATATCCATGGTTTCATATGGCAGTATTAATTTCTCTGACCCTAATCCTGGACGGCCTCTATGACAGGAATAATTCATCATATTTGCTGTTAGCTTTCTTTCGATATGACCATGAGATAATTTCAATAATAATATTTATGTAGGAAATGGAGAAACAAAGATACCAGTGTGTTAGGACGATCGTTTACTATTTAGTTACTTGAAATTTAATTGTTATATATTAAAATAACACTTAAATATTTTGGTGTATGGACAGGGCTTTTAGGATTTTGAGGAACGCTAGAACCCAACATTTGCAAAGAACCAACTATGTATGACCATAGAGACCTTACATTAATAACGAGATCAACTCTGCCCGAAGTAGACTAAACCTTATTCTATCACAACTTCTCAATTTAATAATTAACGGAAATTATTAAAGATAACGATATCATTAATTTTGATGGTGATTTTTATTAACGGGTTTGGGCAATGCGTATTTATTTAGGGCATTTCAAATCAATTTAGATACTTTACATTCAAGAATGCGGTGCAGACAGAAGCAAAACTTAAATCATTTGGACCAAAGCTACATGTAAACAGTCGTCAATCTGTGCCAGTTTAAGGAAGAAGACATCGTATAGACTCAAAATAGACGAGACTTAAAAGGACTTATTGAGTGAAAGGACATTTTAAATATATCTGAAAAAGGCATTTTAATGACTTATTTAAAATTAAATAATGAATACCGATAACTTAACTTAATATAGTTAATATATAACGAATCAACTCAAAGGGACAATGTTTTATCTTTAAACACAATATCAGGTGAAAAGCTTTATGCATATAAAAATGTCGATTTGTTAGATCTCTATATGTTAATGTATTTCCTGATTTACAGTTTAAATGATTTAAATGAATATTTTGAACTTAATTCAACAAAATATCATATATGCCCAGTCACTTACATACTACTTCAAACACCTAGGCGTAGATTTAAGAATATAAAATCTCCTTTATTATAAACATCTATTAACAAACTTTTCTAAATTAAAGAAAGTCGAAGATGAGGTATGATTGCCAAATTGACAACCATCATCCAGAGTTTTAATTAAATGGATATAAGCAATTAAAAATTACTGTATGGCCTTCAACATTAATGCGAAAATGCTCTTATAAAAGAAAAGGATTGTCATATTACTACATGAAACATATGTATGTGTCGTATAAGCTACACAATTTATGTAACCTTAATGAAGGAGAGTAAAACAACATTTTAACAAATTATCATAAATTATATATTTATTCAGAACCTCTATCTACCTTAATAGGATTTTATTACTATTAAAAAAAAATAATGTTATTTCGTTGACTTTTTATTCATACATTCACAATGCTTAAAAAAGCCTCACGTGTGTTGTAATTTCTCTTCTCGAATCGTTCAGCTGGAGTTATAACTGGTACTGACATACTTTAGGATATAAGTTTGGATAAGCATGATAAGTGTTATATGTAAACATAGGTGAAAAGTAAAATCACAAAAATACTGAACTCCGCTGAAAATTCAAAACGGTAAGTCCCAAATCAAATTGCAAAATCAAAAGCTCAAACGAATGGATACAAAAGAGGTGCGAAAGATATCAGAGAAACAGTCAAACGATTAATTCGAAATAAAACTGACAACCACACGGCTAAAAATGATAGAACACAAGAAACAACATAAAAAACTGAGCAACACTAACCCCGCCAAATACTGGGGGATCTCAGGTGCTCCGGACGGGTAAGCAGATCCTGCTCTACAAGTGGCAACCGTCGAATTGCTAATGTTATGACAAACCCAATAAATAGTCTAATTAGTAGGTTAAGTTCATGTCAAGGGAAGGGGATTGTAGTTACGACGTAAAAATATCCGACACAATCTGTGAAACGGTTAACCAACTCGTTATGTCGTCCGTAAAATTTACGAAGGGATGATTTCAACTTCACCTTTTGGAACACTTAGTTTAATAGCTGTCTAGTGAGCTGCAACTCTATATCAAGGAAATCATAGGAAATACAAGCGCGGGAATATCGTATCAATTAGAAGATATAAATTCCGTATGCAAGCGCTGCTGTCATATTCCTGCATTGGTACAGTATTTCAGTTTAAAGATTGTGTAGGTGTTTAGTTTGGATCATAACTCCATTACATTCTTATAACATGAAGGTGTCAATAGACCACGGATTCCCCACCTGCAATATCATTTTCTATGTTCATTGGATCTTGAAATGCGGGTCATACTCTAATTTTGCGTAAAATTTAGAAAGATCATATCATTGGGAACATGTTTACTAAGTTTCAAGTTGATAGGACGCCAACTTCATTAAAGACTTCCTTCGTGAACAAACGGTACGATGAACGAATGGACGCACAGTCTGCAAAACTCAATTCCACTAGGTTGGGCATAATAAGACTGTCACAACAATCGCTGTTCTTTAAGTTAGTTTAAACATAATTATTTAAAGTGGATTGGGAAACAAGTTTTGCAACTTATATTAACCCCTTTCCACTTTGAAGGTGCGAGTTCTGCCTTGTAGCGCCATTAGCCTACTCTTTTTCGAAATCTACAAGGGTGTCTTTAACGTGCAAGAAATATGGCTCTCTCTTTACACGGGTCAGTCATTTATCGTCCCCTTCCGACGGACTTTCATCGTTTCCTCAAGACCATACTCGCAAATGGTGTCTAAGTTAAACTGGTTTCATGTACGCCAAACAATAATTTATAACAGTGTGCAATTTGAGTATTAGAACAAATATTAAATTAACGCTTAGAGTTTTCTGCATAGTCGCAAGAACTAATATTTGAATAGATTTATTTCCCATAAAACAACACAAATTTAGTATTTATATATTACACTCTCATGACTCTGTTTACAATATGAAAATTACAAGTAATTTTTTTTTTACAAAATCATTGTTTGTTTTCATTAAATATAGATATGAATCTATGCAAAGAATCTTTAATTTTCAATTCCGCTAAGTAGAATTATTAAATCAATGCAATAAACAATAGTAAATCATATATCTATCTTCCCGGGGAAGGCAAATTTAGTAATCTTCATTCTTTATTACACAAAAATCTGGCATGCAATTGCTGCACATACAACTAAGACTAAGTATCCTACGCTTCCTGTAATTTGAGGGGCAGAATTCCATTTGAAAGTAAAATCTGTCGAAACATCTTGAACCTTGACGGCGTACGTTGCCCTTTTTGGTGTCGTTTTGGTTGTTAAAACCGTAGACGTTACTGTTGGTATAGTTGTTGTTACAATCGACGTCGTCTGCTTCATCGTTGTTTTGATTGTTGTTAGTGTCGGCGTGGTTGTTGTTGTTGTTGTTGTCGTCGTCGTCGTCGTTGTAGTTGATAAAATAACATTCATATCAACAGTCCTTTCATCTTCCCCGAACTTCGATGATACCGATAACGTCCAGTTGCCACGGTCGGCTGAAGAAGTGCCCGCAATATACAAACTACCGTTCACGTCCACGTTATGCCCATTTTGTTGTAAAGAGGAAGACGAGAACGGGGTTCCAGTCGGATTTATCCACTTGACAGTTATTGAATCGCCTTTTATCGTACAATTTATAAATACAGCCGAACCTTCATTCACTGTTACTGTTGTTTTGTCACAATATAAAATCTTTGGAAGTATAGGTTCTAGTTTAGGATCAGGAACACTGATTAATGAAATGTATTGAAGATTTGCAGGTGAATCGCAAATAATGTTTCCTATACTGAACACGGAACTGAAGGACACTGACATGTTTTTCAGCCATTTGATTTCCCAGTTACATTTCCAAGGGTTATTTCCAAGATGTATGCTCCCCTTCTTTGTCACTATTTGTGTGAATAGTGACGACACATTAGATGGAATTGTTGTTAATTGATTTCCGGAAAGATCGACATGCTTCAAATTTGTCAGCGACGATATAACAGTCCAGTCAAGTGTTTTAAATTTATTGCCATGAAGATCAAGGGTAACAAGACTATGCAGCGATTTAAACAAATTTAAATCAAGTCTATCCAAGTCCATTTCGCCTAATCGTAGATCTAATAAAGTTGACAATCCATTAAAAGCATTTGATCTAATGTCACAGTTTTTGTTACCGGTCAGATCGAGTGATGTTAACTTTGATAATCCTTGAAACGACTGCTGTGTAAATGTCTTAATTCTGTTGAATTCTAAATTCAATCTTTTCAATTCGGGTAATGTTCTAAATGCCCCAGCGTCTATTGCATCAATTCCACAATACCTCATTATTAAATGGGACATTCTTGAAAATGAAAACGCAGATGGACTGAGATGCCCAAATGAATTTGGACTAGATACACTGCCTGAAATTGTCAACGCTGTAATTGCTGTCGGAAGATTGGTTGGAATTCCACTAATTTGGGTGAATGCACATATTGTTACTTTTGACGAACATTTACATCCTTGAAGGCACTGCTGACTGTGAACTGTCAAAACTTGGAGAAACACAGAAAGGATACTCATATAATTTAGCAACATTACGTTCTACAATTACGTCTATTTCTATCAGTAAATTTTTGGAGAATTTGGATCTTTGATACTGCAACCCCTCCTTAAATGTATAAGAACTTATCACGTGACAAATTGGTAAAAGGTTTTAAACATGACTTGTGATATGATACTAGGATTCTTCCGTGTTTTTTGGTTACTATTCAGAAAAAGCTTTAAACAGTAATCCAGTTCTGCTTTCCTTGCACGTTTGTATTATTGTATTGATAGTTTATGGGTCATGTCTTTACATTACTGATTTTATTACTACCCAATACACATACATGATAAATCCTTTTCAGCCTATTTGATCTACATCTCAGGTCAGTTTTAATTTATGATCTAATGAGATTTATAATGAAACATATATCTAAGACTATGTCAAGAGCAACTTACAACACTGGACGATGTTTTTTAAAAGCTACTGTAATCCGATATTTTTCTGAACTTTGACTAGTTAGAAATAAGCCAATCAATTTTATCTATACATTAAAGTGTTTCGATTAGTCAGGGTATTTGCACCAAATATCACTTTACGTAAAATAAAATGTAAGAAAAATTCGTGTTATTTTAACATTTATAAACGGACGACTACTGGTGCAGAAAAACAGACAATACAAATTTTAGAAAGAATATATAATATTTATTACTAATGATACAACAAGTATATGTACAAAATATATATGTGTGGTTATTTAATAGGCCTATGATAACATAAGCGTCAAAACATCCCTCCTACGTGCAAGAGTGGACTGGAACCCCCCTCTGTTTACACAGACCTCTGAAAACATCAGTCTCACAGATGTTTTAAATGCAAACAACCTGAATTATGTGTACTGCGAAGATACCAGAAGTGGAGGGGATTCCTCTTGATGACACAAGTGAACCCTAGGAAATTATTTGACACTCACCCTAAAGAGCCGTTAGGGTAGAGATATGTGCAAGAGGGGGACAGTTCTAGGTTCGTTTATTGTCTCCCTGAAAACGGTCAAAATGAATGGAGGTCTTATGAATCCCCATTCAACGCCACACATTAACATTATGTGATAAGTATCTATTTTTTGTATAATAGAATATCAAATCGAAAAGATATATGCATGCACGTATAATACTAAATAAATATGTGGGGTTACACGACCAAAAGGTGACAAATCCGTCATTTAATTATAGATATGTGCTTGGGTATAATTAAAGCTTCACATTATTTGTGGACCTTTAAAAAATAGGAGTAACAGTGATTCCACTGTACATCCATGGGATTACTTTCCACCCTTTGTTACTGATTTAGAATTCCTGTTTGGACAGATTTAGGTATTGAATAGTTTTCCTTGATGGTGTTGAGTATTTTCGTTCTCAAAATTTCATGTGCTTTCTGAAGATATTGATTCATATGTTTAATTGTTCAATTCAATTAATTGGAATACATGTATATTATAAAATATAAAAATGTTATTATATTTAAGACGATATTAGTTTTTATCACCTTATCTTACTGTTGATTTTTATTTGTAAATAATCAATTTGCTTTAGTCTAGAATTTTAGTTTATTGAAGTACCTTTTGTCTGATTTTTAAATATGCTTTAAAATGTAAAAATATTCGAATTAGCTCTCGCCGCGATATAGCCATTTTGTGCTAATGCGGCGTAAAACAAACAAGAATCAATCAATCAATCAATTCAAGTTTTGATATCATTATCAATATGTGGGGAAAACTTTGATGGGTTTTCCTTATGGTATTTTTCAACGAGACTTTGACAAATATTGCATATATACAATTTAAATTGTCGTATTCATAATAGTTTAACATAATTAAGTCCTCGTCATATTTGGCAAAAGCTTTTCTTTGCATGATCTAAATATCGAGATCATAAGATAATGAGGATATGGAGTACCAAAATTGTATTACTTTCTTAATTTTCGATTTTTAATTATCTGAAAAGTTTATAAGATAATTGAATTCTATCAGTTAATTTACAACAGGTTGTGGGATCCGTGATGGTACAAAGTTCTTCATAAAATATTTATTATAAGTATAAGTAAAAAGTAAAAACACAAAAATACTGAACTCTGAGGAAAATTAAAAAAGTAAAGTCCAAAATCAAAAGTCCAAACACATCAAACGAATAGATAACAACTGTCATATTCCTTTCTTGGTACAGGCATTTTCTAATGTTGAAAATGGTGGATTGAACCTTGTTTTATAGCTAGCTAAACCTCTCACTTGTATGACAGTCGCATCAAATTCCATTACATTGTCAACGATGCGTGAACAAAATAAAAAAAAACCTCAAAGAGTAAAAATGTCAAAAATAGGAATACAGCAGTCAACATTGTGTTATCATCTTAATCACTTTGAAAACAACAAATGTAACGAAGAAGCACAAATAGTCATACATCAAATTTAACATCCTCATTGCGCTTATCTTATACGATTTTTTTTTATCTATATAAAGTCTACCCGTAAAGGATGGAAGGTTTTCAGTGCTGGTGTAAAATTGCGCGTTTGAAATTCGCACAGGTACACATAAATAATTTTGTCGTTCAAATTATGACGGCATACATAAATGCAGAGTCACGTAAAGCAGATATAACAAAAAACAGACTTGACAGTAAAAGTAATAATAATAAATAAAATAATTGTGTGGTTCAAAGTATGACCGGATAAATAAGTACAGAGTCACGTCAAATTTAAATCATAAAAAGCAGACAAGATCCATGAGTAAAAGTAATATTAATTAAATAAATAATTTTGTCGTTCAAAGTATGATGTTTTACATAAACACAGAGTCACGTCAAATGAATATCTAAAAAAAACCTGACTTAACAGTAAAAGTGATATTAATAAATACAAATAAAAGAACACTATAACACGTTATTATGATGACATCCAACGTCAGTACGCAAAATCTATACTCCAAGACCATATTGTATTATTTGTGAAGTTGAAACGGAATATTTAGCAGCAAGTTCTTGGTACAACCACATATGGTTAATACCACTACGCGAGTAAACAGTTTCACAGTACATCTGAAGACCCTCCTTATCTGCGGACAGAGTTTTAGTCAATCTAATGAACAATTATTCAGTAGAACATGCAGATGAGCCGGCAATGTACCGTTGTTTGTACGGGATTTTGTGAAGTTTAGGTATCAAATACAAACAAGGTAAGTCCTCCGTTTCGTTGTTCATTGCAATGTTCATAGAAGCCATGAAGGACTTATGATTCGCCTAAATCTCATCCTTGTCAAATGATATGTTTTTGTATGTGGGATTACCTGAGTGCTCATTTATTCCTAATTATTTTATAAGACACTCGTAGTAATACGATTTACAAATAAAGACAATATTATTTGAAGCTTTGTCCGCAGGAACAACAACATACTTATCTTGAAGAGATGATAGACATTTAACAGCCTTTTTGTCACTGAAAATGGACTTAGGTCGATCATTCACACAGTTTTTCAACTTAAGAATGTGACGTTTTATCAGAGACCTGATTGTTTTGACCCATTCTGATTAAGTGTCCAGTTGATCTTATAGTATTTGTGAAGTTGATACGGAATATTTATCAACAAGTTCTTGGTACCTTCCGATGAAATTTTTTTTAGAGAAAGGACAAGACGTTCTTTGACATACCCCTGGTTCATCAACTTTCTGCTCAGACACTGGTGACGTATTACAAAGACTGAATAGGAGCTGCAAGCTCTTGGATACCGAATAACTTGGGAAATGTATATTCCATATGCAGGTGAAGTTAGTATATTACTACTAAGGTGGGTGAAATTGATAATTTCAAAATTAAAATCGTCTTGTTTGTCATAGATACTGGTACTGAGATGACTGTGTATGTCAAATCGAGGTATAAGTCTAAAAATGAGGCGGAGGAAGCCGTGTCTGTTGTCTCTTTAATTTCTAGTTCTTGTATGTATATTAATGGAACCCAATCAGAAAAGTTCGAATTGTAAGTGGAAAGAACATCATCAATATATCTGAAAGTGAAATAAAATAACTTGGCTTCTTTGATCTTCTTGTTTTTGACAAGTGTCTGAAGAAACTTCGACTCATATGAAAATAAGAAGAGGTCGGCAAGGTGAGGCGCACAGTTCATTCCCATAGGAATGCCGACAATATACCCCATTTTGTTTAAATAGGCAACTTGACCATGATATAAGGTGTTTGTTTAAAAGGAACGTGAGTTGGAGGTGGAATTACCATTCTGGATTGCAAGTTCAGAGAAGTACTAATGAGTAATGATATATTTATATAACAGGACCAAATCCTTTTTCCATTATTTCGTGTTCTTGGTTGCTTCATTGTTGTTTTGATTTACAGGAGTGGTTATGAAAAGACCAATAATTACTATGATGCTGATGATTGTATGTATTGCTCTGGTGAGTGTTCATATCAGGAGTGCTATCATGCATTTCATGTTGAAATTTTGTATCCTTTCCTTAACTTTTTCATCGTGTATTTTGTGTGTGTTTTTCTTTGTTTCTGTTATCTTTTTTTTCAAGACTAAAAATTCTAGCTCTCTTGCAGGAATGTTTATTTTTATCGTCTATTGTTGTTGCGATTTTTTTCTTCGAGTTCTTGTTTTGAATGTTACTGGATATGGTGTTTTGTATCCAGGAAGTAATCTTAGCTGTATTTGATAAAAACGTTCAGAATGTTTGGTACTCAATACTATTCAACTTGATACTTTATTTGGATTCAATCTTTTTAATCTGTAAATTGATGAGTCTTTTGTAGTTTAGTCAGCATCACTCAAAAGACATGTATTGTTGAAATGCGCATCTGGTGCAGAAAATTGGTACCATGAATTTTATTACTACAACTGGGTCGAAACATCTGCTGGTAGACTGTTAGTCTCCGAGGGTATCACCAGCCCAGTAGCCAGTACATGAAAATACAGATTTCTTTGTGTTATTAAAATTTGCTGTTACAAAGTGTTAGAAATTAGTATAAATTAAGGAATGTATCTCTCTCATGCATATGCGGATTTGGCTATACTTTTTGGACCTTTTGGATTAAAGCTCTTCATCTTTTATTAGCTTTGGATTTCAAATATTTTGGCCAAGAGCATCACTGAAGAGACATGTAGTGTCGAATGCACATCTGGTGCAGGAAAATTGGTACCCTTAATGTTGTTATCACACATCTGACATACAAAGTTTTAGACCTTTTGGTCTTTGAAATTATTTTTTACGGTTACTGTTATACTGTTTAATCAACGTCTAATTATGAAAAAGATTTATAACTTTTATTTATTTAAAAAGAAAACGATAACTCTATGGTAGAACATGTATACCTCCAATATTTTTTCAAAATCTCTTTAGGGGATTGTTAAAAAAGAGCAAGTTGACCCTCTTTTATATTGTCACAATTGTTTTTTTAATCTACAAGTGTACTGTTTGAATGAGTATGTATGTGCTTAATTACCCTTTAAACTCATTTGAATGTCTGTTTTGAGGTGTTCACTTTATCATATCAAAACAATCTTAAGTCCTGTCAAATCCCCTCATTTGGGATATCCCAATTTAAGGTTGGCAGGTATGAAAATTAGCATATAAGAGATAAACAAGTTTTTTTTTATCTGATAACAATACCAAAGACTTTTTATACTTTATTCTTTAAATTTTCTAATGAATTAATCTTTCATATACTTACATATAACAATTTGTATATGAAAGATTAGAAAATAACATGAATGAAAAATATATGTTTTATTACATATCAGATAAATATATCACAGAATACAAAACAAATCAACTCTTCTTTTAAAACTAAATCCTTTAAGACGTTTCAAACTCAATTGTGTCCTTTGTCACATTATAATATAGTTTTTCCATTTTCTTTTTTTCAGAAATATGTTTTTATCTCCGAAATTTATTTTATTATATAAGAAAATGAAACACTTTTTTTGAAACAGGACTTGAAATAAATTAAGTTTTACCTATTATGTTTCATGGGAACTTAAACAACCAAATTTTGCATTAAAGATCAGTTAATCTGAAAACAATTTATAAATTAAAAAACATTCCTTCTGCAATTTTAAAAGCAGCAGTTAAAAAAATGTAAACAGAATTGTAACACAACTCAGTACAGAATCTCTTTATTGATTTTCTGTACTTTCAAGTTAAAATGGACGGAATATCTCCTTTCAAATAAATATAATAATTTACACAAAATATGACACAATGTAATGCACATTGACATGACAATAGTACAAAGTCGAAATATAAAAATAAATTTCCTATTATTATTGAAAGAAAAGAAAGAAACAGAGCATTACAAAATGTGATAAGCCACTTACATCTACAATAGACCAAAATACAAAAAAGGCACCTATTTAAGTTCATTTAAGAGTAAGACTGGAAGACAGAAGAAAAGTTTATTACTAATGCTGTCCATTAAGTATAAAGTACAAGAATGCTATCAGAAAATTCATAATTGAAATCAAAGCACTTATATTCAAATGAATTATAAAACATAGAATTCCATTCAGTATTTTAAATTTATGAAAAAAAATATTGAAAAGAATTCTAAGTTGTGGAAATGAGTATCAACACAAATATAGTACTGAAAAATCACCCATATCATATGATATTCATTTGAAAAGGAATGCTTAAAAGGACTATTGTTTCTTCTTATGTTTTTTTTTTCAGAGGAGGGATAAAATAGAGTAAATCTTGCTTTTTTTTTAAATCGTAAGAAACCTTTGTATCTTTCAATTCATTCCTTTGAAATAAACCACAAATTTTCAGCAGAAAATGTTCTATTCAATACTGAATCAACAAAGATGTATACAATGATTAGTTAATTGTTTGTAGTATTTCAGCTAGCTGTAGTTTCAGTGACAGATGAGGTATCTTCAGACCCCTCAGATTTAGTTTTGGTATCGTCTACTTTCTCCTCTTCCTGTGGCTCCTGCTCTGTTTCTTCAGTCACTTGAGACTGTGGTGGTGGGGGCGTTGGCTCTCTGGGTTTTGGCTCTTCTTTTTCTGTAGATAAAATATTGAAAGGTTAGAAAAATCAGACAATTGAGAACTTCCTTTTAAGGTACAAAAACATTATAAACTATTGCATTATATACAATTTTAAAGTCATTTTGGATAAAAAGAGCAAAGTTCTTTGCCCAAAGATGTTTTCTGTATTTTTAATCTGTGTATTAGAAAAATATGTATGAGCATCTTTTACTATTGAAAATAAAATACTGAAAGATTCAAAAACCTTTTTCTTTATTAATTGCAGAATATACTCTTCAGCAAAGACATAAAATATTATAACACAGAGAGAAAGCCAGCCACACAGAGAGACAAACAGATTGACAGACAGACAGATCTAGACAGGGTCACTCCTATTCACTTCCAAAACTTTGATTGTTTGGGTATCATAATACCATTACTAAATGAATCCAGCCTTTAAACAGTAATAAGATGTTAATTTCTGGATAGCAGGCATCAGGAACTGGAAATGTAGCTAAACTTCATTTTGGGTTGGCAAAGACGGATAAATATAATGAGGAAATAAACATTAACAATAAGGGCCTAACGTAGTAGTCAAACCCATCTGTCGTTTTCATTTGTAAATTTTTGGCCTAAGGTTTTGTAAAATCAGTATTGTTGAAATGATATGTCTGCATAATAAATGAATTGAAGTTGGAGAGGAAAGGAGATAATTCGATATAAATTATTCAAGGGTTTCTATGAGAAGGGTGTGTGTTTCGCCTTTGTTTGCTTTCATCCTTTTTTAGTGTAATATATTAAATTTTATCTCATTTGTTATTTTTCATATATTAAATTTTAAGGAAACTATTAATTGGTAAGGATTTGCAAAATGCAAAAATATAGGGTCCATTTCTTAATTAAATAAACTCAATAATTTTGGTCTTATATCTCTAATTCATGAAGACAAAAATGTTCTGTTTATTTATTTACCATTACCTGGTATACTTGTATTATTTTTTTACACCATAATATAATAACATTGTGAGAAGTTAAAAAGCAATATTCCTCGCACCTTAAAATTATTTATTATCAAAGTAATGAATGTTATCTTTTCTATAAAACACACCATGCATAATTATAACTTCTTGAATAATGTAAATAATGAGAATAATAATCTCATCCATGCTTTAAATAACACTCAGCAAAGTTGTTATAATATTTTTTGGTAAGCCAAATATAACGTCATCAGAAAAAAGCAAAAACACAGCAGTTAGCTGTAAAACATTTCAAACCAAAGTTTATTTTGTCAATTCTCTCTTACCTAAGCTCCCATTCAGGAACTAACAAATAGAATCAATTTTATTTACAGATTCAGATTGATGAAATGACTAGAATAATCACATTCTGTTAAACAGATATATTTCCAATGTTTTTTTCTTCAAACTATTGCAAAATTTGGCACAGCATAGAATTTGCAATAAATAAGAAATTGCTTTTCAAATTTTGATAACATTATTTGTTTGCAATATTGTCTTAAAATAATTAAACTTGCACTTCTGTCCTTTGTTAAAAACTTGTAATGATAATGCAAGCCAATATTTCTTAATTTAAACAAAAATTGAAACATAAAAGAGGTTCGAAAGATACAAGAAGGACAGTCAAAAACTGACAATGAATGCATTGAATCTGACATAGAGGCAGAAAACAATTTATATACATACTGTCTGTATTGAAATATGTTAAATATTTTGGGAAAAACTCAGTGGTCTTTTTAAATATTCTACCTTACGTGAATATTTATGTAAATGATTTTTTTAAGCTTGTCAGAGAAATTTCCCTTTTGTCATTTGAAAATATGTTCTACTGACTATAAATACATTTATACTTTAACCTGAAGACTTAGATCCACATCTGGTGCGGTAAAATTGGTACGATTAATTTTGCTTTCATACATGTGATAACTTGATGGCTTACTTTCTTTTTCTAAATTAGTAATGCTTTCCATTTTCACACATAAATATAACTACATCCATTTCATACAGTAGATAGACATATTAAAGTGCAAATCATCAATGAAATCTTTTACAATAAACTGTAAAAATAAGTGACATTACATTCTCTCTAGACTAAATTTTTTTAAAAACAATTGTAAATAGAAAATTTTAATGTGTATAATATTAAAACAGGAAGGGAAACTTACTAGGTTCTGGGAAGGGCTTTTCAAATTCATCAACTCTAGCGTTTTTCCACTCGATCAATCTTTCCAATGCAGGTCTTGTTCCCATCACTGTGTGGCTGTCTAGTCCCTTCATCATCTTGTGGGCCATAGCAATACCAAACTGTACCCTGTTAGTACTGATGGCTTCTTTGTCTCCCAGGGACCGTGATAAATTGTAAGATTTACTGAAATATTCTGTTGCCTCTGAATAGCGACCCTAAAATAGTAAAAAAATAAAACATCTATAATTGTAATAATGGATGAATATGTATAATGTGCATCAGCAGACTTATGTTTTGTCTTGCACTTGTTCCTTTTAGTAGTGAGTTGGCACCTTTAAGTACATGATAAATTTATGTTGGTGACATGTCCTTAGAAAAGTAAAATACCATATTAGCTTTCAAGTATTTGGTTAGACCCTACACTCAGGAATCAAAATCACAACTTTTCATGATCAAAACATGCTACAAAAGGCAACAAAGGCAATTATATTTTTGAAAATGTGCTGCACCTGTTTTAAGTCAGGAATCTGATGTACAGTAGTTGTCGTTTGTTAATGTAATATATACGTGTTTCTCGCTTCTTGTTTTTTAATAAAGATTAGATCGTTGGTTTTCCTGTTTGAATGGTTTCACACTAGTAATTTTGGGGCCCTTTCTAAGCTTGTTGTTCGGTGTGAGCCAAGGCTCTGTGTTAAAGGCCATACATTGACCTATAATGGTTTACTTTTTTTTAAATTTGTTATTTGGATGGAGCTTTGTCTCATTGGCACTCACACCACATCTTCCTATAACTATTGTAATTTTATTTAAATTCAACTACAGCTTACCAGAGAATTAAATATATTTCCTAAGTTATGACAAGCTTTACTAAGAGCCACTTCCTCTCCACTTTTCTCAGCTACTTCAACAAATTTCTTCAGGTAGGTGATGCTTTCTTCAACTTTACCTTGTCTGTAAAATAAATTCTTTCAATGTAAACAACCTTGAATTACATAAGTTTTTGAGACTACAATTTTTATATTGGAAGTGGGGGGACACATTCTGAATTTAATTAACTATATTCTCCTCCTTTTTTACTTATGTTACTCTACAAAAAGTGGTATCTATAAAACTGATTGAATCTACAATACTATAATCTATTTTAACCACTTTCCCGTTAATGTTGCATTTGTATAATGTTTTCAAACTAACTGATATACTTATCAGTTAGTTTGAAAACATTATCACAATATGTGCTTAAAACACAATCAGAAAATTAAGTCTCATCAATTTCAATTTTTTTGTTCATAGTTTGTTTAAAACCTTCTGGAATATTTCAAAGCAATGAAGAGTGTAGTGTGTTGATATTTGTGCTCATTGTATGGTAGATAACTTTGGTTAAAAATAAAACCTACTTTGCATAAGCCTTTGCGATTGCATCACAAGCTTTACCAATTCCTTCACTGTCACTCTCAGCGGTACAGATTTTCAAATATTCATTTAAATGCTGAAAAATAAATGAAAAAGAATTAATATAAAAATATTAAGATGTGATATGACTGCCATTCAGACTACTGCAAGACCAAATGATGAAACATTTAAATAATACAGTTAATCAACAAAACCAATGACTAAACTTATTCCTTTACCTGTGGGGAAAAAAATACCTATACACAACAGGCCCGTAGCCAGGAATGTCCAAAGGGGGGTTGTTGGACTCACACAAACTCGAATTTAACAGTCACAATTCGAACAGAACATTGACTTTAACAGTGCTTATTTGTTTTCAAGGGGGGTTTGCCCTGGCTACGGGTATGCACAATTGAGTTATAAACTATCACTATTCTATGTATTTCAATAGTTTAATGATTATGGACAAAGTTATAGAAAAGGCACTTTTTTCTTACAATGAAAGATATGTTTATAGCACCTTAAGTGATCTTGCTGATTTATCTGGATATATATGTAAAATATTCAATAAATCATTATATCAACTTGTATGAAGATAATAACAATTTCATCCTGTGCTAAAATAATACAAAAACAAATTCCCTTGGAATCTAAGGTGTTTAAATTCCAAACCACATTTTTCCAACAACCACTTTATTTGTTTGTTCACTCAACACATTACATATGTGTTATTAGAGGATTTCTCTGACAAATTGCCGAATATAGAAGAAATCTGAACAAGGAGAGTAAAATACCAACCAATAGAGCAGTCTCCCCATCTCCATTCTGTTCATAAGCATGACCTAATCTGTAGGAGGCTATTCCTTGTAACTCTTTGTCTTGACCTAAAATGTACACAGCATTACATTATAATTCATTTTTGCATTGTATCTTTTACAATAAACACCTTTTGATCATACCACAGTATGTAGAGGCAAGGGTAGATAAATTGAAGAAACTATGATTTCCTATTTACCCAATTGTCTTAAACACTGATTGTGTTTCTAGCTTGCAATCATACATAATTGGTCCATGTTCCTGTTTGCCTAAGAATGTTATGATATTTGAAACAGAAGATTTCTAGATATGATTGAGTATTTTTGCTTATTATTGGAAAAAGTTACATGTCAATATATTCCAGAATTCAAAATTTGTGCAACCCTTCTTTACCAACAGATAAATAGAGAATTTTATTTAAATTGCAAACCAATCAGAATCATTGATAAATGCATTAGAATTATTAAAATTGAGAACGAAAATGGGGAATATTTCAAAGAGACAACAATGGGAAACAAAGAGCAGATAACAGTCGAGGGCCACCAATGGGTCTTCAACACAGCAATAAAATAATGCACCAGGAGGTTAATAACTTACTTTCTGTTGCTAATTTTAAGGCCTTGATCAAATAATCTAATGACTCTTGTGGATCCTCCTCTTCTATACTAGCAGCTATTGAAGAGTAAATCCTCCATAAGTTGATACAGGCATCAGTGTGGAATGTTAAGTTATCTGCCTGTATCCATTCTCTATGGTCCACAGAAAGTTTATAATAAGCTTCAAAATGTTCAGCAGCTGACAAAACATCTCCTGTAGGTATACAAAAAACTTGTTGAGAAAAATATATCATAACCTTGTAAAATAAGTTTATTTTGATATTAAGTCTTTGAGTGTGGGTCAATTAACTAAAAAAAAACGAATGGTAATTTTTTTACAACATTTTATGTTTGGTTTGTATGCAAATTATCTTAACTTAATCTGTAGAAAATAAGTATATGTATATCAATTTGTTACATTCATCAATAAACATAATAAAATTGAGAATGGAAATGGGGAATGTGTCAAAGAGACAACAACCCGACGAAGTTTGCATTAATATAAATCTAATGTGTTAAGTTTTAAAATCAGCAAACAAATATATAAGACTATTTGTTGGTTTACTTTTGTTGGGTGATACAAAATAAAAATCTACTATATAATTCCAAAATTTTGATATATAGTAGCAATTATATATATTTTTTCTGGACTTAAGTGTCAAGCAAAATACACAATAATAAAAACCCAAGAAAAAACATGCCTAAAACCAATTAATGATACATTTATACATGAATAATAATTTCCCTGAATTTTTATTTTCATGTATATCTTTCAGTTCCTAAGTTTTTTTCCCAAAGGGAATGTTTGTTGACTCATCCACAAGTTTTATATTTTTATAACATAAAATATTCAACAATAAAATGATTTATGGTGTGCACATATAATTAGTTTTTTGAATTACCTTGTTCCTCTAAAGCTAATCCAACATTTAAATATCCTTGTGCTTGTGTTTTCCCATTATCACCTTTGACCTGGGCACTGGTTTGTAAACAAGTTGTAAAAAAATGATCAGCTAACCACTTATCTCCACCTGATTGAAAATATCTGGCAAGTTCATATCTACTTCTGTATACCTCACCAAAATCACCTGGAAAAATAACGCAAAGAATAATAAATCACATACAAATGAGTTCATAAAGTGTAAATTATCCTTTACCATTATTTATTTCTTATAGTCTCATGATGTAATACATAACATTTGAAATTAAAATATTTCAAAATCTAATTTTTCAAACAGGGGAAACTATCTGACTTTAATAGTGCATGTTAAAAAATGACAAAAATCTGAAGGGTACCGTAGGCACTTAAATTATGGTAGGTAAGTTTAGCTGAAACACATGTATTTTTTCTTAAGCCTTAATATTTCTGTAACTCATTTGGCATTTTCTTATCCCTGAATCGAAAAAAAATGTTATTAAATGTAAGCATTTATATCTTTTCCCTATTTTTTTCAATTTTAAAAAGTATACATCATCAATAGCTTATTTGATATCATTTAATCTTTGTTACAGCATAACTTTCATTAATCAAGCAAGTAAAGCAAAAAACCAGTGAGTTTGTGAGTTCATACCCACTTTCAATAAAATTTCATTTCCCATGCCATAAACAGTAAATCTTAAATTGGGCTCTTGAAATTTTATTTGCAACCTAGATATAGTATAAATAACAATCTTTCAATATTTTTGATTCTGGACACAGAAAAATACAATCTTTAGAAGTTTCATGATAAAGTTTACTAATTACTAACATTCATCTTCTACCTTTGCACTAACTCAGAAAAACGCTATAAAAAACTTTTAAATCAATACAGTTTTTAAATTTTATTTAATATCAATTCCAGAGATTTCATTGATTGTCATGATTATATACCTTTTCTTTCAGCTTCTTCTGCTTTACACAAATGTTGTTTTAACATGTCCAGTTTTTCATGTTGGTCTTTTAACATGACCATTGTCCACATTAATGACTCTTCACCTTGTCTTTGTCTTTCTTCTTCTTGTTGTTTTATAAGTGCAAAAAGTTCACTAAATGATTTATGATATCCATCTTGTAGCATGTCTAAGCACAAGTTATGTTTATATGAATTTCTGTACCTATTAAAATATGAGATAAATATAAATACAAAATGTTTATAATCAAACTATTTTGTAAAATAAAAACTGCAAAATTAATTGATATTTGACATAATACAGTTTGTCTTTTTGAATTAATTTATCTGTCCCAACATCTGGAATTTGGTCAATGGTTATTTTTTCTCATTTCCTCAGTGACGTTTCACTTGTTTTTTTCAGAATTTCTATGTGTTTTCCTTTTTTTGAAGATCTTTTTCAAGTTTTTAGCAAATCATTTTTTTAAAGCTTGTTTAATGTTAATGGAGATTTATTATATTGCTTACAGTATAGAACAGTTTATTGTTGATTATACTGCAGCTATAACCTCTTTACAGTTATTTTTTATTTTAAAGTAACTTTTATATTGACATGATATGCCCATATCTACATTGTATCTTTATTATTCATATTGATTTTGTAGTAAAAATTTAGTGGTGGTTGAATAGATAATTGCTAATAACAGTACATGAACATGATTTTAGTTGGATATTGGAGTTATGTGGATACATGTATATATGTAAGACTCTGACAGTCTGAACCCCAATGGAACTCAGAACCGTGATGGTCACCCTATTGTGCACTGTTTCATTTTTTATCATGCATGTGTACTAGCTATATAGCTTGGTGGTGAAAAAAGGCTGAAGTCAATGCCGAGTGGTTAATCTGAAGTGTGATGGATTTATACATAAATCATATTTTTAATGTTTTTTATCTACATGTATATATATATATCTATTTAGATATAGGAAGATGTGGTGTGAGTGCCAATGAGACAACTCTCCATCCAAATAACAATTTAAAAATTAAACCATTATAGGTTAAAGTAAGGCCTTCAACACGGAGCCTTGGCTCACACCGAACAACAAGCTATAAAGGGCCCCAAAATTACTAGTGTAAAACCATTCAAACGGGAAAACCAACGGTCTAATTTGTTGGATATAGATTTTTTTTTTTATAAACAAAAAATCAAGAGTTAAACCCTGTTTGTTTTAAAACTTTAAAAGTAGTAACTAATTTCATTGACTAGAAAAAATGTGTTTCTTGTTTCAAATGCAACAAGACCATCACACCTCTTACATTGTACGTATATACAAATTGTTTTGTACTAATTATATATAATAACATATATTTATATAATGTATACAACTATAAATATATGTACTCATGTATGTAACAGTATGATTAATAATTACAATGTACCTTGTGGTCTGCTTTTTGCTTAGTTCAGGCTGTTGTTGTCTTAATTTTTCTTGTTTAAAAAACAAATCCCTTTCAGCTTTGCCTGGTACCTTAATAGGTTGTAATCTGCCACTTGGTGGGCCTCTAGGTGGAGTGGGCATGAAAACATTTCTATTCCCAACACCATTTTGCCCTCTGTTGTTTATCGGCGGCAATGTCGCCGCCATGTTTACAGTTCCCTAACCTATAAAATAATAGAAATTTTCAACACAATGTTTTGACATTTCATTCAAATCAAAAGTTTGGTAATGGAAATATGACTGACATTACCTCAAATAAATCCGCTTAAAAGATTGGACACACTACTACATGTATTTACACCAAGTTGACCAAATAGACGTATTTACACTTGTATGCTTATTTGTCCTTCAATACTTAAAATCAGACATCACCATACATGCCATGTGTCATTATTCGCGTGTAATACATAAATTTACAATGGTTTACAGGTGAGGATTTTGTCACACAGCGTGTACAAGCTTTTCAACACTTTTACACGCTTTTTCATTCTTTCCATTTTTTGGTTGTTAGTGATATTGCTATTCACGTTTTTTCCTTATTCTGCGATAAATACTGAAAAATTCGAAATAATTGTTTGGCTGCCATAGTGTTTAATTTGTTTATTTTTTTATATGGACAAACAGTAAAAGGTAAGTATTTTGTGATTAGTTTTAACGATTTCGTAACTTTCTTTCAAATTCAATTTATGGGGAAATGTGCACAGAAAGAGGTCGGTTTCAGGGCCTGTACCATCGTCTAATGCGCAGATTTTTAAACCAAAATGATGTGTACGTACCAAGATTCAAGTTTATAAATTATAGTTTTGGAGTTCGAGTTTAAATAATCAAGTGACAAGTGTCGCATTGTGCATTCTATGTTGCAATGATAAAAAACAACATGTGTGAGAAATACAACATAGCTATTTGAATCAGCATTTAACATGTTTATTTGATGGAAACGATTGATACTACACTAAATATTTTTGATATAAAAACCTAAAAGGATGGCCAACTTTCTGTAGTCAAATGGCAATCTCGATTATTTACTTACCAAATATTAATTATTTCTATACTACCCTACAGAATGACGATTATGAAAGTGCTGGAAACTTTTAGTAGAGCAGGGATATCTTTCTGGTGAATGATGTCATAAAGGCACGCGAAATTGACTTTCTTTTCGGGTGAAAGACAGGATTCCAGAAATGACCTTTTGCTTTAGATAAAACACTATAAAATTAAACAATATCATGTCCTGAGTCCTTATATTAAAATTTCAAGTGTTATTCATATAACAGTGTTATACAGTCATTCATGTGCATGATGTGTCACGTCCATTTATGGTTCTTCTTCAAAGACAATGTAAGAATTGTGTTCCTAAACAAAACGTTTAAACTCTATGGAACTATACATGGTGACATAACAAATCTAATGATTATGGTGGTTTGATCTTTGGTAAGGGCAAGCTTAGCATAGCTCTTAAGGTGGTTAAGAACCCCTAAAGTTAAAGACATGTGATCTACAGTACCTTATCGATGTCCGATCTTTTTTGCGTATTTTTGTTTTGATTGGCGTTATTTGCACCTAATTTATGACACTACAAAGATTTAAAAATACATTTATCTTTAAAACTGAATAAACATATAGTTTCGTCATTGAAGTTTTGATATATTATGAACATTTTACCTATATAAACAAGAAAAAAAAAGAAATCACATTTCCTCCATTAAAATTGACGTTGCTAAGGATAAACAATAGCCCGCAGTAAATATTCTTTACGTGAAAAAAATAATATATTTTTTTAGCCTTTGTTGTTTAATCTATAAATTTTGGTTTTAAACGTAAAATTTATGATACTCAAAACCATTTTCATGCAAAATAATGTAAATACGAGAAACAAAGAAGAAATATCGATCGATATAACACTTTTCAGATTAGCCCACTACGGAATCATTTAATATATAACTAATCACCAGAAACATTTTGCAACGTACCCATCTGTACACTAATGAAATAAACGTTTGAGGCATAACAATTGATTTTGACGATATGTTTAACATATCTATGATTGGATGGATACCATCTTTAATTAAAGGAAGAGGTTTACTTTTAACTTATTTAAAAAAAAAGCTTCATTGTATGATTTCATTTTAGAATGTATACTTTTTAACTCATGCTGTTTACGGTTATTTATTATCAGAGATTATCATTAAAATATTATTAGAGTTTGCCTATTGTTTTTTTTTTTAAACATTTCTTCTACATTTTATAAGCATAATAAGTAAGTTTAATATCCAATGATCATATCTAAAAAAAAAATTCAACATATATATATATCATATATAAGAATAAAGAATGCCGGGATGGTAAACTTTATTCATGATACCTGAAATGCCTTTGGACTAGCTTCAACTGTAAATTCTAGTATACTGGTTGTTTAATATTTTAACTAACATGACTAACAAAAAACCTATTGTTTAGGATTTTTATAAGTCATGAAAGTTGTTACTTGAGTTATATTGTTCTCGGCCAAACATAACTAAATTAGAAGATTTATCAAGTCAAGTTAAGTTAATGTCTGTTTTACATATAAAAAAATGTTTATTTAGACTATTACATAACATCTGTATGATCAGTCAGATCACATATTGTTACTTAATATTATTTGTTTTCCTATAATGGTTTATATGTATTGATCTCTGCCGTTTATCATTTGTCATGTTGTAATTATGTTTTCGTTGCTATAGCATATATATGCTTTTTTTTTGCAAATTCATTCACTCAGTATTCTTATATCAATACTTTGATGTTTTCTATTAGCTGTTTGTCCTGACAACGCGTCGATCGAATGAGTCCATGTATCATTAGGTTGGTCGCCTCCACAAACATTATCCAGAATATCTATCACTGAACGGCCGATGCCCAGATTAATGTAGCATTAGCCTTTCAATTAATTTTCACTGTTTGCGTTTTCACGACGTTGTCATGCTACAATGTTACTCACTGTCTTGGTAAGGGGGAGGGGATGTGGGTGTTGGGCACAGGACGTTTCCGCTCCCCCCCCTCTTTTTTTCTTTTTGCAACACGAAAGGACAATTTAATTGCGCTCCAAACACTATGGACATTTGCGCTTTAAACTATGATGCTCTTGGCCTTAATTGAATAGAATATTTTAACTCTTAATCTTACCAAATTTACAAAAAAAACCAAACAAACCCCTCCTGACTAGTAACATCAGGAAACAATATTGGGACAACTGAAGAGAAAACGAAAGTTTAAAAATGTTGTCCTTAATTCTTCAATTCAAGCAGCTTAATTAATACAAGTAATGAATTAAAAAAAAATATATATATATATTCGTGCATGGTATGTCCATTTCATTGCACGGATGATCAGAGAAACTTTACTATCATGGTTTATCTAGAGTTGATTCTATTTTGTAAAGACCGAAATTTGTTTTTTTAAACCACCAGCGTCTTCGAAAAGAGTCATGGTTGTTATGTAAAAATACTCCAATCCAACGTCTTAAATGTTATCGTTTTCGTCTGATACAATTATGATGGGGAAATGTTGATTCTTTTAGCTGTATGTGAATTTCTGAATGCATTGTGCAAATCAATTTATATCAAATGAATTTTTAGACATTTAACATAATGACCCGCATGCTATGTTGATAAAGCGTAATTGTCCTAGCAGCTAAAAGGATTTAATTTCATGAAAATTTAAGCGAATTTGTCCATTACAAAAAGCGAAACGTCCGCGCTGGGTTAAGGAGAGGATTTAAAGCTTAGAAGCATGTTAAATTTCCCTTCACATTTTTGGTTGCTGTCTGTCATATTTATGTTTTTCAGGTCATATATAAACCTAGGCCATTGCGTTTCTCATTTGAAATCACAGTGTACATTGTACATTGATTTATTGCTATCCAGCTTAAAAAATGAATTCCTGAAAATATTTCAAGAATTTTGACAGTAGCCCAGGTCATCAATTTCTTAGACTGCCTATTTTTAGCTTATACGTAATTCTTTGCGATGTTCTTATTGATATTCGAGTCAGGGATAACTTAATAATATGACCTGAAATAGGATTTGAAATAATTCTTAGATCGACACGTTGTGTTGTCATCTCGTTTTAATGTTGTTGTTGCCTTGTACCAGTCTGATGAGTCAAGCCATTTCCAACTGATATTTACAATTGGTTCTTATATTGTCTTCATAACTGTCCCAGGTTAGGGGATTCAGTAATCCAATCACTTTCTTTTGATAAAGATGTAACTTTAACAACAAAGGGGCTATTAATCCAGTGGTTGACAATGGCTAATGTATTTCACGTAATGATTAAGCATAAATCAGGCCTTAAGTTTTCTATTTTGATTTGCTGCCCATTGTCTTAAAAAGTACGACATTTATAATAGCTTACTCTAGAGTGGATAATCTATTCATAGGCAATGATCATACCTTATATTTTTACTTTATACTCTCGTGTGTCTTTAATACATTACTTTACCCTTCAGCAACGTTTTGGAGGAATAATAACTATAAAGCAATCAATACATGTATAGTTCAATTTCGTTGTTTTTGTAAGTATATATTCTAAGCTAATTTACTTTTAAAGGAAAAGCATGAAAGCACGCACCTGTTATAAGATACTGATGATAACTTGATATTAATAAGATAATAAGATCTACCCAGGACGAGAACAAGTATATATAACAGTCGTTCCGTTAAGTTTGACAGCAATGAAAGATTAGAAACTTCTACCTCCACTAGAGAAGAAAGGTAGGGCATCTATTAAACCATGTAGTATTGTTCCTCTTCAGAAGGGTAAATGCAATCTAATTGATATTCTCATGACTTGGTTCTTTGTGATTAAAGCAATGAAACATAAATAAATAAACTTTAAGTACAATTCTTTGCCTGAAAGAGCTCACCACATTTCTGTACCACATTTTTAAAATAGTGTTATGTTGCTAGCCTTCAAAATGTAATTTAACTATTCAATATACACATGTCGTTTATTTTTGTACAATTTGTTTAAACTATTTGATATAGATGCTTTTGTTCATTTCAGCATTCAGCTGGCATAACACATTAAAGATCATGATTTCGAATGCCGTGAAAAATGTAATGATTATTTACATAGCCACATATATTTCTTGAGAGTAAACAATAAAAAACGAAAAATGTTTTCAAATTCATCGAGAATCGAATTATAATTAGTTGACTGCATTTGCGGTATCCTTGTAAACAATGCATTGCTTCATTAAAAAAAAAAAAAACATTTTCTGAAATTTTTAATCAATCGGCATAAATTGGAAACGAAATGGCACCTTATTTTTTGTGCTTTTCTTGATTAAGCATAACCAGAAACGCTCAAACCAAAACATTTGATAGGCAAGGACGTGTACATTGCAACACCTGAATACAATTACACGAGGAGTCATAACGTAAAAAAATGCACCTAAAAACAATTAGGACAACTTTTTCTGAAGGTATTGGAACCTTAGTTTCTAGTTTCTAATTTAATTTACTATCTTAAATTTTATAATACAATAGCTATCAGTGACAAGACACTGCACGAAAACATAGTTTAATTAAAGGTTGTCTTTCCTTTTATTTGAAAAAAAACGTTAAAAGAGATCTTCAACAGGAAAGATGGACGATCATTCGGACACTAATACTTAGAATGACATAACATCAGTCACTGGTGTATTTTGCTATGAAAACCAATAACAGGCTGGATATTGTAATAAAGCATGCCCCGATATAACTATACACGTTAGAAGAGTTAGTGACTGGTGGTTCGGGAAGACTGTCTGGTATTTCCTGATAAATGTCAAGCCATTTCAATGTCGTTGAATTCAATTCACGACACTCAATTGGTAATCGGACATATGATGAATGTATCAGAAAATCACGAAACTCATCGGAACATCCGTACTCAGTCGTTTTATTGACAGAACATTCAATTCCCTGAATAACCAAGCTGAAACGAAACAAAAAGATGAACACTAAGACAGAAATTCAAACTTATAAGAAAATGATGACAATGATGATAGATTGCATGGTGTTAAATATCCAGTGGCTAGTATTGCATGTGTATCGAGATAAAACATATGCTAATGTGATATAAATAAACACATAATATAAATAAAAATAACAAAATTACCGAACTTCAAGGTAAATTCATAAAAGTAGTCCATAACAACTAGAAACACAAACGTTAGAGTTGATGCAGAACGTATAGAAAATTGTAAAATCACAAAAATACTGAACTCCGAAGAAAATTCAACACGGAAAGTCTCCGATAAAATCGTAAAATCAAAAGCTAATTCACACAAAACCAATAGCCTCCAACTTTCATATTTCTCACTTGGTACAGACATTTTTTTCAAAGAACATGATGGGTTGAACCGAGTTTTATAGCTAGCCAAACCTCCTAATTACGAACCTTGCATATGCTCAAGAACGACAATCTGTGTGGGATTTATAACATTCTTGTTCACAGGGTTACACTCCCCATCCGTACCCATCCCTCTAACTCGTGCCTAACCAGTCTTTGCTATAACTCTTTAATGCCTCCTAAATACTGCGTATTCGCAATGTTAACGAGAAGCGAAAGATACAGAAGGGACACACCAGTTTATAAGTCATTAATGTTACGAAGATCACCATGAACTACAACTCTAAATTTAGCGAAGTAACAGTGGGCTTGAAATGAAATTCATTTCAATTAATGGGTTTTATCTGTACCGTTATCTCTTAGTGTTCAATTAAAGTGGTCACACTACATATCTGAATATGAACATTACTAGTATTGGCCCAACAGGCGATGGTCTGCCATGGTGTTTTAATCGCTGATATCTGAATATGAACATTACTAGTATTGGGCCAACAGGCGATGGTCTGCCATGGTGTTTTAATCGCTGAATTTAGAACCAACAGTTTCTCTGATTGATACATTAAATAAAAGAAGATGGGAGACGCACTCCATAGTAACCGAAATCCAACGACAGAAAGAACTAAAATACTAGTACGAGATGAATTTAACAAAGACAGATTAATTCAACACAAATGAAAACAAAGTTGTGTATAAATTAATCAAAAAGTATTAGTATCTAAGATATGACATCAGCACTAAACACTCTCCAATAATAACAAATAACGAGATTCCTCTTTGGGCCGCCAAGTGAACATGTAGAGCGATTTAACTTTCTTTTAAATCTAAACCTAATTTTTTTCATACTTTTAGCTGTGTTTGTATCTTTTCAATATTGTTGTTTTATCCCCATTTGATTTAAAAAAATTGCTAACAATGAATAGAATAATGTTAAAAAAGGCGTCAAAATTCTCCAAAGGTACCAGGTTTTTATTGTTGAACGCCAGATGCGAGACTGTCTACATATCATGGCTTTTTTTTGTGCTCGACTCAAAACAGGTTGTGGGCCAAAATGAAAAAAAGTAGTTGTAGAGCAACCAAACATTTCGAAAAATTGTAACAAATGCACCTTCAGCAACCTTTACCTGCGGCAGACAAAATTGATTGTTTCTTGTAATCAACTGTTTTCATATGCATTTCATTTACAAAAAATAAACATATCAATGGTATTGCATGTCAATACAATACTAGCAATGCCGACTACTGGGATGACAACACACTCGAGGACGAAACATTCATCAGCAGTTACTTGGACCTTTATTGGTTGTTAAAACCCACCAAAGATGTCTGATGTATGCGTGCACATAAACCTCACTAAAACTACTAGGGATGTGCGTGCACATAAAACTCCCCAGAAGATCTCGAATCTTCGGAAAGAGGGACGAAAGATACCAGTGTGACAGTCAAACACATAAATCGAAAAAAAACTGACAAAGCCATGGCTAAAAATGAAAAGAAAAACAGACAAACAATAGTACACATTACACAACATAGAAAACTAAAGAATAAGCAACACGAAACCACCAAAATATAGGGGTGCTCCGGAAGGGTCAACAGATCCTGCTCCACATGTGGCACCCTTCGTGTTGCTTATATGGTAACACATCCGGTAAATAGTCTAATTCGGTAGTTCACCTTCATAAAAGGGAAGGGGGTTGTAGTTACGACGTACGAAACATATCCTATATCATTTGTGAAACGGTTATTCCATAACGATCAACCAATTCGTGATGGCGTCCGTAAAATTTAAGAAGGGATGATTTCAACTTCACAATTTGGAACTAATGGTTTAATAGCTTCCTTTATGATAGCAACCCTCTATCAGAAAAATCATGATAGCAAATGTAAGCACGGGAATATTGTATCAATTGGGAGATATATACCTCGTATGCAGGTACTGCTGGAATCTTGCTACTAAGATATGGAAAGTTCACAATTGGAAAGTTGAAATCATTACTTTTGTCGTAAAGTTTTGTTTTTTACCGACCCTCATTGTCAATTTGTAGATGGAAGTCAAGATATGAGGCCGACTTAATTGTATCTGTAGTTAGGAAGGTTACATACGAACAAGTGGAGCTGTAACAACTTCGATAAGTTATAAATATATATTGAAGTATAACTTTTTAACATTATTACACATTTAACTTACCTACAAAACCTTTGCCAATTCCAGTCACCCATTTCTATATATGCATCCCATATAGTTTCGTAATAGAACTGTGAAGAAAGACAATTCTGGTTGATATATGTTGTCATATCGGGTAGCTTATTTCCAATACAAAACAAACCCTCTTCAAATACTGAAATACAAAGGCTAAATCAACAGTACATTACTTCCTAGTTCGTATAATTCAACTTTTAACACACACATGATGATTTTGTCTCCTGATCCTTGAAATGATTTTACAGGATTCAAAAGACAGTTTTAAAATTTGATATGAGGCAGTTTGGCTTGAGGAATTTATTTTCATGTAAGCAAAAATCATACAACTACCATAAAACTCTTTCATTACAAAGCATTCGTATGTTAATAAAAAGTGTACAAACTTTAGTCTAACTTACCATATTGGTTTACGCATGTCCCAATTAGAAATGATTTATATGTGGTTTTGTCCATCAATTGTGGTCCATCACCCCGGTATACTGGACAACTATCAGTTACATTCTCGTAACATTCGGATAGCGTGGTTATAAGACTGCAATGATTCAATTAATATCAAAATCATGGTGGATTTTTTAATGCTGATTTGTATTTTGATGTCGACTGGCAAATGATATTTGATGATACTGTATTTTGTTTTTATTTTCAATGGCAAGTAAATATTTGAATTCTGTTTTAAATATTCACCGAGGTTTGATATGTTTGTTAATTATCTTCGTTTTATGCTTTAGTGTCTGTATTAATATTTTGGTTTTAATCGTTTTGATATTTGAATAATCTTGAGCTAAAGATGTAGACATATCGTGTTGAGTAAATGTTTGTACGATTAGATTGCATTATATAAAAACAAATGTTTTTAATATTTAATTTTTGTTATTTCTGTTATTAAAGGTAACAGGCATATAAATCGTAACGTTCCTTCGTGATTTACACAACTTAACTTACCTTATTGTACAACCAGTGAAATAGTCTTGACTTTCAAGAATAAATGTTCCGGAACGATCAAGCAGCAAACCTGCCTCCGAAGTGCAATCCCCAATACTTGCTGCAGCATCATTGCATAAGCTATTACGTATACCAAAGGCAAAATACAATTCTGAAAAAATAAACCAATAAAAAACCCACAATAAAACAACTAAAAAGCATAGTTTAATTATATACTAGGTGTTTGAAGTTTTAAAACACAAGGTAAATCTAAATTACAAGTCCAATATTACATTTAGTTAATAAAAAATCATATTTTAAAATAAAGTTTTTCTGTGGAATTGAAAAAAAAACATCTTTTGGTAAAAATTACAAATCAAAGAACAATATATGAAATTAGTAAAAAATAGCTCTTATATACAACACATGCAATTAGACTTAATATTTAAATGCATTGAAAATGACAAACCACAAAATATTATAATAATTCCAAAAGGTAGTCCAAAGAAATGCATTGTAGAGGTGTAAATTTCCTTTGATTTATTAAAAGATGGTAATTCATTTTTATACAGGATAATCTACCTGTTATAAAGGTGCTCATTTTTCTTGTAGAAAAGTAATAATCATAAATATGGCGAAAATTGAACAATTAAACATGAACAGTTGATTTATGGGAAATTAAATATCACGTTCACCTATTTTATTGTAAAACGTTAATTTTAATATTCCCGTAGAAGTGTCATCTTTCATATTGCTTCGTTAATGTAAAATTTCTATAAACAACAAGTAGTTTTCAGCCCTACAATTTTTCTCAAATAGACACTTCTTTAGATAGATGTAATTATGAAAATGTTCTTAACATTGATTTAAAGTTTTCCCCTTTTCAAACAAATCTTCCATCAGTTAAGAAATTGCGTATATGTAAACACTAAACGACAAGTTGTGGATTGCAAATACAATGAAACAAAAGTAGAAACCGCCAATATCAACAGGGCTTACTCTAAAGAAAAGGTTGAGGAAAACGCAATTGACAACACAGAACTTAAAGTTTAATGCTTCAGATACATACATGTAGGCTGTCTTTAACATTGGCAATACCTACCCAGTCAGGAATAGTTAGGAATATGAAGGTTTTCTCTTCCTTACGCGTATGAGACATGAAAGTTGCACAGTATTCGACAACCGATTGACACAACTCACAAAAGTTGAGTTTTACATCTGTCGACATACCGACCCAATCAACTCAATAACAATTGAAAAGCGATCGTAATGAAATACTAGTATTCGATTGCTGACGATTGGCATCAACTGTCAAATTAATTAAAAATAAAAAAATGCAAATCATCTATCCTTATTACAAATCAACATTGATCATGCAAATCTGAAGCCTCAATTGTCTCGATTGACATTTTTACCTATTATGTCTGTTTGTTTATCGTTGTGTCAGTATAATGGAATTTGATGCGACTGTCATACAAATGAGAGGTTTAGCTAACTATAACAACAGGCTTATGTACCAAGTCGTGACAGTTGTTATCCTTTCGTTGGATGTGTTTCAGCTTTTGATCTTGTCTTTTGATTAGGGACTTTCCGTTTTGAATTTTACTCAGCGTTCAGCATTTTGTGATTTATTTTTTTGTCATGAAAATGTATTGAATCAGTTAATTTAATCGATCAACTGTAAACCAATCCCAACGTCCTAAAGCGATCGAGACTTTTCAAAATCAGTAAAGCCAGTTAATTGAAATGATAAAGTCATAATCTTAATAATGACTGAATAAAACACGAACCTTAAAAGCAACTCGAGCCAATTTACGTAAGGAATCATATCTAAACATATTGCAACAACTGAACACGATCGATACAATCAAGACAATAGAAAAATAGATCACAACTTAATATATCGTTACGATTGAATACGTGGTTTATAAATTATCACGGAGACATCTTAACGGGACGACCTTTCTGTTCCTTTTGTTAGTCGTTTTTGATGGCAATGTTATATGTTCATAAAAAAGTTTACAGCTGGGTGTAAATATATCCGGGAAGGATCGAAATAAGGGTACAGTTTTAATTACATAATCAGTTATTGTCAGTTATTTTCAGTTAGATTTATTTTTATTTTTCACAACTTATCTGGATTTGTTTTGGATTTTATCGAAAATTTTGACATCGAACATACCACTGAAGAGACATGTATTACAACTTTGTGCAATTACAAGTAGTCGTTTTGAAAATCAATAAATCGGTCATCTTGAAACAGTTCGTATATTTGTTTAGACGCCAAACAGGCTATACGAAATAATATACTCAAAAACTTCTCTTCCGGTTTAGCGCTATAAAACCAGGTTTAATCCACCATTTTCTACCTTTGAAAATGTCTGTACCAAGTCAGGAATATGACAGTTGCTGTCCATTCGTTTTTTTACTTTTTAGTAAGACTCAGAAAATGTATTGTTTGTAGCAAGTAATGCACACCTATACAATTTGGTTTATCGGTTATTAAAATTTCATCATATCGTCGCTAGGCTTCCAAAATGTAGGAAATTTCTAATTATTCAAAACAAAATTTAAAAAAAATCACAAACAGGCATTGGAATTTGGCCGAAATGCATGCTTCCATAATGTCGTTACGTGAACTTGAACTTTTTCTTTGTAAATGGCATTGAAATATTAACTTTGACATTTCTTTATCACACCATAACTAATTTATATTCACAGAAATAAAGAAATGTACGTCAAGTATTTGATTCCCAAAACCATGATAAACCATTTTTTAAGTTAACATACAAACAAATGAAAAAGGTGAATTTGTAACACGTCTCAATTCAAATGTTTTGATTGGTTTAGCTGTATGCTATTTTGAAATGTCAAAGATTTCCTTCAGTCAAGACTATTTGTGTCACAAAATCAGTGTTTAGCTAAAATATCATATACGACTGATGTAATATTTAGGCAGACGATATTTGATATACAAATATTGCACATTTTCATCTTGTTCATGCTCAAGTTATTTAAGTGGGAGTGATTAAGGGATAAAATACATATATTTTGAATATGAAATTCCTCAAATTAAAGGGTCTTCTAATAGAATAATATATATACAAGACGATAGTTGGTATGATTGCTCATAAGTCTATGTCTAACAACAAGGAAAATGTTGATTACAGCTACAGGTTAGCGTTTACTTGCAAGAATAAGCAAAACACATATCGTTTTCTAGGCTATAAAAAGCAGCGAGATGTTAAAATGTAGAGCAAATCAATGAATTAATGCACAATTAAATCAACAACCAACCGATCAATAACGGACAGCAATCAAAAACAATCTCTGGATTACATGCCTCTGGTTTATGACAAACAAATTCAGAATATGGCAGTGTACAACATGTTTGTGAGCGCTTAACCATCACACTAAATTGAGACACAGTTATAAAAGAGGGACGAAAGATACCAAAGTGACAGTCAAACTCGTAAATCTAAAACAAACTGACAACGCCATGGCTAAAAATGAAAAAGACAAACAGAAAATCAATAGTTCACATGACACAACATAGAAAACTAAAGAATAAACAACACGAACCCCACCAAAAAACTAGGGGTGATCTCAGGTGCTCCGGAAGGGTAAGCAGATCCTGCTCCACATGCGGCACCCGTCGTGTAGCTTATGTGATTACAAATCCGGTAAATAGTCTATATCGGTAGGTCAAATTATAAGAGGTCAAATTATAAGAGTTAAAACAGATCAAGCTTTAAAACTATGTTGAAAAGGACTGGACTCATAAGATAGGTTCTTAGCAGCATACAAAACTACTTTAATCAAATATGATATGAAGTGCAAACGTAAGAATACTCGCTGTTACCGAACCGTTTTCGACTTATACGTAAAAAGTAAAATCACAAAAATACTGAACTCAGAGGAAAATCAATACGGAAAGTCCATAATCACATGGTAAAATCAAATAACAAAACGCACCAAAAACAAATAGACAAGAACTGTCACATTCCTGACTTGGTACAGGCATTTTCAAATGTAGAAAATGGTGGATTAAATCTGGTTCTATAGCGCTAACCCTCTCTCTTTTATTACAGTCTCATCAAATTCCGTTATATTTACATGATGCGTTAAATAAACAGTCACAATTAATAAAATAGTCAAAATATGGGTACATCAGTCATCATCGCATAACAATTTTAAAAGGGACAATTTAACAGAACACAAAAACATCTATCTACGAGCACATGGATTGACTTGAGTGTCTGACGTCATAAAATATGTATACGTCACATAAATTTGTCGTTCATTGTGCATACAAACAGTTTTAAAATTTACTTAGGCAATGTAAGCATACAGAGTTAAAAAATCAAAAGTATGTAAGAACAAATTACAGAAATAGACCGAGATTTAAACTAGTCCAAAAGTTATAGGTAGAATTTATGAGAATCCAAAAATAGTTAATTCCACTACGCGATTGAATGATTTTGACGTTTGTGGTTCAACGTATATAGTAATTCATAATAGAAATATATCATAATGACATATAATAGACCAGAATAATACTGACTGGATCTTTTAAAGTACAGAGTCACGTAATAAGAACAAAAGACATACAAAGAGTCGCATATACGAACCACCAAAAAATGAAAGCCAATACACAAACATTGACGAGATGTATAAGTATCGAGCCACGTCAAACGGATATCACATAAAACCATTTAACAGTAAAAGTAATATTAATAATAGAACAAAGTCAAATGAAAGAACAGTAAAACATGTTGTTAAGCTAATAAACAAGACCAGTACGCAGAATCTATACATTAAGACCATCGTGTATTATTTGAGAAGTTGATACGGAATATTTATCAACAAGGTCTTGGTACCTTCCGATGAACTTTTTTTGGAAAAAGGACGAGACGTTCTTTGACATACTACTGATTCATCAACTTTCTACTCAGTAGTCCATGTTGCTAGTGATGCTTACATAAAATTGATAATGGAAATGGGGAATGTGTCAAAGAGACATCAACTCGATCATAGAGCAGACAACAGCAGAAGGTCACCCAAAAGGTCTCAATGCATCGAGAAATTCCCACACCGGAGGCGTCCTTCAGCTGGCCCCTAGACACATATATATACTAGTTCAGTGATAATGAACGCCATACTTAACTCCAAATTGTACACAAGAAACTAAAATTAAAATAATACAAGACTAACAAAGGCCAGAGGACCCTGACTTGGGACAGGCACAAACAATTCAGGGGTTAAACATGTTTATGAGATCTCAACCCTTCCCCTATACCTTTAGCCAATGTAGAAAAGTAAACGCATAACAATACGCAAAATAGCTCAAGACTTCAATTAAACTGATTGAAAGATTATGTCTTCATCATTTGAATATCAAACATAATCCTTCCCGTGAGGGGTTTAGTATCATACCATCATAACATATATGAGAAGAACATAATCCGTGTCATACCAACAACTGGTTTTTAAATAAATAGTTCCGAAGCAAGGACCCTATAAGTGTATCAATATTAACGCTCCGATATGCAATCTTTAATAACCTGAAAACAGTATCGTAACTATATCCCTTCTTAATTAGTCTATTTAAAGGTTTTGTTAGCAAATTTTACATGATGAAATGTCATGTCCATTTAAAATCTTCAGTCACGTAGGTTCACCGTCGGAGTTTTTTTTGGATCTTTATTGTCTTGATCAATGGTACATATACATCAGGACATTCTTTTTAGAACATATATGGCCTTGCACCTGAAGATACTCGTATTGGAGTGATGGTGTGGACGGTCTAAGTCACAAGTGGAACTGCTAATCTGATGTATGATACACACTGTTCTTTTCCGAGATAAAACTTTCCATCTGACTTTAAAGAAATAAAACAAATATATAAGATCACGTTTCAAAATTAGAAAGGTAATTTCTTGTATATTGTTTTTATATCTTTTGATATAAATAAACTCATCATAGATACCAGGATTAAGCTTTATTTTACTGAAAACCTTCTATCCTTTACGGGTAGACTTTACATAGATATATTAAGTCGTAAAAGAGAAGCAAAATGAGTATGTTAAATTTGATGTATTCCTTTTTGTGCTTCTTCGTTACATTTGTTGTTTTGATAGTGATATTAAGATGATAACACAATATTGACTGCTGTACCCCTATTTTTGACATTTTTACTCTTTGAGTATGTTTGTTTTTTTCATGCATCGTTGACAATGATATGGAATTTGATGCGACTGTCATACAAGTGAGAGGTTTAGCGGGCTATAAAACCAGGTTCAATCCACCATTTTCTACATTAGAAAATGCATGTACCAAGTCAAGAATATGATAGTTGTTATCCATTCGTTTGATGTGTGTGGACTTTTGATTTTGCCATTTGATTTTGGATTTCCTTTTTGAATTTTACTCGGAGTTCAGTATTATTGTGTTTTTACTTTTTATATTAATGTCAGACGCGCATTTCATCTACAAAAGACTCATCAGTGACGCTCGAATCCAAAGTTAAAAAGGCCAAATAATGTTCGACATTGAAAAAGCATTGAGGACCATAATTCCTAAACATTTTGCCAATACAACTAAGGTACGGTAATATATTCCTGAGGTAGAAAAGCCATAGTATTTCAAAAATTCAAAAGTTTTGTAAACAGTTAATTTATAAATATAACTGTTGTGAATAAGTTATAGTTTTAGTTTTGTATTTTAGACTATTTTATTTGTTTAACGTTTTACCGTTTGCCATTAAATGTAACAATAGGCCCGCAACGCCGTCACGCGCCAATGTCTCCATGTTTATTTTCACTACAGTAAAGCAAACAGAACATAGAAGATGATTTTGTGATTACTCGCCTTTACTATCGACAAGGTCAAAACAATGACCATATCAATGATAATTGATGTCATCACAACAATGCTGACTACTGGGCTGGTGATATTAAAACTCCATCAGCAGTGGCAACAACCCAGTGGTTGTTAATAAACTCATCAAAGATACCGGGATTAAATATTATACTTACGCCAGACGCGCGTTTCGTCTACAAAAGATTCATCAGTGACGCTTGAAACCAAACAAGTTAAAAAAGGCAAAATCAAGTACAAACTGTTGAAAAATATACTAATATTTTAAATATGATAACAAAACAACCGCTGACATCGAATTTAAGAATTTTTGCAACCACCATTTCTTGTAAGATGATATTAAAATCGAGTTACTAAATAAAACTGTCATGTGTTTGATATTTTACTCAACACGAACGTTGCATATAAACTTTTTATTATGATTAATTTCCAAGGCTATTATACAATAGTACTAGTATATCATTTAAATTTGATATAATAATCAATAATCTTTACAAACAATTATTCTAAGAATTGAATGCTTCTTTTTGTAAATTTATTGGGGTGTAAAAGCGTTGACCGAAGTACATTTTGTATGAAGCGCAGAAGCGCTTTATTTTAAACATGTATGCACGGTCAACGCTTTTACAACCCTATAAAGTTACAAAAAGAAGCATTCAATTCTTAAAATAATTGTTTGTAAAGATTATTGATTATTATATCAAATTTAAATGATATACTAGTACTATTGTATCATAGCCTTGGAAATTAATCATAATAAAAAGTTTATATGCAACGTTCGTGTTGAGTAAAATATCAAACATGAAAAACACGATTTTTATCAAGTTTTATTTAATTCACCTGTGCACTTTATTGTGAGACCTCGTGTCATCATGAATGATAAATTTTATTGTCTAATGCAATTGCTTACGGAATAACATGTGATGTGCAGTTAGCCAATCAAAATAACGTATTATAATGAAACAAACATCTTATGTAATTATATAGAAATGACAAGTAAATCTAGGACACAAACACATATACCTATTAAACTGGATTAATTCAAGTACTGGTTGTACTTGCAGGATAACATTCTCATGTACATACACTACACATATACAAAGGTGTGATGTTATTGCCAACGAGATATTTTTCCATCAGAAACAAAATTATATATAAATATACTAAATAAATAAATGATTTGGAAAATACATTGAAGGTATAAAAAGTCATGAGAATTCCGAATGCAATTAGGTTATATCCGGGCACTTTGGTTCTAAACCTTGGATCCATCTGGGTTTTCTGGTTCTGAACCTTGGTTCTTTGGTTCGAAACCATGGTAACTGGTTCAACATCCGGGTTGTTTGGTTAAGGCAACCCAACTTCTTGGTTCCATCTGGGTTCTATTCTAGATCATTCTAATGTTCCCGTTGAACATAACAGATGATAACCGCAAGTCTCCGAATAAAAAGGTAAAGTAGGTCAAAGACGCTAAAATTATTTTATAACATATTTAACATTTTAGCATCGACGGTAACGGAAGCTATAATTAAGGTATTTATCTTCTCGTTTTAATTATTTTGATAAGGAAACTAGATAAAACTAAAGCATCGTATATATTTTTAAAACAAACCGAAGTAAACAGTACATCGAACATTCTTTAATTTATTTAATTCAGTCGGGTTTTTTTTTGTTTTTTTCCCTTTACTCATCCCTTATTTACGTAAATATGTCTAAACAGTGGCGGATCCAATACTTTTCCTAAGGGGGGGCCGCTCCAGTCATGCTTCAATGATTCCCTATATAATCAACCAAATTTTTCCCACGAAAAGGGGGGGGGGGGGGGGGGGGGGGGGGGGGCGCCTGTGCTTGAAGTTTTAAAACCATCCAATTAGGACATGTTGTGTATATGGCTAACGATATGTGCATCTAGCCACTTGACCAGTTGACGACTTGCATATATATTTGATTGCACATATTTATTATCAAGTTCGACTGAACTTTATTTAATGGCTTTTTAATAATGTCAGATATGAAAGAAATACATGTGAAGCAAATCTTTTTGTTCAAAACAGAATGTTTAAAGACATATAAAGGAAACTGATGACCAATAAGTTTGTAAGCTTTTATTAGTTGGAAAAAAAGTTATAAAATATAATAAAATGTATAAAATGTACAATAAATTTGTCAAATTTGATACTCATTCATAGTCATTGTGAAGGACATGCATATAATCATTCGGCCAAAAATAAAGAAATCAAAATTAAGATTGAATATTGGTATAATAAAATTATGTGTACATGTGTAAATGACAGTGCTGCCTAGTGGGATGTGTATCACCAGCACAATTATAGTCAGAACTTCTGTGTTGGCGCCATGATTTAGGGGCATAAAGAGTTACACTAGTCCGTCTGTCCGGAACGTCCCATAAAAACGGGTTTCGCTCCCCTAACTTTAGTTTGCCTCAACCAAATACTACAAAACGTATACACAATATATAAAAGAAGCTGGTGCATGAGTGCCAATGAGAACTCGCCACAAGAGACTAAATGACACAGAAATTAACAATTATTCAATGTAGCCTAGGTCCCCACACGGTCTTCAACAATGAGCAAGGTTCATACCGCAAAGTCAGCTATGAAAGGCACCGACATGACAATGTAAAACAATTCAAACGAGAAAACAAAAGGTATAATTTATGTACAAAAAAATAAACGAAAAACAAGATAGGCACGTGCATATAAAATAAGGCGGGGTTAAACATGTTAGCGGGATCCCAACCCTCTCCCTTATGTGGCATGAGTGCCAATGAGAACTCTCCACAAAAGACCAGATGACACAAACAATAACAAATATAGGTCATGAACAGCTTTCAACAATGAGCAAAGTCAATACTGCATATAGTCAGCAATAAAAGGCACTGAAATGACATTGTAAAACAATATTCAAACGAGAAAATAAACGAACAAATTTATGTACAAAAAATGAACGAAAAACAAGTATGTAACACATAAATACGACATTCAATGAATTACAGGCTCCTGACTTACCACAGGCACATACATACCAAATAAGGCGAGGTTGAACATGTAAGCGAGATCCCCACCTCAACACAAAATCAAATTTGAAATTTTTAAGTGTCACTTTTACCGTTCAAGAGTTATCATGTCCCTTTAAAAACATAAGAAGTGCTGACTCTTTCGTGTCCTTTCTCTTAAATAAGTCTGACTCAATCAAATGTTAGGAACCTTATATGCGATTCACATTACCCTATACTGTATACACAGATCTCTCAAGTTCGATATTGGGTCCCGATGGCGTCACTGTTCATGAGTTTTAGATGTAAAAAGTTGTGGTACGAGTACCAATGATACAAATGTCAACCCGGAGCCTTGAGATAGGAAAACTGCTAAATCTATTGTCCGTTCTTTAACTTTAATATGCCTCAACCAAATGTTTTGAAACTTATTCACAATGCTCATGGTCACAAAACGGTCAAAATTACGCGAATCCTGCATCTATATGTGGAAGTTTACTCACTTTTTTCACAAGCAGGGGCATCTGTGGTTAATAGACATATTCTACATTTATTTCAGTAATCAGCTTATTTACTTCCTTTGAATGCTTCTTAAAATAGACTCAACTTACACATTTTTTTCAGGATCTCTGTGCAGTTTGGTAACAGACAGTGATATGTCAAGTTAAATGTGATCAACTTAACAAAGTGTTTCACTAGATTGAGCTCTCTGTCTAAGTGTACTTAAAAGGTTCTTAGCATTGAGTTCAGTTTATTGATATGCGTATACCTTCTGTGTGAATTTTTATGATGTAAAAGCAGACTATCCATACCTACATGTCCATGAAATGAAATCTAAGGTAAAATGATTGAAACATTTTGCTTGATCTATCACAACTGGCAGCACACGATGCTACTGAAGCAGTAAATGTTCTTACTTGATATTCACGGAAATTAAAGGATTTAGTTTCATCTGTACCAAACAATCTTAAAAATTGAGAATGGATATGTGGAATGTGTAAAAGAGACAATAATCATTTCAAAAAAGCAGAAAACAGTCAAAGGCCACTAATGGGTCCTCATAGCTGACTATGCGGTATTGAATTTGCTCATTGTTGAAGGCCGTACGGTGACCTTAAGTTGTTAATGTCTGTGTCATTTTGGTCTTTTGTGGATAGTTGTCTCATTGGCAATCATACCACATCTTCTTTTTTATATCTTCAACAAAGCGAGAAAATCCCTCGCCTAGAGGCGGGCTTCAGATGGCCCTTGACAAAATGTGTACCAGTTTAAACTCCAAATCATCAAATAAACTTACAATTAAAAACATACAAGACTAACAAAAAACCAGAGACTCCTGACTTGACGTCAAGGAAATCATACCAAAAGACACATCCAATATGCAAAGGTCAAGAGTCAAAAAGTCATAGTCTGGTCAAAAGATCCGTGTCAAAAAAAACCACAAAGCGGATTTTGAGAAAAGGGTCATCGTGGTACACAAAACTAACAATATATCTAAGAAGATGTGGTACGAGTGCCAATCATACAGTTAATTCTCCATTTAATTCAAACAAAATATACAAGTTTTACATTGAGGGCAAATATCAAGCTCACATGAAGTTTCTCGTGCCAATAGACTTATCATCTTATGACAATACATCTAAATGCCACATATTCAGAAGCAAGGTCAATTGAAAATTATTTTTGAAGTCAAGGTAATATACCGAGGAACACATTGCAATATGATGACACACCCAACGTGCATACATGTAGGTCAGGATTCAAAAAGTCAAAGTCTGATCAAATGATCCATGTAAAAAATACACACAGTAGTCTTGCACGAAAGCTCATCATGGTACACGAAACAATGTCTTATGTCATGATGCACTACACTTCCAAATATAGAAAACCTAGGCCAGAGACAGAAACACAAGAACATATAACTAAACTCAAATGAATGGTACTTGTATTGCAGGTCACTACAATTGCCTTCAACAAAGAATAAAAACTCGCGCAACAATGCAAAGTTAAACCCGTCTTTCACCAAAGTTTGAGCACGATTCTTTGCAACGATTATCTTACCACATAAAACTGAGAATCGAGTCGTGCAGTTATGTCAATAAATTAAAACGGTAAGATTAGACATTAAAACACTAAAAACTAGGGTTTACCATTAATTTTTAACCCAACCATATGATAGTACTAAGGTAAATTAACTTATTGAAAAACATGATACAGTTATGAAATTGAATATTTGAAATAGTTCGACCAGAACAATACAAGACAGAGTTGTAAACAAAAATAAGTAATGATACATATCGAATTTTTAATCCCAATGCACAAATTAGGAACCGTAGTTTTCATTCAATTTATTTATCTGAAATGTACGCTTGGGTTAAACAAAGGAAATTAACACTGTATATTTATATAAACGATCAATCTTGTAACCTAGAAATAAACAACTTTATTAGTTATCAAAGGGGTTTAGGAATATAACTTGATACACCAGACGTGCGTTTCGTTTACATAAGTTTCATTAGTGTGACTCAGATAAAAATATGAAAAAAGCCAAACATCTACAAAGAATTATATAATATCGGTTTTGTATTTAGTCTTAGATATCCCTTGGAGTATATATCTCACAGTTGATGAAGAGCTTGCATTGCCTATTATTATTTCCATAAAAGAGGATGACATACAAGGAGAATACTAAATCAATAGTTCTACGAAATGGTATTACTGACCTCACTACGATCTCGAGTTGGTTGACCGTAAATTACAGACAAATAAATATGAAAAAGACTGAAGAAACAAATTACCAATCTGGAGTACTCGAAATTCCTAAAAACTAGTTAAAAACTAATACCAACTACTCGACTTAAATATATGTCATTTTTAGCCATTTTATTTCATGAGTATCTATTTTTTAACCAGTAACTCTGTCACGTACAAAACGGAACATAACAGCGGAATTGTGAAACAATATTTCTTTATAAGCAGTCGGTTTGGCCTTTGTCCAAAGAATTTAGGTAAATCGGTGAACAGAAATTTTAACGGCTTTTAAAATACAGAATTAATGAAAGCAAAAATAAGTTCACTAGCTCTTTAGAAAAAATCCAGGCGATAATATTACAATATTATTCATAACACTGCCTGTGATAACCTTCATTATTTGTCATCACGATTAAGGGTGATGTACAGTGCAATTGGTTATTATATTAGGAGAAATGTCTGACATCGACACTCCACAAGTATAAGACCGAAAAGGTTGATGATGCTGTACGTCTGTGTCTCAGCTCCCTAGTGACATGTTCCAAAATTGTCATATATCTTCAGCTACCAGAATACAACTCCATTTTTTACCGCATATGTCTTATTCTTGATTTCGATTGCAACATCTTGACTGAATATGGATTTGAATGAACTATTTACGTTAGCCATTCAGTAATGCAGTACGTCTTATTACGTGAAATTATTGTCATTCAAAACTTTTACAATATAATTTTTGTTCTAATGAAATAATTATGCGACAAGTGAGTCAACACTTTCAGAATATGACAGCGGAGAGTATCCTCGTTTATGTCAGAATTCACTTTTAAACGAACATTAGGTATTTATATGCACACCGCTACTTAATTTAGGAAAACAACTTCAAATCCAAACCGTAAATCTATCATATAATATAAAATAGCAAAACACATTTCTGATTTGTGACCATGTCATTTTATTAAGCATTACAAGCTAATAGACCACTTTCGAGTTCATCCGTCACCGGCAAAAACTCGTCAATTATGCACGCCTTTATGACGTCATTTACCAGATATAGAGGGGCTCGCCTATATCACTGCACTATTTACGTTTATCAAGCGTATTAGTGATCGTTTTTGTGCAGGATAAACTAGAAATGATGGTTGCTCTGTAGGTACTTACTGACAATTCCCTAATGACAGCAGTGTTGATTGTCTATTTTTAGAATTCAATTTGCCGAATAATTCGTACAATATAGAATTATAATTTTCCAACCACTCGCTCAACCTTGTAGGTGGCACGGTAGTATTTGCTTTCCAGAATTTAGGTTGCTCTTTTGTGTACCCTACTTAGGTAAATGTATCTAAACAGTGTGATTGGACAAAAAATACAGTATCAACTGAACATACTTTCCCAAACTGAGTGATGAATCAGGTGTAGAAAAATATGAAATAATTTTATATACAGATGAAAATGATTTTTTGAGATTTTTTTTAAATTTTGCATTCACTGCACCATAAAAGACCTAAAAGTACTAGTGGCCTTAGGATTTTAAAAATAGCAAAAAAAGTAAACGGTCATGGTACATATCCAAATTCATTTCTGAATGGTAAAATGAAAGTACTTCAGTTAACTGTGAATGTAGAATTTTTTGCAGTGTTAGAAAGTGGTGAAAATTCTAAAAAGGCTATCATTATCCCTTATGGCCAGGAAATACTACCGTGCCACCTGTAAGGAAGTGACGACGCCCCTAAACGCACAGATGACTGCGATAAAGGCGCGTATAATTGACGAGTTTTTTCCGGTGACGGATGAACTCGAAAGTTGTCTATTCAAATATCATTTACTGTCCACAAAACATCAGATTCACTGAATGCAAATAACGTCCACTAAACAAATTTGTTAACAGAAAATTTGCCTTACAAAATAATCAAAAAGCACAATTAATACAAATTTTATTGATCTTAGAATTACATAAAAGTTCTGCGCTACTGTAAATATGTCTACATTATTGATATCTACATCGAAAACTGAAACAACGTGATCCTTTTCCTTATAAATGCAGGGTATCCAATTTATTTAACGATAATTTGGTGTAAGTATTGATACATGTCGTGACATAAGTAAAATGGCTTATTCACAATAGCATGTATTAAAGTTTAAAAGTATAATAGATTATTATGGATTGACACTATTGAACTATTGAACTCATCAGTGACGCTGAATGCAAGTAAGTACGAAGTTGAAGAGAATTGAGGATCCAAAATTCCCAAAAGTTGTGCCAAAAATGGCTAAGTTAATATATGCCTAAGATAAGAAAATCCTCATGTTTTTTTTATCGAAAAATTCAAAGTTTTGTAAACAGGAAATTTATAAAATGACCACATGATTGATATTCATGTCAATACCGAAGTGTTGACTACTTACTGGACTGGTGATACCCTCGGGAACGAAACCTCCACCAGCACTGCCATCGACTCAGTGGTGTAAACAAACAATAACAATTAAAACCAAGGAGAAAACAGACTCACAAAACCAAAGGACATTTACATCAACAGTTATAAAAAATAATGAAGAAACAACACGAACTCCACTATAAACCGTGAGTGAAATCTGGTGCTCCGGAAGGGTAAGCATTTCCTGCACCATATACGGCACCCGTCGTGTTATTTCTTTGTTCAGTTTGGTAATAATGGAAGGTAATTATGACTGAGGAAGAACATAAGATATGATTTATGACACACTTTTGTCATAATTGTCAGCTCATGATGGTGACTGTAAAATGTCTTAAGTGATAACCTTAATTTGATTGATTCATAGCCCTGTCTTTTTGATAAGGTACCAGGAATATAATTAAGTACGCCAGACGCGCGTTTCGTCTACATACTCATCAGTGAATACTGTGTCAATATTGCAGTTCATAATACCGTCCCTAAAATTTCTGCTGTGAACATTTTCAATTGGTTGGCTTCGTTTCCTTAAAACTGATCAACACTCAATATATATACATCATATTGACTACATCCATTATTATACAAATCGACTAATTTCTTTTTAAAAATCCCCAATGGTTTAAATGTGTATTCAAGACTGATAACACATTAAAAGATGTTAACAAGTACCTAAAAAAATAATGATGTGTTTTAGAAGGAGTGCACTGTTTCTCGTTTACACACCTGTTTAAAAAAAAATAGATTACACTTTTAAATGGGATTAATTCCATTTACATTTTCCACTTACAGCCAAATTAATTGAAAACTCATGAAATAATTTGACATATCTAGACATGATCTTTATTACACGATATTATACAATTATTGACTTTTGATGAGGTTGATACAATGATTTATCAACCCCAGAGATGTGATATTCACCAAGGCCAACGGCCGAGGTGAATATCACATCTCTGGGGTTGATAAATCATTGTATCAACTGATATCAAAAGTCAACAATTGCTTTATTATATGACTCTTTATTTCTCAGTGTCATTTTAATATTTTTAGATTGTGAAATATATCCAGCTTGTTAGATGGTATTCAGGTAGATTTTTCTCTCGTAAATAAGATTTAAATAGACTCCCGCTAGAATCTGTAGATCGGCGAGTATTTTTAGAATCCTTTTCTATCAAAATCTTCTTAATTTCCTCATTATTTAACGATGAACGCTAGACACCAAAGAGATCATTTTCACAGAATTAATGATATATATAATTATAAGATTTGGCGTAATAAGGTTACATTTTTAGTAGAACAGGCAAAGAAAAAATATTTTCAAAATGCTATTTCAAATTGTAAAGATAGTAAAACTATTTGGAAGTATGTCAAAAGTCTTAATCCTAAAAAAAATACGTAATTATATCACGCATGTAGAATATAAAAATAATGTAATTCAAAATGATGTTGATAAAGCAAATACATTTAATTTGCATTTCACAAATATTGCTGAAGGTTTAGTTGATAACAAATTATGTAATAGTGATGATGGTGCCAGTTTTGATGCACTCAATAAATTTGTAAAATCAAAGTTACAAAGGGGTAGTGAAAAATTCATTATACCAGAAATGAGTATTTTAGATGTAAATATGTATTTAAAAAAACTTGACAAGTCGAAAGCAACTGGTTTAGATGATGTCGGACCAAATATTTTGAGTATGTGCAGCGATGTCATAGCACCAACTTTGACATATATATTTAATCTAAGTATCAAATGTGGTAAATTTCCAAGTATTTCTAAAACTGCAAGAGTATGCCCAATTTTTAAAAGTGGCGATGCCTGTTATCCTGATAATTATAGACCAATAGCAGTTTTGCCTTGTCTCTCTAAAATCATAGAACGACATATAGCTAATAGTTTGTATATATTGTTAAATAAGCAATGACCTTCTTATTCTACATAGTCAGGTTTCAGACCTAAACATTCGTGTACTACTCCACTTACTAAATTAGTAGATGAATGGTTAGCAAATATAGATAATGGAGAGATAAACGGAGTTATATTTTTAGATTTAAAGAAAGCTTTTGATCTGGTTAATCATATAATTTTATTGAAAAAACTTGAATATTATAATGTTTCAAATAGTACACTAGACTGGTTTAAGTCATACTTGTTTGAACGAAGCCAACAAGTTAAGGTCAATAACGTCATGTCTAATACTAAATGCATAAAAACTGGTGTACCACAAGGTTCTGTCCTGGGCCCTCTGTTATTTATTTTATATATCAATGATTTACCACTTAATATAGAACATTCATTAATAGATTTATATGCAGATGATTCTACATTACATTGTAGAGGTAATGATGTAATTCAGTTAGCTTCTAACCTTCAAAATGATATTCATGTTATTGAAAACTGGTGTTTGCAAAATTGTATGACATTAAATGCCAAAAAGTGTAAATCAATGATTATTGGTTCAAAACAAAGGCTTTGTTTAACTGGAAACAGTTTAGATATAAATATTTCAAATGAACAAATAGAAAATGTAGATTGTGAAAAACTACTTGGTTTATATATTGACAAAAACTTAAATAGGAATCAGCAAATAGATAAAATGTCAATTACTAATATCAAATAGAATCAATTTATCACAAAAGATAAGAAAATATTTACCTATGCATATACGTATTATCTATTTTAATGCTTATATTCTGCCATTATTTGATTATTGTTGCAATATATGGGGAAGTTGTTGTGAAAGTGGAATAAATAAACTTAATAAGTTATTAAAGAGATCTACTAGGGTTATAGTAGAAGCTGACATAATGACATCATCCAGTTTATTGTTTAAAAGTTTACACTGGTTAAATGTGGAAAAACGAATTCAATACCAAAAGGCAATACTTGTATTTAAATCAGTTAATGGCATGGTTCCTAACTATTAAGAAGAAAATTTTCATTTTACTAATAATCAAAACTATAACTTACGTTCAGCTGATGAAAAACTATTAAATCTTCCAAAACCAAATACAAATTTTTTAAAGAAAACATTTACATATTCAGGTTCTCAAATATGGAACAGTTTACCAAATGAAATCAAAATGAGTGATACACTTGTATCTTTTAAAACAAAATGTTACAAATTTTTCATCAATTGTGCAAATTAATATGCCTTTTCATTATTATTTCAATACAATTGTATATTGTGTATAATATGACTTTATAATACTGTTTGTACTTTTAACACATGGCAAGAGTAAAATCTCTTTGTTCTTACTGTGGTATAATCTGGATAATGCACAGCTAAGGTGTGCATTAACTACCTCAGATAACTGCACAGTTCAAATCTATTTTTCCTTTAGGGGCGGTTCTTGGATTTTGAAAGGGGCGTTATTCTATCAAATTAAAAAAAAATCCCCGAGTGTAGCGAGACTAAAGACAATATTGACGTTTTGAAGCTAAAACACGATACTTTGTCAAATCCAAGGGTTAACGACCTGTTCGCCCCCACCCCCGAGTCTGCCATCTGCCTTGAAATTACGACAAAGATAAACTTCGTGCAAACATCGTAGTTTCAAAATAGGAAAAAGAAATGTTTCTCATTCCTTCAATTTTTTTTTATCTTAAAGCTGGGACATAAACTATTTTATTATATTTTGTGTACAACGTAAATCTATATCAGTGTTTTAAAGTAAAAAAGAAAGTTAAAACAATTTTTGTTAATTTCTGCCCAAAAAGAATTGTATCTAAGAATATCCGAATATAAATAAATCAATCTGATTTAGATTAGTTTCAGACTCAATGGAATTTATAACGCCTTTTTGAATATCCGAATATAAAGGAACTATTTTTGGATCGAATTTAATGAGGACCATATTTCAGTTTGTTTTAAAACGGGGGGATTAGCTTGAGATCAATCAGACTTCATTTAGACTGACGTGTCTTAAAAAGCAATACAGAAGATAAAAAGAGATTGGGGGGGGGGGGGGGGGGGGACGGGGTTGCGGGGAGTAAAAGGTTTTGAAAGAGAAACGTATTTTCTGTTTATTATACATTTTAAATTTAGGTAATATAATATCTTCCTCGTTTCTTTTTCTCTCTAAGCATATCATTGAGAAATTCAAAAGCAATTATTCTGATTTAAACTCAATAACCCTTGCAGTTATGTTTTTTTTTTATTCATACACCGAAAGTACACAGTTTGTGAAAGTCTTAATAGTCACCAATTAAATGAAAATGGGGAATAAATTTAACGGAAATATTTTAATCAACAAAACATTTTTTTTTATCATATACCCAAGCGCCTGTGGAAACGATAAAAAAAAAATATACCATTAAATCCCAATTTTAGAATGAGTCTAAATATGAAAAAAATTATAAATTTTAAACTTACCAAAGTCGTATTTTCGCCTTACTTTACCCTACAAGAAATTTTCCTAGGATCCGTGGATTGCGGAATGACGTCAACATTTCTAAAACGTTCACGTAAATTGATTGCGTCATGTGTTAAAACAGTTATTGGCCAATCAAATCGGTATATGGAATTTAATCTGCACAGCACGAGATGACCCAATAACCCGAACTCCTACGTCGTTCGGGTTATTGTGTCATCTCGTGCTGTGCAGATTAAATCCCATATACCGACTTGCTTGGTCAATAACTATAACATAACTATGTTATTATTATTTTGAGGACTCTCAGGAAGATTAGTTTTAACTAATGGGATCATCCTCTTGAAATAAAGATTATTTATTTATTTATTTACAAGATTGATCGTTTATATAAATATACAGTGTTAATTTCCATTGTTTAACCCAACCGTTTTAATTTATTGACATAACTGCACGACTCGATTCTCAATTAACAGTGGTAAGATAGTCGTTGCTAATAATTCTGCTCAAACTTTAGTGAAAGACGGGTTTAACTTTGCATTGTTGCGAGAGTTTATTTTTGTGGAAAGGCAATTGTATTGACCTGTAATACAAGTACCATTCAATTGAGTTTATTTATATATATTGTGTTTCTGTCTCTGCCCAAGGTTTTCTATATTTTGCATGTGTAGTGCGTCATAACATGAGACATTGTTACGTGTACCATAATAAGCTTTCGTGCAAGACTGCTGTGTGTATTTTTTACATGGAACATTTGATCAGACTTTGACTTTTGGCTTCTGACCTACATGTATGCACGTTGGGTGTGTCATCATGTTGCAGTGTGTTCCTCGGTATATTACCTCGACCTCAAAATATAATTTTCAATTGACCTTGCTTCTGAATATGTGGCATGTAGATGTATTGTCATAAGATGATGAGTCTATTGGCACGAGAAACTGCATGTGAGCTTTACCTTTGCCCTCAATGTAAAACTTGTATATCGTGTTTGAATTAAATGGAGAATTAACTGTCTGATTGGCACTCGTACCACATCTTCTTAGATATATTAGATATATAGATTTATCATATACTTAGACTAAATAACATGATTTTTACTGTATGATAATAGGATTAAATTAACGTAAATTCCATATTTTTCGAATTAGTCCTTAGCGGGCTGATATGAAACGTTTATCACATGTTTCGATTGTTATCACATGCCTTTCCGTAACTTTATCACATGGCATTCCGGTGATACTCGGCAAATTCCGGAAAATACATCTCAATGTTACGTTTTCAGTGGAAACCATTACAAAGTAGTGTACAAAACAATCATTTGGATACTGGAAAGTATATTTTTGTGAAATAATAAAAAAAAAAAAAAAAAAAAAAAAAATGCATTGTTTAAAAGTTTTAAACATAATTTAGAAAGTTACTTTAAAAAGTTTCCAATCAGTCTTCATTATGTGTATTGTGATTTTTTGTTTTGTTTTTGTCGATTCGTCCATGATATGTGTTTCTTCTCTGTTGAGGCAAATGATAGAAAAAATTCATATCGAATGTACTAAATTTGGGGTCCGACGTCCGTGAACTTTTGAATCTTTGAACTTCTATTACAGAACCACGTAAAAGGATCAATATACGAATCAGTTATTTTTCTCCATTGTTGAAGCATATGATAAAAAGATCATAACATGTCATTTTTCATATCGCATGTATTATCAGCCCTCGGTCAATATCAGACCTCGAGCCATGCGTCTCTTGGGCTGATATTGAACCTAGGGCTGATAATACATGCGATATGACAAATGCCATGTAATAATCTGATAATATTATTAGTTTTGTGTACCACGATGACCCTTCTCAACATCCGCTTCTTTTTTTTTTACAAGGATCTCATAACCAGACTATGACTTTTTGACTCTTGACCTTTGCATATTGGATGTGTCTCTTGGTATGATTACCTTGACGTCAAGTCAGGAGTCTCTGGTTTTTGTTAGTCTTGTATTTTTCAATTGTTAGTTTATTTTATGATTTGGAGTTTGAATTGTACACATTCTGTTAAGGGCCATCTGAAGCCCGCTTTGGGCGAGGGATTTTCTCGCTTTGTTGAAGACCCATTAGTGGCCTTTGACTGTTTTCTGCTCTTTTGACATGGTAACTGTTTCTTTTACACATTCCACATTTCCATTCTTAATTTTTAAGAATGTTTGGTTCAGATGACACTAAATCATTTAATTTCCGTGAATATCAAGTAAGGAAATTCATTGCTTCAGTGGCATCGTGTGCTGCCAGTTGTGATAGATAATGCAAAATCATTTTCAATCATTTTACCTTAGATTTCATTTCATGGACATGTAGATATGGATAGTCTGATTTTACATCATAAAAATTCACACAGAAGGTATACGCATATCAATAAATAGAACTCAATGCTAAGAACCTTTAAAGTAAACTAAGACAGAGAGCTCATTCTAGTGAAACACTTTGTTAAGTTGGTCACATTTAACTTGAAATATCACTGTCTGTTACCAAACTGCATCGAGATCTTGAAAAAAATGTGCAAATTAAGTCTATTTAAAAAAGAATTCAATGGAAGTAAATACGCTGATTACTGAAATAAATGTAGAATATTTCTATTAACCACAGATGCCCCTGCTTATGAAAAAAATGAGTACACTTCCACATATAGATGCAGGATTCGAGTAATTTTGATCATTTTGTGACCATACGCATTGTGAATAAGTTTCAAGACATTTGGTTGAGGCAAATTAAAGTAAAAAAACGGAAACAATAGATTAAGCAGTTTTCCTACATGTATCTCAAGGTTCCGGGGTTGACATTTGTATCATTGGTACTCAGACCACAACTTTTTACATCTAAAAACTCATGAACAGTGACGCCATCGGGACCCAATATCGAACTTAATAGATCTGTGTTATGGGGTAATGTGAATCGCGTATAAGGTTCCTAACACTTTATTGAGTCAGACTTATTTAAGAGAAAGGAAACGAAAGAGTCAGCACTTACGTTTTAAAGGGACATGATAACTCTTGAACGGTAAAAGTGACACTTGAAAATTTCAAATTTGATTTTTGTGTTGAGGTGGGGATCCCGCTTACGTTCGTAACATGTTCATGATCAGACTCGATTCTCAATTAACAGTGGTAAGATAGTCGTTGCTAATAATTCTGCTCAAACTTTAGTGAAAGACGGGTTTAACTTTGCATTGTTGCGAGAGTTTATTTTTGTGGAAAGGCAATTGTATTGACCTGTAATACAAGTACCATTCAATTGAGTTTAGTTATATATATTGTGTTTCTGTCTCTGCCCAAGGTTTTCTATAGTTTGCATGTGTAGTGCGTCATAACATGAGACATTGTTACGTGTACCATAATAAGCTTTCGTGCAAGACTGCTGTGTGTATTTTTTACATGGAACATTTGATCAGACTTTGACTTTTGGCTTCTGGCCTACATGTATATTACCTCGACCTCAAAATATAATTTTCAATTGACCTTGCTTCTGAATATGTGGCATGTAGATGTATTGTCATAAGATGATGAGTCTATTGGCACGAGAAACTTCATGTGAGCTTTACCTTTGCCCTCAATGTAAAACTTGTATATCGTGTTTGAATTAAATGGAGAATAAACTGTCTGATTGGCACTCGTACCACATCTTCTTAGATATATTAGATATATAGATTTATCATATACGTAGACTAAATAACATATGATTTTTACTGTATGATAATAGGATTAAATTAACGTAAATTCCATATTTTTCGAATTGGTCCTTAGCGGGCTGATATGAAAAGTTTATCACATGTTTCGATTGTTATCACATGCCTTTCCGTAACGTTATCACATGGCATTCCGGTGATACTCGGCAAATTCCGGAAAATACATCTCAATGTTACGTTTTCAGTAGAAACCATTACAAAGTAGTGTACAAAACAATCATTTGGATACTGGAAAGTATATTTTTGTGAAATAATTAAAAAAAAAAAAAAAAAAAAAAAAAAAAAATGCATTGTTTAAAAGTTTTAAACATAATTTAGAAAGTTACTTTAAAAAGTTGCCAATCAGTCTTCATTATGTGTATTGTGAGTTTTTGTTTTGTTTTTGTCGATTCGTCCATGATATGTGTTTCTTCTCTGTTGAGGCAAATGATAGAAAAAATTCATATCGAATGTACTAAATTTGGGGTCCGACGTCCGTGAACTTTTGAATCTTTGAACTTCTATTACAGAACCACGTAAAAGGATCAATATACGAATCAGTTATTTTTCTCCATTGTTGAAGCATATGATAAAAAGATCATAACATATCATTTTTCATATCGCATGTATTATCAGCCCTCGGTCAATATCAGACCTCGAGCCATGCGTCTCTTGGGCTGATATTGAACCTAGGGCTGATAATACATGCGATATGACAAATGCCATGTAATAATCTGATAATATTATTAGTTTTGTGTACCACGATGACCCTTCTCAACATCCGCTTCTTTTTTTTTTTTACAAGGATCTCATAACCAGACTATGACTTTTTGACTCTTGACCTTTGCATATTGGATGTGTCTCTTGGTATGATTACCTTGACGTCAAGTCAGGAGTCTCTGGTTTTTGTTAGTCTTGTATGTTTTTAATTGTTAGTTTATTTTATGATTTGGAGTTTGAACTAGTACACATTCTGTTAAGGGCCATCTGAAGCCCGCTTTGGGCAAGGGATTTTCTCGCTTTGGTGAAGACCCATTAGTGGCCTTTGACTGTTTTCTGCTCTTTTGACATGGTAACTGTTTCTTTTACACATTCCACATTTCCATTCTTAATTTTTAAGAATGTTTGGTTCAGATGACACCAAATCCTCTAATTTTCGTGAATATCAAGTAAGGAAATTCATTGCTTCAGTGGCATCGCGTGCTGCCAGTTGTGATAGATAATGCAAAATGTTTCAATCATTTTTCCTTAGATTTCATTTCATGGACATGTAGATATGGATAGTCTGATTTTACATCATAAAAATTCACACAGAAGGTATACGCATATCAATAAATTGAACTCAATGCTAAGAACCTTTAAAGTACACTAAGACAGAGAGCTCATTCTAGTGAAACACTTTGTTAAGTTGGTCACATGTAACTTGAAATATCACTGTCTGTTACCAAACTGCATCGAGATCTTGAAAAAAATGTGCAAATTAAGTCTATTTAAAGAAGAATTCAATGGAAGTAAATACGCTGATTACTGAAATAAATGTAGAATATGTCTATTAACCACAGATGCCCCTGCTTGTGAAAAAAATGAGTACACTTCCACATATAGATGCAGGATTCGAGTAATTTTGATCATTTTGTGACCATACGCATTGTGAATAAGTTTCAAGACATTTGGTTGAGGCAAATTAAAGTAAAAAAACGGAAACAATAGATTAAGCAGTTTTCCTACATGTATCTCAAGGTTCCGGGGTTGACATTTGTATCATTGGTACTCAGACCACAACTTTTTACATCTAAAAACTCATGAACAGTGACGCCATCGGGACCCAATATCGAACTTAATAGATCTGTGTTATGGGATAATGTGAATCGCGTATAAGGTTCCTAACACTTTATTGAGTCAGACTTATTTAAGAGAAAGGAAACGAAAGAGTCAGCACTTACGTTTTAAAGGTTGAACGGTAAAAGTGACACTTGAAAATTTCAAATTTGATTTTTGTGTTGAGGTGGGGATCCCGCTTACGTTCGTAACATGTTCAAACCCGCCTTATTCGGTATGTACAATGTATGTGCCTATGGTAAGTCAGGAGCCTGTAATTCAATGAAGGTCGTTTTTTATGTGTTACATACTTGTTTTTCGTTCATTTTTTGTATATAAATTAGTTCGTTTATTTTCTCGTTTGAATATTGTATGTCATTTCAGTGCCTTTTATTGCTGACTTTATGCAGTATTGACTGCTTATTGTTGAAAGCTGCATATGACCTATAGTCGTTAGTGTTTGTGTCATCTGGTCTTTTGTGGAGAGTTCTCATTGGCACTCATACCACATAAGGGGGAGGGTTGGGATCCCGATAACATGTTTAACCCCGCCTTGTTTTATATGCACGTGCCTATCTTGTTTTTCGTTTATTTTTTGTACATAAATTAGACCGTTTGTTTTCTCGTTTTAATTGTTTTACATTGTCATGTCGGTGCCTTAATTATCTGACTTTGCGGTATGAATCTTGCTCCTTGTTGAAGACCGTGTGGTGACCTAGGCTACATTGTATAATTATTAATTTCTGTGTCTTGTGGAGACTTCTCATTGACACTCATGCACCAGCTTCTTTTAATTTTGTAAAAGTTTTGTAGTATTTTGTTGAGGCAAACTAATATAAAGTTGGGAGAGCGGAACCCGTGTTTATGGACGTTCGAGACAGACGGACTAGTGTAAATGCCCCTAAATCATGGCGCCAGCACATAAATTCTGACTATTTTGCTGGTGATACAAATCTCACTAGCACTGTCATTAACACATGTACACACAATTTTATTATAAAAATATTCAATCTTAATTTTAATTTCTTTATTTTTGGCAAAATTATCATATGCATCCCCTTCACAATGACTGAATGAGTATCAAATTTGACAAATTTGTTGTACATATAAATTATACATTTTATTATATTTCATAACTTTTTTTCCAACTAATTAAAGCTTACCAACTTGATCATCACTTTCCACATATATGTCTTTTATCATTGGGTGGTTTTAAAACTTCTAGCATAGGTGAATTCAGGGGGAGCCCCCCCCCCCCTTTTGTTGGTAAAAATTTGGTTGATTATATAGGGAACCATTGAAGCATGATTGGAGCGGGCCCCCTTAGAGAAAAGTTCTGGATCCGCCACTGTCTAGACATATTTACGTAAATAAGGGATGCGTACAGGGGAAAAAAAGAAAACAAAACGACTGAATTAAATAAAAGGATGCTCGATGTACTGCATGTATACTTGTTTTAAAAATCTATACGATGCTTTATTTTTATCTTGTTTCCTTATCAGAATAATTAAAATGAGATGATAAATACCTTATAGCTTCCTTTCCCGTCGATGCTTAAATGTTTAATGTTATAAAATAATTATAGCGTCTTTGACCTAATTTACCTGTTTATTCGGAGACTTGCGGTTATCTTCTGTTATTTTCAACGGGAAGATTAGAATGATCTAGAATAGAACCCAGATGGAACCAAGAAGTCGGGTTGCCCTAACCAAACAACCCGGATGTTGAACCAGTTACCATGGTTTCGAACCAAAGAACCAAGGTTCTGAACCAGAAAACCCAGATGGAACCACAGTTTAGAACCAGAGTGCCCGGATATAACCTAATTGCATTCGGAATTCTCATGACTTTTTATACCTTCAATGTATTTTCCAAATCATTTATTTATTTAGTATATTTATATATAATTATATATAATTTATATATAATATATTTATGAAAAGCGTTTTTCAGTAGCTACTTCTGCTGCTCCAGCCATACTTGAAACATGTAACTGTCGTCTGTGAGATCGAAACGATTTTATGTCGAGAGCGCTGATTGGTTGATATTTATTCGGTCGTTTAATTAAAAACCATTTTATTTATACATCCCCATGTTTTTGTGTTGTACGATTACACCACCGTCCCAGAGTTAAAACATTGACGATGTTTGCACATTCAATTATGCTTAACAATGTCATACTATTGTGGTTGTCTAAAGTCGAGAGCCTGTAGGTCAGTGATCGTCTTTGGTTCATATATGTCATATTTGTTTTCGGCAAATTGTTTTGTTATTGATTATGCCGGCATTAGTTTTAACAATTGGATGGTTTCATATTTTTCCAGTCGAGGGAATTTATATCTGACTTTACGGTTTGGGATTTTCTTGTTGTTGAAGGTTGCATGGTTCACTTCATTTGAATTCTGGTTGATAGCTGTCTCATTGCCATTTACACTGTATCTCCTTATTTTTTAAATTAATTTGTAATAAAAAAAAATAGATATTGAGCAAACTGTCCTGTGAGTTTTCATGTTTTATTGGGTTTCTTGATGCATCCCTTTAGATTGATTGATTGATTTTTGGAGTTTTAACGCAACTTTTAAGCTTTGTCGTGGCGGTCAATTTGAATTGGTGGAGGAAGACGGAGTGCCCGGAGAAAACCACTGACCTTCGATAGGAAAACTGACAATTCTTGTCAATAAAGATTGGAGTCGAGTGCACCCGCACGAGCGGGGTTCGAACTCACAACATCAGTGTTGACTGGCTAGTGATTACAGTAATAACTACTTACACCACTCAGGCACTGAGACCCCTCATCACTTTTGAAATATGTGCATGTGTATATTCGAAATCTAAATTCACCTTTGAAAAAAAATCAGGCGTCAACCAATAGGTGGCAGCTGAGTGTTTACTTAACTGTTATAATTATAAAAAAAACCCAGGAAGCTAACAATGTTATGTGAATATTTTGTCACTTTTGTCGTATATCGTGTTAAAATAAGAAGGCGTGGTATAATCGCGAGTTAGACAAATCTCTACAAGAGAAAAAGACTAGTGACAAAAAAAAAATACTATCGGAAAAAGTAGAATGTAATCTTTGTCATGGAGAGCCTGTTTTCATAATAAAATATGTTTACGGTTAGACGATTCATATTTACCAATTAATTTGCTTTAACATAGTTACATGTATCATCTACTGAAAAAATTAGAATTAGTAGAATAAATATACTTACCAATGAGACAAATATGCTTCGGATTTCAAATGAAGTGGAAGTAAACGTTTATGGTACTTGTAAGTATTTCAACCAACAAAATGATCCCTAATTTTTCTTGTCTCATTGGCAATCATACAACATGTACCATATCCTGTATGAAGAATCCTAAATTTTTAATGCAAAATCGATGATTATAAACAAATTTGTCTCCAAATGCTGATCACATATTTCTCTTTCAATACAAGTTTCGTGTCTGCAAATGTGTTCGGTAGTCTAAGAAAACAATGACGTCTAAAGATTGGTTTTGTTTTGCTAGGGAAGGGCTTCTTTTATATAAGTTCTAAATATTTATGAGGATGAACTGTTGATCTGACAAATACAGTTGTTTAATTTCACGTCCTCTTGTCCTCAGAGGATAGATAATTTTCTTATTTTTATGTTAAATCCTACATGGATTCATTACGGTAGAAAATGAGTAAACTAATCATTGTTTACACGATAATCATTTTTCACTTGGTTGTAAGTTTTACAGTTTTTAGTTTTTAACAGACCATACTCATTCATCCTGATTTCTGTTTATAGATATACATGCTTGAATTATCACGTTTGTATTTATTCAACAATATTTTTTTTACGAAGTTCCAAGTCTTAATAAAAGTATGATAACACAAACCCTTTTTTATTTTAAATTTGTTTCATGTTTCATATTTCTTGTGAAATAAACTGCAGTTGATCACGTAACGACTACTCTATCCTTTTTGATCATATTTATGATGAGTTGCTCCCCTTTTGCCGTTTGATAATGTATAATTATATAAACTGAACGCTTTTGTTGTAAACTTGTCGTCCTTCATCAATGGACCTAATCAGTAACATAATACAATATTTGCACACACAATAGTCGTAGGAAATCATGATATATTTAATATTAAAGAGTTATAGTCGGCTATACATTCAATCCCGTCGCAATTTTTGCGAATGTCCCAAGTCAAAAACCTATATAGCCTTTGTTTAACTAATCTTTATTTTTTGTAAATTTTGGTAGTTTGTTTTTAATATTTTGGTGGCATCCATGAGGCTGAAGTAGTATTTTCCCCCTGCATTTGGGGCTTTGAGCTGTTTTTTACTCTTAGGTATGCTTTTTGTCTTATTGACACATTCCCCGTTTGTCATTTGTTATTATTTTTTTAAAACCATATAATTGAAAAGTGTTAAGAAACGTATATCCTGTTCCACATTCACTACTACGTCTCCTTGTTAACGAGTAGTATCTGTAACCTCAAATTCTAGCAAATCTCCGTGAAACGAGGATCAACATCAAATGCTAGCGAACAGAAGAGACACATGCAAGTAAACAGTATATATTATATTATTATATCGTTTATAATATCAACCTGTCTTATTGGCTCACATGCTTTGTAAGCACAATTGAAATGTCCCAGTTTCTACTTTATTCAAAAGTCTTGACCCATCGGTAATAGTACTAGTATAGTGTCCATAGTGATTTCAAAACTTATATCTGCGCCCATTTAATTTTGATAAGAATTTTCACGATTGGAAAAAAATGTATATTTTATAGTTTAAATATATAGAGTTTTGTCCCTTTCACCAAGTTGAACACATGCAAATATCCAATATCAAATTAAAGACTTGTAGTGTTTTGTTAATACAGGAAAGGTATTGAAAATGTGCATGTACCATTAGTAAATCAATACAAACGTTTTTATAACCTCACAAAGATCTTACTGAAAGTCCTTTCAATTAGATTTCAAATATGTTTGTGTTTAGTCTATACTGTTTAGCCGAAGCTTGTTCGACCCTTTCAAATAAAGTGTAATATCGGATGAAACTATCGATTTATATTAGAGAAAAACCAATTGAAAGAAAATATTTGTTGCCTTCGTTGTAGAGTGAATAAGATTTTCCAATGAATACTTTTTTTTACATTTAATTTTACGAAGTCATACACCTTTTGAGATTGATTAAACAATATTTTCCTATTCGAAATTAAAAGTCTCTCTGATCATGTTAAACCTACACGTGAAAACTTTTTTATGAATATTCATAAGATCATTTGTGTTAAAAAAGAATAGTTGTTATGGATCTTAACAATTTAAATCTTAATTAATAGTCATTTAAGAAGAACAATCTCTTCTGAGCCCATGACAGATTTTATCGAGACAAAAATCCGTGACGCACCTTGCTATTGAAATTGAAAATCAACGGTTAAATGATTATCAATATTCAAACGGTATTCGATTTCAGTACTGTAATTTATAGGAGTCAGTGTTAATTTTTATGTATTTTTTCCACATGTACTGTAATTAGTAACCTAATTTGTGTCCTACTTGTTCTTTTGTTTACAAGACAACAATGGATGCCATGTGATAGTGTTATTTTAGGATTTATTTAGTGATAATCGAACAATATCGAGAACGGTGCTATTTCATATTTAGAAAAGTTTTGCCATGAATTTGAATATATTTGCGATCAAATTATTCATTTCCATAATTTTGAAGATTGACTACATAGGTGAGTTTTTGTTTTATATATATCATTTTTTCATTTGATATTAATTTACTGCTTCTGTATGTGTACTATTGTAAGTAGCAGGTGAAACAGTAATCATCATCATTATTTAATTGTATCTCTTTCTTTTCTTTCTATATGCCCTTTCGTTTTTCAGTATATTTTAGTAACATTTGTTCTGTTTATATAATATATAGTGTATTTTCACATTCAATTAGTAATATTAAATGTTATATGTATTGTATTGCGGATAATACTTCATAAATATATTTGAATTTAGTTTAATCCTTTTTGTTCCGAGAAAATGAAAATATATTAAGCAATAATTATTGTCCTACTTCGAAATGGTGCTTTCAGAAGCAGAATGAAATAAGGCCTATCTTATTTTTATTTAATACTTCAGTTGAGCTGTGATAGTCTCATTTAAATCATGAGATTATTACACTGCATTTCACATTGAATAAAAGTCGATTTTCCTACAGGGGGCAATCTACGTATTTATGAAAAGATTGGGCTAAAGATTTTATATCTGCATGCAAAAATCATAAACAGAAAGTGGTTCCGGGCTTATATAGATGATTTGATGTCCTGACGAAAGAAGACGAAATGTCTAATACATGTAGATGTCCCATTGTTTGTTTTCGAATTCATAAGAAACATATACAATTGTCACCAAAACTGATGTAAAAAAAGTAAAAGCTTATAACAAATATCATTCTTGCAAACAGAAAATATAAACATAGATGTCCTATACTAAAGAAATATTTTATCGTCCAAAAAAACCGAAAAGACGTCTATTTCGAAAGTAATGTATAGTACCGACCATTATCGTTAAATGATGCAAAAGAGATCATCGAAGATGAAACAACATTATAAACAGTCCTGTAGCATATATATAGATGATTGTAAGTGTCCAGATAAAAGAAGACGAAATATCTAATAAATGCTCACTTTTTTGTTTTGGAATTCATTGGTGATAATTGATTTGAACTAATTGTCATAACATGCGAGTAGTCTCAGAACTGTACTTAATGTCTTTTTTTTATTGTTAGGGATTAGAGATGGATACATACTCTGCCATGTCCTGTCTGTGTTTTAATTTCATTTTTCCTTTGTATCTATCTGATTAGTGGAGCCTTTATCAAATGATTTGTATTGGTTGTTAGGCTGTGCCGTAACACTACTGTTCCAAAAAAGGGTGGAGTTTGTGGCAACAAACATGATTAGCCCAGCAAAATTCTGTATGTGCACGTGCCTGTCCCAAGTCAGGAACCTAAAGTTAAGTGGTACATGTAGTCTTTGGTTCATGTAAGTGTATTTGATTTTCGCGGATTGTTTTGTTATAAATAAGTTCGTTGAATTGGTTTTGTGATTGATTTTTTTTATATTTTTTCATGTCGGTGGTCTTTTATTCTTAGATTTTTTTCTATTTGTATCCATCTGATGAGTTAAGACTTTTTCAACTGACTTTTATGGTTCGTTCGTATGTTTCTCTCGGGACACACAACTGTCCAAGGTTAGGGAGACGGTTAGGATCCCGCTAACAGGTTTAACCTCGCCACATTTTGCATGTATGCGCCTGATCCAAGCTTAAGTCAGGAGCTTGTAACTCAGTGATAGTAGTTTGTTGATGTTTTACACATTTGTTATTTGTTCATTTGGTTGTACATACATTATGCCGTTAGTTTTCTCGTTTAAATTATTTGGTTTTTATAGATGACTATGTGGTACAGGATTTGTTCATTACTGAAGGCCGTGCGGTGATCTATAGTTGTTAATTTCTGTGTCATTTGTCTTGTGGAATCACACCACATCTTCTTTTTTATATTTATATACGGTATTAGTTTTTTTCGTTGTTGAAGGCCATACGGTTGCCTATACTTGCTTAAATCCATTTCAGTTGATCTTTGATGATTCATTGTCCCAAATGGCTGTCATACCACATCTGCCTTTTTTCATATTAAAATCAGTAATTAAAGCTCTATTCCGTTACTGTTTGGCTTATACTTTACCGCTCTGTATACTCTATATGTACTGTTTTATCATGCTTTTGTTATAAGCAATGTATGGGTTGACAGATTAAGATACCTTGTAAATTATAAACTGGCACTGAATTATCGCGTTTTTCTCTCGGGACAATACTACATATTGTAGTCATTCTTATGCGGTTGAATAATGACTACAATTATCACTAATGACTATAGAAATAAGAACGAAATTAAAAGTAGTAATGCACCCATCAAAATACCTTACATAATTATTGTCTTCTTCATAACACAATACTAAATATACCGAATGCATTACATACAGCGGTATTTAATTTAATACTCGAGGGTAATCTATTCCGTAGTGGTATTCACACAAGAAACACAATAATTAGCCCCATACATCTGAAACAATTGATTTTTCTACGATTTACAACATTATTCATTTACATTGATATGGATACTAGAAAAACGAGAAATCATACCTCTTGCATAGACAATAAAAAAAATTAAACCAGAAGATTACAATACCTAGACAGTATCTTGAAAAAATGAAGACAGTAAAAAACTCTTACACAACATATCGGACACAAGGGGTTGACAGGAGGTTCCTTGTTTTGCACTGTCCTTCTCATCTCTCCCAATCGCATCTGCTTTTACTTCTTTACCCAAAACTCCCATACAAAAATCGGTCAAAAAACTTTTCCAGCAAGTCTCTATTTCCACACACTTTCTGTGCCTGCACTCGGTCTTTGACTCCACAGTTCCTGATTTCAACCCCTTGTCCACCGCTCACACATGTGTACAATATACAGCTCCGAAGTATATGTTTGGAAAGGGTTATAATTATAGGTTAGACAATACTTGGTCATGTTTTATGAAGATTTAAACCATACAATTCCTTTTGTACTCTTATATCGACTTGTAGCTGTAATGATGTATTGTAATATTCCGTGTAATATGTAATGTTGAGAACTGGACCTTTCAGTGGTATATGTTTGTTTATCTTCGAAAAAGAAAAAAAAAATGAGAAATATTCTTTTACACATGTATTTGTACATGTTCAATGAAAAATGTTGTAACTGCGGACACAAAAGACTAATGTACACTCAGTCTGTTAGTTTGGGTGATATATATCATGTTAATTGTTTAGATACTTACTACAAGCTGTCAAGTATAAAACTCTTCCTATATATTTGATAGAATGTTTAAAATATGCAAACGTCCAGTTTGGTACAGATATAGATAAGAATTTATCAGTTGACGAGGAAAGCATGAAACTTTGCACAGTATTTTTTGGTTGTATACCCTTTGATTTCAGCTATGGACCGACTATAAAAAATCCAATATGGCTGCCATATTCAAAACCTCAAAAAGGCGGAAAAAACGACATATATATATATATATATATATATCAAGATTGTCCGCAAGGTATTCTACATAATTTCGGAAATTAAAGTCAGCGATAATTCTTTAAAAATGGTCTTCATGTTCTTGAATTTGTTTTCAATGAAATTTAAGATAAAATCAATAGTTTGGTTATTTCTAAAATGCTTACACTTGCAAATATGGCTGCATATACAAAAAACAAGTAGTGAAAATCAAAACGTTAATCAATATGTGACATGTTATTGGAATTGTTCTTCAATTGCTTTCAATTTTAATAGTTGGAATGAAATAGGTTGAAGTGAGTCGATTGAACGTTGATATAGGTTAAATGTGGTGGCATGTTAGGTAACTTATTTGAACTTTGAGGCAGTTCCGTGTGCATCTTGTCTCGGGTCTCTTCAATGCCACGTCCTTATTCACTTATCGGGTTTTCATCTGCCGTACCCACTATATCGTAAAATAACTCTATGTAACTAATAGGTGTACCTTTCTCAAGGCGGATGTGACGATTGCCATCATTTAAAATGGTTCAGGGGAAACTATTTCCTTTTCAAACTACGTCGAAATAAAGGCGCAACTAGTTAGTGAGCATGCTTCTAAAATGAACTTCTGGTAAGCCCTTTAATTTGCTTTAATGGTAACAGTAACGTCATAGTTTCTCGGAACTGTGATGGTTCGTTTTATGCATTTGCTTAGTTCAAATCTAGTCTCGACTGTTAACAATTGCCGCATTCATCACTTTGTTGTTGATAGCAATTGTGGGAGTACTCAGATTTATCAATGCGCCCAGTGATCCCCAGTGTGTCTAGAATATCTAGCCCAAGTATAACATCGTCGCTGTTAACGGCGCTTTGCACACATCCCATTGCATGTTTACTCAATGTCGAGAGAAGTGTTCCTTATAATCTTCCCAGTAACCATATGTTCACCCAAATTACATAGAGTTACGGTCTCCGAATCTTTATTATCTGCTGGAATTAATTTCTCATTTACTAATCATTGCAGCAGTATAAACGATCATGCTCACATGATGTTCACATTCTAGTTTAGTACCTCGTACTGCTAGGTTTTATCGACAACTGATAGATAATATCAGACGAGGTCTTGTGCCTCTGTTCGGTTTTGTCATGAGGTGACGTTTCATGGCGAATGGACTTGGGATTTGAACTTGCACGACCCGTTGCTGTTTAAAGATTTCGTTGTAAGGGATGTGCTTTGATTTGCTCTGTATTCTGGTGGTGAAGGTGACCGTTGCCTGAAATAACCGGGATTTCTTTAGTTTGTCCATGGGGGAACTGATCATTTACCTTACGGACTATATGATCTCTGGCTTGGTTAGGGTGTTGCTAGTCGATAACTTGGGTGCATTTCTTCCTTGCGATCTACCGCACTTATATTGCTCAGGGATCTTCTACGTGTATTTTGATCTGGTGATCTTCCACGATTATACTTATAAGAAGGCCCAAGTATATGTTGATCGGTCTATCCACGGTAACGCTGATTAGTTGAAATCATATTATCAGCTTGTTTTAAGACAATGTGAGTGAGGTTACGGATCTCATATTCCCTTTACCGGTCGGTGATACTACGCTATAAGCAGAGAAGACATTAAGGCATAGTTGACACTTTTTGATCCATATAATGCCATCAGGATGGCTTTTAAGGTTTTCAATTGTTTTAACGCCTTATTGATCGTTTTTATGTTACTCTCTATTACATGCCCCGAAGAATAATTGTCTCTACATCCTCGGAGGAATGCTTAAGTTCCAATCTGGTCTGATCGTCTTTCTTGTTGAAGTGCTGCATCAATGATTTTCTTAAGGCCTTGGCATCATCATCTGTGTTTATCTTGCGAACATACGCCAAGGCAACATCGGCCAGGCAATCTCGGAGCCTGCACACCTATTACCGGTTTTCCCATTGTCGTCCACCGGCAGTTCGTTCAAATTGATAAATGAATGCCTCATTAATCATGGATCCTCTTCCATTGACTATATGCATTTTTGGGAGCTGTGGGCTTCGGCTCCGATCGCTTCTTCTACAATTATTGTCTTGCGAGTATATTCTCTCTCCAAAGAGGATTCTGAAGAAGAGCTTACGTATTTTTGGTTTCCTTAACCTGTTCCTGGATCGGTCAGTGGAGTCAGCTTACTGTTGTTGCAAGCCTGCGTCAGCTCCAGGAGCTGACGAGATTGTCATAATTTGAGTCATAAATATTGGAAGAGGATAATTTGCCGTTGACCCGACCGGGATGATATTGTTAGTATGCACTGAAGTCAGCATCGTATAATCTAGATAGATCCACTTACAGCCAATTGTTTCTGGTATGCTGTGCTGCTCTGAACCAAATATGAACCAAATATGATTGTATCATAGTAGGTGGTATCCTTGATCAGTACTATAGGTTCTAGAAGTATGTCCCTTAAAAGGAAGTTGTTGTTGAATAATTTGAACTGTCTCATAGAGGGCCACGGGCCCTGACATAGGACTTTCGACTTAAGTTGAAAACAACAAATTTGCGCTCAATAGAGTTGGTGCATTTGATGCTGGTTCATGCAAACTAATAGGGACAGATCCAAGGTCAAATTTAGGCTTACTATAGATGATGTGTTCATTGCAGGAATTTTAACTTCTTTATTTCTCTTGTCCACTAAGAAATTCCATTTGTTTGAAAGTACACTGCTGTTTAAATGCATTTGGATGTGTCTCCTCCCTCAGTTGATGTCAGAGTGTCCTTCCGCCTTACCACGACATTAAATTTCTCATTGGTCTGCAAAGCACTTACATCTTGCCTTGTGGTCTATCCTGTCTTCAGTCTTCTGAAGTTGCTGAGATATTGCTCCCATCTGTTAATTACTAATTTGCATTGACTCTTTCTATTCAGCTTGCATCGTTATGAAACAAACACACACTTAATCAATTCACGCTTCGATCTGCTTTATACTGCGGTCAATCTCTGCTGTTCTTTGAGCATTATATATCCTATCTGCTAAAACTGCTTGGTACAACTGTTGATTAGTCATACCTGAGTTGTTCTCTGTTAAAGTGTCTTCAGCTGTGGGTTTCTCAATATTCAGTTTCTGTCGTTGTCTGTCAATGTTCTTGTCCACGTTGTCCGAACTCCTGCCTTCTCACTGTTATGTTTTTATACAATTCTCAAATTACTGTATAATATATCAAATTGCAAAATATTGACTCAAGACAAAAAGAACTTTAACAAAAATGCTTATATTTAGGTAAATTCTTAAGAATTAATATTTGCTTATTATTCAAGTCAGCAATTTTGAAAAAAAGTTGCCATTTTAAATGTCGATGATAGATCAAAACAAAATCTTGCTAAGTAAACCAAGTCATACAAATATGTTGAATGTTGTGCTTCCAGCACCAAATCCACTGAGGTTAGTGCAATTCTGGAAAATATTTTAGAAATTATGGCGGCCATCTTGGAATAAGCCGCCCTATTAACTGTTGAGGTTGGGTCCCATAGCTAATATTGCTCAGTACAAAAAAAATGTACCATCATGCATATTTGATGCTTTCCTCATGATTTGAGCATTTTTTCACCGATCAACCGGGCTAAATGCTGAGACTGAGTTGTTACTCTTTAAGTGTTTTTCGCTCTTTATATTTATCATAAAATGTTGGATACAACTACACTGACTTACCTACTTATCTTCCTACTTACGTAAATATTTCTTTCTGTTTTATTTAAACTAGCTGAGAAAATGTCACCCTTGATACATTCTGTAAAAGGTACAATGGATTCTTGTAAAAACAAAATAAGTAAAGGTAACAGTAGTTTACCACTGTTCAAATGAATAATAAATTTATCATAAAAAATCAATTCAGTATTGAATCTGCTTTTCTTCTTCAATAAGGTACATGTAATAAAAAATGGCTTACATATATTTCATAAATCAGATTAATAGATTTTTTATCGATAGAAATATTTATTTGATGAACCTGTTTAACTGATTCCTCCCCTTTCACTAGTTTTTCTATAGGTATAGAATTATAGTATATACGCTTATATATGATCAGCTTCATTGATATAGATAAACATTTAAACATTGTTTGTTCCTCATTGTAACCCAAGGTGACATTTCTTCACTCCTTTGTACATTTAACGCGTCATGAGAGATATATATTTATTACCTACATCGGCTTTACACTGCTCTTTGTTTAACAGATGGTTTTTTTTGTCAATTCACGCCAATATTTAAAGGCATGCACAGACATACCTTAATGTGAATCTTAGTTGTATTTGAACAAAATCTGTAAACGTTGTTGATAAAAAGTCGTTGAATATAGAATAGGACATTCACAATAAGGCGTTTGAAAGATTGGTCTATTTGCTGGCAGTATTTATTTAACCTATTGTAGTCAGTTCTGAATTCTGAAATGATTCTTTCTATTACTGGATTATGATAATCAAGTTGATGGGCCTTACAAAAAACACGTATTTATTGGCGTAGTTCTCTCCCAGTTTTACTTCTAGAGCATGAAATTTGTCGTTTAAGATTTGTTGCCATCATAACTGCAATTTTCACATATTGCATTGTACTGATGTTGTACTGGTCATTTAAACTAGAGACCTCCTGTGCTGCATCTTTTGATAACTGGTCTGATATCTCGTTCGTGTCACCATTAGCATGGCATGGATCCAAGATAGATGGGGCAATATGCGCAATTGTTTCTCCATAGGCCGTAATGGAAACGTTTTCTTCTGTTGCTCAGCCCATATCGTTAACTTGTATATGTATGATGGCTTGTTTCGAAGCTCAGACATTTTTACATATGTGGTTAAATTTTCGGGGTACGAAGTGTGATTCATTTTCCCGTAATTTAGCAAACCCCGAGTATCCTTTTGCGATGTCGCTCCTCAGGGTAAAAAATCCCAATTTTAACACAATAAGTTCTTTGAAATTTTAATACTTTGAACAAATTTCATAGCTGCATGGTTTTTACACATTTATTTTGTGTTCCCTTATTTTCTAAATTAACACTAATGGTTCAGCTCAGTCATTTGTTTATCATAGAAATGTGTCAATTATCACTACACAGAGATTTTTTGTTTACACGTGACTTTTGTGTTCCTCATTTCAAGGCGCATTAGGGGTATTGTCCCAGATATTTAGGTTATTTCGTATGTCGCCTCCTAGGAGGGTCTAAATGTTTTTTTATCATCTGTGTTTGTGTCAATGCAGTTATTTGACTTCCAGTTCTGAGTTAAGATTCCAACAGCTGTACGGCTATCACATAGGATCTTTACATATGTGAACTCGCCTTTCAATTTGTGAATTCAGTGTTCCAAAACCACACCAACAGGTTATAGTTAAAATCTATTCTTTTTGTACTTGCCAACAACGAGATCCATCATTCCTTTCTCTGGCTTGTATGTCATTTCAGGAGTTTTAATTTCGACATAAGTAACGGTCAGGATTTGCTTTATCCAACAAACTGGATTTCCTCCACCAGCTCCCAGTCTGATGAAATCAACAACACTTTATTTGAGGGGGCAACAGTTCTATGCATATTATAATTGAAAATTAACAGCATATATACAACTGGTCAATGGAAGAGGTGTATAATGATAAATACAAACATAACATAATTTACCTGTTCACAATCTGCGTTAATGAAAGATAGAAATTAAAAATAGGCGCAAATTTCAAACGCCCGCGAGTTGACATATTTGTTTGATTTTATAAAAATAGGCGCAAATTTCAAACGCCCCATAGTTGACATATTTGATTGATTTTATAGTGATTAAATTTGTTTTTATAGTGTTTAAGCTATTTTTCTATAGTGATTAAGACTTTAACACAATGTTGACTGCTGCATCCCTATTTGTTGACACTTTTATCTATAGTGTCTGTTTTGTTCACACAGTGTTAACAATATTATGGCGTTTTATGCGACTGTCATAAATGTGAGAGGTTTTGCTAGCTATACTATCGGTTTTAATCCACTATTTTAGTACAGAAATATTTTCTTTTTATAAAATAAATGACATTCACTTCTTTGTAGAGTAAACCTCCAAATAAATTTAAACATGTAATCTTGTTTGAATTAAATTTGAAGTTTCATATAACTTTACTTGACACCAAGATAAGTGTCAGACAAGTATAAAATTTTCTGTCAGCTGTCTGATATTTCACCAGTAAAGAACCAGTTATTTTCTATTTTTCTTCAAGAACACTTGTGTTTACATTCTTTCATCACGGTCCCCCCTTCCACTTGCACTATGCAGAGGCCTTAGTTATAACGACATGTCTCGTAGTTTAGGTCGATGCATACAGAAAAATATCTGCGAATAAATGTCTGGGAAGTCAACAATTCAATAACGGTATGTTTATGAAGATTTTGATAAGAGAAATAATTTTCTTTTAATGTCACTTGCTTAATTGAATTTAAAGTTTCACATAAATTTAATTGACACCAAGCTAAGCGTTTGATAAGTATAAAATATTCTGTCTGTATGCAGTATGCATATTTCACATATGACTGACAGACTGGAAAAAAAATCGGTTGAAATGTTAATAGTTTTTCAAATCATAATCTAACTGCTCGAATATATTGTAAAGAATAATCAAATGTTCTTTGTAACTGTTGATTTCTTTTGCCTTTTTGGAGTTAGTACCTACAATTCAGTTTCATATTCTTTATTGTAGTATTCCATATTATTAAGTGTGGTTATTGTAGGAATTTATTGTTAAAGCAACAGTCCCATAGTTCTCCTTTGGTGTATTCAAAAGAGAGTAAGTGAACAGTTCAAGTGTAACATAATAGATTGCATTCAATCATAAGTTCTATAAAATGATAGCTGTCACACAACTAATCACTAACTTCCACAAAAGTGAAATTTCATAAATAAATGGCTATATTATGAAATCAACTATAATGGTTATCTTAAAGGATAAATTATGTAATTAGATTGTACAACAGAATCTATGGAGATCTTTTGTAAAACTTAAGAATAAGATGAAACCATGTTAATGTAAGAATAAATGAATAGGCATATTTAAAGGCTGTATATTTAAGTAGAATAGCTGTGATTATATATAACAACCCCGTTCATAACGAAATTCGAATACACCATGCTTTTGTTAAAGTCGTCTGTTTTACCCTTATTTACATTGTAAAATTTGTTATCTATGTGACGTGTAAATAGTGTTTCTGAAGATGTTAATATTTGTTTGAGTAACAGACCAATTTGCTGCCCAAACATGTCTGTATGGAAAATTGAATAAGGATTTCAAACTTTTTTTACTCAGGCCAAAAATATAACAACATAAAGATTCAATAGTTTCTAAACTTCCTTTTTTGGTCCATCTAATATCAATTAACGAACTAATAACTATATCATAGGGTATCATAGTACCATGCTCGCCTAGGGTACACGAGTTCATATGACCTTTACACTTTATTTGATACTACTCAGCTGGGCAAGCGATATTTAGGAATTAGAGCAAAGACTGGTCAGAATTATGTGTTGGGATAGAGTGACATACTATTGAGAATGGAAATGGGAAATGAGTCAAAGAGACAACAACCCGACCATTTAAATAAACTCATCATAGATACCAGGACTAAATTTAGTATATACGCCAGACGCGCGTTTCACCTACAAAAAAAACTCATCAGTGACGCTCGAATCCAAAAAAGTTAAAAAGGCCAAATAAAGTACGAAGTTGAAGAGCATACAGATAATGTGTCTTCCATGTCTTCCAGTTAACATATGAACTACAACGGTGAAACGCAACACTATTGACATCATATGAAATGCCTTATTAAACGAAAGTTGAATCGAAGATTGAATATTATTTGTTTAATTAGATACATCACTGTCAAAATTATTTTTGTAATGATATATTGGTCATGGTAGTTGAAGTGAAATTATTTTATAGTATTTAATCTTCAATATATTGTATGTTTTAGAGATAAATTTAAAAAATTGAAAATCTTACAAATATTAACAACCTTTATGTCCTCAATCGAAGTGGCTGTAAATGATTGGATAAGCTTCAATTCAATTAACACACTGCAAATTTCATACCAATAGATTTGGTAGTCTAAAGACAGTTTACAGATTAAAAATGACTTGCAGAACACAATGTAATTAGTCCTTGTCAATATAATTGTACCATACATGTTGCTTATTATGATAATTGGTGGACGGTCTTTATTGAAACCAGTACCTAAGTACTGATCTTTTTCTAATTTTATAAGACAAGGTAGATGATCCATATCTCCAGTAATATACTGCGTTGAATCATAAACTTAGCCCAATTATATTTCTTTATCAGTAAGAGTTTAGAGCATATGTAATTGTAATTTGACAACGATTACATGTATGTGGGATTATTTAAATCAGACTAAACAACAAAAATCCATAAAATCTTCTGTAAAGGTCATTTAAAAAGTATCCCGGATTAAGTTAAAAGCAAGTGCATGTTTGAATAAATGATTATAAATGTATTGTAATGTCCTTACAGGAGGAAATCGTTGTACTCTCATACCATGTTTCTTTAAAATCCAATAATTGTCATTTCACTAAGCCAAAGTAATAAAGGTTCATTTACATAATTATTTTTGTTTGTCCACACCACTGCATTATCAATGATTATTCACTTTGAGTACAATTTACTCGGTGTATTTCATTAAGTCTCGGAGGAGGACGCAGTGTTCTTATGTAAACACGCTAACCCAAATAATTTACACTTGTTACAAATCTAAAATGATTTGTTACAGGTCATAGATAGGAAGACGGGTGACAGTTTTGTAAATTGAAGATACATTTCTAACAAATAATTACAAGTATTTAATGCCAAATCAACATGCATCCACAAATAGAAAATTAAATAATTATAAATCACCGTACGACATTCTAACGATGAGCAGAACTTATACCCTATTGTCCATCATTAAACTTTAAGGCTCATCCATTGAAGTCACCGTAAACGAAAAAGCTGTGTGTTAAGTACTAAAGGATAGTACATTGTACTCCAATATCAGTACAACTCTGAGGATTTGGAAAAAATAACGGATGTTCATGTATGTAAAAGTCTAGCTTTGTAGACTTTTTTGTAGTAAAACATTTCAGTATATAACACACGTTACCCTTTTTGGTTGAATTTGACATTACATGTACCATTAAACCCTGGATTAGGAAAAGAAACATTTGAAATCTCCAGATAGTTAATGTTGTCTTGTTTAAAACGAACTTAATATTAATAACTAGTATTGGGAATGAGTCTTCGAAATTAATCCAGGTCATCAAGTCTAATTGTAAAGGTAGACAAAACCAATATCAACCTTCCTGGGAAAAAAATAAAAGCTATCAATATTTGTTTAACTAGTTTTTAAAAGATATGAACTTCAAATATTTGAACACAGGTTTTAATTGTCTTTCTAGTAAAGCACTAGTTATAACTATAAGAAAAGTTAAGTTTACGCATTGTGTTTTGTGTGTTTATCTTCAATATATAAGGACAAAACGTTTTGATACCCACATTTCAAAAGGAAGTCATTTAAAAAGAAGGATTTACGAAGTAATGTGTTATTTGTAGCCGTGGTATTGTAGTTTGAAATAACAACACTAAAAAATCATTGTTTCTTTCTTATTCTTGTTGGACCTGTTTTTATTATGTGTAGACATTAAAAAGGAATATTTAAAAAAAGACCTTAGTTTCATTTGCAACATGGTCATGCGTTTGGGTCACAGTTAACTTAGCAGTAACATACCATCTGCTCTGTTGTATGGTGTTTACATATCTCAATTAATATTTTATGATCATGTGTGCTCACACTATACGGATTGTGGCAGGATTGTTCTCTAATGCAGAAACTTTTCTAACAGATTTATTAGGAAGAAAGCTTCAAATTGACAGTCCATAAAATTTAAGTCATTTCCCCTGAAAATAACAATCGGTTGATCTAAACATTTTGTATGTGTCTACACTAACTTATGTCATGTTGCTATGTCTTAGATTGGGATTTACCATCTCAGTCAGAATAAACTTTCATGACCGTCATAATCATGATAATTATGTAAACTAATATTTTGAAAATATTTGTGAATTTTTCAATTTCGTTCCATATAATTGTATATCTCTCGAGATAACTTGTGATAATATATGCGTCCCTTTTTACGGCGTTAATCTACTACTCATATGACGCGCAGTTTATGGCGTTCTTTGGTAACTTTTATTTCAGGGAGATGTTCGTTGTTGTTCTGCTGTGTACATGTTTTAAACTTTTATTTCAGGGAGATGTCCGTTGTTGTTCTGCTGTGTACATGATTTAATGTACAGTTGTATGATTTATTTATGTTTTTCTCTTTGCTGAAAGTTATTTCGCTTGTGTGTAATGTATTCCGGTCACGTAGTGTTGTTATTTAAGCAGTATTTTATATATCGCCATATAAGCAGGAGGTTTGGCTAGCCGAACAACAATCATTATTTTATACATCATAACATTTGCCTTCAAATGTAACCTTCTGAGTCAGTTCTTATATGACCACCACATGACGGGTGCCATATGTGAAGCAGGAACTGCTTACCCTTCCGGAGCACTTACGATCACCCAAATGTCCTACTGGGGTTTCTGTCGGTCAACCTTCAATTTTACATGCTGTGTTTTGTGAACTAATGTTCGTCTGTTTGTACCATAAAGTTGTTACTTTATTCTCGCCTTATGAGTTTAAATTGAATTTGGCGTATATCGCTTCTCTTTATCCTTTATAAACCACATCCCTCCGATCTCGTTTGACGAGAGGCAGTATAATATCGGATTACATACAGAATTTTCTTTGTAACAGGGAATTTGAAGTACATTTTGACACAATACATTTTAGGTAACACACTTATAATAATAAGATAGAGATAAACTAAGCTTTACATGTTGAAGCTTTCTATCATATCAAGCTTTTATAATTTAGTAATAAGAGAATATATGTAATAGTAAATTTGCCGTGAAAGTTGTATTACCGCTATATACAAACAGTCATGCTAGTTGTATGTGCTTCTTTGGTTATTTAAGGAATGACTGTAATATTTTTTCTGTCTTTGAAGAAATAACATGAAAAATGTGGTGCACACTGAATAACGCCCGTAGCGGGTTATTTAACAGTGTGCACCACATTTTTTTATGTTATTTCGAATAGACTGACAAAATATACACAGTTATGTCTATAATTTTATTCTAGATTTCATTTTAAACAGGCGTAAATCATGAAAAACGTTGATGCCGTCATGGTCACATAACAAAATTATGTCTATGATATGATTAACAAAACGACGTCAGCCAATCAGAAGACGCGTTACATCCAAAATTAAATAATTTTGTATTACAATACGTGAAAAAAAGGCATAAGATACGAAACGAAGAATTGACATGCAATAAGTGAAGATATACTGATAAAACTTAAGCAAAAAACAATAAAACCGCCGAAAGGTTATATAACACTCTACAAACCATGATATGTAAGTGTGATGGTTATGGCCTTTAATGGTAACCTACTAGACTAAAAAAAACAAACAATATAAGTTAAACTTTTGTCAGAATTCAGATACATAATTAACCATTGTTCGTATTTGAAGTGTTTTTAGGTATGAGTTTGTTTTCTAAGTTAATATTTGCACATGAAGCATTCATATAAACGTATAATACATTACAGTTTTTATTTTGATTTCGTTAAGAAATGTATAATAAGACAGTGTTTTGTTGTTATTGGTTGTTTTTTTTTTGTGGTATCTTATGTTGTTTTATCATATAATGCAATGCCAATTAGCTTATCATCACTTGGTAAAGAATCTTTTCACACGCGTATTTTTCAACAGTTAACTATTACCTCATAAATCTAAATTGTATAAATGAAATAGTATCCATCAATTAAATATATTTATCTTGAATACAAAAACAAATAGCATATTGTAAATTGTTAATAACCTTTTTTATGAGGTACTCAGTTAAAAAAGTCAAAGTGATAACATGACCTTAACCATTGACGTAGATCTAATTTTCAAATTTGGACAAATGTCTTCAACAAAAAGACGTAAGATGGATAAGATTAACAGTTTATGAATTACAAAAACATAACGCAAAATTTCAGACCAAATACAATAGGTCTTTCCACAAAAAATTGGAAAGACTTAGGGTAATTTGAAATAATTTCAAAAGAGGTTTCATCATTTTAATAATTTCTCTTCATTTATTTTTAGTTTGTTTTTTTATGTAAAATAATAAAATAAATATTAGCAATTGCAAAACTATGTCAAAATAAATGCTATAAAGTATGATAAGATAAATGAATATGCTGTTATATATAGAAATTTGTCATTCTTGCTGTCAACAAGTAAGTTTTTTGTTTGGTTATTGTAGTTTTGTTTCTTCAATAAACTCACCATAGATACCAGGACTGAATTTAGTATATACGCAAGACGCGCGTTTCGTCTACAAAAGACTCAAATGAGTTCACTGATGAGTCTTACGTAGACGAAACGCTCGTCTGGCGTACTAAATTGTAATTCTGATACTTATGATAACTGTTTACTCCCTAAACGACAAAAGTGATCATCTCGTTTTTCAACATTGACACAATTTTTTCAATGTGAAATGTATAATAATAATGGTTTATAAATTTTGGCATGAACACGAGATAAAGCGTCATTTGGTAATTAATCAATCGCCATAACTTTAGAAAATCATCAGTATTGAGCTTAACTCCCGTTTTTTGTCATAAAAATATAAAAATCTAAAGGTATTAAATGAATGGTCCATAAAAAATAGCACAAAACCAAATAGAACTGCCAAACTGACGTCATCAATATACCCTAAATTGATAATCTTCATTTGTGTTAACTTATTTCTTTTAGAATGTGCATGCACACTGCCAACGGTATTGGATGGAAATATATGGGACAGTAGACGAGGCACTATTGTAGTTTCAAATAGTAATTCACAATTTTCATCTGGATGGGATGTTTCAGTACTTGCCAAAAGTTGGACTATATTCAATTGCATTGAAAGTGACAGCACTCATTGGTTATTTCAGTAAGTCTCTTATAATAATTTCTATAGGACAGAGTGTGATTTTAACTTTAATATGAGGTAGGTTTAACTTAATTTGTTTATACTTCGTGCAATGGCAGTTTGAGAATCATTTACAACACGCCAATATGTAATTTAAAAGTAGAAACACTCATATATCATAATTTGCATGATTTATGTCTGTACAATATTTGTAGATTATGACATGCCCTTTTCAATATTGGCCCTGATATCATCCCGAGACCTCCATATCAGCATAAAGCCATATCATATTTGTTGATCACATGTGTAAGTTCTGCATAAAGAAAACAAACCAGTCCAATTATAAGTATTATGGTATAGTAAATCTAAAAAGATAAATCTCATTTTCAATAATTTTGTTTCCATTTACTAAATTCAAGTTTATTGTTAAATTTCGCCTTATTTTTGTATATATATGAATGTGGTAAAACAAAAAAATCGAAAAAATTGGCATCACTGGGGCTACGTCGATAATTGTTTAATGGACATTATCACTAGAAGCCGTTGTACCAGAACTTAAACGAACACCATCATTGTTTTCTATTGTACATGTCGTTAAAGAGCAGCAATGACGTCTCGTCATTGGAATTCGGACACCATAACCAGTAAACATGTTTATTTCCCCGGACAACATTATGAATTGGACATTTTTGCGGTAAATACACATGCAAAACTTAATGTTCTCGTAACAAATATGTGTTAACTAAATTCAATCCATAAAAGCCATGTTCTAATATAGCCGAATTACGGATCGCCCCTATACATACTTGTTGTCTCTTTGACACATTCCCCATTTCCATTCTCAATTTTATTAACATTATATGTTAAAACAAAACAGTATTCACTGTTGATATTAGATACTAGTAATAATAGTAAATCCAATTATTTTTACATGGGCGTATTACGCTTCCGCAATTTTAGCACAATTCCAGTTTTACGTTTCTGCATTTTCTTGCATTACTTTTTCGAATAAAATAGGTATTACATTTCATTATTTCTAGCTGCATTTCACTTGTAAAAATTGTAATAATGACATATAACCAGTTTTATTTGCTAATTGAAAATTAAGCGGAATAAAATAATTTAAGACAGCAGAGAAGATAATTCTGTTTAATTGGTTATTACTAACCGACTTAAATAAAAGAGTGATCTATTATTACTGTAAGTGTATAATGTCCCGAGTCTGGGCAAAGGGTCAGAGTGTCCTACTTAATTAAACGATAAATTGTTGAAATTAGATAACTTGTTTTCACGTGCAGAGAAATTTCTTTTATGAACAATGCATGACCGGATATCATCTTTCTTATTGGTCAATGGCATTGCGGGTCAGCACGAGTTCACGTGTAAGTGCATTGTGGTCACTTCCTTTTATCATCAGCATTTGATGTGTTAACTTGTGATTTTTATCAAACAATTTGTTCAAAATTATATGTGATTTTGTTTTTTATTTTATGGATAATTTTGGACTGGAGTGATTTCATTTTAGCTATTTCAGGTAAAATCGAACTATACTTTTATTTTTAAGCTATTCTATGCTTACATTTTGAACAAACGTACAGTTAATTTTTTTAACCATCCTTTCATTCGGATAAAACTCACTATATAGATTTATGCCAAACATGAGCAGTTGGTCAAATTCATTTCTTTGTGAAAGAGATATTGGGTCAATTTGATTTTCATGTGGGTGCCGACACTATGCGTTTGCGATCAAAATGTAATTATTTATCATTTATCTGATGATTAACCTGATTGTAATTTTACAAGTTACTGCATCCTTTACAGCATCATAATGTTTGCAGAACGTATATCCGCCTTATGTATTTGTAAGATACATGATTCGTTTAAATTTTACTACAAGTAAAAATTGGGTTATTGCATAACGATAATAATACCATACAAACTCATGCTACTTTCGTAAATCTCGTCACAGCAGTTTGGTTTGAGCTTATCATAATTTTGCAAGTTAGCCTAATCGCTATAATTGTTAGTATTTTAATTTATGCAAGTGTACCTTGTTTGCTTTATGTGATCGGTATAAAAAGGATATGTCTCTTACCTATATGTTTACCGCAACCCAATGCTTATTTATTACGAACCAATTTACCTGTCTTTGCCTGTTTTGGGTAATGTGGACGATATTAAAATTTTCGCAGAGGGCATGGTTGCTTGTACTTATGTCCTCTGTGTATTATTTTTCTCAGAGGTTGTGGTAGCTTGGTCTATGACCTCTGTGTATTTACTTTTGCAAATATTGTAGTATGTAGTGGGTATTGTTTTATGCTTCGTCATGAAACTCATGCTGCTTCGGTTTTACAGAGGTCGTAGTAGCTTGGTCTATGATCTCTGTATTGTTTTATGCTTCGTCATGAAACTCATGCTACTTTTTCAGAGGTCGTAGTAGCTTGGTCTATGACCTTTGTGTATTTGCTTTTGTAAAGTTAATATGTAGTGGGTTTTGTTTTATGCTTCGTCATGAAACGCATGTTATATTTTTGCAGAGGTCGTAGTAGCTTGGTCTATGATCTCTGTATTGTTTTATGCTTCGCCATGAAACTCATGCTAAACTACATTTAATTATTTTTTCGTCATGGTGATTGGTTTGGAATAAATTAATTTTGTAATCAATTCTTTAACTTCATACAAAATTGCCAGTATTTTGATACATGGGGGGATCCACCCTTTTAGCCTTAGAGTGGATTTCACATCCACTCTTTCAGCCAAAGGGTGGATTTGTGGCAGGTTTTTCTCCCCACCTTTGCTATTCTTTGTCATTTATTCAATTGACATGATATTAGTTGATGTTATTTCGTAGTAATTATGTATTATTATTTCATATTAAATATGAACTTTTATGTCAAATGTTTTATTTGCAAAATGTATTTTTTGCATTTTATGATTTTGAATAAATGACCTTTTTTCGTCAGTTTAGTTTTTATATCATATAGCAAATCAAGCTCAGACTCTGGCTTGTGTTTACGTAGTATGTTTATGGTATCTAGCTGTCTGTCTTAAAACCAGTTTTATTTGCTAATTGAAAATTAAGCGGAATAAAATAATTTAAGACAGCAGAGAAGATAATTCTGTTTAATTGGTTATTACTAACCGACTTAAATAAAAGAGTGATCTATTATTACTGTAAGTGTATAATGTCCCGAGTCTGGGCAAAGGGTCAGAGTGTCCTACTTAATTAAACGATAAATTGTTGAAATTAGATAACTTGTTTTCACGTGCAGAGAAATTTCTTTTATGAACAATGCATGACCGGATATCATCTTTCTTATTGGTCAATGGCATTGCGGGTCAGCACGAGTTCACGTGTAAGTGCATTGTGGTCACTTCCTTTTATCATCAGCATTTGATGTGTTAACTTGTGATTTTTATCAAACAATTTGTTCAAAATTCCCACCCACATACCGCCCTTTATATTATCTTTTGAATAGATATGTAATACTATATATGTTTATTTATGGGGCAGGTTTTTCTCCCCACCTTTGCTATTCTTTGTCATTTATTCAATTGACATGATATTAGTTGATGTTATTTCGTAGTAATTATGTATTATTATTTCATATTAAATATGAACTTTTATGTCAAATGTTTTATTTGCAAAATGTATTTTTTGCATTTTATGATTTTGAATAAATGACCTTTTTTCGTCAGTTTAGTTTTTATATCATATAGCAAATCAAGCTCAGACTCTGGCTTGTGTTTACGTAGTATGTTTATGGTATCTAGCTGTCTGTCTTAAAAGACTTTATCTTATTATAGTATTTTTTCTTGATTTGTGTTTTAACATGACATAACATAATTCCTGACTAAGTGGTAAAGACTTTGCTTATTTTTAAAGGCCGAACGATGACCTATAGCCATGAAATCTAAGCGAGTCTCTTCTTTTCAAAAGATATTAAGGAAGATTGTGTTTAATTAAATATTTGTAAGAATTTGTCTGAATCATGAACATTTAATGAAAGTTATAATATTGCCAAACAAGTATCTCATCAGGTTCTCAATAATCTTTAAGTTCATACGTTGTCTGGCTATTTTCGCTTGCTTCACACGTCAATGATGAATCTTGTGTAGACGTCACGCTCTTCTGTCTGTCGTACAAACCGTGTATCCATGAAAAAGAGAAAAAGTAATATTTAGTGTGTTTTCTTATTCATTTCAAATTATGGACATTGTTAAATGAAAAAAATCATTTTTTGATTAAGACACACAAATAGCAATTGGAATGACAATTTATAGAATATATATTTAATATGTCATTCTTATTGATCAAGTCCCATAAAACAACTGCTTGTGTGCAATCAATGTTAAATTAAGATTATAGTTTTTGTAATTAGATATTTGATGACTTTCATAACGTTTTTATGTTGCATTTTTCGTCTTGTTTTTGATTAAAAATAGTAAATGTCAAAAAAATTAGAACACGATTTTAACTAAATAATACAAAACCAAAACAATCGATCTAGTGTGGAAATGTTTACGTTATAGAGAAAAAAACCCACGTATTATTAAGTTTTTGTTGGTGCACTTCCAGTATAATTACCATGTCTAATCTTGAAGTAAATCGCTGATTCAATTTATCATACATGTATTGATGTTCTCCTTACTATGGTTCATTGTTCATTCTTCAATACTTTCTAGTACATGCATACTATTATTAATTGTCGGTTATGAATGATTATTTGTTTTGTTTTAATCTTCATAATGACCGAACTATACTTACAGGAGTACCAACAGTGAAGAAATTTATGGACCTAAATATTACGGATTTTATTGTGTGAGATATACTAAAATAACAGACTACAGTTATTATTATTATCTTGATTCTAGTGAGTATACATATATTTTTGTTGTACTTCTGTTTCTCTTTGTTAGGTCCTGCAAAAACATCTGAGTACATCTAGATGTTGAATTGTAGTGAGACAGAGTTAAAACGTGTCCCTTTTACAAAATGATATATATACGCGTCCATTTTGTTTTTATAGATTTGTAACTTTCGAATAGTTTATATGTATAATTTTCATCCTAAAACTATCATCAAATAGATCGATCTCATGTTAGTTTATTCTTTGCCACACTGTTTTTGTATAAGGGATAATTAAATAGAATAAAATTGCTAAGAAAAAATAATACATGTTATTTGATCAACTCATTGACAACAGAACAAATATACGAATTTTATAAGACATATGGCGTACAAACGAGAGGCGAAAGATGACAATAGAACATTCTTACTGATAAAGTCGAATATGTATTTCCCATTTCTTCAAAAGAAGAAAAAGGCCAAAAGAGACAAACAACAATTTACAAAACACAGAACACTAAAGACTAACCTTTAATTAAAAAGTAAAATCACAAAAATACTGAGCTAAAAGGAAAATCAATTCGGAAAGTTCCATAATCACATGGCAAAGTCAAATAACAAAAAGCATCTAAAACGAATGGACAAGAACTGTCATATTCCTGACTTGGTACAGGCATTTTCAAATGTAGAAAATGATGGACTTTCCTAATTGATTTTCCTCTGAGTTCAGTATTTTTGTGATTTTACTTTTTAAACCCTGTTTTATAGCGCTAACCCATCTTTAAAATTTCTTTTAAACATTTTTCATTGTTATTAATTCCTATTATGTGAATGTGTATTTGAAGATATATTGTGTTTTATCAGTGAAGCTAAAGAATTAAACGAAGAAACTAGTTTTTTTTTCATTTACGTCAGATTACGTTTAAGGTATATTTGTCTTTTTCTAGATACGGAAGAAAACGCAGCCGATACGCGGATATCATTCATTGAAGAATCTGTTGCAAATGCTGGAGTAACAATAAGCTCAGTATGTAATCCAACCTCCGGACCAAGTGCTGAGGAATTCCATGTTTTAGTGAAAGAGAGTAAGTTCTCATCCTTTAAATTGATTCAGTCATTTGCTTCCAAGTTGGTGTTATTTTCTTGATCGTAAGCCTCGGAAGAACTAGTTGTTATGACACCAATCAACTGCTGATCTACAAAATGTTTGAGGCTCTTATTCTTTTTAAATTATTCTGCTTGTCATAAATCTTGTTCTACCTTACTATACGTTCACTTTATTTTACAATATTTGCAGGTATTAGCACTTTTCCTTGTTTCTATATTTAGTTACGTTATAAAATTTGTAAATCCACATTCTCTTACATTCGGTCAAAATTTCAACAAGAAAAAATAATAAAAAAAGACAAAGATGGTGACTTTATTTAGTTTTTATCATGTTTTTTAGAGTTACACAATAGTGTTTTTAAGAGGGTGTCCATGGAAAAACCAGGCAGTGGATGGCACAAGACATATTTTGTTTTTAAAATGATTTCATCTATTTCATATCATAAATTCATTCTTTCTGAAAGTTGAATTTTGTTTTTCTATTAACTGCAACAAATAAAGAGAAAAAAATACATAGAAAGCACTGAAAATTCATTGAAAAGGGGAGATAACTCTTCATTTTGTACAAAATTGTGTTGCATTGTTAGTGAACTTTAAAATCATTTTCTGAGCCATCCACAGTTGATTCAGAAATATCTTTGACATATATAGCCTTTGTATGATATAAACATTGCATCGGAACCAAAAATTTAGTGGGAATAAAATTATGATGTGCCACCCATATCACAGGATTTGCCTGATATTTACTTGGACAGCCTCTTAATTATATAATGGTTTACAAGATTACGACTGTTAATTTATACAAAAATGTTAAGCATGCTATAGGCATTTATACATCATCAATGACACCAACCGTATACTAATTCAGTAAATGTTACGGTTTTTTTTCCAGATCATCAGGCAGACGTTAAGCAATGGTTCCCTGATGCGCTGCTGGGAGTTTACGCTTACACAGTGACAGATGCCTCATCCTCCGTCTTTTGTGGTTCTGGTTCTGTATGGGATGCTTGTACAAATAGAACAACGATTTCATTTAACTATACTCAATGTAGTACACAAATGTTTGGTTCTAGTAAGTATATTAAAGTTTGGAACATCTCAGCGTTTGTCAAGATACAGACGTCACAAGTTCTTATTTTGACATAACAAAATTAATGGACGTGTCACGACTGCAATATTACAGCGAATTTTCAATAGTTAGATTTGTTCAACTATACCATTCTGTAAAGACACGATTAATTTTATCCAAAAAATACTCTATTATGTTCTTGTTTTGTTGTCTTTATTTGGAAGCGAACCTGTTGAATGATACTTCCGAAATGTTTTAAGCATTTTAATTGGTATCTAACGTTATTTTTTTCTCATCGAATCCTTATACAGCTTAGTTGAAACCATTTTTTGTTGTTGCTAACAGCCACTGTTTAGTTCTTATTGTTTAGTCACTGCCGATAATTAGCTTGTCTCTTATACTGCTTTCGTGCTTTTATTGTTTTCTTATGCATTTAGGAAATGATTAAAACACATTATTGAGACACCAAATCCATAAAACGATCGTTCTAGAACAAACATATGTGGGTTTTTTTCTCTATGTATTGTTAAAAAAATTCACCTTTCAATTTGGCGTATTTGTTGTCTTATATCCTATTTATTTTTTATATCGTAAAATATTTCTTAAAAGGCATTCTCTTAATCTTATAAAGCTGATTGATCACTTTCCTGGCCTGTTAATAATAAGAGTATGGTTTTATCTAATTCACTTGTGGTTTATTTGATCTCAGTTCAATATCGATCAAAAATTAATTATGATGTCAACTTTTCTTGCTTTCTTCTGAATTTTCTTTTGTGAAGGCACGAAAAAGGCGATAATGTCTGATATCGTGACAAAGAGAGAACACATATCTTTACAGATTATTAGAAAAAAAGAAATAAAACCATTTAAAATTTGAATGTTTAGAACGATCGATGAACCTAGCGTTTTTTCTTGTGAGTTGAACCTCCCCGAGTTGTGAAATATCATAGAACATTCGATGCAGTAGTAGATAAAATATATTTTAGTGTGAATACAGTGTGTGCTTAAAAAAGTTCTAGTTCAGTACACATACATCTTCAAAATATAGAATACTTGAATGAAAATGAGACTTTTAAAGTTTATATAAAAGTCACCTTATCAATGAAGGAAACTCCATCTCTCATACAAGCAAAATGAAAAAAATAAAACTAGGAATCGATATTGTGGCTAAAGAATGGAGTTTTTTTAGTCTTCATTTACTTATAACCAATGATCCCTCATTGAGGGCATTTCAATGTAGATTGCTGCATAGAACTCTAGGAACAAATATTACTTAACTTATGAAATGTGAAACAGAACTGTGCACGTTTTGTACAGAAACAAAAGAAACATCTATACATATCTTTTTGAATGAGGATATATTCGAACAATCAGATTTAACTTTTTTTTTTAAATTGGAGGTTTTATGTAGTATCATTTTTACCCATCTTTATCAGGTATAATCTTGAATGATAACATATCATGTATTTAAAGATATTTGTAATACATGTATTCCGATATTGAAAATATATATTTACTAATATGTCTAGTAAGATTTACAGTCTACTGTAACTGAAGCAATTGAATGGCTTAGATATTATCATAGGATTGACATGGGCTCTATAAGTTGTGTTCGAAAAATAAAGTAATAAGATAAAAAGAAAATGGTCAGATATTGATACTTATTACATCTGTATTTGTAGATGAGACTTTGGAATGATAGGAAAATAAAAATATATATATTAAAAAAAGTGTCCTTTTCTGTGCTCATTTGATAATGTTTTGTAAAGTTACAATACTACATGCCTGTGATTTAGATACCTTAGTTCAAAACAAAAACAGAAAAGATACCATGGGTAATTCTTAATCCATGAGTTAGCTTGAGTTGACGACAAATCAATAGAAATATGGCGGAGAGAACATCAGAAAAGACAAACAAAAACCTGCATAAAAGTGCTAGAAAAATGCCATAAAAACCACGTAATAAGTTTAAAGAGAACACAGTTTCTATTACAACTGTTGTTTTACTTATTTTTAATTCAATCTGAATGACAATATAGTATTTCTTTTATTGCAGCCGGTGGTGAGTTTTACGCCACAAAATACGTTACTTCTGGATCTACTAGTTATGTTATCATTATCAATGCAGATTCGTCTACGAGTAAAAGATTCACCTGTTTGGTAATTATATTCATATGATAATTAAATATATAAACTAACAACACATCTAACATATGTTGAGCTTTGTCACAACAATAATTACATTTCCAAATGTCAAAAGCAATACTATATGCACTTATCATAGCTATATTTGAATATGCAATGCAAGTTTCGAGATAAATATATTAACGGATTCTATAACCAATATACCTAATTAACTCATATCTTGTAACGCCAAGACAAATGTTAATACATAACAACCGTTCACTTTATGTCAGGCAATTAGGTTGATAATTCCGTCAAGATATTTTTATAACTATTTTATGTAAAATAATTTTAGGCTGTATCAGGTTCTTCAGTCAGCTCCAATACAGGAAGCTGTGTAAAGGGACAGTCCGCCACTACCAATACATCAGATTCATCAAGTGTTGTAATATCGCTATCAGCTTACGGTAGGCAATATTTAATGTCAGCATACACATAGTTTGATCATTAATGGTTTTTAGTCATTGTTCTATTGGTATTCCCATTGTCATAAGTACAACTATTTTAGTTTTACCAATACATTTTTTATGCATTCTCCTTACAAAAAAAGGGACAGGAGGAAGAGATACTAAGGGGACATTCAAAACTCATGTAGAGATCAATTGACTCGGCAAATTTCAAACATTAAAACAGCGAATCAGAAGTGAATGACAAACAATTAAAAGACAGGGTCGATCGTGTTTCGTCGTATAAACAAAACATTGCCCTTAGATCCAAGTATCACAACATCGTAAAATAGGTCCACTGTTTGTTTTGAATTACTGATAATCAAATTTGAGGAACAGTTGAAAGATAATTTGTACAGAATTCGAAGATTATAACAAGGAAGAATGGCATTTGCGCCGACATATATTTGTCTATATGATTTCATTCATCCGATTTGTATATGATTTTTTTTATAGATCAGTTTTATTGTAGCAAATCTTCATAATGTTTTTTTCATATTTTATTCCTGTTTTTGTAGCATCACCGTTTTGAACGATCCGATACTTATTTCATTTACCAATTGAAAGCTTTTATAGTCACACACAGATATCTATATATTGCATAATGTTAGATTTGGACGTACTTTTATGTACATGTATTTGTGTGTGTATTGCTCTTTTTATGTCTTATTTGATCATGTTGATAGCTACAATTATCTAATATATTTGTCTTTTTCTTTTCCAGAAACCTGTCGTAAGTAAATCATGATTTTTGTTCTGTTTTCTTCATCTTGTATGTAAATAAAAATGTCAAAAGGAATATTCTAGTAAACTTTAAAAGATTTACGTTTATAAATTTGCGCAATTGGAAAAATATTACTAACAAATAACCAACATAAAATTTTCATGTAAAACACATACCTTCAAGATATTATTATTCCTTTATTTAAATTAAAATTTGTTGAAATTTTTTAAGTGTATTTGTTTTAATAATATACCCATTTTTTTAACCATTACTCAAGGTTTGTGCATATTTAGAAGTTAGTTTTTTTACTGTTTATACAGCATTTACGACAGCATCGGCCGCGTCCTCCTCATCTAATGTAGGAATTATAGCTGGCGTAGTTGTTGTACTAATCCTTTTAATAGCGGGAGCTATTGGTGGATTTATATTTTACCATAAATATAAGAAAAAACCGTTCCCGTGGCAAAAATCAAAAGTACAGAATGGATCAGAGGAAAATGCCGAAAAACCAGGTAAATGATATATCAAATTACAAGCGTGCATATTAACAATGTACCAAATAAGAAATTATTGAAGCATTCATGCATTTTGAAGCTTGAAACTGGGTCGATATTCTAAGTAAGGTAAACTGTTCTTCTGTCACCAATTGCTAGATTAAGGTTTTGACGGTAAGAAATAAATTGGAAATAACTTTTTATGATTGAATAATAGAAGGACCATTATGTTATACGTTAAAGTGACAGCAGCCATTGAAGATCACAGAACATCAAATTATAATTCGTTAACAAAATTCTTTAGCACTGAAATCAATTAATCGATATTGACCTGGAACCATTAGTTTATTTTCCTCATATATCAATTCATTTAAAATAAAAATAATTTGACACCTTTCGACATTATATTTTGAAATTATTGTCTTTGAACATATTTCAAAAAGCTTTTTTCATTTCCTGTAACAAGTTGTATCAATCAGTAATAAAATAAGAATTCAAACATTTGATTCCAATAATATCAAACCTTACCATTGTTAATAAATTGTTTATACATCACGTTTATGGACAATTCTTAATAGATGGATCGTCCACTGAAAGAAATAACAGACGTAGTATTATATTTGAATCTACCATAGGTAAATTGAGTATTGTTGAGGACCACCAAGTTTACCCTTTGTATTCCATTCCTTATTATGTGTTGTAAGTTGCAACTGACACGACACACGATCTTTGTACTTCCTGTATTTGTTGTATGTGTTCATTGTTTACTAAAAGTGTAGACGTGTTATTAATTCCGTTTGCAAAACGGTAGTATAGTTTGATGTCATGTTTGTTGAAGATGTAAATATATACTTTGTAGTAAATAATGAAGGACTAATATTTGTTGAACCATGTTACGACATGGTCAGTAGGACTACCTTCCGTGGTAAAGTAACACATATATATTTTTTCAATTCGGTGGACAAACAAAACAACAGCATAGAATGACAACACTGTTCGTTTAAAACTCAAAAGGGCAGCTGGGTCATATACACTAATGTTTATCAATTCGTTTGTTGGTCATATTCACTCAATTAAGTTTTATTTTTCAATGAATATTTCCCCATTTATTTTTTAAAATATTATCTACAAAGACACGTTTATTGTTTTCAACGTTCTTTCTGATTATTTTTGTAAAGAAAATTAAGCGCTGTACGTATTAGTTTATTTTTATGAAATTGCATGCATAAGTTAGATCATATGTTTTTCTCTCAAATATTGATGTTGTGAATTATAACACCAATTCATTTGTGTTATTATTTTTACGTGGATGTAGATTTGAGCCCATTTGCAGTTTTTGTAATCTTAATGAAGAATTGACAAGTTCCTATCAACTCGTTTAATTAGAAAAAAGTATAGATTGATATATCAAAAAGCAAGCTTATTTTCGGTCAACACATTTACTTTATTAAGTTACTCACTAATTGAAGATGAATGAGTAATAACAAAATTAATGTAATTTTTAATCCAAAAAGACGATGAATCCAAGACTAATGGCGTTAGGGTGTGAGTAAATGTATGTATTTGTAGTATTGAATTAAATCATTATTTAAGTATTAATGGTTATAATAATAACAGTATCAGTTTCGGCTAATGAAGTTAATCGATGAAAACTTATTGGATTAAATTACAAATATGAACGTGTATAACATGAAAAATATAGTAAGATTAAAGCAGATATTGACACTGTTTATCACTATTTATCAGCTTGTTTAAATGTAACATTTCAATATGCCTTAGTTTTATCTATAAACATCAGGTAGAACACCTTCTTTGGTTACAGCTCTAACATTTTCGCACTGTCTGAGGTTTTATATATTTTAAAGAAAAAAAAACATATCACAATAGGTTTTTTTTTTTTAATTTAAAAGCACACTATTATAGGGCTTTGGTTCTGACCGGTTTTCATCTACATTAAAACGTGACCTATAGTTACGGTTGTTACTTTCTGTGTCATTTGGAAGAGTTGTTTCATTTGCAGTTATACCACATCTTCTATTTATATCGTAAAGCTTAATAATTTAAAACCCTAAATGTACTACGACTAACTTTTAATGTGATATTCTTATCCTTATATGTATTCCCTTACACCTGTTATATCATTTTAATAAACTGTGTTTTGGTATTTGGTACTAATAATAGACATACCCTCATCTATAATTCATTTTGGTAGATAAAACAAAATATTTATTTAGGAGGATGATTTCATAAGATTAATGACACTTCTTGTAAAAAAAATACGATTCAAAATTTAGATCTATATCAATCATATAAGTGCAATGAGTTAAATCACAAAATATCTGAATCCCTATATAGCTATGAAAATTAGAAACCGGAAGGTCTCTAATTAAATAGCAAAATGAGAACCTCAAACACATCAAACGCACGAATAACAACTGTCATATTCCTGACTTGGTACAGACATTTTCGTATGTCGAAAATAGTGGATTTAAATCTGTTTTTATAGTTAGCAAATAATGTTAGGCATAACAGAACACACATTTTAGCTTCAGTACTGATTTAGTATTAGTAAATAAAATTCAAATTCAAATCAAACGAAGTTGAAACTAAGTTGCATTTTTACATAGTTTTATCTAGTCTTTTAAAGATGTTACAACTATATAATTTAATTTTGGATGTAACGCGTCTTCTGATTGGCTGACGTTATTTTGTTATCAGCCCATAGACATAATTTAGTAATGTGACTGTGACCTCATCAACGTTTTTTCATGGTTTTCTATTTTTTAAAATGGAGTTTAGAATTAAATTATAAGAAATGACTGTAATATATTTCCTGTCTATTCGAAATAACATACAAAATGTGGTGCACTCTGTTAATAACCCGCTACGAGCGTTATTCAGTGTGCACCAAATGTTTTATGTTATTTCTTCATAGACAGACAAATTATTAAAGTCATTCCTTCAATATCAGATGTATTTGGTATTGTTGTTCACATGCTTAATGTTTGTAAACGGTAGGTCTAAACTACGATCAAATGACATACAATCCCAATACACTTTAATAAACTGTATTGTAGATGCGAAACAAGTTCAAACACTTGTTTAAGTATTGTAATGATCTGAAACAATATAATTTCACTCTTAATGATAATTGTTACAGCGATCGATCCATCATCTCCAAAGGTCGTAGTTGATATACAGACGCCAAAAGAAAAGAATAACTCGCTTCCACCTCTGGATGAAAATAAAAATCAACCACTACCATCAATTACAAGAACATAAAGTCGAGATAGGATGAAAGTCAGAGTTTGCGCTCGCCACTTTGTCACATACATCAGTATTAAAAGAAATTGTGATGTGTAACCGAAATGAACAGTAAAAGTTGTTGAAAAAGAGCACAGATAAAGACAGTTATATCATCGATATTGTTATTAGATATTGTTATTTATTTGTACAATTTGCATGTTATAATTGTTTTTTTCTGACTGTAGATGTCTAATTCATGTCCATGCCAACGGTATCTTTATGTCTGTCCAAATAGGTTTTTCGTATATTTTTAGCTAGTTCAGCCATTTCCTGTCAACTTATTTTTGTATATCTTATATTTTTTATTGCAATTCACAACATATACCATTGTCACAAAACAAATTCCTATCTGAGACGTTACCACTTTTTTCAATTCATCGCCTAATGTTAAATTTCAATGTTTATTACATTTTTTCCTCGGGAGGTTCCAGTACTCCTGTCAATGGAGATGACGTATATCTTACCTCCTATACCTAATTTAGACTATGATTGGTTAAACACAACCGCATGGAGGCCGTATAAATTTCCTAAGGGTTAGTAGGCGGGGTATTATTATTTCCATAGTGCTCTAGTCACCTAATGAAATATATATGGGTTCAGTAAATTTTATATGGGGTGAGAGCGAAGCTCGAATCCCCATATGGAATTTACTGACCCAATATATATCGTATTAGGTGACTAGCGCACTATGTAAAGAATTTATCTTACCGACTATCTTAACATGTGATAGACTACCCGTAGTGGCCTATAAAATTGATCAAGTTTCAATACTATTAGTATTATGAACCAACTTCCATAAGTCTATTAAAAACAAATACCATCAATAACACCTTGGCAGCTTTAAAATGTTGTATGGAATTTCAATCGTTCATTATCCATTTATTCTTCTGTTGAAACCTTTAAGAGTTTTCTCGAACCGTCTTGTTGTTTGTAAAAAGGGACAGAACTCCATTACTTACCTAATATGGAAACTTACTAACCTAAAATGGAATATACACGGTTTCCTTTGGTTGCTCTTAACCAGCCATTATTAGAAATGTATGGGAGGTAAGATAAATTGCAATACAATGTTAGTAGCAGCGAAACAAAAGATTTCAACAGACGACAAAATGGACCATGAACAGCAAGAAAAAAAACCCATAAAACGCATCTAAGGCTAAGATGTTGTTATTGTTGTCATTTGTTTTTGTATATATCCAATGGAAGTAGATTCTTAAGTACCGAAGAATAAAATCACTTTGATAGAACACTAATCTAAATACCACATGTTCAGAGAGTCGATTAGATTAGTTAAGTTCACAGTGTGCTTCTGATTTAATACGATATATTGGGTCAGTAAATTAAAAGTTTTCATTCGAAATTCTCTAGCACCGCATCTTGTATTGACTAACCAAATTAATATCGTAGTAGGTCTCCAGCAAACTGTGTAATTAATATCATTATTGAACAAAGGTCAAGTGTAGACATTTATGTACAATATTCACAATAAGACAAAACAAAAAATATTTTAATCTGAGTTGATAATTTTTATATTTACAAAGTTTAATAAATTCTGATTTGTTTTGAAGTCACCTTCTGCTTGTATTTGATAACATCAGCATTTTTTAAATAATGCGACCTTCAAAAAGTTCTTTCAATGATCATAAGTGCAGATGTAATTTCCACAATAAAGTGAAGGAGAAAAGTATACGCAACACAGAATTTGCATCAATTTGAATAAAATCATCTCATTTATTTATTTTACGTTCTTCATAAACATAGTCTAGTCATTTAACTAGCATACAGTTAGACCACATTCTTTTGTTACATAATGGTATTCATAAATGCATTTAAAACCTATGCAAACATGTGTGTAGACTGTTGTCCATGTTATTATTACGCAGGTACTTTAAAAGCTAATTATATATGGGTTAGTCTGCAGAATCATATAATATAATGCATGTATCAACACACTTATTACTAAAACCAGGTTTAATCCACCATTTTCCTCATTTATAAATGCCTGTACCAAGTCAGGAATATGACAATTCTTGTCCATTCATTGTTTTTGTGGTTTGTCATTTGATTTTGCCATTTTTGAGTATAAAAATGTTGCTTTCTCTTTTTTTTTCCTCTGGTCTATTGTCTATGTTCTTACAATCTACGTTCCGGAACATGATTATGACAATACTTCTTACTAACATATATAACATGACACTTGTTTACTAGTTTATTGTCACTGTGCAAACTGAATACCAACACGACCTGTATCAAAGTTCTTTTTATAAAAGAAGAAAATGATTTTGAATTGCATCATTAGGCTTGTATTGCATCATGTATTTGTTTTCATGCACATATGATTTTTGTCCTTTAAACCCTTTATCACGCAAAACTTACAATCGACTAGTTTTAACTCTATCCATGTCTTTCGCCATTATGTGCATTTAAGAATTAATTAAATATATAAACTTGTCTATGAATCTTGAAGAAATAAAATGGCATAATTTTTTACAAAAAGTCATCTGACAACTCAAAATATTACGTTACAAGTTCAAATATGTTTGACCTTGTTTATCTGTACCACCTTGATGTTTTTATTGATGAAAAAACAATGATGCTGAAAACATGATTTTTGACATTTGTATATTGATTTATTTATACACATATTGATCTGTGATATTCTTGTATTTATTTCATACTGATTTTTTACATAAAAAAGGAAAACAAATCGAGTTATTTCATATTCAGTGTAGTGACCTTTACAAAAGACTTTGTCATATAATTGAGAATGGTAAGGAGGAATTAATTAAATTCTATAGAGAAGATATCCCGATCAATGGACAGAGAACATCAAAAGGTCACCAATCATTATGAATCAAGATTTTAAACTAACCAGAAGTCTTTAAGAATTTAAGTGTACCACAGTATGAATATTAACATTAACAATCAATACTAATGTATTACAAACTGGATGGTAAATGGTATCGAACAAATACTTCAATAAAATTGAGAATGGAAATGGGGAATGTGTCAAAGAGACAACAATCCGACCATAGAGAAGACAACAGCAGAAGGTCACAAACAGGTCTTCAATGCAGCTTCCCTTAGAAGGACCCATACCAATATACAATGTATATACTAGTTCAGTGATAATGAACGCCACACTAAACTCCAAATTGTACACAAGAAACTAAAATTAAAAATAATACAAGACTAACAAAGGTCATATGCTCCTGACTTGGGACAGGCGCAAACATGCGGCGGGGTTTGTTTTGTTATTTGTGTACTGTTTTTTAAACACGGCTATTTTGCTATTCAAGTGTTCAGGGTTTTTGTTCGGATTGTTCTTTTAATGGTTGTCGCTTTGGTTTTAATAATTACACTTATAGTTTGACTAATTTCTATGAAATGATGATGACAGCATACTGAAAAGTAAAATCACAAAAATACTGAACTCAGAGGAAAATCAATTTGGAAAGTCCATAATCACATGGCAAAATCAAAAAACAAAACGCATCAAAAACGAATGGACAAGAACTGTGATATTCCTGACTTGGTACAGGCATTTTAAAATGTAGAAAATGGTGGATTAAACCTGGTTCTATAGCGCTAACCCTCTCACTTTAATAACAGTCTCATCAAATTCCGTTACATTTACATGATGCGTTAAATAAACAGTCACAATCAATAAAATAGTCAAAATATGGGAACATCAGTCGTCATCATCGTATAACAATTTAACAGGACACAACAACATCTACTATCTACGAACACATGGATTGATTTGAGTGTCTGACGTCAGAAAAATTATATACGTCACATAAATTTGTCGTTCAATGTGCATACAATAGTTATCCAAAGTACCTGGATTATAAACAATTTTAAATTTTACATAGGCAATGAGCGCAGACAGGGTTAAAAAAATCAAAAGTATGTAAGAATAAATTACAGAAATCAAACTAGTCCAAAAGTTATACATCGAATTTATGAGAATCCAAAACTTTTAAAAGGAACAATTTAACAGGACACAAAAACCTATCCACGAACACATGGATCTACTTGAGTGTCCGACGTCAGAAAAATTATATACGTCACATAAATTTGTCGTTCAATGTGCATACAAACAATATTTTAAAATTTACATAGGCAACGTACGCATACAGGTTAAAAAATCAAAAGTATGTAAGAATAAATTACAGAAATAGACCGAGATTTAAACTAGTCCAAAAATTATACATAGAATATATGAGAATCCAAAACTTTTTAAAGGGAACAATTTAACAGGACACAATAACATCTACTGTCTAAGAACACATGGATTGATTTGAGTGTCTGACGTTAGAAAAATTATATACGTCACATAAATTTGATGTTCAATGTGCATACAAACAATTTTAAAAATTTTTCATAGGCAATGAATGGACGTTTGGTGGCAAATTCGACAAAGCCTCTAAAATTGAACAATCCAAAATTGTGAAATATATTTATTCTGTTAATTATCAAACCACGATGTTTTAAAGACAAATAATTGATATAATTACACAATTATTCCAAAAATTGAAGGACGCAAATAAGGGCAGAGAAAGAGCGAGACAGGTAATTGTCTATTTTCTGTACGTCTATATTAGTTTTTTTTACGTTATAAGATTCAGTCACGACAATGTTTTTGTTTTGATTTTTCGTTCTTTTGTATGCTTATGTATTTATATGCGTTTTTCTATGGCCTTCATCTCCGTGTGTACCAAATAAACACAATATAGTGCTATTTTTCACTTCCATTCCTCATAAAGAAAGTTGACAGTTTGCATATATTTAGTATACAAATTGAAGAAATATTTTGTTCTACTTCGCTGTGGAGTATTATTTTAATCATTTCGAGATAAATATGGTGAGTATTTTACTTTTGATCGAAGAACAAGGGGGAGGGGGTAGTTTCTTTACAATTTATAAAAAAAATATTAAAACATTATCAGAAATCATGCAAGTACCGTAGTACCAATTATTGAGCTGTTGATACCCAAGGAGACAGATAGTTCACTAGCAGAGGTACCGACCCATAACTGTAAAAACTGTACACAACACGTAATACATGTTATGTTAGTTAAATCAGTTTAAGATTATTTTTGTTTGGGGGAGTTCAAATCTTATTCCTTTATAATTTACTCATTCATAAACGAACAGTTCAAAAGATTTGTTATAACTTATGAACAAAAAAACTGACAACTGAGATGTTGATACCTTCGGCGAATGATAGACCACTACTAGACTTAATTCTTGAAAACAACATGATATATAAATGTCATGCTTACGAAGCGCTTTTCTGACTTTATCTTCATCAGAAACGCTAAATGCGTATTTTTGAAAGCCGATCATGTACATGCACAATAACCGAAACACTTAATTAAATAGCTCAAAAGCTTTTTATGCAGTTCAAATCTAAGTTTCTTTGTTCCGTCAGGACGGGTCTGCGTTTATTTGCTAACAAAATATACGTTTCTCAATAGCATTAAAAGAAAACCAAGCATGGCTTAGTTTGGAGTCTGACTTGAGTGGAGATCTGATTCAGGATCAAGTTTATTAATTGTTTTGTTAGAATATCGTATCCCGCTTATCATTAAAATTATAGAGCTAGTAATTTGACTTGTCCAACCTTACTTCGTTTACCGCTTTCACGCAAAATAATTTTTTGGTCGCAGTTATTTTGGTTACTTTGGATTCATTTTAATATTATTCGTTGGATATCAATTTCCGTGGATTTTAGGAGTATAGATGAACCACGAAATTAAGTGTTCAACTAAAGACAAGTTTTCAATTAGGTTACGCAGACTTCAAACATTTAGAAAATGCACGTGTTGTTCAACAACGAGCAAAGCCCATACCACATAGTCAGCCATAAATGGCCCCGAATTTACAATGTACAACAATTAAAACGAGAAAACTATAACGGCTTAATTTAAGTACAAAATTAATGAACGAAAAACAAATATAAAACACAAAAACAAACGACAACCACTGAATCACATGCTCCTGACTAGGGACAGACACACATATAGAGAATGTTGCGGGGTTAAACATATTAGCGGGATCCCAACTGTCCCTAATCTGGAACAGTAATGCAACAGTACAATATAGAACTAACTATACAAATCAGTTGAAAAAGTCTAAACATACCAGATGGATAAAAATACAAATACATGTGGACGTGGCCGGGTACTTGTACATCCCAACAACAAAAAGACACTAAGTACAGATCTGACAGTACTCGCAGTTCGGAAATGAAAATTCAATTATTAAAAAATGTCAGTTCAACGAAAAACAAAGCGCACGTTTGAAATTCTCAGAAAGATAACTTATGGAGTGATTCAACTTTACTTATTACTGGAAGGAAATGGTAGGTATGAACATATGTGAAATTTGATACAATGCACTTCCATTATATCAGGATGGTTATCATCTTAATCTGTGTATAACATTTAAGATTAAAATTTTCAATTTGTTGACATGTAAAAATTTGGGTTAGAAAAATCAATCGAAAGGGATCTGATTCAATGAAAACGAAAAAGTGAAAACCTAATCATTCAGGGCGTGCTTTGAACTTTAAACTTGTTAGCACTTTTGCTAAACTTAAAAGAAAATCCCGTCTAAATCTTGAAATATAAGATTAAAGATGACCTCATAATTTATATTCTTCACCCATTTACGACCAAACTTATAAACAAAAGAATCTCGTCCCATTGAATTTAAAACAATTAAGTTCATTTTCCATTGTCTTAAAGCAATAATACGGACTGGTGATTTTCATTTCGTGTAACGCAGGGATATAGTCATAATCATAATATTTAATAAAAAAAAAAAATGAAGATTATAATTCGAGAGTGATTTAAGCTGGCATATACAATATGTATAGAGGAATATCATTTATTGTAATTTATTCCTTCTCTACATTTCTTACTGAATTTGGTAAGTCACTATATTGAACTATCTAACTGTAATGATAGTGTACTTAGTCTTGCAATAATACTCACCGTATATACCTGCTAATTTTAGAAAGGACAAGGTACGATAAGGCCCTTTTTGGCCCCCTATTTTCTCATTTTTCAAATTTTGTTTTGGAAAGCTACAGTGATTCATTATGTTAAAATATTCCCTGATGCTTGAAGTTTGTTTGGATGAACTTGAAAACCAATAATTTTGGTGACGGGGGTAAACTTTCTGTTATTATTCAAATATTGTAATGATCATTCATAATGAAGGTGTTTGTACCACGAATTTTTAGTTTTTAAGTGCCCCACCAATGTCATTAGCACTGTTTTTGCTGTCTAAATCGACGTAACATTCCTTTGGTCACGTAGGCGCACCCTATCGAATGTTAAGAAATAATGACCAGAAAATCGTAAGTTTTTCCCTTATTTTGCCGTTTTTTTATGCCCTTTTACCCACTCACCTCACCCTTTTTTCTGAAAATAATGGTTTTAAAATTCATCCAAACAAACTTCAAATCTATAAGATTAGTAGCTTTCCAAAACAGAATTTGAAAAATTAGAAAATAGGGGGGCCAAACACAGGCCCTTTCTTGCCTTGTCCTTTCAACAATAAATATATTGCACAAAAAGCTAGTATCTTTTAAACAATTTTCTAACCGTGTGTGTGGAAATAAATTCTGTATTGAGCTGCTTAATAAGTTTTGGTTATTTTTGTCATTCAGTTAATACTGTCTCATAACCAACGTGTCCTTGTTTTTTTACTGCAAAATAGTCTCAACGTCTTTGAAAGCAAGTTCAAAAGTTTCAAGAAATCGTATATTCTCACAATCTGATATCGGCAGCTGTACAGTAAGATGTCGTATACGACTCATGAATAGGGCAAATCGAATGATTTAATTAAAAAAGTCTAAAGTTGGTTCACAAGAATTTATCAGGAAACACGTGTATTTCAGTAAACAAAAATAAAGAGAAAGAGACAATAGATATTTTTCAATTTATTCATTCTTTTCCAGAATGTGCTTGTACTCTTCCGTCACAACTGACAGGAAATTGGTGGGACAGTCGAACCAATGGAGTTGTTACTTTTAATTCATTGGCAGTTTCAAGTGGCTGGCAACTCACAATCAATGCTGCTATATGGAACACTTTTACCTGTGTTGAAAGTGATTCCTCTTATCTAGTATTTCGGTATGATCTTTTAGTTCAATGGCGTGAATTAAACTCTTGTATTTAAGAATTAAAAAAAATGGTAAAATTTTCTTTAATTCTCACAAACATTCGAAAAGAATTCTTTGTGAATATCTATGGTCTACTCCCGCTTACCCGCTGTAACTGTTAAAAACAATTGATTAACAAATAAAAAATGCACGTATATTAACTCAAGATTTCGACAACGTATCGTCCACTTTTTTGAGATAGAAAATACACAGGAAACTGAATTACTATATTTTACTATATTTTACACTACACATGTTCAATTAGCTGTAGCACAGAAAAAAAATAGAACGGTGAGAATTATTGTCTATGAGACAACTTTCCTTCAGAGTTAAAATGCCGACTCCCTATTGATCCTGTTAGGCCTGTCAGTCTATTTGATACGGGTATCATGACGTCACGTCTTCTATTTCAATATTTTTAAATCTTATTGCATTTCATTGTTTGTGTTTATTCTAATCCCTTCAAGTTTACTAACCCTCAATGGATCCATAGGGGGTGGTGATTTGTAAGTAGTAAACGTATATCAGTTGATACGTGATATGCGTTTGCTCTTTGATTTTCGAGATACGACATATGTAAGATATATATATATAGAGAGATCCTTGGGGTGGTCAGACTATTTGCTCTAGTCTTGTGTTTACATTTGTTAGTCTTGTCTACACAAAAAGACACACATTCAAACAACATATATCATCGTATGAACATTACACAATGACGGGATATTTAAGTACAGAGCCACCGTGGCTTCATAAGAAACCAAGAAACACATAAAGGCATACAGAAAAAGCATAATTTAACAAAATTGAGAGACAATAATACAAACAATATCGTATAACAATAACGGGATGTATAAGTACAGAGCCACATCTAATGGATACCACCAAAATAACACTGAGACTAATCAGTAAAATTTATATTCATAAAGACATATAAAAGAATACTATAATAGCACCTTATTAAGATCTTGACCACCAGTTTAATGTTAAAAACGATTTAAAATGATTTCGAATAAGTGCTAAAAGTTAGTATTATACCATGTGCTTATTCACATAGAATTATTGATGGTTTTAATATTATAGAATGGTTTGTTGGTGTTGGCCTATAAGTTCTTTTGAAGTATTATTAGTGTCTGTTGAAGGAATATTAGTGTCTGTTGAAATAATCATAATTATCTGAGTGTGTCTTTGGTCTCTATCTCGATGTATGTATATTGAAAAAGAGGGACGAAAGATATCAAAGGGACCGTCAAACTCATAAGTCGAAAATAAACTGACAATGCCATAGCTAAAAATGAAAAAGACAAACAGAAAAACAACAGTACACATGACACAACATAGAACACTAAAGAATAAACAACACGAACCCCACCAAAACTGGGGGTGATCTCAGGTGCTTGACTTATTTGATGTTTAACATTTTTAATCATTTACAAATCATCAATATGCATAATTTATAAGAAATAATCTAAAAAATTATAATGAATATTGGTCGGTTAAAATTATTAATTTTAATTACATGTCTTAATTTAACAGAAGTGATACTCACAATCATTTGTTCGGAGTGGATTATTATGCCGTCTATTGTCTGGAATATAGTAGCCTAACAACCAACAGCTATTCATATTATGTGCGGTCTAGTAAGTTGTCATTACATTTTCGTTTGTTGTTCATTAAGGTTAATACATATCAAAAATATTGCCTCCTATTCATATCATGGCAAAACACATTGATATCATTGATATTACATAAAATCAACTACATAAACATATTGTGCACTTCAAACAGGCCAGTAGCCTGAAAGTATCTACAATGTATGCATTTGTTTCTGCACGACGACAACACAACGTATTTAACAAAATTGCAGCAGTTTCTGCATAAATATCTTCAACAATAAATTAGCAAAGTCCTATTTTGTGTCGGCGATCATAAATAAACTATAAAAAAACGATGAGGTTTACAAAGGCCCTTTTGAAAGGGTAATATGTTTTATATGATTATTCAATATATATATATATTTAATTGTGAATCTACCCCTTTACAACGGGCGCAAGCGCCAGCGCGGTACTGACACCTGTGTTATCCAAAAATACACATCATAGTATTTACACACAACATTATATGATTTCATGAAATCGGTTGAATAAAGTGTGTTATGCTCGTTATTGTACATCGTCTTGATTAGACTATTTTCTATTCCCAGATGTGGAAGATTTTACCGGTCAGAGAGTTTTCCTATTAGATCGGTTACAAGATCCAAGTTACACTAGTACTGCACAGTATTGTAATCATACGAATGGTCCAGCCACAGGAGAATATAATGTTTTAGTAAAGGAAAGTGAGTAAAAATGATGAAGTTAGTAATTCGTTATATTATCTGAAAATCATCGTGTTTTGCTTAAATTCAAATAAATTATAATGTATGGTGCATTCGTATTAAATGATTTACATACTTTTAAATCATTTGACAATCCTTTGAATTTAACTATAGGTTTAGTGTGAACAAAACAGATTCATATGTAAAGAATATCGAATAAGAACTAGCAATTTCTGAGATTAATTGGCGGCAGAAGCATGCATACCCTTAATCACACCGTCACGTATAACATGGAATATCTTGTAACACAAGAAATACTATTATGATATGATTAGGAAAATCTTAGAAACAAAAAATAAAATAAACAAAAGGTTAATCTGAATTTTCTTATCGAAAATATGCAGTAAATTTACCAGCCATTGTCAACAGCCATCCTCATTTTCGTCATCTACATGTATTATTTGAAAAAGAACAATAATTGACAATAACTAACATTTTTTAAAGATATGCAACAATCTGTTCACCTCGAGCAGTACTTTCCTGATCCTCTTCTTGGAGTGTTTTCCTACACTGTTAATGACGGTTCCAGTACATCATGTGGAACAGGATCTGTCTGGGACGGATGCTATGTGAATGGAGATATAGACAGAACCACTGCTGTTTTAAACTACACAACTTGTGCAACAACGGTTATGGGTTCCAGTGAGTTCTTTTCTTGTTGAATTCAAAATTTGATTTTCACGTTTAAAAATTGTATTGGTTATTGCTGTTTCATAATTTTACAAAAAATAGTAAGTAAAGCTTTTCTGTGTTTTTTTTTAATTTAATTTTTATCATTTCACTGGTTATATAGACTTGTTTGCTTGGATAATAAAAAAAAAGGTAATAATATATTCTCAAAGCTAACAGAGGCACAGGAAGTTTCATTAGATTAATTTGACGACCGCTGAGATGTATACAGAGAATGGCCGTGTTTACCCCTATGCTGCTAAGATGCGCGAAATCATGTTTTCTGTTGATATAAATTAAATATTAAATCATACTTGCTCATCTAACATGTCTAACATTTCATTCTGCAATGGTAGCTATTGACAATTTAGAAAAACATATATTTACCGACTCGACACGAATATATATAATATTTATAGGCTGGACACACATAGTTCTCCTTATATTATACTTCATAATAGGTCAAAGGACCGAACATGAACATTTAATTGTAATTCCTCAAAAAGTCAGTCAAATGAAACTGGATCTGTAATTTATTAACAAACCAAAAAAGTCCGAACAAGTGCAATATACATGAACAATCGGTACAAAGTCAGTAATAAATCTGCAAAACATCTGACCAACAACAAACAACGAAAGCACCAAATTCTGATCTGCAAGTTATTTTGAAAAATATCTCCTTACTTGAAAAACTATATTATAACAAATTGAATTCGAACAAACACATTTATTCGTGTATCAAACTGTTTTTTTTATTTCTTTAATGCATATTTAATCTAATTTAGTGTTAACAAATGTCGAGTAGCTTCCCATATTCAAATTCAAAACAGTTACCTTTATTTGAGTTCTGCATTCACTGAGAACTTTTAATATAAATGTATGCACTCGAAAAAAAGAACGGAAAAGAGGACTATATCAAAGAGACAACATTCCGTGCAAAGAGTCGATATCAAACGTAGTGCACCGATAGGTCTTTTACGTGATTTCAAATCCCATTTAGTTTGGATCAGTTTATGTATAACCTATTTTGCAATCTGTTTTTCTAGCCATCGGATTGTTCTATAATGTGGCAAATGTGACTGCTACTGGATCAACATACTACACCATTCTGATAAATTCTGATGGAACAGCTCCAATTTTCACATGTATTGTAAGTACAATTAACCATAATACATTTTTAAGAATCATTTTGCTGGTTTCAGATGATAAGAAAAGGCAATTGAACTGCACTTTGACTGCTTTTAGTTATCTTACAGCCACAGTGTTAAATATGAAGCAAAATTTTACAATTCACTAAAGCTTCACAACGACTAAAGCAGGATGTCAAGCAGTCTTCGTTGATATTTATGAAAGCATATTAAGACGAATATTTGATTGACATTTATATTTTTTTAGCATCGACCTTCTTCACGTATATTCTTCGACATAATAGACAACAAAATGCTCTGGGTTTTTGATTTTGCTACTTAGTTTTATATTTTTTCAAAATAATACCGAATTTACAAAAAAAAAAAAAAAAACAAACGCTAAGCTACATGTTCAAAAGCTTGTATTTACTAGATTTTGATTAACGAAAATGAAAATTGGTAGTCAGATTTGTTGAGCAGTTCACACATTTGTGATAATGGCATTTATTTTTAGTTTGTTTATGTTTATATTTTGTATAGATAATTTGTTGTATAGCTTACAAAGCATATTTCATTATTTCTGCGATATATATATTATATTCAGAACCTGTTAGTTTTACCTTGTACTTGTTTGGCTTTATGACTATTTTGATCTGACCATCACTGATGAGTCTCATGTAGACGAAACGAGCGTCTGGTGTATTAAGGGTGAACACCTTCGAGGAGCCAAACATTTCTAGAATTAAACTTTTTTTCCTTAACCTGATTTTTTGGGTTTATAAGACTGTAACAAAACAATTGGTAAAGAAAAAATCCTTTGGTGTTACACTTTATTTTTTTGCTACGGCTCTTTGAAAATGCACAATTTTGATGATTTCACATTTTTTATCGATTTTTACTTATTTTTGGGTTATTATCGTGAAAAAAATCACAGTTCCACAACTAAACTTTTTTTCATACTTTCTATAAAGATGAAGTAGGCCAATCTGAATAAATTTTACTTGAAAAAAACTATAGGTAGGCGTTAATATAAGAAAGTTTAATCATATTTTGACGCTTTTTGTGTACAATTTACAATGCTGTCAAATTTGTAATTTTTGTGATTTTTCGCAGTTTTAAGAACAAAATGCATAGTATTTCAACTTTTTTGGTATAAATGATTGAAAAAAATACATATCTAAGAAATTTGAAAAGACCAAAATGATATTGGATGTATATGATTCTTTTAAAATCATTTTTTTGTATCGATCACCCATTTTCTCAAAATTTTGGCTAAAAATACAGACTTGTATATTATGGTTTACTTTTTTAAATTCTTATTTGCATTGAGAGTTGTCTCATTGGCACACACTACATCTTCCTATATCTATTGATTGGTTGTAAAATTTGAAAACTGGATTACTCGAAATTCATTCATTGTAAATACACAATTTTTTCACAGAGTTATGTTTGATTATAATATTTGTTAAAATTCACTCATGTTGTCCACTTGTATCACATGTTTTGGAAATAATTTAAGAACAAGATTACAACGAGACTGAACAGGAGAATACATCCTTAAATTACAGTCCTGGTACCTTTCATAACTATTACAAACTGTAAATGCAGATTCTTTTTTATAGAAAGCTATTTTTTCAGGCGGTATTACAGTCTGGTAGTTCTCGTTCCATTAGTACAAATCCTGGCGGATGTGCAGCTAATCAAGTTCCATCAAGTAGAACATCACATGCTGACAGTTTACTCATTACGTTGACAGAATATGGTATGTTATTTTTAAAACCAAACTGATGTTATGTAAATGAAATTTAATGCTTTGTAATAAACTGAAACTGTCTGCAAATTTTTTTGAACAATACTAAATGTTGTGTATTGTTCCTGCTATTTAATTACAACGGTTACCGTACTATTTGCCGTTGATCTGATCCGTTACATTTAAAATCGTAACACAATATGCAATCACAAAACTGAATAGTGAAGACCTGGTTCCAAACAAATAAACGTATCTGAACACATACGTATTGTAAATAAAAAGATGCAAATATAAAAATCTTTTAAACTAAATATCCACGAGGACGTTTTACGTTTCTTAAATACAACCAATGCCACCCATATTTTTATTCTTAATAATTCAAATATCGAAGTACACATAATTGTGAATTCTTTTAGCCAAATCATTATTTCTAAGTAGACTTTTTAATAGCTATAATCATATTTGAATTCTGAGATTGTCATTTCACTGGATTTTAAACAACTCGCATACAAGTCGTGTTTTTGTAATTGAATACTCTAAATTGTATGGCACCTTATTATGGACAAATATAACGGTCGAAACAATTTGTCTAGTCTTTTAATCCCGAAGTAATACACGAGAAAACAATCGGAAACATATCGGTCTTTAATTATCTCTGATTACACTAATGACTAGTTTTTCATTTATTTCAGAAACATGTCGTAAGTAGTCTTTAAGAGCTTTTAGATGTTTTAGATATAATTAAATGTTTTTCTAACAAGCTTAGATAAAGGCAACAGTAGTATACCGCTGTTGGAAATTCATAAATCGATTGAGAAAAAAATAAATCCGGGTTACATAACCAAAACTGAGGGAAACACATCAAATATAACAGGAGAAGTACGGCACAACAGAAACCCAACACTAAAATGTAACATACACACAGAAACGAACTGTAATATAAACATTGCCATTTTCCTGACTTAGTACAGGATATTTTGAAAAAATTGTGGTTTGAACCTGATTGTGTGGCTAGCCAAACCTCCTGCTTTTATGGCAGTGTTTAATTATGTTAAGATAGAATATAAAAGAAGATTCACATGCCCTTTAATGCATTCACAGATGCTAGTAATCAATATCTTAATCATTTGTTTTAATTGATAATTGCTGATCATAGTCTTTTTAAAATTCAATAGAAAATTCCAGCAATAGTTTTACCTTCGGTAAGAATAACATTTCGGTGGTTTCGTCTGGCATAAATATAAAATCTCAATCCTGGTATATATGATGAGTTTATTTAAAGACAATAAATATGGTACCTTTTGAAAAATAATCGGTTGTTTTTAACGTTTTGATAATACGCTCACTTAAGAAAGAAAAAGTTAGACCTTATAAGTATGTTAAGCATGCATGACATCAGATGCGGATCCAGAACTTTTCATAAAGGGGTGGGGGAGGGGGCGTTGACTGACCTAAGGGAGGCACTCCAGTCATGCTTCAGTGATTCCCTTTATAATCAACCAAAGTTTTCCTCCTGAATCCGCCTATGGACATTACACATAACAGTGCAAAAACACATGCTGTACAACAAGACAATAAACCTGAATTTAAAAAAGACAATGATAGGAAAGCTTAATTGCAAACTGATGTGACTTGAAGTTTCGGTGGATGCATGTATTTTCATTGGTATTAATGTTCAGGGATATTTAATTTCGAGGTTTTGTCGAAGGCTGCACACACGCCTATATAAAATGTGTTATTCGTTGATTATTTAATTTCTTGAATGTACAATGTATATGGTTCTTTTAATCGAAAAGTTTATATCCTTTTCACAGTATTTACAACAACGACTTCAACTACTACCATGATGCCTACGACATCTAGCAACGATAGCAGCATTACTAACCCCTCAACAGGCGAAAGTTCTTCAAGTGGTAGTAACACAGCAGCAGTGGTGGGGGCTGTCCTGTCAATACTATTGCTGATAGCTATCATTATTATTGCTTTCCTCATATATCAGAAATACTTCAAAGGAAAGAAATCACAAATTCAGCATAGACAGTCAATGAAAGGAAATTGCACCGATATCAAGCAGCCTCTACCACCAGATTCAGATTTTACACTTTCAGGTAAGGGACAAATAAACGACAAACAAATTGTAATTATTGAAAAGACAAACTATTAAAGGTTGTACTTTATCCAGTTATCGGATGTTTTAGGCACATACACCAATCCTCATATCATACAAATAAGTTCACAATTAGATAATTGAATTCGTATCTTTTGGCACATAAATTTGGTTTGCAGCCGACTATTAGACTTTTACAGGTACATGTACCGTTATATATAGATATGAATAATTTGTAATTGTTTTATTACAAGTTCGATAAAACAGATGTGATCAAAACTCATCTTCGTAATTTTATGCATTGCCAATTGTAATTTTGCTACTGGGCGGATGATGTCCTCGGGGACAAAATGTCCACCAGCAGAGGCATCGAACCAGTGGTTATAAAAGAGGGAATTTTTTTATGATTTTTCTTACAAATCTATCTAGCTTAGGAAAGAAAAGTTTTATTTAATATGCACGAATTGTTATTTTAATTCCAACATGCTGTGAAGATAATTATTTAATTCGCTTATAAACACATTTTATGAATATGAACTGTTATGAAAGCATACAAACAAAACCAAGGGATATTTTAATATAAAACAACAAATCGGTGGAAGAAGACATCAATCTGACCTTTTGACAGTACACAAACAAATAAGATGGTTATACTTGTAAATATAAAACATAATTGCGGCGATACTGATGATCTACAACAGCAGTTCTCTCTTCATTTCAGAATTAAATTTGAAGAGAGAACCAACCATGTCGGATGATTTAGTTGTAGATTCTTTATCGCCACGTGACAGGGCAATACCAATGGAGCAATATAGTAATAGAAATTACATATGATGTTAATTGCGTTAAGTTTTTTGTTATCAGTTTTAACTGTTTTTATTTGTTTGTTAATATTTTTAATACTTATTGCACGCTGTGTGTATATTGTTAATATTTTTGTTAATGTTCATTATATAAAAATAAAAATAAATTGTATTGAAACGATTAGTTATATTTCTTACAGAAAATCCAAATTCAAATGATTATAACTCGAGACCAAAACTGGTTTCTAGACAAGACAAAATAAGCGTTGAATGTCTGGAAAACGACAGAACCTTAGATGAAAAGACGAGGCATCTTGCAAACTCCAATTCTCCATTTGCTATGACATCAACGATTTACCAACAGCCAGAACCTCTAAATGATGCATTGAGAAGAAATCTAACGCCATTACCCGAACAACCGCGACCACCAACAAGCTCAGCCATACGTACTAAACCGCTACCACCGATACATAACTGATATAATGAAATAAGAATAAGTCACCCTTTGAAATTAGTAGTATAATTCAATATCATCTTTTGTTTTGACAAATAACATCGTTACTAACTTGGGTCCATTAAAACTGTATTCAAACATTTGAAGGTATTAAGTATAAATTATCATAATTCTTGTCATATACTTTAAGTTAACAGTATATATACTCATCAATGTCAATTACACATAACAGCCAGACACATTTGCAGATAATTCATATGCTACAGAGGTTTCATCAGATCTTAATTTAAACACATATTGATTTTCTTAACCAAGTGTCATGTTTTACATATTATATTGCACGAGATTTAATGAGACAAAAAGAAAAATAATCAATTTCAGATACAGCTTGTCAACATGTGGTGGTGTCTACATTATATAATACCTTTCACAAATGACAATGTTAAAATACAGAGATGTTTACTTTTAATTTGTTGTTTGACCCTTTGAAAAAAAACGATTGACGTTGTCCTCAATAGCATCATATCTCTCTTTAGATTTAACGATATGGTGATACACGTAAACATTTATGCTATCAGAAATCGAGGTTTAATGTGTAACAGTTGTTTTTTTAATTTAAATTTAGATTTTGTTTGTTTTGTTTTAGGTTTTGTCCCTTTCAAAGTGATTTGATTCAAACAATTAACAATTTATCAGAAATTTTGAATATAATATTTTACTAAATACTGTGGACCAAAAAGCGGTTTAATTGTTTGTTGTTATCTTTCGGCTCTATGTACGATAAGCAGGACAATTTGTTTCATAAGAAAATGAGGTCCCCGTTTTGGTATTTGTTTCGATGTTATGAACCATACTTTTGCGATTTTCATTGATAAATCAAGGGTCAATAAACAATGTGTTGAATTGGGATCAGAATGGTCTAATATGAATTTGAAATCAGATATTCAATTTCTATTATATTCTTTTCCCCAAAAAAAAAGGAAAAAAGAAAAAAAAAAGAAACAGCATAACTCATTAAATTTTAAAATGTGTTTTTAGTTAAATATTCATATTTACATCATAATCAAACACTTTAATTTTATATTTCAACATTTAGAATATTATGTTCTAACCGATGTTAAACTTATATGTATGTATTTGTGTAACACAGATTTATGTCTACCCAGTAACCAGTCATTCTAAGAATAACATAAAAGCAAATCAAATCGGAAATACCGAATACAATTATGAATGCCATAGTTGTATATGGATTTATCTCGAATGCTAGAGTTTTTGAATTTGATTCACTTTACATGTAAAAAAAAAAAAGACTTTCGACAAAAAGTAAGAGCATACATTCTGTTAATGTCTTTTGCAAGTCAAGATCATACATTTTAGTGGTCTATGATATGAGTCTTTCGCTATTTTTGTACACAAATCAGGTCGTTTTTTTCATTGTGTGACACGTTCAACATTTTGTAATTAAGCTTTCTATACGATATCATTGGTTTGGCTCATTGCTGAAGGCCGTACAGTGAATTCTATAGTGGCTTATATCTTAGAAATACATCTTATTAAACATTCTTCTTCAAACAATATCTAACGAGCTGAATTGTTTAGAAAGTAGACGGAATGTACTGTAATAATTTTCTCATTGTAACGTATTTAATTGAAGACACTCTGAACTAATTTAAACATGTACAGATATTGAATGTATAAAATTTAAGATTTCAATCTCTCTTATGGTAAACGTTTAAAGTTGACAATGAATCATACAATTGTATTAACCACCATAACAAAAGAAAGTAATTTACACTAGACATATAAAAACTGAATTCATATTTTAAAGTTAATTTCGTAAAGGAAAGATTGTGTTAACAACCATATTAAAACTGACACGATATGAGGAGTCCTTTTCTCTTGTACGTTTAACACTACATTAGAATATGGTACACGGATGTTATACGAGTTTAGTATAACTTTTGCATTACATTAATCGGTGCATTGTTTATTTTTTAAGTTTAAATTACTTTGTTGTATTGAATATACGTTATTCAAACTCCGATATCAGAGCATTTTAGCTTTGTAAATGACTTAAGAAAGAAGTAATTTCCCCAGTTGTTCTGGGCAAATCGTTACATGTGTCAACTTCACCAATTCGTGTTATGTATAGACATGTATCAAAGTTATATTTTTGAAAACCAGATGTATCACACATGTATGTTACAATTTTACCTCTAAGATGTTGATTGTATTACTATGTTGTTTATTTTTTTACATAAATATTTTTTTTTTACAAATGTTAGATAATGTAGTAATTTGTAATATTTTAACGAATTTGTACCAACAGCGGTCATTATAATAAAGTTTTGTTTATACCATGTGCGATACTGTACTTATGTAATTGCTGAATTTAACTTAATGAAATATACAGTCGTCGCAATTGGTTTGCAATGAAGTCGCGGGTATACCAAAAAAAGAACCATAATTGCATGATCAGTTTATTCAAATCAACTATGTTATCAGATTATTCTAATAAATAAGCCAGAAAAGCATATTCTAGACTTGTAAGTTTACATGTAAACACTTCTCATTTTATCTCTCTCAGAGACGGTTTGCGTATATGAATACGTCTTCTAAGGGTCTAGTATATAGACTAGATTGGAATAGGTAAAATAACAAAGCTACCGAACTCCATGGAAAATTTAAAAAGGACAGTGCCTGAACAAATGGCAAAATCAAAACCTCAAACACACCAAACGAATGGAAACAAATATCACAAGTCTGACGTGTGACAGAAATTATCTACTTTTAGATTAAAGTATATAAAATTTGAAATTGATTGGTAAACTGGAATTTAAAAAGAGGTATCAGTAGTAAATTGGTATCGTGACAGTAACAACACAACGACTACAATTACCAGGGCAGTGAAAACATTCAAACGTTGGTGAATTTTGAAGTCCAACGGAATAACGTAGGTATTTGTTATTAGGAACAACAATGGAACTGGTAAGTGCGGTATATTATAGAGAGTGATCGCTGTCATTAGAGTTCATTGTTTGACGAAAGTTTAGCTGCATTTATCCTGTTTATCTTGATTTCCCTTTCTGTTCGACGTTTTGATAATTCTAACTATATATCTGATAAATAAAATAAAAATTGAAAAACATTTTAAATTGAGAAAATCTATACATATAAGCTGTACTCTGACCTATAGCTGTTAACGTTAATGTCATTTGGTTTATGCGGAAGAGTTTTCTAAATAAAAAATATACCACATCTTATTATGTATTCAATACTTTACGAAGCTTTGTATTAATTTACTTTACTACCAACTACAATTCTGTTCATATACAGATATTATTTGTTAAATGTAACTTTAAAATGATTTTATTTAATAGCAAACACATACAAAGTATACATCGACTGCGTATATAATGAAGCTCGACACTACTTAAAACCAAGCTATATCAATTAAACAACAAAAATGTTTCTAAATGGTACGCCAGATCAAAGTACAGCGACTGGATATATTTAGTACTAGTATTAACATAGCTGCAGATGGACAGTCTCGGGTTCGAGAAGTTGTGGTTTTGATTAATCATATGTGCGAAAAGAATTCGGACTTTTAACTTTGTAATTTCTGCATTTACACCATTAAATACCGGTCAAGTCCGTGTCGTTATGATATATCTTCTTAAAGTTATATTTATATTTCTTTGCGTCCTTTATTACTTTTCAGCTTGTAGTTCAAAACCCCTTTTCAGTTGCGGTCATGTACTATTTCAAAAAATCATTTCACATAAATTATTCATCAATCATAAAAGCAATCGGGTGAGGTATTATATGTATTAAGATAAACACACCAATTAGCATGCACAATAGGGATTGAAGTGTTGGTGCAAATATGAGTCTTAAATAACCTCAGTTCATTCATAAATCAGTTCATTAAGTTGTATTTATGAATGAGTTTAATGATATGTCTTCACTACAATTGTCTTTACTAAGTCAGTGATTTTGCGTCGTTAGTGTTTATTGATTCTTTTTGTAAATCTCGAAGTGTTTTTCACATGTTTTATGATACTAAAAATGAAATTAAAAAAAAGGTGTTTTCTATACAAAGGTATGAACTCAAGACTATAAGATGGGAAAAAATTCAATTCACTCTGTTATTGCTACCCAGATTTTCCAGATTGCTTCACAATATTTAAAAAAAATAAAATCACAAAATACTAAACTCAGAGGAAAATTCAAAAAGAAAAGTTCATACCTTGTAATCAAATGGAAAAATCAAAAGATCAAACACATCAAACAAATGGATAACAACTGTCGTATTCCTGACTTGGTACAGGCATTTCTTATGTACAAAATGTTGGATTGAACCTGGTTTTAAAGCTAGCTAAACTCCTCACTTGTATGGCAGTCGCATCGAATTCCATTATATTGACAACGATGCGTGAACAAAACAAACAGACACAATAGGTACACATTTCAAAAATAAGGGTACATCATGTCAACATTGTGTAATTAACCTAATCTGTTCACTATTAAAACAAACAAATGTAACAAAGAAGCACAAACAGGCATACATCAATTTTAACAACTTCATTTTGCTTTTTATTTTACTATTTTATCTAGAGATGTTAAATTAACCCATAAAGGATAAAAATATTTTAAATAAACCACATAGGTTAATACTGTAACGCAACAAAATCAATCACTGACCTCAGGTAAAACATTGTCGTCTGTATTTCAGAAATCAGTATGAATATTTAATTTTGTATCTTTTACGTTTGCTTTGGGTCTTAAACGACCTTCATTTTTTTCTTCTTAAAAAACTGCAATATCTATTGAAATAGTCTCATTTTAAAATTTTGTCATAAACATTTGGTAAAAATCATAAACATGTTGTCTCAATGAGAATTGAATATTGCTATACAATGTCTAGTATACAAATATCTTATATATATAATTAATGCGGGTAAAGTATCTTCCCAAATCATAATTAAACTAATACTCAGTTTCGAACGACCTAATAGTTTCGATTCTTGATCGAGTACGTATATTAAAATAGTTCAATAAAGACATTATGAACTAATAAAACATGCACAGATAAAAACATTATCACATATAATATTGCAATTTGTCTTTAAAAACTTCAATGAAACACAAAAATTGGATTCACCACCCCAAAAATGAAAGGGGTTTACCCTTTTGATTTTTCACATACCAAAATTTTAGGTCTTTTTCTGGGTTTAAATTGTGCCAACAGTGTTAACCGTATATCAAAAAGCTGACCAGGGATATTAATCCTATTGTGTTTTACCTTTGTGCGCTATATTCAAATTTGGCAAAATAATGTAATATGACTACTGTAAAATGTTTTGATTACCTTTGTCTTTTTCTTATTTTTAACACCTAATGACTTTGTTTGAAATCTACGGCCTTCGTTAGTTCAGTAATGTCATTATTATTAAAAAAAGATAACTGAAATGGGGTTTATGTAAAAAAAAAAAAAACAACCAGCTGAAAACAGTCGAAGTACACTGCTTTGTCTGCAACACAGCAAGAAAATGCATTGATGACCACAACAAAGTGAATTTGGAAAATTATCTTAAAAAAAGTGATTAAAAAATAAATGGAAAAATATTCAGATAGCTTTGCTTTTTGTAGTATGAGGTCTAGTCTCATTTCGGGGCCTTTTATAGCTGACTATGCGGTATCGGCTTGGCTATTGTTTAAAGCTGTACGATGACCTATATTTGTTAATTTCTATGTCATTTTGGACTCTTGTGGAGAGTTGTCTCATTGGTAATCATACCACATCTTCTTTTTTTTTATAGGAATAAGCAAATTAGGAATAATTTGATATGTATTAAAATTCCTACTAGAAAACCTGGTAGAAATTTTTCAAAATTCTACCTAAAAAAAATGTTTTCTTGTATGAATCTAAAAATATACAAAATGTAAGTGTATATTAACAAATAAACAACTGGGTCAATGAATTAAGTTTGACTCTCAACAAAAAAGAACAAAGGAATTTCATAAAATACATTCATTTTTTAGAAAATGGACTTTTAAAACGTAAAAGGCAACTGCAATATATGCAAGCTAGAAATTTTATTACATAAACATGAAGATAAGCCAAAAATATGCCTAGATAAAATTAAGAGTGAATTTCTTTATAATTTAGCTGTGTGACCCTAGCTTGCAGCATAAGTGTTCCGATACATTTCTTCATAATAATCCCCTCCAACTTTTAAATATGTGAATTGGAACTTACTTGCATTTAACACTACAAAATGTGTGTCATTAGCAAACAAAGATCCAGTTCAAGATTACTTAATAAATCCAGGTAAAAAGATTGTTTGGTAGGAATCTGGTACATGTAGTAGGAAAAGAAATAATCAAATCAAATTTTTAAAACAGAAAAAAATCCATACAGGCTTTGTAAATTCCACCTAGGTAGTAGGATTTTGGTAGTAGGAATATTAAAAAAATCTAGTCAGAATTTTGTTCATTTTCCATGTCCGCCTACTTACTATATGGAATCTTTGATTCAAGGTAGATTCCTACTTCATTCCTACTACTTATTTCGTACCGGTAGTACAGCAAAGGCAACTGAGAGGACATTAAAACCGATTTAGGCATGATTAATAAAACAATAATTAACACATATGATTCTTTAGAAACTGATGAGCTACATTTGTATGGGAACTCTTTGTATCTACAATCATCAGCTCAGTCCAAAAATCATTTATAAAAACACACTAGAACAAACACAAATAACAGTGGATCTGACAATTTTAAAAGAGGTCAAATAAACAATAAACATAAGCTGTACAAAAGCGAAAAAAAAAACAAAAAAAACCCACTGAAAATTATAAAAGAACAGAGGAAAGCCTGTTGGGACTATATTGAAAAACTCATCTGTGATCTTCCCATAAAAAAAACAACATATGTTAACATCCGAAAATAATTCAAATACATATAACATCAAAAGAGATCAAAATGTTTTTTTTAAAAATAAGATCAAATTCATAAAGCCAGCTACTCAGATAACAGTAGATGCCGCTTACTCAACGAAATGTAGACACAAAAATTGCAATATTTCTTTGACAAAGTTTCAAATAATCTTACATGACTGGAATCATAGCTGACGATTGAAAACATGCTAGAGTCGCATCGGCATAGAAAAAGGGGAACAAACATAAACCGTTTAGTTATAGACCAATCTCATTAACTAATTTGCTGCAGGTTAATAAAGAACTTAGTCACATCACACATTATGAAACATTTGAAATAAAATATCATCTTGTACGACCTCCAACATGGCTTTCGACACTGTCGATCTTACAAAAACAACTTCTCTCCTTCATCTCAGAATTTCAATCCACTGTCCGACAAGGTACCCTCTTAGATACAATCATAATTTTTGCCAATATTAACCACCTCCCAGACTACTTTACTCATAGCAAACAACGTTTGTTTGCTTTAATATGACAGTATCACATACATGCAATTTAAATCCAAGGGTGACTTCCTCACATTGCAAGCTGATCTTGATGCAGCCGCGAAATGGGAAATGGACTAGCTGATGGCCTTCCAACCAGACAAGTGTACGGTTCTCTCTGTCACAAGAACACGTCAAACTTTACAACATAACTACACTCTTCACAATCATTATTTAGAAACTGCTTCATCATTAATATGTACCTAGGCATCCCACTACAATATAACCTCAAATGGGATAAACATTGAGATGACAATATCTTCAAAGCCAATTAAAACACTTGGCTTTCTTAGAAGAAAACTGAAAACATAAAATCAAATCATTTAAATGGGTTCTTAAAAGACCCAGGCCAACACTTGTCCTTCCGAAAATTGAGTACTCTTGCTCGGTTTGTGATCGCCCTTACTTCAGAGTCCATCTTGAAGATACATATGGTCCAAAGCAGAGCTGTTCGGTATATGCTAGTATAATAACACTAGCAGTGTATACAACATGCCTAATACACTCAACTGGGAACAATTTACACAACGCAGATTACGCGCACGCCTGGTTATGATGAACAAGATCACACATCATCGCGTTGCTATAACATCTATTACAATTATCATTCCATCAGACTCAAGAAACAGAATGAAATGATACATATGTACTTTTACATCCAAATATATGCAACAGAAGTATACCGCTGTTCAAAATTCATAAATCGATTGAGAAAAAATCAAATCCGGCTTCAAACTAAAACTGAGGGAAACACATCAAATATAAAAGGAGAACAACGACACAACAGAAACACAACAGAGACACAACATCAAAATGTAACACACACAGAAACAAACTATGATATATAACAATGACCATTTTCCTGACTTGGTACAGGACATTTTAACAAAAAGTGGTGGGTTGAATCTGATTTTTTTTGGCATGCTAAACTTCCCACTTTTATGTCAATGTTAAATATAACATTAAAATGACAACAGTACATGATAGGACTACAATACAAAAAAAATGGGAGAACATTAGGACAGAAAAACACACGAATAAAAGCTAACAAAAGGTGCCAGGTTTAAAATTTTTATTTTTTTGTTGAATAATTTGTTGAAATAGAACTAGTTTTTATATAAATATCACCTGAATTTAATTAATAAATATCGACGATATCAGTTCTTATCTGCACATGCAGGTACTGTACTCGTAAACACTAAAACAGATGTGTTTATCCTCATTGTTTTCAACACTTAAAATAACCAAGTTTATAAATTTATGTTATTGACACCTTGTAATTGGTCATCCACAACTCATAACTGCAGCAAGATGGCAGATAGCCAGCATAAGGGAACCAGGTACATGTATGTCGCTGTGATAATTGCACGTATTGTTGATCATCACCATTCCACTTTTAGTCGTTTTTAGAAAAAAAATCAGGCAAGAAACGATGTTGAAGACCTTCCAAGGTCAGGAAGACCCCCTTTAACATCTGATAGGGAAAGTAAAGCATAATAAAGGTTGGTCAGAAGGAAACCCATTGCAAACAATACAATCTTAAAAAGGGAAAGATTGCCATACAGGAGCCTTTAAACAAGAACTGTTCGAGATCGGCTCATCGCTACTGGTTAACGTGCGATAATACAATTTCGAGGACCTTTGCCTACGAACAGACACACAGATGCTTGTATCCAATATAGTGCAGAGCTCGCCAAAGTTGGAAATAAGCGTCGTGGAGGAAGATCCATTGTTCCAATGGAATTCGGTTTATCTTCCTCGGCCCAATCGTAGCCCGAATTTGAACCATATTGAGCATATATGGGACACTATTTAGCGTAAAGTGCACATCTCCGTCTATTCACAGTGCGTTATAAGTTAAGTGCAACTATATACTTTTGTTTAAACCCCTGAGCTAAAGAGAGTAACTAACTTTACGTTTCATTGATAATCACTATGGAATTTTGTTTAAAACAAATTCAATGAGAAAATGCAAATACATGTTTGATATTGTTGTAAAAAAATTGAAAGAACAATAAAAATGTGTTGATAGATATAGGAAGATGTGGTGTGAGTGCCAATGAGACAACTCTCCTGAGTTTGTTACACCATCAGGAGTGCAAACAAAACAGATTTGTAGAGCTTAAAATCAAGACCCATAATGATTTACTGAACACAATAAAAATATTCACGTTTATTATCTATCATGAATCATTGAAATTTAGAATAATACTTGTTGGATTTCAGTTGAAAAAAAATTTATATGATGTGATTGCCAATGAGACAACTCTTTACCAGAGACCGACTGATACTGAAATTAAAAACTTTAAGTCACCGTGCGACCTTCAATAAAGAACAAAACCCATATCGTAAAGTCAGCTATAGAAGACCCCGAAATAACGAATAATGAACGAAAACAATATGTAGCACAACAGCAAATGACAACCACTGAAATACAGACGCCTGACTTAGGACAGACACATACAGAATGTGGGGGATGGGGGCTAAACATGTTAGCGGGATACCAACCCTCTTTTATCAACATTTTTATTACTTAAATACTTAAGTCAATTAGATTTTGCAAAGCATTGAATTTATATTTCATGTAAAGAGCGTTTAACACTTTGTTCTTAATAACATTAGATATATACATACAATGTATCTTGAAAGTGCAATTACAAGTGTCCTTTGACATACAAGTCTGCGTATATGGTTAATTTGCTCAATATACTTCGCTTGAAAGAAAAAAGGTTCATATGTCTACATTGTACCAGAATGAAATGAGTACCTATTAAATCAATTAAGACTTTTCATGGCCACTGTCTAAAAAAAACGCATTACATGAATATTTGTTATACTAAAGCACCTTAGTTTACACATAAAACACTAGACATATTGGTAACTGTAAGGATTTGATACGTGTACATGTTCAATGTACCTACAGCATTAACTAAATGAATTCATATATATACATGTACATGTATATAAAATCACATTATGAACATGTGGTACAATATATTATTATTTTGAAAATATTCACCAGAAACCAAATATAAACGAGGCTTCAAGTTATCTTATGCAAACAACGATGAGCCTGTTAATCTAATCGTCTGATTTTAATTTTCAACGCAAACTTACATATTATGTAACATACATATTGTATAATACCCTATATAGGTCACCAAATACTGGCAAACCATTGGATATATAGAGAATATATCAGTTGTCACGATTCATGGGGATCAGTATTTCAATATTTTTTTTATGGTTGCACAAAAGAAAGATAACTTGTGGATTTCATTTTGCTAACGACGTGAATTAGTGTCCTGAATAATACCACCAGGCATGCATTTGATATGGCAATACAGAAGCACTTTAAATTCATTCAAAAGAATTAAAATATGCATTACTTAACTATAATTGCTCATGACAGGTGTTCTTTGTGAAGTGTCCCTTAAAACTCTTTTAGTTTTTAATAATTTCACCTACTCGATGAAAACGATAAATAGTCCCTGACATGTATAATATATTACACATATTACACGTTATTAGACGGACATTTTGGTGTTTCACATTATGTAATAGATTGTATTAGATCGAATACCGTACGGATCTGCAACGGATAAATGCCAATTGAAAATTTCGCGTCAGAAATGCCAATTATAGGTTTGTCAGATTTCTTGAGTGTCATGAATGCTTATTATAGATAATAGATCTTAGAGTAAGACCACGTCTTCATTATTAAGCAGCTCTTATTCAGGTCATACACTTCCCTTTGGTGGCATTTTGAAGAACAAACCAAAAGCAGTAACACGGAAACTTTTTGAATATTTATGCGATTTACATGTATTATTAATTTCGCCATAAACTTTTTAATATTTTGTTAATCCGTTTTATCCGGTACATTTCCGTTAGGTGTCCGTTTTATGCGGTACTCGTCCGTTCTGTCCGGTACGTTTCCGTTTCTCGTACGTTACATATCATGTGCGTGTCCGTTTTATTTGGTCAGTACTTAACGGACTCCCAACGGATAACAATTTTGTCAACGGAAAACTTTTTTTTCTCATACGTTAGTCGTCCGTTCGTGCTTTCCAGTAAGATGTGACCACAGCTTTATATATAATGTCTTGAACTATAAAATGCAGAACTTGATTTAGTACTTTTTATATGCAATGAATATCATATTAAAACTTTATTACATTTATAAATATCATGTGCCATCATGTACATGTATAAAAAAAATGTTTAATTTTTATTAGGTACATTGTAATTCAATCCTTAAATCTGACAACAAAACTGCTGTGTGACGAATGCTACATGTACATTAAACATTGTGTATAATTCAGTGGTTGTCTTTGGTTGCTGTCTGTTATATATGGCTTCTTTTCTCTTGTTTGCTGTCATAGAGCAAGTAATTATTCTTTCTTTTGATTAGTTTATATTAATTAAACAATTTGTCTCCTTATTATATAAACAAGAAGTATTCTTTTTATTATTATGCACAAGCATATAATTTGCTGTGGTTTTAAATTCAACTAAATATTTTATGTGCATCTTATTTTTCATAATTTTCTACATGGCTAAATTTGAGTCGGACCATATTCTTCGTACAAGTTTGTCCTTAAGAGAACTATTATAAAATCAGACTAGTCGACCCCATTTAAGTCTAATATGAAACATAACAAAGTCATTCTAACAATTAAAGGAAATTACATAATGACCTAGTTATCATGCACAATTCGTTCTTGAAAGCAACTGCATATCTGACACGATGAAAAAGCTTAATCGTACGACGTCTTTCTGACGTAAACCGTATCCCTCACATTGTAACCCGAATTCAGATCTAAATATATTGCGATACTTATCCCCCTTTTTAAATACTTGTCGCTTAAAAGTTCATGTACCCCTTTCATAAATTAAATAATGCATTTAAAAAGCGTTATAGAAAATGGCTCATTTCATTTAATATTTCATATGTTTATATGGTTTTTGATTTCCTTTCAAGCTTTGTCATTTCAGTATTAGAAATGATTGCCAAAATACGATAAAATAAAAGAAAATCACCCGGACGTGTGACCATTATATAAAGAGGTTCAAAACACTTTTAAAAGTTTTAAACATCGATATTGTATTGACTTCAGATAAAAGAATATTATTAAAATTTCCCTTTTCAGCATTTAATTTGTAATTAGTTTATAAGTACAGACGTTTATTTAAACCCACGTAAAGACCACGGTGGTGTCAACTAAAATATTAAGTGTAATGCAGCATTCATAACTTTGGAAAATATTGATTTGAAAGTATCATATTAAGGACAATTGAACAATTACTTCATATCTTTATTGCAGTAATATAAAGCTTACTATTCTTACACAATACCATTTCAATTTGTCATTCATAATTGACAAAAATAGGCAGATTGCTAGAAACTAAATACTAACATTACTTACAATTTGTATTTTTACTGTTAGATTTATTCATATTTATTTAATAAAAGTATAAGATTGTTGATAATATAAAAATAAATCAAAATCTATGCTATTTTCAATTGTATTTCATCTGAGTGTTTAAAACTTAAGAAGACTTATGAATTTAAACAAAGGTGTACATTGTATGTCATTTTTTGGAACAATATATGTATTGCTTTCTGTCTACTTGCAAAATCAAATTAACACATAGAATGACTACGCGGAATGTTTTATATGACAAACCTGGTCTACTTTATAGAACCGTTTAATTGTGACCAGTAAGCAACGAAAACCGAAATTACTGAAAGAAAGACCCCATAAACATTAACACTAAGAACAAATTACTCTAAATGACGACATGAAGTGTTCAAACGATTTTATTTCATAAGAATACTGGTTATATGAATTGATGGAACCGAATTAAGGTATCACAATAGCTGTCTCGTGGTGTAAGGGATCATGTGTCACGATTGCTCCAGAAGGAATAATTGAAATTCGAAGGATTCGCGGGAAGCCTGCTACAAGACTTAATCTCTGTCTCTAATAGAAAATAACCTCTTTTCCTAGTGGCAGTTATATAGTTTAGCATTCCATCCTATATACACACTGTAGAACCAGTTCATTTGATTTTTAATTCTCCTCAAGAATTTACATGAGGTATTTGCAACTGAGCGTTAATGAACAATCAATCAATCCACCATGGCCAGCAGCATTGTTATTTCCAGTTCTTCAATTTTTTTTATTACTCTAAAATATCTTTGAGAAATAATTACTTGTAACTGCGATAAAGAACCGATTTAGTTATCAAAGATTTCATTCCACTGAATGGTCACGTAAAAGTTCAACCTCTGGCAACACAATAAATAAGCAAAACAAAATCTTATTGCATTGACTGAACTTGATATCGGAAATTTCTTTTATTCAAAATCTATATAAATTCAATATACGGTAACTGTGAATAAACCAAATTATTGAATAAGTAAATACAGGTTCATTTGAATGGTAGTCTAAAACGATCATGGTCGAATACACACTTGAAGATGAAATCAACAAGAAACCGATTTAAAAAACGGATGATTTGATTTATTCACGAATTTAGCTAATGATTGAATCAGAAAGTTTGTAAAATTCGGGTATGGTATCGCGAAATTTTTCTATGATCTCACATAAGACATATCTTCATACCTAACTTAGACCTCATCTCGAGGCTGTCTTAGGGTGATGTTAGCAAATCTTGTATAAAAATGTCGCCAATTCTTCAGATTTTTAGTAAACGTGAGTACATGTATTGTAGGGTTCAACTTGATGATTGATGTTGTCTGTTGTTGACGTAAGTATGGTAGGGTTGGTGATTGATGTTGTCTGTTGTTGACGTAAGTATGGTAGGGTTGTTGATTGATGTTGTCTGTTGTTGACGTAAGTATGGTAGGGTTGTTGATTGATGTTGTCTGTTGTTGACGTAAGTATGGTAGGGTTGGTGATTGATGTTGTCTGTTGTTGACGTAAGTATGGTAGGGTTGGTGATTGATGTTGTCTGTTGTTGACGTAAGTATGGTAGGGTTGGTGATTGATGCTGTCTGTTGTTGACGTAAGTATGGTAGGGTTGTTGATTGATGCTGTCTGTTGTTGACGTAAGTATGGTAGGGTTGTTGATTGATGTTGTCTGTTGTTGACGTAAGTATGGTAGGGTTGTTGATTGATGCTGTCTGTTGTTGACGTAAGTATGGTAAGGTTGTTGATTGATGTTGTCTGTTGTTGACGTAAGTATGGTAGGGTTGTTGATTGATGTTGTCTGTTGTTGACGTAAGTATGGTAGTGTTGTTGATTGATGCTTTCTGTTGTTGACGTAAGTATGGTAGGGTTGTTGATTGATGTTGTCTGTTGTTGACGTAAGTATGGTAGGGTTGTTGATTGATGTTGTCTGCTGTTGACGTAAGTATGCAGGGTTGTTGATTGATGTTGTCTGTTGTTGACGTAAGTACGGTAGGGTTGTTGATTGATGTTGTCTGTTGTTGACGTAAGTATGGTAGGGTTGTTGATTGATGTTGTCTGTTGTTGACGTAAGTATGGTAAGGTTGTTGATTGATGTTGTCTGTTGTTGACGTAAGTATGGTAGGGTTGTTTATTGATGCTGTCTGTTGTTGACGTAAGTATGGTAGGGTTGTTGATTGATGTTGTCTGTTGTTGACGTAAGTATGGTAGGGTTGTTGATTGATGTTGTCTGCTGTTGACGTAAGTATGGCAGGGTTGTTGATTGATGTTGTCTGTTGTTGACGTAAGTATGGTAGGGTTGTTGATTGATGCTGTCTGTTGTTGACGTAAGTATGGTAGGGTTGTTGATTGATGTTGTCTGCTGTTGACGTAGGTATGGTAGGGTTGTTGATTGATGTTGTCTGTTGTTGATGTAAGTATGGTAGGGTTGTTGATTGATGCTTTCTGTTGTTGACGTAAGTATGGTAAGGTTGTTGATTGATGTTGTCTGTTGTTGACGTAAGTATGGTAGGGTTGTTGATTGATGCTGTCTGTTGTTGACGTAAGTAAGGTAGGGTTGTTGATTGATGTTGTCTGTTGTTGACCTAAGTATGGTAGGGTTGTTGATTGATGTTGTCTGCTGTTGACGTAAGTATGGCAGAGTTGTTGATTGATGTTGTCTGTTGTTGACGTAAGTATGGTAGGGTTGTTGATTGATGCTGTCTGTTGTTGACGTAAGTATGGTAGGGTTGTTGATTGATGTTGTCTGCTGTTGACGAAGGTATGGTAGGGTTGTTGATTGATGTTGTCTGTTGTTGATGTAAGTATGGTAGGGTTGTTGATTGATGCTTTCTGTTGTTGACGTAAGTATGGTAGGGTTGTTGATTGATGTTGTCTGTTGTTGACGTAAGTATGGTAGGGTTGTTGATTGATGCTTTCTGTTGTTGACGTAAGTATGGTAGTGTTGTTGATTGATGTTGTCTGTTGTTGACGTAAGTATGGTAGGGTTGTTGATTGATGTTGTCTGTTGTTGACGTAAGTATGGTAGTGTTGTTGATTGATGTTGTCTGTTGTTGACGTAAGTATGGTAGGGTTGTTGATTGATGTTGTCTGTTGTTGATGTAAGTATGGTAGGGTTGTTGATTGATGCTTTCTGTTGTTGACGTAAGTATGGTAGGGTTGTTGATTGATGTTGTCTGTTGTTGACGTAAGTATGGTAGGGTTGTTGATTGATGCTTTCTGTTGTTGACGTAAGTATGGTAGTGTTGTTGATTGATGTTGTCTGTTGTTGACGTAAGTATGGTAGGGTTGTTGATTGATGTTGTCTGTTGTTGACGTAAGTATGGTAGTGTTGTTGATTGATGTTGTCTGTTGTTGACGTATGTATGGTAGGGTTGTTGATTGATGTTGTCTGTTGTTGATGTAGGTATGGAAGGGTTGTTGATTGATGCATTCTGTTGTTGACGTAGGTATGGTAGGGTTGTTGATTGATGTTGTCTGTTGTTGACGTAAGTATGGTAGGGTTGTTGATTGATGTTGTCTGTTGTTGATGTAAGTATGGTAGTGTTGTTGATTGATGCTTTCTGTTGTTGACGTAAGTATGGTAGGGTTGTTGATTGATGTTGTCTGTTGTTGACGTAAGTATGGTAGGGTTGTTGATTGATGTTGTCTGTTGTTGACGTAAGTATGGTAGTGTTGTTGATTGATGTTGTCTAATGTTGACGTAAGTATGGTAGGGTTGTTGATTGATGTTGTCTGTTGTTGATGTAAGTATGGTAGGGTTGTTGATTGATGCTTTCTGTTGTTGACGTAGGTATGGTAGGGTTGTTGATTGATGTTGTCTGTTGTTGATGTAAGTATGGTAGGGTTGTTGATTGATGCTTTCTGTTGTTGACGTAAGTATGGTTAGGTTGTTGATTGATGTTGTCTGTTGTTGACGTAAGTATGGTAGGGTTGTTGATTGATGTTGTCTGCTGTTGACGTAAGTATGGTAGGGTTGTTGATTGATGTTGTCTGTTGTTGACGTAAGTATGGTAGGGTTGTTGATTGATGCTGTCTGTTGTTGACGTAAGTATGGTAGGGTTGTTGATTGATGTTGTCTGTTGTTGACGTTAGTATGGTAGGGTTCTGTTGTTGACGTATGTATGGTAGGGTTGTTGATTGATGTTGTCTGTTGTTGATGTAAGTATGGTAGGGTTGTTGATTGATGTTGTCTGTTGTTGATGTAAGTATGGTAGGGTTGTTGATTGATGCTGTCTGTTGTTGACGTATGTATGGTAAGGTTGTTGATTGATGTTGTCTGTTGTTGACGTAAGTATGGTAGGGTTGTTGATTGATGTTGTCTGTTGTTGACGTAAGTATGGCAGGGTTGTTGATTGATGCTGTCTGTTGTTTTATACAAGAGCATGCCATTGTTTGTGGTGGATTTGGTCTGATGTATAAGCTGAGAGCATGCTGACTTGGGTGGTTAACGCGGTTTGTTGATTACAAAAATGTATGTGAGCATCGCCGTGGGTATGGTAGTGTTGGTGGTTGATATTGTCTGTTGTAAACGTGGGTATGGTAGTGTTGGTGGTTTATGTTGTCTGTTGTATACGTGGATATGGTAGTGTTGGTGGTTTATGTTGTCTGTTGTATACGTGGATATGGTAGTGTTGGTGGTTTATGTTGTCTGTTGTATACGTGGGTATGGTAGTGTTGGTGGTTTATGTTGTCTGTTGTATACATGGATATGGTAGTGTTGGTGGTTGATATTGTCTGTTGTAAACGTGGGTATGGTAGTGTTGGTGGTTGATATTGTCTGTTGTATAAGTGGATATGGTAGTATTGGTGGTTGATGTCTGTTGTAAACGTGGATATGGTAGTCTTGGTGGTTTATGTTGTCTGTTATATACATGGATATGGTAGTGTTGGTGGTTGATATTGTCTGTTGTAAACGTGGGTATGGTAGTGTTGGTGGTTGATATTGTCTGTTGTATAAGTGGATATGGTAGTATTGGTGGTTGATGTCTGTTGTAAACGTGGATATGGTAGTCTTGGTGGTTTATGTTGTCTGTTGTATACATGGATATGGTAGTGTTGGTGGTTGATATTGTCTGTTGTAAACGTGGGTATAATAGTGTTGGTGGTTGATGTTGTCTGTTGTATACATGGGTATGGTAGTGTTGGTGGTTGATGTTGTCTGTTGTATTAAGTGGATATGGTAGTTTTGGTGGTTGATATTGTCTGTTGTAAACGTGGGTATGGTAGTGTTGGTGGTTGATGTTGTCTGCTGTTGACGTAGGTATGGTAGGGTTGTTGATTGATGTTGTCTGTTGTTGATGTAAGTATGGTAGGGTTGTTGATTGATGCTTTCTGTTGTTGACGTAAGTATGGTAAGGTTGTTGATTGATGTTGTCTGTTGTTGACGTAAGTATGGTAGGGTTGTTGATTGATGCTGTCTGTTGTTGACGTAAGTAAGGTAGGGTTGTTGATTGATGTTGTCTGTTGTTGACCTAAGTATGGTAGGGTTGTTGATTGATGTTGTCTGCTGTTGACGTAAGTATGGCAGGGTTGTTGATTGATGTTGTCTGTTGTTGACGTAAGTATGGTAGGGTTGTTGATTGATGCTGTCTGTTGTTGACGTAAGTATGGTAGGGTTGTTGATTGATGTTGTCTGCTGTTGACGAAGGTATGGTAGGGTTGTTGATTGATGTTGTCTGTTGTTGATGTAAGTATGGTAGGGTTGTTGATTGATGCTTTCTGTTGTTGACGTAAGTATGGTAGGGTTGTTGATTGATGTTGTCTGTTGTTGACGTAAGTATGGTAGGGTTGTTGATTGATGCTTTCTGTTGTTGACGTAAGTATGGTAGTGTTGTTGATTGATGTTGTCTGTTGTTGACGTAAGTATGGTAGGGTTGTTGATTGATGTTGTCTGTTGTTGACGTAAGTATGGTAGTGTTGTTGATTGATGTTGTCTGTTGTTGAAGTAAGTATGGTAGGGTTGTTGATTGATGTTGTCTGTTGTTGATGTAAGTATGGTAGGGTTGTTGATTGATGCTTTCTGTTGTTGACGTAAGTATGGTAGGGTTGTTGATTGATGTTGTCTGTTGTTGACGTAAGTATGGTAGGGTTGTTGATTGATGCTTTCTGTTGTTGACGTAAGTATGGTAGTGTTGTTGATTGATGTTGTCTGTTGTTGACGTAAGTATGGTAGGGTTGTTGATTGATGTTGTCTGTTGTTGACGTAAGTATGGTAGTGTTGTTGATTGATGTTGTCTGTTGTTGACGTATGTATGGTAGGGTTGTTGATTGATGTTGTATGTTGTTGATGTAGGTATGGAAGGGTTGTTGATTGATGCATTCTGTTGTTGACGTAGGTATGGTAGGGTTGTTGATTGATGTTGTCTGTTGTTGACGTAAGTATGGTAGGGTTGTTGATTGATGTTGTCTGTTGTTGATGTAAGTATGGTAGTGTTGTTGATTGATGCTTTCTGTTGTTGACGTAAGTATGGTAGGGTTGTTGATTGATGTTGTCTGTTGTTGACGTAAGTATGGTAGGGTTGTTGATTGATGTTGTCTGTTGTTGACGTAAGTATGGTAGTGTTGTTGATTGATGTTGTCTAATGTTGACGTAAGTATGGTAGGGTTGTTGATTGATGTTGTCTGTTGTTGATGTAAGTATGGTAGGGTTGTTGATTGATGCTTTCTGTTGTTGACGTAGGTATGGTAGGGTTGTTGATTGATGTTGTCTGTTGTTGATGTAAGTATGGTAGGGTTGTTGATTGATGCTTTCTGTTGTTGACGTAAGTATGGTTAGGTTGTTGATTGATGTTGTCTGTTGTTGACGTAAGTATGGTAGGGTTGTTGATTGATGTTGTCTGCTGTTGACGTAAGTATGGTAGGGTTGTTGATTGATGTTGTCTGTTGTTGACGTAAGTATGGTAGGGTTGTTGATTGATGCTGTCTGTTGTTGACGTAAGTATGGTAGGGTTGTTGATTGATGTTGTCTGTTGTTGACGTTAGTATGGTAGGGTTCTGTTGTTGACGTATGTATGGTAGGGTTGTTGATTGATGTTGTCTGTTGTTGATGTAAGTATGGTAGGGTTGTTGATTGATGTTGTCTGTTGTTGATGTAAGTATGGTAGGGTTGTTGATTGATGCTGTCTGTTGTTGACGTATGTATGGTAAGGTTGTTGATTGATGTTGTCTGTTGTTGACGTAAGTATGGTAGGGTTGTTGATTGATGTTGTCTGTTGTTGACGTAAGTATGGCAGGGTTGTTGATTGATGCTGTCTGTTGTTTTATACAAGAGCATGCCATTGTTTGTGGTGGATTTGGTCTGATGTATAAGCTGAGAGCATGCTGACTTGGGTGGTTAACGCGGTTTGTTGATTACAAAAATGTATGTGAGCATCGCCGTGGGTATGGTAGTGTTGGTGGTTGATATTGTCTGTTGTAAACGTGGGTATGGTAGTGTTGGTGGTTTATGTTGTCTGTTGTATACGTGGATATGGTAGTGTTGGTGGTTTATGTTGTCTGTTGTATACGTGGATATGGTAGTGTTGGTGGTTTATGTTGTCTGTTGTATACGTGGGTATGGTAGTGTTGGTGGTTTATGTTGTCTGTTGTATACATGGATATGGTAGTGTTGGTGGTTGATATTGTCTGTTGTAAACGTGGGTATGGTAGTGTTGGTGGTTGATATTGTCTGTTGTATAAGTGGATATGGTAGTATTGGTGGTTGATGTCTGTTGTAAACGTGGATATGGTAGTCTTGGTGGTTTATGTTGTCTGTTATATACATGGATATGGTAGTGTTGGTGGTTGATATTGTCTGTTGTAAACGTGGGTATGGTAGTGTTGGTGGTTGATATTGTCTGTTGTATAAGTGGATATGGTAGTATTGGTGGTTGATGTCTGTTGTAAACGTGGATATGGTAGTCTTGGTGGTTTATGTTGTCTGTTGTATACATGGATATGGTAGTGTTGGTGGTTGATATTGTCTGTTGTAAACGTGGGTATAATAGTGTTGGTGGTTGATGTTGTCTGTTGTATACATGGGTATGGTAGTGTTGGTGGTTGATGTTGTCTGTTGTATTAAGTGGATATGGTAGTTTTGGTGGTTGATATTGTCTGTTGTAAACGTGGGTATGGTAGTGTTGGTGGTTGATGTTGTCTGTTGTATTAAGTGGATATGGTAGTGTTGGTGGTTGATGTTGTCTGTTGTATACATGGATATGGTAGTGTTGGTGGTTGATATTGTCTGTTATAAACGTGGGTATGGAAGTGTTGGTGGTTGATGTTGTCTGTTGTATTAAGTGGATATGGTAGTGTTGGTGGTTGATGTTGTCTGTTGTATACATGGGTATGGTAGTGTTGGTGTTTGATGTTGTCTGTTGTATACGTGGATATGGTAGTGTTGGTGGTTGATGTTGTTTGTTGTATAAGTGGATATGATAGTGTTGGTGGTTGATGTTGTCTGTTGTATAAGTGGATATGGTAGTGTTGGTGGTTGATGTTGTCTGTTGCATACGTGAGTATAGTGGTGTTGGTGGTTGATGTCTGTTGTATAAGTGGATATGGTAGTGTTGGTGTTTGATATTGTCTGTTGTATAAGTGGGTATGGTAGTGTTGGTGTTTGATGTTGTCTGTTGTATAAGTGGGTATAATAGTGTTGGTGGTTGATGTTGTCTGTTGTATAAGTGGATATGGTAGTATTGGTGTTTGATATTGTCTGTTGTATAAGTGGATATGGTAGTGTTGGTGGTTGATGTTGTCTGTTGTATACGTGAGTATAGTGGTGTTGGTGGTTGATGTCTGTTGTATAAGTGGATATGGTAGTGTTGGTGTTTGATATTGTCTGTTGTATAAGTGGGTATGGTAGTGTTGGTGTTTGATGTTGTCTGTTGTATAAGTGGGTATAATAGTGTTGGTGGTTGATGTTGTCTGTTGTATAAGTGGATATGGTAGTGTTGGTGGTTGATGTTGTCTGTTGTATACATGGATATGGTAGTGCTGGTGGTTGATGTTGTCTGTTGTATACATGGATATGGTAGTGTTGGTGGTTGATGTTGTCTGTTGTATACATGGATATGGTAGTGTTGGTGGTTGGTGTTGTCTGTTGTATTAAGTGGATATGGTAGTGTTGGTGGTTGATGTTGTCTGTTGTATACGTGGATATGGTAGTGTTGGTGGTTGATGTTGTCTGTTGTATACATGGATATGGTAGTGTTGGTGGTTGATGTTGTCTGTTGTATACATGGATATGGTAGTGTTGGTGGTTGATGTTGTCTGTTGTATACGTGGATATGGTAGTGTTGGTGGTTGATGTTGTCTGTTGTATACATGGATATGTTAGTGCTGGTGGTTGATGTTGTCTGTTGTATTAAGTGGATATGGTAGTGTTGGTGGTTGGTGTTGTCTGTTGTATTAAGTGGATATGGTAGTGTTGGTGGTTGATGTTGTCTGTTGTATACATGGATATGGTAGTGTTGGTGGTTGGTGTTGTCTGTTGTATTAAGTGGATATGGTAGTGTTGGTGGTTGATGTTGTCTGTTGTATACGTGGATATGGTAGTGTTGGTGGTTGATGTTGTCTGTTGTATACATGGATATGGTAGTGTTGGTGGTTGATGTTGTCTGTTGTATACATTGATATGGTACTGTTGGTGGTTGGTGTTGTCTGTTGTATACGTAGGTATGGTAGTGTTGGTGGTTGATGTTGTCTGTTTTATACGTGGGTATGGTAGTGTTGGTGGTTGATGTTGTCTGTTGTATACGTGGATATGGTAGTGTTGGTTGTTGATGTCTGTTGTATAAGTGGATATGGTAGTGTTGGTGGTTGGTGTTGTCTGTTGTATACATGGATATGGTAGTGTTGGTGGTTGATGTTGTCTGTTGTAAATATGGATATGGTAGTGTTGGTGGTTGGTGTTGTCTGTTGTATTAAGTGGATATGGTAGTGTTGGTGGTTGATGTTGTCTGTTGTATACGTGGATATGGTAGTGTTGGTGGTTGATGTTGTCTGTTGTATACATGGATATGGTAGTGTTGGTGGTTGGTGTTGTCTGTTGTATACATTGATATGGTACTGTTGGTGGTTGGTGTTGTCTGTTGTATACGTAGGTATGGTAGTGTTGGTGGTTGATGTTGTCTGTTTTATAAGTGGGTATGGTAGTGTCGGTGGTTGATGTTGTCTGTTGTATACATTGATATGGTACTGTTGGTGGTTGGTGTTGTCTGTTGTATACGTAGGTATGGTAGTGTTGGTGGTTGATGTTGTCTGTTTTATACGTGGGTATGGTAGTGTTGGTGGTTGATGTTGTCTGTTGTATACGTGGATATGGTAGTGTTGGTGGTTGATGTTGTCTGTTGTATAAGTGGATATGGTAGTGTTGGTGGTTGATGTTGTCTGTTGCATACGTGAGTATAGTGGTGTTGGTGGTTGATGTCTGTTGTATAAGTGGATATGGTAGTGTTGGTGTTTGATATTGTCTGTTGTATAAGTGGGTATGGTAGTGTTGGTGTTTGATGTTGTCTGTTGTATAAGTGGGTATAATAGTGTTGGTGGTTGATGTTGTCTGTTGTATAAGTGGATATGGTAGTATTGGTGTTTGATATTGTCTGTTGTATAAGTGGATATGGTAGTGTTGGTGGTTGATGTTGTCTGTTGTATACGTGAGTATAGTGGTGTTGGTGGTTGATGTCTGTTGTATAAGTGGATATGGTAGTGTTGGTGTTTGATATTGTCTGTTGTATAAGTGGGTATGGTAGTGTTGGTGTTTGATGTTGTCTGTTGTATAAGTGGGTATAATAGTGTTGGTGGTTGATGTTGTCTGTTGTATAAGTGGATATGGTAGTGTTGGTGGTTGATGTTGTCTGTTGTATACATGGATATGGTAGTGCTGGTGGTTGATGTTGTCTGTTGTATACATGGATATGGTAGTGTTGGTGGTTGATGTTGTCTGTTGTATACATGGATATGGTAGTGTTGGTGGTTGGTGTTGTCTGTTGTATTAAGTGGATATGGTAGTGTTGGTGGTTGATGTTGTCTGTTGTATACGTGGATATGGTAGTGTTGGTGGTTGATGTTGTCTGTTGTATACATGGATATGGTAGTGTTGGTGGTTGATGTTGTCTGTTGTATACATGGATATGGTAGTGTTGGTGGTTGATGTTGTCTGTTGTATACGTGGATATGGTAGTGTTGGTGGTTGATGTTGTCTGTTGTATACATGGATATGGTAGTGCTGGTGGTTGATGTTGTCTGTTGTATTAAGTGGATATGGTAGTGTTGGTGGTTGGTGTTGTCTGTTGTATTAAGTGGATATGGTAGTGTTGGTGGTTGATGTTGTCTGTTGTATACATGGATATGGTAGTGTTGGTGGTTGGTGTTGTCTGTTGTATTAAGTGGATATGGTAGTGTTGGTGGTTGATGTTGTCTGTTGTATACGTGGATATGGTAGTGTTGGTGGTTGATGTTGTCTGTTGTATACATGGATATGGTAGTGTTGGTGGTTGATGTTGTCTGTTGTATACATTGATATGGTACTGTTGGTGGTTGGTGTTGTCTGTTGTATACGTAGGTATGGTAGTGTTGGTGGTTGATGTTGTCTGTTTTATACGTGGGTATGGTAGTGTTGGTGGTTGATGTTGTCTGTTGTATACGTGGATATGGTAGTGTTGGTTGTTGATGTCTGTTGTATAAGTGGATATGGTAGTGTTGGTGGTTGGTGTTGTCTGTTGTATACATGGATATGGTAGTGTTGGTGGTTGATGTTGTCTGTTGTAAATATGGATATGGTAGTGTTGGTGGTTGGTGTTGTCTGTTGTATTAAGTGGATATGGTAGTGTTGGTGGTTGATGTTGTCTGTTGTATACGTGGATATGGTAGTGTTGGTGGTTGATGTTGTCTGTTGTATACATGGATATGGTAGTGTTGGTGGTTGGTGTTGTCTGTTGTATACATTGATATGGTACTGTTGGTGGTTGGTGTTGTCTGTTGTATACGTAGGTATGGTAGTGTTGGTGGTTGATGTTGTCTGTTTTATAAGTGGGTATGGTAGTGTCGGTGGTTGATGTTGTCTGTTGTATACATTGATATGGTACTGTTGGTGGTTGGTGTTGTCTGTTGTATACGTAGGTATGGTAGTGTTGGTGGTTGATGTTGTCTGTTTTATACGTGGGTATGGTAGTGTTGGTGGTTGATGTTGTCTGTTGTATACGTGGATATGGTAGTGTTGGTTGTTGATGTCTGTTGTATAAGTGGATATGGTAGTGTTGGTGTTTGATGTTGTCTGTTTTATAAGTGGGTATGGTAGTGTTGGTGGTTGATATTGTCTGTTGTAAACGTGGGTATGGTAGTGTTGGTGGTTGATGTTGTCTGTTGCATACATGGGTATAGTAGTGTTGGTGGTTGATGTCTGTTGTATAAGTGAATATGGTAGTGTTGGTGGTTGATGTTGTCTGTTGAATTAAGTGGATATGATAGTGTTGGTGGTTGATGTTGTCTGTTGTATACGTGGATATGGTAGTGTTGGTAATTGATGTTGTCTGTTGTATACGTGGATATGGTAGTGTTGGTGTTTGATGTTGTCTGTTGTATAAGTGGGTATGGTAGTGTTGGTGGTTGATGTTGTCTGTTGTAAACGTGGGTATGGAAGTGTTGGTGGTTGATGTTGTCTGTTGTATACATGGATATGGTACTGTTGGTGGTTGATGTTGTCTGTTGTATACGTAGGTATGGTACTGTTGGTGGTTGATGTTGTCTGTTGTATACGTGGATATGGTAGTGTTGGTGGTTGATGTCTGTTGTATAAGTGGGTATGGTAGTGTCGGTGGTTGATGTTGTCTGTTGTATACATGGATATGGTACTGTTGGTGGTTGATGTTGTCTGTTGTATAAGTGGGTATGGTAGTGTTGGTGGTTGATGTTGTCTGTTGTATACGTGGATATGGTAGTATTGGTGGTTGATGTCTGTTGTATAAGTGGGTATGGTAGTGTCGGTGGTTGATGTTGTCTGTTGTATACATGGATATGATAGTGTTGGTGGTTGATGTCTGTTGTATAAGTGGGTATGGTAGTGTTGGTGGTTGATGTTGTCTGTTGTATACGTGGATATGGTAGTGTTGGTGGTTGATGTTGTCTGTTGTATACGTGGATATGGTAGTGTTGGTGGTTGATGTCTGTTGTATAAGTGGGTATGGTAGTGTCGGTGGTTGATGTTGTCTGTTGTATACGTGGATATGGTAGTATTGGTGGTTGATGTCTGTTGTATAAGTGGGTATGGTAGTGTTGGTGGTTGATGTTGTCTGTTGTATACGTGGATATGGTAGTGTTGGTGGTTGATGTTGTCTGTTGTATACGTGGATATGGTAGTGTTGGTGGTTCATGTTGTCTGTTGTATACGTGGATATGGTAGTGTTGGTGGTTGATATTGTCTGTTGTATACGTGGATATGGTAGTGTTGGTGGTTGGTGTGGTATGTTGTTGACATGAGCATAGTAGTGTTGGTGGTTGATGTTGTCTGTTGTATAAGTGGATATGAAAGTGTTGGTGGTTGATGTTGTCTGTTGTATACGTGGATATGGTAGTGTTGGTGGTTGATGTTGTCTGTTGTATACGTGGATATGGTAGTGTTGGTGGTTGATGTTGTCTTTTGTAAACGTGGGTATGGTAGTGTTGGTGGTTGATGTTGTCTGTTGTAAACGTGGGTATGGTAGTGTTGGTGGTTGATATTGTCTGTTGTAAACGTGGATATGGTACTGTTGGTGGTTGATGTTGTCTGTTGTAAACGTGGGTATGGTAGTTTTGGTGGTTGATATTGTCTGTTGTAAACGTGGATATGGTAGTGTTGGTGGTTGATATTGTCTGTTGTAAACGTGGGTATGGTAGTGTTGGTGGTTGATGTTGTCTGTTGTATACATGGGTATGGTAGTGTTGGTGGCTGATGTTGTCTGTTGTATACTTGGATATGGTAGTGTTGGTGGTTTATGTGGTATGTTGTTGACATGAGCATAGTAGTGTTGCTTAATTATATGGTTTGCTGTTTACATGCGCATGGTAGCGTAAGGGGTTGATTTGTTTGATTTTGTGTATGTTCGCATGGTAGACTAAGTGTTGGTTGTTGTTGAGGTCTGTTGTTAACGTGAAGCATGATAGTGTTGTGTTAACTTACGTTTTTTGACTGAGCTAAGCCTTCCAATTGATATTTTATCATGTGTTCTTTTTATGTTGTGATGGTATATACTTTTTTTTCAGAAAAAGTTAGAAAAATGTGGTGCCATTAAAACGTTTAATCCCGCTGCAAATGTTTGCACCTGTCCTAAGTCAGGAATTGGATGTACAGTAGATTGTTTTTTGTAATTTATACGTGTTTCTGGTTCCTATTTTTTGAATAGATTAAACCGTTGGTTTGACTGCTTAAATGGATTCACGCTAGTAATTTTGGGGCCCTTTATAGCTTGTTGTTCGTTGTGAGCAAATGCTCCGTGTTGAAGGACGTACCTTGACCTATAATAGTTTACTTTTATAAATTGTTTTTTGGATGGAGAGTTGTCTCATTATCACTCATTCCACATCTTCCTATATCTAATTGAAGAACTATTTTGTATCCATTAGCAAGGTATTGTTGGTGGTTGATGTAATCTATAATTGTTTACGTGATCATGGTAGTGTTGGTTGTTTATGTGGTCTGTTATTGACGTGAGCTTGGTAGTTTTGGTGGTCAATAGGGTTTGTTGTATACACGAGTATGGTAGGGTTGGTGGTTGATGTGGTCTGTTGTATACATGAGCATGCACGGTAATATTGGTTGTTGATGTGGTTTGTTGTTGACGTGAGCTTGATAGTGTTGGTGGTCAAATGGATTGTTGTTCATATACGTATAGTAGTGTTGTTGGTTGATGTGTTTTGTTTGTATCCGTGCACATGGCATTGTTTGGGGTTGTTTTTGTCTGTTGTATATGTAATCATGATAGTGTTGAAGGTGTATGTGGTCATTTGTATACGTAATTTTGGTAGTGTTGGAAGTTGTTGTGGTCTGTTGCATATATTAGTATGGTAGTTTATGTCTGTGTCATTTTTGTCTCTTGTGGACAGTTGTCTCATTGGCAATCATACCACATCTTCTTTTTTAAATTGAAGGTTTATGTTGTCTGTTGTATACGTTAGTTTGGTAGTGTTAAAGGTTGATGTGGTAGGTTGTATATATAAGCATGGTAGTTTTAGTAGTTGATGTGGTCTGTTGTATATATAAGCATGGTAGTTTTAGTAGTTGATGTGGTAGGTTGTATATATAAGCATGGTAGTTTTAGTAGTTGATGTGGTCTGTGGTATATATAAGCATGGTAGTTTTAGTAGTTGATGTGGTCTGTTGTATATATAAGCATGGTAGTTTTAGTAGTTGATGTGGTCTGTTGTATATATAAGCATGGTAGTTTTAGTAGTTGATGTGGTCTGTTGTATATATAAGCATGGTAGTTTTAGTAGTTGATGTGGTAGGTTGTATATATAAGCAAGGTAGTTTTAGTAGTTGATGTGGTAGGTTGTATATATAAGCATGGTAGTTTTAGTAGTTGATGTGGTCTGTTGTATATATAAGCATGGTAGTTTTAGTAGTTGATGTGGTAGGTTGTATATATAAGCATGGTAGTTTTAGTAGTTGATGTGGTAGGTTGTATATATAAGCATGGTAGTTTTAGTAGTTGATGTGGTCTGTTGTATATATAAGCATGGTAGTTTTAGTAGTTGATGTGGAAGGTTGTATATATAAGCATGGTAGTTTTAGTAGTTGATGTGGTAGGTTGTATATATAAGCATGGTAGTTTTAGTAGTTGATGTGGTAGGTTGTATACATGTACGTGAGCATGATAGTAAGTGTTGATGGTTGATTTGGTATGCTTTCATGCATTAATGTTTGAAATTCTTTTTTGCCAATCTTAATACAACAATTTTAATGTGTCAACCCTGAGCAACATTTAAAAATCATGTTGTCTAACCAATCAACAACATAGTTTCTGGAAAAAATAGACTATACTAGTATACATGACTTTGCAGTTAAGTAAATTCCTGATTTTAAAACATAAAAATATTTTTCAATGGAATATAACATTATTAAAAAAAAACATGTATTGAAATCGTTTTTGATGCTAAATAATTATGTTGATTCCATATGCAGTGGTGCATGACAAGTATAACATATATATGATTGAAAGGTTCACCACGCCAAGATAGAAATTACTGTGTTTGTCGCAAAGTTTAGTTTAGTGAACATCATAAAAAATAAGTGGTGATATAGGTGACAATAATAGTTATTCATCAGGAAACCACAAAACTAAGATTTCATCAATTTTTAAGGATCCCGTTCGACAAAAACAAAGACAGCTGTTTGACTAGCTTGTCATCAGGTTTTTTCTTCTATTCAACTCTCAATATTCTTTGTACTCAAAATTAACTTTTCTTTTCTTTCAAGTGTACAGTCAGAGAAAAGGATTTTTTTTTAAACAGAAACAAAACAATTTGATAACAAATACATTTTTAATATCAATAAATAACAATGATTGATACGGCAAAATATCACAGGAAGCTTAATAATACTTTTGTTTCTATAGTAATAAATTGTTTATAACACTTTACCACTTCTAATATGTATCCATTTTGTTTTGACTTGTACAGTATTTTTTTTAGACGAAAGAAACAAAATATCTGAATATACATGTACTTAATACCGTGATTAAAAGTAATTTTCTAGTATACGAGACACTGATTTTGATTTCAACTTATCAAATTGATATGCACATCAACAATAAGACATGTACATGATTTATCATTCAGCACACAGTATGTTCACGTTCAACGAAAGCTTCTTTTGATTGTTTTGGTGTTTCTTGTCGTTGTTCAGGGTGAGGTGGCGGGGTAACTGTGGATGCGTATGATATATTAGATACACGACCAGAGTCAAGCATATTAGTGTTCATTCTAGATAAGCGTAGTCCTAAGGCAGTTGTAGGCGGGCGAGGTATGTGAACGCCTCTTCCATCCCAAAATTCTGCACGATCTAGCAAGAATCCTCGGCCATGTTCTGCTAAATCTCGTTCGTCTATTATTGGTTCTGTGTTGGGCTCTGAAATTAAAAAGAGTTGATTTATTGATTCAATTATCATGAACCTATGGGTATATTAGATTCCTTCTCAACTAGTGAAAATCTTTAAATTAACTTATTCTACTTGTTCTTTATTAGTTATATCACGACGGAATAAAGTTCTAAATTAGAATTTCATTTCATTAATTGTTATGCTGATATACAAATCTTCATATAATAGTTGAAACTATTGTTAATAAAAGAATAAATATTCTTCAGAACTTTCTCATTACTTGTTTTCCCTAATATGAATGATGTTGCGTTAGTAAATCAATAAAAGCTATGAAAATTTATGTAATGCATTTCAAACCACCTATTGATAAATTAAAGACACGAAAGCTATAAAATACATGTACATATAGGTCTATGAAACGTTAACATGCGATACAAAACATTAAGAAAGGATAAAGTACCTATCAGTATAAAGCAGGCAAATCGTACATTCGTGTGTTGCTCGCTCTGTACAGATATTATATGTTAATTAAATTTTGCAATATAACAAATTACTTTCTCTTAAGCAATGTCCGCAATAATTTCAAATCATACTACAAAGTATTTTTTATTAGTAAAATTGACCTATCAGAGTTACACTATGCGTCCGGATACCACTTTTGTATTCCATTGATGAAAGGTTGTTTTAATGATTTATGAGTTTTATCTAAAACAATGAAATTTAAGATTATCTTACCGGTTGTATCTATCACGTGATCAAAATACTTTTTGTCTTTGTACAACTCTTCTAAAAGTTCTCTTAATCGTCTATCGTCCATATCTCGTTTGACATTGCCAGCTGATTTAGACATGGTATGGTGCTTGGATACACTATTAATGTCCAGTAGGGAAGATTCTCTTATTTGATACTGATTTATTAAAGACCATGGCAAGGCATGGCGCATGTCATGTTTATGACAAAACATGTCATGACTCCCAGGAAGAGGTCGAACAGTTGTTTGTCCAGGTCGTCGTGTATGAGTAAAAAACTGCTGAAAAGAAAAGAAAATGCAAATTTCAAGCGTGTCGTCACAATTTATATTGAAAATGTTTTACGTCCTTATAATTGCACACTAACATTTAAAATCCTTCATTTTCCCCTTGTTTTTAACTTTTCACCAGAAAGGTACATTTGTTTAAGATATTAAAATGTGTAGAGTTTTGTATGCCTTGAAATTTTACTTGTTTTTAAAAAAAATCACACCAAAGAGTGTACCTCTGGCTGCTGTTCTCTATTGTCACCGACTAGAAAGAATTCGTCATCACTTCCAATATTAATGCCATCTTCCTGTCTTTGTAAACGATTCTGTAACAGGAATTAATAATATATAAGATTAAATGCATACAAATTCTTAAGATGAATTAACTAGTAGCTCAAATTTGGTAGTTACATGTCTAGGAGAAGTTTTCAGTTATATAGAGAGAAATATTATTGATATATCTTTTTAAAATGCAACTTGACGGCCGAACAATGACCCATATGTCATTACATGTACGTCATAAAAACTTTCATGATATCAGATGCACATCATTGGGACTATCATGAAGTAAAGGACCTAGTAACTGATATCTTAACAAATCTACATTCCAAATTAAAATTAAATGTCCAAGCCCAAACATATGCTTATACAATTTACTAGATGCGTTTGTATTAGATGTAAACGTTATGTCTAACTTTGAACCAAAATATACCTGTTCCCTTACATATATTAACATCAGTTCAGAAAAATCAAACTGACAAGTTTATAACTTATGCATGCCTATTCGAAAGACAGAAAAATCGACAATATTCCATTGATACGAAATGTAAAAATATAACATTTTGTTAATCTACCTCGTTTTCTTCATTATCAATTGAAACTCGAATATCATCAGGATCCTGTTCTGTAAAAGCTTGCCGTGGTACTCCGGGAGGTCCTGCAATTTTATACATGTATAAATAACTTTACATTCATTTTAAGGCAGGTCTATATTTGCCATTATTTGGATACAATTTAAATTAAAAATAGGATTTTACTTGCAATATAGTTTTGGGTATTGAATCGGTAATTGCTTTTTTCTTGTTAGTTTTTTGTATTTATTTGTATTTAATTATTAGTCTTATCTTTGGCTTAACAAAGTTATTACTTTTACTTACGTTTGAGTGACGGTGAACGTTCAAGAATCTTTTTATCAGTGGCAAGACCTTCTCTGTACATCTGCTGCTGTTCATGGTCAAATTTGTTTTTCATGCTATCATTTCTAGAAACAACAGACCCAGGAATAGGTGCACGACCATTTAATAAATACTTATTGGCACTATTTTGTGGAATAACACGAACCAGATCACTTAGTTCTCTAGGTCGGCCATCATCGGACATAAACATCTTGTTGTCAGCCTATATGACAAAAATACAATTTAAATGTACTACTGTAATTGTCCTAAAATCTCAATCATTTCAAAGCGATGTTTACTTTAACCACCATATTTAATGTCAACTGTTAAAGTAGTTCATTTTCCAGCTCATATTTAATTTATGTATGTCATAAAAAGAGGATACTCACTGCAGTTTAAAATACATATCGTTTTAAATGGCTTAAATATAACACCAAATTGGTATTTTTGGTGAAAACAATATTATCTAACAAACATTGTCAATCTTACCCCTCCATGTGAACGTGACTTCCTTTTATTTTTGAAAAGTCTTTTTCTGAGAAGTTCTCTGTTCGTGGTAGAGCTGTCTCGCCGATGCTACAAATAACAAATGGTTTTTTTACCCTATTTGTACTGTTTCGAACAACAATGAACAAACACACGATTAAATTGCACTTTAATTTATTCTAAATCGCCAGACTTTTCTTTGTGGTTTAATAAATCTAACACTTAAGGAGGGAGATCCTGAAAAAAGGAATGTTGGTAGATTTCAATAACTCTTGTTACATCATTATTTTGTATTAAACGATTACCAGAAACCAGTAGCGTTTCGCCGGTAATGCCATTCTGGTATTGTTTTATTCAATTTTTCGTTTATCATGGTGGTTCAGAAAAGAGGATAATGGGAAAGGAAAAAATAAGAGAAAAAAAGGACCCCAAAAGATCAACAAGACAATAATGAGGGGCTAAAATACAAAGAAAGATTTACAATGGACAAACAAATAATAGAGAAAATGACATAAGAAAATAAAAAAATAAAAAATGAAGGACTTTCTATCCATTCTTAACATTGATTGGTTAAATATTTCTCAGTGTGTTCGAATTTGTTTGATAGCCTTTTGGTCATGACTGTTTGTCTCTAATATTTAATTAACTGTGCATTTGTATTCAGATATCGCAGATCAAATTTATTCGTTCTTTGTGTAATCATACGTTTTTTGATTGAGTTAAGTCTGCTAATTGATATTTTATCGTATATTTTTATATGTTGTGATGTTATGCTATTGTTTCAGAAAAAGGGAGAAGGTTTGGGCCCATTAAAACGTTTAATCCCGCTGCAAATGTTTGCACCTGTCCTAAGTCAGGAATCTGATGTACAGTAGTTGTCGTTTGTTTATGTAATATATACGTGTTTCTCGTTTCTCGTTTTGTTTATCTAGATTAGACCGTTGGTTTTCCCGTTTGAATGGTTTTACACTAGTAATTTTGTGGCCCTTTATAGCTTGTTGTTCGGTGTGAGCCAAGGCTCCGTGTTGAAGGCCGTACTTTAACCTATAATGGTTTAATTTTTAAATTGTTATTTGGATGGAGAGTTGTCTCATTGGCACTCACACCACATCTTCCTATATCTATTTTGTTTACATGGAATTAATAAATTGCACATACCTTCCATTCATCCTCGTCTTCAACCATGAGTATATCAGAATTCATTGATTGTCCATCATCCATATCGAAGGCGACTGTTTTTTCTTTAATATCTCTCCGTGCGGACTGCAAATATTATTTTGTTTAAAAAACTTGATGTAATGTATTGTATTTGGCATTTTGATATACATGTATTACAATGTATATACATGTACCTGAGGAACACATAAAAATGTGCATTTTTCAACATAATATGAATATCCATGAAGAATTATTTTCTGATGTATCTGATCAAATAGTCTAGTTGCTTAAACAAAGATAATTGAGATTTCAATTAAAATAATGATAAAAAAGTATCATGTATAATTAATATTACTTTGTAATTCATCAATTCATTATAAGTAGAACAGAATTTAAATTATTTTTCATCGTTTCATTACTTCAAAATGAATATGTAATCAATAGTTACCCCTTTTGATGATCTGGGATGCTTTGGTTTGGAATGTTCTTCTTTCAATTCGACGTTACGAATGCTTTCCTTATCATTTTCCAGTTTTGGACCAAAAGGATCTTCGATATATTCCTATAAATAGAACAGTTTATATTAATATAAAACATGATTGCAACGTCTGTCAAATCAAAACACTAGCATATTAAGTGATGCAGTACAAAAAACACTGTACTTGAAATTTAAGGAAGCTGGCTTGTCATGTTTTGGATTTTTTGTCAGATTTTCGGAATCCTCTGGTTTTATCCATTTGTATGTCTTGAAAAAAATTGCCTGGTGACCCCCAATTTTCTTTTTGTAAATCTTTTACATGTATAATGATAAGCCATCTGTTAAAGTCTGATAAAATTTTAATTACTTTTTAACAGTTTTTGAGAGCTTCAACCTGTCGATGATAAAGCTATGAAAAGTCAAGAGAGAATATTTTCCCGCCAAAATTTCAATGGCTTATATATCGAAAACAAGCACGGTGACCTATATATTTTTTTTGCTCTTTGGACTCCTTTATTAATCCCCTTTCAATATAAACTAGTGTTTTGGAAAGTTAATTACTTTGATACTGAGAAGCCAACTCCCTTAAAAAATGCTGATAGAAATTGAATAGGTAACGAAAGGTATTCAAAATAAAGAGTATAGTATATATATTACTTACGCCTGTAGGACGCCCATGTGATGTTCGTTTTAATCTTGGTACATGGAATAACATTCCAAGTCTAGCCGTGGGAAATATGGATTGCATTTCTTCCTGTGTCATAACTTTTCCATCATATAGACGCTTTAAAAAAAAGAGAGACAGTACTTGAAAAGGAAGTAACAATATATGTTTGTAATATTTACGTATTAATGATTATCTAATTGATGTAAATTTGTGTAAACAACATTCCAGCAATACATTTGTTCGTTCATACAGGACTAAACTTTTCAAAACTATTGATTTCAATTGGATGAAACGTAATATTTGTCTCATAAAAATGTACGAGGGACATAGAAGAATATGTCTAGTGACATGCATTTATTACTTGTACCTTCAAATTTACTTTATAAAAATAAAGATTTTATAGAAGAAAAATCTAACCTACAGTTTCATTTCTTCGCAGGCAAAGCCCAATTTTGAATCTTGGTATATATAATGTCATGAGTTTATTTACAACGCTTTGGTTGAAAATTGAAAATTGAAAGTTCTTTGTCAATATTTAAATCCAGAATACATTTTTGAAAGTGTTATACTTACAATGATTTGACCTGTGCTGTCTCTGATATAACCTGGCGGTGGTTCTGTCATTTCAACAGCCTCCATTTCTTCGTTGTTTTCAATAAAGCTTGTTTCCTTTTTAAAGTCCGGACTATCGACACCACTATCTTTTCCCTGATCCTCAGTTCTCTGTTTACGTTTTGCTCTTTCTAGTTCATCCATTTCTTTGCCTTGATCTCCACCCATTTGTTTCTTTCTCGTATGTTCTGATCCTTTTGTATACCTTTTCTCCCCCGCGTTTTTGGAAGACTGTAAAGGTTTCTTTCCTTCATGTTTATTCTTTTCATTGAGTTTTTCTATTCGAGTTTGTTCGATTTTTTCATGTTCTCTACGTTTCTTTTCATCATCAACAATGCCACCAAATTCCTGGAAGTTTAGAGTAATAATCAGGATAGAAAACAAAATAGCTATGAAAATATATTTAAAAAAAATTACATTTTTATGCTAAAATACACGTATTTCAATCATGTGCACCAGTTAAATATTTTTTTTTACTGATCAATTATTCATATGCATTTAGACTTGATTTTAATATACACAAGTTATAAAAGAGGGACAAAAGATACCAGAGGGACAGTCAAACTCTTAGATTAAAAATAAAATGACAACGTCATGGCTAAAAAAACCCACAAATAGATAAATAATAGTTTATAGAAGACACAACATAGAAAACTAAAGATTAAGCAACACGAACCCCACCAAAAACAGGGGGTGATTTCATGTGCTCCAGAAGGGTTAGCAGATCCTGCTCCATATGTGGCATTCGTCATGTTGCTTATGTTACATGTATTACAAATCCGGTGAATAGTTTAATTCGGTATGTCACATTCGTTTTAATTGGTAGTTGAATGAAATGTATAAGATATAAAAGGTAATATGACAAATTTGTTAAATGTGTGAACTGTATACATTACCTCATCGTCATCATCTGAATCTTTAATTCTATCTTTGAAATCAGGTTGCTTTTCCCGAACATGTTGTTCATCCAATACGTGATCCATCTGTTTTTTATAATGATATTCCTTCATGAACGGAGCAATAGTCTTTTCTCGGTGAATCCCTTCGTCGTCAGAGTCAGCATTTCGCCCGTCTTCTTTTTTGTGGTCTTTGTTGTCATTGTTTTGATAGCTAGCAACTTTAATCTTTTTTGCTTTAACACGAAATATATTTTTCATCTTTGTCCATTTTCCGTGGTCTTTTTCCTTTCGTTTATGTTCTTCCATTTTCCGTGTAACGAGAACCTTGCTTAACTCGCCTTGAGGCTAAAATATGCATATTTATAATCGTCAAATATGAGTTATTATAATAGTATTCCATTGTAACATAAAATGGAAATAGGATATTCCTTATAGACATACTCTTATTAATTGTTTTATGTTTCCATATGATTACGTTTCACATATCATGTACTTTGACTATTTACAGCTTTTCTGGTGGGTTAAGCGTGATTTACTTTCGTGTGCTTTTGTTTGTTTCTTTTTTGTTAAATTTCATATATTTGATACTTAGTCTATATAGCTACTTAGGGTTCATCTAAAATAAAAGAAAAGATGTAAAAAAGAATAAATTCAAAACGTCTTAATACCTGATCTACTAATAGTTTGCATTACGAGCGAAGATAGCAAGAGACATAATTTGAATTTCGCTTTTAAACTGTCTGGTTACCTACCTTGAAATCTGTAGATTTTTTCATTCCTATTTTACGGATATTTCTTTCTATTTCCTCTGGATCGGGAGTAGTAACCCGACTCGACGATGCAGTTTCTTCTGATCCAGAGTTTTCAGCCTGCAAAGTGATTTCAGATACGTTAGCAGTTGAGAAAGGATTTGCTGCTATCGGTAATATGGTAGTTTTTGGCTTAATAATCAATGACAAACAGATAACAATATCAATGTTGTATTGAAATACTAAGGATTCAATGTTTGTTCAAATTCAATTGTAAATAAAACTTTTTAACCTTTTATGGTGCAATTACATTAAGTAAATATATTGTCAAAATGTGCGTTGCTTATCGGTTTTTTAAAAGTTATACTGGTATAATTTAAAATAATTGTTTGCAGAATGATACTGTTCAAGCTATTAGCTGTAGACACGTGACAGGTATGCATAATTACATCATTGTCTATATATTTGAACTTTAAAATGTTTAATATGGTTGTTATCTTTGTTTATATTCTCGTCCTGTGGTCAGTAGTGGAAACAGTGTTTATAGGTTTCTGATTGGTAATGATAACATATCATTCATAAGATGACTACAAACATAATTAAACAAAAACTAATATCATTTTTTTTTATCATTTTTAACTGTTTATTCATCTTGCTTGAATAGGAACATATTGTTTATTAATATATACCTCATCTTCAACGTCTTCCTTTTGCTAAAAAAACCAAAAAACAAACAAATAAATTCCTAATGTAAATAACAATATGCAATAGCGGTACAATCACTCAATTGGAAGCTTATGCATACAGACATTTAAAGAAGAAAACTGTATAATGAGCAACAAGTAAGAATAGCACTTTCTGTAAGTTATCAGACATCAATCTACTATTGGAAAATCCTTTCAAACTATATTTTAAAAAAAATCTGAAAAAAATGCACAAATAATAAACGAAACGTAGCTAGAACAAACTGAAGATTTGGTCATCAATGTAATTTTCTTCATTTTTTCCATTACATAATTACATTGTTTCACACTATGTGTGTACCGTCTACATCAGTGGCAACCTTCTATGAATACTAACAGGCTTAAAAACGGTGATCAGTAAAACAAACTCCAAGTATAACGGTATGTACACGTTACTGTTGCCTTTTTTTTATGACATGCTGGTCTATTAGCAAGTTAACAGTAATTTAGTTTGTTCACGCATCGGTGACATTTTAATGGAATTTGATGAGACTAACACAAGTGAGAGGTTTAGCTAGCTATAAAACCAGGTTCAATCAACAATTTTCTACATAAGAAAATGCTTGTACCAAGTCAGGAATATGATGTGTTTGTACTTTTTATTTTGCTATTTGATTGGGGACTTTCCTTTTTTTAATTTTCCTTGGAGTTCATTATTTTGTGATTTCACTTTTTGCTATGGTTTCATTATTGAGTAATATAGATACATAAAGCCAGCTAGACGAGAGAGAAGTATTTAACATGTATTGATATCGATGCTATATATTTTAGGTTTTATATAAGTTTGGAACGCTGTAAACAAATATCTCAGCAGATTCATTCATAGTTTATATGGCAGCAGAACAATAGTAATTACCTCATCTTCTTGTCCTTTGACTTTAATCTGAAAGGAAACATACACAATTGTATTTAATTGTTGAAGAAAACAAAAACAGAAATATTGCAATCATACATATACATAATGTCACATAATATTCTAATTTCAAACTGAATAAAACTGACTTCACCATTTTTAGTAGCTACAATGCAACTGATTTTAGAAAATTACAATAAAATGACATTAAAATTAACAGTAAGTCTTTTACACTTTTATTCGGTAGAAATTATTTTAATATCGTTACTGTAAATTATTATTTTTTTAAGTCGAAACGCATCTATATGAAGCTCTAGTAGATCATGCTGTTCAAGCAGAAACAAATATTAGTTGTGATACAAATAAGAGTACTAAATTGTATACACATATACATATATAGAGAGATAAATGGTAAGTATCATTGTTAGTTTGTCAAAGTTAGTAGTATGTGAAAGCAGAGTATTTATTTGTTATAGAAAGTGGCTATTTAGAATTGTAATATAAGAATTGGGAAAAATTCTATGTCTACTATATAGGAGTGATCAATACTGTTTGGGTGATCTGTTCAGTGTTCTTTTCGCCAGTGACATCATCTGGTTTACGCTGGTCCAAGTTGTCATCCAAATCAACTCTTTCATAAATTTTAACTTTTCGATTTTGCTTTTCGGCAACATTTTTATCAGAATTGCCGTCCTCAATTTCAATTTTAGTTTCATTATGGGGAGTTTGTTCCTCCTGTACCTCATTTTGTGGTTCATTATTATCGTTTACATCTCCCTCTTTTTCATTTGGTTCAATACTGTTATTTTTTAAAGGAGTTATATTAACATCTATTGTTTTATCTTTGGGGTCAGTTTTTGTCTCACTTTCATTATCGTTTTCAATTTCCTTACTTTGTTCCGTTTGTTCATTTTGGTCAGGGTCATTGTTTATTATTTCTTGATCAGTAGTTTTATTTTCTTCTATGCCATTATCATTTTCCCCTACAGACTTTTCTATATTATCATTATTAACATAATCATTTTCGGGTTTTAAAATTTGGTCAGTATCAATGTTTTCCTTATCATCTGTGTAATTATTTATGATTTCATTATTTTGAATTTCTTTATCAATATTAGCTTCTTCAGTTAAATTTTCGTTTTCTTGGGACATATCATTACTATTCTCGTCTGATTTTTGTTGTTCCTGAAAATTGTAAATAAATATCTATCAAGGTAAACTATCTATATTCAGTATATAAACTAAAAATAATATAATTTTACATATAATTTTACAATCATAAAAAATCATAAACAGAATATTTTTGTTTTCCTTTGCTCTATTTTTCTATTCACCAGTTATGTAGATCTTTGGATTTACTTTTCTTTTGTGTTTACAAATATTTTGGTCCCTTTTCCCATTCAAATTAGCAGACAAACTTAATTGATTAAAATGACGCTTTTAATAACTGAGGTAATAAAATGATAACTTTATTTTTTTTTAATGCAAATCATGCAAATATTTATTTGAGGAGTATACCATTATTCTCTTATCATTCTAACTCAACAATGAATCTATTATATAGAGTTGTAATAGACTATTGGAAACTCAATATTAAACTCATGTTGTTCATATACATGTACAATCTCATCTGTGCATACTGTGCCATATGTTTTATAATTACCTCCTCTATATCCTCTTTCTTGTCTTCCTACAAAATAACATGATATATACTGCAGCTGTACTATTTGTGCAGTCTAATTGTATTGACTATATATTCATATGTAATATACAGCACTGGCCGTATATCGCCTTGTTTATAAAGTTAACAATGCAGGTCCATAGAGTTTTATTTATGACGTCAATAAAACATACAGGGTGTGCATAAAATTTACGTCGTCAGCTTCAAATTAAAAATGAGCACTTTTACCTTAAATATTTCATTAAGAACAGTTTTAAAAGAGGGACGAAAGATACCAAAGGGACAGTCAAACTCATAAATCTAACACAAACTGACAACGCCATATATAAGAGTTGCATTACATAAAGAATAACCACTCATTGCCTTAAAATAGAAATGTTATTTGTACTCGGCTAGAAACTGGTTGAAATACTCGGCCATCCTCGCTTTCTTCCTTTTTGTGAGCCTTGTTTCAATAACATTAATATTTTGAGACAATGCATGCTTATTCTATACATAGTACTCTCATGTTGTCTGACATTTGAGTATATGGGGATTCGGGGGAAATGGGAACTTAATCTAATTAGGATGTTCGATTTGACGTCTCTTTGTGACATGCAATAGTTATAAATATATTCGTAATCGAAGATGAAAAAAGGGATACAACTATCAAAACCGGTTGAAAATCAGACATTAATTATTGAAACCACAAAAAAGAAACGTAAGGGTAACATGCAAGTTTACTTTTAAAAGTAATTTCAATATAATTGTATGCATCAAAAGAGAAAGAATACAATGCATAACTGATCAGTGTCCTGCATGATTGACAAGATGAATTGTATTAAAGCCAGATTGTTGAAAATACTAAGGATTAAAATAATAAGCCTAGCATCTTTGATAAGTTTTCAAAAACATCCAGATTGGTAAAACCAATGCATATGGTTTTCTAATAAAGTCCTCTTAGAATAGTCATGTGATGTTTTTGGAGAATAGATAGCTAGATCTATCAATGACTTGTTGCTATTCCTATTATCTTTCATTTTATTGCTTATCAAGGTACAAAAAAGGGAATCCCAATAAATCTTAAAGAAGAAAGGTCAGTTGTTTCAAAGTGGTAAGCATCTTACAATATTCCTGCAGCTATCGGCATAAGAATCGGTATGAGTTGAGACACATCGTAATGGTCAATTTGTTAAACTTATATGGTATCGATACCTGTCGTAGTTCCTTATTTCTGCACTTGGGACCGATTTTGTGTCGAAAGCAATCGAAGGGAATTGACGCATAGTTTTTAGATTCTAGAGCGTATCGTCATACGGTAAGGTAGAGGACATTTAACTGTTAAGAAATGAGAAGTTTACAATTGGAATTTTGAAATCATCACACTTGCTACAGAGTGTACTTTGAAGTTGTGAATCTGTGTAAATACCGATAAGATATGCACCAGATATTTTAGATTCAAGAGTATATTAGATATTAGATGCAAGTACTCCATGAAATATGGGTTATTGAGTAACATTGTCAATGTCTAAAATTCTTTTTCACAGAATCTCCTTTTTTCAATTATCAGAAAGATTTGAAAAACATTTGCTTCACAAGAGTTTTTAAAAATCCAATCGATCAGTAAGGGATGTATGGTTGGTAAGACAAACATAGTGTTTAGTCATTAACCTGTTCTATGTTGTCTTACATATAGACAAATTTACAATGCGTTTTTGTATGACGATTGTTTTTTCCATTGAATACTTGTTTTGGAAATTGCACTCACGTAGCTTGTTTCAAATTAAACTTCGGATTGTTTTGGAAAGTTGAATTCGGATAATAAGAGTCACTTTTTATCATTATGAAATACAATATTTACCACGGGGACTTAACTTATGTTATTTGAACATGAACTTGCTTTTCGGTGTGTGCAAAGGTTTCGTCTTGAAGACCCTACTTTGACCTATAATGGTCTTTGTTTTTGGCAAATTGTGATTTGGGTGAAGAGTTGTCTCATTTGCACTCATATCACATGTTCTTATATCTATAAAAATATTAAAAATCTACATTTGTTGTATAGGATACTAGTGATAATCTTTTGTTGAATTATGAACACTGATACATAATACAAGATCTGTTAAACATGGGGCTTCAGGTCAATGTATTCAAGTTAGAAAAAAAAGTAAATACATAACAATATTATTTTAAAATAAATTCTTACCCCACTTTCGCGATTCATAAAGTTTCCCATATATCTTGTTGTGAAACATTTATACACAAAATAAAAACTTATCTCCTTTTTGTAAAATGGTCAATAGATGAAATATATTTATATAGATTATGTTTTCTTACCATTTCAATTCTTTATCTAATTTAAGCAGAGAACAAATTTACTAATGAAACTTGTTTCAATAAATTTATCGTTCTTTAAACAACAGTGAATTTTGAAATTTAAATTCATGGTCTCTATTTGCTTTTTCAACAATGATAATGTAATTCATGAAGGACAACTTATCTATTTAGATGTGAATGTATTGAATATTAAATAACAATTTAAAAGGAAACTGAATTGCAAACAATATTTAATTGATTTGCAATGAGTCTTCTTGTGATATGTTGTTATGCAATGTTGTCATGGGGCTGTGTTTCTATTTGTGTGGCGCCAGTCAATGCAAATGTCCAAATAGCAGTATGACTAAATGTAAGACAACTGGTTACGATTTGCAATTTTGAGATCAAAGCCATTTAATTGCAGGTCATCCCTTAGCTCTTTGTCAGATAATGTTGATGATTGATCGCCTTTCATGTTCAACAGAACTAATTCAATAGTCAGATACGATAGTGTTACAAATAAATAGCAGTTCCTATAATTTCTAGTAACAAGAAATAAAGAAAGGTCCAATTTGTAGACTAATCACGCATATATCATGTATATATTTCAAGAGCATGCCGGATAGGTACACATACCACATGGCTTTTCTAATACTAAGATGTACTTTAATAAAACATCATTGGAATAGTCTGTTAATAATTGAAAGTAGATAATGGATATGTTGCATATTAAAAATATAGTATGTTTTGGATTTAGTTGTATTCGAAATGACAACAACTAATGTTATATCATAAGTATTGTCCACGTGTGAAATATGTGAAACTGATAGCGAAAATGAAAAATATAAAGATATGTTTTTACCATTTTACTATTTACTTATTTGTTGTTTATGGACTTAGTTTGATACTTCCGGTGGACACTAAGTAGAAACGTAACAAAATGCTTTATAATGAAAGAAATGCTTGTTTGTAAACATACATTTGTAAGACAGACGAAATTATATAAAAATCTGTTTACAAATTACAAACAATTTTAAATAAAAAATGATTTAAGATTAAAGACTTGTATCAACAAAAAAGCTAAGAATCATAATATTCCCATTTTATATAATCAATTAAACTTAACAAAAGTTATACGTAGATATATTCATAGAGTAAATTTACATACCTCTGAATCGCTATTGTGATGAAAGTCACCTTGGTAATCTGTTTTACTATTATCCGACATTATTGAATAAGTCTAATGGTTTTACATCATAAACTTTGTGTTTGAATTTAACAATTTTGTATTTAAATCATGTCTATAACTTTTAAAAAGAAAATATTGAAGCACTTATAAAAGCTTTCCTTTTTAATTTCAATAGGTTTTTTTATATTGAATACTTCGTTGATAGCGAAGCTAATGTTGTGTATTTAAACCAAGAAGAAAAGATTCAATAGTTCTATGGACTTTTAATTGACAATTGTTCAGGTAAAATCTAACATGCAATTTGCAGATGAATATCCTTCACCTTTGCAGTTAAAATTCTGCATTTCATGAGAATTAAATTGTCTGGATTAAATTACAATATTGATTCATTAATGTTCAAGTCCTAACTTTGGAAATAGTCTAATTATGGATGTCAGATCAAACAACTTTTGAAGGATGCAATGAAATAAAGGTTTCTGTATTTAATAATTAGATTCGTTGTGTTAATGTAATAGAGGTCAATGTATTGACTTATCCGATTCCTGTGTGTCATAAATAGAGGTCACTATATCGAATTAAATGATTCTTTTTGTTATGCAATAAAGACCTAGTAAAAAAGTCAGAAGATAGATTGGGATTTAAGTACTTTTAGGAGAATATTAAAGGAAAACTTGATCCTTGTAACCTTGTTGCTTTGGTACATTTATATTGTCATGCATATACATCGAAATATAAAGCATAAGGCAAAGGTAACAATACCACACATCCCAACCATTAAACAATAATTTCTTTATTAGACTGTGATATTTATTTTACCAATATGTTTGTTCTTCCTTTTTTCTGGGAGGGAATCGTCTAACTAACACTATATGCTAAATTCAAATTTAACTTTTATCACACGAAAGGCAGTAGAAATTAAAGAAAAGCACACACTCATGTTGTAATCCAAAGATTAAGGAAAGTGTAAAGATAAAGTTTTATTGTGTTAGTTGTCTAATTCTAGCATCAAACTATGTAAATATATATCACACATAAGCTACAGTATTAAAGAAAGAACTACTGTCACACTCACTATTACCACTTTCTTGGCTTTCTCCTCTTCTTTTTTATCCTGCTGAATTCCCGAGTCTATGGAAGTCCTGTCCTCATCTTTCACTGGAATGGGACTTGGTTCACGTTTTTGTTCTTCTCGTTTCTTTTCGTCTCGTTTTTGTTCTTCATCGTTTCTCTTTTCTTCTTCTTCTGATTCAGAAGGGTGCAATGATTCTTCATCTGCTTTTTTCTGTTCTTTTCGTTTCTTCTTACGTTTCAGATAGCATATCAGTATTATGATAGCAATTATTATTAGAATAATAATAATTGCTATTAATATATACAGCCATAGTAAATTGGTAGATGTCGGTGACGACGATGGATCTGAAAGAAATACATACTAATGAATGATGAAAAAAAAAATATGAGTAGATACTAAAGACGCTGAACACTCAACAACAAAAAAGAAAACAAAAACAAAAAATGTTTACTTTTGATATGTTTCTTAAGATGTTACTTTAACTAAAACTGATAAAATGCAAGCAATTTATTAGTCTTGCATATAATAATGAATAGAAAAACTGAATAAAAACTTATTTTACAAATTAATATTTAAAATTTTGCAAGAGAATTCCGATAAAAAGTCTGAATTTTTTAAAACCTTTTTAAATACTATATTAATAATCCGCCTGGCTTCGTGTATTGGTCAATGCTATTACAATTTAAGCTCCTGTTCGCTTAGATAGTTAATTAAAACTTACAAATAATAGCCACTATTTAGAATTTAAATGATATAAAAGAAGGTAACGGTAAAGTCTTTGACTGCATGTTGAACAGGTTCATGATATGAATAATGTTCAATTCATCATTTAGTTTGCTACTATTACAATATATTAGGCAAAACAAAAGGGTTTAAACACTGTACAACACTGCATTTTCACCATTAATACTGCAAGTGCCAATCTCATAAGAATCAGACAGTGGTGAAAGAAATGGCAAACAACATCCCACTAAAAAGACTATTATTAAAGTGAGAGGGTTAGCGCTATGGAACCAGGTTTAATCCACCATTTTCTACATTTCAAAAAAAGCCTGTACCAAGTCAGGAATATGACAGTTCTTGTCCATTCGTTTTTGTTGCGTTTTGTTATTTGATTTTGCCATGTATTATGGACTTTCCTAATTGATTTTCCTCTGAGTTCAGTATTTTTGTGATTTTACTTTTTACACTATTTAAGTTCAGAATGTATAATGGAACATGAATATAACATTCGTCTTTTGATTATTCTGGTATATATACGCTTTTATTTGGTGAAAATACACTACTACTAGTAATTGACATTTGAGGGGATCTAAATCCATAAGCTGCTACCATTCGAATTAAAGTTGTTCTAGATATTGCTTGAATTAGTGAACATGCAAGACCTCCCCTTCAAACCCAAAATGGGGATTACAGTAACATAGGCTGGCAGGTTGTTTTATAGACCATGTTTTGATATTATTCATAACTGATTTTTACAAAGTCTGGTACTCAATTGGTTACAAAAAAGCTGTTGGAAGAGAAAGAAAAAAAGCTGTTGGAAGAGAAAGAAAAAAAGCTGTTGGAAGCGAAAGAAAAAAAGCTGTTGGAAGAGAAAGAAAAAAAGCCAATGATAATTGGAATTGATAAAAATCTATACTTACAACATACAGCTGAAATAAGAAATATATACAAATAAATTGAATACCAATTAGTTAATCGTACATGGTAAATGACAATTAATAAGGAAAGACTTTGGATTTTGAATAACCCTTTAGTAACCGTTGCCTCTCTTTTCTATTATCATACCGCATATACGTTTAATAGAATAAGTTTCAATCAAATAAATTATTTTGATGAACGCAATTATTGCTTTCCTGAGCCTATTCCGATAAAACTTTAGGAAGTCAGTGGGTGTGTTGTGATGTAAAAGTTTGCAGTGTACTATCAAATCAAACCTTTAGGTTAAATGCTGATACAATGGTTCCAGAAGTCGATTATACCTCAATAGCTACACCGATTTTTAGCACCAATACATAAAAAAATAGTTGTTTGTTAGGACAAATACACTTTTTTACATTCTATAAGAAATATCTTATACAAATCATAGTCACTATAATGATTACAAACTATCGGAACATATGAATAATTCAATGGATAACTTAAATCGTAAGGCAGTAAGGTAAAAATACTGAATTATATGATATAATGCTTAAATTCTTAATTCTGCTGATACTGAAAGTGTAATGCTATAAAATACTTACAATCACCATAATTTGTGAAAGTTCGTGTGACTCCATCCGGATGTACAGTTGATGTTGGAGTTTGTAGTGAACTATCAAAACACTCCTTTGGATTTATAGATGCTGACACTATGGTATCAGAGGTTGAGTATACCTAAATATAGTATGTACAATTTAGGTGTGTGGAGAACGCATGTTGGTCCTCAATGAATGACATTGTATACGACAAATATTTCGGAAAATGCAATATTATACTTTCACGGCACAACATGTACACCCAAAACCACCAACAGTGCTTTTCTTATTCATAACTTATTTTAATATAAACTATAATGTGTCCGTATAAGTTGCGGCTGTACCATGCGTACAGTAAAACAAAATTTATGTTGACAAAAGCAAATGTAGAATACATATTCTATGTGTTATGCATATTAACACCGCTCTACAAAACACCATGGTCAGATTGCTTAATGTTATATGTTGACTTGCAGTTGTAGCATCATTGTCTGATTATTCTTTGGTTGATCTCCATACCTCTGTTCATATTTCCAGGTAAATGAAACTTACTATGTATGACTACATATGTAATGACAACATTTTCTACGTTTCCCATCAGGTTGCGAGATTGAAAAGGGAAAGACGACTACAATTAAAAATGCTTAGTACCATGAACCCCACCAAAACGGTAATAAATCAAAGAAAATTTGAATTACAATGCCAGAAAGTAACAATGGCAAAAATAATTCCTTACATCAACAACACATTTGAAAAATTCAGAGGAAAAATAAGCATAAATGAATACTTACTAAACAGGCATACTGATAAGTAGGCGCTGCATCTTTATTGTAAAGAGTGAGGTAGTTGTTACTGCCACTGGTACTAGTAAATACACATAGTAACTGGCCGACAGCTGAAACATATAAAAGAATATTCACTAACTACAGTTAACTTCTAAACCTATGTGAGATAGTCAACCGCTATAAAACAAAACAACCAAACATTCCGGCAATTTTATACATTCGCAAATAATCTTTAGTTTGCGTCTGTTACAAAAAAACCTTATTCAAAACTTCTCAATTACTACGTGTTAAAGTTTTATAGTGCTTGTACTGCGTCGCTTAAGGTTTGTTTATGCTGGCAGGTGATGGTTTATAGATATAGGAAGATGTGGTGTGAGTGCCAATGAGACAACTCTCTACCCCACTTTCGCCAAGATAAGGCCACCCCTAAGTGTTGTTTGACAGTGAAAATAAAAGCAACACTTAAGCTAGCACAAGACGACGATTTTATAACTTCCAAGTTTAAAAATGCTCTAACTTTCTTGATAATGTTTGAAAATTTATAAAAGTAGTAGTTATGGATAGCTAACAGATTACTCTTTCAAATTAATGCAATGTTAGTAATATACAACAATTATGTAGTTCCAATTATAATGTTAACTGTGTCTAAAGTATTGTCCTCCAAATTTCCACTATCAATTGGAATTAGCTTCTGCATAGTTATTCCTAGAGTGTTGGTTTTATTATATGCTGTTCCTATTGATATTATCTACAAAAAAGTGTCTCAGATTTTAGAGTGTATAGAACAAATTTTACACCTAATGAAACAGTATCTTCTTTTATGTGGTTAGAATGTTTACATGAGAGAATGGAATACCATAGGGACTATTTGAGACACCCTTTTGAAGCCCATGATGTGTTGATAAAGATTTCGTTAAAATTTTCTGTATAGTTAAAGAGATGATAGAGGTAAATTCATTCAAGTGAACTAACCGAGATTGTTGCAACTAATTACATAAATAGTACATCACGATTGCATAAAAAAAATATTGCATTCATTTTAAAGATTTTTCTATATCTATCTATATTTACCTCTTTTATTATCTTTTAGACATTCATAAGTAACAGCCTTTTAAAGGTTAGTGATTGGAAGTAAACACATTTTTGTTTTGAGCTACCTTAATTGTTTACCGATGTTAGAATTTCATAAAACGATTTATATGAGACAAATCAAGGTAAAAGAAAAAAACCAAGGGAATCACATGATCTCCAACTAGCGAAACTACAATCTTCGACAGAGAAAACTTCTCGAGTTACTCATACATTCACACTCAGTCAAAATAACAATCGGTCATATGCTCATGTTGATTTAATTGAAGATCAGACGACAAAACTGGTATCTTATTAAGGCCGCGAAGAGTTAGCAAGGTACCGGGCTCATAATTTGCCAGACGCGCGTTTCGTCTAAATAAGACCGTTCATATCGCAAGTGGATTGACAAATATTATCGGCCCACCAATTAATGAGGGGGGTCGTAAAACGTGTAGTCACAATTTCAGTCGTTCGTTTCCGTTACTCTTTTGGAAAGGTTTTTATGTAAGGAGCACATCCCTGTTACTAAAGTTCATTTATTACTGTTGCCTTGCAAAACAACGGCACAAGCATTGACAGGGAGCAATTTGATATTAGTTGCATGGTATGAAAACATGATTTGACTTTTAGTTTCAGATTGGCTGCGCATTTAATGAGCATGCTAATTTAAAAAATGTAAGCATTGAATCTATGACATTATCAAACAGACGTAGGAAAATCGTCATAAAATAATAGCACATGCTTTACTACAAATTATATTATTATCTCGGATCATTAGGTAATTCGAAGTATTTAGCTGTCATCTCAATATTTATTGATTTGTCTGCGAATCCGAAAGTGCGCACGAATTTCGGATACTTTAAAACGATTGCATGAATTATATATTGTTTCCTATTGAACTTTTGTAGTTCTGTTAAGGTGGTACCTAACACCTGAACTAAAATTAATTTGGCTCGTTTAATTTTCTTAAAATTTTGACAAAGTATTTACTTTGACCCTTTGACAAAAATATAAAAAAAACAAAAATATTGAACCAACCGTTTTATTAGAAAAATTACACTGGTTATATAACAGTTTGACAAACACTCATTTTGATCATTGAGAAGCTTAATATTCCCTTAAGGGCATACGATACAGTTACAGGGGAGGTAATGACGTTGCTAACGTAAAATGTTATTTTCGCGACGTCAAACTGTGACATATCGGGAAAAGATGCTTTTTTCGACTGATTTTTATCATTCAAACTGATTTAGTTTGAAAACGAGTTCATGGACCCCTATTTTTCAAAACGGCAATATGTTTCATTTTGCAGGGAGATTATGTGACCCAAATTTTATAAAACTGTAAATAGAGGATTTTTTTTAATTTTGATAAACATGCAGTAAAAAGTTACGTTTTTTCCTATATTCATGAACATTTGATAAATATGTGTTATTTCTGAATAAAAAATTGCGTATTTTTTAGAATACTTATAAAATACAGAAATTACCGATTATTTAACAAAAAACAATTTGTGTTTATCTTTTATAACAAAAAAGTTATGTCTTTCTTTCGAAAAAGAAATTACGGCCACAAATCTGAATTTTGAGCAAATCTTCAAAATTTCGACCTCATTTTACTCAAAAAGTAGCACATGAAGGTATATTTTTCATTACATATTTGAATTAATCAGGTAAAAAATAGCCTATATGCAAATTTTCATGAACTTGTAAATACAGGATCAAAACTGTATCGTATGCCCTTAAGAACACAACGTCATTTAAACGTTCTGCTGATTTTACAGAGTTATCTCCCTGTAGTGTTAGGTACCACCTTAAATGTTTTAGTATTTTGTAAGTCTAATTACTGAGTATGGGTCAACTTTTTAAAATAAAATTGGCAATTAATGCCCCCTTTAAATGTAACTATATATCCATTGATTATTACATATATCATAAGCAAATACTTTAAAACTCTCAAATGTAAAAGTTCATAGATTTGCAGACAGGGACGACAAATGTACATGCATTATCGTTATAAAATATACTTATATTTAACCTGAGATTTTAAATGGTATATTTTAATAATCCAGTAAAATAAGTAAAAGTCTAACGAACTAAAATTTAAAAGTACAATGATTTCATATTACACCAGTCGAATGTCTTGAAAAGGCCTCAAATAGTATCCAGCTGTTTTAAGATTGCGTATAAACTAGAAATCATATGCATGCATGGTTTAATGATTTGTTTAGATTTTTTGTAATTTGATTACAAGTTTCAGTATGGTATAAACCAAATATGCTATTTTGAGTCAAATCGGTGAACTAGAGTTCGACACCAATTTCTCCTTTTAAAATTATTCACATTTGCACTATCAAATCTAATTAAACGTCACATCATCAATCATATAGAGTGAATACATGTCTTTTGTAAATAGGTTTAAAAATTTAAAAAAAGAGCCACAATAATTTTACACATCTAAATTAAAGACTGACTTTCAATATGCAGACTTTTTTTGTGTATCTGGATTAAGTCATTGGCCATTTCTACAAATATCAAATACGCTAATGGGATGTGGGAAAAAGCAATATTTAACTAAAAATACATTTCTAAAAGTAATGCCGAAATCTAAATATTAAAAAGGTCGTTGATTTATACATACTTCATTGCGGTATATAAAAAAGGACAAAAAAAAAACCTGTTATATCCAAAATTGTATTTTAAGCCTAGCCGTATAACTTTAGTTTCTGAAAATTGTTTAAATTTACCAACATTGATTCCAAAACTGGTATTCAAAAAGTCACATCAGCTCAAAAGCGCTGTCCAATGAGCTCAATTTACCCTGAGGAGCTGGCATTCTTCCAGCAGCTTTATTTATTCAGTGTCAGAAAAAATAACACTTCATTTATTACATCGAAAGCGTTTGTCTGAACAAAAGTTCAAACCAATTAATGTGAATTATAAATGTATAATAAATACTTGAAGACTTATGCGATGCTTTACCAAAAACATTATTAAACCAAAATTTAAGTTTAACTTACCAGAAAATATTTGTTCTTCAGCACAAACAGTATAATTGAAATAAAACTGTGTAAGGGTGGAACACACGTCTAGAAAAGTACTTGTGCAAGCTGTATCACTGTACGAAAATGTCCCATGTATTGACGTCGGACATGTTATCGCTGCATTGTCTTCAGTTCCTGAAACACAGCAGAATCAGTAATATATAATACTGACATCACAGCTAGTATAGCATGAATACTCTAAATTATCTGTATCTTTCTTTGAAGTTTATGAAAGGAAGAGACGAGTTATGTAAGCATAAAGTTTCGTTTTTAAATCTATATATGTATATACAATTCTTCTCCTCTTGCACTTATTGTTCTTTACTTACATCTGAATTTTTTATATATTTCTTAATGATCTCAATGTTAGTGCTTTCATCGTTTGACCCGGTCTAGTATTCTAATTAAATATTTCACATAATTGAGAATATGATCTGTAATTAATGTATCCATATAAGGACTTTTTGTGTATATTAGATTTTTAGTAGTATATTTTAAAAATCTATATAATTTTGGAATTCGCAACGTTAAGTTTTTTGGTTTTATGAAACTTTACATTTTTGAAATAATTAAATGAATGAAATAACAAAATTTCATTTCCAACATTTTTATATTTCAACTAAAATTTTGTACGCATCTGTCCTAAAAGAGGGATGAAAGATACCAGAGAGACGGTCAAACTCATAAATCGAAAATAAACTGACAATGCCATGGCTTAAAATGAAAGAGGCAAGCAGACAAACAATAGTACACATGGCATAACATAGAAAAATAAGAATAAGCAACACGAACGCCACCAAAAACTAGGGGTGATCCCAGGTGCTCCTGAAGGGTTAGTAGATCCTGCTCCACATGCGGCATTCGTCGTGTTGCTCATGTTATAATAAATCCGGTAAATTCGGTAGGTCACATTTATGAAACGGAAGGGGATCTTAAGTAAGATCCTTTCGTTCAATGGTTGTCGTTTATTGGTGTTGTTTATATATACTAGGTGTTTTCATTTCTAATATAGACTTATATCGTTGTTTTCATGTTTGGAATGTATCATACTAGTCATGTTGGTGCATGTATAGCTTGCAGTTTGGTATGAGCCAATGACCTGTGTTGAAGACCGTACTTTGACCTGTTATTATTTACTTTATATATATTGAAACCTGGATGGAGAGTTACCTCATTGGCACTTATACCAAATTTATTCAAATCTTCATATTGGTCAAAATTGGAGAGAAGTACGCCTTTTGCCATCATTTTGTTCTTAAAATTTATGTCCTAAGTAACGAATCTGACAATTGTTAGCCTTCGTTCAGTTGTTTGATAAAATTGAGCATATGATTTGATTAGGTAGTATGGACTTTTATTCAATAAACCAATGAACTTTTGCGACCTCTTTTGTTTTAAAAATCAGTTATTTAAATTGAGCCAGTAACGTAGTACTGGAAACAAAGATGGTACCCTAAGGAATGTTTGAACAAGTGAATGCCTCTCTTGTAATTCATGTTATATATTATGTGCACAATTGGTGGAGAGTTTAAAGCTTTGGTAAAATTATCCTCATTTTGACGTGAATATTATTTTTTAAACGTCAAAAACTGTAATCCAACGGTAATTTTTCCATTCCAATTCGTTAATAATAGAGGACAAATACCATCTTTTATCGCAACATGTGTCCTTTCTGCCGCTGTTGATTTTTCTGCACAATGGCTAGCAAAATTAAATGTAGATGTTGTTGGCAACAAAATAATCCTTTCATATGTACCGACAGCTAGTGTAGTAGAACCTGGAAATATGCATTATCATTATAACTTTGTACCATCACTTCATTGTGGGCAAATGTTTAAAACCTCTTTACAGATAAATCAGAACTTAAATTATTTAAATGTTATTGAGCATAGGTTATTACTTGCGCAAAATCAAATTATGTTTTGCAATGTTCTTTTTAACTTTCAATATCTTTCTTTGAAAAAACGTTAATGCATTGCAGCACGTACTAAATATACATTTTAGTCATAAACGACTGTTTCTCGTTGAGTATAAAAAAAACCAAATAGCTACCGGTCGGAAGAAAAAGAAAAACGCACATGCCAATATAGAAGCATATATATCCGCGTCGATGTAACAATGAAATTCAGGCAACGTCATTCATACAACAGAACAATCATTGTAGTCATTTGATTGCAAACAAAAAATGGTGTTACCTACTTTATGTCATTAGATAATTTACCCAACTAAAACACATGGGAGAAAAAATGGTGACAAGAAACAATGATTGTTTTTTTTATGTTAAAACCAGCTCGCCTTTGTCGTAAAGCTTTGTGGATCGAGTCAGTATAACAAACTAAAATATCACTATTTGTCGTTTGTTTTTGAAATATTCCGCGAAATGAGAGAATGTTATATAAGACGGTCTCGTTGATAAGTCAACAACTATATTTATTGTAAAGCAGTGATGTCCACTGTTATATAAATGCGATGTGAACATTACCTAGAGATAAAACACATGTATTGTTAATTGAGGGATGCACATAACCCTCTAGACAAACTTCAAAGAGCTTATAAAACTAAAAGAAACTACAAACATGTAACCATATAAGGTAAAGGGATGATTGTTATATAAGAATGTATTCTTTTTGTCCATCTGTGTCCTTGTTTTGAAAAATTATCATGTTTACATTAATCGAAAGTATTAACAATCTGTAAAATATTTATTCGACACATAGTACCGTTCACTTTGCTTATAACAACATATTCCAGTTATTACATATGTTAAAGACAAACGACCTATTATTCAATAACAACAGACTTGTAGAAGAATTATACATGTATGTATATAGAAGTTTAATAAATATACTTTGTAAAGGGACGACCATTAAGGTTCTGAAAGGATGTTTTGCTGTCAGAAAATTAATTTTCACTTACAGTTGAGCACAATTATGAAAAGTCAATTGATCCTCTTTCGGGCAATTTTGTATATGCATGAACTAAGTGCCAACCAGTCAATGATACATACATTTCTAAAATTCCCTTTCAAGAAAAGCAAATATTTAAAAGCAAAGCTAAGGTTCTAACCAATGTTAATTAGTAAATTACGAAATGTAAGAAATTGTGTGTAAGATAAAAGTACAAAAGGAAAATGTAAGCAAATGTTCAGATAAAAAAGGCACTACATCCATAATATTTATGATTACTGATAGCATTATAAATCTAGCAGTTAGTTTGATCAATAAATTAAGTCTGAAATCGGAGCCTTAGAAACAAAAGCTATTAATCCTAAAAGTGGCCATTGTTTGAGGATATATTGAATGACGTGTTAAAACCGATTGTCACTATCAAACTGTAGATAAACAAAACTCAAATAGTGAAATCATTGAACACAAAATTATGTTGCAATTCTCAAAAGTCTTCTTATGGTTGGTAAAACAAAAGGAGGACATTCAAAGTTAAGATAACGTGCAATTTGAAAAAAAGCTGTTTCTTAGATCTGAAATACCTGTTCTGACATTCTTAAATTCAGAGAAACAGTACATTCGTATATTTAACTAATATATATGTTGATTCGCTCAGAACAAGACAAGTTAAAATAATGCTTTGATTTAAATTGGTTATTACCATCTTTAAAAATATAATATGAATGCGTGAAATAAAACACCATCAATAAACTATTCATTCGGACCACATTGTGCTGTTTACTTTGGATTTTACATAGTCTTCTAATTTTCTAATGGGTAAAAGAAAGACGACATTTTCGTCATGACATACATGACACACGTCATGATATAGCTATATCAAGTCGGGAGATATCAATCAAATTTATAGAAGTTTCTTTGCCAGTAGGAATAGTAATGCCTACAGACGAAAATACTTCTTTTGTGTATATTGTGATACAGAAAATTCATTTCGCATCAAGTGTTGGCCAATGTTATTTCTATAGAGGCTTCGGTAGTGGCTGATATCCATTTTCAAAATTCGTAGTCCCATTCCCCAAAAATCAAATGGTCGTCCATATATGTTAACGCAAGCAATTTAAAAGCAAATCTAAGGTACTAATTTAACAATTACAATGTTAGTGTTAGCGTTTAGTAAAATTGGTTTTATAATAGAATATAAGGAGTTTGAATATACAATACACAAAGTCTAGATCTAGAATCGAAGTCTGGCAAAAAGTCATTTTGTTCATAATCAAGAACATAATATTTTGAACACAGAATGACGTGTAAGGCCATGTGATCCCTATCAATACTTCCTATCTAAAACTTAGTCGGGGAAAAATTTGCACAAGAAATCTAGTTCAAAATTATTTGCTGCAACATGCATAATTTGTCTTGTGGCTGGTCAAATAAAAATTGGAACTCAAAAGATAAAAAGAGTAAAGGTGTAACATTTTAGCAATATTACAACTGTTGCTGTCTATTCGTTTGAGGTGTGTGAACTTTTGATTTTGCCATTTGATTATGTAATTTCCGTTTTGAGTTTAGTCGGAGTTCAGTATTTTTGTGATTTGACTTTTTTACACCACTTATTCAGATCTTTCCTAAAAGTAAAATAGAAATTTGACAATCTGACAACAACTCGACTTAGAGCAGAACACAGTTTAATGCCTCCAACGTTCACGCAGCAAGAACCCTGAGGCGGGCGTCACTTTTTTCGTTAAATAGTAATACATACTAGTTCATCGAAATGAACGCAACACTAAACTTGTAGTAAATATATAAAACAAAATAGTTCATACACATATGTCATGTAGGTGTTACTTTCAAACTATTTGAATTAATTCTGGTATGAACTGGAATCGGATGCTCTTGAATAACAAAAAGATGCATGAGTGTATCAGGTTGTCTGTTTCTAAGATCATGAGTAGATGTTTCTGTATTTCTAAAGTTGGACTTTTGTACGTTCTTTTATAATACATTCATAAGAGGTCAGCTGATTGTCATCACGATATGACAACTAAAGGTAGTGCCTTGAAATGAAATGGTTTTCACTTTATTTGAACTAAAGAAATTAAGAAACAAATGCCATGAATGCTTGAAATTTGATTAAATGAAAGAGAAAGCGAAGTGCCTGAATTAAGATGTTATCCTGTTTAAATATTTCTTCTTGTTGATTGCTGATTTGGTTCATAAATGTGTCTCATTTTGGATTATTTTTTACATTGTATGTTCAAATTTTATCTTCATAGGAGAGAAACAGTCCGTTTGGCTGGTATTAATAAGGCTAGTGAGTTTTTATAAGAAGTAAGCGTATTACTTATTATAAATTAATATAAAATCGAAAGTAGAAAACAATCACTATTAAAACAAATATTGCACATGCAAAATTATGGTGAAAAATTAAAGATAAGTAGTGCTGCACATTATTAATATATCAAGAACTTTTAGCTGTAGTTTACCTGCCATGTAATCAGTTGTCAGAACTAAGACGAAAAATAATTCAATAACTTAATATCTATCAGTTGATATTGAGGAAAAGGGAGATGCAATGAGAAATAATAGAAGAAGTAAAATTGAAATAAAAAAGTGGTTATGAAGAATACTAAAACAAAGAATGATTCTTAATTACATTTACTAGTAATGGGGACATTTTGAGTTATATATAACTGATTGATGAACCAACGTGCTTTTATGCTACAAAATTATATAAAAAAGTGCCTGATAACACTACTGCATTTGAAACCATATTCGTCAATTTGCATGGCTGTTTTGTATGAATTAATACAATATGCCTAAATTTAATAACCACTTTAGTGTTAAAGAAATATAACATTTACATTGACTGTTAAATGGGAACACTGATTATCCGTCTGGACCCAACACCTCCTTTGTTTGATACAAAAATATTCTTTGCATTCATTTTACATCAGCAATATTGACAAAAGAAATTCACAATAACAATAAAAAAGAATATTCCAAATCACAATCTTGTTATTTTCATCCTTATTAAGCAAACCATTTAAGTACAAAAGCAACATGTAAACAAAAACATACCTGATCCAAAATAATACAAGTAAGAATCTGTTGACGATGCGTCTTTCTGCTCAAATTTCACACATACATAGATATATTTGGGGCCGCCAAATAAATTGACTGTCGTTGCAGATCTAACAAAATAAATAATAATATGATATCCCTTCCAAACCATTACTACCATGTACTTATTTATGAGCCATACTGAGTCATTTTTTTTTTACCTTTTAATGAGTTTAAATCTAGTTTTAAGAACTCATGATGTATATCAATTATAGATTCTTTACATCTTATCATCTTTAATCGAGTAAAACACATATATACTAATAAATGATGTAAGTGTTACAACACGTTTCATAACTATTGAATAATTAATATACTCACTTAAGTAAAGTGTATCCATCAGTATCTGTTGTATCATCCTCACAATCCATTGTGTATTTGACAGGTCCGGTAACACTACTTGTGGTTACTTCAAAATTTTGTATTTGTGTCTGACCTGCATTAATTGTCCATGTTCCTTTGCTACTTGTTCTCCACGTTGTTGATGCAGCAAATGGTAATAGGTTAGAACATGCTGGCTCTGCAAGGAAACATAATCATAAATAATGCCGCGAAAACGTAATGCTCATCTAATTACAATGTATGTGTTTGCAACATATTCGGGAAAGATGAAAATATGCTACATGTATGTGCAAATTCAAAAAACGGTTGGCGTATATGAGTAGGGGAATGGTGGATTTGTTACTGCCTTCAAAGAAAGGGCGTATTTGATAGATCTTACATGCAGCGTTTCAAAGGGTCACTACTGACCAATTAAAAATGCCAGCTGGTTAACGTAAATGAAATAGCAATAAAGTGACAAAAATAAATAAAATTTCTACATCTTCAATATTCTTCTCTATTCATAGTCATAGTGTGCTGCTAAACGTAACTTTGATATTGCTATGGTCCTTAGCTTTCATTTATATAGCTTTATGTGGACTTTATAATGTGTTCCCTTCTTTATGATCATGATAACTCTAAACAAATTTAGAATATAAATAGAAGTATTTATGGAAAGCCAAAAAAAACAAATCTGCAGCCAAAAATGTCAAAATTTGGAACAAAGGGCACAGTGCAATGGTGAGAGCCCCCTGATCTCTCAAACTTTCTAATATAATGCAGACATTTAGTTAATAGGTAGATACAACCGGGACTAAAAGGAATTTTGGTACACTGCCTGTCTTTTATGTATACGGAACGCCCAAAGTGCCAGTTGGATATTTAAAATATATAAGTGAAAAAATACCTGAGACCGCTTAAATAATGGTGAGACTCCCCTGGTCTTTCAGAGTCAATACAATTCAACTAAATCATAGAATCTGTATATATAAAGGTTGTATCATATGGATTTTTTCAGAAGAATGTCATTTCGTTATTTACGGAGGACTTAGATTGTCACTTTTTAGCTAAAAAATGTCAAAATTTTGGGACAAAAGGCACAGTGCAATGGTGAGACCCCCCTGATCTCTCAATCTTTCTATTATTATGCAGACATTTAGCTAAAAGGTAGAAACAACCGAGACTAAAGGGAATTTAGGTACACTTCCTGTCTTCCATGTATACGAAACGCCCACAGTGCCAGTTGGATATTCAAAATATATAGTGAAAAACTATCTGAGACCGCTTAAATAATGGTGAGACCCCCTGGTCTTTCAGAGTCCATAAAATTCAACTAAGTCATAGACTCTGTATATATAAAGGTTGTATCAAATGAATTTTTTTCAGTCTGAAGAATGTAATTTTTGTTATCTACGGAGGGTTTAGATTGTCACTTTTTAAATAAACAATATCAAAATGTTGGGACAAAGGGCACAGTGCAATGGTGAGAGCACCCTGATCTCTCAATCTTTCTAATATTATGCAGATCTTTTGTAAATAGTTAGATACAAACGTGACTAAAATGAATGTGGGTACATTTCCTGTCTTCCATGTTTACGGAGCGCCCAAAGTGCGAGTTGGATATTCAAAATATATAGCGAAAACCTACCCGAGACCGCTTAAATGGGGTTGAAATCCCCCTGGACTTTCAATGTCCATAAAATTCAACCAAATCATTGACTCTGTATATATAAAGATTATAATAAGAGGATTTTTTCAGAATAACGTCATCATTAATATATACGGAGGGCTTAGATTTTCAGCCAAATAATGTCAAAATTTTAGGACAAAGGGCACATGGTAATAGTGAGAGCCACCTGATCTCTCAATCTTTCTAATATTATGCAGATTGCACTGTGCCCTCTGTCCTAACATTTTGACATTTTTTTTAGCTAAAAAGTAACAATCTAAGCCCTCCGTAGATAACGGAAATGACATTCTTTTGAAAAAATCCTTTTGCTACAACCTTTATATATACAAAGTCTATGATATAGTTGAATTTTATGGACTTTGAAAGACCAGGGGGTCTCACCATTATTTAAGCGGTCTCAGGTAGTTTTTCGCTTTATATTTTGAATATCCAACTGGCACTTTCGGCGCTCCGTAATTATGGAAGACAGGAAATGAACCCAAATGTTTGTATCTACCTATTGACAAAAGATCTGCATAATATTAGAAAGATTGAGAGATCAGGGGGCTCTCACTAATACCCTGTGCCCTCTGTCCTAAAATTTTGACATTATTTGGCTGAAAAGTGACAATCTAAGCCCTCCTTAGATATTGATGATGACGTTATTCTGAAAAAACTTTTTATTACAACCTTTATATATACAGAGTCAATGATTTGGGTGAATTTTATGGACATTGAAAGTCCAGGAGGGTCTCAACGTCATTTAAGCGGTCTCGGGAAGGTTTTCGCTATATATTTTGAATATCCAACTGGCACTTTGGGCGCTCCGTAAACATGGAAGACAGGACATGTACCCAAATTCATTTTAGTCACGTTTGTATCTTCCTATTGACAAAAGATCTGCATAATATTAGAAAGATTGAGAGATCAGGGGGCTCTCACTATTACCCTGTGCCCTTTGTCCTAAAATTTTTGTCTTTAGAATATAATATACAAAAGTTAATCTTTGAAGTCGTTTTATTGACATAAATCTATAATTATTACAAAAAGACAATTATGTAACTTAGAAAAGGGTTAAGATTTATATTCGAGGACAACGAAAAATTACGACAGCTTGAAGAAGTCATTTAATGATTTCCTACTTATCTTATCAGTCATTTAACTATGAAAATCATGCTTTAAATGTTATCAAGTGTTTCATTTTCTTATGATTTTCAACTTAATCAAAAAAAAAATATCGATCCGACTGCTAGCAGCCTGTTGGATATTAGATATCGAATAACGAATAACGAACCGGCTGCTAACTTCACATACATGTTACAGTATCATTTAGTTCTAATTCATGAACATCTTCATTCTTACAAGTGTTAAACTAGGAATGTATACATCTCAATAAATGACAGAGATATATATTCTATGTGAAAAGCTCTACTCCACAACTACAAGTAATCATGTAGCAAAACAAAGCAAACCCCAATATATAGATACATCATAAATCTGAAACGAAGACATCATAAATCTGATACACTTGTCGAAAACTAATTCGAATGAAAAATGCCTACTAATATAAATAGACACATTACATGTAAGAAGCTGTAAATATAAAGCATGTTTGATATGATAAATGTTGTTATTTTATACATATAAATCATATCAAAAGCATATTAATTTTTGTAGATATACATTGTTGAGACGAAATAACGATTTTTCAATGGTATATAGCAATATGATTGTTTGTCTAGGCGGATTGGCGGATCCTACTTCTGATGGGCATGTTCGCAAATAGGATAAAGGTCTAGTTTTGTTATGGAACATAAAAAGATGTAAATGTAGCTAAACAAAACAAAACAAAAAACGGCAGTGCATAGGGCTATAAGTAACCTGTAACTTGGCATTCCAAAAGGTCATGTTTTTCTCTGGCTGTTTAAGACGTCTTTACACTAAATTCATTGGATGTTGGATGTGTGCGGATTGATTATTTAGTCTTAGATGCATGATTTTTTTATTAGTTGTTAGTGGCTTTGAACTAGCTGTCAGATAACTGCGAGTACTCTCAGATCTGTTCATTGTGTCTTTTTTTGTCGGGATGTATAAGTACTCGGCCACGTCTACTTGTATTTTTTGTCTATCTGATGAGTTAAGCCTTTTTCAACTGATTTTTGTAGTTCGTTCTTATTTTGTACTGTTATACCACTGTCCCAGGTTAGGGGAGGGTTGGGATCCCGTTAACATGTTTAACCCCGCCACATTATCTGTGTATGTGCCTGTTCCAAGTCAGGAGCCTGTAATTCAGTGGTTGTCGTTTGTTTATGTGTTACATATTTGTTTTTCGTTCATTTTTTAAAATAAATAAGGCCGTTAGTTTTCTCGTTTGAATTATTTTACATTGTCTTATCGGGGCCTTTTATAGCCGACTATGCGGTATGGGATTTGCTCATTGTTGAAGGCCTTACGGTTACCTATAGTTGTTAATGTTTGTGTCATTTTGGTCTTTTGTGGATAGTTGTCGCATTGGCAAAAATACCACATCTTCTTTTTTATAATATCAGCTGTTCTCAAACTTTTCAAGACACCATATAAACTCAGTGATTTATAATGAGTTGCTGATACAACATACACACGGACTCTCGAAAGAACGGACGGGTGATTTCTGGGGAATTACTGCTTTGCTATGGGACGGAGGATATAGAAATTACCGCTTTTGTTTTTCATATCATCTGCCTTGTGATAAAAACAGCAAGATATGTAATATAGCTATAACGGAAACTTATAAATATCGAGTTCGTGCCAACATAGATACATATAGCTAAACTGTATTTCCTCGAATGTTAAACTTAAAATCTCAGTGTGCAGATATTTAGGTTTGTGCTTGTACTTATTGATATATTATTTAAAACTGGTATATTTATATATGCATTCAATACTTACCAATTACAGCTATCCTCGAAACGAAGACACATAAAACGAAGATCCAAATCATTACTGTCTGAAAGCTGGTTTATCCAAATTTGTTTACTTTATCATTTTATTTTTTAATTTCAACATAATCCAAATGTATATTCAGAATTGTTAATATTTATTATTATTCCTTGGAGCCATGTTTAATTCCTATCCTATTGTTTTAATTTCTTTTGTGTCGTTAAGTAAGTATCAAGTAGAAAGCATTTTTGTTTTGACAAGTCAATCATAATAGTATTGTATTACTATATTTTTTATCTACTCCTTTGTTACAGTAAACACGACAGCAATACACATAGAACCCAATACTGATCGAAAGTTCACGCACATTGATTTTACCGTAAGGAAAAGTCGGGGTTCAGTTTCGACTAATGTAAATCATTCAAAGTTAAGAGTGATTCTCCGTTTGAATGCATATGAGCGCTATTTAATTGAAATTCATCGAAAAGAAAAGTCAAAGATAATAATTATTTATTTTAGTCACCAAATAAGTTCATGTGGTCTACATAATTCTCTCTATTGTCCTAACAAATATGCATATTTATATTCACATAGGATCGTGATTAAAGACTTTTAAAGATCTTTTAAAATTGTGGAAGAATGGAAAAGAAAAGCTTTTATCCACTCCACAAAGAACGTCTTCCACATTAGATAAATAGTTAAACATTCATTGATTTTGATATCAATTCTGAAGCTAGATATTTATTTTCATTTATCACTTTTTAAAAATAAATCTTTGAGAACACATTTTTATTAACAATTAGATTAATATACTCTTTTGTGTGTTTTTTTTATGTTTGAGTTTGATATCTTATTTGTAAAAAATAATGTGGACACTTTATTAATACAAAAGAGCTAGTTTTCACAAAATCCGTTCTCTAGACCTACAAACAAGAAAGAAATGAAGTTCACTAAAGAAATTTTTCACTTCGGTTTTTACTTTTTATTGATTTTATGCTTATTTTTCTGAAAACTACCATAATGAGTCTTGTATACATTAAAAATATATGTTAAAATTAATAAAGAATGTTATCCGATCAACCAAATAAAAGTACAACTTGAAAATTTGGTTTCTTACTAGACGAAGGGAGAAAACTCTTGTATTTAAAACTATAAATGCAAGATCAATTCAAACCATGGTAAATAAGCTTGAAAATAAATATATATTTTCTGCTAATTTGTACAAGTGTTTTATTAGCAGGAAGGGTACTACAATTTCTTCTAATTGCTATTGATCCCTTAATTGGTTTCTCAATGAAATTTACTTTTCAGGTGGAAATCCGATAAGAACGCGAACATTCTTTGTCATAATGGAATTTTTTTATTTACATTCTTTCGTTGAAGTCTTGACATATTTGGTTTATTTTCCTAATTGTTTAAGCTACATAAATCCATTACTATTGTTAATTATCGACTGCCTCCCCCGTTTACACTTCTCACAAAGTACAATGTTTGTCATGTGGAGACTTACTGTAGCATGTACTTTCTTTGCGACTTTGTTATTATTAGTTATTGATCTTCAATCAAATATATTCTAAATAATGACATTGAATTTCATAATATGAATTAAGTGTTCAGTTTGCAAGGTAAAATGAGGTTCAGGTTCTAAGAATTTTGTTCATAAGGCCATTGTTGATTACGTGCACGAAAATAAACCCAGTTGAAACTATGAAATAATTACAATAATGAAAATGTGGTGTAGATACCAGTCTAATATCCAGAGGTGTACCAAGAAACTGTAGGCGATGTTACCAGTTATGTGAGCTTGGATATGCACCAGGCTAGACTTGCTACAAGCCCCTCCCTTATTATGTTTTTTTTTTCAATTTTGCCCCTTTAACAATTTTACTTTAACAAGGAGAATACCATTATACATATATCTGCAGGAGAACCTTTCTCCAAGGGCAATCAGTAGACCGGCACTTATTAGTAGAAATATAAATAAGTCAGAAAGAAATAAAAGAAAGGGAATTGTAGCAAGTCTAGCACCAGACATGAGGGTTCAACAGGTCATTACCACAGTCGTACAGAAAAAAGATCCGTCCTACAAATATTGAAAAGATTTACAATATGTTACAACAACAAGCGTCTGGGGGAGAATTTCGTGTATCAATAAGGCCATTAAATTACTGACTAATACCTACACAAAGTTTAAGGACAAAAGGAAATCTGTTTTAAGTATTTTATTTATAGTATTATCTTTTATTTTATGAACATATTTATGCTTAAGTACATTGTAAGTTTGCTTTCCCTTGATCGTGTCTGGTGTCAAAATGTATGACAGTTTGGTTTCGGTCATTTTAAGAACTACTACCGTACTTTTAAGAACTGCTACCGTACAATGTACTTGTATTTTCAACAAGATATGTAAGCTGCCACTGTATCGTATTGCCAATGAAATATATGTTTGAAGTTCCTACTATACAATGGATGCTTTTAACTGAACAAACCTCTTGAAATTATATTAAAATGCAGCATACATTACACATAAACATCTGCACTTATTTGAAAGCTTTTGTAAATACTGACGTGTGCATCCATTCGGGTCCCTTGCAATAAAAGGCTGTTTATTCATTTGAAATCAAGTACCTCTTAATCTGTCTTACTTTACAATATGTGTTATTCAGACGATTTTCTACTGGGATCTGCCGTCTTTGTTGGGAATGTTTACGCTGATATTATGAATTAATTATACAGTTGTTTTGCAAATTTGATTTAAAATCACTCAAGATGTAAAATATATATGATCAGCTTACAAATCAAATGTATAAAAGTGTACTACTATTACACTTAAAACCAGCAAGCTGCCTCCTACACTTGTCTGGATGAACACCTTAGGAAAAATTTTAACATTAAAGCATTGTTTCCCCCCCTTTTATATCCATATAAAAATGACAGTGAACTGAAATCAACCGCAAACAAAATTGTTACTTGGAACTACATCTACCCCCGCACCTTGTAGAAGTGTTACTTTATTTGTATTGAAGTGCTTCCCAATAGAATTGGAATGAAGCTATTATACATGTAGCACTATCCTTATCTGTACGTTTCGAAATAGATGTGCTTGTGTCGATTTCATTGTAAAATGCCTCAAAAAAGCTGTCCTAAAATATGTAATAAAAATATAAATCTACTCTCGCCATCATAGATATTTCATTGTTCGAGTTTTTTCACTTCTCCCCTCAAATGTCACTGAGAGTACCTAGTGAAGGTGAAATGTCACCCACTTCTTTTTTTGATTCCTCTGCACGATATGCTTGAATTGGCTGAATGAGATAGATTAGTCCACAAACACTTCCGGTAGGAATGGGGACGATAAATCCAATCTGTTTTTGTATGAAAATGTTGGTTCACCTGCACGCCTAATGATCCGTTCGAACCGGTATATGGTATCCACATTTGGCATAATAATATGTTTTTTCATTGCAGTCCATTTTTATTATGCAATCATCTCGATAAAGACTTTTAAAAAACTCATAGATTTCAAATTTTCGCTCTGCAAATCTAACATGATTGTCATCTGTTTTGTAATGTGCATACTTTGCCATTAATCACTAGGTCTTCGGGAAAAGTTAAAAAAAAAAATAAAAAAAAAAATACGGAAGTCACATTACTAGCAGTACCTTTTACATTGTATATCAAGCGAAACACCAGATGGTATCTTCATATACTTTTAAAATGTGTTTTATAAATGTTTAAAATTAGAACTATAATTCATAAATAAATACAATGTGCTTTTCAAATATATCAGGCACCCAGAGATTGAGAAAAGTAAAGACAGCTGTCAATCAAATACACGTCACTTTACTCTCCCTTGTATATTTGTTTGTTTGTTTGTTAGTCATGATTTACTCTTTTTACTTACGTTCGGTTAAAAAACGTGTTTCAGCAATCATATGAGCTATGCTGTATGTGTTTTGCTCATTGCTGAAGGCAGTTCCGGGACATATAGCTGTTAATTTCGGTGACATTTGACCTATTTGTTAAGAGTTGTCTTATTGTCAATCGTGCCACTTGTTATTATGTTTAATATGTAGTGTATATAGATAAAAGAAGATGTGGTATCACAACTCTTCATCCAAGTCAAAATATGTAAAAGTAAACCATAATTGGTCAAAGTACGGTATTCAATACGGAGCCTTGGCTCACACCGAACAGAAAGCTATACATGGTGTTAAACAACTCAAACTGTCAAAACCATCTAATCTAAATAAAAAACGAAATCGAGAAACCCTTATATATATATATATATATAACTGACTCAGACGTACTTATGGATATAATTATTTTCTGTGACTGTATCTTACATTAATTTGTAGGATCCTTTAATATAGACAATTTAGCTGATCTGTAACAATAACATCTTCATGCCTTATATATCATGTACTGTAGTACGCCGCTAGATTAAAACTGACGTGGAAAGGTAACACATGCCCACCGAAGCTCTTTTTTTGAGAACCCAGGTGATCGTGTTGTCTAGCTGGACGGCTGCAGTGCAGGCGATTTGGTGTCAAAATATCACAGTAGCATGGGTTCGAATCCCGGCGAGGGAAGAACCAAAAATTTGCGAAAGCAAATTTACAGATCTAACATTGTTGGGTTGATGTTTAGACGAGTTGTATATATATATATATATCATTGTTGGGTTGATGTTTAGACGAGTTGTATATATATATATATATATATAACTCGTCTAAACATCAACCCAACAATGTTAGATCTGTAAATTTGCTTTCGCAAATTTTTGGTTCTTCCCTCGCCGGGATTCGAACCCATGCTACTGTGATATCGTGACACCAAATCGCCTGCACTGCAGCCGTCCCGCTAGACCACATGACCATCTGGGCTCTCAAAAAAAGAGCTTCGCTGGCCATATGTTACCTTTCCACGTCAGTGTTAATCTAGCGGCGTACTACAGTACATGATATATAAGGCATGAAGATGTCACTTATGAATATATATATATATATATATATAAACTAAAACAACAAACGACAACCACTGAACATCAGGTAAGTAACTTGTTAGAAATTGTGATAGAACATTGAACTTTCTTTGTCAAGTGAAGGTTACAAGTTTTACACATATGCACTTGTGTGATACAAACATCCCTTTGGTAATACTAGTTTTGTACATTCTTGCCAGGTTTCACAGTTGTATAAATTATATTAAAGGCTTTCTCGTTCCCTTTCAACCCAACAAATCTTAGACTGTTTATGATAAAGTCTTGCAAAATGTCTGCTTGGATGGGCTTCAATTCATAATATGAATTTAATATGAATCAAATGTTGATGCTTTTATTGTTAGTTAAGTAAATTCTTACTTCGATGTAATCTAAAAGTCATCTAATATATCAAAGCTCTATAACGATAAATTAAATAACAGATTCCTGTATTATTTATTAATATGTTTACAAAATAATTGATATTTTGAGCACTTACTAGTCCAGTTAGATATCGCTTGCTACTGTTATTAGTAGCAGTAAGATTAATTCAAAACTACAAATCAAAGGAATGACGTACCTGTTTGCTCGGATGATCATAAGATCTGATGGCTGTTGGAAAATACAGATTATAATATCCCCGTAGACTGGTGGAACCAAATAGTCGGTGTTTTACGAGTAATTTCAAATACTACAGTCACATTTGGAGTTGAACTGTTGGTCAATATAATAATTATAACAGTATATCAATGCAACATTTTGTAGTCCAACAGTTCTGTTCACGCAATCAAAATGAACATAATCTTTTATTAAACATTTATATATGAAAGCATACACATATTTTATACATATCTTTTTGTTACATTTTCTTGAATATATCTAGATATATTTTTAACAAATTACACTGTGCAAACCCGTTCAGTAAAAATACATCTCATTTAATTACTAATCCCTGTGGACATGGTCTACCATTATTGTAAAGAAATATAGAAGTCAGCGATTCGTGATTTCTTGTTTTGATGATTAGATTTCATTCAAGCATCTCCTGGTGTAAGCAACATTTCCATACCTCAACCATATGGGTTCGCCGAGTAAGTATTTTTTTTTTATTGCTTTGAGAAACAAATACACCTATATCTTCCTCGATACAATATATACCAAACTTAAAGTATTTGCTACTCGCGCGATAGTGGTCAAATAACACAGGACTGACTTATCATATCTTACCTATATCAAGTAAAATCGTCTAAATATTACTTTAATATAAATAAGGCCGTTGATTTTCTCGTTTGAATTGTTTTACATTGTCTTATCGGGGCCTTTTATAGCTGACTATGCGGTATTGGCTTTGCTCATTGTTGTAGGCCGTATACGGTGACCTATAGTTGTCAATGTCTGTGTCATTTTGGTCTCTTGTGGACAGTTGTCTAATTGGCAATCATACCACATTTTCTTTTTTTTATAAAGTTGTTTAATGTAGTAAAGTGCTGTCTCGTTGCAATTGGCAATCATATTACCTTTTTTTTTTATATTTGCTTAACTAACTATTTTGAGCCTATTGTTTAACTGAAAGCAATCTTCAAGTTTATGTCGTTTAATGTGCACCTTTCTTGTAAGTTTTTCTCTAAATTATAATCGCCTTCTTACATATGTAGATACTACTACATATTTAGTTGTTTTCCTTAAATGTTTGGTACACCATGTCCTGTATTATAATGTTATTCATGATAGTGTAACTTAGTTGTTCTGTTCTCCCATTCTTCTTATTTTCCATGTTAACAAATACGTCTTCGACGCATCTTCATACGAGCTTTTAATGCCAGACTTATCTCCAGATTTAACTGCCTTCACGAAGGTACTAAGTTCATTATAGTAAGAGTCGTTTCCCCTGAATGTGTAATCCACATCTTTGTTTGGATCTCCTGACTTGATATCCCTTACACGTAAAATACACTCGTCTTCGTACGGTCGAATTAGTGACAACTGCATTCCGTCTAATTGAACCTCAACTGTTGCTTCGTATCTACTTCCGGGTATGGCTATAGAATGCATCAGTGTCCCAACGGCACCGTCTTTAAATCGCCAATGGCTAAGCGTTACTCTGGGGAGTTTTTGACCAGGGGGAATATCTTCCTCGCCATCATGTGGCAAATGTGATAGACATCCGGCCCCAGATGGGTCGTTATCTCTGAGCATGATGGTATGAACCGTGTCTAAATTGACATCTCCAACGATATATCTCCCTAAATCACATAGATGTGTAGCCTGTTCAACTATTGGTCCACCGCTTAGATTTTGGTTGTACCAGTATTTATTGACGCCATCTGAGTAAGCGTAGTAATATCGGGCATTGAAGGCCATGACCTTCTTTCCGTGTTCTTTAATAAGTTCCTTCATTTTGATAATGGCGTCGTGGTATCTGAAAGACATTAATAAAAATAATATTGTGGAACTGCACTTTACAGTTTTTAATGCATATCATAGAATACGGCTTTGTCATATTAAAGGATGCAATCAGTAATCCTGATGGAAATTTAATATAGCTTCTCAATATGTATCATTTTGACCTTGCATGAAAAGAAAACAATTACTGTTGGAGAAATGGTACACTTAAAAGTTTTCATCCTTTGTAGAATTATTCAAAAGGCGTAGATGCTAATAATATTCAAATCATTTGGAATGCAAACAAATTATACAAATGATACACGTTTTATGATTATACCAACTTATTAAAGAACAAAAATGTGCATCAGAATTGTTTTGACCTTCTCAGAAAGATAATAATTATTTTCTTTGATACAGAGTCCCTGTTTGAGAACTTTATCTGCACTAGAACTATAGGCGTATGTGTACAGTGTATACAGTGTATGTTTATTTTTGCGATACTTTTTTTAATTGGGGAAAATATTGAACTCCTGAGATGCCACAACTGTACTTTTAAATACTATATCATATATTGTACTTCTGCCTACCTAAACATGTAACCGACAGATACAATCACATTATTCTCACTACTGACTCTCTGTATTTCATCCTTGTACTGATCAAATTTCTCTGGTGGAACAACTGAAAGAGGCTTCTCTACAAAAACATGAATTCCAGCCTTAATAAATTGTAGCTCTATATCATGGCCGTTATCTAATGAACCGCGATATACTGGGGGAATCCCTATAAACACTGCATCCGGCTTCAATGCAATCAAATCTTTGTGGTGTGTTAACAGTTTACAGTCCTGGTAGAACTGCTTAGTTTGGTCTGAAGACAGCTTTTCCTTTAATATACTATCTGCTACTTTGGTATCTGGATCAACAATAGCAAGAACGTTTATCTGGCCCATCTTTTCTAACCTTGTAGCATGAGCCCAAGGCAAATCTCCTCGTCCAAAGTGAATGGCGCCAGCTCCAACAAACCCGATTCGTAAGCTCTTCTTTTCCATAATGCTGAAGTATAATAACGTTTTATAACAAATATAAATGTAATAGCCACACACATATCTTAAAATGTGTAATGCAATGAAATTTATTGTTAATATGTTTGAAATTGATGCACTTTTATATCCTAGAAATAAAAATATTTAAAAAAAATACAAAAACGGAGACGACATTCAGGGGCATATCAAAAACAAATGTTCCAGACGAAACCACAACATTGCCAATTATTGAAGGACGTCTGGCGATCTTTAGACGTTAACATCTGCGTCATTTGGTCTCTTATGGATAGTTGTTTCTATGGCAATCACACCACGTCTCTTCAATTTATATCACAAACTATTGAAAAACGAAAAAAAATAAAACACCCGACGAAAATCTAAAGAACGAGCAACACGAACGTGTGTTCATTGTAAAGTTCACCATGCATGAGTACACATAGAGTTCAACAGTTAGTATAAATGAACGAGAGGTTGTACAGTACATCGTATAGGAATGTATAAAGGAGGTACATAATGTAGTGTTTACATTTACAGAATACCGGGACTTTTAGCAATGAACATATTTAGCTTTTGTTTGTGTCTTCGATTTCTAGTAATTAGATGGCATCCACATTTCACTGACTCGACAGGCTTATTTCTTTTTATTTGTATCAAAATCAAAAGATGTTGTAGAATTGTAAATTAGACAGCTTCATGTTTACACTAGTTACTTTTTGTCCATTTTCTATATAATAAAACCTTCTTTAATTTCTGGATTCTCATATTTCAAGGACTTGTATTCGTTATTCCTTGCTAAGTTTAAAATGTAGATCCACATTATTTAGATAAACCGGAATATCATAAAACAAAAATGTTATCTATAGGCAAGGTCTTCAATTTCATACATGTATATGTAAATCAAAAAGATTAAATCAGAATTGACCCTTCGTCTAGACAGGTTGTTCTTCCGTTTAATAAATAAAACAGAGACTACTAAATTCCTGAATGGACAGAAAAACACTAATACTAGGTTCCTGAGTTGGGAAAGGCACTTTTTATTATATATACATTGAACTTAAGTCTTCCTTTTGTTTAGTGCAGATATTCAATAATCTCCCTTTTAATCTTGATCAGTGCAATAGCAAATGTTACAGATTAGAAACACTAAAAAATCAAGCGAGAAGAAGCATTAATTTGACACATTCCATAATTGATCAATCCAAGAGTATTACGAGTCCACAGGATACATGTAGACATTGCACTGCATGTAAGTTTGACAACCAGATGTACATGTATACAGCAAATCGATCGTGATCAAAATTAAACATATTCTTTGATACAACTGACTGTCATGCGTTTGCAAACAATAAGAATATTATAAATATGAAAATGAATAAAATATATTAGTAAAAACTATGACACAAATAATAAAAACATTACCTTAAATTTCTGATGTAATCTTTGGATTTAACTCTATACAACTGAGGGGACAGTATTACTGGGATACACAACAATGCTCTACTTCAAACTATCAGTTATAGATAATAAATGTCATCCAGAAGACAACATCGTTTACAATTGTGAATATTTGAAAATACTAAACAGGATATAGAACACGAATTTCTATGCAAGCTATTGAAATGTTCAGCACTAACAGTCAAGGGCCTACATTGAACATGTTTTAAAAATGCAAATGGCAAATGCACGCAACCACCCCCTCCCAACACACAACACCTTAGTGTTAGAAACTTTTAGAATAAAAACAATAAGACACTTATAGTCACTTCTGTGTAGCAGTAATAAATACTAAAAAAACCATTTTTACATCATATCATTACTGTTCTTTCGTGTCTTGAATTGTTGATCGAGTAAGCATGTATGCATCTTATCTTATTTTGAGATAATTATATAACGTCTTTGGGGTACATTACTTCATATAGTTATCATTTTTATTTTTACGTTCCAAATTAACCCCGGGCTTTCAATTGTTTGAACAATTTCTTTTCGTTTTTCATGTACTACGTATATACAAATTTGCATAGCGCTCATAATATGTTATTCTCCCGTTTGTATTTTAGCTGGTTGCTATTCTTGAATTTTGTTTGTCTTAACGCAAACGTTGTTTTCTTGCTTGATTTGTTTTACATTTTGTTGTGCTGGAAACTTTTGGAGCATAGTATGTGGTATATATTTGCTCATTGTTGAAGGCCGTATACATTGTACGTACGGTGACATGTGGTTGCTTAATTACATCTTCTGCTCATTTGTACTCTGGTGTATAGTTATCTCAATAATATCTTGGCCTTTAATACATAAATTTCTCTCGTTAATCATACCACATCACCTTATTTTTGCAATAGATATAAGAAGATGTAGTATCAGTGCCAGTGAGACAACTCGCAATCCATGTTACAATTTGTAAAAGTAAACCATTATAGATCAAGGAACGGTCATCAAGACGAAGTCTTATACTTACAACGATATAAATGTGATCGACACCCTGTTTGAAAGCACACAAGTCTTAACTGATAGCTTCCTTGTTTCGTAATATTTTCACATCTAAGTTGCTGTAGGGAAAAAATTGGCTCCATTTAATTAGTGGGAGAATAGTATATACAAATTTGTGATTTCTTAAGGAGGCTCGTGGGTACAAAAATTTCAGCATAATATTAAAACATTTTATTTTTCATTTCTGTTAAAATTTGATGTAACCCACGAACCCACTAAAGGGACATAATAGTATGTGTATGTGGTCGAAAGGGATTAATGCATTGTTTTGAAAATGTATCAAAAATAGTATGTACAAATAAAGTTTAAAACAACATTGAAATGAAATCAAGCTTTTTGAAACTTGCTACATAACAAGTAAATGCATTGAATTGCGACAATATATACATTTCCCATGCTAACTGGGTGTTTTCAGTATTTGTATTCCTCAGGCTATAAGTTTATCCGATAATGCGTTGATCGGGCTTTAACCTCATACTGTTTTGAGGTATGAGGATTATATGATTTACAGTTCTGTGGGTATTTTATAGGTCCATGAGTCTATGCATACATTTTATGTTGCTATGTATATACAATTTCTTTTAATTTGTTTAATGTGTTTCACAAGCTATAGAATTTGTTCATGCCTATTTAATTCCATTTATTAAAAGATTATTATAACTTTTAGATTTATTTCATTGCTTCGTAATTTTGTGATAATATTTTTAACATTAACTATTCTTTATAGGATGAACGTTAAATATTTATCCTTACATAAAATTGTTTGTATGCATAACTAAAATTATGGAGGATATTTGATTTAATTCTGGAACACTTTGTGTAAACTATTTAACCCTTTCAATATAAGTTCTGCTATACACTTCTAATATAAATGAAATTGAAAAGACTGGATTCAAATATATTTCAATAAAGCTTTTAGTCGACTTTGACACCTATTCACCAACCTTAGCAACTTTTATCGAGCTTTTGATGGGAAAATATTCTTTCAACATTTCAATTAATCTTTTAAATGCATAGGTCTTTACCGTTTTTCTCATTATTGTTATAGCTTTATATTCTATTCTATTTGATTGCATATAGATTAAGACTGTGTTATAATAAATACAAAGATTAAAGGTAAAAGAAATAAAATTACCTTTGATAACAAACGGTGACGCAAGTATCTATTAAGGATAAATGAAGTATTGGTCTACTGGTCGAAGGGCTGCAACTCAAATTTACAAAAAAAAAAACTAAAACAAAAATTGTAAAGTGCTACTGTATAATGAAAATATTAGTATTCAAGACTACTTAAGTAAGTTATGATATCCAATCGTAGTACTAATTTGTCTTCTGACATGTTAAAAAATCTGTCTTTTCGGGACAAATACGAACTTAAGTCTCAAAGCCATGATATTTGTATTGACTTTGAACTAGCTGTCAGTAACTGTGAATACTATCAGATAAGTACTATGTGTCTTTTTGTTGTAAGCATTGTACAAGTACCCGGCCATTTTCACTCTTTGTTCTAGGTAAATGTAGTTATATTTGTATCCATCTGTTTAGCTAAGCCCTTTTAACTGTGTGTGCTTTAATGTTACTATTACACCACTGTCTCACATCTACATTTAAGTTGCTGTAAGGAAAAAAGGGTTGGGATCCCGCTAGCATATTTCATCAAAAAAGGGTTGGGATCCCGCTAGCATATTTCATCTCGCCGCATTCTGTATGTATGTGTCTGTTCAAAGTTATGAGCTTGTAATTCAGTGCTTGTCGTTTTTTACTGTGTTACATACATGACTTTGTATTAGTTTTTAGATTCATTTATTTTGTGCATCAATTAGGCCGTTGGTTTTCTCGTTTGAATTGTTTACATTTGTCGATTCGGGGCTTTTTACGTCGACTCTTTGCTCATTGTTGAAGGCCGTACAGTGACCTTGAGTTGCTAATTTCTGTGTCATTTGGTATCTTGTAAAGAGTTGTCTTATTTGCAATCAAACCACATCTTCTATCTTATGTTATTTGTTATTGTATAACATTAAGTAGTTTTATGCATTTCAGCTTTGAACGCAATATATATTGCCTAATATTGTCGTACATGAATTCATACATATAACATATGACATATGGTATATATGTCAATGAGAACACTATCCACAAAATATAACGAGTGTGAAAGACAGAGGACATGTTATTTGATTAACTTTAACTTTTAATTCATGTGAAACAATATCTAAATCTGTTAATATGGGACATGCATTTGTAGTTCAATTCTTCATATCTCATGGCTTTAGTAAAAAAGAGAAAGTCTTGTGACAGTGCATATGTATTTATTACCCATACAATTGATTCAATAATTATTTAACTCACAGAATTACAATGACGCTTTTCTGAATTTCCTTCTTCATGAACGCACAAACCCATACATGTTAAAGCCGGCAGGGTTGTATAATTACCCGAATACATCAAAAGCTAAAGGACCAAGAGCGACATTAAAGTATAGCACAATTGTTCTTACATGTAGGTTCATTTTGTAGGAGGAAATCAACCTTCCGACTGTTCTTAAGAAATCAACACAAATAACGAGAATAACACGAAAAAATAATGCCAAGTAATTACAAATAAATAAAAAAAAAGATGTTTTATATTGGTTGAGTATTTTTATAAAATTTAAACAGATTGATGAACAAACTTTTTCTGAACGTCATTAGTCAGCACACAATGACGCAATAAACACACATATTCCAGGGGATAAATCATCAATAATTGTATCTACAAGTTTGTCGAACTGAAATATTTTTTTCAAACCCTCCCTCCCCCCAAAAAAAAAAAGTTACAAAAAAAAGTTAATATGATCGCTATAAACAGCAGTTTTAGAAGTGGAAATTTCTTAAAAAGTAATCAAAAAGGAAAATTGTATTTCAAATCTGCATTTTTTGGGGGTAAAAGTAATCAACACATAACGTTTTGCTGGGTATGAAAAATTAATGAAGTTTAACAATGTGAAATTTATTCTTCAACCCAAATCACTTGCAATTACTTTAAAGGTGGTACCTAACACTACAGGTAGATAACTCTGTAAATTCATCTTAATAAAACGTTTTTTTCTAATTACGTTGTGTTGTAAAGGGACTATTAATTAAGCTTCTCAAAGATCAAAATTGGTGTTTGTCAAACTGCTATATAACCTGTGTAATTTTTTTTGCGAACCGTTGGTTCAAAATTTTTGAAATTTTTATACTTTTGTTAAAAGGTCAAAGTAAATACATTGTCAAATTTTATGAAAATTAAACTAGCCAAATCAATTTTAGTGAAAGTGTTGGGTACCACCTTGAGAAATGACAATATATTTCAAAGCTGAATCGATACTTTAAAGGTATAATGCCTGCCTAAACATATACATGTAGGATATAATTTTTTATAAATTGTAAGGATTATATGTAAAATTGGAGTGTGCAAAGTAGATATAGGAAGATGTGGTGTGAGTGCCAATGACAACTCTCCATCCAAATAACAATTTAAAAATTAAACCATTATAGGTAAAAGTACGGCCTTCAACACGGAGCCTTGGCTCACACCGAACAACAAGCTATAAAGGGCCCCAAAATTACTAGTGTAAAGTACATATTTTACAGAGCAACACAAACGAGGGTATTTATTTTCTCATTTTCTCAATCTTGTTCGAATATAACAGCGAAATCATGTAATCGTGGAATGTGTCTCAGACTGTGAATCCTGACTAAAGAGCATAAAACAGTCCAAGGTCATTAACAGGCTTTAACGCAACGAGAAAACCCCCACAACTGGAGGTCAGTTCAAACGTTCTTTGTATTGTCCTGTTAACTATGTACACGACGAAAGAACGATAACTCTATCTTACAATCTCAAGAGAAAAATGCATGTAGTGTTACAGCACGAACAAACTTTCCGATGTATACATACTGCACATGTAAATATAAATAAGAACTACAGGTAAAAGATGTGAAAAGGTTAATAGGACGTCATTCCAAAAGTACAGCTTTGTCTAATATTAGTAAGAGTCATATGAGGCAGAAGATACCATGGGACCAGTCGAGATAACTAACCACATCTTCTTAAATCTATTGATTCAGGATTTGAGTTCTACCAAACAATGACAGACTTTCATTTTGGACTTGTTTGACTATAGTATTCCCACTTCAGGATTCGAAATCAATGAACTAAGATGCCAACGACAACTCCGTCTATACTGAGGCTAGAGCTCTGCTAGCTCTATGCCAACCAATCAAATCTGAATGAAATATACCCAAAGCAATCTCTAAACAACTCGAGCACTCTAGCAACTCCATATGCACTGTTCATAGAGTTAGCTTTGAAATCACTTAACTCCGCATCAGCTTTATCCAGAGCCAGAGCAAGCTTTATACCAATCAACCAACTTCAAATATAGTATTTTTTCAAGGTTTTGTTTTGCATTAATTCATGTATGTATTCATTTGAAAGCCAGTGAGACACGTTAAATGATTTGTTTATAATTTGTTTGATGATGATGCTAGGTGACACTCTGCATTTTTTTTAACGTTCTAGTTGACAAGGTAACAGTCCTCAGAAAGACAGACATTACATAATTTGGATTCCGAACCAACCAGTATTTGTTTACTCCTAAATTCACACGGTTTGGATACAAGCAGGAAATGTCAAATTGATTTCTAAAGTCTTTGGTTTTATCCGGCCGTGCTTCGAATACAAGACCTCTCGAACTCAATGCAAACACTCTACCATGAAATATAACAAAATGATATGTTTTCCGTATATTAAAAACATTTCCAGTTTTAATTGTTTCAAAGCCACAATATATCTGCTTGACACAACATTCAATAAACTTACTTGACCAGATAAAAGCATACCTCTTGATGCATTATTTTCTTGCTCGCTGGGTTGAAGACCTAATAGTGGATTTCTATTGTCTTTTTGGTCGGGTTGTTGTTTCTTTGATACATTCCATATTTCCATTTTCAAATTTATTTATTAAAATACTGTAATATTTGCTACTGCATTAACGTGCAATAACCATATCCAGCATTTCATATATTTCTAAGGTACATACGATTTTTTTTTATTATGTCTATTGAGCTTCCCCGTTTTTTGCTGATTTAATTTCGATTTGATTCTAGTTAGATGGCGTTATGGAGTGCATATTTCAATTTGCGGAATTCTGAACCCACCTTATTTTTTATTTGTTGCTCGTTCCTGAACGTTAAAAAATGTGACCATTCACTGGGTTTTCATTTTCATAGTTAACGTAACGGAAACTATTGGTAAACAAGACACAGCATTCCCTTCCGAAACACTTTAGTTCAGGTAGGGTTCTTGAAACTCCATACATGTACTACATCATCAGTTTTTCATCAACCTAATTCCCCTTTTCATATGTGGGCTTATGTGAATAGATGAACAAATACAAACTGATGTAAAAGGTTGAATACAGATGCCGAGTTCAAGACAATGATAAGCGACCCAGCATGTAAACCTATAGATTGTTAGGAGGTCATCATACAATACGGTCTGTCAAATTGACCGAGCGTCAATACCACTCGACACGGTCTTTTAAATAATCAAGTGTGTAATATTCTGGTTTTTAATCCAGCAAAAGACAGTCTGCTGCGTTGATAGTCCTTCTTTTACAGATTTCATAAGTTATGAAATACATAATTAAGTTTTTTTTCACGTAATAAAAATATCTACCCAATCCATGCTACCTTAGATTTAGATTTTCTATTCTTTTTAAAATTATTAATAAAAAAAAAAGATTTTTAATATCTGTGCAGTCCAATAGGGTCACCGAAGTAATGGCCAATTACATTTGATAAAGCTTTAATTATATGAAAATTTGAGAATGATGTACACAAATGATCTAGTATGTTTTTGTCTAAACTAAAAATATAAGATGATAAAATACCTAAACAAGGGTTATATCCACATATATGACATTATTTTAGAAATTGACTCCTCTCATTTGCCAGGAGGCCATTTCGCCAAAGTGACCCACTTTAGTGTTCCTGTTATGCTTAATGGCCACCATAGGTGTATTTTTAGGCAATAGTACGGATGGTTCTAAACCTGTATCGTTTCCCCAAAGACAGGGAGGCAGTGCTATATATCCAGCTTCGTCGTATTTGTTCTCTTTAATGTTCCCTTTGCCAAATACTGGAACTTGTCTGCATAACAGCTCCATCTCATGACCAGTGTCGTTCCTATAAAGTTCCATAGCAATGCACGCTGGGGCATGACAGTGACCTCCAGCGTATATCAGTCTTATATTACTCACGGTCCATTTGAATTCTATTGTATGGACACATTCACAATCGTCCCCATAAGGACAATTTCCAGTACATTTAGTTCCAGGAGTTGGTGTGTTTAATGGCCAGTTGTTATATCCCGGGATAGGTTTTCCTGGCAGGGCAAATGCTGGGGGAATATCATATTCACCTGCCCAAGCTTCTGTTTGGTAATAAATACGGGGTAAATCATGATGAGAAACTTTTGCACCAACTACCTTGTATTCCTGGAACCAAAAGCGAAATTTCATGTGATATCGTAAGAGTTCTGGTCGTATAGGTTGGTCAGCATCCAACATTATACGTTTGTGTTTACAACATTGGAGTCCGCCGGCATATGTCATTGAGTTACACGTTGGATTTCTCTGAGATAACAGCTCCCCAGCAGGTGCTGGAACACAGTTTTTGACGAAATGATCACAGTTAGACCCATTATTATCACACATCATACCTGTTTCTCCTACTTCACAGATGCAGTTTGGTTCGTTGCTTGCTATTAACGCAATAATGCCGGTAGTATGTATCTTATGGTAAGCAAAGACCTGAGAAGAACCGATAGCAGAAATGAAGTTGATTTGTGCATTTAAAGCGTTAAAGCTGTAATGTTCTTTCGTCAAACCTTTTAGAGGTCGTGTCAGGACGGCTGTTCTAACACCGTCGACGACTGTATTGGATACAATCTTAATGCTTGATTTCAAAGGAGTTCCTGGACAATGGTCTGCCTCGCTTCCACAAGTACCTATCTGCCGTTCGTATACACCTGTAGAGTTAACAATTAAAGTATACGGTTTGTCGGCCATATGTGTAGCATTGAAACCAACTCCAAACCATGCGTCTGCAGGTCCACTCAAGGTTATTGTGCTAGCCCCAGAAAGTTCAATTTTTATTGATACACCGGTGCTAAATTTCAAATTTCCTGTTCGTTTACTCGATGTCGAACATTGTTTTGAACTTTTAAACTCGTTGTAAGACACAATTATTAAACCATCAGACTCTGAGTCAACACTACAGCCACTAGGAACTTCGCTTGAAGAGGAAACCATGGTTACGTTCTTAGTTGCTTTGACTCCTAAGTTGGCTACCGCATCAAAACATATGGTCGCACTTTTCGTGGGGGTTTTACAAGATGGCGCTACAACAAATGCGTAATGGTGCTGAGTGTATTTTGTTTTTGTGCTAGGACCGTATATCGCAGGGTCACCACCAAAACGTCCATTGCATGGACATTCTAGAATTCCAGAATAAATTGCTCCTCCTTTCGGAATGCCACGACCATATCTAGCCTGTCGTGGTTCATCTCCTGGTGTGAAAACGGTACAGTTGTGAACGTCTTGTGGTGTGGCGCCACAGTCTCGGTTACGTGTATCAATTTGCATAGGAGTTATATGCCATTTGTCGGGCGAGTCAATTAATTGGGCAAATCCGTCTGGATAACCGTGGAAACTTTTCCTTGACTCTCCACCATTTCCTTCACTAAACATCTGACTCGTTGGAACGTTTTTGTACTCTCGATCCTTTGCTGAAGGCAAATCTACTGTTACCCATTTCATTGGAGATCCGTGAGCACTGACGTCACTTGGGTCTGGATTCTTAATTTTTACCAATTTAGAATGGTTTCCAGTCATCCATGCCATGTAGTGGTGGTTATATGCCCAGTTGATTGGAACAGATACATCATTCTCGGGATTTAAACCTGGCTTATCTAGTGGATACACCATAACCTGGTCCTGCTCGTAACCTGTAATTGCCAGGACTTTTCCTAAAAAAAACAAAGAGAAAAATAGAAAATTAAGACCTCAGAACAGATGAAGAACACTGTTGTGTACGTGTTGATTTGCATTAGGACAGTCTATTTGAAGATGCGTGTGATAAGCATGATTGCCGATATAATTATTACTGATTTCTAATCACCTATTATATCAGTGTCATCAACGGAATTTACAAAAGAATGACTGGACACTGCATTTATGAGTTTATCCTAAAACACCTATCTATAGACTGGTTTATTATGAGCGAACCGGTTAAACTCCGCCCAGTCAAGTGAAATAAATCGAGCATTTTTTTAATGTACAGTGGCGGATCCAGAAATTTTCATAAGTGGGGGCCCACTGACTGAGCTAAGAGGGGGCCCGCTCCAGTCACGCTTCCGTGATTCCTTGTATAAGCAACCAAATTTTATCCCAAAAGAGGGGGGGGGGCTCCCTCTAAATCCGCCTCTGATGTAGGAACTTGATATTTATTATATATACCTGCAAATCTGTCGATGATTTCTTGTGGAATCAGGTTGTTGCCTTGGTCGGTCCAAAACACTTCACCATAATGTGTTGCAATTTCTGGTGAGTAGACATCAAAATACTCATGACCTTTACTCATATAGTCATCGTTAAAAGGCACAGCCTGGTTGCCGCCACTGGCTACCAGATACCGACCATTCATGTTACCACCTTTCGCATTTTCTACAAGTACATGTATGTGGGTTTTGTTAGTTGTTTCATTTTCATACGCTTATTGTGGTGGAATGGAAGTCCTCGGATATAAATTATCATTTCAGTGCTCCAATAATTTTTTGTCAAAATGATTTCAGATATGAATACAAGTGTACCTGTAGCCCTTTCAAAATAGAATCTTCAACATAACACCAGTTACTCTCTAGCTATGGTTGTTTTTTTGACGCCTTAAATTATATTGCACTTATCAAAATGCGGATAATATGGATCTAAATTACAATGAACATTAGTTTCAATTTTCTTCGTCTTCAGTTTGAGCATGGACGAGAAAAGAAATAATGGGTTTGAGAAAGTCCTATATCATTAGAATAAAATTCATCGTATATGTACATGTATACAAAATAATGATAGATAAATCGGTACAATGTTTAAGACATGTATATGATTCATTGTCACATGTCATTGTAAAATGTACAAAAACAAAGTTGAAGATTAAACGTGGTACTGTAATATATTACATATACATGTACAACATGTACATGTATCATATATATACATGTAGATATAGGAAGATGTTGTATGAGTGCCAATGAGACAACTTAACTATCCATCCAAATTTTTTTTTATAAAAGTAAACCATTATAGGTCAAGTTACGGCCTTCCACACGGAGACTTGGCTCACACCGAACAGCAAGATACAATGTATAAAGGGCCCCCCAAAAAAGTATTGTATAACCATTCAATCGGGAAAACCAGCGGTCATAATTATTTAAAATATGTTTTTTGAGATTATAAAATAAATGTTTGAGGTCTAGCTATAGGTACAGTGCATTTACTCCTTATAAACATGTTGGTGCTACATTTATTTAACAGCATTATGATTAATTTTCAACGGTTCAATCTCTGAATTTGATACACAGCATGCAGGCTCTGAAGCATGCATGGTGTCACTAAAAATACATACTCGCTTGTGCTGTTTGAAATGATTGGAATGTTGAAAATATTCTCTGTTATGTTAGTCGCAGGAATGTATGCGCATGTTCGTGTGCGGAGAATTGAGCACACTTTCATTAGAGTATTTTGTGTGCACCCATTTTTTTCTTTCTTCTCTACCTGTATAGATAGGTAAACACTTACTCTGTACGTTTACTATTCTATTACATCCAGCAACAATCACTACCAATGCCAATAACAAAATTGGGACTTCTAAAAATAAACATATAATATAAATGTTAAGAACCATTTTTTAAGGTTTTTTATATATAGTTCATTGAAAAGTCGGAAAAAATGCATTTATCAAAATATTGTTTCTTGTCCTAAGCCAAACATCTGTCATTCAGTGGATGTCGTTGTTTACTGTCTGTCGTGTTTGTTTTCACGTTTAATCAGGTCGTTATAATAAGAATACACTTCTATTTTCCATGTATCTCACAAAATTTGAAGAAAAAAATATGCAATTCCAAATGACAAATTACAAAAATGTACCTGTATGTACTGGTTTTGACATATGTATTTGTAAATATGTATGTATTATAACTGGGTCGACATAACAGATACTAGTTCTTACCTTTCATGACTGCGATATCCAGATTTTTGATTACATATATGCGACTATGGTATTTTATATACTAAGATAAAGACACTAGATAATGTACTAACAGTTACGTCGGTGAAAATCACTGACCTTCGTGTATATCATGTACAGTATATCATTGTCAATTCCTTCAAATTAAAAACAATCCATTTTGTATTCATTTATTAACATTTATAAGAAAATTTGAAGATCTTTGAAATTAAGCATCAAAATAATTGGAGATGAACAGAAAACGAAGCAGAAAATACGAAAACAAATAAACAACACTGCACATTAAATGATAAATTGCTAGGTTGTAATCATCTTTGTAATATTGTTTGTAGTCGTCCGTCATGCGCAGAATACATGTATGTATGTTATATGTAAAAATAACTTGTTTTCGTACCATTAACTTAATGTTATCATGTTTATTAAAGAAATGAATAAATATGTTCAATTCTATCCTCAGGATAAAATATATAGGAACAACACCAACGACTGAACTAATTAAGATGTTCCTAAAGACTAATCATGCATACATGTAGATACAATACGACTTAAAACCTTAACTATTGATCCCTTCCACCCATATGATACTATCAACTCGTTCTCGTCCTCAATTGCATGAAATATTTGCCACTGGAGATACATAATCCAATCGAATGAACAATCCCCAGTTTGTTGGGAAGGGTGGTTTATTTCATTTTCTCATACAAAAGCACATACTCCTATTTTCAGGAAAGCAATGCAAAGGCATATTTAGATCAACAAATGGTTTCAAACGCTTTTTTGGCAAATGACAAGTAGACTTTCAAAGTTCAATGTATCTCAACCCCCTTTCCCGTAATACATAACAAAACAGACAAACTCATAAAACCCGTCATTGTAGACATTTATATCTGACCAATTGACAAAAACGCACATCAATAGGAAATGTTATAAATTGTAAATATTAATTGGGAACACAAAACGTGCATACATATTGGTTGCCGCATACTTATTGCAGTTCATTTATAATTTAAAAAAAGATGTGGTATGATTGCCAAGGCGTATGGTTTCATTGATCCATACAGAATATCATTTGTAGTGCAATGTTCCACAACAATGAGTAGAAGGCTGCTTTTTAATGGTCTCTTTATATAATTTATATAAATGTACTTTTTACACACTAGTCTAATGGTTGCTTGAGAAATATAGTAGACATCCACCCAAGTTGACTAAGGAATAGAAATATGTTCACCGGTGTCTTTGGCCTATCGTCAGTTGAATTCTTAGAATGGGTCGTCTGGTTGGTTGTGTTGAATGTATTGAGACGTATGATGTTTCGTGTAAAGAGTACCACATGCTCTGTACGTTAATTGAAATCCTCCAATCGGCCAGTAGGTGGACTGTTGTAAGATAACATGTCTGTTTCTTTCAAACCTTCATTTTCAACTGGTACATGTATTCTTAATTTTCTCAATTTTTATCCTTTGCGGCATCTATAACAGGACCTACACCTTTTGTAAATATTTTGATTTGTTCTTATCCTAAAAAATGTTAATTTAGGGTTCTGAATTTATTAATAATCTTGAAAAGTAAATTTCTTATCCAAATCGGACTGTGCACTTTCTTTGTAACATTTAATCTATTTTTGACGTGAACTCTTCCATAATATATAGGACACATTTCAAATAAAAACACCATGATCACGTTTAAAAATAAGATGTTTTACAGTCTTTTTTGGAACAATATCGCAAATCTATAAGTATATACATTAAAAAAAAGTTTTTTCTCTAACAAGAAGCCTCTAAATATATTTCAAATTAAATTCTAAAAAATAAAAAAACTGACACCTATTTTCATTTTCAGTGTTTTAGTTTGATTTGATTTCTGAAATATACAAAATCTTCAAATAATTTCAACAAATATTTTACCAGTTAGAATAACAAATTAGAATCAAACCGTACACTGAATGTACTACTAGTAGACATGTATAACCTGTACTTAGTATATGTGTACGTTAGATAACCTAATGGCTTCGAAATATCTACAAATACCATCTTCACCATACCAAATTTTAGCCTATTTCATGTTATATGTGTCAAGGTATTATTTGAAACAACGGGGGAATGAATCAAAACCCATACTGCAGGAATTATTTTAGAAGTTTAGTCAGAAGTAGACAAAGAGAGCTGGTCAACTCAATATGTTTTTTTTTTGTTGTTTTTTTTTGGGGGGGGGGGCAAGCTGCAGTTGACTTTCTTTATTGGAGATGAATTTTCCGAGAAGGAGGGCAAATGCAAATAATCTATAATTATAGCAGAGTATTCCGAGTTAGACAAATAAACTTTCGAACGCTCGAAAATTAATTTGGCCTAACGAGAAAGGCATTGCTATAAATGATTTGTAGCATGAATGTCCCGCCAAAAGTCCGTTCAGGAAAAACACATGGTTTGGCTGGAAATTATAATAAACTGCAATGTCTAATTACTTTAGGAAAAATTGCAAACGTATTCTCTCTTTCAGGTTGGAAAGAAATTGAAACGATGATTTAAGTTCTTTGTCATGGTTGTGTGTATTATTTTTAGACTAGTATATGAAATTAAATTGAAAATGCGGTTATCGTCTTTTTGTGTGGCTTTTTATCGGAGATAGATATATATTTACTGTGATGTTTGATTGTAGTATTCTTTTGAATTATATCGAACATATGATATATGTTCTCTTTATGGAATACACTTATTTCATTTTAATAAAACGATTTTTTAACGATTTTTTTTATACATTGTAACTGCTGTGCAGATTCCTTGAGGTGTCGAGGCGGATACACTCATTATCATTAACAGACGTGTCGGCCTGCACTGACAAAGGAAATATTAGTCTGTCGCAACTTCAAAAGCAGAAAAATAGGGGACCATTTTTGGAAATGAATGTTTCGGAAGCTATTTCTCTTCTAACTATTTTTTTTATATATACACTGATATACATGTATCATGCATCATGCATGTCTTTGTTTTCAAACATTATGGCAGCTGTTTATTTATACGTCCAGCACATGCAGAAAATAAAAGTAGCGTCAACAAAAGTTGTGAAATATCAAACGTTGAATGTTTGTTTATTCCTCAACGTTGAAAACGTTGAATATACGTTTATCACATTTCAACCTCATTTCAACGTTTATTCAACGTTGAGTGCCTGCTGGGCTATAACTCCGAAAAAAATAAAAATACAATATCTTTCATTTCTATTAGTTCCAACATAACGTCCAGTTTCAAGACAAAGGTTATGTGAAGTAAAACGAATCCTTGTTATATATGTTACAGGCATTTTCTAAATTTAGGCATTTTGTAAAATTTATGAAAAAGTACAGGAATGCATTTCTGTAAATAAGATTGCAAATCTACATTTTGTTACCACATACTTATATAATCTTCACTTTGAAGAAGAGTCTAATAAAAATTGTAACTCTTGGTAAGCTTGATCAAACAAACGCTGTCTTATCAAAGGTAAATATGAACTGTCTAAATTTAACAACCACTGATTATCCCACAAATTATTCATACCAAGACTATATAATTATTAATCTTTTTACATATGTTGCCCGATTCATACATTTTGAACAATTTAACACATGTTCTTTATAACAAGAACTTAATATACAATTGTCACTAACTAAAATTTTGAACCAGAGTGTATTTTGAATAACAGAGTATATAAAACATCATCAACTGTACATGTACTATAACCGTTTCGAAAATCAAACTGTGTATCAGATAATATATCATTAACAGTTGCCCAATTTAACAATTTTTTATTGAGTATTGCGGTGAAAAGATTGCTGATAAGACTTATATATATGCAACGATACTTGTCTGCATCATTAGCATATTCACCAGAATTGAAAATTGGTGCCAGGATAGCATCTGACCATGATGACAGAAAATATTCACTATTCAATACGGCGTTAAAAATAGTACATAAATGTGGTATAATAAAACCCTCGTATTCAATAAAAAAAATCATTCAGCAAACAGTCTGGACCATGGCTTTTGTCCGTTTTAAGTTCATTAATTGCCTTTAATAATCTCATCAGCAGTAATATCTGCATCTAACTCATCATTCACTTCAGGGTCTCTCATTGCTATTCGGCATTCTTGATACAAGTTCTTTGAAATATTTAAAAAAGTCAGTAATGTTTTATCACATTTTCTCTGACTATTTTTCTTAAATAATGAATAAAAATGTTCTGGGATTGTCTTTCTTTAGTTTACACAACATATATTGTAAGCTTTTTTGGCACTGTTCAAATCTGTTTGACTATTAAATGTTTTTTACCATTAAAAGTATGCAATTTTTTTTTACAATAATCGGCATATAGCTCTTTACACTTCTGGTCAAACCATGGTTTATCAGTATTTACTCTCTGATTTTGGGAATTTCGCTTTATTTTCGATTTTAATTTCGGCCTTTGTTTGAAAAATGGAGCTGTCACATTTGTTAAGCACTGCGTGAAGTTATTTATGCACAAGTCCGTACCATCCCGAGAGTCTATGTCCATATAAGTTATCGTTGAACTTAAATCATCAGCATTAGCTAGAAGAACATTATAACATAAGTCTAAATTCTTATTCCATTTGAAAATTTGAGATTCTTCTGACACCATCCATTAAATTTGAATTTTTATCATTGCACTGCATAGTAAAAGCAGTTTTAAATTGAACACGAATGGGAGCATAGTCACTGTATGTTATAAAATTACTTGTTATAAATTTTAGAACTTTTTCAATGTTATTTGACTCAGCTTACAAGTAGTCGATCACACTCATACATCTTGTACAACTATATGTAAAATTATTTGAAAATCCATCAGGTTGGCGCCCATTTATAATTCTTAGTCTACTGCTCTTACACAAATACAGTAGTTTTGTTCCATATTCGTCGGTTCCTGCATCCGGGTTGTTATCGCAAGACAAAGCCTCATCAGCAACATACATGTATGTAAACAGATCACTAACCCTGTCTAAAATACTATCATGTAATTTATCTTTTTGAACTTTTTTTTTGTAAATCGCCAATAACAAAAATATTTTGACATTCAGCTGAGTAGTGTATCACTTGAGACTCAAGCTCATAAAATAAATCACAACTATGAATACTATAAAAGGATGAGTTCTGTGGTGGTATATACAGATTTGCAATTAAATATTCATTTTCACATCCAGTCAGTCCTTTAGCTATCCTTATCCAAATCAATGTCTCATAAGAAATGTCAATTATTTTAACAAAGGGTGACCATATTTTTCTGATCATTACATACATACCACACCCTTGTTTATACTTTTTTCTAGATAAAGGGATAGATTTACACACAAAATCACAAATTTAAATATTACATGTATTATTGATCAAACACTCTGATAAAAACACAATATCATAAGTACAAATTTCCGACAAATAAAATTCTTAAATTTCTCATCTTTAATTTTTTCTTCAAAACCACCATTTATATTCCAAAATAAACACTTTAATGTTTTGATTAAAACTTCCGACGATTCCTACATGTATGATACCTGCATACCATTTTCATTCATGACATCGGCACCATCATAATTTTGACTTTTAACATTTTCTAGATTACTATTTTTTTTGCATTTGCAATAGCAACATCATGTGGACCTCCTGAATATAAAACACCTCTCATAAACAAGTTATCCATAAACAAGCACTACTCTCACATCTTCATCACGAGCTTTTTTAAGATATGGAATTAATGATTTCCTCTTTTCCACAACAGATTTCGGATCTTGATCTGTAATTGAAATTGACGAACTTTTTAACTTGTAACTCCTTTTACGAACACTGTCACGTTTCTGCCTATCACTGAATTTCACCAAAATAGGCCGTATTCGTTCCTGTGCCTCATTTTGACTTGATTCTGCTACCTCTTTTTTTGACCAAGACGAAAGGCAGATTTTATGTTTAATTCATCCTAAATTTCTAGGTTGGTTTCAAACATACTTTTAATAATAAGCGCACAATCTTCCCCTTCACTTTCCTTTATTCAACGAAGAGGCAAATTATCACGCATGGATTCACACTTAATAGATTCAAGATCATCGTTGAGCTTTTCCTGTGCTTTGAAAATTTTCTGAAGGTTGACTTTTGAATCTGACAAATTCTTAGAGTCACACTTAATAAATGACATATCATTGCGCAAGGCTTCACACTCTGTTTACAAGTTTTTTAACATCAGATTCTATCTTTTTTTTTTTTATTTTTGCTTTTTAATGTTTTCATCGAATGATTTAGATCAAGTACATGTTTGGATAGTTTATTTATATCACCTTTCATTTCACGCAATTTAAAATCAACACTGCTAACTGCACTTTTTATTTCATCAATACTGTTTATTTTAACTGACATATATAGCTTCGAATTTCGATAAGTTATTAACAGTTCGGTTCCCCTTTGAGTTGGGCTCGCTTGAGTTGGTGTGGTGCAGGGCATAAACGGAACCCCCATTTGCAACTGCGCAGGCGACGTTACAACAGGTGATGACATCAAAGGCATAAACATGTTGTGGAAATTTGTGTTATTGGTCATGTAAGGTTGACCATTCATATTATTGCTTAATGGAAATGTTTGATGTGAATTTAGAATGGTGGACAAATCAAACGCACCCGGAATTGGCTCGTCTTTTTTTTTTTTTACTTTTTATCCGTTTTTTTTTTCTTTTTCTTTGGCTGTTCAGGCTCTTGATGATTTGATGCCTTTGAAGTTCATTAGACTACTTAACCATTATTTTACTGCTCAAAAACAGTTGCAAACATTTGCAACATCACATTTTACTGAAGTCGATGTAAACATTCCACCATATACATCAGGGGCAGTGCTAATCTTTCTAAGTTTTGAAATTATTATTTTTTGCCGTTTGTTATTCTTACAAAAGGAGAAAAAAATGCATCGTTCAATCAGTGTTTACTGTCCCTGTTCGAACTGTCAAAATTGTAAACAAACTTATTACGAGGATAATAGCTTTTGTAAAAGTTGATTTAGACACACATGAATTCTGTGCATATATAATTTTATTGTCAGTTCTTCGTCTTCATATAATGAAAGTAAAATAGCAGCACTGAAGGAAAAGAGGGCATATACATTTTCCTAATACACCTACATGAGTATACCTCTGTTTTTTTCGTCAGAATCAATGTTTGATAGTGGGAAAAAATATGAATAGCTTATTGATTCAATGTTAAAGTTAGAAAGAAAGGAGGGCATATACACGTTCATAATACACCTACATTTGAGGTACTTCAGGAGTATACCTCTGTTTCTTTCGTCAGAACCAATGTTTGTAAGTGGGGGGAAAATATGAATAGATAAATTGATTCAATGTTAATGTTAGAAAGAAATGAAGCGTTTGTTTAAACAAACGACGAACGACAAACTGTAGACGCATTTTTTTAGCGAGTGAATAGTTTGTCAAAGTTTATACAAACCTAACATAACTAATCTAACGTTAAAGAAACATATATCCTTGTCACACAAGGAACGATAATCAAAACTGCCTTAGTATAGTTTAGTTATAAAAGTGATCCAAGTGATGTTTCGTTAATTATATTCTTTCGAAGTTCTGCCCTGCATGTACTGATTTTACACTAAAAACAAGTCAGTGGATCACTAACTGCTCATTTGATATATATCAACAGTGGCGGGTCCAGGTGGAGGGTTCCGGGGTAGGAACCCCCCTTTTTTGGACGATCAATGCATTTGAAAGGGGACATATAGTTGACCCCCTCGTTTTGTCCTGGGTTGGGACCCGCCCCCCCATTTTAAAGATGGCTGGATCCTCCCCTGCTCAAACAAATCGGTCATTAAAGAAACAACAGCCTATATATTCATAAAAAAATCTTTAATGATTTAAAATCAATTTGCAACCATTTAACATGATTTTGGGAGAATCATACATTGATGTATATTATACAAATTCACATTTTGTTTAAAAGATAGTTTTTTATACTTCATAATCAGATAAGTACTAGCGATAACATTTAACCTTGCCGACTTTTAAAAGTTTACCAAGCTGAAGTAGTGTATATCTCATCATAGATTGACCCCGGAATTGATGTTCGACAGAGTATATTCATTATCTTTAATGTAAAAATCTACGTTGTGAAATAACAAAATACTTTTTACACCAAAATGATAACACGCAGTGAAGAGTGACCTTAAACAACGGGAGATATAATGCTATCAAAGGTAATTTTGAGTTATGTGAAGAAAAAAAAAATGTCGTTATAGTAATTATTATTATTTTATTTTTTATCTATAAAACTTGAACTTTATAAAGTAAACTATAATTACACTACACATGTACCTGTTATTCATGTCGTGATAGCAAATTCAAAATTATGAAGTTTGATACTGTACATTGTAGTTTGAGTAGAGACATTCGGTTCAATATAAACTTGAAACTGAGTGTCCGAAGACGCGCATGAAACGATTTATGACGTTATTATGCTCACAAAAGTATTGAGCTAGGTGCCAGTGATTTGCTAAAATAGATAACCGATTTTCAAGCCGTTTTATATATATTTTTTTTTTATATACAGTAATAACTCTTAACAAAAGAATGAGATTTAAAACACTTTCTTGAATGAAAAACAAGTTGATAAACATGTATAACGAAATAACACGCGAAAACAATCATGTTTATTTATAGCTTTTATATCTACTTATACTTCCTTGTTTGCAAAATCAATTCCATTAAAGGGGAAAATGATTCGACATTGTTTGAAGCTGTCTGATCCCGTGTTTAGTGACTGTATATACCATTGAAATCTAGAAGATTAGATTAAAATATGAAAAAGAAGATGTGGTATGATTGCCAATGAGACAACTATCCACAAAAGACCAGAATAACACAAACATTAACAAGTATAGGTCACCGTACGGCCTTCAAAAATGAGCAAAGCCCATACCGCATATAGTCAGCTAATAAAGGGCCCCGATAAGACAATGTAAAACAATTCAAGCGAGAAAAGTAAGTGTGTTTACAGAACCCACATGGCAAAGGCCAAAAAGTCGACAGAAATGAAAAGACATTATTTATATACGACTTGTTAAGGTTGACAGCATCCTCATCGCTAAGATTTTGCATAAAAAGAACGACAATGATAATCTTTCAGACAGTACAGTTCAGATTCAAGTTTAGATTATGGTGAAGATGATGATTTAAAAATAAGGAAAAGTAAAAATAAAAGCTATTGAAAGAGTATAACACAGTAGAGAAAAGCATGTACGATATGAAATCCAGTAGTGTCACATCAACGTCGAACAAAAATAAACCAAAAGAACATCTAGTTTAATGAATATGAAAAAGAAAGATGTGATATGATTGCGAATGAGACAACTTTCAACATGAACGGACCAAATGACACAGAAATTAACTATAGGTCACCGTATGACCTTCGACAATAACTGAAACCAATACCGCTTATTCTGCTATTAAAGATCCAGAAAAATGAGAACGAAAAACTATGCAAACGAGAACACTAATGGCCTTATTTATGTATAAAATAATGAACGAAAACCAAGAAACAAAGTTAACGCAATTATATTTCATTACAAATGATAACTTCGCTTCAACCGTTTAGTTCAACTAATGGGTAACAGATACATGTACATGACTAAATACGGCCAAAAGAAAAGAGAACAAACTACAATACTGACATTTCCAAGAACATCTTCTCATGCACAACATATTCTAGAATGTTGGATTTTATTTGCCTGTATTTAATAAGTTTTGTTTTGTTTCTTTTTTTCCAATATAGCCTTTTTTAACGTTGTAAATGTTAAACTTCGATTGTTTATGATTTGTAAAAAAAAAAAACTTTTAAGATTGTTCTCTCATCTCACCATTTTCAAACCATTATAAAGCCGTTATTTCTGTATTAATAACACTCAACAAAAAATATATTGGAGTCCTCTTTTCAAAAATACTGAACTCTGAAGAAAATTCAAAACGGAAAGTCCCTAAAACAATGATAAAATCAAAAACTCCAACACATCAAACAGTCACGTGTACTGATCTTAATTTTCAATTGTTGCTGTTCAGTATGCACAGTGTAAGGAATTGAAGTTTTGAAAAGATATGAATGAACTACAAAACGATGATAAAGATAATATATACTATTTATTATGAGATGTTCAAAAGAACCTCTGGTATTTATCGGGTCATTTCACAAAGTAATCATATCAGTAGTTTATAAACTATGTCAATAAACCCCATAGAACAATCAACCGTGAGACGTGACAAATAACAGTGAGACGTAACAAATAACAATGAGACGTAACAAATAACCGTGAGACGTAACAAATAACAGTGGGACGTAACAAATAACAGTGAGACGTAACAAATAACAGTGACACGTAACAAATAACCGTGAGACGTAACAAATAACAGTGAGACGTAACAAATAACAGTGAGACGTAACAAATAACCATGAGACGTAACAAATAACCGTGAGACGTAACAAATAACCGTGAGACGTAACAAATAACCGTGAGACGTAACAATCAACCGTGAGACGTGACAAATAACAGTGAGACGTAACACATAACAGTGAGACGTAACACATAACCGTGAGACGTGACAAATAACAGTGAGACGTAACAAATAACAGTGGGACGTAACAAATAACAGTGAGACGTAACAAATAACAGTGAGACGTAACAAATAACCGTGAGACGTAACAAATAACAGTGGGACGTAACAAATAACAGTGAGACGTAACAAATAACCGTGAGACGTAACAATCAACCGTGAGATGTGACAAATAACAGTGAGACGTAACAAATAACCGTGAGACGTAACAATCAACCGTGAGATGTGACAAATAACAGTGAGACGTAACAAATAACCGTGAGACGTAACAAATAACCGTGAGACGTAACAAATAACCGTGAGACGTAACAAATAACCGTGAGACGTAACAAATAACAGTGAGACGTGACAAATAACAGTGGGACGTAACAAATAACCGTGAGACGTAACAAATAACCGTGAGACGTAACAAATAACCGTGAGACGTAACAAATAACCGTGAGACGTAACAAATAACAGTGAGACGTGACAAATAACAGTGGGACGTAACAAATAACCGTGAGACGTAAAAAATAACAGTGGGACGTAACAAATAACCGTGAGACGTAACAAATAACCGTGAGACGTAACAAATAACAGTGAGACGTAAAAAATAACAGTGAGACGTAACAAATAACAGTGAGACGTGACAAATAACAGTGGGACGTAAGAAATAACAGTGAGACGTAACAAATAACAGTGAGACGTGACAAATAACAGTGAGACGTGACAAATAACAGTGGGATGTAACAAATAACAGTTAGACGTAACAAATAACAGTGAGACGTGGCAAATAACAGTGAGACGTAACAAATAACAGTGGGACGTAACAAATAACAGTGAGACGTGACAAATAACAGTGAGACGTAACAAATAACAGTGAGACGTAACAAATAACAGTGAGACGTCAGTGGGACGTAACAAATAACAGTGGGACGTAACAAATAACAGTGAGACGTGACAAATAACAGTGAGACGTAACAAATAACAGTGAGACGTAACAAATAACAGTGAGACGTCAGTGGGACGTAACAAATAACAGTGGGACGTAACAAATAACAGTGGGATGTGACAAATAACAGTGAGACATAACAAATAACAGTGAGACGTAACAAATAACAGTGAGACGTAACAAATAACAGTGAGACGTAACAAATAACAGTGGGACGTAACAAATAACAGCGAGACGTAACAAATAACAGCGAGACGTAACAAATAACAGTGAGACGTAACAAATAACAGTGAGACGTAACAAATAACAGTGAGACGTAACATATAACAGTGAGACGTAACAAATAACAGTGAGACGTAACAAATAACAGTGGGACGTAACAAATAACAGTGAGACATAACAAATAACAGTGGGACGTAACAAATAACAGTGAGACGGAACAAATAACAGTGAGACGTTTGTCTTATACTTAAAAAAACTATTATACATTACAAACTCAGAAAAATATTAGTTGAATATGAAAAAGAAACAAAAGTGTTAGAATCAAAATGACAGTAAGATGAGAAAAAGTGTAGAGTAAATTGGGTGTAAATTGATATACACATTGCTTTATGAAACTCCAGTAAATTAATATACGCAATGACCTTTTTTTTTTTTTATATAAGTCATGTTCCGCTGTAAAGCTTATGCCTAATCCCAGAAAAATTCAAAGTTTTGAGACCTTGATGATAACTTGCACTTTGTAATATGAAATAAAAGAGACACTATATAACAGTAGGTTTCCTCCATAATTTGGCTGCACATTTGGAAATTGACGGTGTTAGTCGATTGATCGCTTGACTCTAAAAATCTACATTTTAAAGTGTGAGCTTTCGTTAATCCATATTGCAACATACCAACCGCAGCTCATGCATACATAGTTTATTTATATTGCTCACTAAGTTAGACACGACTATACAGGGCTTATGTAAAACTTTATATATCATTCGTTAACATTGTCTTTGACTTAATACGGACAACTATTGAACAGTCACTTTAAGCCTTGAAAATCTAACACATGCATGTCATGACGTCATGTTTTTTGAAGAACTGTTACCATTAAAACATAACATTAATATAATGCACAAAAGTTCCTATAACTCACAAAGCAAAAGATAGAAATATTGAAAACTCAGTATTTGTTATTGACATGTTAAAACAAAGAGGTGTATTTTTCATATAAATTATGACTTTCAGGTTTTACAGATCAGCTGTTTTGTTTCAATTTTGATCTGGAATGTTGACTGCCTTTGTAACGAGACTCTGTCATGTGTAACACAAGACGGCAAGGATGGGTATTGCATGGGAGGACAGTGCTTAACGGAGGTTCAGTCCAAGCCAAGATCAGACCTAGAGTTTCGGATAATAGCTAAATACCCGGATATAAAAATCAAGGTAAACAGACGTTAATCAATTTGCCACTGTGATCAGTTTATTTACATTTAAACAGATGGATCAAATTATAAATTCTTACAAATTTAGTCATTAATAACATACCGTAGATTGGTTGTATGATGTGATTTTTGGAGTCATATGAACTACAATTATACCTAATCTCTATTCCCGACTGACCCGAAAATCTGTACCGCTTGAACTATTGACGTCATACAATAATCACTTTTTCCATTGTGGCGTCAGATAATTTTTATTATGACGTCACAATTTTACAGGAACCTGTATGATGTCCGGTAATGGCGGACAAATATAGATAAGTGTATAAACCATATTTCGGACGTTGTACTGTTACTCCACTGTCCATGGTTAAGGGGGTTTGGTATGTTTACCCTGCTTAAATTATGTATATATGTGCCTGTCTAGACTCTAGAGCCTGTAAATTAGAGTTTGTTACTGTGTCACATATTTGTTTTTGTTTTGCATTCCCTAGGCATTTAAGCAGCTACAATTTTTTTTTCTCAGGGTCAAAAACACAAATTATTTTTTTCTCCAAAAAACTGGAAACAAACTTTTTTTTCCAAAACAAACCATAGCCCCCCCGAAAATCAAATGGTTGCTACCTTAGTTTTGTTTAAACTGTTTTGTATACATTTGTCATTTCGGGGCCTTATGAAGCTGAATATGCGGTATGGGCTTTGCTCATTGTGAAGGCCTTACGGTGATCTAAATTTGTTAATTTCTGTGTCATTTGGTCTCTTTTGAAAAGTTGTTCGATTGGAAATCATACCATATCTTCTTGTTTATAAATACAATCATACCTCTGTTAACTTGTTGTAACGCTAAAACAAGAAATAATTTTGTAGAACAATTTATATTGATTGCAAAACATATGAATGAAGTCCAATATTAGGAGACAAGTTCTACTTTTTAATATTTTACATATAACTACATATAACAAAAAATGAACTTTCATAAAATCTTATTAATTTTTAAAGATATACATATACATTTGTATTTCAGGAAACTAAAAACAAAATGCTATACATTAGAGGAAATGGGCTTGGTTTAAACTGGACGACAGGAAAGAAAATGACAAAAACATCGACTGATACATGGGAAATAAACTTCAACTTTACGTCATCGGATGATGGCTTCCGATGTCAAGACTGTTCAAATGACATAACCATAACTACGAAACTTGAATATCGAATATTGATTGCAGACAAAACTAATATGATTGGTGGAAATTTCGCTGTTGATTTACCCGTATCAATGCCTTCTTCTTATTTCCACGAAAAACCGTTATTTAAAGTATATCCGTGGTTCTACTCAAAAGTAGGACAGACCTCAAATTTTTCAATTAATTCTACAGAAATCGGGAAGGAACGGCAGATTTATCTCTATTTTCCACCAAGTTTTAACGAAAACACCTATAAGAAATACCCGAATTTGCTTGTCTTTGATTTATATCCAGGTGGCTACTCTGAGTTGCTGGCCCCAATTGTCGATAAACAATTAGCTGAAACTGGAACCACAAAAGAGTTTATCATCATTGGATACGGTGATTATCAACCAGACCGTGAACGGTTCTTTTTACTAACACCGGTTCCAGGAACTTTTCTGGTATGCGTTAACGGAACTTTTTATGATTTGTGCGACAACTGCTTGCCAGTTAATTATACTGTTGATGAATACCAAAGGTAAATATTCATCATGTCTTGCTCAACCACAAGTGTTAATCAGTAGTATATATGCCAGAAATCTCACGAGATTCGACGATATTTCTGTTATCTTAATTTCAACACATATATGGTGTTGAAGGCTGCACTTTGACTCTGCTGGTCGACAATCAGTTCCCGCGGGTATCATCAGCTCAGTAGTAAGTGTTTTGGTACTGAAATGATTTGTCAAACTTTACTTAAATTGTCCGTTTATAAATTTTGAAATTATTAAGAAACTTAGGTTTCACCTTTCCTCAGGCAAAGTTGGCTTTAGATGAATTTGGCTATTTATTTTAGGTATTTTTGACATATAGCTGTTCAACGGTTTCGGTACTTATACATCTTCTGATTTCAAATGTTTTGCCTTGCGCGTTCCTGATGAAGTTAAATCTAAAAAAAGCACTTCGGACGCAAGAAATTATTAAACAACACGTGTTGTTTTCAATTTTTTACCTATAATTGTTAATTATTTTTTTTTTAACAATTTGACTTTGAATGAGAGTTGTCTTATCAATTCTCATACCACATCTTCTTATATACATTGGTTAAGTAAAACATTCATTCAGAAAATCACAACGACTAAGCGAACGCTTATTAACAATTAGAAAAAAATTAACATTATTGGACATCAAAATTCGGACTTTAAAAATGTGTTCAGATATGTTAGCATATTAGATTAATCAAATATTGCAATCTTTCTACCTTATCTAATTTTAAAATGGTTGACAAAACAAAAATAAAAACAATGATTTATGAACCTTGACAATATCAAATTTGTTGTATTTGGCTACACAGTTATTTAAAGTTGAGAGAACTTTAAATTATTTCAAATATAAAACAATTGTCATATAGTACCATGTGCGCCAGTGCAACAGTGTAAAGATGAGAAAATGTTGGTTTGATTTATTTTCAAAAGCATTATTTGGTACAAGCTACATGTATATAGATTTGGGAAGATGTGGTGTGAGTGCCAAGGAGACAACTCTCCATACATGTATAATCTATAATGTTTTATTTTTCGTACAGGCTGATGATAGACAAATGTGGTAAACGTGATAACATCGAAGGATTTGGTGATCGTTTACTTAACTTCTTCATAGACACAATGCGCCCTAAAGCACAAGAACTTTCGAATAACCGTATCCTGATAGACCAACCTAATACAGGAGTATTTGGGTATTCTCTTGGTGGCTTAATGTCATGTTATGCTGCATGGACACGATCAGCAATTTTCGGATTAGTTGCTTGCCAAAGCCCGTCATTATGGTGGCCTATTAATAATACAACTTTAGATACTTGCGACTTTGATTTCATAAATAACACTCTCAGAGACCAATCTTTTCAACAAAGTAGATTCCCACAGAAGATATTATTAGATGCAGGTAACTGAAGCTAATAGAGTCATTGATTTGCTATAAAAGTAAAAGTTCAGGACACGTTTGATACATTCATGAACATAAGTACATTCAGGAGCTCAAAATAAACGTATTGACAATCAAATACATACGATAAGATTCATAACAAGATTGATGAATCCAGTCATATCAGCCGAAAGTAAAATAAATCAATGCTGATATATCTATAATATTAACCCAATATGTGATTTAACTGCCAATAAGATAACTATCAACAATAGTTCAAATGCATAGATGTTTGCAACATACTATAGGTCACCGAAAACCTTTGACTTTATAATGTAAGGCCGCCTCCGGGTGCGGGAATGTCTCGTCACACTGAAGACCTGTTGGTGACCTTCTGCTGTTGTTTTTTTCTATGGTCGGGTTGTTTTCTCTTTGATACATTCCTCATTTCCATTCTCATTTTCGACCCGACAAAATAATCCAAATGAAAAAATACTGACAGCCTGATTTATATACAAAACATAAAACGAAAAACAAATATGATATACACCAACTAACGACATCAACTGAATTAAAGGCACCTGAATTGGCACAGACACAAACAGAATGTGCCGTTCTTCAACACGTTTGAGGGCTGCCTACCGTCTTTTCGCATTTGTTTTTATTATACTATCTCATAAGGACCATCTCAAATCAATGGACGAATGCCTATCACTTACACAATATAATGCATATGAAGGTCAAGAATAAACTTCACAGCGCTTTTATGAAATTCAAGAATATTTGTCTACCACCAGGTTGTATACTCTTGTTGTCATATCGACGTAAACAATCGCTAAACAGCGTGGTGATCGTTTGTCCTTTTTTGCATACACTGTTTATTGTTCAGTTACAATTAAATTTATACATATATTAACATTTCGACAAGATAAGCTTTCATGTTTAATGTTCACACACAATATAAATAAACGCATCATAGATACTAGGATTAAGTTTTGTAATGACGCCAGACGCGCGTTTCGTCTACAAAAAACTCATCAGTGACGCTAGAATCCAAAAAGGTAAGAAAACGTCACATAAAGTACGAAGTTGAAGAGCATTGAGGACCAAATTTCCTAAAAGTTTTGCCAAGTACAGCTAAGGTTAAATTTTCCTGAAGTTGAAAAGCCTCCTTAGTACTTACTTTAAACTATTCAAATATAAATAACGATTTATAACAAATTAATTGAAACTTGTTTATAATTAAAGTTACATGTATATGCAATTAATTTACGAAACGTTATATTTTTTTTCTCAAATTAACACATTCTCGAAACATAATAGCTTAATCACTTTAACATAACTAGCCATATATTTCAAATAGAAAAAACATCCCACATTATAAGATATAGCCAATGTAATTATCAACAATTCAGTACAGAAATACATGTTATAAAAAGATTCAGCATAAACATTAATAGGTTATCTATATTACGGTAACCTATAGATGTTAATGTTTGTGTCATTTTGGTCTTTTGTGGATAGTTGTCTCATTTGCAATCATACCACATCTTCTTTTGTATATATCTATATATTTTAGGGAGTGAAGAAAGTGCTAGCCCTTACAGACTAACACAGTCAACTGTTGAAGCTGCAAAGATTATATCAAATACCGCTGGTTTTACCATGAATCATAATGTTTGGGTTAACATATACCCAGGAGCATCTCATACTGGTTTGGAATGGTTCAGTCGAATCTGGACTGCATTGCAGACATTGTTACCATCTGATGGTGCTCCACAAATGCCTCGAAGTCACACAGAAGCAAGGGGATGTGTTGCTAATAAGGCTGCGACGTTTGTGACAAGTAATTTTGCTTTACTGATTTTTGTTCAGTTTGCTAGGATTTTATTTTGTAACAGAATCTAGTTAGGTTGTCACATTAATGTAATTCCATGAATCCTGGACTGATACAAGTCTTATTTGGTTAGACAATGAATTGATCATAGAACTCAATAACACAAATGAATCCATATCTTTCTCATTTGAAAAATTAGAAAAGATATTTTGTAAACAAAAACAAATCAGCATACATTTATCTTCTAGGTGTATCGTGAAAGTTTACAAAATCGGAAATATATTCATTAAAACTCTTATATTATAGTACACATGTGCACAATGTACTTTTAGTAATAATACCAATAAATATAGTATTAAATTTAGTTATATTATTTTTAAAATCTGTATTGCAAACTACACCTATAAGGGTTAAGCAATAACAAATAAAATAAATACATACAAGAATACAGTAAAAAAATACATACAAGAGTACAAACAAAAATACAACAAATCAACAAGTAAATTGACAAACAAATGTAAATTTAATACAGTGTTTTACGCATCATGACCCTATCTGACATTGATCGGTGTTCCTCAGATCTACAAACTCGCAATTTAACAAACAGGTTCAGCGGTGAGAAAAGGTATATAATATAAGGATCATAATCTTGAAAGTATGACACTTTATCTCTTAGATGACCCTCCCCTTTTCACGAATGTGACCTACCGAATCAGACTATTTAACCGGATTTGTAAAAACATAAGCAACACGACGGCTGCCACATTTGGAACAGGATCTGCTTACCCTTCCGGAGCAACTGAGATAACTCCAGGTTTTGATGGGGTTCGTGTTGCTTAGTCTCTAGTTGTCTATGTTGTGTCTTCTGTACTATTATTTGTCTTTTTGTCTTTTTATTTTTAGCCATGGCGTTATCAGTTTATTTCCAATCTATGAGTTTGACTGTCCCTCTGGTATCTTTCGTCCCTCTTTCCAAAAAGATCGAATAACCTGCAAAATAAAGATTAGAATGACAATAATAACGTTCATTTTCCAGTATTAATTAAAAATTCCCAAACTGACCATCGATCAACTCATATGCTTTTTTTTTTGTTTTAAGTCAAGGTCGGATACATTTCCTCGTTATTGAGATCAGCTAACTAAAGGGCCCGCGTAGTGGTTAAGGCTAATTAACAAAGTACGACAATCCTAGAGCGCTTCGAAGATAATGGTGCAAAACCGGCATCGCAAAAGGAGAAAGTAGAATTTTATACAAATTCGATTGATGAATGTTGTTTGACTAACGTTAAATGACGAATATTTCGTGCATACTCAGGACAACAACAAATTGACAGCAATCCAAAATATTGGTCTTGCAGAGTTTTAAAACGCAGACGAAGGCATTTTTTTTTAATGCGACTTGAAATTGAGAGGAAGTAAAACAGGGGTAAGATTTTGCTACTTGCATGTACTCCCATGCAGTTAAGACCACTTGTTTGGATAGTTGTTTTGTCTTTCCATTCTTTAAAACAAATGTTTGTATCTTCTTTGGTAAAACATGTAAAAAATATAAACAAAAATATAGAACTCCAAGGAGAGCTCAAAATAGAAAGTCACCAATAACATAGCAAAATCAAAACTCACCAAACGAGTGTACAACAACTGTCATATTCCTGACTTGGTGCAGGCATTTTCTGATGTATAACACTGTGGAATAATCCTGGTTTTATTGCTAGCTAAACCTCTCATTAGTAGGATAAAATTCCAATGTATTGACAACAATGTGTGCATTTTCATGAAACAGATTATGACTAATTAGTCTTTACGTATATAATGATGAATATTTTATAAAGGTTAAAGAAGTCAAATGTTTGGAACCATGTTCACTCTTGACTATTAAATTGTATCTTTCTTGATCTTTCTGTTTTCTTTTTCTTTCACTGCCTTACTGATATACTATCTATATTTATCACTGTTAGACTGTCATTCGTCTGTCATCTTGCATTTATATAACTTATGCATAATAACAATAATAACAACGAAAGTATTATTTAATATCACAGGCTACATTGATTGAAAAGGTAGACTTTGTCATCTTTATGATGTCTTGTTCTATCGGAATGCAAATAAAAAATCAAAATCAAAACATCGTCAACTATTACTGGCATATTCAGGATGTCATCTTTATTTAGACAGGATAGGTAAGTATCATGCAAAGAAAAGAATAAAGACCATTTATAACGGTAGAAAAAAGGAGAACGATACCAAAGTAACATTCAAACTCATCAAAACAAAATGACAATGTCATGTAAAAAAAAGAAAGAAAGAAAATCATCCAAAAGACAAACAACATTTTACAAACTCAAAACTGATAACTACAGAATAAGCAACACAAACCCATTCTGTAATCACATGTGATCCTGTAGAGTAGGCAGATCCTACTATATTCCGTCTTGTTGCTCATTTAAGTGCAAACCATTTTAGTCAAGTTCGATAGATGAAATTCTACGAATAGAGAACGGGATTATGATTTCGACAATAGGAATATATTCGTCGTAATCTATGATTCCGATTACTTGTGAATTAGTGAATATCGTTGCCAATGTCTATCACATAATTTTTTTTGTAAATTGTATTGTTATAAATAAGGCCATTAAATTTTCTCGTTTGAATTGTTTTACACTTTTTCGTGTTATGGACTTTAATATACATCATGGTTTTTGTCCTCATTATTGAAGGTCGTACGGTGACCTTGAATTGCTTATATCCACATCATGTGATGGTGGTTTGAAGTCTCAATGCTATCGCATCTCTTTATTTCTTTGAATGTATGAGTTCTATAAAAAATTCTGAAACATACCCACTATCATATTTGAAATCGATAAATTTTGCAGGCGTAGAATATATATGTTGCGGACCATATGAGTATTTTGACCATACGCGTATGGTCATGACCATATGCGTATACTCATATGGTACTACCATACGCGTATGGTACGACCGTACGCGTATGGTCGGACCATATGAGTATAATACTCGTTTGTTTATTAACGGGCCGGACCATATGAGTATTTGGACCATATAGGTATTTTTTCCAATTATATTATAAACGTATCAATACAAAAACTATATAAAAAAGCAATGATGGTTACATGAAATGTATTAATTCTACAATTCAAAGGCTTCGTAAAAATTAAATATTGATGCCCTAGTTAGTTTTCATCGCTAAAAACATTCTTGCATGTAGGCTTGAGGTGACAGTTACTTCCACACGGTATCATAGATTTTTTGCATTTACTAGTCCTGGTTGTGCACGATCCTTTTCATTTGCATCTTTTGTTTGCGAATGAAAGAAAAGTTAGCCTTTTTGCAGCTGCGTACAGTGATACCGAGGTCTTGGGCCATTCCGATATATCTACGATGTTTTAGGAAGCTCTAGATCTCAAATATCGTAACACGACTGCAATACTCCATATTCACAAGACAATTTAAATAAAATGTGTTACATGTACTTTCAATTGACTTCTTGTGTAACAGATCATTAAGAAAAGAATAGGTCCGGTAAGGACCGATTTTGGCCTCAAATTTGAGTTTCATCTGACGAAAGATGTTGACCACTTTTTAAACACTTAAGTGTCTATTTCATATGATTCTATTAATTTATGTGAAAGAATTTTACTTATTTAGTCATTAAAAACGATCCGATTCAAGCTCAAATATGAAAAATCTACCAAATATGCGAAAAAATGTCACTTTTCAGATGATTTTTGTCAAAAACGAAAGTGGCCGCATCCGTGTTCATCCTCAATCTTTATATATGTTATGTATGATCATCAAATACAACTTCCATTTCAATATTTTGGATGAACACGAATGCGGCCACTTTCGTTTTAAACGGAAACCGTCTAAAATTTAACTAAAATGCTTGAATTGTGAAGATTTCAGTAATGTAGCATGATTTAATGGTGCTAGTACCCTATATATGTGCATTGTATTGTAAAAAACATCCCATATTTATGTAGCAGAAGCATTCTTCTGCCCAATGAATAACTAAAAGTTTACATTTTAACAATTTTGTAAAACTGCTATATTTTGGGGCCAAACAGGGGTCTTACTGGCCCTACTCCTTTTTTGAAATATTTTTGTAAGTCGACATATTGCCATTCACTCGTTATAACAAATCGGTAATAACCATCGGTAATGAACATCGGCAATGACCATTGGTATAAAATGCGTTTAGAATCATATTCAAAACAGTGTGGTCCTGGCCATTGATTGACGACCTAAATTATCCCATTGACTGGGACAGATAAGTTGAACGTTTGTCGGTAACAACCACTGCTCACTATGTACTTGTTAAAGACACTGAATCTGTGGGGTCACCAAAGGTTCTCAACACCTAAATAAAGCAATTCGAAAAACGAATCCGGAATAATACGATGTGTTGATTTATATCAATAATATAAATCAAAACATAAAGGTTATTCCTGAATAATTTTTTTTTTGAATTATTTTATTATTAAAGACGTTAAGAACCTTTGGTGACCCCACAGTTTAAATTCTATAATAAGTAAGAAGTGAGCAATGGTCGTTACAGACAAACGTTCACCTAATCTGTCCCAGTCAATGGGATAATTCAGATCGTCAATCAATGGCCAGGACCACACTGTTTTGAATATGATTCTATCATAGTTTTGACAAGTAAATAACATTAACTATTTGAAACTTAATATTTTTAGCTAATCTTTTTGTTACGATTATATAAAGTAATATAAAATTACTTATATGATAGCGTCTTTTTAATGAACAGTCATACCATATGAAGAGTTCAGACGTATTTGAAGTAAACTGTAACAGAGTGTAAATTACCCCGACCATACGCGTACGGTCGGATCATACGCGTATGGTCGGACCATATGAGTATATACCCATATGGTCATGACCATACGCGTATGGTCCAAATACTCATATGGTCCGGAACATATATATAACGTATCATTCTTTCTTACCTTGTTTAAACACATACTATTATTTGGTTTCATTACGTGCCGCAAGTTTGCAGAATTCTGTCATATTTGCTTGAAATGGCTTTAGTAATCATACTGAACATAAATATTAAGAGTCACATATACATGATAGTTTCTTTGGAAAAATTATAGTTGATCTTAACAAAATTGAAAATATAATTGAAAACTATAACCCCAGGATGAAAGAAATCGAAAATTTCATAAAAACTTGGACAAATCAAATACTCTCCCCAATGGGAAAAATAACTGTGACTAAAACACTTATAATATTCATTACTGTTCATACCTAGTTTAAATAGCACAAAGCTTAAACATTTTACTGACAAAATATTTTCCTTTATCTGGGATAACAAACCAGATGAAGTTAAAAGAGACACTTTATCCCAACCTAACTGTTTAGAAGGTTTTAAAAATGACAAATATTGAAAAAGACATAAAATGTTTAAAATTATACTGGACAAGAAGAATTACTAGAAATTATTCAATACTTGTGAAACTTTTAATTTTTTCAATGGCCCCTATAAAAAGCTGAAAAACACATTTGGCCGCATTCGTGTTCATTCTTAATATTTATATGTAAGTTGTATTTGATCATAATTCATAACATATATGAAGTTAAGAATGAACACGGCATACTATGGCATAATTGATATTTTTTCATATTTAAGATTGAATTTGAGCATCTTTACGGAATAAATCAGTTCAAATCTTTCACATGAACAAATTGAATCAACTGAAGTAGACACTTAAGTGTTTAAAAAGTGTCAGACGATCTTTCATTAGACGATCTTGAACCATTATGACAAAATCAGCCCATATCGAACCTACTCCTTTTTCACTTTTAAAATGTATACAATATCAAAACTTATTTCCTAACATATCAAGGCCTAATTTATGCAATAACAAAAATATTTAAAAGAATATAATTTATGTCCCAATGACTTAGTGAGAGAAAACGGCCCAGTTTTGACCTCATTTATGAAGGGTTTTTTTTTAAATCCCAGAGAGATTCAAAAGACATGTGTAATATTTAAATAGTTAGGACTCAAATGTGAGCAAAAATGGCCATTAATTTTCAATACAAACTACAATTGAAAAACAAATATCCATACATTGCCCTTTTATATAATCAAGAATTCAAAATTGCAGGGATTTCAATACAGTATAATGCATCGAATTGAAAGCACGAATACATTTATCTTTAAAAAAGTTAAAGATACAAAAGGTGTAGTTTAGAGTGCGGAGGGGTCGAAACAAATGAACATATATCAAAATTATTAGAAGACCTTATAATTAGCTCCTGGATATTTGAGATGCTATAGAAAAAAACTAACTTTGAATTTTGATTTGGTTCTGTTTTTGGTATTCTAAAATAAACCGATAAAAATTATATAGGAAATTTAACAATTCTGTTAACCAAAATGTTCATTTATAGAAGCTTTCAAACTATCATTAACAAATATGATAGCACTAAACAATAATTTATAAGAAAAAATATTAATAGAAAAAAACAATTCCATAAAAAATATTAATAGAAAAAAACAATTTCATAAAAAATGAAATATTCATAAGGACAGAGAGCTTCCGGAACCCCTGGACTCCCTTATTGTCATAAAAACATAGATGTACAATAGACAACATATATATCGTATGTATTTTATATCCAAACAGCCTTTGTCTTGCAATCATTTTCTGCAATGTTTCAAACTATTTCATCTGTGTCTATCTAATATGTTGTATATCTTCTGTTTATATATTATAATTATTGTGCACATAAGGTGTTTAACTTATTACTATATTCATATGAAAATAAAAAGAAATTTATTATGAAAAAAAAAATGCAGGTGGTACATTTCCTTTTCGGTTTTTCAACTTGACAGCCATAAAGTAACGGAGAAATTATTTACCTTGATAATACTCATGATCGATGTAGAGATGAAACTTTTTTTCACCAAATGATTATTTCCTATAAGATCTAAATGTGTCCAACTCATGGACTCTAATCAAAACTGTTTAAAACAATACCCGCAGACATCTTAATGAGGCACATTTAAGGTTAATAATTTCTACGCATATCTGTTTCTGTATTTCTGTCGAGTTTATAACCAAAATGGAAATGTTGCGCCTGCAATAGAAACACAAAATTTAGTTACTTGGACAGGCAGATTTATCAAAAGATCATTTTGTTAAACCGAAACATTTCTCTTTATTAAAATGAAACTTTTTGGAAAATGACTCTGTCAAAAACACAGTCAGGCAAATTTGAAATTAAATTTGTTCTCCTTATGAATATGAACCCTTTTAGTAAATGTCAATTGTTGTATTTTGATACATGTAACGCATATTAACATTAAATACCCGTTATTTTGATTTGGCTCTCTACCACATGAAATTTGCGACTAGCTAAAATTCCATAAGACATTTTTCGCCCCGAAATTTTGCACGAGAATTTTATGGTCAATTCAACTCAACTGTTACATTTTTGCGTATATAAGGACCTAGTTTTAAGATTTATTTCACCACGACGTTAAAAATATGCCCTGCTATTCTAAATATCGTCAACGTTCGTCTCCATGCCGTAGTGTCCCAAAGTGAAGAAGCAAGAACTAAAAATATAAACAAGAGCACGACTTTGGAATGTATACCAGCAACCTGGCTGTACTAAGGACCACCCAAGGAGTGGTCGATTTCGCCAACGGACTCCTGGACAAGGTTGCTATATTCGTGTATTTCATCTGCGGAATCGACCAGTTATCGCAACGCCCACTGCAGTTTAAACACAAATATTGAAAAGAATCAGCTAACAAACAATCCGCAATCGACTGCAACAACATGGCATTAGACCTAGACGGCCGTATTTTACCCATGATGTGGCTGTTACACGGACGATATGGAGTCCAAAGGTACAACAGATTTGAAGGACGGAAATTCTGCAACTAGCACAGAATCTGGATCAGTGGTTCGTTTTATGCTTCATAAACATGATGGAAGAACTCGAGTCTACTGGCGAATGAATAAACGTTTTGCTTCTTCGTTTGTCCAAGAAGTGGACAGCTTCCATGGAGGAAGTGTCATGGTGTAGCTTATTCGACTTACCGTTAAACGAAATTGGTACATGTTTCGGGTAATTTAATAGCTCAAAGGTACAGAGACGGAATTCTCCAATCTCACCTTACATAGACATAAGAAGATGTGGTATGAGTGCAGATAAAACAACTCTCCATCCAAGTCACAATTTATAAAAGTAAATCATAATAGGGCCAAGTACGGTCATCAAAACGGAGCCTTGGCTCAAATCTAACAGCCATAACGAGCCCCAAAAATTACTAGTGTTTAAGCATTTAAACGGGAAAAGCAACGTTCTTGTCTATATAAAATAACGAGAAACACATCAACAAACGACAACTACAAATGTACTGACTTAGGACAGGTGCAAACAATTGCTGCGGGTTTAAAGGTTTTAATGGTACCAAACCTTCACCCTATTCTGTAAAAATTATGCATCTTATTGATCGACAGATGACGTTATTCCAGCAGGACAAGCCAGGTCTCATACAGCGCGTTTAATAATGGACAACCGTAAGCATAATAACATCAATGTGCTACCTTGGCCTTCCAAATCACCGGACTTGAATCATATTGAGCATCTATTGGTCAAACTGGATAAACGTATGCACAAGCGTCAACCCCGCCTAAGACCCTTGATCAACTCCATCAATGTTGAAACGGTAACAGGAATGGAGAGCAATTCCACGCAACAACATAAGAACATTGATAGCATCCATACAGAGGAGATACGTAGCTGTCTAAGCAGCGAGTGGTTGTCATTGATGGTACTTATTAATGGCATTGACAGTAACTTTAATTGTGATTGCTTTTATTCATCAATTTCGAAGGAATTCATCTTCCTTTTCTCAATCAAACACTTTTTGAGTGAATATTTTTGTTAGTAATTGTAAAATTTTCCATTAAAAATATATGTATTAAAATTCCAAAAAATTCATTATGCGTTTCTTTTTTTGCAGAGTATAATTAGTTTACTCTGCCACCGATACCACTTTCATTGATTGGGGTACGATTGAAAACGGGTTAAAAATATTATGTAAAAAAGGCGAAGGATACCAAAGTTTAATCCCTATCGAATCATGTGATTCACAAAGTGAGTCATCTTGTAAATGAATGTTTAGTTAATATTTCGATTTAGATGTCGATTGCTTTCAATTGAAGATAACCGTTATTTTTCTGAAAAACGCATTCTATTGCATAACATTTCAAATGCCGTTTATGCTGTTTAAATAACGGATTTTTATGTAGGTAATTACTTTCAAATTTTAGTTAAGACTATCGGTGATACTAATATCCATGCTGAATGCTTAAAACATTTTAAAATAAAACGGTGACATATAAAAGAACACGCATTACAACATAGTTTATTTTTCTTCCTGAGTACACAAAGTATGAAAAAGCAGATATGTTATGATTGCCAAAGAGATGACTCTCCATTACAGACCAAATGACACAGAAATTAACATCTATAGTTCACCGCACATATGCTGCACACAAAGTACAATGGACTATTATAAACAATATTATTCGAACGATTGCTGATCTTGACAAGTCTCTTATATTCCTATTTTGTTAAACAGGAAATACGTCCATAAAAGCACTTGCACGTACAATTGAATAAATCCTCGCAACACAAACTGATGCATTGAAAAATAATCAGACCCAGAACTTTCAGTAGATAAATTTTTCATATATTAATTAAAGAATTGTAAAAATTGATGAACTAGTGTTTAATGTCCAATGAAAAATTTCGAATGCATGTCGGGACTACACCATAATTGAATCTGAGTTGTACAAGAAATGAATTCTGAGTCGCATGTTCATGACACTACCAACAGATATCAAAAAGACATGTTACTCTACCCGTTTTCTGACTCTTAGTCGACCAATGTTTCTTAATACATCTGGATGTTGTTAGCTATGCGGGGATGCAGCAAATCTGTTCCGTTTTATTTTGCACCCTCCCAAGATCGAACCAATGACTTAAAACACTTGAGGCGAACCCACTACTAAGAAACAACCAAGGCCAATTAAAACAAAATAGGACGAAAATGCACATTACAAAACATTATGTTTTTTTTTGTTTACATTTGTTATATAGATACCTAATAAACGTAGAATACATCATCAAAAACTTTGCTGCTTTATTTTTTAAACCGTTTGAGTCATTAAGTTATTCATTCAGATTTGTTATTTGTTTGTTGCATCCACACACAACTACAGGTAGCACATTATGTCGGTATATACTGATATATGAAATGGATACCACACTAGCTGTGGTTGTTGGATATTGGTGTGCCATTTTGAGTTCATTGCGGACAAATAGGAACACACATTTCATCAATTACAAAATTATAACTTTCTTTCATTACAAATCGATAACTTTATTTTCCTTACAAATCATTAATAACCAATTGAAAACATTTATTTTGAGCTATCTGTTATCTTGAACATCGATTTGTTTCTCCTTTAAGAGCGCTAGAAACTACTAGTTTTTTTTTCTGAATTGAACATTGTGATCTTTTATGGCAGCTACAGTTAATTAAATGTCTGTAAATCTGGGTTTATAATAATAAAGTAGTTTTCTCAATATACTAAACTCTTATCAATATAACTAAAATCCTAACAATCAATTAAGGACTTGTATTGACCCTTTATATTTGCACCTCAAAAACATTAAAAGTCCATAAATATATGTTAGGATTTTAGTAATATTAATAAGAGGTTCGTATATTGATGAGAGCAAACAACTTTGTTATTATAAAACCAAATCTACAAACCACAAATGTATTAAATCTATTTTCATATGTGTAACACAATCTCAATGAAAGGAGGAACTTCATTATTCTTCACCTCTACCTGTACATACTTCTACAGTGCAGATATTTGGTAAGTTTAATTTGTATGGTTTTAATTATAATATTTTTTACCATAATGTTATCCAAATCAATAGACATAATGTCGTTGGATGGTTTAGCATAATTTAGTCATCGTCCAATTTAAATCACCTGAAAACAGTATCGAACGCGCATTGAAATGTTTAATGATGGAAGTTTTAACGACCTTGACTAGCTATACAGCCCTTGCACGGTCGGCGATTGAAACAACACTTGCCAGAAATATAAATTTCGACAAAATGTATTACTTTGGTTTTGATCGTTTAAAAAAATGATCGATAATGCTTTCCGCTGTTTAGATCAATGAACGTAAGCTATATGTATACAATAAACTCAAATGTATGAGTCGGGGAATTACCCACTATCAATTACTTTACTACGTACATTATTCCATAGAATTGAGGTGAACTTTCGAAATCTGACATCATGAAGATATCTCGTTTATATACTAGCTTTGATAAGTGTTTGGTATAACTAAAATTTTTGACGTCTTTGTACCATGCATATATTTATTTAGTAAATCATAGTACCATTCTCCATTTCAACTGTTCACCTTACAACAAAATTATTCTCATTTACCTGTGCATATTATTGTATATCCGGGCTTTTTGTTCAAGGCTATTGTAATTGCTTTTAATTGTTTTACATCTCGCAGTGATATATTAATCATTCACACCTTATTGTATTCAATTTGTATGTCTTCTTTCCACTTAATACATCTTAACTATATAAAGAAAAACACAACACAAACTTATGTTGTTGACTAGCTCGAGTACTGCATAGAACAAAAAAAACCGAGTCATTAGGACTCAAGGGCTATAAAAAGTTTTGATACAAAAGTCTAAATACGATTACGTTTGTATAGCCAATCAACCTACATAAAAATCAATATATTTATCAAATACAAAATTATGCAAATCTTTTTTCCTTAAAAATACGATGTTCACAGTACGAAGTACAGGCTAGAATTAACTATATAAAACAGTCACTTTACAACCTAATTTTTTGGCGCCAAAAATTCCTACGCCTACACGTACATGTATTACACATGCGCAAGAAGACAATCAATTCCCGTTATACTTATGTGCCTCGGGAATTTTTTAGTCTTCTTTCCACTTAATACATCTTAACTATATAAAGAAAAACACAACACAAACTTATGTTGTTGACTAGCTCGAGTACTGCATAGAGCAACAAAGATAGAAAAATAAGAAAATAAATATACTACAAGCCTAAAGTTTTAGATACGGCTAACCTACTTTCTACAGAGTCGGCTACGTAGCCGTCTTTGCTTGAATCACTTTTCCACCTACCATGGCGCTTCCAGCACCTTTCATTGACACCTGAATTTGCCGCCATAGTGGCACCACCAGACCTAAGAGAATGCAACCCAAGATTCAATTCAGGTGCAACTAGTCTTAATCTCTTAATAACACACTCCCTAGCAGTAGTGTAACTAATAGGTTTGTTAATACTAATTAATGCACATTTTTTCTTACTTCTGTACAAAGGTCGAAATAAAAACATATCACTATCCAAAACTAATTCAGCTAAACTTACATATCTAAAAAACATAGCATAAGGACAAGCCAAAGTATGACCTTTACAAATTAAAATTTCATCACCTGATCTGTACTGATCAGTCTTACTTCGCCTAATCTTAATAACTAAATGCTCTTCTTTTACGAAAAAATCGTTACATCTAAGCTGACTTAACTCATTAAAACGTAAAAAACCACTGAAACCTAGCAAAGTCATCAAAAGATCCCTAACTACCAGTAAATCTGTAGAAAAATGAAACATAGAACATAACCGAATTAAGATATCAGTAGTGACTGGGTCTTTCTTATTAACAACAGGTTTAGCAGTTCTTTTAGCTGATTCAACTAAATTGTCAACAAAAGAGTTATTTGTAGGGTCAATTTGACCACACATTTCATGTGCCCATTTAATTGAATAAACAGCAGATGATACCGTACTGTACGTTGATCCGGAATCTAACAAATTAGACAAATATAAAGCAATATGTATAGGCGAGGCAGGCATAGAAATTAAACAATGTTTACTAACAAATTTTTCCCACTTTAAAAAACCATAGTAATATTTTTTCACAGTACTGTCACTTCTGGATCCCAATAAACGTCTTGATAAGCTGGCAACCGAACTGTACAAAGGGTGAGTTTCATCAATTCCACTATGTACCACGGCGTCACGCACAAACTGCTCTTGCTTTATTCCTTTGGTCGTTTCTTTTCAGGACACTCATTCTGCCAATGACCAGGCTTGTAACAATTATAACAAACACCAGGCTTCCTTGATACTGTCTGTCTATCTCTGCTTCCACTGGAACTCGCTGGTTTTACATAAGGCTCAGCGCGGGATCTCCTCTTTACTCTGTCTGCTTTGATCTTCCTTTCCGCTCTGTTTTGTGCTCGAAATATCTTTCTGTCATCTTCTGAATCGTCCGCCAAAGGATTTGCGGTATACTCCTGAACCAATTTCCACCCACATTCTGAAGAGTCTGCCATCTTTACTAATTTTTGCCGATAATTTAAAAGTTCAATACCTTCAGATATCTTCTGTTTAGCCCTCGCGGCAGATGGGTCTTTTGGCTCGATAACAGCTTCTGCTTCTTTCAACGCGACAGACACTTTCTGGTTGAACTTAAATTGATCTTCACAACTTTTCCTCTGAAATTTGTAACTGTCTGTTGATAAAAGGTCATTGTGAATACGGTTGAACTGTGCGTCCGAACGTTCCTTCTGTTGCTGGTCATAAACTTGAAATTTAGTAGTAAATAAACTGTCCAACTTAGATAAAAATTTATTCTGTGATCTATTTACTTCTTCACTAACGATACGCTTCACATTATTTTCTAAGTCATCCATAGCGTGACGGTGAACGGCACTCACAAAATACGATGTTCACAGTACGAAGTACAGGCTAGAATTAACTATATAAAACAGTCACTTTACAACCTAATTTTTTGGCGCCAAAAATTCCTACGCCTACACGTACATGTATTACACATGCGCAAGAAGACAATCAATTCCCGTTATACTTATGTGCCTCGGGAATTTTTTATTTCATTGTGTCATAAATCAAATTCATTCGTTCAGTGTATATTCACTTTTTGTTAATATGTCTATTGATTTGGTTAAGATATTTCAATTAATAAGTTATATTTCTATGTTGTGATGTTACACTTCTGTTTCAGATAAAGATGGAGATAAGGATTGGTGTCTATATAGTCGTTTAACCAGCTGCATTTGTTTGCACCTGTCCTAAGACAGAAATCAGATGTCAAATAGTTGTCATTTGTTGATTTGTTACTCGTGTATCGTTTTTTAACCCACCACTTTTATTCCCCTTTAAAAGTGTCCTGTACCAAGTCAGGAGGATGGTCATTGTTATAATATTGTTCGTTTCTCTTTGTGTTGCATTTTAACGTTGAGTCGTTTGTGTTTTCTCTTATTTTTGAGATATTGAGATAAGACGTGGCACGGTACTTGTCTATCCCAAATTCATGTATTTGGTTTTCATGTTACATTTGTTATTCTCGTGGTGTTTTGTCTGATGATTGGTCTGTTTCTGTGTGTGTTGCGTTTCGGTGTTGTGTCGTTGTTCTCCTCTTATATTTAATGCGTTTCGCTCGGTTTTGGTTTGTTTATTTTTTTTTTGTTTTTTGTCCATGGATATATGAGTTTTGAACAGCGGTATACTACTGTTGCCTTTAATTATATAGATTAGGACGTTGATGTTTACGTTTGAATATGTTAACACTACATGTTGTCAAATTTTGGGCCTTTGATAGTTTGCTTTTCGGTGTGATCTAAAGTTACGCGTTAAGGCCGTACTTTGACCTATAATGGTTTTACTTTTACAAATTGTGACTCGGATGAAGAATTTTCTCGTTGACACTAATAATACATCTTCTTATATCTATTTTAATACAATCGGAATTTCACGTCCTCATTTTAACGATAACTCTCATTAAACAACAAACCGTCAAACTGTTTGTTGAATTTTAATCCTGGTATCTATGATGAGTTTATTTAGTCTTAAAGGTAGTCCATTTTGATAGGAGGTGTATTGATTGATATTTAAGTCTGTGTAACTAAATATTTAAGTATTCAAGTAACTGCGCTTTTACTCTTGAGTCACTGTTTTATGTAATCTTTTTGTTTTTTCGTTTCTGTGCTAAGTATCAAGAGGATAGAATGGGCCATTTTTGATGGATTCTTAAACAGTAATCATCTTATGTTGTTCTGTTACACAAATGTCAGGTGTTAGAGGTGGTTTGTGCAATCACATTATCAATAAGATATGTTGGTTACACGCCAATAAGACATAAAATTAACGACAGAAATAATGTTTGCAATCTTCAACAATGGACAGATGTCTATACACAAAAAAAATGCAACCTCGCTGCAATATTGATGACTGTCTTTCGCCAGAAGCCTGTGATTGAGTGGTTGTCATTGGTAGCAGATGTCAATTACAATTGGTTATCTGTGTTTTGTTTTATCATTAATTGATTTATATATTGTAATGTAGGGTTCTGTTATAGCCTACTATAAGGTATTGGTCGTGCTTACTGTTGAATGTCGTACGACGACCTTTAGTTGGTTACATCCTTATTTCTCAAGTCTTATTTCGAAAGTTTTCTCATTGGTTATTGGCAATAACACCGCATCTCCTTATTTGTTAATCTATAAATGTGTAAAGAAATTAGTGTGCATGATTATCCCTTTGTAATTACACGAACATTATGTGGGTTATATTTAATAGCAATTGCATTTCTAGTATGTCACTTAATAAATTTAAGGAAATCTAGGTGGACAAACGGGACTATTTCTAGGAGCCAGTTTATTGGCCGTCACGGAACTGGGAGAATTACTCGTATTTGTGATGATCTCCATTTTTAAAAAGGAGAAGAAAAACGAATACAGGAACGTTGAAAACCAATGAGAACAAAGGACAATTTATCAAATCCTAAAATAATTTTTCCCTGTGTTTTACAGTTGTTAGATACATTAATGTCCAAAACGTACAGAGATTATGAAAGAAAAGTAAAGTCCTAGGTAATTTAAATCATTTTTTGTTAATGTAGTATAACTATAGCAAACGTTTAAATGGTTTTTCAAATCTAAGAGACAAAATGCCATCATCTCAAGATCTTTGTCCTCAAATTAAATTTGTAATTATATTAAAAGCCTCCACATTGGACTTGTTCGTCACATTTGCGTCTATTTAAACAGCCTGTAGATCTGAGAAAGACAGATCAATGTAAGACAGGTTCATGCTTTCTATTTCACTGTATAATAGTGAATCTAACATAACATTTAATATAAGCTAGATATCAAACCAGGAATGCTACACCATTTTCTACATAAAAAAATACATATACCGAGTCAGCAAAATGACAGTTGTTGTTTATTCGTTTGTTGTGATCGAGCTTTTGATTTTGCCAAATGATTAGTGACTTTCCTTTTTGAATTTTTTTCCTTGGAGTTCAGTATTTTTGTAATAATACTTTTTTCATTTTTCTAATTGTCACCTTTAAGCTAATTGGTGTAATTTTGCAATACAATTTATGAAAATAAATATCAATTATTAGATAAAATTACTATACTTATATCAAATGTTATTTGTTGTATTACATCATGTACATGTGTCCTATAATGTTTAAATCATATTTTGTAAGCTGTCAATTGAAGATATCTAGAAGATAAATTTTATTTACAAAATATAACTATTAGATTAGAAGAAAATTGATTCATGTGTGTTAAGATTTTTATATTGAAATTACTACACTTTTATCTGACCGGGATTTACGAAACTACCTTTTCTTGACAACTTTACTAAACTTCTTTGTAAAATAAAAACCTTGCACACTGAACACAAATTAATAATGTAAAATTAATGTACAAATAACTCGAAGCACTATTAGCAACAACCCCACTGGGGTCTGTGTGAATTCGAGGCATTTGTGGAGCTCCTTCAGATGGTAACAATGTCTGACATACTGTCCAGAATCGACTGAACCATGACAAAACAGTATGAGTTTCTCCTGGGTATATGTTTACCCAAACATTATGATTCATGGTAAAACCAGGGGTATTTGATATCCTTTTTGCAGTTTCAACAGTTGACTGTGTGAGTTTGTATGGGCTAACAGTTTCTTCACTCCCTAAAATAGATAACAAACTATTTTATAAAGGCTGAATCTATTGATAGAATGTATCTTTTTTTCGCATGTATGTACTGATTGTAATAACATTTCTTAAATAAATTGCATTTATCTTTTAATAATAAAAGTATTTTGATCATTTTTTTATTGATGTTTTAACTGTGTACTTTGTATGTTAACAAGAAATTGCATTCATCTTTTCATAATAAATGTATTCTAATAAATTTGTTATTGATGTCCTATTTGTGTACTTTATACATTTCTTAAATAAATTGCATTTATCTTTAAATAATAAATGTATTTTGGTATTTTTTTATTGATGTCCTCAATGTGTACTTTATACATTTCGTAAATAAATTGCATTCATCTTTTAATAATAAATGTAATTTGATATTTTTTCATTGATGTTTTAATTGTGTACTTTGTACATTTCTCAAATGAATTGCATTCATCCTTCAATAATAAATGTATTTTGATAAATTTGTTATTGAAGTTTTAATTGTGTACTTTGTACGTGCACAGTAAATTGCATTCATCTTTTAATTTTAATACTATTGATGTTTTAATTGTGTCCTTTGTGCATTTCTTAAATAAATTGCATTTAACTTTTAATAATAAATAAAATTTAGAATGGAAATGGGGAATGTGTCAAAGAGACAACAACCAGACCATATAAATGGTTATCAAAGGTACTAGGATTATACTTTACGCGGGTTTCGTCTACATAAGACTCATCAGTAACTCTCATTTAAAAATATTTATAAAGCCAAAAGAGTACAAAGTTGAAGAGCATTGAGGATCTAAAATCCAAAAAGTTGTCCAAATACGGCTAAGGTAATCTATGCCTGGGATAAGAAAATCCTTTATTTTTACGAAAAATTCCAAATTTTGTAAACAGGAAATTTATAACAATGACCACATTACTGATATTCATGTCAACATTGAAGTGTTGACTACTGGGATGACGATACCCTCGGGAACGACACGTCCGACAGCAGTGACATCGACCCAGTGGTGTAAATAGTTTTTAAATGTACCAGGAATATAACTAATTACGCCAGACGCGCATTTCGTCTACATAAGACTCATCATTGACGCTCATATCAAAATATGTTAATGCCAAAAAATTAAAAAGTTGAAGAGCATTGAGGATCTAAAATCCAAAAAAATCCGAAAAAATCTAATTTTTGTAAACAAGAAATTTATAACAATGACCAAATTATTGATATTCATTTCAACATAGAAGTGTTGACTACTGGGCTGGTGATACCCTCGGTGACGAAACGTCCACCAGCATTGGCATCGACCCCGTGGTGTGAATAGTTATCAAAGGTACTAGGATTATAATTTAGTACACCAGACGCGGTTATTTTTCTTATTTGAACTGTTTTACATTGTGTCATGTTGTAGTCATTTCTAGTTTACTAGTTGTACGGTTGTAGTCTGTTGCTAGCAGCTTCGACTTGTGTGATACTTTTCTATTTGCCAATTATATCACATGTCGTTCATGTATTTAGGTGTATAGCCATTTATTTATTTTGGTTCTTTGTACGACTATGTTGAGCCTTTACGTGATACATTTGTAGTAAATTGAAATGCGTATTTATTCTCGTGTATTAGATATACATGGTTTTCGAACGATTATGTTGAGGTTCTGGATGATAGTATATTGAAATGTACACATGGGTGCACCAAAACGTGTCATTAGCTTTTAAATTGTATAGCAAAGTAATGTTTCTATTAGCTTTGGTTACCTGCATCTAAAACTATCTTCTGTGGGAATCTTCGTTGTTGAAAAGATTTGTCTCTGAGAGTGTTATTAATAAAATCAAAGTCTGAAGTATTTAAAGTTGTGTTATTTATAGGCCACCATAATGATGGGCTTTGGCAGGCAGCTAATCCGAAAATTGCTGATCGTGTCCATGCAGCATAACATGACATTAAGCCTCCAAGAGAATATCCCATTATTCCTGTATTGGGTTGGTCTATCAGGATACGTTTATTCGCAAGTTCTTGTGCTTTAGGGCGAACTTTATGTAAGACGAAATCAAGTAAACGATCACCAAGTCCTTGGATGTTATCGCGTTTTCCACATTTCTCTATCATTAGCCTGCAAATTACAAATACCAAAATAGGGCATCACAAACAATATTTTAAAAATAGAGTAAACAAGCATGCATTTTTTTTCCAATTTATAATATTGCAATGTCTCACGGGGTACTCCAACATGACGATTATTTTATTTGTTTGAAAGATTTTCAACACAACATAACTTAGTATCCTACGTTGACAGATATTAAAAATAAATCATAAGTTATAAAGTTTATTCAGTCAAATTTTCTTTTCCAACCCTGTGTAGATAACGGTGCAACTTTGCAATATATTTGTTTATTATACATGCTAATATAACTAATATCATCTTTAATTCCGTTTAATAGTGCCCAAAATGTGTGTCATTACTCAATGTTTAGTGTTAGCCAGTGTTTGTCCGCTTCGTCGTTCTGATTTGCCGAATGTATTGTTTAACGTTTTGCGTTCATTTATTATTAACGGTGTTGAATTTATGTTGCAGAAAAAATGTTGAATCTCTATAGATTTTGTACATATATCATCTCATACTACTGACTTCCTGTCTATTTTTTCTTTGAACAAGACAATAGTTACCTTAGATATTCTTCATCAACTGTGTAATTTTTTGGCAGGCAATTGTCGCATAGATTAAAAAAGGTCCCGTTAGCGCATGTCAAATAGGTACCTGGAACAGGTGTTAGTAGAACAAAACGTTCATGTATTGGTTGATAATCCCCATACCCAATGATGATAAACTCTTTTGTGGTTCCAGTTTCAGCTAGAAGTTTATCGACAATAGGTGTTAGTATCTTAGAGTCACCACCAGGATATAAATCAAAGACAAGCAAATTCGGGTATTTTTTATAAGTGTTTTCGTGAAAACTTGGTGGAAAATACAGATATATCTTGCGTTCCTTTCCGATTTCTGTAGAATTAATTGTGAAATTAGACGTATGTCCTGCTTTTGAGTAAAACCACGGATATACTTTAATCAACGGTTTTTCGTGAAAATAGGAAGACGACATCGAAACTGGTAAGTCTACAACAAAATTACCACCAATCATATTAGTTTTGTCTGCAATCAAAATTCTATATTCAAGTTTCTTAGTAATCTTTATATCACTTGAACAGTCTTGGCACCGGAATCCATCATCCGAAGATGTAAATGTAAAGAGTATTTCCCATGTATCACTCGCAGTCTTCGTCATTTTTTTTCCCGCTGTCCAGTTTAAACCAAGTCCACTTCCTCTGATGTATAAGAATTTGTTTTGAATTTCCTGCAATACATATATATATATTTCAAATATGAGTTTTGACAAGTATATCAGATTTTATTCAAGAGACAATCGTGTTAATTGCATTGCAGGAATTTATCTGTTTCATTTTCAATCGGTTTTATTGAGGTCTGGAACTGGCATGTCAATAACTGTTATTAGTCGGTTGTTATTTGTGTATTATTGTCATTTTGTATTTATTTTTTGTTTGTTTTTTATTCTGACATCGGACTCAGACTTCTCTTGAACTTGGTTTTACTGCGCGTTTTTCTACATTAGCTAGAGGTTTAGGGGGAGGGTTGAGATCTACAACAACCTGTTAAACTTCGCCGCGATGTTGCCCCTGTCCCAAGTTAGGAGCTGCTGGCCTTTGTTAATCTTGCATGATTTTTTATTTAGTTTCCTGTGTATAATTTGGAGTTTAGTATGACGTCCGTTATAACTGAACTAGAATATATAAATGTTAAGGGGACAGCTGAAGGACGCCTCCGGGTGCGGGAGTTTCTCGCTGCATTGAAGACATAATGCTGAACTTTTGCTGTTGTCTGTTCTATGGTCGGGTTGTTGTCTATTTGAAATATTTCCCATTTCCATTCTCAATTTTATTTGTTACATTTTGGTGGTGACAAACTTGAGTGAGGAAACGGAAACGACAAATTAAGCAATGTTTTCATTTGTAATAGGGCAGCACTCCAGAGAAGAAAAGGTGACGCCATCCAAATTAAACTGTGTTTAGTGATAATAAGCAAACTCAAGTTAGAGATTGGAAAGCAATTGAAGAACAAACCAATGGAGAAAATGAAGGACAGACGTACACACGGACAAAAAATTAAACTAAATGCTCCTTCCGCTCTGTCTGAAATCGTAAAATACTTTTTCGGCAAACACACGATTTTCAATATTTAGGGTTCCTGGGGAAGGTTAGCCTAGAAAAGCACTTTGTACACAATAACTTCATTATGTTTTTTTTTTTTAATTTATCAACGTTGGTACTAATAAGACCAGTTGCAATCATGCAACCACAAAACCAACATATTAACAATAACACAGACAACTTTATGCGATAAAAAGTGCAGTAATATAAAACACATATATAAGTAAATTTAATAGATGTTAAACCTTCGGGAATTGCAACTTCTAGGTTTTATTATAATTTGTAATTCAATGTAGAATTTTAATTTCAGACGGTTAACTATAAACGACGTCTTTACCAAAGAAATAACTTTTGACGGAAGTGCTTCCCTTGCTTGCTAAATACTTGTCAACAGTTAGTGGTTGAGCCATATATCGCTATTTTTCAAAAGAAACATAAGACGTTTAAAACGTAATGTACATTAACCGCACGTGACGTCACAAAATGTAATCCCGTCATTTCAGAGGGGAATATGATCCCCAGAAAGGTATATGCATATTTGTCCATTGACACGTGGGATAGTCTCAACCTATCATTCAACATTCAATATGTTTAAACAGTGGAATAATATAAATTGATCTACAAAGCTACTATATTTTGGGGAAACTGAATTAAATTAGTGTATTTCTTTACGGAAAAGGGCATTTGATTGGTTCAGTTATTGATTCACAACTCCGTTTAGCTGGGAAAATATAAATAAACTAATTACAGTGACAAAAAGATTAACGTTTTTTTACCTTGATATTTATCTCCGGGTATTTAGCTATAATCCGAAACTCTAGGTCTGTTCTTGACCTAGACTGGACTTCAGCTAAGCACTGTCCACCCATACAATACCCATGCTTGCCGTCTTCGGAAACACATGACTGCGTCTCATTGCAAAGACAGTCCACATCCGAAATCAAAATTGAAACAAAGCAGCACATCAGTAAAAGCTGAAAATCATAATTTATTAAACTATTTACCGATTTTTTTTTATCACATAAGCAACACGACGGGTGCCAAATATTGAGCATGGTGATCTGTTTACCCTTCCGAAGCATCTGAGACCCCCTCTAGTTTTTGGTTGTGTTCGTGTTCTTTATTCTTTAGTTGTGTCATGTGTTCTAATGTTTGTCTGTTTGTCTTTTTTTCATTTATTAGTCACGTCGTTGTCAGTTTATTTTAGATTTATGAGTTTGACTTTCCCTTTGGTATCTTTCGTCCCTCTTTTATAGGCAACACTATATTCAAAAGCTATATATACTGTGCAAATATATCTCGTCAATCTAACCTGCACCAAAGACGAAGTTAACACACACATTATTTAATGTTGTGTTTGTGTAGGTATTTTAATTATGAATTAAAGAACTTTGTGTACACATTTTATGCTTTAATAGAAATTTTCCCAGGACCATGACTTAACAAATAAACTACAAATTACGAAATGTTCCATATTGTTTTAGCTTTAAATCTGGAAAAAAGATAAAAGAAATTCATTCACGGTTATTCGAGTCATAGTGGAGTCCCGGAAAACCACGAAAAATAAAATATAATTTAAACAAATGTTAAAGAGCTTTCTTTAAGGGAGTAATCCTATATTACATTAGTCTTGATTGAAAATTTAGGCAATAACTCTGTACAGTCGTAACACATTGAATGGGCGATATAATAATATTTATAAAAGTCATAATTACCTTTGAAAGCATTATATCTCACGTTAACTTATGTAGACTCTTCACTTCGTTTTATCATGTTGGTGTTACTGGTATTTTGTTTGTTTTGTGTTTATATAGCAGATTATTGCATTAGAGATATCTTGTGTTGAACATCGTTTCAGATTTGCTGACATGTAGGTAAATCTATGTTCTAAATTGTGCAACCACTTCAGCTTGATAAATCAAACTTTGACAAACAACATCAGTATGTTTTGTTTTTGACTACAACTTTAAATTTAAACTTAAAGTCGAACAAAAATGTTATCTTTATTATTGTATCTCGTTAAAATCTAATTGAAAAACGGTCTTTATTGAGGTGAAATTTGTATATAAGTATTGTCGTATTATGAATGAAAAAAGATGTTTTAAATTCATCAAATTGTTTAGAGCAATCCATAGATTTTTTTTCAGAATTGATAAGTTCTACTTTAATGACCATTTGCTTGATACCAATCAGGCAAGCATTGTACTTGTTTTAGATGTATTTGGTGAAATAAGAAACAAATGTATAGTTTAAAATTTATATTTCAAGTTAGAAAAGCATTACTTAAGGTGGTATGGGAGTCTAAAATAAAAATTATAGAATTTGTTCATACTGTGCCAAAACGTAGTATCTATTGATATACGTTGAAAAATATAATAAAAGTGATAGGTCACCGCGCATTTTCTCAAGCTACAAAACGTGACAAAATGACACATTTTGTATAGATTATACAGGAAAAACCACCATTTTGTGATTAGAAACTAAACAAAATGATAGAATTGTTAAATACTTAAGGAAAAGATAGCTTTCAGACAATGCTTTTAGATTATCAAAAGAAAAGAAAGGGTCACCGTACGTTTTTTCCAGCTAAAATACAAAATAGGAAAATTCCATGTAGAATCCTTCAGAAAATGCACTGTTATAGAGTTACCTCCCCTTAAAATGCATTTTTTTTTTAAACAACCAAACATAATCAACTTTTGCAAAAATGTTAATATCTATAAGTTATACTCTTATAAATTGGTTCTTTTAAATGAAAATTCACATTGAATCTGTGCATTCCTGCATCACAATTTGCTAACTTGATAGAAAATCTTGACCTTTGATTCTCTGTTTTTTACAATCCAAGATGGAGGACGACACCCATACCACCTTAAGTAACAAAATTGGCTAAAAAATATTGATAGCTAATGAAGCTCTTTTAAAGATAGGTATTTAAAAAAAAAATGGCAGGAAAAGGCTGACTCAGACTTTTACCTTATATTGAGTCCAGCTTCCGCTAAAATGGTGGCAGATGACTCTTATGGCTCAGATGAATCTCCATCACGAATAGGTGGATCCATACGATGTGTCTTTAACCAAACTAGCTAAGGACATTTTTACCACATGGTAGATTGTGGTTTGTCATTATGTCGTCTAATCTTTTAATGACCAAACGTGACTTATTCCCGATTGTGACTGTTTTGCTGAATGTGAATTCGCATTACTATAAGATGTGTTACGGTACTTGTCTATCCCAAATTCATGTATTTAGTTTAAATGTTTAATATTATATTTGTAATTCTCATCGGATTTTGTCAAATGTGTTGACGTCTTTTTTTGTTATATTTATTTGTTATGGAAAGAAAAAGTAATCACCGCTTCATTTATTAAATTAATTTTTTTTCAATGTAATCTGTACGATAATTTACGTTTGAAGTTGGATTCATAACAAACTGGACATATATATATATTAAAGTTAATTGCAATTAATAAGTATTGCAATATGAATTGTGTTTAAATGTAATATCAGTATTTAGTTCTAATATAATCTTAAATCGATCCTAATTCCATCTTACTTTAAATTATAGTTTTTCATCTGTGACGTCATTTTTGCGCGGTTTCAGAAATTTCATAAATTTAAATGTGACGTATTTGTTGTGCCTTTTCGTCTTCGTATGTTAAGTCTTTTTTATGATATTGCGTTGAGGCCAGGACTGTGTCGGGTGTGTCTATTCTGTGTTTGTCCTAGCATTATGTATTCGGGTTTAGTTTTCTGTAATTAGTTAATACTTCAGTTTCATTATGTATATCTGTTGTATATTCATTTAATAAAATTTACTGCTTGCAATAGCTTTTAAAATTGTTCTAATATAAATAATAAGGATGTTCTTATCCCAAGCATAAAAACATAGCCGTATTTGACACAACCTTTTTTCAACTTTTGATCTTCAGTGCTGTAAAACTTTGTACTATTTTTCACTTTCGATATTTTATATCTGGGCGTCTTTTGTCGTCTAGTCTTGAGTGGACGAGGCGCGTTTTTTGGCGTATTGAACTTTAAACCTGATGATTTTTCATTTTGTTTTTTGTTATCTATTAATCATGTGTTTCTTTGTCTAATATGTTCTCCTATTTATTTGTGTTGTAGTCCAGTTATAGTATGTTGTCATTTCAATGTTATATTTAGCATTGCCATTAAAGTGCGAGGTTTGGCATGCCACAAAACCAGGTTCAACCCACCATTTTTTTTCCTTTAAAAATGTCCTGTACCAAGTCAGGAAGATGGCCATTGTTATATTATTGTTCGTTTCTGTGTGTGTTACATTTTATCTCCCTCATGCAAAGCTCTGATTCCTTTCACTGATTTGGCTATACTTTTTGGACCTTTTGGATTATAGCTCTTCATCTTTTATATAAGCTTTGGATTTCAAATATTTTGGCCACGAGCATCACTGAAGAGACATGTATTGTCGAAATGCGCATCTGGTGCAAGAAAATTGGTACCGTTAATTTTATGAACGTTGCGTCGTTTGTTTTCTCTTATTTTTGAGTGTAAATTCACATTGTGATTAAACGTGGCACGGTACTTGTCTATTCCAAATTCATGTATTTGGTTTTGATGTTATATTTGTTATTCTCGTGGGATTTTGTCTGATGCTTGGTCCGTTTCTGTTGGTGTTGCATTTCAGTGTTGTGTCGTTGTTATCTTTAATTTAATGCGTTTCCCTCGGTTTTAGTTTGTTACCCGATTTTGTTTTTTGTCCAAGGATTTATAAGTTTTGGACAGCGATATACTACTTTTGCCTTTATTTATGGGCTATTGTCGTCTTGTATGAAAAATGAAAATGTGTGTTATGGGCAAACTATTTTACTGTGTATCTTAGTAAAACAACCAAGGAGTCCGAAAATTTGACAACAAATTATATGTACATTATTAAATTAAAAAATGGATAACCTCCTTCTCGAAATTATCATAGAAAAAATATTGAAAATAATATTAAAAACAAACAAATCAAAACACAAACACAGACAAATATTGTATTACGTTTGCGCGTATTACCATTACATTTGCGCGCAAGAATCATTCCGAATCCGCGCAGCTTTTGATTACAATTGCGCGCGTCTATTTGACAGGAAAACTCAGATAAGCTCAGGTAATAATACTTATTTTCATTTATTTTTAAGTAAAAGTACACTTTCCGTTAATCTCATTCACCTACTCACCTACGAGGTGGAATTGGGATTTCAAGCAAGATAAGTCTATTGTATAACATGTATCTTTATGCAAAGCGGAGAGTTCAATATTCTTTGGATACGGAAATATCGTGAACCCAAATCAATTCATTTTGATAAACTCATCATAGATAGCCTACCATAGATGAAGTATAACTTCCAAATACTAATGAATTCAGTAGAGGATCATCCCTTCGTTAATGACAAATGTACAATTCTCTTCTCTATTCACGAATGTGACCTACCGAATTAGACTATTTACCGGGTTTGTAATAACATGATCAACACCACAGGCGTAACATGTGTGGCAGGCTCTTCTTACCCTTCCAGTAAAGACAGGTCGAGGCAGATGTTGTGTTGACTAATAAAAGAATTTCTAAGATCCATAACTTTTAATTTGAAATATCAGTATGTTCATGCCTGTACCGAAGTACTAATTTGTTATTAATTTTTCCTGCAATTCCATTAGCATTTAGATCAAGATATCTGGTTTTAACCCTTCTATCAGTGGATTTGTTTCGGACACTTTTATTTCTTTCTTTTTGTACGATCGTTTACTTTTTACAGTGACAAGAGACAGTGTATGTTATAAATAAGTACTAAGCGTCACATTCGTTTACTCATGATTTCACTTAGAAAAGTTATGTCGTAAATTCAGTTTCTTTCATATTGTTTACCATATTAAAAAAATAGCACGAACACCAAACAACAAACTATGGTATAGGTCTACCCCTTTGCAGTAATGAAACCACAGAAAAGGCTCATAAAAGAGAGACGAAAGATTCGAAAGGGACAGTCAAACTCATAAATAGACAATAAATTGACAACGCCATGGCAAAAAAATGAAAAAGAAAAACAGACAAACAATAGTACACATGACACAACATAGAAAATTAAAGAATAACGAACACGAACCCCACCAAAAACTATGGGTGATCTCGGGTGCTCCGGAAGGGTAAGCAGAAACTGCTCTACAAGTGGCACTCGTCATGTTGCTTATGTGATAACAAATCCGGTAAATAGTCTAATTCGGTAGGTCACATTTATGAAAGGGAAGGGGATTGTAGTTATGACGTAAGAAACATATTCGATATCATTTGTGAAACGGTTATTCCATAACGGTCAACCAACTCGTGATGGCGTCCATAAAATTTAAGAAGGAATGACTTCAACTTCACCATTTGGAACTCTTGGTTTAATAGCTCCTTATGAGCAGCAACCCTCTATCAAGAAAATCATGATAGGAAATGCGAGCACTGGAATATCGTATCAATTGGGAGATATATTCCCCGTATGAACAATGTAGGTGCTGATTGGATGTTTCTACTTAGAAATGGAAAGTTCACAATTGGAAAGCTGAAATCAGCTCTTTTGTCGTAAAGTTGGTTTTCAACCGACCCTCATTGTCATTTTTAGATGTAAGTCAAGATATGAGGCCGATTTAACTGTATCAGTAGTATCCTTTATCTCTAGTTCGATGGGATAGATGCGTTCTACATAGTCACCAAATTTTGAACTTTTTAGTGAAAGAATATCATCTGTATCATGTGTATAGCGGAAAGTAGAGTTAAAGGATATCGCAAATTTCTTGTCATAAATAAGATATCTACTTATAGCGATGATTGTGAAGCTGCACCTACATTAATTAATTATCAAAATGAGTAGACAAATTTGAGTATGTCAACAGTTTTAAGTTTAATCTGTTTTAAATATTCTAAAATCTTTAGATTTTTATTGGTCGTTCTTATATTGTAATGTTACACAACAGTCCTAGGTTAGATGGAGGGTCGGAATCCCACTGACATTCTGTATGTATGTGCCTGTTTCAAGTCAGGGGTTTGTGATTCAGAGGTTGTCGTTTGTTGATGTATTACAAATCTGTTTTTCGTTCATTTTTTGACATAAATAAGGTCGTTAGTTTTCTCGTTTGAATTGTTTTACATTTATCATTTCGGGACTTTTTATAGCTAAAATATGCGGAATGGGTTTCGCTCGTTGTTGACGGTCGTGTGTTGTCATATAGTAGTTAATTTCTGTGTCATTTGTGCTCTTGTGGAGAGCTGTCTCATTGGAAATTATAAATGTACCAAATCTTCTTCTAATATTTGCTCACATTTTCCTAAACCTACTAGTATTAATCTTAATTGTTACTTTTATAGTTTGGAAACACCTTTCAATAAATTTCTCGTTTAGAAATTCTTAAAGAAAATATCATTGCACTTCGAAAAAAAGTTATTGTAAATACTTGTTGAATTTCTAAAATAAAGAGAATTAATAAGTGACTACACCCAAAAATGTACGAAATATCATTTGTCAAAAAGTTTAGCCCTATCGTATTTCCCCGAGGATATCACCAGCCCAGTAGTCAGCACTTCTGTGTTGACTTGAGTTATCATTGGTACATTTGTATGTTCATTATTATAAATTTACTGTTAACAAAACTTTGAATTGTTGAAAAACTAAGTCTTTTCTACCTCAGGAATAGATTACTTTAGCTGTATTTGCCAAAACTTTTCGGAATTTTCGGTCCTCAATGCTCTTCAACTTTTTTTATTTGGCCTTTTTAACATTTTTTTATTCGAGCGTCACTGAGGATTTTTTTGTAGACGAAACGCGCGAATGGCGTATATATAAAATTTCAATCCTGGTATCTATGATTCGTCTATATGCGTGTACAAATGCACTATTGATTGTTATTGAATACGTTTACATCTTGCAAACAGTGACCATTTATTACAGAGATTACACAACATATATTTTGTTATTTTAGTTCCATCTGTTTTCTGTTCAGTAAACTTGAACAATTCCCTTCGTGCCAAGTGGTCCACCTTTCTCCACGTATAAGGCAGGCCATACACAGTAATCGATGATGGAACCCTTCTTTGTGAATTCCTTATAGACATCCCGGTTAATGTATGATCTTCTCACTGGTCCTTCGTCTATATACATTGGTGGGTTCTGGACTACCATTAACCATGACAAATAAACACATCGGTTAAAGTATGGTGTGTTCAAAATCTCAGAAAGAAGATCATAGTCCTTCTGGTCCCATTTTAAAAGATTAGCTTGAAATTCTGGCTTCTCAACTATCATCTAAAGTAAAAATAAGATTAAAGCATGTACATTATACTTATCAAAAATAATATACCACATATTTGAGAAAGATATATTGGTGAGAAATTGTGACTTTTAATCTTTTGTATTAACTACATGAATTTGAAGATGCATTGGACCTATCTTACTTTTAAGTTGAGTTAGTTGAATGGGTACAATAAAAGTGTTTTTCTATATAGACATCAGAATGTATACAGCTAGAACATATACCATGATGCTATATTAGCAATGGGTTAAGGAAACGAACCAAACAGGTTCATATTGAGTCAAACGGTTAATATATTTTACAATCTTTAGACTGAAAACGTCGTACTCTACATATCGTATCATTTGATTGTATTGTGTTCTGTTTCTATACTTACGTAACTTCTGGTGACAACTAAAGGTACGTACATCATATTATTATTCATTACTGCGAACGAATCAAGTTGACATATTTCAGTCACTTGTTTGGCTAAAAGTATAAAATAATAACGACATCATACAATTATCGATGTTTTATTACTGTTTGGTATACGGACGGCACATGGAAAATCTTATATACTAATATTTATTGAAAATAGTTTTGTTTAAACTACAGGCATACCTTTTGCAAATTGACAGCGCACATTGTTGACGTGGATTTCCTAAATTCCCTGACTTGTTTTATTTCTGCTGTATGTCGCTGAAAATATAATAAAAATCAACAACATCACTAGATGTAATGTAACATGAAGAACTTACACTTATTCTCATGTGGACTAACATTTAAAACTTGCAATTGGAATAATTTTAGTCGTTATGGATAATTTGTGTTTTAACGAACTTAATTTGCAGAAATTGAAGTCTCTGACATTTTTATATGTATCTCCCTAATAAGCTATTTCATATGTATCTCCTTGATAGTATATTGCATCAAATATAAGTAATTAGAGTACAACTATTATCGATATTATACGATTATAATCCTGATTTTTTCGACGGTAATTTTCAAAGCGCTTAGAAAATTATAGTGCACCGTTACGTTTCAAAAATGATGGTAATGGTATATAGAAAAACGTTGCAGCTGAGAAACTCTTGACAACAACAGGCTACAATTGACAAATATGACTGCAAAGATTTAACAATTTTTTGCCGTCGTCATAATGGGGGTTTCGTAATTCCAGTTACGATAATCAGTTTAACACCAGTGCATTTGAGTCAGAAGTTGTCAACTTTTATTGACAAATAGGCATACAGTAAGACGTGGACTGGACAGGATTGGATAATTTATATCATCTTGAATGTTGTAATGATTACTGCTAAACACTACATTCATAGTAATCTAAAATGCTTTCAATATATAATCAGAACAGTTTTAACACGCTTCTATGCATTTTATGTCAGAAAACATGCGCAAAAAGGGTAAGCTGAAGTATAAAAGAGGGACGAAAGATGCCAAAGGGACAGTCAAATTCATACATCTAAAACAAACTGACAACGCCATGGCTAAACAGGAAAAACACAAACAGACAAACATTCTAATATAATGTCCTTATTACGCTTTGTAAACAAAGCCGTGTTCTAATGAGCACAAAAAATATGCTTGACACATGCGCAAGGACACTGTTTATATTAACGTTATTTCCATCGTTATCCTTTAAAAATATATACATTTAGGCAGCTAACATAAACTTTTATCATATATTTTTATGAAACAACATATATTTATCCTGCTAGTAGTTTTTAAACTTATCCAACATGAAGTGCAATGCACAGATTCCTCTAGGAGGAAACGGATTTACAGCCAAACACCATAACGGTAATTTCATACGCTTCGACCTATAAAAATACTTTATTTGTCCTATTAGAATCGAAATAATTCCTTCATGTGATGCTCTATGCTCATTTTAACATGGGTAGGCATTATATTTGACCACATTTTACACCTCGCTAATGCTCAGTGTAAAATATCGACAAATATAATGCCTACCCATGTTAAAATGAGCATAGAGCATGACATGAAGGAATTATTTCTTAAATAGTATACATAACACAACATAGAAAACTAAAGAATAAACAGCACGAACCCCACCAAAAACTAAGGGTGATCTCAGGTGCTCTGGAAGGGTAAGCAGATCCTGCTCCACATGTGGCACCCGTCGTGTTGCTTATGTGATAACAAATCCGGTAAATAGTCTAATTCGGTAGGTCACATTCATAAAATGTACAGTAAAAGAAAACTCGGAGTATATGCAGTGATTTCCTTAACGCTATAATTATGATAAGTTCACTTTGCTCGTTGTTGAAGGGCGTACAGTGACCTATAGTTGTTAATTTCTGTGTCATGTTGGTCTCTTGTGGAGAATTGTCTCATTGGAAATCATACCACATCTTCTTTTTATATATTTAAATAATTTTACAAGACATCAAATTTAGTTGTTACTTTGTGTTAATTTTGTAGACAATTCTTCGCAAAAATTAAAAATTGTTCATGTGTTTAAAATTTTGTTTTAATTCAATGGAATTTTGCATTTGCACCGGCTTGAAAGAAAAAAAACCATATAAAAGCAACTTCGAAAATCTCTGTACTTTAAGCGGTATTTTCACATGAGTAGAATATACGGTCCATGTTAGAAACTTTACGTTGAACAACGTCAAAATCGTCGTTTTATTCAGGAACGTCGTGTAACGCTGAGTGGCACCAATACCGTGCGTAACATCTGAGTATTTATGTGAGAAAAAAGTGTTTTAGGGCGTTAACTTTGTGAGTATAATGTTTGTGTAAGAGTTGTTGTCATAGCACAAGTATTGTTACCTTTGAGTCTTCTGCGTTAACAAACAAAGCAGACATCAGATCTTTAGTTTGATTATCTGATATTCTTTGACAGGTCTTATAGCAATTCTAAAAATTAAAAATACGCACATAAATGTGTATTTGCACCGTTACTTAAAACATAGTATTCATATGGACATAAACATTCACCATGTTCACGATAAAGAGATAACTATAGCAATGTAGACACGAATGTGAGACAAAACAAATAAATAAACCAATCAAGCAAGCAATCGACACGAACGAGTAGTAAAATTGGCTCTTATCCAAAATGTACAATGACAATAAATAGAAGTCCTAATTAACTAAGAAATGATCATTATGTAGCTTTTAACCGTGTATTATTATAAACTCCGCCGAATAGTCCCATATGAAACATACAATTATCCACACTGTTGAATTTAACAATTGTATAATTCCTAGATATGTTTAGGAGGTAAGATAAGATATTTCATAAAGTATGTGAGATATATTATAAAGTTTATTGATAAACTTAGATATCTTTTTAAAGTTGAACTAAATGGTAAATCTGCTTGTCATATGCAATTGTCCAGTATTGTTTAAGATGTCTTTTTTAAAAGTAGTTTATATGATGTACTTACATGTAGTTTATAATTACAATTTACCCGAGGAACCTCGGGGATGTAAGTATTCGTGCAAATATAACATTACATTTGTATATTTTTCAAACTTTATCTAAATATTACACGTTAACTTAAAACTAGAACATCATAGAGTACCTGGTTTACTAGAAATAAGTGCTTGATAACAATATGTGCCTGCCATCTCCCAGTTATTGACAACTTGTCCAATGTTTGTCTCCATTCTTCTTCGTATAGTTTACCAAACATTTCTATAATCTGTTTTGGCATAACTTGTTCATCATATTCCACATCACGCGAACGAGCACTACCTATAGAACTTAACGTTCGCCCAGCCATCTCAATGAATCTAGTAAATATTTATAATGAATATTTAGAATTATATACTGCGTCATGTTCTATTGCATCTGAAGATTAGAAATATATAAGAAATGTATAAACAATTATTTTTTTATAAATTGAATATGTTAGGTCAGGGATCCTTTAACCTACAAAAAAACTACTAACACTTTTAGATATCCGAGCAGATTATCGCAAAGGTTTAACCAAATCCCTTTTATAAATGATTCATTCTAATTATCTGATTATATAAAATTATTATTCAGTCATTTTACGTCAGTTACTAATATAGAATCATATTCAAAACAGTGTGGTCCTGACCATTGATTGACGACCTAAATTATACCATTGACTGGGGCAGATTAGGTGAACATTTGTCGGTAACAATCACTGCTCACTATGTACATGTACTTGTTAAAGACACTGAATCTGTGGGATCACCAAAGGTTCTCAACACCTAAATAAGGCAATTCGAAAAACGAATCCGGAATAATACGATGTGTTGATTTATATCAATATAAATTGTTTTATTATTAAAGGCACTGAGAACCTTTGGTGACCCCACAGTTTAAATTCTATAATAAGTATACTAAGAAGTGAGCAATGGTTATTACAGACAAAAGTTCACCTAATCTGTCCCAGTCAATGGGATAATTTAGGTCGTCAATCAATGGCCAGGACCACACTGTTTTGCATATGATTCTATGTGTTACCTTTGTCGAATGCTTTCTTTTTCTTCCATCGTTTGTTCAAACTGGAACATCAAACTTTTCTGTTCTACTATAGCATTAATGCTGGAATTACAAATAAGATATATTATATTTACTTAAGAAAACAACCACATTTTACTGTTGTTGGGCAAGTACCTTTAGTTTACTAAATTAAAAGCAGGTAATTTGTGTCATTAAAAATCACGGTCATACATGTACTTGACAAGTAGTTAGTCAGAATTCCTTTCATTGAAATATAGTCCCATAAAGTTCATAGCGATGATACGGGGCATTCGACGTCAGAAAAATGCTACATCAAGAATGCCATATTTTGTGAAAAAATCCCAAGACAGGTTAAATAAGAGTGCGCTGTTTAATAATTTACATTCCCGTAAAACTACATGTCTATCACTTTTTACTCCAAAACGGATTGTGTTAATTTGATTTCGCAGATTTTTATTTGGTCAAGAAACAGGATATGGAAGACATAAATAGGTGGTACCATGTTATGCCAACTTCTAAAGTGTATGTCAAAACCAAAATGAATCTAGGAGTAACATATATGTATATAGTTATTACGCTGTTGTTTTTTTTAGTTTAGGAGAACATAGTTTTTTTCTGTAAGAGACAATAAAACAATTGTGCAAAATTTGTTCAACAAAATTCTACAAAATGAAAAAGATGAATCTATAATTATTTGTTTTTTTTTTTTATTGAAGTTGATTATGCATTTAATGTACACCAAATCGCAAAATCTGTGACGTCATCAATAATCTTGATACTTGAATTAAATAATATTGATAACGGTGCATAACATTTGCGCGCATTTCCATTATTTAATTATATTTGTATGTATTTATTTTTTGTGTATTTTTAAAATTCTGTCTGTTTTGTCTTGATCGTTAAGTTTTGTAAAATATATTTTGAATATATTGATTATACATGTACCCAGAGACATATATGTCTCTGATGTACCTATATGTTCACGGGTGTCATTCGGTATATCGAGAGAAATGAGCGTGAAAGAATATCTAACGGCGGTCAAGTATTGAGCGACGATCGTGAAAGTTCTGGTAACGGATCGTGAAAGACATTTAATCGAGAAGACATATGAAAGGTCAATACATATTCTAATTTAATTAATTACACAGACAAATTTACGACAAAATAAAACTGTCTGTCAAAATGGTTCAACATTATGATCAGTATGTGAGAATATCCAGTTTTAAAAGTACACAGTTATTACAAAACAACAAAAGGCAGATTGCTTCTCGACATTTCAATGACATAAAAAATGTAAACAAACATGATTTTTTTACAAATTCGACTAGAAAACCTACTTTAATACGCATAAGGGCATTCTATTTGAATTAATCAAATGGTTCTTATAGTTATTTTGTATAAACATAATCTGTAACTTGGTAAATAAAGAACTATTTACACAAAAATGGTTTTATTGGATCGTGAAAGATCACGTACCGCATTATTAAAGATCGTGAAAAGGATCGTGAATGATTTGATGCTACGAAGACGTTCAAATTATTTTTCAATTAAAGCAAAGTTAATATTTGTTATTGGTATTGAGAAAAGCTATATAGGTCAACATCCTCAATAGGTTTAAGCTTTTCAAAGTATTAATATTTTCAGAAAATAAAATGTAAAATAGTTGGATGATTGTAGGATGAAGCTTTTTATTGTCATGTGAAGTACTCACTTATCACGAGTTAAAGGATACCCAAATTTTGTATATTGGGTCCTATAAACTACATGTCCGTCAGACAGGATTCCCCTGACCCCGAATTTGCCTTATTTCATGGATGAAGATTCATTTTTGTGGTCAAGTCCGTATCGCGGATTCGTTAAGCTTTAGGATAACTGTCTGTTGTTATGATTGTGAGATGTATATTTTCGACTTCTGTAAGGTTTCAAATAACATCGAACTCATTATCATGCATCATTCGGCAATTGTCGTTTTATGTTGTCTAGCCTTTGGATATACACCTGTATGCTATAGCGCTATGGTATTTCGTGTATGGCGTACCTGCTGTTTGCATGTTTCATATATGACCACGATGACGTCAATTGTATTTGATATATTGAATGCTAGTAAGATGTCTATGTCTGGCTGACGGTCAGGGTTCATGTACTTTTGACCTTATGTTTCGAATTATTTGGCCAAGCATAACTTTTACATTTGTCAGTTTCTAAGGCACTGTAAGGATCAGAACACGTTTATTTGGTCTACGGGATATTTGTAGAGATCTGTATGTCATGGTTCATCTAACCTTGTACTCTTTTTATGAACCATTGACTATCATAATTTAAAAAAAAAAGATGTGGTATGATTGCCAAAGAGACAACTATACACTGGAGACCAAAGTGACACAGGACATTTACAACTATAGGTCACCGTACGGCCTTCAACAATGAGCAAAGCCCATACCGCATAGTCAGCTAGCTATAAAAGGCCCCGATATGACAATGTAAAACAATTCAAACGGGAAAACTAACAGCCTTTTTTGTATAAAAAAAATGAACGAAAAACAAATATGTAACACATAAACAAACAACAACCACTGAATTACAGGCTCCTGACTTTTGACAGCCACATACATAAATAATGTGGCGGGGTTAGACATGTTAGCGGGATCCCAAACCCTCCCCTAACCTGAGACAGTGGTATAATAGTACAACATAAGAACAAACTATAAAAATCAATTGAAAAGGCTTAACTCATCAGATGGACAAAAATACATTAAGCGCATTAAGCGCATTTGACACTTCTAGTTAAACCCTTGATATTATAGACGTTCCATAAAATTAACTATCATAAGTGGAGCAGACGAGGCATTACAGCATTTTCGCTCTGATATTCTATAGTCTGTAGTTAAATCAATCCACATCTGCGTTGTATATATGCAGAACTTAAGAAAGTACTGTTGCACAAAATGTTGGTTATCATTCAATCTCAAATTACTCATGAAAGATGCTGTTTTGCTGTAATTTTTGATTGATGGATATCATTTTGGTTTAAACGTTCGGTCTGCCTGAGTTGCACTTGACCGATTTTCGGAGCTGAATCTTTCAAATTTATATAGAGATGTTTTAGTTGTTAGTTTTTTTAACTTTCGAGGTAAAGTGTTGAATAAAAAAAAATAGCCTTGATGTTCATCCTTATCAAAATAGTTACAGGCTTCAACCAGTTGCAGGTTTATCAAATGGTAAAAGACATATTGATATCTGATTACTAGTAATAAGTCTGGTCACGTATTATCTTTCACGATCAAAATAATGCATTACCTGATCTTTCACGATCAAGTTTGATGGATATTCAACAAATTCAAGGTTTTCATAAACAAATTAATGCTTTTAAGAGAAGAACATACTTCAATTTTACTGTACTATCAGATACACCAAAGATTAAATTTCAAATATATCACGATGAACTGAAATATGACCATTATAGTAACAAAAAGCGTTTTATTTGTAATTAATTTCATAGACATGCATTCCGCCTTTTGTGTTTTTTCATAAAGTACTGCATATTTTATCTTTCTTATTTCACAATTATGTTGAGGAAGTTAAACCATTTTGACAGACATATTTTTTTGTTCGTATTTGTTCCGCGTTTTAAAAATTTAGCGATTTTTTCAAAGATTCTGACCTAGAATTTTCATTAAATGTCTTTCACGATCCGTTACCAGAGCTTTCACGATCGTCGCTCAATACTTGACCGCCGTTAGATATTCTTTCACGCTCATTTCTCTCGATAAACCGAATGACACCCGTGATGTTGTAACACATTTGGTTAACAAAGAATTATTGTATTGTACATTAATACATATGCGGTTCAATAAATTGCACGTATGCCTTAATCTGGGCCTGTTACTGGATTTGTCACGATCCCTTTATATTTTTATTTAGTATTCAGTATGAATAATATATATTGTAAATTAGCACATGTTTTTAAATCAAACCATTTATTCACTGTACTATTATGCATATTTTTAGGGGCCAGCTGAAGGACACCTACGGGTGCGGGAATTCTCGCTACATTGAAGACCCATTGGTTACCTTCGGCTGTTGTCTGCTCTATGGTCGGGTGGTTGTCGCTTTGACATATTCACCATTTCCTTTCTCAATTTTAGTCATATCTATTTTAAAAAATAACAATTCGGTCATATTAATATGAATTATCTTAAAATTTATTCTTTACCTAGCTTACCTGTAAAACAAATGCGCGCAAATGAAATTAAAAGCTGCGCGCAGACGTATTTGTTTTTTGAACCCCTAAATGTGCGCAATTATAACGCGCCCAATGGTTATATTTTATAACATACTTTTCCTGCTTGAGGGATTTGATGACATTAGCAATATCCCCAATAGTTTGATGAAACTTGTCCTTCTTGGCAAATATCTTCTGTTCAGCAACAATACTGCTAGATGCTATAGTTTGTTTGGAATAGTCATGCAAAACGTCCATTGTTTCTAGCATCTCAGTCAAATTGTACTGGAGTCGTCTGTTAAATGACAAATATACCAACTATTACAAATTAAATAAAACGACAAGAACGGTCCACAAAAAATCCAAAAAATTAGACTACATCTTTAAGTAAGACTTTTAAAAAATGGCTGCCGATTTATAGTTAAGAAATAATTCCTTCGTGTCATGCTCTATGCTCATTTTAACATGGGTAGGCATTATATGTGTCGATATTTTACACTGAGCGTTAGCGAGGTGTAAAATGTGGTCAAATATGATGCCTTCCCATGTTAAAATGAGCATAGAGAATGACATGAAGGAATTATTTCGATTCTAATATGACAAATATGTAATATTTACAGGCCGAAGCGTACGAAAATACCGTAAGAATATTTGGCTGTTCCCGTTTCCTCCCCGAAGAGTCTGTATATTACATTTCGAGCGTGGCAAATATATGTTGTCTTATAAAAATATATGATTAAAGTTTATTTTAGCTGCTTAAATGTAAATATACAAAAGGATAACGATGGAAATAACGTTAATATAAACAGTAAGTCCGTGCGCATGTGACAAACATATTTTTTGTGCTTATTAGAACACGGCTTTGTTAACAAAGCGTAATAATGACGTCATATTAGAATATCCTTTTGTGATCTGTCTTGTATTTTGATGGCAAATAGTAGTTTTACTGTATTAATAATGTGATGAAATGTGTCATTCGCGCCAAAGTGACTTTTCAAAAGGGAATAAGATTTTTTAGTGTATCCAACGTTATTTTTTGTGGTATATATGTTTACTAAACATTGTATTGTTTGATTATTTATTTATTGCTATTTTTTGTGTGCATTTATTTAAGATTAACTTAAATGGTACATTGACAGATCATCAACAATTAAACTAAGCATCATAATTGATGGTAAAATCTCGTTCAGATTGACTGATTGATTATTGTCTGCTTAACGTCTACATTTCTTTTAAAAGAACATATTCAGATGTATAATTTATAAATAATACTTGCTGAATTTCTCGTTCCTTTTCTTCAATCTTGTCTTGTAATCTTCTGACATACTTCTTACTCGTACGTGGTTCCTCTCTTAGAGGGTGTTTGGTAAACAGCTTATGGATTCTAGTGGTTCCGGATGTTGATACATTGACGGAGGCACTTATGGTTCTTATGGTGTATAATGGGGGGGAAATATTCAGAATCATAACACATATAACAGTAGAGATCATTAACCACATAATAAACTATAAAACAAACAGTAAATTGACTGTTTCAAAATTATATATGAGCTTTTTCTGCTAATTTGTTAGAATCAAATCCCGATAGAATCCATATTTATGACGAAAACTAATAAAATCAGAACCACAAAAAGAAACATTGTTCTATAAAGAAAATTCAAAGTCCATATCCAGAATATATTTAAATTTGATAAAATTTAAATTTCTCTTTTGAATGGAGTGACATTAACATACAAATGGGTAAGGAAAACCCTGTTGTATTATTTTTTTTAATCTTATTTATAAAAGGGTTATATCATATTTACCCCGAAACATTCTATAAGTATGCACTAGTCCCAAGTCAAGAGCCTGTAATTCAGTGGTACATTTTTTGTAGATGTTTGTTGATGTGTTTCACATTTGTTTTTTGTTTCTTGTACATTGATTATGCCGTTAGTTTTCTCGTTTGAATTATTTCACATTTGTCATTTGGGCCATTTTATAGCTCACTATGATCTTTGCTCATTGTTGAAAATCATAGGGTGACCTATAGTTGATACCGTATGTGTCATTTGGTGTCTTGTGGAGAGTTGTCTCATTGGCAATTATACCACATGTTCTTCTTGATAATAATTCTTTTATTTCGAAAGTGTGAATGTAAGCCATTTCTGTTATACATGTAAACTAAGTAAAATCATACGTGTTTAATGTTTCACTCAGTTGTAGAAGAAAAAAGGACTCACGTATGTTGTTGGTTTTTGAAAGTGGGAATAAAGACTTATAAACGAACTGAAACTTGTTGTTTATTTGATTCCTTACCCCGGTGATGGTTCACGACTAGCCACACCTGACACGACATATACTCCAGTACTGCAAGAAAAACACTGCAACTTCACTTTTTTTTTATTAAAAAAACCATATTGTTAGTCTTATAAAGATAAAGAGAGGCTACGTACTAAGATAGTTTTTTTTATAATTCAATACGGAGTTGTTCTTGTTTTATGTCTATTAACTTTAAGTTTGATGGAAACTATAAAAAGCAGAAGACGTATTGTTCAATTCCAGATTTGTAGTACAGCACATTGTTTTTCAATACTTTTTCAAAATTATTTACGGTGTAGACGATAGGCATATAAAACTCCGAATATTTGAATGATGCAATAATAAATACTTATTTTAGATCTTAAAGTGTAGAACATATTTTACTTATTCTGCTAGTCATTTTAAAGGCTGTCATTTCATACGAGATCATATGACAAATAAATAATTTTAAATCGATGAAATTGATAATATTGTGCGCATTTGTTTTAATTCTAAAAACAATGCATTTAAATAATTGATCCTTTCTTTTCTGTTTTTTAAATAAACTACATTTGTTTGTCCATGTATAGTTGCCATTGACTCATGACATCGTAATTCCAACAGAAGTGATTTTTCTTTACATTGTTATATGTCATATGTATCACACGGAACATTAGGCTTTTCATACTTCAGTAATAAATTACTTTATTTAAAGTTCGGCCTTTTAAAGTTGTTATTTAACCTGGTTTACTTAAATATTCCTATCATATTATGATTCAACGTTAATTTTCGTTCACATATTTTCAACCCAGAAGATACTTACACGGAGCTTAAGAATTCTAGCATGGACGCTACATCCTTTTCCACATATTCCTCATAATGTAATATCCTATCATGAGGAAGAAAGTTTGTCTCAATAGCTTCAGGAAAATTCATGTTTTCATGATCATGAACATAATCGCTGAACCCCAGTAAAAATGGAACCGAATTCATCTCATTAGCGACTGGACCTAACTTGTCTCGGTTTTTGTCCCATGCCTTGATGCAGTTTTCCAACTCTGAGATATATTCCGTGACAGTTTTCTTTTCTTCTCTCTGTTTTTCCTGGACAACATCAATAAGTGTTGTTTCAAATTTCTTTATCAAATCTTTTACATCTTGTATTTGTTTCTTATTTTCTGTATCAGATATAATATCATTTAAGTCGGTAACAAGCTTTACGGCTGTTTCAATGTCATGGTTAAGGTTAGTCAATAAACTTCTAACAATGGCTGCACATTTAGTCCAAGCTGTAGGGACCGATTCTATGTCATGTTCAGCATGTTTATTAGAACAGCAGTCTTGACAGATGACATCTCCACATGTTCCACAGAATCTATTATATTCGGTCTTATGCTCGTCGCATACATATTTGATGATACAGGGATCTGTTCTGCTGCTTACTTTGTACGAGTCTCTTTGCTTTCCAGATTCTGCAATTAACCCAGCTTCGTCTTTACACGCATGCCCATGATTACAAGCATTACAGAGATGTCGTGAACATTTACTACAATATGTATCATATCTCCAAGTAAAACACAAATCACACTGCTCTGGGTGAATGGAATCCATTTTATTTTAGATAGGCTCGTTATTTAAATGTTATTATAGACTTGAACACAGAAAAAACGTACCATGCGAATCGCTGAAATGAATGCGTCACATTTCATTAATTTAATTTTGTTTAAATGAAAATATGCCTTTTCCCGCTCAATTTTCTTTTTTGTTTTGTTCTTTTATAAATAGGTGTCTCATAATCATCATAAATATACATATTGTTGCTAGATATTTTACAATACATATCACGCCCAGTGTGTCCACCCTGCTGTTTGTATACCTACCATATTAAGTACGATGCAACATTATTTAATTCATGATAGGATTCCACAACATATTCTATAAAGGAGAATCAAGACAAGACGGGAACAAATTATGACTAATAGGACAATTTACAAATATTTGATAAATTAATGAAAGTCCAGTAACTGTTGTTCATAGCCTACATGTAGTGGTGTACAAAGAACACATTATAATTTTTATACGAATTAACATACAATTATCATTAAGGCTTCCCTTACACAGAATCAGAAATGTACATGACTGTATTCTTTCTTTACAATGAAGGGGAGTAAACTGTAAAACTAAAATATCACTTTGTACAGAGAACGTTTTTTTTATTATTATATATTTAAAATGAATACACCCAACCCTTTTTCCCAACAACAGTCGTGTAGGACAAAACATTATTATTACTGCTTGGAATGGTACACTATTTTAAGAATGATGTATCATGTTCTTTTTGATATACAATGTACTAGGAAATAACCACTCAGAGGACTAGAAATACATTAAATAGAGCTAAAAAACACGCCAACAGTTCTATGCTATCTGAAATCCTACTTATTCATTAAAAAACATAATGGTAGACATTTTACCATCGCAATGTAAAAGTCATCTTCTGTCGTCTATTTTTTTAATCCAGTGGATGAGAAGATTAAGCACTATCCAATAATCTAGTTTGTGAAATGAAATAAAATTGCTTGCATCCACCAAAACCGAGGTCATTGTATATAATGCTTATTTTGCTTCTTTTAATTATACGAAGACAATTTAAAAAGTACAATTGACAGCCCTAATTCGAGAGAGAGAAAAACAACAGAAAAACCTAGTTTGAAAATGACGAAATGACAAATAACAATTCACAAAACGATACACAGAAAATATCAGATTGAGAAACACAAACTTCGAGATCATTAGGGTGCTTCGGATAGGAAAGCACATCCTGCACCACAATTGTCTCCTGTCATGTTGCTTAAGGTAAAACAAAATTTATTATAGAGTATTTACAAACCATCAGAATTCAAAGATGTAGTTAAGTGAAATAAAAAAAAAACCATGTAGAATTAAAAACTTCAATAAGTCAAAAGACCATCTGATAGCTAAAAAATATTGATAGCTTATGCAACTCTTTTTTACTATTATAATTGATTTTTTAAATAATGGCGGGAGAAGCTGACCCAGGGTTTTATCTTATATTTATATGCAACCATTTCATTTTTTGGGGAAACATTTAAAATCTGCTTAAATTATAAATATGACCTTTTAATGAGTTATTGAAGTCTTCTATGGAGAGAAATGTTGGTGATATGGGGCAAAATATTTAACCTTGTGTCATAAGAAAAACAGCTAAGAAGTCCGAACATCTGACAAAAGTTTATAACCCTGGCATACGTACAGGCATCCGCAACAAGAGTTTGATGTAGTTTTTCTGAAATATACATGTAGTAAGAAAACATATATCGGAGTCAATCTATATATCAATAAATTATCTAATAAAAGATGCAACACATTGAGAATAAATTATTATGTTTTTATTTAAATCAAGCGTAATAAATATATAAAAAGGCAAACAAAAGTAACAAAACAAACTAGTGGAGTTATTACAGAATGCAATATAGGATACAGCAACAGTTTCACAAAGATTTGCACGTGTCTCACCTGATTCACAAATATTTTAATTTTTGGGCATTTTTATTGAAATTGTCAATAATCAAAATACGTAACTGTGCAACTTGAAAATTTCAAAATGAAAGTAATTTTATTAGAAAAATACAAATTTAGAAAGTGTACTGTTGTTATTTGAAATGTGTTAATATGACACATTAAAGATATACCAATAAACAATTATGTCTTTTGATTAACTAGGAAATCATGCAGTTTTATAGACTAGTCTTATAAATAAATTTGGTGTATTTACTGTCTTCTGATTGGTTAAAACAATTAGCTTTATTTTCAATGTTATCAATTTTTATGGCGACACACCCACTCTAACGTTGTGTATTCATACGCAGACATCTGTGTACGTTGATATTCGTAATAATATATATCTTTGAGCCTTATTTTTGATAAAAATTTATTTATTATGAATGGTAATAATTTATTGTGAATTTATTGAACCATAAAATTAATTTTTTACTCTTCACATCTAACATAATCCGCTTCGCGGATTATTCAATGTGAAGAGTCAAAAATTAATTTTATGGTTTAATAAATTCAAAATAAATAACAGCCATTCATTAAATGAAAAAAATAATATTATCTGCGGCCAAAGAGTTTTTCAGTTTTTCAAAAGTGAATTAAACCACATATTTACCTAATCGAAAGACACTTATTGTTTATTTTTCATTTTCAAGAAGAAAACAATATAGTTGATGTCAAATTTTTATAAAACAAATTATATATCAAACTTTTTACACTAACTTTACATGTTAAAAGCGCATGACTTTGAGCGCGTTGCTTATCATTTTTCTCAAGGTGAATATGCTCTGATATTCAAATCCAACACATAAACTAGAGAAAACATTATAAGTTATCGGTCGTCCCTCTGTCTATATCACTCTGTTCAGCTCTTAATATTATTCCGTATCATGTCTTTGTGACGTCAAATACGTTGACCCGGCCTTAATAACTTTGACCCGGACATATCAGCGACGTCATAATGTTTGAACCGACGTTAATAACTTTGACCCGAACTTATCAAGTCATCTTTTGTGTGCTGTGAAACAAAGAAAACACTTCTGAAACACGCAAATATAGCCCGATAAATCGATTATCAGATTATCTGCATATTGATATTGTAAAATATCAGCTGCTTGACATTATATGAAGGCTTTTTGATCTCGTTCACTACGCTCACTCGACAAAAAGCTTCATATTATGTCTCGCAGCTGATATTTTACGATATCAAAATGCAGATAACCTGATAATCGGTACTTATATGGTTCGCTACTGACCCCATACGGATCCATAGAGGGTTAGTAAAATCCATAGGAGGTGAGGCCGGAGGCCGAGTCCCCTATAAATTTTATTCACCCTCTATGGATCCGTAGGGGGTCAGTAGTTAACCGTATAACGAATTTATCGGACGCTGGGCTTTTTCTGCGGCGTTTTGTTGAAAAATAAACAATGAAACACAACAACATTAATAGATGACGTCGCCATTAACGCGTCACGAACCCCATATGAAACTTACTAACCCCATACGGTCTCATAGGGGGTCACCACATAACGGCGTTTCACCAATCACAACGTGATAAATTATCTGTGGTCCGATAAACTATAATATGTAGTTTCTGAATAACTCATCTTATCTCAGAACTATGATAATTCTTAACTTGTATCAGCCCGGAAAGTCAACTTTTATTCAGCTTTGTGTGACTTCTTACGTTGGAAAGATAGCTTAACTAGATGCTTATAAGCCTACATCGTTTAAGACCAATTTTTTAAATGACCACTTTACCTCCTTTTGAAACCAATCACATCTCCATACGTTTCATTATTATACTATATATCTTTATGCATACATGCAATATAAAACTGAGGACGGACGTTTGTGTCAGGTGATAGCAAAAGCCCCGACTAACTAGATGAGCTTAATAAAATAGATCCTATATCTTGCATACAATATAATATCATAACAAAAAAATATATTTTCAACTACTTAAAAACAACTTTAGGATTATGTACATATATCACAGAACAGTTTTACCAGCACCAATAATAAAAAAAAACCAAGTGAAACTACGAGCTACTGCTCACTGATGATACCCCGGCCCAAGTGATATATGTAAAAAGCAGTATAAACATAACGTAATGGAGGGACATGACTTAAATTCAAACTAGATCTATGTTTTGTTATAATAAGCATTGTGTTTCATAACATTTGGCTTAGGCAAACTTAAGAGAGAAAATGGAAACGGAATATTCAGGATTTCTTTTAATTGTGAAAGGGCATAGCTCTAGAACAGAAAACATAACGCAACCTAAATTCAAACTTGATATGTGTTTAATGTCAATAAGAATTATGCATATTAAGTTTCAAACCATTTGGTTGAGACAGATTAATTTTAGAAAACCTTAAAAATGGTTAAATCTAAGTCATAACGTGTACGAAAATATGCATACTCCACAAGGCAAAAAAAAAAAAGAGTATGTACCCGCACATGATGCGAGTCTTTGATTTATACAGTAATAGATTTAAAACAAAAATTATTATAAATTTCAAGCTAGGATGATATTGTATCAGTTATAATTACAAGTTGTATTCTTAAATTCTATTTTTTTTAGCGACTCTAAACACCGATGGTTCCGACACGTTTCCAACTTCAATAACAACACAAACTTATATTATAATATTATGTTACTGATTGAAAATTATCTCATCAGCCACAAGACGTAACTTGCAACTGAGACATACTTGGTATATTATGTAATTTCCGGACACGAGTATAACTTCTAAACTAGCTACTTTTGCTGCAAGTATAGTTTACTCTTGTTCCAAACAAAGCGTATAAGCTTAATCTAAGGACGTTCGTTACTCCGTTTCAAAATAACAAGCTTTTTATAAGACCATTACAAATGGGATAGTTTATAAATAAAGAACATAATAAAGCAGAACAAACATGTTGGGTCCGTGTGCTTGTTTTCGAGATATAAGCAATTGAACATTTGGTGGGATATAATTCTATCAAGATTTTTCTGTGATTTTATATGGGCACCTTTGTTCTTTCAAAACGATGAAAAAATAACTAGGATTATATAAGGTTTTCAAATATGACTGTTCATTACATTGGTTGCAATGAATTACTTTGATTTCCCAGTTAGATAAAAACCGATAATTTCACATGTGAAATAAACGTGGTTATTTCACTCTCTGACATCATACAACAATAGGCGTTGTCAAGACGTCGATAACGTCGAAACAAAACATGCGTAGGAAAAACATGTAGTTCCTTAAATTTGGTACATTAATTTCATTAAAAAAAGCAATTTGACAATGTAATAAAAAGTATAACTAATCGCCGTATTTGAATATCAAAAATAAGACAACTTGTGACCGAACGCCGCTATGGATTAAACTCGTGCTGCGCACTCGTTTAATCCATGCGTCGTTCGGTCACGCGTTGTATTATTTTTTTATATTCAAATACGGCGATTAGTTATACTATAATTAACCATATGTTACCAAATTATGAGAGAAAATAAGGTGATAGTAGGCAAGTTTTTGAATGATCATAAATGGATAAAACCAGCGGATTCCGAATATCAGGCAAAAATTCAAAAACAAGAGGAGCAAACATCTTTCAATCAAAAAGTTTAACAAACAAGTCCTACTGCAACTTAACATTGAATGTCTAATCAGATTTAATCAATGTCAGTCACATGCCTGTGCTACACCTTTTATCATCAATGGCCCATTCTTATGAAGATACAAGGCAGGCCAAATACTACAAAGAAACAGGGGTCCACTTTTTGTGTACTCTCTGTAATGATCCTTATCAAACTTAGTTCTGTGCTCAACATCGCCGTCCATGTACATTTCAGGATCTTGAACCGCCATCAACCACGATAGTGTAATACACTTTTCAAAAAACTTCTGTTTGGTGATTTGGCGTAAAATCCCTTCGTCTAACCATCCATGGGAATGTAAGTATTCAACAAATTTATGGTTTTTCTCGAAGTCCTTCAATAAAAAGAGATGTTGTATATTTTTATTTCCTCACTTTAGATTAAAACTCAGATATCAAAATAAAAAAAATATAATAATACAGGATAGAATGAAAAAAATTATGTAAGATTAATTATCTAATGTTTTATAATTGTTATTGCTTTACAAGTTAACATACCTTACTTATAACATATGCTACATTGATAGCTATTGCCTTTCGTGCATCCATCAATTGTTTTATCTCTGTAGTATGTTGTTTAAGGAATTGTGTAACCTAAAATATACAACAAATGAATACATTTTGTAATAAAGGGCTGCTCTTTAGCGCATGGTACGCCCTGTCAAATACCCCCCCCCCCCCAAGTACCTTTTATATTTATTAAGGCATATACATTAGATAAAAGTTATAGATGAGATGAAATAGACTAAGTTTGGAAAATCCCCCCTTTTTTAAGCATAAAAATTCATAACACGGAAATGTAAAATCTGAAATTTATAAAAATTGAAAGGGAGCTTACGTCAATAGATATAAACAATTCACTTAGGTTTCATGGAAATTGGTGAAAGTGTTTTTGAGTTATTGTCCGAAGTGTGGACGACGGACCCCCTTTTTTATGAATAAGCCCCATAAATCCAAAACTTAAAATCTGAAATTAAAAAAAAACGAAAGGGAGCTTACTTCAATAGATATAAACAATACACTTAAGTTTCATGGAAATTGGTGAAAGCGTTTTTGAGTAATTGTCCGAAGTGTGGACGACGGACCCCCTTTATTATGAATAAATCCCCATAAATCCAAAACTGAAAATCTGAAATGAAAAAAAAACGAAAGGGAGCGTACGTCAATAGATATAAACAATTCACTCAAGTTTCATGAATATTGGTGAAAGTGTTTTTGAGTTATTGTCCGAAATGTGGACGACGGACTGACAGATGGACAGACGGACGGACAGACAGACGGACAACGGTATACCATAATACGTCCCGTCTAAAAGACGGGCGTATAAAAACGACTCATCAACGCATATTTGGAATTTTGGTAATAGTTAAAAGTTTTATCTCAACTGACAAGTAGTATGCCTGACAGTTAGACATTGGAAGCTTAAAATTCGTGAAATAAAATTAACGGTACCAATTTTCTTGCACCAGATGCGCATTTCGACAATACATGTCTCTTCAGTGATGCTCGTGGCCAAAATATTTGAAATCCAAAGCTTAATATATAAAAGATGAAGAGCTACATGTATAATCAGTTAAATAGCTTCCCTGTGAGCAACAGCCCCTCTATTAGAGAAAAAAAATCATGATAGGAAACGCCAGCCCTGGACTTGTATTAAGTGGGAGATATATTTATATAATAGTTCCCCATACGCATGCGCTGTTGGAATGTTGTTTCATGCAGATGGAAATGGATATTTCTTAATGAGGAAGCTGGAATCATCTCTTTTGTAGTAAATATTTTCTTTTTAACCTAAACTTATTGTCAATTTCTAGATTTAAGTCAAGATATTAAGCAGACTTATTTTTATTTGTGGTATTATTGTATACTGTTGAATTTAAAATTTAAGGTAAAACTATAGATGCCTTTTCATATTTTACATTCGTTCCTTATTCACATACATTTTATTTTCAATAAAATAAAAACTGTTTCGTTGTAAATCTTAGTATCGAGCTGACATAGTCCTAAACATGATACCTGGACCGTCTTTAATTCCGATTACCCTATGTTAGTGTGAAAATAAATTTTACTGAACATACTTACATCCGAAGTTGATCTATCCAAAAACAACTTTCGAACCAAGTCTTGCATTTGTTGACTTGAAAGCTGACAGCATGCTCTATAACAACCCTGGGAAATTTGAAAGTAAAAAAATCATTAAATCGGAAATTGTTACTGAATGGACATATTATACAATCTAAAATTGTGATAAAATTGAATATGACATAAATTAGGACCGAATATAGGTTATCAAAAAATAGTATGCAATGAACTGAAACAACATTGATTTGTAAGCAATTCAAGGGATTAAACATAAGTTTATTTTCCAATGGCAATTGTATCAGTGATCGATTGGTTGATTGGCGATTGATTGATTGGTTTTAATGCCACTTTCAGCACTGTTGTGCTATTTCGTGGCGGTTGATTTTTATTGTTGGACGAAATCTGGATGCATGTATCACAGTCACATTCATTATCACTGAACTAGTATATATTTGTTTAGGGGCCAGCTGAAGGACGCCTCCGGGTGCGGTAATTTCTCGCTACATTGAAGACTTGTTTGTGACCTTCTGCTGTTGTTTTTTCTATGGTCGGGTTGTTGTCTCTTTGACACATTCCCCATTTCCATTCTCATTTTTTTTTAAATTTCAAAAGCAATATCTTTGCCTTCAACTTATACAATATAATGTTGTTGTTGTTTTTTAAACACTACCTGCAGTATAATGAATAAATGGCGAACTATTATGTCCTCAGACCATTTTGTGCTGAGGTCGTCAACTGCTTCTGTCCATTCATTGTCATAAAGCTCAGAATATAATTCTGCTATTCTTGTCGGTCTGAATTTATCGCCCAAGTCTGCGATGCTGGTATTACCTGCCATAAGTTTTGCTCCAGCTACTTGACTCAATCTGAATGCAAAATACACATCAAAGTAGTTCAAACAAATTCAAAGACCACCAATTATGTAACTAACGAATTACAATTATATCTTAAATCTCCCGCCTCCCTTTCTAATAAAAACTATCACGACTGCATTGTTTTATGTAGTTCTCTAATAATTACAATACAATTTTCAAATATTAACTAATCAGAAAGAAGACGAACATTTAAATGGATAAGTCGTCAAAAGTGTCAAAATATCATTATGCATCAAAAAATGTTAATGAAATTTATATTGATATTGATAATCATGATACTGTTTTATACTCTTTTTCGATGATATGTGAACACTTGTTTTTCATTTGTTGCTTTTATTATCGATTTTAATTAAAAATATCTTCGATGAACTTCAGGAGCCTGTACTTCAGTAGTTATCGTTTGTTTATGTGTAACATATTTGTTTTTCATATATTTTTATACATAAATGAGGTCGTTAGTTTTCTCGTTTGGATTGTTTTACATTGTCTTATCGGGGACTTTTATAGCTGACTATGCGGTATGGGCTTTGCTCATTATTGAACGCCGTACGGTGACCTATAGTTGTTAATGTTTGTGTCATTTTGGTCTTTTGAGGATAGTTGTCTCAATGCCAATAATACCACATCTTCTTTTTTATAAATAAGCTAACATATAAGTCAAAATTAGATATGAAATAGCGCACATTCGAAAAAAATAATGTTCATCAAAACAAAGTTAAATTTCATCTGGTATTGAATTAACACGTGTCAATATAATTGAACAACATCATTCTTGTATTATGGGGGACGAACTGTAAGAACTGTTAGAGCTCAATAAATGAAAAGCTTATTAAAACACATTACAACTCTTTATGAAATCATTTAAATTGATGGATTTTTTTTTTAATTTTTAGCTAGGCTGCAATCATAAACGTAAATAAGAATATGTAATATGAGTGCCAATTTCAGAACTCTCCATCCAAGTCACAATGTATATATACAAAACAAATGACAATGATAGGTCTAATTACGGCTTTCAACACGGAGCCTATGCTCACATCAAAAGGCAACCCATAAAGGGCACCAACTTGTCCTGTGTAAAAAAATCAAACAAAAATGGGATTGTGCTATACAAAAACTATGTTAATTGGACATGCTTTGATACTATATATGCCCTTGAATTTTTACTAGCTAACATTTTTGTTCGCTTTGGGGATTCCGTATATCGTCAGATTATCGGAATTCCAATGGGGACTAACTGTGCACCACTTATTGCGGACCTCTTTTTGTATTGTTATGAGTTACAATTTAAGTCAAAAATAAGCAAAGACCCATCAAAACAACATCTGATAAACAAATTTTATAATACTTTTAGATATTTGGATGATATTTTGGCTCTCAATAATGACGACTTCAGTATGTATATTAATGAAATTTATCCTGATGAACTTACTTTAAATAAAGCTTATACTAACAATGATCACTGCCCTTTCCTCGATCTTGATATCTATATCACTAACGGAAAGCTGAATACTAAAATTTATGATAAAAGGGATGATTTTTCATTTCCTATCGTTAATAATCCGTTTTTAGATGGTGACGTTCCCTTGTCAGCATCTTACGGTGTTTATATATCTCAACTTGTACGATTCGTTCGTGTATGTAACAATGTTTAAGATTTTTACGAGAGAAATTTATGTATTACTGAAAAATTATTACACCAGGGTTTTCGATATCACAAACTAGTCAAAACATTTACTAAATTTTATCATCGGTATAAAGACATCATTCGTAAATATAGCTCAACATGCCGACTTCTTATACGTTTAGGTATTTCACATCCATTTGTTTATGGAAATATTCTTTATAAAGCACAAAGGTGTCAGTATTCACCTCAGAAACTTACAAAACCTTTGAATAGACTTATTAAGAAGGGATATAATTACGATACTGTTGTCAAGTCATTAAAGATTGCATATTTTGGCGTTAATATTGAGTCACTGATAAGGGTCTTTGCGTCGGAACTAAACACATCTATTCTAAAACCAGTTGTTGGCATGACACGGGTTATGTTCTTCTCATATATGTTATGGTATGATACTTAACCCCTAACGGGAAGGATTGTGGCTGATGTTCATATGATGAAATCATAATCTTTCAGTCAGTTTAATTGAAGTCTGGAGCTGGCATGTCAGTTAACTGCTAGTAGTCTGTTGTTATTTATGTATTATTGTCATTTTGTTTATTTTCTTTGGTTACATCTTCTGACATCAGACTCGGACTTCTCTTAAACTGAATTTTAATGTGCGTATTGTTATGCGTTTACTTTTCTACATTGATTAGAGGTATAGGGGAGGGTTGAGATCTCACAAACATGTTTAACCCCACCGCATTTTTGCGCCTGTCCCAATTCAGGAGCCTCTGGCCTTTGTTAGTCTTGTATTATTTTAATTTTAGTTTCTTGTGTACAATTTGGAAATTAGTATGGCGTTCATTATCACTGAACTAGTATATATTTGTTTAGGGGCCAGCTGAAGGACGCCTCCGGGTGCGGGAATTTCTCGCTACATTGAAGACCTGTTGGTGACCTTCTGCTGTTGTCTTTTTATTTGGTAGGGTTGTTGTCTCTTTGACACATTCCCCATTTCCATTCTCAATTTTATTGGATTATCCTTACCACAAGATCGGCAATACGTTGGAATATTTCAATATAAAATCGGAGAAAAAGATTCAAAGTATTTAACTCTGTAGTTTTCGACATTGGAAAATCATTCTTAAATCCGTTTGTCGATCATTTCAATTTAAAAATGTAATGGAACAACATTTGACGAAAGAGCACAGATAGTTAAACATTTATACAACTTCATAGAAAAACAGTTTCTTCCTTAGTATGGGTCTTTCGGTAGCAAAAATGTACCTGACAGTAAATCATATCTACATATTATCTAAAAACACTTTTCGATTTCCTGGTATCTTTGATGAGTTTATTCTATTGTTAATGATATAAGTGCCTGATATTGATAGAGAAGTTTATCAACATGAGGGGGGGGGGGGGGGGGGGGGGGGGCGATATTTGTCAGAAGTTAATTAGCATTGCCACACCGTTAATACATGTATGTCCATACTGTTTGTGTTGGTCAATATTTTACGATACATTTCACACGGTTGCGCTCGATAATTACCACTGTGTATCATCGCCACCGGTAATTGGGTACTAACGAAGCGGAGAGAAATAGAAAAAAAAGTAAACAAGTTAAGAATTCATTCAATTTAAAGCATTTCCATTCATTTGATGAGGATGCCGCTTAAGAAATGATTTTCTGATATATAATTCTTCAAAGTATTAGGCCGATAAGTACAAAATTAATACAAGAATTTGTGTAATACTCCAAAACTTGCCACTTAGTACCTGACAATTTTGAGGTCGATCGTCCTCTGTCGCCCCATTCTCAAGATATTGAACTGTTTTTCATTATTTTTTCAGACACGTTTTTAGATAATAATAGTGTGGCATCATATTTACTGAAATTTGTTGTCAAAAACATGTTTTTAAAAGAATATGGACAAAAAAATTGTTTGTTTGTTGTACGGCGAATTGCAGGACGTTGTACGGCGAATTGCAAAATAACAACTTCTGTCTATACGGCGTCTTGCAATTTATAATAATGTTAAGAGGAAATTAATCACTGTTTAAATAATATCAAGTGACGATATTTTGTTGATATTAAAGATCTACAGGCTTACAAATATACAAAATGTCGTACTTATCAAATATTAATAAATATATGCCGTTAATTTAGTTCAGAAGTCCTCGTTGCGTACCGCTTTTCGATTTTCAACAACGAAAACTCGTACCTTATACATGTTATAGTTGGCTATAAAAAGCACCGACCGAAAAATGTGGAAGGACTCAACAAGAAAACTAAGGGCCTAACTTATAACAAAACAATTTATGAAAACAACAAATAAGATCATAGATGAAGCAACGACAACCACCGAACCACAGGATCGAGAATTCGAACAGACACATAAAAAAAATTTATTATCTAATTTCTGAAATGATTCATTTGTAAAAAGAAAAATTAGGAAAATACTTTGTTTTCATCGAAAGTAAGGAGAAAAAAATCGTGAATTGCATTTACAATTAATTTTCTTGTCAGTTTTTTTTTGAAAATATATAATTTGTATACATCTTAAATGCTGTCAATCAAATGCTAGTTCGATTTAATGCATAATTAGATGGTGGTGGTGCTGGTTTTTTTTTTTTTTTGGGGGGGGGGGGGGTAGAGGGTCCGTGAATATGTTAACATCACCTTGATTTTGACAAAAACAGTTAACAACAAATTTTAAATACTGATAAGAGTTAACAACAACTAATTTACCCTTTTTCCAAACGAACACAAAAGCAATGAAAAGGGAAAGTGCATCTCTTCATTCTATTCAAAAGTTTGAAAACCACTGTACAAATTCGCAGAAATGCCAAGCTCCATAAGGAATCTTTTATAAAGCTGACTAATTTTCAGAATACACACGCAAGTACCATGTTTTTTTTTTATTGACACATGAACAGACAACTGAACGGACGGAAAAGCAGACGGAGTGATTGACTCCAAGAAAAAGGACACTACATGTATTTTATAAATAATCGAACATGCTCCAAACAGCAAAAGGGATTCTTCTTCTGGTTATGTATATTGTTGAGTAAATGTTTTATGTCAATCAGTCGTAGCAAACTTTGGTTATCGTCAAGACGTAGGAAAGTGTAACAAACAGATAGAATGAGTGAATACTATATATAGGGCACAAACATTATTTTTTTATGGCGGGGGCTCTTATAGATCAAGGTTACATCTCAGTCAGGGTATTCATACGACTCATTGCTTAAATAATTTTATTAAAAGAAATTGCGAAGGTTTACTGATTTTTATTTTAACTCATCAAAACCAGTGTATAAATCAGAAAGTAATATGTAAGGTGTCACAAGTTGAAGCACTCTTTCATCTCCAAGTCCTTTTTAACAACTCTGAGTTGATATATAAAAAGCTTAGGCCCATCTTTACATTTCTGAAGCCTTAGACTAGAAAATTTGACATCAACTTGAGAATCAAGTCCTCATTTTCAGCCTCTTCTACCAGGCCAAACTGTTCAGTTATTTTACGAATTGCAAATTGAAAAGGTACTTTATTTTTCACAATTCCGTCCAGGTACTCTGGGTCAATATAACTTATCAAACATTCCATATACATCTAAATTATTTATATTACATCATAGGACTGACCATGGTTTTAGCTGGATAAGAAGTGGCTTTTCCTTTTAACGTTTTGGATACATTGCAAATAGAAGTCAGAAATAACTACATTGGTTAGACATATAAAGAGAGGCATGAGATATTCCTACGTGTTTAACACTGCCGCATTTGTTACACCTGCGTGACCCAACTTGAATCCGTAACCTTTGCTATATAGTCTTTGTATTTAGTTCATTTTTTAAATTTTGGTTCATTTAGTATATGTTTCAAGAAACAAACATTGAACTTCTATCCTCTTTTTTGTAGTTAAATGATTGCTCACTTATGAGACAGCTTCAGGTATACCAATACACAGTTACAAGTTTAGTTTCGCATTATAGCCATGGTAAATTTTCTAAATATGAAAGTTTTTGTACAATTGAATTGATTTTTAGATAGTTGATATTTGAATAATAAAATAAAAGCCTTCATAGTGGTTTTATATGAACATTTAGATTGTTTTTAACATGTTTTATAAGTCATTTTGTATTGTTTTTCAACAAAGGTTTGATGCTCGATCTTTTCAATTCAATTTTATGGAAAACTGAAAACAGCAGAAATGCATATGATTTGTTTACCTCTTGATAGATATATGTCTATGGTTTCAGGAAAGGTATCACTCTTATTGATTGAAATTTTCCTTTGGACCAAGTTTTTGAGATCTTTGTGACATGTTCAACCTCCTATTTTGCATTATTTGGTATCAAATAAATGCTGATTGTTGCCATTTGTTGCCGTTATTTTTCTCTTTTGAATTGTTAATGCCCGTGTCACACTATCCCGATTTTTACGCCGATGGCAACACGGTTATGGAAATTTTCAAAATCGGATCTGATCGTATCCATAAACGGGCTATTCGTAGTGCCATCTTTAAGTAACAATCGGCGAATTTTTCTAGCCTTCGGGGACGACTTCGGGAAGGGTTCTAAATTTTTTAACATGTTAAATAATCCCCGAAGGTGCGTCTGATGTTGAGGGTTCGTATTGAGTTCGTATCACCATCCTCACCATCGTAATATCACCGGGAATGCATCTTTGAACATCGTATTGCATTCGTGTTTCCATCGTTTCCATCGGGCAGTTTTGACATTACGATGTCTACGCGAATGAATCACGAAGGTCTTACGATGGCAGCACGACTACGTGAAGACCTCGTGATCCCGTCGTGTTGCCATCGAATAAAAGTACGAAGGCGACAAGATGGAACTACGACGGCAATAAATCCAGCTAAATGCAAGTTAATTTTCGCGCTTAAATACATTTAAAGTGCTATGCGCGATATGCACTGGTCAGTCTAATACGACAGTTAATAAAGACATTAACAAAACATGGAGCTCATATCATATGATACTATGAGATCTAAAAAGGCGATAGCGTTGTTTCTATTAATTCAAATGGAACAAGAAGAGCAGCTACTACAGGCTCAGGATTTACTTTATCAAGTCAAATATTATTTTTTATCAATTTTTCATATCAAGTAACATAATGAAAATCCTAAACGCGCCTCGTATACCAATGATACGATGCTTTTTGTCCGCAATATGCTCTTTGTCCGTTTTTGCTTTTTGTCCGATAACTTTGCTTTTTGTCCGACACTTTTGCTTTTTGTCCGTTGCCAACACTGCAGGAACACATATATAGGGAAACCAACTTTTTCTTCATTGTTCTGATATTTTTATATATCGTCTGAGTTGTTGTCACACAAATGTTTACACCATAACCATTTTGTTTTCTATATGTCATATTTTGCCGCTTTTGTATGCTTTCTCCACATCCTTCCTTTTGTCTATATTATTATGATTTTCTCCTCGAAAGAGCTCTTTTTGAATAAAAGGGATCAACGAACCCATTATCTTACCTTGCAGAAAGATCAGTAAACATGGGCATAATTATGGGTGATTATTCAGACTAGTCCAAACATTTTACAGTTCAAACCAGTCAATGCCGAGCGTGGCATCATCTCGTATGTAACATATTGGGGACAAATATGGACAGAATATTTGTATATGACACATGCAGAAAATGGTAAATTAAATATGCATATTTGAATCATAAACAATTTTTTTAGAAATCAACTTAATCATTCAGTAACTGGAAATACCTTTAATATTGTCTTTTGAACCAGCAGGTAAAAAATTGAGCAACCAATTTCCTGTGTATTATGCTATTTCAAGGAGAAAAAACAAGTCCATCTGCATCACCTTGGCCTTTGGCCTTGAACGTAAAAAATGTCAGATCATTACAAGGAGGTACAATATACCAAATGTGGTTAAAATCTTTTGAAGCATATTGTTTTAGAGTGTCCATAGGGTGATATTGTCTTGTATTACAACTGCCACTGTGACCTTGACCTTTGAATTTTAAAGTCAATAGCGCTCAAGATATTCTTAACGAGTAACACCATTCCAAGTTTTGAGCATTTTTGTTTTAGAGTGTCCAGAACAATTTTATCTACACGCAACTTACATGTACTAGGCGATGGGGATAATAAACTAGTTTGTATAAGAATTAGACAAAACAATCGGTTTCCCGTCATTCATGGCAGATTGTACAGAAACGATATGTTGTCGAAATTCTGTTCGTATCATAAAAAAGTTCAAAACAGGTAAAACGTACTTCAGACATCGTATGGCCATCGCGCCATCATCGTAATCTATCGTGTAGCCTTCGTAATTCATCGTGTAGCCTTCGTGATCTATCGTGTAGGCTTCGGCTGGGATATAAAGCTTAAATACCCGTCTTCGGATAACCTTCGTATGTCCATCTTTTACTATCGTATTTAATTTCGGCACCATCGTATAGACTTCGTTATTCATCGTACTTGCTTCGGTCACTTTTTGGTATTTTAACGAAATCGGGACCAACTTCGTACGAACTTACATTTTTCGCATTCGGGTGTCCATCTTATATCAAAATCGGGACAGTGTGACGCGGGCATAAACATTGTCTTATCGGGGCCTTTTATAGCTGACTATGTGGTATGGGCTTTGCTCGTTCTTAAAGGCCGTACGGTGACCTATAGTTGTTAATGTTTGTGTCATTTTGGTCTTTTGTGGGTAGTTGTCTCATTGGCAATCATAACACATCTTCTTTTTTTATGGTTTCACAAAAAAAAGAGATTATATTTCACCATTATTATTATTGGAAATCAAATCTATGGACGATTCTCTTTCCATAAAAAGGACAAAAACAGTTTAACATAAAAAGGTAATCCCCCCCCCCCACCTTAGATATTTGAACTTTACACTTTATTTTCTTTGAAAGTACGGTAAATAACTATTCTAAAATAAGCAAGTTGCCATACAGTTGAAAACAAGTTGCCATACAGTAAATTTGTCAACACGAGCAAGTTGCCGGTATCCTAGACTTTATTTTTTATGGTCTATATTCTTTAAAATACATCTTTTTGACAACAAATTTCAGTAAATATGATGCCACACTATAATAATCTAAAAATGTGTCTGGAAAAATAATGAAAAACAGTTCAATATCTTGAGAATGGAGCGACAGAGGACGATAGACCTCGAAATTTTCAGGTACTAAGTGGCAAGTTTTGGAGTATTACACAAAATCTTGTATTAATTTTGTACTGATCGGCCTAATAATTTAAAGACTTATATATCAGAAAATCATTTCTTAAGCGGCACCCTCATCAAATGAATGGAAATGCTTTAAATTGAATGAATTCTTAACTTGTTTACTTTTTTTTTCATTTCTTTCCGCTTCGTTAGTACCCAATTTCCGGTGGCGATGATACACAGTGATTACTACGCATTTAACATTTCAACGTATCTAAATTATACTTTCAACATGTTTACTAGTATTAACCTTGTTTTCAAATCTTCGTTTTCTCTAGACTTCTTTTCTAAATTGTTCGATATGCTCGCGTTTTCCTCTTCAACATGTTGAACTCTGTAAAGTAAATAAAAGTAATCCAAAAGTTATGTCATTGTACGATGTCGATAAGATAAAATAACAATATAGACACAGCACAACCTCTATGAATAATGAATTGAAAAAAACTAAATATGGCCTTAAAATTTAATGTTATTTTAAAACCTTGGGTTTGAACAGAAACAACAATTAAACAATTTGTATGAGTTTCTGCGTAAAAAAGTTGTAAACAAATTCGAAGTACCCTATTAATTTCAACTTCTTGTAAACAAAAATTTGATACAGCAACATTTCAACCCTTTATTAATATAAAATAGAAGTCTCATAGAACATAGTATGAAGTTCATATTTGGTACAATACAAATACAAACCATCGAAATGCAAGGAATAAATGGTCTCTCTGATATTAGTAATTATGTTTTTAATACATGTACTGATTAAGGGCTATTCAATTGTTTACTAGTATTTTTAAAACAGATTTGTATTCGAAAGATCGTAATATTTTGAGTTAGCTATAAAAGAGGTCACACAAAATGTGAAAACTTTCGATAGAGACGGATTACATGGCACATGTTTTTGATTTCTAAACTTTCTTCCTCGTCTTACCTAACATTACACCAGATATAAACTATCAAAACATGCATGAAGGGCTCGGCTCTTTTCAATTTATAAAGTATGATATCTCAAAAGGTATATATGTTGGATACAAAGTTATATTAATCTTCTATGTATATTGGTTCAACCAGCTTAAATGCACACAAAACTTCATCTTAATCAATATAATGGGAGGGGAGCTGCGTATCATGACTTTTGAATATAATTCCTCAGTAAAATATGACTAATCTTTTGCTCAATAATGTGATAAGGTCTGCTATGAATCCTAACCGTGTATGCCTTACTTAAGAATCAACTCATTCTTTTCTTGCATATTTCCCTGAAATGCTGTCTTTAGTGAAGCATTTTCGTTTTCTGATTGACGACAACTAGAACATGTAACATTACTTTATTGTAAATAATCATGTTAATATCTGAATTTTCTTAGATATATAACCAATGATCCCCAAATGATTGTCGAATCATAAAAAAAATGTTACGTCTTGTTTCTTCAGGAAAAAAAAACTGTTACTGTAGTATCAACCCATAAATAATAAAGGCAACAGTAGTATACCTCTGTTCAATAATATCGTTATTGGCAAAATTTATATGAATATATTGATTCGACGATTTCCATTTTATCACACAATATACACATTTGTAAACAAATGTTTAATTTTATTCCGGTATAGAAGACCAGAGACTTGATATGATGATAAACCTTTTGGTTTCGATGCCCTCAATTGTTTTATATTTATGACTTTTGGTCAAAGTCATACTCGATTACTATTATTCAAGAACGCTTTGACCTAGGATGTTGCGCATACATTATGACATTGCTGTTGGTTTATATTTATGTCAAGTATATATTTGAAATTATAACGGTTTTCAAGATATAGAGCGGACACTATCCTTACCATAAGACATGCGATTGTCAAATGAAACCAAAGTCTTTGACCTAGGAAGTTGTATATACACCATGACACATCATCTGACTTTGGTTAAAGGGAAAATTCACGATTTTTTACTTATGGTTTAAATATGTTCATTATGACATAATATATATATTCACAAAGTTTTATCGCTATATGTGCAGTAATAAAGGAGAAATTCAATATTTAATGAAAAAATATTAACTACTTCCTGTAGGTCGTGACGTTTTCTCCTGGTTTTTGCATGCCGGGATTTAAAAAACAATCATTAAAAGTCTTGGTTTTTAATCATATTTTAACGTAATCGTAAGCGCGCCGATGACTTATGCTTTATCTAATAACCATCCGATAATAAGAAGATAAAACGCACATACGTTCAATTGTACTTATTCATGAGATAAATTTTCTATGTTAAACGTATATATTCGAATTATTTTGGTAGACAACACAAACAGTTATAAATTGATTTTTAATTAATGTATTTTCGGACTGATAAGGTGAACAAAGTAAAGTACAATAATCTGTAAAGACAATATGTTGGTGTACTCTTATTGACCTTTTACTATCTCTGCTATGACTTGGTTGATACGATGTGTGTATTCACGGTTCTGTAGCAATACTCGTAGATGGCTTGTTGAAAGGTAAATTGTTATTTGCACTTCGGTATTTAACCACGCCTTTCGGGCACACCTTGCCAGGTGTGACTGTCTATTCGGATCAGTGAATTGTAAGACAAGGGGAGCATCAAATACACATATTTAAAATATATATTCAAGTTGGTGACAAATAAAAATTGATCGCCGTGGAATTATTTAATTATGTTTGGTGCTATTATTTATTTGAATTCAAATAAGTTAATTTACTAAGAAATACACAATTTTTGGTTAAAGACGGGAAACTTAATTCATATGTCCGATTGAAATGATTTACACCTTTTGTCCTTGATTGATGTCTAATAAAAAGGAGAACTTAGAAATTATAAATAGCTTTACCAAAGTATTTTTATTTGTCTTTATTAGGCAAATAAATGAATGAGAACACTTAGATTTAGACTTTTTAAAAGCCACGTACAAATTAATAACTGGAACTCACTGAAGATAACTCTACCGAAGCGGAATATAATATGAACGAATAAAGAAAAAATACTTTTGTACTTGAGAAGTCTTAAAACATTGACAGCAAATTTAAGGTCTTCTTGGAATGGAATCGAAAAATTACGAATAGATATTCTTTATCAAGTGTGAAAAACGTCAACCAAATTTAATCATAATCGGGGACGTCCTTATTAAAGTAGTCTTCGTCTCACAACGTATAATACTTAATACCTATTTGACCAAAGATGTTTAAAAACAAAAGACAACGAATTTAATGTCATCTTTCCCTATTTTTGAATGTAATTATAAGTCTGTTCAACTGGCAAGAATACCCCTAAAGCGGACAAATATATGACAAGCAGTTTATTCTTTAAATTTGCTGTCATTGAATATCAAGAAAGAAAATAAATCCCGAAAATTATTTGAAACTTTAATACTCAATAGCTTTCCTAGAAAATATTCACATCCCTCGGGGATTATTAGTGTACGTCCAGTTGCATATGTCGGAACAGTTGTGGTGATGACGAATTTCTTTCTTTATAATTGATATATAAATCTGTGATTTTACTATGTTCATAACTTCGATGAACCAAAGCAAGTTATAGATCGACCTGTATTTAAATCAAATTGGTCCTCTTCTTCTTCTTCTTCTTTTTTTGGTATACAATAGTCTATCGAATTGGATGATTACATACTGTTGGTATACGTGGACTAGTCTATTTACAAAACTTTTACCCCAATTTGCACAAAATGTATGTTTCTTTCTTATGTTCAATGTATACATGTATATATTTATAAATTGCGCTGTAGTTCCGTAACTTTCTATCCGGGCGTATAAACGAATCGTCGACAAGTGCGCACGTTTTTTTAATCAACATTTCTGGAATGATCCAACTATGTCCTTTACTATTGACAACGAGTAAATATTACATTGTCCCAGAGACATATAATACAATTATATGTCTCTGATTTTCCCCAAATTAACCCTTGGAAAAAATACGTATATTTGTATATCTTCAATTTTTTTTTTGGTATCATTTTTTTTTTTTTTTATAAATAATATTCTTTACACCAGAAATTTTATTTACAAACAAGCGTATGAGTTAAGTAATGACTAGTATATTATATCACTTTCGGACACGCAAGACAGAGATGTATATTATACATGCACCTGATAGTTCAAAATGGAAAGTTATAAGTTATCGGCCGTGTACACTGATCAATACCTACAGAAGTGAAACGATGCATGAACTTGCAGGCCCGACAGGACATCGCTTGAATACCTGGTCGTGTCACCTTACACCCCTCACAATACCTTTGGGAGTAATACCTTAAGCCATGCGGGTGATCAGTGGAGCGAAGATCCTAATTTATTTGAATAAAGTATATTACTTTAAAGAATTATGAACGAATTAGATTTTCGAAAACAATTTTCACGGAACTCTTATTTATGATTTGAACTTTGACTTTTTAACTAATTCCAATATTAACAGTTTAAAAATAACAGACTATATGGTTATTAAAAATATAAGAACATTTTCCGAATCAAGTTAGTCAGTCAGATAAAACAACCGTACGATTGACAAGATATCGACACGTAATTACGACAACATCGGTTACTGTAGTTTTGTTTCTTTATGGTTTATAGACATATCGTGATTTTTATTTGGACAAGATAACAAAATGGCGGAACGGAAAGAACTGATACTCAAAATTTAAAATCGATGGTGATCTCTTATCTAGCGGAATAAAACTTTAATATTTATAAATATGAGCATTTTTATACAGAATGGACATAATATGAATTTTTGATTTTTTTGCGAAGTTTCCCTTTAATATACATGTCAAGTACGAACTTTGAAATCCTTACGGTTCAATATATCAAGAACGGACACATTTGTTAAGGACGGACAGACTTATCACTATAGGCGACCGGCAACAAGGCGAGGCCCCTTATAAACTTTCTAGTTTTAAGTTTGTAAATAATTTTCAGACTACTCAGTGCATGAAAAAATAAGATTTGTATTAACACTAGGGGGAGACGTTGTTTACAAGAAACCTTGTCATCATTTGTAGCACCTTGGATAAATCCAGTGCGACTTATAATCGTCAGTCATCTACATTTTATAATTACAAACAAGAAAGACAACCACGACTATTGAATATTTCGAAATGAAAAGGAATATAATAGTTTATAGATATACATTCAAGCAATATTATCATTGATTTACGAATCTTATGTTTGTGGCCCACATGATCGAGCCAGTATATCCCGTATGTGTTTCGAGTGAATTATCGTGCTTATGCTTGTAAAGGTATATATACCTATAAACATGTTACATGTATTACAATAAGTACGCATGTAATGTGAAGAAAAACATTTAGTAACATTGTTTGGAGGTGCTACTATTTTCAATTTCTACTTTATTAGTGTTTACCTAATCTGAAAATGTGCGAGTTTATTCTTGATACCCTCGAGTTCTCGATCTTTCTCTTGTACTAATGGTCTGAAATTTTAAAATCATAAAAAAATGGAATGAAGTTGTCTCTTCTTGCAAATACTATACATCAATACGTAAATGAATGCTACAATGCAATAAAACGCAACAGGTTAACTTTTATTTCAAGAGTAGGATACGCAGTGCCTTAATGTGAAACAATTATTTGTAATTATCAACATAAAACACATATTTTTAATCAAATTGTGCTTCACATTACAAAAGTATTACATGTTATGCAATAATCATTAACTAGAGGCTCTAAAGAGCCTGTGTCGCTCACCTTGTTATATGTGAATTAAAACAAGAGGCTCTCAAGAGCCTGAATCGCTCACCTTAATTTTTTTGGTTAAATCTCTCATCAATGATTATTTTGGCTTTTCAATTTATTTAAATGTTCTTTTCTCCTATGTTCTATTTTAGCCGTAGGAGCTATGTTTCTTGACATAAAAGGAAATGAAATATAAAATTTATACTAGATACTCTGAAACTCATTAAGCCTAAGTTTGGCTGAAATTGATACAGCAGTTTCAAAGGAGAAGATTTTTTTAAAATAAGTCAACATGATGAACAAATTGTGAAAAAAATCTTTAAAGGGCAATAACTCCTTAAGGGGTAAATTGACAATTTTGGTCAAATGACTTATTTGTAGATCTTACTTTGCTCAACATTATTGCTATTAACAGTTTATCTGTATCTATCATAATATTCAAGATAATAACCAAAAACGGCAAAAATTCTTTAAAATCATCAATTCAGGGGCATTATACCTGAAAAACCAGTTACCCAATTCGGCTGAAAATTTCAGGACAGGTAAACCTTGACCTTATAAATATTTTAACTTCTTGTCTTATTTGCTCTAAATGTTTGAGTTTTTGAGATGTAAGCCAAAAACTGCATTTTACCCTGTGTTCTATTTTTAGCCATGACAGCCATGTTTTTTGACGAAATAAAAAATAAAGCACAAACTTTATTTTATACACCCTACTGATCATTCAGTTGAAGTTTGGTTGAATTTGGTTGAGTAGTTTTAGAGGAGAAGATTTTTTAAAGTTAGCAAATATGATGAACAAATTGTGAAAAATTGTCATTAGAGACAATAATCCCTTAAGGGATCAATTGACAATTTTGGTCATATAAAGTTATTTGTAGATCTTACTTTGCTGATCATTTTTGCTGTTTACAGTTTATCTTTATCTATAATAATATTCAAGATAATGACCAAAACTGCAAAATTTCCTTAAAATTACCAATTAAGTGGCAGCAACCCAACAATGGGTTGTTTGATTCATATGAGAATTTCAGGGCTGATAGATCTTGACCTAATGAACATTTTTACCCCTTGTCAGATTTGCTCTAAATGCTTTAATTTTTGAGATATAAGCCAAAAACTGCATTTGACCACTATGTTCTATTTTAAGTAACGGCGGCCATATTTGTTGACGGATCAATAATCGAAGCACACACTTTGTGCAGGATAATCTAAGGAACAATCATGCTAAGTTTCATTCAAATCCATTCAGTAGTTTCAGAGGAGAAGATGTTTGAAAAATTGTTAACGACGACAGACGACGACGACGACGACGACGACGGACGCCAAGTGATGAGAAAAGCTCACATGGCCTTTTAGGCCAGATGAGCTAAAAAAAAAGAAGACAGTTCATGACATAATTGTGTTTAGGTGATTGTGATGTGTTTGTACATCTTACTTTACTGAACATTCTTGCTGCTTACAATTATCTCTATCTATAATGAACTTGTCCGTGTAGTTTCAGTGGAAAATGTTAGTAAAAAATTACAAATTTTATGAAAATTGTTAAAAATTGATTATAAAGGACAATAACTTCTTAGGGGCTCAATTGACCATTTTGCTCATTTTGACTTATTTTTTAGTCTTAAACTGCTGTACATTATTGCTGTTTACAGTTTATCTCTATCTATAATAATATTCAAGATAATAACCCAAAACAGCTAAATTTCCTTAAAATTACCAATTTAGGGGCAGCAACCTAACAACGAGTTGTCAGATACATCTAAAAATTACAGATCATGAGGTGTCGAGCCCCTAATAAAAATTACAGTATTTTTATAATAAGTGTCACTATGCAATGGCTTGGGCTCCTGACGATGGACATGGCTATGGTCAATAAGTTAATTCTAATTGGTCTAAATAGATGTTCGAAACACCTTATGATCTATGGAGTTGGGGTGCTGGGATAGGTTTTGACAACGGTTTATTGAAAAATTTCAGGGCAGATAGATCTTGACCAGATAGACAAACTTACTTCTTGTCAGATTTGCTCTAAATGCTTTGGTTTTTGAGTTATAAGCCAAAAACTGCATTTTACCCCTATGTTCTTTTTTTAGCCGTAGCCGCCATCTTGGTTGGTTTGCCCGGTCACAAAACACAATTTTCAAAATAAATAGCCAAATAATTATTTTGGCTATGTTTTGTAAAATTTGGCCCAGTAGTTTCAGAGGAGAAGATTTTTGTAAAAGTTAACTAAGATTTACGAAAAATGGTTAAAAATTGACTATATAGGGCAATAACTCCAAAAAGGGTCAACTGACCATTTTGGTCTTGTTGACTTATTTGTAGATCATACTTTGCTGAACATTTTCGCTGTTTACAGTTTATCTCTATCCATAATAATATTCAAGATAATATCCAAAAACAGCAAAATTTCCTTAAAATTACCAATTCAGGGGCAGCAACCAAACAACAGGTTGTCCCATTAATCTTAAAAGTTCAGGGCAGATAGATCTTGACGAGATTAACAATGTTACCTCTTGTCAGATTTGCTCTAAATGCTTTGGTTTTTGAGTAATAACCAAAAACTGCATTTAACCTCCATGTTCTATTTTTAGCCATGGCGGCCATCTTGGTTGGTTGGGAAAAGCTCACTTGGCCTTTTAGGCCAGCAGAGCTAAAATGAAGTGTCTTTAAACATGTGTAATCTCAATTTGCTTAAAAATACCAACAAAGAGTTATATTTATATATATATTTATTGCACATATGGTAAATATTATCTGCATGGTAACCAAAATTTAAATAATACTGCATTTTACTTAATGGAGTTTAGCATGTTTAATTTTAATTTTTATTTTGAGCAATACATGGTATAACTTAAGCTGGCAATATGCACCTAATACTGTGAATTTGATTCTTTGTGATTATACATCTCATACCTTAAATGCATTTCGTCTTTTTCTTGCTTAGTAGCATGAAGTGCTATTTTGAGTGAAGCACTTTCTTTTTCTAATTGACCAAGACTGCAAAATATAGGTATTGTAAGCTTTATGACATCACTCATTTTTCATGCTGGGTTAAACAAAATGCAAGTTTAACCTCAATCAATTTCCGGAATGGAAATATATATTGAAATTATAAATCTAAACAGGTCAAATAGTTTGTAGTTGATTAGAGAGTATAATTTTTCAATCCCATTTTAAAAATTGCTCGCGACGAAAAACTCTCTTGCATCATATTTGACTTTATTATTTTATACAATCAGGTATTGATGTGACCAAACAAAACCAAATCATAGTTCATTCAACATTATTCGTTAAATGTATGTAAAGGCATGCAAACATATTAAATAAAGGCAACATTAGTATACCGCCGTTCGAAATTCATAAACAAATTGAGATAAAAAAAAACAAATCTGGGTTACAAACTTTAACTGAGTGAAACATATCAAATATAACAGGAGAACTACGAAACAACAGAAACACAACATTAAAATTTAACACACAGAAACGAACTATAATATAACAATGGCCATTTTCCTTACTTAGTACCACAGGACGTTTTAAGATAAGAAATGGTGGATTAAACCTGGTTGTGTGGCATGCCAAACCGCCCGCTTTTATGGAAATGTTAAATATCACATTAAAATGACAACATTACATGACAGGACTACAATACAAATAAATGGGAGAACATATATGACAGAGAAATACACGAATAATATCTAACAAAAGGTACCAGGTTTCAAATTTAATTCGCCAAACGCGCGTGTCGTCCACACATATAGGTTTACATATTTGATGGAAACGCGTCAATTCCATTAATACTGCCAAGTATGGGTTCCAACGATGCAATGCACATACAATTAACAGATATCAAAACCTATCATGACAGCATGGCTACCGTCTTGTTTATTAAAAATGCAAAATGTAGTGCCAATTCAGATATATTAACCAGACAGAACATATTTCTATCTGATACTTACCGTTCGTTGAGATGTGTTAGTTTGTCATTGGCTATCTTGAGTTCTCGATCTTTATTATGAATCTCACTAAAATTGTATAATTATAAAACATGATTTTTTTCTCTCTTTCATACGGTTAAGAAAAAGAAAAAATAACTACGACAGTGTTTCAAATGTATCTTAATACATGTATGTGTATATTGTATCTTCCGTTGTTGTACGTGTAAAATGTATATATATAAACTAGAACGATTTAAAATGGTCACTAACAGCAAGAAAAAAGAAATGGTAAACACCCTTGGGAGACACACACATTAGTCAAAATCGTATGCAGCTCACAAAACAAAATTAAAACCTTTTGACCAAAATAATAGAACTTTAATTGGGGTGAAGCAAAATACTCCTAAAGGTTACAAATTTGTGTTGAGCATTAATTGATTGCAATTAAGCATGATCTGACTATTATTTAATGTACATTCTCAAAATATATTACCTCGAAATTATGTGGAACGATAACTCCAAAAATATATTAATCCAAACCCTATCATCTGACATTTTTATAAATGAAATTATAAACTTTGAATCAAAGAAATATAGTAAAATCAAAATGGGAAAGATTAGACAGCTAGTGGACTTGATTTAATTAATGCAACTTAACAGAAAATTATCGTACACTAAAACATGTAAGAGGAATACCAAACTTTAAAAGAAACAAACAAACAAAAAAGAAAAAAAATCAGATAATGGTTATGAATATAAATGGTCAAATAATGTGTATGAATATAAAAAGTCAATAAATGCAGTCGGAAAAGAATCAAGACAAAATCCCTTTAACTGTTCACTGAAACATAAATATTTTTGTTAACTAAAATCTTTTAGAAAGATAAAGAAACAAACAAAATATAATATATAGAGAAGATCTTTGGTCAATTTTCAGATTCGATGAATAAAAATCCACAAAAATAGTGGAAAATACTAAAATCACTAGAAAACAAAAATATAGATGGAGATGAAGATTTAAAAGAAATGTAAAAGGACAACAATCAAGGAAAATTTCAAAAATAAATAATATTTTCAAACCAAAATTGAGCAAAAGCTAAAAAATATTGAGGTTAATACTTCTTTTAACTTGGAGACAGACAGTTCTATTACTTGCTCTGAAATTAAATGTATTATAATTAAAATTAGTAATCACTTGGTAGACAACCATTAGAAAATTTATAAAAAACAAACAATTCTTAATTGAGCTAGATTAAATATCTAAAACATTAACCCATTACTAAAATAAAGATATACATTAAGTAAAAACATTGATTCACAAGGAATGTATAATTGGTCCACTTTTATCAAAGATTCTACAAAAAACAAGAGTGCACACGCTGAAATGTCCCTTCTTTACAAATCATTGATATTGTGTTGATAGTTCTAAGAATAAAGCTTTATTTAACTGTCACAAAAACTCAACTTATTTAAACAAGAAAACTAAACATTGATCAATGAACAATGAAAATAAGGTCAAGGTGTGATCAACTATGCCAGGCAGACATGTACATCTAACAATTCTTCCATACAACAAATATAGTTGACATATTGTAAATAAATAAAGAAAAACAGGCCAACTGTCTGACGGGGATGAGGATCTTGCAAGGTACGCACATACCAAATATAGCTATCCTTTTTTTTTCAAGTAGTCAGTGAACCATGAAAATGAGGTCAAGGACATTGGACATGTGACTAACGGAAAGTTCATTAGATTAGGCATCTATACAAATGGGGAAAAGTATTGCAACACCAAATTAAAATTGAAATTAAAAAAACACTTTTAATTTTTTTGTGATATAATTTGGTAAAATAGAACTTGTTAAACATTATTTAAGTATCCGATTCACCTGAGTTTAATCAATAAATATCGACTCGATAAATTCCTTTCTGCACATGCAGCTACTGTACCCGTATACAGCAAAGCAGATATTTGTATCCTCATTTTTGTCAACACTTTAAAAGACCAAGTTTTTAAAGTTATGTGATTGACACCTTGTAATGGGTTCTCGCGATCGACAACTCTTGACTGCAGCAAGATGGCAGATTATCAGCATGAGAGAAACAGGGATGTCGCTGTAACAACCGCACGTTTTGTTGGTCATCACCATTCCATTACAAGTCGTTTTGAGAATAAAAGTCAGGCAATAAACGATGTTAAAGACCTTCCGAGATAAAGAAGACCCTATACCATTTGCTAGAGAAAATCAAGCATAATGAAGGTTGGTCAGAAGGAAACCCATTGCATACAATACAATCATAAAAAGAGAGTGGTGGGCATACATTAGCCTTTTAACAAGAACTGTTCGAGATCGACTAATCTCTACTGTTTATCGTGCGATAAGACCATTTCGGGGACCTTTGCTTACGAACAGACACACAGTTTTCCGTATCCAATGTAGTGCAGAGATCGCCAAAGTTTTAAATTAGCATCGTGGAGGAAGATCCATTGTTCCAATGGAATTCGATTTATCTTTGTTGGCCCGACCGTAGCCCGGATTTTAACAATATCGAGAATGTACATGTATATGGGACACTATTGGGCAGAAAGTGCGCGAAAGGACACCCCAGTTCAAACACATCATGAAATAAACAATACCCCTCGTCAGAAATGGTCGCTGCTACCTTAGCAACAAATTAGTCGATTTATGCCGTTTGAATGGAGGCTGCACACAAAGTACTAATTCTTTGGCGTATAACGATCAACCATGATGTGAACAGTCATATGGAGATAAATTTTGAAATGTCTGACATTGTAAAGTTTGACTACAGTAAAAGTTGTAAAATACATTTTTTGTTATTAAAATTGAGGTTATATAAATCATTTTTTTTCAAACATTTTTTGTTCGTTTAAATGCCAAAGTTGTCATAAACTATGTTTCAATAAAATTATACAAATATTTTATTATATTTCATCCAAAAAGAGGCTGATTTTTCAAGTTTTAAAAAATCAAGGTGTTGCAATATTTTTTTCCATGTGTATATATACAAAGTATGAAGCATCCAGGTCTTCCACTTTTTTAAATATAAAGCTTTTAAGAAGTTAGCTAACGCCGCCGACACCTGATCACTATCCCTATGTTGAGCTTTCAGCAACAAAAGTTGCAGGCTCGACAAAAATTAATATTGATATACAAAAAATAGTTTCCTGTCAAAATATGGAACAAATAACAAACTAATGACTTGGATTAAGAATATTAGAAACAACTTTTGTTCAGTATTACTGGAAAATAAAATAAACAGTTTAAACAAAGATAACAAACTTTTTCTTTACAATATATTAAAGTCAAACAAGACCAAGAATTTTATCTAAGATATTTCAAATTTCGAAACTAGACGTTTATATAACCCCGTGAACTTGCGGCATGAGTCCGTGAAGTTCGGCACGGGTTACATTAAAGTCTGTAGGTCTATAATCGACACTATGGCTGCTTTAAACGCAAGTCCGTATAAAATATATACAAATTTATTAACACAAGTTTACAGTTCGAAAGCTAGGGGAAGACTGCCCAAGCAACAGTTTACAAAACATAAATTAAGTCAAAGATAAGGGTATTAAAACATTATAAAAGGTTCTCATAAAATATAAATATAATTGTCCAATGTTATGTAATGATAATAGGATTATTGTCCTCCGGCTGAACTTAGTAAAATAGCGATAATTGCTTTTGTAGTTCAAGTGCTAGATACATGTATTATCTCGTATTTTTGACATCCATCGGATTAAGTTGTAAAATAGTAAATCTATAATCCTTTTGGATACTTGAAATAAGAAACATTATATTTAAGAATAAAACAAGAAATATTCTGCTAAAACTTAAATGAGAAATATCCAATTTAAAACTAAAACGAGAGTTCATAGAAATATTCAATCTTAAACGAGAGTTCATATAAATATTCAATCTAAAACGAGAGTTCCTGAAAAGCACTTTGCAAATTATAGTAAAAGTTCCCATTGTCACTTTTCTTCCGGTTATATTTATTTACAAAACTTAGAATTAGCGACCATAATTTACTCATAGAGAAGGGTAGATATCTAAATCGTGTCCTCGAGACAACAGAACATGTCCAACTTGAATTACCTTAGAAAATGAAAAATCACTTTCTCCTCTACTGTCAAATTAATAATGGTTTACGTATAAAGCTTTTTAATGAGATGGCTATAATTAATCATATGTTTCAAAATCTACTAGTATCTGATACTGAAAAGCTAGTAGTCCTACTAAATCCTTCAAATATAAAACAATTGAAACAAGAACTATCTTTAAAAAAGATATCCGGCGTATTTAAATTTGAGTATATGTTTAAAACTATCATTTCGATAGCCTTCAGAAGCACAGTGACTTAAGGTCCTCGTATCTTTCTGTTTACATTCACCAAAACCCCGCGGAAATCTCACATGCGTAGGTACGTTCTCAAAGTCACGTACGTTCGTACAACAAAGTTTACATCAAAAATTATATAATTGTCCCG